>NC_045973.1:45249889-47652622 GCF_010909765.2 Amblyraja radiata
CACTCTCTCTCTCTCTCTCTCTACCCTTCTCTCTCTCCCCACCTCTCTCTCTCTCCCTATCCCTCTCTCTTTCTCTCTCTCTCCCCCCCTCTCCTCTCCCCCCTCTCCTCTCCCCCCCTCCTCTCTCCCCCCCCTCCTCTCCCACCCTCTCCTCTCCTCCCCTCTCCTCTCCCCCCCTCTCCTCCCCCTCTCCTCTTCCCCCCTCTCCTCTTCTCCCTCCTCTCCTCAACCCCCTCCTCAACCCCCCTCTCCCCTCCCCCCTCCCCCCCTCTCTCTCTCCCCTCTTTTTCTCCCCCTCCTCCCCTCCCCCACCGTCCCTCCCCTATACCCCCTCCCCTCCACACACCCATACCCCGTACCCTCCACCCTCCCTCCCCGCTCCCCACCTCTCCCCCGCCCCTCATCTCACCCCCCCTCTCAGCACACCCTCTCTCTCCCCCACTGCCCCCTCTCTCCTCCCCCCTCCCCCTCTCCCCCCCTCCTCTCTCCCCCCCTCCTCTCTCTCTCCCCTCCCCTCCCCTAAAGCCCCTCCCCTCCACACCCCCTACCCTCTTCCCTCCACCCTCCCCCCTCCCTCCCCCTCCATGCTCCCCACCTCTCCCCCTCACCCCCCTCTCAGCACCCCCTCTCTCTCCCCCTCACCCACCCTCCCTCTTCTCCTCCTCTCCACCCCCTCTCCCTCTTGCCCCTCTCTCTGTGTCTCTGTCTCTGTCTCTGCCCTCACTCTCTACCCCCCCCCCTCCCCCTCCCCTCCCCCCCTCTCTAGATGTGACTGCAAGTTGGTGGCTATGCGTCAGTAGATAGGGTGGTTATGGGGTAAAAGGAGCAAATTAATAATATTAATACTAGACTAAGTGGGACCCGTTGGGTCCCAGCATCACACAGGAGGGCTGGTCATCCAACGCAATATTCCACATCTCCACCAATTCTAATATTGGTGGCCAGTTGGGGGGGGGGGGGGGGGCTTTCTGGAGCGCTAGTATGGGTGTTGTGAGCTGAAGGGACTGGTTTCCAGAGGGCTAGTATGCAAATTGTGCGCCAAATGGATTCTTGGGCTGGCGTCTCAGTCAATCAAGCCTGTTGTGCTGGCAACTCACTCACGGCTGGTGGGCTGGTAGTTGACTCACGGCTAATCCTTGAAATTCTATTTCAAGCAGGGTATAAGGCCACCAAATTCAAATGCAGTTTCTTACCACTTCTAGCAGGGTGCAAGGCCACCAAATTCAAGTGCAGTTTCATACAATTTGAAGTAGGGTGCAAAGCCACTAAAGACAACGAGTCGTGACCTCTCCCTCCTCCATCTTGCAGAGACTGAGCCACACCCACATTTTCGGGTTTTATAACCACTCCCCCCCCCCCCCCCCACCGGAAAAGGTGTGGCTTTCATGGAGTGATTGACAGGCGAGAGATTCTCAACATTTAAAAAAAAACTAATAACACTTTTATTTTTCATTGATGGGAAGAATTCTCTGCACCTGCTCAGTGGAGGGGGACTGAGTAAGAAGGCCAAACATCACAGCCGTAAGTGGTAGCGTTTTATCCAAAATCAATATACAGTGCAAACAGGAAGTAAGTGCATTTACAGTAGTGCCTTTTAACTTCAAGCCAAAGCACCCAAGCCACCATTTGCAGTAAGTAGTGCATTTCAACTTCATGCCACCATTTGCAGTAAGTGGTGCCTTTCAACTTCATGCCACCATTTGCAGTAAGTAGTGCCTTTCAATTTCAAGACACACCCAAGCCAAGCCAACTAGGGGGGGAGGAGGGAGGGAGGAGGGGGGAGGGGGGAAGGGGGAGGGGGGCTTTCTGGAGCGCTAGTATGAACCATATTAGAACCAATAGACATTTTTTTGCAAGCTTTAGAACCAATAGACATTTTTTGCAAGCTTTAGAACCAATAGTCATTTTTTGCTAGCTTTAGAACCAATAGTCATTTTTTTGCATGCTTTAGAACCAATAGACATTTTTTGCAAGCTTTAGAACCAATAGACATTTTTTGCAAGCTTTAGAACCAATAGACATTTTTTGCAAGCTTTAGAACCAATAGACATTTTTTTGCAAGCATTTTAGAACCAATAGACATTTTTTGCAAGCTTTAGAACCAATAGTCAGTTTTTTGCAAGCTTTAGAACCAATATTCATTTTTTTTGCAAGCTTTAGAACCAATAGTCATTTTTTTGCAAGCTTTAGAACCAATAGAGACACTTTTTACAAGCTTTAGAACCAATACACATTTTATGCAAGCTTTAGAACCAATAGACATTTTTTTGCAAGCTTTAGAACCAATAGACACATTCTGCAAGCATTTTAGAACCACTAAGGGCACTTACATTTGAGTAGACATGTGTTCAGTGTTATTCACAGCTCAGAGAAACGTGACCCTCTGCCTTCCTCCATCTTGAAGAGTGAGTGAGGCACACCACTTCCTGATTTTATAGTCCCTCCCCCTCCCTCCAGCAGGGGCAGCAGAGAGAATGGGGAATTTTGTAAACACGTTAATATCTCTGTCATTTTTCATCGACGGGAAAAATCCTCAGAACACATGTGGCGGAGGGGGGCTCTGAGCGAGGTGGCCGAAAATGACGGTCGTAGGTGGCGGCGTTCTCTCGGAAATCGCAGCACAGATGGCCAAAACCGGTCAAGAACAGACTTTTAGTAATATAAGATAATATCAAGGGGGAAATTAGCGTGAGTGCAGGGAGGGGGTACAGTTAGTGTGTGTGGCGCTGCATGCCGCCTCCCCCCCCCCCCCCCACAACCGCACGTTGGGGGAACAGACCCAACGGCTCTGCACTTGGTCTAGTTATTATATAAAAGTCTGTGGCTGCCGCCTGCCTGCCGCCCCTCTATCTTCCCCTCCCCCACCCCACTCTCCTCCCCCCTCTCCATCTCCCTTGCCAAAGGCATTCTTGCCATAGAGGGAGTACAGAGAATGTTAACCAGACTGATTCCTGGGATGTCATGACTTTCATATGAGGAAAGACTGGATAGACTCGGCTTGTACTCGCTAGAATTTAGAAGATTGAGGGGGGATCTTATAGAAACTTACAAAATTCTTAAGGGGTTGGACAGGCTAGATGCAGGAAGATTGTTCCCGATGTTGGGGAAGTCCAGAACAAGGGGTCACAGTTTAAGGATAAGGGGGAAATCTTCTAGGACCGAGTTGAGAAAAATATTTTTCACAGAGAGAGTGGTGAATCTTTGGAATTCTCTGCCACAGAAGGTAGTTGAGGCCAGTTCATTGGCTATATTTAAGAAGGAGTTAGATGTGGCCCTTGTGGCTAAAGGGATCAGGGGGTATGGAGAGAAGGCAGGTACAGGATACTGAGTTGGATGATCAGCCATGATCATATTGAATGGCAGTGCAGGATCGAATGGCCGAATGGCCTACTCCTGCACCTAATTTCTATGTTTCTATGTTTCCCTCATCACCCCTCTCCCTCTCCCACCCATCCCTCTCTCCCCCACCCCCCTTCCCTCTCTACCCCACCCCCTTCCCTCTCTTCCCCCGCCCTCTTTCCCTACCCCTCTGTCCCTCTTCCACCACTCCCCCTTACCCCACCCCTCTCCCTCCCCCACACCACACTCCCCCTCCCTCCCCTCTCCCCCCGCACCCTTCCCCCTACCCCTGTCCCTCTTCCATCACTCCCCCTACCCCTCTCCCCCTCCCTCCCCACTCTTCCACTTCTCTCCCCCCCTCCCCCTCCACTATCCCTCCCCACTCTTTCCCCTCTCTCCCCCACCCCTCTCCCCCTCCCTCCCTCCTCCCCTCCCTCCCCATCCCACCCTCCCCCACACCTCTCTCTGAGGATTGGCGGGTAGCAAACGTAACCCCACTTTTTAAGAAGGGAGGGAGAGAGAAAACGGGGAATTACAGACCAGTTAGTCTAACATCGGTAGTGGGGAAACTGCTAGAGTCAGTTATTAAAGATGGGATAGCAGCACATTTGGAAAGTGGTGAAATCATTGAACAAAGTCAGCATGGATTTACAAAAGGTAAATCATGTCTGACGAATCTTATAGAATTTTTCGAGGATGTAACTAGTAGCGTGGATAGGGGAGAACCAGTGGATGTGGTGTATCTGGACTTCCAGAAGGCTTTCGACAAGGTCCCACATAAGAGATTAGTTTACAAACTTAAAGCACACGGCATTGGGGGTTCAGTATTGATGTGGATAGAGAACTGGCTGGCAAACAGGAAGCAAAGAGTAGGAGTAAACGGGTCCTTTTCACAATGGCAGGCAGTGACTAGTGGGGTACCGCAAGGCTCAGTGCTGGGACCCCAGCTATTTACAATATATATTAATGATCTGGATGAGGGAATTGAAGGCAATATCTCCAAGTTTGCGGATGACACTAAGCTGGGGGGCAGTGTTAGCTGTGAGGAGGATGCTAGGAGACTGCAAGGTGACTTGGATAGGTTGGGTGAGTGGGCAAATGTTTGGCAGATGCAGTATAATGTGGATAAATGTGAGGTTATCCATTTTGGTGGCAAAAACAGGAAAGCAGACTATTATCTAAATGGTGGCCGACTAGGAAAAGGGGAGATGCAGCGAGACCTGGGTGTCATGGTACACCAGTCATTGAAAGTGGGCATGCAGGTGCAGCAGGCAGTGAAGAAAGCGAATGGTATGTTAGCTTTCATAGCAAAAGGATTTGAGTATAGGAGCAGGGAGGTTCTACTGCAGTTGTACAGGGTCTTGGTGAGACCACACCTGGAGTATTGCGTACAGTTTTGGTCTCCAAACCTGAGGAAGGACATTATTGCCATAGAGGGAGTGCAGAGAAGGTTCACCAGACTGATTCCTGGGATGTCAGGACTGTCTTATGAAGAAAGACTGGATAGACTTGGTTTATACTCTCTAGAATTTAGGAGATTGAGAGGGGATCTTATAGAAACTTACAAAATTCTTAAGGGCTTGGACAGGCTAGATGCAGGAAGATTGCTCCCGATGTTGGGGAAGTCCAGGACAAGGGGTCACAGCTTAAGGATAAGGGGGAAATCCTTTAAAACCGAGATGAGAAGAACTTTTTTCACACAGAGAGTGGTGAATCTCTGGAACTCCCTGCCACAGAGGGTAGTCGAGGCCAGTTCATTGGCTATATTTAAGAGGGAGTTAGATGTGGCCCTTGTGGCTAAGGGGATCAGAGGGTATGGAGAGAAGGCAGGTACGGGATACTGAGTTTGATGATCAGCCATGATCATATTGAATGGCGGTGCAGGCTCGAAGGGCCGAATGGCCTACTCCTGCACCTAATTTCTATGTTTCTATGTTTCTATGTTTCTCTCCCCATCCCCCTCTCTCACCCCATACCCCGCTCTCCTTTCCCTCACAAATGTCTCCCGTTTCCTCCTACTCCTCTCCCCTCCCTCCCCTTTTCTCATACTCCCCTCTCCCCACCCCGTCTCCCTCTCCCCTTCTACCCCCGCCTGTGTGTTTGGGGGGTGGTTAGTGTGAGTGTGATGCCGCTGCCCCCCCCCCCCCCCGCAAACGCCGTTGGGGAAACAGACCCAACGGGTCTGCGCTTGGTCTAGTCTTTTATAAAAGTCTCCAGCATTTCGCTCAGCACTGATATAAATGTCCTTCAGTGCATCCCACTCACTAAACACTAGGATCTCCAATATTCCCGTTAGAGTATTTGTATCTTATCCTCCATTGTGGAGTCTACAGAAGGGTCTCGACCTGACCTATTCCTTTTCTCCAGAGATGCTGCCTGATCCGCTGAGTTACTTCAGCTTTTTGTGTCTATCCTCCATTGTGAAGACAGACCAAAGTATTTGCTTACTAGATCTGCCATATCTTTGTTCCCCTTCTACATTTCCCTGTAGTGGCTGAACGTGAGGGGCCTTTATTCATTTTCACTAATTTATTTGTCTTACACATCTATAGAGGTTTTTACAAATTATTTTTATTTCCCAATGAGCCGACTCTCCCACTGTATTTTGCCATTCGCCCCATCCCTCCACCCCCAACACAACCTTTGGTCATCTTTTGGTTATTGTTTGCTGAATTCTAAACAGCTCCAAGTCCTCAGATTTGCTGCTTTTTGGGGGATCGATTTGTTTGGCTCCATGGATATGATAAAATCCCAATTTCACTTGTTAGCAAAACGGGCCAAATCCTTCTAGACACAAGGAACTGCAGATGCTGGTTTACAAACAAAAAGACACAAAGTGCTGGAGCACCTAAGATGGGTGGTCACAGGCCACAGATGGGGAAAACAGACAAAAAGGCTGTTAAGGAGTAAAGAGGTGCAAGGTGTGAAGCTAGAGGAAAGGATATAAGTGGAAGGGGACAGGGGAGTGATCAGGGAAATTAGTGAACATCCTGCTGGGTGATGGGAAGAGATGGAGGGAAAGGGGTGGAAGGGGGGGGTGTGGGTGGGGGAGGTGGAGGGGTTGTCCTCTTTTCTTAGTGATGATATTTTCGAGTCACGGACAACCAAGATGTTCTCTTTCTTTAATAAATGTGTTTTTTCTCCCTTATTGTTGTAGATGGACCCCTTTCCCATATCTCATTAGTGTTACTTAGTTCTGCTCTCACCCCCCCTCCATTCAGATGGAACCAGGATCGAGATCCCCTTGTCCTTACCTATCACCCCATCAACCTCTGTATCCAACACATCATTTCCACCACCTTCAACGTGATCCCACCACCAGCCACATCTTCCCATTCCCACCCCTTTCCATTTTCCGCAGAGACTGCTCCCTCCTCTTGGTTCACTCATCCCTTCCCACCCAAACCACCCCTTCCCCAAGTACTTTACCCTGCAAACGCAAGGGATGTAATGCCAGTCCCTGCACTCCTCCCGCACACCCATTCAGAGACCCCAGCCTCCCTTCCAGGTGAGACAAACATTCTCACGCACCCCCTATCACCTCATCTACTGTAGTCGGAGTCCCTGATGCGGCCTCCTTTGCATTGGTGAGATCAAGCGTAGACTAAGCGACTGTTTTGCGGAGCACTTGTGCTCAGTCAGCCAAGGCCTGCTGGATCTTCTGCTTGCTAACCATTGTAACTTCTCCTCTCATACCTATCCTTTTGATCCACTACCACACACAAACTGGAGCAACAGCAGCTCATATTCCACTTAGGTAGCTTATAACCCATTGGCACGTGTATTGAATTCTCCAATTTTAGGTAATTAACCAAAAACAAACCACCCTCCCTCCTTATTACCCCCTCTGTTCCATGTCCCACCTGAAGGCACAGCCATTTTCCCAATATTCCTACTTCCACCTTCTACTTTCACCTATACCCCTTCCTATGGCTTCACATTTCACTCATCTTCTCTCCTTATCTCATAGTCTTTTGTCTTCTTCACCTCTCTTGCCTTTATCCACCCATCTGCTAATCAAGACATCAATTGATTGAGAGTTACAATATGGAAACGGGCCCGTCAGCCCATGCCGACCCTCGACCACCTGTTCACACTAGTTTTATGTTGTCCCACTTCTGCATCGACTCCCCACAGACTAGAGATAATTTACAGAGCCCAATTAAACTGCAGACCCCCACGTCTTTGAGACGTGTGAGGAAGGGAGAACTTGAAAACTCCACACTGTCAGCACCAAGATCATGATCGAACCCAGCCTCTGGTACTATGAAGCAACAGCTCTATTCGCTGCGCCATTGTGCCACCCACAATAGTAAACGGAACATTTTACATTTAATGAAAATGAGTTTATAATCGGATGCCTGCTCGACTAAAGATATTCTGCTTGCGATCTGTGAAATTGTTTCATTTTGTTGTGATCATATCAAAATATATTGTTACTAATGTAGTTTTCAACACTTTTTAACTAATTAATCCAAAGAATTGAGACAATTTTCATTTCCTGGCGACCACGTGAATACTCCCTTTATATGAGGTTGTGTCATTTTCAAGATCAATAATTTAAATATATATAAATTCATGCATTAAAAAGGGATTGTTGCACAGAAGTTTGTAGACTTAAAATATGTTAGTATAATAACTTGAGTGCTGGGTAATTGGAGAAGGAAAGTTATGCATTTAACATGATCTTAAAAATGTAAGATCACATGCCGTTTTTAATATCACGGAGTTGTAAGTACAGGTATCTCAGAAATGCAGTGTAGGAAGGAATTGCAGATGCTGGTTTAAACCGAAGATAGACACAAAAAGCTGGAGTCAGACAGCATCTCTGGAGAGAAGGAATGGGTGAAGTTTCGGGTCGAGATCCTTCTTCAGAAGTGCAGTAATTTCATCCCTCAGGCAACCCGTGTTTGTACACGTCAAGATCCAGCTGTGACTGGGAAGGACAGTGAGATATGGTGCACGTTTCTCTTGCAGCTCCCTAGTACCGATCGATCTAGCGGCCAGCCTGGTACAACTGCTGCTCCTTGATGTGAGCCATCAGCAGCGATCATAGAAACATAGAAAATAGGTGCAGGAGGAGGCCATTCGGCCCTTCGAACCAGCACCGCCATTCATTGTGATCATGGCTGATCGTCCCCTATCAATAACCCGTGCCTGCCTTCTCCCCATATCCCTTGACCTCACTAGCCCCTAGAGCTTTATCTAACTCTCTCTTAAATCCATCAAGTGACTTGGCCTCCACTGCCCTCTGTGGCAGGGAATTCTGTAAATTCACAACTCTCTGGGTGAAAAAGTTTTTTCTCACCTGAGTCTTAAATAACCTCCCCTATATTCTAAGAATGTGGACCCTGGTTCTGGACTCGCCCAACATTGGGAATATCTTTCCTGCATCTAGCTTGTCCAGTCCTTTTATAATTTTATATGTTTCTATAAGATTCCCCCTCATCCTTCTAAACTCCAGTGAATGCAAGCCTAGTCTTTTCAATCTTTCCTCATATGACAGTCCCGCCATCCCAGGGATCAATCTCGTGAACCTGCGCTGCACTGCCTCAATCACAAGGATGTCCTTCCTCAAATTAGGAGACCAAAACTGTACAAAATACTCCAGATGTGGTCTCACCAGTGCCCTATACAACTGCAGAAGATCAGACCTGGGGGGAGGAACAAAGGGGGACCATGCAGGGTGGGACTGCAGTGAGGGAGGAGAGAGAACAATGGAGGATCCGGTGTGGGGTGACCACTGTGAGTGGGGAGGAGAAGACGACAAAGGAGGACTTGGCGCGCGATACTTTGTAACTTGGCCGGCGCCCTTTATCTGACGACTACTGCATACCTTGGGTATGTAAGCAAAGAATTCCACTGTAACTTGTCACCTATGACAATAAAGTATTCCTTCATTCTTTCCAACTATGGAGCTGGGGGCTTTGATCCTAGAGTGCCCTTGCTGGCTTCACGACAACTTGTCACCATCGAAGGCCTGAGAAATATTTTAAATACCACTGGTAATCAAAAATCATTTAAGTCGATTAAAAATAACTTAGGAGAAATTAAATTCTGAAAAGAAGCTGAAATAAATACAGTAAATCTCCCTTAAAATGAATGATACCGATAAAGACAAAGGCATTTAGTGAAACATAACTTACGCAACCCATATTTAGATTTCTACTCAAGGTTGGCAATTCCACTGATACCATCGGCATGGCAGGTGGTAGCCACGCCAGTCATGGTGGGGATAAAGCTAAAGGACCAAATGTAAGGAGCATCCAGCATCTCATGACTGAAGTTCAGTGCAGGACAGAGTGAGAGGTTAGATGCACCATAATCTGACCTCCAGCTCATCTCTAACATTACAGCTTCAGCATGCAGGTGCAGGAGTCAGTGATGAGCTGACTTTTGAAGAAGATGCCATTGTTGCATCTGTCAATCCCCTAGTCCCCAAGTATGCACGCTTCAGGTGGTTTACGAGGTTTTCGAGAGTGATCCCAGGAATGAGTGGGTTAACATATGATGAGTGTTTGACGGCACTGGGTCTCTTCTTGCTGGAGTTTAGAAGGATAAGGGGGGAACTCATTTGCTGAAGAAGGGTTTCGGACTGAAACGTTACCTTTTTCCTTCGCTCCATAGATGCTGCGTTTCTCCAGCACTTTTGTCCACTAGTAGTAGGGTATTTGGTCAGTAACATAGGGTTACTGAGGATCGGTATTGGGCCAGTAACAAAGGGTTACTGAGCATTGGTATTTGGTCAGCAGCTGTCTGAGGGTCAGAACCATTGGATTGGTTACTGAGGGCCAGGGCCATCGAGTTGGTTACTGAGGGTTCAGTATTGGGGTGAGCGATTGGCAACTTACCTTAAAGACCTAAGTGGGTCAGTGCTGAGGTAAAATTGGCAAATTACTCTAAAGATCAGCGCTGAGGTGGGTCAGTACTCAGCGGGTCAGTACCGAGGGTTCAGTACGAAGGTAAAATTGGCATCTTACTATAAAAATGACTGTTGAGGGAGAACGTAATAACATTGGTCGAACGCGTCTGTGATATTCCAAGACTGTGCGATCCAAATTTTTCTGCTCTAAATTCCACTAAATTTAACGTGTTGGAAATATTGAATGCTTTTACTTAAGTTTGTGTGATTTTGCTTGCTCCCTTAAGGAGGTAATATCGCTTTAATACACTGTGTGAATTGTGCGTGTGTGGGCCCCCGTCTATCTTGTTGCGTGGAGATAATTGTGTGTGGAAAAACTTGTTGCGAGTAGATCGATCATGTGTGAAGATCTTTAGCCGAAATGGGAAATTATCTAGCTACTGCAACACTATGAACTTATGAAGTTCGATAAAATTTGTCCAGGGCCACAGGAGAAGTCTATTGTTCTTTAAATATATCCATGGTATACTTACTTCCATTGAAACTTGAAACCAGCGAGAAACTTGACAATATCCGGGACAAAGCAGCCAGGTTCATTGACATCACGAGTGCTAATTTATACAATGACTTTCACCATTAACCAAGGTCACATCAGCAGTATACCATCTACACAATGCATGGCTGAAGTTGCCCTGGGCCTCTGGCAGCAGGGAAAGGAATTAAATGGTGATCTTGTTGGCTTCAGCCACATCTGGTCCCGTGAATTAATACAAGTAGTACCTGCAATAATATTATGCTACGCAGAGGCGAATTAAAGTTCCAATGCATGACCTTCTGACTTAGTAGTTCTGAGCCAAATGTGAAATATTAAAGTTAGATTTTTTTAAATATTGAGAAATTATGTGGCATTTTAATATTTTGAACATCTTTTTTTATTCTGACTTTCCAAGTTGGAAGAATCAACAGGATCGATGGAGCTAAAAGGAAACATTGCTTTACTCCCATGAGTCGAACCACTGCCCATTTAAGATCACGGAACAGTATAGCACAGGAACAGGCCCTTCGACCTATAATGTCCATGCTAAACATGATGCCGTTAAACTAATCTCACGTGACTATCTCTCCAATCCTTGCATATTTGTGTGTGTATTTAAAAAGCCTCATGAATGCCACTCTCATACCTGCTTCAACAACCACCCCTGGCAGTATGTTCCAAACACCCACTACTATCTATGTAAAAAAAACCAGCCCCGCTCATCTCCTTTCAATGTCACCCCTCTCATCTTAAAGCAATGTCTTCCAGTCCTTGACATTTCCACCCTGGGAAAATGATTCTGGTTGTCTACCCTATCTATGCCACTCATGAGCTGGCAGAATTAGGAGTTCTTCATGTAATCAAGTGTCATCTCAGTTTGAAACTATTCTTAAGTGCAACATTGTATGGGGCTCTTTAAGACATGCCAGCACCTTGGCAATTAAATTGTTTTTATAAAAAGTATTCCAAAATCACCACCTTTCACTGTGAGGAAACTAAAAAAGTTATTAATAATACAAAACCTATGGATTGTATGACAGGCTTAGGTTTTTAAAATGTATGGAGACATGGTTGATTTTTAAAGTTGAATGTGGATTCATGGATAAACATTTGTGAAATGAAGTCCATTGTTTAGCAAATCCATTCCCAGTTTGAAACTATTCTTAATTGTGCCAGCTCATGAACCTTCAGGACAATCGATTTCAAGCGGGTAATGGCCAGACAGAATGTGAAGCACTGACTGATTTGTTGAAGTGTGACGAAGCTGATATGTAGGGAATACTCAAAATATTACAGCTTGGTTCATTAATATAGAATTGTATTGAGTAAAGTAGGCTGTCTGCACTGTTGTGTTGTAATTGCAGTGGAATAACTGATGAATAATGCAGACCCGGGTTTGTTTAGACACAAAACAAATGTCATTTCTACTGAAATTATATGCTCACTGCAACTGGTGAAAGTGGCAGAGTGACTCTGCTATGGTGAGCCTGATTGAAAAATCAACAGTTGAGTCATTGGAACACAAACAAGGCGCGCACACACACGCACACAATGGAGATTCTAGGAAATGAGGCCAATTGTCACATCCCTATCATCTCATTTATACCTTTAAGTGGGGGCAGTAATGAGTGCAAAAGCTACAGGAAATAAAACATCAATTTACCATGAGAGACCCACCCATTCTGATTTTTTCCTCTGGATTCTTGGTTTAGGCAGCCAATGACTCCGTCCAGAAAAAGCAAAGTTAATATTTCATTGTGGGTTAGTTGAAGCTGTTAAGATCATAGTGCAATTCTTGTGTTACTTAGCCTTGCTGTTGTTAGAGAACAGGTCAGAAGCCAAGCATGTCCACTGCCTTGGAAATAACCCATTAAGTTCAAGAATGGCCAGCTGCAACCAAGTCTTGTTGATGCTCATTGTCTCATGGTGTTTTGGCAATTTAGAAGATTAAAGTGATTATGTCTTGCCACCCCAGATAGTTTCTTCAAATTTTGACAATGCTAAAACAAAATTTGTCCTTGACTCACCTCCCTTTTGCTCTTTCTGATTAAGATGCTGTAGTTGTCATTGATGGAAGAGATAGCCCTCTTCCAATGGGCACACTACCTGGTGATCCAGCTTTTAGCACCAGTGGATCCTCTCCAGGTGTCAGTGGTGTCCAACTGGGAAGATGATTTTGGCCTCAAACTAATATTAATTCGTGGTGGAAACATTTAAATTTGACTTGGGGCCAAATGCTTCAGGCCATGACCTTGAGTGTAGTTCTAAGATGAAGTGATCTGGTATCTTCTCATAAACTTTGCAATTGCGTTATTGAAAATGATGTTGGCAGTTTCTCATTATCAACATATTGGTGCATAGCACAGCAGGGCAGCTATTAGGGCTGCTGCCTCACAGTACCAGTGACTTGCATTCAATCTTGACCTCCAATGTGATGTGTGTAGAGACTGCATGATCTTCCTGTGACTTCAGGGTGACCCAGTTTTCCCTCGCATCTCAAACCCGTGTGTGCGGGTTGTTCAGTTTCTGTAAATTAAACCAAGGTGAGTGCTGGAGTCTGGGATGAGTTGACATGACTCGGTCTCAGTAGGGAGAGTCGGTCACAGGGAAAACTCGTGGAAGAATAGTACTGGTTTGTGAGCTCGCAAGGACCCAATCGACTGAATGGCCTTTGTCTATAGTACATGGAAATATGGAGTAGTTGCCATCCTACTGTGAACTCCAAAACAACGTGTTGATGTGAAACTCAAAAATATTGGGTTTGTGTCTGGTGGATGAGAATGTTTTAAAATGTCAAACTTGATCTAAATTAACCCACACAGGTGGCAAACTATTCATTCCCATAGCTGCTTTCATCATTTAAACACTGTAAATAGAAGGCATGCCTCATATTTTAATCCTCTTTCAGATTCCTCCCTGAACATTGGAAAACCAATTAGCTAAAGATGAGGTCTGAAAAAATATATTCATGAAAAATATATATTTAGACTAATATTTGTAGGTCAGGAGAGGCCTCCAAGTGCATTTATTTTATTTGCCTCTCTAACCATTTGTGCCATCGCCCTTGCTCTGGGTTAAAGACTTTTATCCTACCCACCACTGCACCGATTCAGTGATCATTCCCCACCCCTCATTCCTGCCACCTAGCCATTGACGCACAGGTCATCATTCTGCATCTGAGCCTATATCATACTCCAGAACATTTCCTGCTCGAAGGAGCCATTCCTGTCATGTTCCTGGATTTCCATAAGTAACCCCCTTACCAACATAGAAATCCTACTCCGACCACTATCTGAGCCAAATCTTCTTGAGCAAAATTGCTCCACAATGGCAGTGCCAGCCAGGCAGCAAGCAGGAAATGAAGGCAGCCAGAATTTCTGATATTGGCTGAGTTATGAGATTATTAGCAGTGAAATTCAAACTATCGACCCGGATTCAAACAAGATTATGATGGAATTTGGACATGTATTAAAGGGTGAAGTGTATGCTTGCAGAATGTTGTGTGTAATTTATATAAGATTTAAGTATAGTTTATATTTTAATGTGTTTGTCTGAGTTTATGTGTGTGAGTTTAGGTGTCTGTGATGCTGCAAGCAATATGTTCACTGCACTGGTACCTCACCATGTTGTGCGTATGACAACACACTCGTCAATAATCAATAATACATTGCTTCGTCAGGTTGTTTTTGTATAAAAAATGCGTGCTGATCATCCCTTAAGATTACATGAGTAGAAACATCTTGTGAGTAATAAGGAAAGGAAATGCTGAATGCAAGGCTTCCTTCTATGCTGAGAATAGCCATGACGATTCAGACACTGGCAATGAAGGCCTTTGGTAATGTTTCCCAGCAGTGATCAGGTTAACCAAGCTGGTTTTGATACTCACCCCAGACGAGAAGGGAAGACACAAAAGCAAGGATGCTGACGTGAAGACATGTATGATTCATGCTGCTCTGTGAATTTATTATTTTTTTTTGTTTTTTGTTTCCACTTGTGCTCCTGCCACCAGATAATCTAACCATTTGACAGTTAGCAGCAAGAGCCAGTTCATGGTTTTCAAACTATAAAATAATTTACAGCACATGGTTTACTGACTTTTTAAACCACAAACATTCCAGCAAACACTTGTAGGAATATGAGAATAACAACCATAAAGCATAACCTTGTTGCATAGTATTAAATGAACATAAACATTTAGTTCTTTATTTACAGTTATTGTCTGGGTAAAAAATTCATAAAAACAGATGGATGAACTCATGTCATTGGCCAGATGGGGCCCATTGCCAATTGCTGTTCAGCTGCAATGTTTTATTATTTATTATTTTCACAAAACTCATGCTGATAAATACATTATGTAGAAGCAAGCAAGTTTGTATTGCAGAATGACCTTAATAAATTGATCCTTCAACTTCCCTCATTCTAGGCTGTCCTTCACTGAACAGACGCCAAAGAAACAAAATCATTTGTAGCTCGTGACCTGTGGTGGTGACTGGCTGAAATGTCATCTAATTCGATTATAAACAAATGCTACATCACACATGCATGCCCACAGAAGCCCAGATTTATATGTTTTACTTTAAGTGTGTCTTATTTTATGTGTGTTGCTATATATATATACACAAGATTTACTGGCAAATTCAGAAATGCCTGAACTCAGAATTACAGGCAAGTTCCTTTTTAGCAGAGCACAGATAGTTCTTCAATATTTTATCTTTCTAAATGGACCTCTGCAAGTCACAGAATCAAAGTGAAAGTTTAAAAAAAAAGGTTTCACACTGCCCATGACATAAAGATTGTTGTAAGCTTACTGCCTGATAGGCATTTAGCCCCAATCCCCACAAAAAAATATTTTGGGCTGTTATCATCTTGAAGCGCTTTTGGTTTCACCCTTGTGACAAGCTTAAAATGGCCGCCCCTTAAGAAAGCATAGTAAGTAGATTTAAACCATACTGCTGGGATGGTATAATGTATATAGTAGATGTCCGCGGAAAGACAAGCTTGATAAAACCACGCAAAGCACATCTAAATACTTTACAGAAAGTTTCATTCATATTTGCAGAGTGCTGATTATGAAGATTGTCCTTTAAAAAAAACTAAATTAAAAAATAAACAAAGCAACCCAGATTGTTTTGCAATTTTCGACAGCCTTTAAGCTGATTTAAAAAATAATCCAATTAGCCACCAAAGGGAAAAAAATAGAAATCAACACAATATCACAAGATTTCAACACTACTTTGATTTTTTTTGCCCATATAGACAAAGCCAAATATAACTTATTTTGCAATCAGCTCTAATAAACCCATCACAAGCTTGGATAGTTACAGTTATTTTGAAACATCTTATTTTAACAAGCAGGTGTCTATATATAGCAGACAGTTCAATCAAATTACATTTCAAGTTGGCCTTTGCGAGTCTGAGAAAGACCAAAATTAAATTCAAGCATTTATATGAAAGAAAAAAAATCCAGAGGACTTTAGGTACTAAAGATATATTCTAGGAAATAAAGGAAGCCATGCTGCATTTTTGTCCACGATCATTTAACATTAGTGTACCACTTTAAACAATATTTCCCTGTTATATTTTGGCTTCTTTGTTTCTGCTAGCAATATCTACAATATTTAACAAAAAAGCAGCCAAATTCAGTACACAATTGTAATGAAACATCTAGAATTCAATATTACAGATGTACTAAACCGGAAGAGCTGCTTGCACTACTCAGCAGAACTTATACTCTACAAATAAACAAGAAAGTTATCTACAGGTTTTGTAAACAAATTACATTCTCTTAAGGACATAAATAAGTAAGAGCCATTAAGCAGGGCGACATGCCAAGAAACAAAGAAGATAAACTCTGTAGGTATTTCATAAATGCTTAGAAAGTTCCTCTGTTCAATTGGTGCAATTCTACTGTGCAAGTTGAGCTTTGCAAATTCAATTGTTTAAAGTTTTTTTTTTCTTAAATTAATCTATACAATTAAGTCCATGCCACACAAGCACTTCAAAAGTCACAGACCAGTGGATTGGATAAATTGCCTTTGATGCACTCAGCTGTGGTCCTTCCAGTGAAAGTTTGGGAAATGTACATTCATGCAGGATCTCTATCTTGAGGAGGGTCAGCCGAACAAGAAATCACCTTTCCAGCAAATTCCCTTCTTGCTGCAGGGCATAGAAGAGCACGTTCAGAACAGTTTGTCAGCCAGCAGGTTTTGTTTTTTGTAGATTCTGTTTTTGCGCAGAAATGGTCAGCTAAAGTGATGTTTCCAGGCTATGTAGTGGGCTTCCAGGACTAGAAGAGGTAGCTGATTTACTGGTATCAGTTGTAAGGTTTATTCCACTATCAATAGCATTGTTGTTCTTGTTAGGAGATGAGGGCGGACTGGAGTTTAGCTTAAGGGCAGCATCTTCTTCTATATCGGTGTCGTCGATAAGGGGAATGTGTGGCTGTGAGTCATCTATCCTAAACTCGGGATGGGTCATGAAGTTGTGAATTGAGGATTTCGATTCCGGTTTCTCTAATCCTTCATAGAGAGAGCTACGGAATGCCTTCACAACGCGGATCTGCAAAAGAGAAAACCAGGTCAAAGGTAAACGGAGGTCTCCAGTGGCAGCTGCAGAAGGGAAAGTAGGAAAAGGTGGCAGAATATTTAAGGCAGTGCGGTTATCTGAGATCCACAGTCACAAGATTATATAAGCACACATAAGTGTCTCAGTTTCGTGCATAGTGGGGTCGGTGAGAACTGCAATAAAACTGGAAAAAAAGGCAACCGTGTAGAACTCATGGAAAGCGTTGGTTAAATAAGCAAAGATCCAATGTGTATAACCTGGTAAAAGCCACGGCATTTAGTTACTTAAAATTTTAATGCAATGTATATCCATGCAGGTGAGATAATCTTGCAGTAGGTAGAAGGGTAAAAAGTGAGTGGTAGATTTAATTACATTTGTAGGATATAAATATATATAAATACACACACATATATATATATTTATATATTCAGTATGACAACATACAAAAAACATAGACCACATGATTGCACAAGTAAAGTAACCGCTCATTACAAGATGAACACTAAACAGAATGAGGAAAGCTGACTGCAGAAAACTGGGAGATAAAATGGTGTCTTGCTGATGTGGATGGAGCAGCCAGGAAGCACATTGCTAGTAATGAGGAATACAAGTCATGCCACAGAACTAGAAGGCCAAGTGTAGATGGAATAGTCTGGCACAGTATGGAGACAGCCATATCCAGATGCCGGTTATTTGAAACATCAACAAGCATATTGCATATCCATGCACATTGGGGTAAACATTCGAGTATAGGCCCAGTGTTTTATCTCCAGTCTCCAATAGGCAGTTTTTTTGGTTTGTGCGGTTGTTAGGAATGTAGAAGTTTCTGATCTCTCAACACAATCTTCCTTTTCTCAGTCAGTTCCAAAAAAGATAAAGAAACCTTGTAACATGTTAATGTGACCGTCTGGGAATCTCTATTTGGGCCGAATGGTTGGATTGCTCTGCATTTATGTTCTGCTTCAGGCACATTTCATTTAAATGTTTAGTTCAAACAGAGTCCCATTAACATGCCACAGAGTATAGGAGCTATTTAATCTGGGATGTGATAGTTAGGAGGGGGAGTCGATGAAATAGATGCAAAATGTACCTTAATTATTAAAATACATTTTACTTGTCATAAGTTTGCTCACTGTGTTTCTGTAGCTAAAGGTACCATCTTTGTACTGCTGATAATCTAACAATTTGCAGTCTGGTTATAAAATTTAACCACGACTTAAATAACTGAGAGAACAACACACAGAACCACATGATCAGAATGGTGTCACAGTTCCCAGATAATGGTAACACATCACTCATCACAATCGATGTACTACAGATGTCACCAAACGTCTCCTTCACGCCCTTCCTGTTATCAATGCCCACATCTGCTTATCCATCATGTTAGACACAAAGTGCTGGAGTAACTCAGTGGAACAGGTAGCCATCCCCGGGGAGAAGGAATGGGTGACATTTCGGGCGGAGACCCTTCTTCAGAAGGAGGATCTCAAAGAAGGGTCTCGACCCGAAACATCACCCATTCCTTCTCTCCAGAGATGCTGCCTGTCCCGCTGAGTTACTCCAGCACTTTGTGTCTATATTCGGTTTAAACCAGCATCTGCAGTTCCTTCGTACACATAACCATCTTGTTAATTCAATTTGGGTTTTACTTGTACACATTCCTAACATTTTAATTCTGATCTGAATAATCTCCGGGTACATTAATTCTGCAGTTCGGCACTGTATTACAAAATATTTGCATCTGCATCGACAGAAAGAGGTATGCGGTAAGATTCACTCCAAGTATTTATTTCCACAGGTTGGCCTCCATAGTATTGCAACAGCTTCCATGATCAGCAGTTCTTTCCTACAGTGTGCTCCCTTTGTCCAGTATAATTGTAACTATTTTTACTTCTTTGACATTTATGTTTTCACTCAGTGACTGAGAGCGGAGAAGGACTGGCATTCAGCATGTCCCCGGGACATCCTGAAGTATTTTGCCACTTTTGAAGTGCAGAAAAAAAGCAGAACCACAATAAGCTTCCTAACAATGATCAGGTAATTTATGTTAGTAATATTTAATTAGGTATAAATAAAAGTAAATGCACTAGAGATAACTCTTCTAGAATTTAAAAGCAGGGATGTAATGCTGAGGCTTCCTAGGGCACAGGTCAGGCCTCATCTGGAGTATTGTGAGCAGTTTTGGGCCCCATATCTGAGGAGGGGTATGCTGGCATTGGAAAGGGTCCAGAGGAGGTTCACAGGAATGATTCTGGGGATGACTGGTTTAAGGTGCGATGAGCGTTTGATGGCTCGGGGCACCCGTAGCAGAAGCGTCCACGTGGCGGGGCTGGAGACTGGAAGTATCCCGAGCTAATTCTGCTACCACCATCATCTATTGCGACACGTGATGGCTCCCACTGATTGTCGCCGGAAGCATGCGTCCTTTTCAGGACGGACGATGACAGCGATGTCAACATTTGAAACATGGAAGATGGACACGAAAGAAGAAGAAGTAGATGGCTCAGGGCCTGTACTCACTGGAGTTTAGAAGAATGAGGGAAAATCTCATTGAAACTTACTGGATAATGAAAGGCTTAAATAGAGCGGATGTGGAAAGGATGTTTCCACTAGTGGGATAGTCTAGGACCAGCCATAGCCTCAGAATAAAAGGATGTAGCATTAGTACGGAGTTAAGGTAGAATTTCTTTAGGCAGAGGGTGGTGGATCTGTGGAATTCATTGCCACTGACAACTGTGGAGGACGTCATTGGGCATTTTTAAAGTGGAGATCGATAGGCTCTTGATGTGTAAGGGTGTCAAAGGTTACATGGAGAAGGCAGGAGAATGGGGTTGAGAGAGAATGAATGGTGGAGTGGATTCGAAAGTCCAAATGGCCTAATTCTGCTCCTTTGACATGAACTTCTTTGTGAAAGTGTCATGGGATCTTCTATCACTAACCTTGTTAGGTGACAAGTTGGAAAGACCAGTGGAGTGGTGGCATCACATTTACTACACTGAATGCCAGTGAGACTTTTGCCCTTCAGTCTCTGGTTTGCGACTTGCGCTCAGAGGTTAAAGTGCTCACAACAGAACCACAGTTGACGGTGAATGTTACTTCTTGCCTTCAGCGTTCACCTTTGTGGTTAACATAATGTCAGTCGTTATACAATCATAGTTGGCATATTTCAGTTCCTAGTCCAACACTTTCAGGTTCACAGTGTTATTGTGGACTCCCAATTTGCCCACAATAACATTGGATAAGATAGGTGACAACTATCTCCAACTTGAAACTAAGTTTCCTTCCATCCTCGCACAAGCTTTCATTACCCCATCCTTCAACCGTTTTCGGAAATTATTCCGTCTTTGAGTAACTCTTACTATTGCTTCACACTGAATCACTTGTTCATGAATTACAAACACACTCATCAACCTCTTCCATTCCATGCTCTTTCAATAAGCAGTTTCTATGTACATTTCTAGCCATCGTGACTTTCCTACAGCTATCCATCCAGGTCTCTAGGCATTCCATGCAGAGCCGTTGCAGCCATATTAAGATATTAGGCCAAATATAGGACTGCTGATTGTATTTGGCCTTTATTTCAGCACCGTTACTAATCTTCCATAGTGGATGTCATGTTGTTGGGACTGCAGACTGCATGGTGACGTGATGCTTCTTCATTGATACACACATTCCATTTTGAAAAATGTGTGCATAATATATAAGATAGTGAAAGTAAATGGGGTACAAATCATCTCATGAATTGAGGGTTGTTGATATTTTCAATCCAAAAACATATTAATTTTCCATTTTGCATTGCATTTATAGATCTCGCTGCCAATTTGTCACTTATGAATGGACTGACTAGAATTTGCTTAAAATACCATAGATTTTTGATGCTAGCGCAACTTTAAACAAATGACAGTGATGCACATCAATGTCAACCTAATATCAGTCCAGGGAATAATTTTATTTTGAATAAAGGATTCACTCCACTGGTTTAGTTATCAGTGCTCAGATGCCTTCAATCAAAAAAAAACATCTGCTTTTATCTATACAACCTATTTGCATAGGTCACTAAATGAATCTGTATCACAGATAGGTTTTCCATTCTGAAACGGATGAAGACTTAAAAAGGTGAAGAAATACTGATAGAAAGTAGATGATCTGGAAGAGAATTCACCGAACACCAAGGCAAGCAAGGTCCATGGTTTTGACATCTTTAGATCTTCATATTCTACCAATGCCTTTGTGCCAATTCTATAGTTACCACATTGCGAATGGCAAGCACTGATATAATTAGAAATTCTACTTTACCCGATATAATCATGATAGATAAAAAGAGTTAAAAAGAAAACCAAAGAAATAGAAAGAGAAAAATAAAGAACAGAAGATATAAGAAAGTAAAATAAGATAAAAGGGATATACGTTTCTATGGGTCTTTCTTGATCACTCTTTCACGCGCTTACTATCCTATATAACTCTCTTTACTTTCCTTCTTTTTAAAGTTTAAAACAAGAAGTGGTACAGGAAATGTATTATGTTATTTTTGGCATATTACTGTAATGCACATTACTTCTAATAAATAAAATATAAAAAAATAAAAAAATAAAAATAATAATAATTATGATAGATGTATACTATGACTTATTTTAGTTTTAAATGAGCATATGGTTAGCCATTCGTTTCTGGATTAAGGTTTAATTCACATCATGTGTTCAATTCTCCCCTTTATTGGAATAGAGATAATGTCAATCTTGTCAATACATTTAATGAACATGTTATTTATCACAAATTTTGAAGAAACTGCTGTCCCAGGCTATGAATATGAAACATGCAGAACTAATTTGCATGCATGTTTTTCTTTATCCCCCTTTGAAACAGCCAAGAATAGTTTGGAAATAAAACTTGTTTAATGTGGGAATTAATGATCAATGGTCGCCAGATTTAGCTCTATCGCCTGAACATGTCAGATAATGACTGGAAACAACTGCCCAGGCATTCACCATATAACCTGGGCAGTGGCTCTGGACATTGAATATAAGAAAAAAGGACTCACAAAGCACAGGCAGGACAAAAAAATGAGTAAGAAAGAAACTAATTTTGGAGGCAGAACAGAAAAACAAACAACAAGTAAATGTACTGTAAATTGACAAAAGACTTTGGGACAAGACGTGATGACAATCTCATGTGGCAGTCTTATTCTCCCGGGCATTCTCGTCATCTGCTTCTTAGTCACCAGAAAGTGAGGCGAGTCGAGGCTGAGGAGTGTCCTTGGCAGTGAAGACCACAAAGGCTTTGTCTAAGATGTTGCAAGGAAGGAAACATAGTTTAAGTAAATTAAGCCCATCGTTACGTTCTTGATTTGCCTGGTTTGAATTGCCACATGAGGGGAAAAAAAATACGAGACTGCATGTAGTTCAGGTGACACACTGTAAATTAAAGTTTTTTTTTGGCATTCTGTGGGCTTATACTCGAACGTTTACACACATTTTTTTAAGCTTAATATCGAGACTGATAGGCCCAAGCATTTCACATTCATTGCAGGCTCGGGTCAGACTCACAACCTTCCTTCACTCCTTCTGCTGGACCCTTTGCCTAGGGTTGTCTAGTCCTCTAGAGAAAACAAACACATTCACTTCAGACACATAACAGGTTGCTGAGAGGTAAATAAATAATATTGAACTCTACAAAAAGACTGACAAGACGATTAGTATCAAATAGTTAAAAAGCAAGTGGAGAGATGTGAAAGATCATCTTGTGCATTAAGAATACACACTCACGCCCAGCAGTAGCAGCAGAAACGCTGGTAGGAGAGGAAAGAGTATTGGGAGTAGATAACGATACGTGAGTAGGGCTAGAAATATTGGTTACATCTTGATTTTGGCTGGTAACGGATGACTGGCGCCTTAGTGCCCCCTGAAAGGAAGTGCCACTCTTGAATGTGTTGACTACTTCGATCTGCAATGGAGGAGAGAATGAGAAAGTTTGCTTAAGATGGAGATGCAAGATTAATGTGCCAGGGAGCCTCCAATGCTCAAGCATGATTCAATTAGCACAATTACCCACAACCAAAATCTTGACAATTTTCCATCCAAATGGTAAATTTAAAGAAATGGCATTCTTACCAATGATCAATGTCCAATATTAACCACCATTGTAACGTCTTAATATTTTGGCATGCTTCACCAAACCACAGGTTCATTATTTAGATGATTTTAATTATATCCAGCTTAGATACTCATGCACAATTTTAAATATAAACAGATATCGCAAAGAATACTTGAAGCAGCCAGGAATACGATCACTTTCAGTGCAATAATTCTAACACTTTGATTATTAAATGTCACTAAAAGCCATTCACGTTCTTAAATAATATGCTGAAAATGTAATTCTTTTCTAAAATAGCTTGCCATATCTCATTTCAGTACATTGACCACATTTCATTATTTATTCACAACAAACTGGGTGCTTGAAGGAAACCAAGATTACTCAACAATAACATGAACCTCTTATCATTTTCTCTCAAGGAGCAAAATGAAGCGTACATTTGAGTATGTTAAAGATAAATCGAATGTGCACTTATATTTAAATTAGATTGCATATAGCACTCTCTCTCTCTCGCCAGGAAGAAATGAGTTTTTTTAATAACAAATAAATACTTTTCAAATTTTATATGTGTGTCTCCATTTCAGTTTTTCTTGACCCTTTATAAAAGTGAAAATCAAAAACATCATAAATGGTTCTTCCGACAGATCAGCTGGAGGAAAACCATGACTCACTGGTGGAATTATAGAATATTTATTTATTTAGTTTAATTCAAGTGCACTTTTTTTTGCAACCGGGGATAGTTAATTTAATTTGTAACCAGTGGTGCCTTCAGCATTCCAAGACTGGACGAAGAGAAAATCAGACAAGAAACCAACTTCTGATCATTTTGCATTTGTATCCTGCTGGACAAAGAAGCAATGGCGCCATCAATTATTAACCTTTGTCATTCCTCCAGATTCTTAAAGGAAGTTCACTGGGATAGTGACTATAAGAACCACAACTAGCCACAGAACTGCTTCAGTATGAATCACCAAGGCAAAGAATTATGAGAAGAAAATGGAAAACAATCATAAGAATAAATTTTATCTATGCTGAATTCCTATGAATTCCTGAATTACCTGCATTCAATCCATTCAAGATACAAATTTCTTTAAATGTTTTAATGTTTTTGTCTATTAGGCCCCTTGAAGGATCGAAGTGTTCATTGAACGCTAGGAGTTGTAATATCCATGAACTATCCTCCCCAGAGGGTAATTACTGCCCAATACATATATATTCAAGTCTCAGGTTGATATATCTTGGGAGACTAGAGGATATGGGGAATGAATGGCAATGTACAACACACAGGGTCATATTAAATATTGATGCAGTCTCTTCTCCTGTTCCTATCTTTATCTGCTCATAGCCCACAAGGAACCTCCAGTGGAGTATTGGGGAGAGCAAATGCATCAAATTTCTCGGGTGAATAATTTTAGAGCTGCCACATACACAATTTTGAACTTGCATTGGTGTAAACTTTTCACAGAAAGTTATATTATTGCATTAAAGGTTTAAAAGAAGCTTCATCAAGGGAATTGTGGATCAAACGATAACTACCTCTATTTTAATGCTATTTTAGTAAACTAGTGTGGCAACGTTTGCAGAAAGATCTGTTGAGGGAATATAATTACATTCCAAGTTTAGAAACAATGAAAAAATATATATATTGATACAACAATGAACGAAATGTTGCAATTATTTCTTGTCCTGAGGGATACTACTCTGCCAGTTATCCAATAATTTGTTATAGGAAGGAAATAAATCGAGGCCTTTTAGTCTCACAAGGCTATTTGACCATAATTGTGTCATTTCACTTAGCTGAACTTGTTTGAAATCTAGAAAATAATTACATCTATTTTCTACCATGACACAATTTCTGCCAACTACCAATGTAACCCTCTGAAGACTTTTGGCTGCCAAATAATCTGCATTCAGCTGTGATAATATGTTATGTATGATATGATACCAGTTCACAATACAGTGAAGCACAAAGCTCTGGACCATTTGGGGAATTAAGACCATGAGGTATAATTGCAAAATTAGAACCAGTACACTAACTAGGGAAATCCAAAATACATTTTCATACAATCTAGTTAAATGTGATTGCAAGAACATTTAATAAAGAGATTGATAATGTCACATTATGATTTGATGGGTGATAGAGAACATCATACAATAATATTTAAAGTATTTATAGGAAGGAAGAATTAAAAATTAAAATCCAAAACAATAAAAAGGGAGCTACTTTCAAAGATTTGCTGAGGGACCCAACATTAGCATTATATGGGCAACAAGAAGTGTCCAGGAAGTCAGAGAATGAGCGTGTCATTAAGAACACAAGGTCATTAAGAGGAAACAGTTTCGAGAATTGGACTAAGCCGAAGAAGTGACAAGTACAAATTCTGATGAAAAAGTAATTTTCCCACAAATTAGTAAAACAAAAGAAGGGACAGCAAATGCTGTAATCTTGCTGTAAACAATACGCTGGAGTAACGCAGCAAGACAGGCAGCATCTTTTGAAGGAAAAGGACAGATAATGTTTCGGGTCAGGAGCCTTCTTCAGACTGGTAGTGTAGAGGGGAGAAGGGGTGAGGCATGAATAGGGAAGTGATAGATGGATACAAGTGAAGGTGAGTGAGGGTGGGTGGAAATGGAAACAAAGGCTAGAGATCAGACGGAGACAAAAGGGTGCAGACATGGAATCAGATGGGGAAGGAAAAAGGAGTGAAATTTAAAACTGGAGGCAGGGATGGTGGGTGGAAGGGGTGGGTGGGAAGGGGAACAAATACAAGCATTTAAAAAAGTTTGGGTAGAGAATTACATAGAAACATAGAAACAAAGAAAATAGGTGCAGGAGTAGGCCATTCGGCCCTTCGAGCCTGCACCGCCATTCAATATGATCATCGAACTCAGTATCCCATACCTGCCTTCTCTCCATACCCCCTGATCCCCTTAGCCACAAGGGCCACATCTAACTCCCTCTTAAATATACCCAATGAACTGGCCTCAACTACCTTCTGTGGCAGGGAGTTCCAGAGATTCACCACTCTCTATGTGAAAAAAAAAATTCTCATCTCGGTCCTAAAAGACTTCCCCCTTATCCTTAAACTGTGACCCCTTGTTCTGGACTTCCCCAACTATTCTAAAGATTCATAATGCTGTGAAGAAACTTCTCCTCCACTCCGTCCAAAACGTGGGTCGGAGCTTGTTGACAATGTTGACAGTTCTGTACAAGTGCACATATTTGCTCTTGCAAGTGCCAGCAGGTTTGAGGCTCCTGTGTGATTGCAGAAATCTCAAACTAGCGAACAAGCTGTGCAAGTGATTTCACAGGAATGTCCCGTCATGAACTCTTCATGGAAGAGCAGAAGGGATATGGTCTATTTTTATTTTTGATGGGAAGGCCTTGTTCCGGATCACTTACAATGGAGCATTTATGTGCTCAAGGTCCTGGCACCAAGCAGGATCTCACCATTTTGAATCCAGACCCAACTTGCAGCAAGTTCAACCTTCTAGACACATGAATCATCAAAGAACACAAGTAATAAGCAGAAGGGGCAGAGAGTCACACTGCTTCTCGGCTGTTCATTCAGAGCAAACAACTGGCAGCAACTATCCTGACAATCACTTTTGCCAGCTTGTAAATGTTATTGAGGATACGTTTCATTATTCTCAACTCTAGTAAATATAGCTGTGTTGTAATCTCTCCTCAAAGCAATAATTGTAATCTGGGAATCTAACCAAGAAATATGCAATCACAATGTTCTCCAAGTGCCTCATTGCAGTGCTCCTATGGACATGAACGCATCAAGTGTGCCTATATCTGGTCTACACTAACATATGTGGTGTACAGAAGCGCCACTTGAAGTTGTGCCTGCCATCTTTAGTTCCTGGCTGTTCATCTTTGACAAGCTGATTTAAAACCCAATAAAAATGTGGCAATTCCCAGAGCATTCACATGCTGTCACACAAGCCTCATAAACCACTCAATGTCCGGCTTTGATTATCTGCAGAGTTCATGGGCAACCCAAACCACAACTACACAAAAACCCGGCAAATCTTGAAGCAAAAATGGAAAATTAAATCCCTTCTGTTCAACAGATTTTGGTCACTTAGATCAGGCTATGGAGAAATCGACACAATGTCAAATACATAATGACAAATCTGGCACCACAATGATTTACTCAGCCATTGCCAACGTAACTGTTATGCTTAACCATCTGAATGTAAAATCATGGCCATAGATCCATATTTAAATCAGGCATGAGTATGAGTATGACAGCAGAATGTGTTTCTTTCCTGAAAGATTAAAGTCTCAGAAACAGCATGGCATTGAACATACCTGAGTTTGGATCCTGTTTAGACCTCTGAACCAAAGTATCTGTCCCCGTCTCAGCTCCCTCTCTGCGTGATCAATCTCTTCGGCATCTTCGTTAAGTTCATCTTCTGGGATGTCATCCTTCTGAGTTCCATGGCCTGCTTCCTTCAGAAACTTCAATCGATTGGTGGGGACGGAGGATATTACCTGGAGGGGAAAGGTAAGCGAGTGTAGATTGTTAATCTCACTTTCTTGTGCTTTTTCCCCCAATCGATTTCAGTATGAAGGGAACAAAAAAAAAGATTCATGTTGCTGTCTGTAACAGTGGGGATCTAAAGGACTGATTTATTACTCCTTTTCATCCAGTAAACATTCATTTCTGAGAGGATATTTTGGAGAAAAGGGCAATCTTGACTTCTCGGGGATGTCCTGAAGGAGTAAGTTCGAAGAAATCAAAGTTATAAAAGTGAGATGGGATCTCTATGATGTTCTGCCTCATTATTCTATGGTCAGTTTAGCAGTTATCTCCAGGACCTGCAACCTACACAGTCTATTTCAGGGTCAAGGACTTAAAACGTGTAGTAATCAATACCACATCCGTGCATAGGAAGGAACTGCAGATGCTGATTTACACTGAAGATGGACACAAAATGCTGGAGTAACTCAGCGGGACAGGCAGCATCTCTGGAGAGAAGGAATGGGTGATGTTTCGGGTCGAGACCTTTCTCGACCAGAAACATCACCCTTTCCTTCTCTCCAGAGATGTTGCCTGACCCGAAGAGTTACTCCAGCATTTTGTGTCGAATACCATACTAACTTTCCAGAATTGGCTGGAGTTTCCCAGGAGAAGATAACAAGATTCTCATACATCTGGGATCACATATAGATCTGCCAGTGAGCGAGGGAGGTTTTCCCAATAATCCCAAACTATAATTTCTGCTTTAATTCCAAATTCTTTAGCTAATTAATTTAATTTTGTTAGCTGAGGTTTAAACTTAGAATATTGGTCTTGGAGTTGCAGTGTTGCACTACTCACGAAACAGGTCCTTTGGACCAACTCATCTTGCCCCCAAGTTGTTCAGCTGTACTTGTCCCATTTGCCTGCATTTGGCCCATACCGCTCCAAACCTTTCCAATACGTGTACCAGTCCAAAGGACCTTTAAACCTTGTAATAGTACCTGCATCTACACCATCCTCTGGCAGCTCATTGCCTATACCTACCTTGGGCCCTGGTCTAGCAAATCCTAATCTTGGCCTCTAGTTTACTAATGCAGTGAAATAGCCTTTAGATTATTGTACCTTGGTGAATTTTACAGTATTGTTCATTTTGTAAATTTTGTTTGCTTAGAAGCCAGCCTGCAGTAGCTAGTTGTTTAAGAAAGTATTTTGAAAAAAAACTTAGATATCATTTCTCACCAATATAATTTGCATTTTCAACCATGAAGTGAGAAAGCTGGATAGATTTTCGATTTATTTTTTCAATGGACACAGAATAAATCATTACCTGTCCCCATAGCAATTCTCCCACTCCAAGAACGATGCACCACAACCACTGGTCTATTTTCAGAGGGGTACAACTGAAAGGTTTTCCTCCAAACTGAATAATTATAATCTGTATCAAACAGAAAATTATAAAGATAGATCAGAACATGCTTTTCAAAATAGGATGATCATAGAAACATAGAAAATAGGTGCTGGAGTAGGCCATTCAGCCCTTCGAGCCCATACCGCCTGTCGAGCCCGTGGAAATCGATCATTCCCAAGGCAGCCTGTGCACCTGTTAAAACATGAAGATTGAAGATTCTGATATCAAGTACCAAGAGCTACCAGCACCTCCTCCGGTCACTCTCCCCGAGCATGAAGATAACAGTCATAACATACACTCCCTGGTTGATCCACTAGCAAGCACCTCGACCCTGAAGTTTCACTTCGTGTCGACAATACCAGATCTGTGAGTGTGCGTGATTTACTCAACACCGCCATTCAATATGATCATGGCTGATCATCCAAAATCAGCCCACGTTCCTGCTGTCTCCCCATATCCCTTGATTCCGTTAGCCCTAAGAGTTAAATCTAACTCTCTTGAAAACATCCAGTCAATTAGCCTTCACTGCCTCCTGTGGCAGAGAATTCCATAGATTCACAACTCTCTGGGTGAAAAGGTTTTTCCTCATCTCAGTCCTAAATGACCTACCCCTTATTCTTAATCTGTGACCCCCCTGGTTTTGGATTCCCCCAACATTGGGAGCATGATCTTTTACTTGAAGGGTGGAATCACCTTTACATTTTTCCTGCATCTAGCCTGTCCAATCCCTTAAGAATTTTATATGTTTCTATAAGATCTCCTCTCATCCTGCTACAGTAAATTCTAGTGAATATAAGCCCAGTTGATCCATTCTTTCATCATTTGTTCTTCGTTGCTAATCTATTGATATTATTCTTATACAAGTTATGTTCCTCTGATTTTGAAAGATGGCCTTTGACATAAATCTAAAGCAGCACTATCGTCTACTCAGCAATTGTGTAAAAGAGTGTTCCTGGTTCAATTTGTGGACCGCTCCAGGTCAACCTATCTCTCACTGAATAACAGTGAGAGTGCAGAAATCAATATCATCATCCTTGAACCCAAGAATGAAGGGATAGAGCAATCAATCAAGTTTATTGCTCTCTCAATGCATCAGCGTTGCTGGAACTAAAGGTGAATTGATTGTGTCAAGTTTACATGTGGTGGTCAGTGATAGTCAACAGTCCTGGTTCATTCATGTGGAAATTCGTCTACAGATAGGCTTATAAATCCAGCGCCAGATCCCAAACGATATTGCAGATTTCAGCAGACGAACAACCCGGATAGGAAAGTGGAGGAGGGGAAGAAAATGAAATACAAAAGGGATTCAACTTGGAGTGAATCCTGAAAGCTAAAAATGGGCAACCAAGATAAAGTATTACACGAGAGAGGAAACATTTATGGACTAAACCAGGAACGCAGTGAAAATATGAACTCAGGGCTATTCTGAACCACATACAACTATGTTGAAAAAACACATTTTAAAACCATATTTTATGCCCTTTTGTGAATACCAACTGGAGTTACATTTATTAGCATCTTAATGCATCCAAATGTCAAACAGCATCAATCTGAAGGTCAAAACTTAGTGTTGTGTCAGAGGAATACTCTGGTTTGGCACTTCAACCCAATACTCTCAACATTCAGAGATAAGAACAATACTAACTGAGCCCAGTGATTAGGACAAAACCATGGACATAGTTGAAGAGCGGACAGGTGAAATGTTATCCAGGCTGCAAGACTGAGAAGCAAAGTTCATTCACCATGTCCACTTGTCCATACAAGACATCATATGGATTAGTGTACTTGTTCCTGGATTCTGTTTGTAACTCAACTTTTTACAGAAACAATACAATTAATTGCCTACAGCATCAGTGGAGAGAGAAACAGGGAATCACATTTCAGATTAGCTCCTTTTCTGAAAGTTTGTTTCTCTTTCCATAGGCGCCACCAGATTGTTGGTACCAATTTCTACTTTTACTTCATAGTTCCAACATCCATGGAATTTTATACTTGTACCAAGAGAAGACCATGAATTTATTAGTAGTTTCATTTCTTATGTACCTGGGCTGCAAAAGTACCAAAGACGATAGTGCAGAAAATAGGATTCTTGAAAATGCCATCAAACACATTCTTCTCTCCATGAATCTTGCGAGCATTGATTTCATTGAAGAGTTGCATCAAGACAAATGTGTTAAAGATGATGGTGTAGTGCTCAGATGGCGGGGCATGTAGTGGAGCGTTTCTGCCACTGTCGATGTTAAATATGACCTCCCCTGAAAACAAGCAAACACAAAGTACACGTTATTGCTTCAAGTAAATATACCAAAGAGATCAACTTCGATGGATAACTTCTCCTGGTGGCTTCTTTGGCTCAACATTCAATGTTGACTGATGAAGCCACGGAAATAGCCCAGCATGTTCTTGTTGCTTTGATATCAATTGGAGTTTGAGTATTCACATATCTTTTTGTGATACATTGCTCAAGAATGGACAAGTCTCTGCCAAGGGTGACTTGGCGTTGGGGGGCCGCCAAGAACAATGGGGGCCCCAGCGTGGGGGGGGGGGGTGGGGGTCGAGAACAGAGGAGGCCCCAGCATGGGAGGGGGGGGGACGAGAACAAAGGAGGCCCCAGCATGGGGGTGGGGCACTGAGAACAAAGGGGGATCTGACGTGGGAAGGCGCCAAGAACTAAGGGGGTCCCAGCAGAGGGGGTGAAGAAGGGATGAGTACTTTTTGTAACTTTGTCTGCACCTTTGTGATGATTCTTTTTGTGTGTAAAAACAAAGAATTTCACTGCATCTAGCTAGGTACAAGTGACAATAAAATATCATCATCATCATGAAAATATTAAAATTCTGCAAGGAAACCTCATGCAACTACGTTCTTCACATGCATTATACACGTCTTGGCTCTCAATGATTCAGCAGCCACACTTCCTCAGAGAATTCCATTAGGGAAATAAGCGGAATGAACTTCACATTAAAATTGCCATTGCTAAATGGAAAACCTTCGGATAGAAAAGGAAAATGAACACTATCATTTTTGATGACTTCTTTCAAATGAAAAGAAATGTAACTCTCCATTCACCCCACCATCACATTTCCAGAATGAATACACTGGCTCTTAGTTATTAGATTTTCAATAACAGCTAGCATGGTAGACTCATTACCTTGTGAAGAAACATTGTGTAGTACTGCATATGGCTTGCTGTATATCTGCAGCAAACATTTATACTTCAAAAGAATCAAGCAGTAATGGAAGCAAATATTTACACTTATTTATTTCAAAGTTATTGAGTAGAATAATTATTTATATCGTTCCCAGAATAAATAAAACTATCTTTTTAAAGGTCTAAAAACAAAGTGACTGATTTATATTTTGACCATAAGTCCAAAAATATTTATGCATATCTAAAATAGATATTTCTGCAAATATAAGCTGATGAATTTTAAAATCTCTACATCCAGGTCCTTAATTTTAACATTTGCAGTTAATTCTTTTCACCTTTCAATAAAATGCTTACTCAGGACATTGCACCAACTATCCATCAAATGGCTGAGACATTAGTATTACACAACCACTCACTGGTCCATGCAAATTACTGCAACATTTAGCCATTTTCTCACCAGGTCCACATCTGAGCTTTACTTGGATAGATAATAGAACAGGGATATTCATTATACATTTGTCCTTGTACAAAGGGAAATAAAGGATGAATTAGCGGCTTCAAAATAGATCAGATAATTCAGCCTCAATCATGGAGTGAATAGGGTTTTTTTTAAGATGGGGTTGAGTATCACACATACATAATGCAATCAACTCAGAAACACAATTTTGAGATTTTACCAAGATAACCCAACAACATTTTTTTCAATCATAACATTTTGCTGTTCATGGGATTTATGGGCTATGTAGGTAAACCTATCAAATCTTGAATCAAATTCACAAACTCCCTTGTAGTGAATAAAAAGAGGATATATGAATTTGACAAAGATATGGAGATTGGCCTGGATTTTAGTGATGAAGCATTCGGTCTTGCCATTCAGTTCTGGTGGCTATGTAGATGTAGCTGGACAGAGCACACACTGGCTCACATCCCATTTTATGTTCGGCCCACTACAGAATTTGTATGAAGATAGACATAAAAAACTGGAGTAACTCAGCGGGTCTGAGAGCATCCCTGGAGAAGAGGTGACGTGCTGTCTGACCCGCTGAGTTACTCCAGCTTTTTGTGTCTAACTTCGGTTAAACCAACATCTGCAGTTCCTTCCTACACAATATGTACGGACAGAAAAAGAAGAAAAAGCAGAAGAATCCTACTAAGGCGAAGTCTAAAGCAAGTATCATTTTATGGGAAGTACAATTTAGACCAAAATTATTTGAAGAATATGAAAGAAAGACTGGGAAATATAGACTGGGTGAAGGATAGAGGTAACAAAGATTGTTATACATATAAGAATAACTAGGCTTTTCAAAATACTCACATTTTAATTATTCCAAAGGCATGATGGTTGCTACGTTAATTAGCTTTTGTAAACTGGTGCTAGTGTAGGCGAGTGGTAGAACAATCATGTTGATGGCCAAGTGAGAGAGAATGGTTTACAAGGAAATAAGTGAGAGAATGGGATTGACAGAATTGGTCTAAAAACAGCATGGACTCAACGGGCTGAATTTGTGTCATTAAAAAATATTTTTATAAAGAGTGGAATATAGACTCCATAATTATAAAATTAACTTTTCAAGCCTAAACAGATTGTTTGATAGCCATAGGTAGACACAAAATGCTGGAGTCACTTTTTAAAATATTTTTTTTGACAGGAACGAGCACAGATGATATTACTAAAACTCTCATCTTCTTTGTGATTCTGTGTGCATGATCCCGGAACTACGCCAAAACTGTACACAACAGCGCTACAATTTTTGGACCACCTTACTCACAATTGTCTTGTGGTGTGTTTTTATCAAGTTTTGTTCACATTTATGTTATATTTCACAAGTTATTCACATTTTGAGAAACCAGTTTGAGAAAGAATCACTTGAACACTGCAATGGCAGTTACAGCTATGACGTCATAATGGGATTGTAGCACTGCCCGCTACAATGTTGCAAACTCCAGAACACTGAGTCCTGGCAGCAAGTGCAATTGGATTTATTTTCTTGGCAGCAAGTGCAATTGGATTTTTTTTTTTAAAGGGGTAGGTTGAATAAGGGGAAATGAGCCACCCCTGCACAGTTGGAGGCTGTGGGTGAGTGGTGGAATATTGCATTGGGGAACGGGTAGCGTTGGGGGACCAGGCCTCCCGTATGACAGGGACCCAAAGTGTCCCACTTGGTCTAGTTAACAATAAAACCAGGGAAATTGACTTTATTTCTATGGCCCAAAATCAGCAACCCCATTTTTCATGGAATTCAGTGGTGATCCTGACAGTGAGACTACATTTGCAAAGCAAGTATGAGATGAACTTATAGAAAGTTGAATTTAATTGTGAATCTCCCTTGTGTCTGATGTTGCTTGCACTTATAAAATGTAGCTATCATTTGCCTTGACAAAATGTGGATAGGAAATTATTGGGTTCATTTATGATGCTGAGGTAAAATGTTTCTTCTTTATTCTTCTGGTGTCGGATGGCCCTCCAGACGTCTACATCTGCACCAGGTGCAGCGAGATGGGGCTCCTAAGGGACCGTATTAGGATCCTGGAGCAGCAGCTCGATGACCTCTGTCTGGTCAGGGAGAGTGAGGAGGTCATAGAGGGGAGTTATATGGAGGTGGTCACTCCAAAACCACGGGAGAGAGACATGTGGGTCACGCTAAGGAAGGGCAAGGGGCAGAGGCAGGGACGAGTGAGTACTCCAATGTCGGTACACCTTGCAAATAAGTACTCCTGTTTGTGTTCGGATGGGGGTGACAGCCTACCCGGGGGTAGCGACAGTGGACGGGCCTCCAGCACAGAGACCGGCCCTGTTGCTCCGAAAGGTAGGGACAAAAAGAAGAGGGCAATAGTAATTGGGGACTCTATTGTTAGGGGGTCGGATAGGCGATTCTGTGGACGCAGTCGGGAGACCAGGATGATGGTCTGCCTCCCTGGTGCCAAGGTCTCGGACGTGTCTCAACGCATCCAAGATATTCTGAAATCAGAGGGAGAGGAGCCTGAGGTCGTGGTACATATTGGTACAAATGACATAGGTAAAAAAAGGGAAGAGGTCCTGAAGGGGGGATTTAGGGAGTTGGGAGGAGAGTTAAGGAAAAGGACCAAAAAGGTAACAATCTCAGGATTACTACCTGTGCCACGCGACAATGAGAGTAGGAATGGAGCGAGGTGGAGGATAAATGCGTGGCTGAAAGACTGGTGCAGAGGGCAGGGATTCAAGTTTCTGGATCATTGGGACTTCTTTTGGGGAAGGTGGGACCTGTACAGAAAGGATGGGTTGCACTTGAACCCGAGGGGGACCAATATCCTGGCGGGGAAATTTGCAAAGGCTACTGGGGAGACTTTAAACTAGAATGGTTAGGGCGAGGGACTCAAATAGAGAAAGCTAGTAGACAGAATGGGAGGCAGGAAGCAGAAAAGGGAAGCACTCGGACACAAGAGGAGAAAGAAGAAAAAGGAAATAAACAGAATAAGAGGCGGGGGGTTTCTTAAATGTGCATATTTTAATGCTAGGAGCATTGTAAGAAAGGTGGATGAGCTTAGAGTCTGGATAGACACCTGGAAGTATGATGTTGTGGCGATCAGTGAAACATGGTTGCAGGAGGGCTGTGATTGGAAACTAAATATTCCAGGATTTTGTTGCTTCAGGTGTGATAGAATTGGAGGGGCAAGAGGTGGAGGTATTGCATTGCTAGTCAGGGAAGATATTACAGCAGTGCTTTGGCAGGATAGATTGGAGGGCTCATCTAGGGAGGCTATTTGGGTGGAACTGAGAAGTGGAAAAGGTGTAGCAACACTTATAGGGGTGTATTATAGACCGCCAAATGGGGAACGAGAATTGGAAGAGCAAATATGTAAGGAGATAGCAGATATTAGTAGTAAGCACAAGGTAGTGATTGTGGGAGATTTCAACTTTCCACACATAGACTGGGAAACACATTCTGTAAATGGGCTGGATGGTTTGGAGTTTGTAAAATGTGTGCAGGATAGGTTTTTGCAGCAATACATAGAGGTACCTACTAGAGGAGGGGCAGTGCTGGACCTCCTGTTAGGAAATGAGACGGGACAGGTGACGGAGGTATGCGTTGGGGAGCACTTCGGGTCCAGTGATCACAATACCATTAGTTTCAATATAATTATGGAGAGGGTCAGAACTGGACCTAGGGTTGAGATTTTTGATTGGAGAAAGGCTAACTTTGATGAGATGCGAAATGATTTAAAAGGAGTGAACTGGGACATTTTGTTTTATGGGAAGGATGTAGAAGAGAAATGGAGGACATTTAAAAGGGACATTTTAAGAGTACAGAATCTTTATGTTCCTGTTCGGTTGAAAGGAAACAGTAAAAATTGGAAAGAGCCCTGGTTTTCAAGGGAAATTGGACATCTTGTTCAGAAAAAGAGGGAGATCTACAATAATTATAGGCAGCATGAAGTAAATGAGGTGCTTGAGGAGTATAAGGAATGTAAAAAGAATCTTAAGAAAGAAATTAGAAAAGCTAAAAGAAGATATGAGGTTGCTTTGGCAAGTAAGGTGAAAGTAAATCCAAAGGGTTTCTACAGCTATATTAATAGCAAAAGGATAACGAGGGATAAAATTGGTCCATTGGAGAGACAGAGTGGACAGCTATCTGCAGAGCCAAAAGAGATGGGGGAGATATTGAACAATTACTTTTCTTCAGTATTCACCAAGGAGAAGGATATTGAATTATGTGAGGTAAGGGAAACTAGTAGAGTAGCTATGGATACTATGAGTTTCAAAGTAAAAGAAGTACTGACACTTTTGAAAAATATAAAAGTGGATAAGTCTCCAGGTCCTGACAGGATATTCCCTAGGACATTGAGGGAAGTTAGTGTAGAAATAGCCGGGGCTATGACAGAAATATTTCAAATGTCATTAGAAACGGGAATAGTCCCCGAGGATTGGCGTACTGCGCATGTTGTTCCATTGTTTAAAAAGGGTTCTAAGAGTAAACCTAGCAATTATAGACCTGTTAGTTTGACTTCAGTGGTGGGCAAATTAATGGAAAAGGTACTTAGAGATAATATATATAAGCATCTGGATAAACAGGGACTGATTAGGAACAGTCAACATGGATTTGTGCCTGGGAAGGTCATGTTTGACTAATCTTCTTGAATTTTTTGAAGAGGTTAGTAGGGAAATTGACGAGGGTAAAGCAGTGGATGTTGTCTATATGGACTTTAGTAAGGCCTTTGACAAGGTTCCTCATGGAAGGTTGGTTAAGAAGGTTCAACTGTTGGGTATAAATGCAGGAGTAGCAAGATGGATTCAACAGTGGCTGAATGGGAGAAGCCAGAGGGTAATGGTGGATGGCTGTTTGTCGGGTTGGAGGCAGGTGACTAGTGGGGTGCCTCAGGGATCTGTGTTGGGTCCTTTGTTGTTTGTCATGTACATCAATGATCTGGATGAAGGTGTGGTGAATTGGATTGGTAAGTATGCAGATGATACCAAGATAGTGGATAATGAAGAGGATTTCCAAAGTCTACAGAGTGATTTAGGCCATTTGGAAGAATGGGCTGAAAGATGGCAGATGGAGTTTAATGCTGATAAATGTGAGGTGCTACACCTTGGCAGGACAAATCAAAATAGGACGTACATGGTAAATGGTAGGGAATTGAAGAATACAGTTGAACAGAGGGATCTGGGAATAACCGTGCATAGTTCCTTGAAGGTGGAATCTCATATAGATAGGGTGGTAAAGAAAGCTTTTGGTATGCTAGCCTTTATAAATCAGAGCATTGAGTATAGAAGCTGGGATGTAATGTTAAAATTGTACAAGGCATTGGTGAGACCAAATCTGGAGTATGGTGTACAATTTTGGTCGCCCAATTATAGGAAGGATGTCAACAAAATAGAGAGAGTACAGAGGAGATTTACTAGAATGTTGCCTGGGTTTCAACAACTAAGTTACAGAGAAAGGTTGAATAAGTTAGGTCTTTATTCTCTGGAGCACAGAAGGTTAAGGGGGGACTTGATAGAGGTCTTTAAAATGATGAGAGGGATAGACAGAGTTGATGTGGACAAGCTTTTCCCTTTGAGAATAGGGAAGATTCAAACAAGAGGACATGACTTCAGAATTAAGGGACAGAAGTTTAGGGGTAACATGAGGGGGAACTTCTTTACTCAGAGAGTGGTAGCGGTGTGGAATGAGCTTCCAGTGGAAGTGGTGGAGGCAGGTTCGTTGGTATCATTTAAAAATAAATTGGATAGGCATATGGATGAGAAGGGAATGGAGGGTTATGGTATGAGTGCAGGCAGGTGGGACTAAGGGAAAAAAGTTGTTCGGCACGGACTTGTAGGGCCGAGATGGCCTGTTTCCGTGCTGTAATTGTTATATGGTTATATGGTTATATGGTTTATGATAAACTAGATTCATATCTTGTTCCCTTCCAAAATATAAAATGATTTTGTCCAACAACATTTCTCTGAGATTATCTTCCTCTTAAAGGTAATGCAAAACATTACTGTGTCTATGATGATTTACTGCAATTACCTGAACTGCATTTGATACCATTGTTTTCAGGTAGTGCATGCAGAAACATAACATAATGAGGGAGATCAAATATAGCCATTATATTCATACCTGAAATAATTAATATCTCACAAGCATCCAGTGCTGCTTTCTAATTTGTTTTATTTTTAATGAACTAATAAAGCTGTCCTTATAAAATAGAAGGAAGTAACAATTCACTAGAGCCCACGGATTCTGCATCAACAAAGGTGCACCACAGGTACAGAAGAGATTCATAACAATGAGAAAAATGTTGAGGCCATCTAAGTTTACCATTGTTATGGATAAAATATGAACAGCTTTTAGAGTATACTCATGTGCAATAAACTCAGGAATTCTGTTGTCAATGATTTCCTACTGAAGTCTTACCTTGGGAATTCAGAGGGAGTCAATAAAGGGATTACTTCACTCAGTCTGCCTGGACCTACCTGATCTCCCAGTTGCCAAATACTTTAATTCCCTTTCCCATTCCCACACTGACTTTTCTGTCCTAGGCCTCCTCCATTGTCAGAATGAGGCTAAACGCAGATTGGAGGAACAGCATCTCATATTTCACTTGGGCAGCTTATAGCCCAGTGGTATGATAATTGATTTATCTAACTTCAAGTAAACCCTGCATTCCCTCTCTCTCCATCCCTCCCCCACCCAAGTTGCACCAGCTTCTCGTTCTTACCTAGCAAACAGCTAACAATGGCCTGTTTCCTTTACCATTGTTACATTCTTGTATATCTTTCTTTCATTTGTTCTATATCTCTCCACATCACCATCTATATCTCTTGTTTCCCTTTCCCCTGAATCTAGTCTGAAGAAGGGTCATGCATTCCTTCTCTCCAGAGATGCTGCCTGTCCCACGGAGTTACTCCGGCATTTTGTGTCTATAAAGGGAATCAATCAGTTCTCTATTGTCGGAATTATTGTCTGGAATCTAGACCTTGTCTCCAGGTCCTGATATATAATGTTTTGCACATTGCTTCCAAAATTATTTCAATTGACTTATTGGAATGAATTTCAGAAGCAGATTAAAATGTAATGGCACTCTTACGTAATGTTCACGGTGATAGCAATGAGGGATGAGTATCTAACCACCTATTACTGCAAAAAAAAGCCAATAAAGGCCAAAAACATAATCCATTGATGGATGAGCTACAACTGAGATGTTAGTGGTAAGCTAATCCATAATTAAAGTTTAGCAATCCTCTGACTCTGAAATATCTAAGTGTGGATTGTCATTCCATCAAATATGTACTGCTGAGGCGCTATAGGGCGCTGGTTAGGACCAGATTTGGAATATTGTGAGCAATTTTGGGCACCATATCCGAGGAATGGTGTGCTGACCCTGGAGAGGGTCCAGAGGAGGTTTCCAAGAATGAACCCAGGAACATGCGAATTAAATTATGATGAGCGTTTGGCGGCACTGGGCCTGTATGCGCTGGAGTTTAGATTATTGAAGGGTACCGGGTAGTGAAAGGCTTGGATAGAGTGGATGTGGAGAGGATGTTTCCATTAGTGGGAGAGTCTTGGACTAGTCATAGCCTCAGAATTAAAGGATGTTCCTTTAGAAAGGGGATGAGAAGGAATTTCTTTAGTCAGAGGGTGGTGAATAGGTGGGAATCTTTGCCACTGAAGGGTGTGGAGGCCAAGTTAAAGGATATTTTTAAAGCAGAGATAGATAGATTCTTGATTAGTACGGGTGTCAGAGGTTATGGGGAGAAGGCAGGAGAATGGGATTAGGAGGGAGAGATAGATCAGCCATGATTGAATGGTGGAACAGACTTGATGGGCTGAATGGCCTAATTCTTCTCCTATCACCTATGACATGAATATTATTTCAAATTTGCATGCATTCTAAAATAGTAAAACTATTTTTCTATAATTTTTAAAGTTATTGCTTTCGCATTTCTGCTTCTACTTGGTCAGTAGAGTGATGCGTTAACTTTATAAAATCTTCAAAAAGGAAGAAAAAGAGGAGTATGTACACTCTGCTTTGCTGTTTGTATATATACTTCAAAATGACCACCTGCCCAGTCAGTATGATGGGATCAGGCCAGAAGGCGGCCACAGTAGCGCAGCGGTAGAGTTGCCACCTTGCAGCGCCGGAGACCCGTGTTCGATCCCAACTACAGATACTATCTGTACGAAGTTTGTACGTTCTCCCCGTGGCCGTGTGGGTTTTCTCCGAGATCTTTGGTTTTCTCCCACGCTCCAAAGACATACAGGTATGTAGGTTAATTGGCTTGGTGTATGTGTAAATTGTCCCTAGTGTGTGTAGGATAGTGTTAGTGCAGGGATCGCTGGTTGGTGCGGGCTCGGTGGACCGGAGGGCCTGTTTCCGCGCTGTATCTCTAAACTAAACTAAAAAAACTAAGATGCCCAACAGCCAACAACTAAAAGCAAACGGCAGAGATTGCTGGGTCTTTGAGTGAAGCTTTCTTCAAGGTCATCTGCCAATCTTGTTCATTTCTTGAAATATATACCATCACCTTCTGTGTTAGCAGGAGGAATACCACATGACATACCAGCAAAGAGCAGGGTGAAGATAATAGTAAGCTGGTATATTCCATGACCCAGAATATTTTTCATCATGGTTCGTGATATGAGGGGCTTGTTCCTGCCATATGGTTTTCTCAACAGCAGTGCTTCTGTGGGTGGTTCTGTGGCCAGAGCCAAGGAAGCAAACGTATCCATGATGAGGTTCACCCATAACATCTGCACAGCCTTCAGGGGCGAATCCTAGAGAGGAAACAAATTGAGTTATGTCATTAAAAATCCTTCTATTACTCCCACTGGGTTAAGTACGGTAAATGCATGTAGCATAAAGTGGTTTACTAAAAATCTTGCAATGAAATAAGGCTTTACAAATGATCAAATATCAGAGGGCAATGTATCTCAATTTGACAAACCTGGACGGCAATTGACAAAGATGGCACAGGGGTGGCACAGGGGTGGCACGGTGAAGCCACTGCCTCATGATGACAGAGACCCAGACTAAATCCTCACCACTGCCTGTATCGAGTTTGCATATCCTTCTTGTGACTACTCAGGTCTCCTCCATGTGTTCTATTGTACTGAAGGAAGTTCTCGACCTGCCTGACCCACTGAATTACTCCAGCACTCTGTCTATGTTCAGTGTAAACCGGCATCTGCAGTTCTTCCTACACTCTCTAGTATCCTCCCGCATTTCAAAGAAGCGCAGGCTAATAGATTAATTGGCTGCTGTAAATTTCTCCGAGTGATATTGAGATACATTGTGCTCTGATATTTGATCATTTGATCGAGTGTAGAAGTGAGTGGAATAATCTGGGAGAAGTTAATGTGGAAAAGAGGAGATAAATTGGGAATACTGTAGATTAGGTTTAAATGGATGGGTGATGATCAGCATGAACTTAGACAAAAGTGCTGGAGAAACTCAGCGGGTGCAGCAGCATCTATGGAGCGAAGGAAATAGGCAACGTTTCGGGCCGATACCCATCTTCACACTGAAACATTCTTCGGCCTGAAACGTTGCCTATTTCCTTCGCTCCATAAATGCTGCTGCACCCGTTGAGTTTCTCCTGCGCTTTTGTCTACCTTCGATTTTCCAGCATCTGCAGTTCCTTCTTAAACACATCAGCATGAACTTACTAGGAAGAGGGGCCTGTAACTATATTGTATCTTTCTATGACTGAATTTCTGGAGGCTGAAATCTATTTTGACAAGATCAAACAAGAACAATAGGAAGGAAGAAGTTGCAATAATGGGTATCCTTTGTAACTGAAGTGTTAGCGAGTCAACAAGGTGTAGTCTCCATAATGTAAAGAAGTGTCACACTGATGCTCTGCACTAAAATAAGATGATCATCATTTCAGCTTTAGCAAAAATAAAGGATACGTGTTGGCTCAGACATCAGTGGCACAACCCCTTGTTCTTCAAGTAATGCCTTGGGGACCTTAATACTAAACTGGAGAGACCACAGAGGCTCAGTTTAATATCTTCTCTAACACAGGAGCACACAGTCTCTTCGGAGAAAACAATGATTTTGATTTATCAATATATCTTGCACATGTCCACAATTTTGTATTGTTTCTCAATGAAGACAACCTTCAAGTAAGGTTATTAAACCTAATCAGGCTACCTTTTAAAAGTTGTAGAATTTATGCCGGTTTATGTAATAAGGAATAAGGAATAGGTGCTTTTTGATAAGAGCATGGTCGACAATCTGGCACAACTCCATCTTTTCACACTGCTGCTATAAAACCTAATCCAAAAGTATTTTGCTCTCTGCTTGGCACATACTCAACAAGTGACCAATTTCCCCAGGCATGGGGAGAATTCCAAACATTAATAACTAACTGAGTAGAGGAACTTCTGCTCATCCTAACCTTCGAAGAATGTGGTTTCCACACCCTGCCCCTTCACCATTGCTCTAATTCCCCTAGATTTACATTTGCCAGCCAGAAGAATCATATCCAACTTCCACCCTGGCAAAACGCATGTGATTTAATCCTCTTTCGTCTTATCTCTATTGAACACAGCTTGATTTAACTGTCTCTCTCTCTCTCTCTCTCTCTCTCTCTCATTTCATAGGACAATCCCCTCAGTGCAGGATTAGTCTTGTGTCAATTCTTGGAGGCCAGTAAGATAATCAGATCAGTGTTGTGTCCAATACTCCAGACGTGACCATATCAATTTCTTTAATTTCAATCCCTTGGTGATAGACGACATGCTATTTCTACTGCAATTGCATGTTCATTTCCCAGGATTAGCATAGTACGACATCCAGATACATTGAATTTCAACATTTCCTCGTCTCGCAGTTTAAAAAATACTTTCAAGGCTTTTCCATAAATCCTTGAATTTTGGCTCAGTTCATGTTTCCTCACGTTATGTTTCTTTTGTTGCAATTCCTCCCTCGCCCTCCACTCCCCCTCCTCATGTAATCGGCCTGATATTTGTTGGATCCCTCTCACAGCATATTTGCTGGTTGATATCATTAATAAGCTTACATACAGTCTTTCCATACAACGTTTCATAGTCTTTCCCCCTAAATCATCTATACCAATGGTGGTAATAGAGTAAATAAGTGGCTGATGCACAAAGTCCATGTATAGTCATTACGCAGAACGGTGGCAACTGAAAATTAATTTGTTCAATTTTTCTCTTCATACCCAGGTTTTTTCCTAAATCCATTCTTCCCATCCCAAGATTCTCATTTTGCCTAAAATAATTATTTGCGAGTTGTTAAAAATAATGGATACATACAAGGGAAGAAAGACTTTAGACAATTGACCTGTTAGGAAAGTTTAGTAACTTTGAGAATCATAGTATAGATACTGTACAGGAGATGGCCATTCAGCCCATTGTATCAGTACCAGGTCTCCACAAGAGCAATTCACTTGGTACACAAAAATGCTGGAGAAATTCAGCGGGTGCAGCAGCATCAGATGCTGAGTTTCTCCAGCATTTTTGTGTACCTTCGATTTTCGAGCATCTGCAGTTCCTTCTTAAACACAGAGCAATTCACTTGTTCTATCTGCAAATTCCCACATCCCTTGCCCCACCAGCCCATTCTGCTGAGCATTGCAATATTTCCACCAGTACTTTTTGATCCTATTCTCTCTAGAAAGCCACAATATATCAGCAGGCAGTGCACCCCAGATTACAAACACATTTTAGTTTATGTTTAGTTTAGTTTAGAGATACAGCGCGGAAACAGGCCCTTCGGTCCATCACTGACTAGCAATCCCCGCACATTAACACTATCCTACACCCACTAGGGACAATTTTACATTTATACCAAGCCAATTAACCTACAAACCTGTACATCTTTGGAGTGTGGGAGGAAACCGAAATCCTGGATAAAACCCATGCAGGCATGGGGAGAACGTACAAACTCCGTACAGACAGGCACCCATAGTCAGGATTGAACCCGGGTCTCTGGTGCTGTAAGGCAGTAGCTCTACCACTGCACCACTGTGCCGCCCATGCTGTGTAAACACTTTTTTTCTCATATCACCTTTTAATTTTATACCTGTCTTCACCCCTTTCGTCAACAGGAATAGTCTGCCACAACCTACTTGCTCCAGATACTTCCATACAATTCAATCAAATCTTCCCTTATCATCTTCTCAAGGCAAACAGTCCCAGCCTCTCTAATCTGTTCTTATAATCCCTCATTTTATAATCCCTCATCCTCAGAAACCATTCTTTTGTTTGGTTTCGTAGAGTGTAGATACAGCATGAAAACCGCACATCAAATCCATAATGACCATCAATCACCCTTCCACACTAGTTCTGTTTATCCCAATTTCTCATCCACTCCCTACACATTAGGGACAATTTACAGAGGCCATTTATCTTACAAACCTGCACGTACTTGGGACGTGGGAGGAAACTGGAGTACCCAGTGGAAAACCACGTGGTCACAGGGAGACCATGCAAACGTCACACAGAGAGTACCCACGGTCAGGATTAAATCCGGGTTTAGTTTAGAGATACAGCGTGGAAACATGCCTTTCAGCCCACCGGGTCCACGCCGACCAGCTTTCCCCGCACGTTAACACCCACTAGGGACAATTTTTACATTTAGCAAGCCAATTAACCTACAAACCTGTACGTCTTTAGAGTGTGGGAACAAACCAAAGATCTCGGAGAAAACCCACGAGAAAAACGTACAAACTCTGTGCAGACAGCAGCCGTAGTCGGGATCTAACCCAGGTCTCTGGCGCTGCTTTCGCTGTAAGACAGCAACTCTACCGCTGTGCCACCGTAACTGCCACCGTGACCATGGTCTCTGGCGCAGTGTGGCAACAGCTTTACCGGCTGCTTCACTACGCTGCCCTATTCTCATAAACCTCTCCTGTACTTTCTCTGATGGCTTGCCATCTTTTCCATGATGAGGTGACAGGAATTGAAAAACAATACTCCAGACTTGTATTTCACAAAGGTCAGCGTGACTTTCCTGAGTTTACACTGTAAGCCTTCATTGACAAAGCTCAGAATTGTGTATGTCTTCTCAACCTGCCCTGATATTTTCAATGACTTTGTGTATCCAAACTCCACACTCCCGCTACTCCTCTACAATCATAGAACAGCATCCTTCATTGAATATTACTCCTCCTTCGTCTTTTTTACCAATATATTCAATTTCACATTAAATTTCCATCTTGCATGCATCTGCCAATTCTACCAACACATTATAAGCTGCCACAAATTATTGCTCTCCTTTTCACAGTTCATAATATGGCCGTGCGTACCATCTGCAAATTTAGAATATGCGGTTTGTAACTCCCAGGTCTAGGTGATTGATATAGATTTAAAGAAGCAAAGGCACTAACATCGATCTCTGGGGAAAACCATTATTCACCTTCCTCTAGTCTAATGAACAACATTCATCATAACCCTCCGCTGTCAGATACTCAGCTAACTTTATAACCATGCTATCATTGCCCCTTTAATATGCTGATAAAGCTGTTATGTAGCATCCTATTCTGGTAGTCCATGTACATCACACCCACCACATTATTGTCATCATCTCTATTACTTCAGTAATAAAGTCTTATCAAAATGGTTAGTCATAATCTGCCCTCATGTAAAATTATTGTTTTCATTAATCCTCTATTTCCAGGTGAATATTAATCCCATCCAACAACAGTTAGGTCTATTGGCCAGAATATGTCAAGCCATCGCCCTGGGGCATTCTGCCATTTATTATGATTGCACCTTTTTTTGTCACCTTGTGGATATAATTCAACGGTTCAATAGGGGCTTTAAATGTCACATGTGTGAGATGCAAACACACAGTGAAATTATTTTCTTAAAACAGTCCAGTAGAGTATGCCATACTTCAGTGCATGCTCTAGGTCAAGGGTTCCCAACCTGGGGTAAATTTCAGCCACCCAGGGGGTAAATGTGTTGATTCTGGATGTGTACATATTTTTTCTCATTGACTGACTGTGTTTGGTTCTGGTATACCGGTATCTGTTCATCATTAGTTGTTCATAAATAAGTGAAATAACATTGTTATGTGCTATTAAAGTTGCCAGGGGGTAAACAGGATGAAGAAGGTTGGGTACCCCTGCTCTAGGTATTTTGAGCGGTGCTGTTCCAGGCAAGCCCCAGGCTGCTGTGGGCCTCCAGCCGTCACCTTCCCTTGGATGTGTGGAGCGACAAGTGAACCAACGTCCCTCTCCACGCCCGTCCACCTTTGTTCCCTGGGGGCACACCTGCAGCCAACCTTGAAGGCGCTGTAGGCCAGACCCCGGTTCCCTCTCCTCCTCTAATGTCCGTTGTGTCACGTGAGGACTGCTCTTCCTCCCAGTCTCTGGTCTTTGGGGGAAGAGCAGGGGGCGGCACGGCGTGCTTTCCCAGGCCACGGTCCAATGGGTCTTACAAGCAGGTTATCGACTTGGTGTCTACCCCCTGCAGGCCGTGGTCATAATTGTTCTCTAAGCCCAACCACCATGCAAGACGGACCACTCCACAAGCAGCAATCAGGGCCTCAGTGAAGTTTCACAAACCATTTCCCCTGCATTGCCTTAATGGTCTTTGGACACCTCAATCCTCTCACAGCCCATTGAACAATTAATCAGAGATATTTAATAAATGTTCGTAATAAATAAGATCAAAGTTATTTAAATAGATTTACTTAAGCGCTAGAAATAAAAATTATGTAAGATTAAGAAAATTAAACTGCGACAACCAATTCACACCTATATAATCTAGCTGAGTAACCCCATTCAGGTGAAGGTGGTTTTAATACATACATCGACTTTCCCTCGTGTAAACCTGAGACGCCAGATGCAAAATGCAGTTGGTTCCTCAGTTTGGAATGTCTGTGCTCCATCCCTGGATTATGGCACTCTGCAGGTCGAGCCCACAGATTGTCCCTGCCTTCCGCATTATAATATTCAAAATTCCCATCTTGTGAATGAATGCAGAAGAGCATGGTACAATCCGATTCACCTCTACCCCATTGCGGACATTGGACTTTGTCTATTGAATAGATGTGATACAATGCTGAGAATTCTACTCTGCACTCTGTATCTTGTACCTTGCTCTATCTATTGTACTTGAGTTTGACTTGATTGTATTTATGTATAGTTTATCTGATCTGACTGGATCGCATACAAAACAAAGCTTTTGACTGTACATCGGTACACGTGACATAAATAAACCGAATCATACTTGGATCCGCTGTTTTTTGCAAGCTTTTTACATGTTAAACAAAATAATATCTGGCTGGATAAAATAGAGTCACAGTGATACAGCATGAAAACAGGCCCTTCAGCGCAATTTGCCCACACCAAGTTCAAGTTCAAGTTCAAGTTAGTTTATTGTCATGTGTCCCTGTATAGGACAATGAAATTCTTGCTTTGCTTAAGCACACAGAAAATAGTAGGCATTTACTACAAAACAGATAAATGTGTCCATATACCATGATATAAATATATACACACATGAATAAATAAACTGATAGTGCAAATAACAGAAAGTGGTTGGTAATAATCAGAGTTTTGTCCGAGCCAGGTTTAATAGCCTGATGGCTGAGGGGAAGTAACTATTCCTGAACCTGGTTGTTGCAGTCTTCAGGCTCCTGTACCTTCTACCTGAAGGTAGCAGGGAGATGAGTGTGTGGCCAGGATGGTGTGGGTCTTTCATGATACTGCCAGCCTTTTTGAGGCAGCGACTGCGATAGATCCCCTCGATGGAAGGAAGGTCAGAGCCGATGATGGACTGGGCAGTGTTTACTACTTTTTGTAGTCTTTTCCTTTCCAGGGCGCTCAAATTGCCGAACCAAGCCACGATGCAACCGGTCAGCATGCTCTCGACTGTGCACCTGTAGAAGTTAGAGAGAGTCTTCCTTGACAATCCGACTCTCCGTAATCTTCTCAGGAAGTAGAGGCGCTGATGTGCTTTTTTTATGATTGCATTAGTGTTCTCGGACCAGGAAAGATCTTCAGAGATGTGCACGCCCAGGAATTTGAAGCTCTTGACCCTTTCAACCATCGACCCGTTGATATAAATGGGGCTGTGGGTCCCCCTCCTACTCCTTCCAAAGTCCACAATCAGTTCCTTGGTTTTGCTGGTGTTCAGGGCCAGGTTATTGCGCTGGCACCATATGGACAGTTGCTCGATCTCTCTTCTGTACTCTGACTCATCCCCATCAGTGATACGCCCCACAATAGTGGTGTCGTCAGCGAACTTGATGATGGAGTTCGCACTGTGGTTCGCTACGCAGTCATGGGTATAGAGTGAGTACAGCAGGGGGCTGAGCACGCAGCCTTGAGGTGCTCCCGTGCTGATTGTTATTGAGGCTGACACATTTCCACCAATACGAACAGACTGTGGTCTGTGGACGAGGAAGTCGAGGATCAGCCAACATGCCCCAGCTACACTAGTCCCACCTGCCTACGTTTGGTCCATATCCCTCCAAACCTGTCCTATCCATGTATTTGTCTAACTGTTTCTTAAATGTTGGGATAGTCCCAGCCTCAACTAAGTCCACTGGCAGCTCGTTCCATACACCCACCACCCTCTGTGTGAAAATATTACCCCTCAGGTTCCTATTAAATCTTTCCCCTTCACCTTAAACCTATGTCCCCTGGTCTAAAATATCCAGTAGCATGAAGACCACTGCCGAACAGGCAGTGATATGACAAAGGTAATTCTTGTTTACAGTACATAAATGATGTAAAATCAATTCTCTTCCAGGAAAATTACTCTAAATATTCTGATTTCCAACTAGGAGTATTTAATTATATGCTGTGTTGGCCTTTTCTATTTCGATTATTTGCTGTGAATAACTAAAGACAGCAGATTTTAATTGAAGTTATGTCACCCTGGGTTAAAAAACAACTGACATCAACCTGCCTAATTCTCCAATTGTATTATTGTTTTTCTCTGTTATGGTCTGACAAAAAAAAACATTTGCAATTTTCATTGAAACTCAAACATTTCTTAAAGTATATTTCAATGGTTCGGGTTGTAATGCATGATCGAAATGGAGTAGCTATTAATCATTCAACTAAAAAACAAAGTGGTGGGGGGGGGGGGGGGGGTGTTTTGGTTTTTATGGGATGCCAGAAGCAACTGTTGACCCTTCCCGAGGTGTCATGGGCCTAACTCAACGAAACACCAATGAAGGAGGGTGCCCACTTGTTAACCCCAATGACATGCTTGCATCTACAGGATTAGTTTTTTTTAAAGAGCTAGTTAACATGCAGGTAGCTGTTTTTTGCGTACAGAGTTATTTATTGTCGTTAACATAAGTTGGTATATTTAGTTAGATAATTAGATAATACATTGGCTTTGGGCTTGATTTTCTTAGATGAGCGCTTATCCTGGAGATATAGCACAAGTACTTTGTGTTTTAATTGTAGTTTAGCACTGCTCCCTAGTTGTTGGTAGGATGGTTGAGTTGCTTGATAACAGCTGGGAAGAAACTGTCCCTGAAAGTGGAGCTGTGCGTATTCACACTTTGAAACCTTCTGCCCGATGGGAGAGGGGAGAAGAGGGAGTGGCCGGGGTGCGACTCGTCCTTGATTATACTGGGAAGGACTGGATTGCCTATCGTACTCTGTGATTCAATGAGGTGGGTGCGTGGTAAGGCAGCAGGGTTTGAGGGTTGGAATAAATATTTTGATATTGGTGATATTGGAGTAATTTGGCAGGACAGCCATGTGTTAACCTACTGTCAGTGAGTGCAGCATAAAATAAGCATTGTAACATGTTAAGGAAACAAGCCAAGGACAATGCTTCCATATATTTGCTACTTTCTTACAAATTGATCCGGGTTCCATCTCCTCTTAAAGCCCTTCAGCACCCTGGTGTGGAATCAATTCTGATGGATTAAATTAATCCATACTCTCAATCACATGGTCCATCATGTTCCAAGGTGTAAATGCCAAGGAACCAATATTTGACCTCAACCACAATGGCCAAGAAATCACACCTCTACTTCCTCAAAACACCACAAGATTCAGAATGTCTCCATGACATTCTTGTATTCTTGTATTCACTGGAGTTTAGAAGGATGATCTTATAGAGACATATAAAAGTATAAAAGGACTGGACAAGCTAAATGCAGGAAAAATATTCCCAATGTTGGGCAAGTCCAGAACCAGGGGCCACAGTCTTAGATTAAAGGGGAGGTAATTTAAGACTGAGGTGAGAAAAAACGTTTTCACCCAGAGAGTTGTGAATTTATGGAATTCCCTGCCACAGAGGGCAGTGGAGGCCAAATCACTGGATGGATTTAAGAGAGAGTTAGATAGAGCTATAGGGGCTAGTGGAATCAAGGGATATGGGGAGAAGGCAGGCACGGGTTATTGATTGGGGACGATCAGCCATGATCACAATGAATGGCGGTGTTGGCTCGAAGGGCCGAATGGCCTCCTCCTGCACCTATTTACTATGTTTTCTATGACTCTACCTACTAATTAAATGATTTTTTGTTTATTATGTACTATCTATGTGTATATCGGTGCGACTTTTAATGGCCGCGGACTTGATAGCGCCCGCCGGTGGCTCCAACATCAAGACCCGGGGCAGGGCCTTACATCGCCCGACGTGGCTTTAAGTGGCCGTGGGACTTGCTAGCGCCCGCCGGGGGCTTTGACTTTGACTTCGGGAGAGGAATGGAGAGCAGGGGAGAGACAAGACTTTGCCTTCCATCACAGTGAGGAGGAGATTCACTGTGATGGATGTTTGTGTAAATTGTGTTGGTGTGTGTCTTGGTTCTTTTCTTGTATGACTGCAGAAACCAAATTTTGTTTGAACTTCATGTGAGGTTCAAATGACAAATAAACGGTATTGTATATTGTAACAGTGTTTATAGGCCTGTTAGGCTGCTGCAATTAAGAAATTTGGTGTTCCATTGTTGGTACATATGACAATGAAACTCTATACATGCACCACAGAAAGCATCCTATTGGGATGCTCTACAACTTGCTGAGATAAGTGTTCTGCACACGAATTTGAGAAATTGCAGAGAGTTGTGAATGCACCCCAATCTACCTTGCAAACAAGCTTCCCTCAATTGACTCCATCTGCATTTCATGCTGTCTTGGAAGAGCAGCCAAGATATTCACAGACCACTTACACCTACTCTCCCCTCTCCCATCAGGCAGAACATACAAAAACCTCAAGGCACATATCACCAGATTCAAGAACAGCTTCCTCCCCTCTGTTATTAGCCATGTGAATGGGTCTCTCATGCTAAGGTTGTCTTTTCACAATCCACCTTGCACTTTTTCTATCTGGTGCACTATCTAACACTATATTCTGCACCATTGCCTTTCTCTTTTTGTATTTGTGTAGAGTGTGATTTGCTTGGATAGTGCACCAGACAAAATATTTCACCATATCTCAGTACACACGACAACACAAAGCAATACCAAAACCATCATGACCACAGAACAGGGGAAAGACAGGCATGCATTGCTTGAATACGACCTTCCTTCACACGACCTTCCTTCCCAAGGTGGACAAAAATGCTGGAGAAACTCAGCGGGTGAGGCAGCATCTATGTAGGCAGCATCTCCACAGATGCTGCCTCACCCGCTGAGTTTCTCCAGCATTTTTGTCTACCTTCGATTTTCCAGCATCTGCAGTTCCTTCTTAAATATTCCTTCACATGCATATTATTTATCACACACCAGTTGATCAGGGTTACACCTATCTTTGAATGAAACACTTTGCCAGTGTCGAACAAGTGACTGAGGGAGCCAAGCTAAGCATTGCTCAGATCAAGCTTATTGTGAGGATTAGGTGACAGGAGAAGCCATGTGATGAGATAGACATTCTGTCCCTTCCGAGTAGCCTGATATCCAATCAATTTCCCTAATCTAGGATGTAGCATAACCATATATATTCTCCTGATAGGACATTTACTGTTGAACGAGAACTCGGATGTGTAAGATTAGAAAACTATCAACAGCAAAAGATATGGTGAGAACACCAAATGTCACCTAAGATTTTGAATGAAACCAAATCCTTACCCAGGTAAACATTTGTGCCAAATGTTTACATGGAGAAGAAGGGACAGAGATTCCTACAAATTCCTCCCTTCCTGAAAGGGAATTTCATGTTTTTTCCTGCAGTTCTCAAAAGCCTGGTCCAATGTGAATTGTATTTTGTTCTTCATCTATTGAGCTGTGGTAGGGAATGACTTATTTTTGATTATTGTCCCGGTGGAAATGAGGAGAGAGTTAAAACAGAAAATGCTGGAAATACCCAAGTTAGGAGAGTGAAATGTGGTGACATTTCAGAATTGAATCCCGGTTAATATACTTTGCCAGAGAATTTCTACTCAATTTAAACAATAATCCCGAGAGAAAAGCCTCATTAATTTATTGCTATTCAAACCATTAGAAAAATGAGTTTCATTTTTTAAAGGAAAGTAGTATTGATTTGAGAAAAAAAGAAATTCTACCAATATTTATTAACACACAAACCTGATTGAATTTCTGAGGTTTCAAAAATCTCTTTCAATATTGCTAAAAAAAAAATTTAAACCATGAAATAAGAATGAAATATCAATAGAAACAATTCCCCAAAAGATTTTGAATGGAAGCAAAACGTTCTCTCATTTCCCCAATTTTTCAATAATTTGTTTGGAATTAAACAGCTATTGAACCAAAATGAAGGGCAGAGCCCATTGGATGAAACAGAATGCCACATAACTCCAAGAACTGTTCTACTCATAAGAACATTCAGAATGTGAGGATTAATAGCTCATCATCTCAGTAAGATAATAACAGATTTGATTGTTAGCATCAACTTCACGTTCCTGCCTGATGGTGTCACACACAATTCCTTAATAGTCTGAAATCTACTTCAGTCTTGAATTTGCTTACAGGCACATGACCAGTTCGTGCCAACAATGAAAACAATGTCTTTAGGACTTAGAAATGGAACAGCGTAAGACACAAGTGAAAAAAATAGACAGGTAACAGCACTGATTTCCCCAATGATGAGCTGACTTTACCAACAGGACTTGGAGGAAAACTGAATGAATGAGAATAGAGGCAATTACCTTCAATGTCACAAAGTCATTGCTTTCAATGTCACAGCACTTCATGCCTTCCAGTATTTTTAGCAATCTAACCAGAAGAGATTTCACAGTTGAACTGTAAAGGTAAATGTATTGAGCCCAATATATAAATAACTGCAGTGACAGTTGTTGCAAGTCCCCAGGGTAATTTAAAAATAATGAAAAATAAATGAAGGTTTAAATTAAAAATCCCAAGCCTTTTGACTAAAATAGAGTTCTTCCAATTACTTTATAGCCCATCCATGAGAAATGAATTGAGTCAAAACTTTGAGATTTTCAACTGCAAAATTCAGTCGATGGGGATAAATAGTTCACTTGCGTTTTCTCACAAAATATGCTAGTTATCTATTTTTTCTCCAAAATTAGCACCCCTAAGAATTGGGCCTGTGGTGTTTGCTTTGTGGGATGTTAGTTGAACTGTTAGAATTTAGAATTTAGAAGATTGAGGGGGGATCTTATAGAAACTTTCAAAATTCTTAAGGGGTTGGACAGGCTAGATGCAGGAAGTTTGTTCCCGATGTTGGGGAAGTCCAGAACAAGGGGTCACAGTTTAAGGATAAGGGGGAAGCCTTTTAGGACCGAGATGAGAAAAAAAAAATTCACACAGAGAGTGGTGAATCTGTGGAATTCTCTGCCACAGAAAGTAACTTGAGGCCAGTTCATTGGCTATATTTAAGAGGGAGTTCGATGTGGCCCTTGTGGCTAAAGGGATCAGGGGGTATGGAGAGAAGGCAGGTACAGGATACTGAGTTGGATGATCAGCCATGATCATATTGAATGGCAGTGCAGGCTCGAAGGGCCGAATGGCCTACTCCTGCACCTATTTTCTATGTTTCTATGTTTCTATGTTAAGGTACCACATTACGGAAAGAAAATGAGTACAGTAACCCCTCGTTATAACAGGTCATACATGGGAGAGGAATGATGTCTGTTATTGCCAATTGCCAGTTATAACAGAATAAGGTATTATCATTGTACATTGTTGAAACAAAGAACTACAGACGATGGTCAATACACAAAATAACACAAAGTGCTGGAGTAAATCAGCAGGTCAGGCAGCATCGCTGAAGAACATGGATAGGTGACGCCAGGTGCCTTCTTCAAACTGATTCAGTCGGCGGAGTTACTCCAGCACATTGTATCCATTCACCGTTCACTAGGTGCCGATGATGCTGGTCTGCAACAGCGGGCCCTTCTTCACTGGTTCACATGGCTGTTGTTTTGGCACACGTGTAGCCCCTTGCAGTTATCACTTTCTTCAGGTCATTGCCAAGGACAATATGCACTTGGTCACCATGGGGCTTCCTCCCCTCACACCTGCTGTCGCTTCCAAGGTGGAGAGTGTCGGAGGAGGAGGAGGAGGAGGAGGAGGAGGAGGAGGAGGAGGAGGAGGAGGAGGAGGAGGAGGAGGAGGAGGAGGAGGAGGAGGAGGAGGAGGAGGCGGTGGTGGAAGGGGTGTTGGGAGGGGGGGGGGGGAAAGGGGCCGAGAGGACAGATCGACGGGAGGTGGCAGCGATCACGCGGACCAAGTGAAGGAAAAAGTGGCGGCAGCCGGTGAGAGGGGACGGAGCCCCGCAGTGACCCAGCGTGTCCTGTCGATGGCGGCAGCCTGAAGAAAGCTCTGTCCACGGGGGCTACAACGTGAGCTGCAACAACAGCTGCTTCAACTGGACCACATGGTGGGTGAAGAAGGGCTCGCTGGTGCACCTTGCGAGTCGGGGGTGGGCCCTCGGATGCCTGCGCTCTATGGGCTCGGGGAGGCTGCGCGGGTCTGGGGGTCCGTCCACTATAATCGAAAGCTGTTATAAAGGGGTTAATTAAAATTAGGGTTTACTGCACATTTTTAGGGTCGGAGATACATTAGACATCATATTGGATAAAAATGAAAAATAATTGTGATTCGTCAATGGCCCATACATTCATTTATCCGTTACACGGGGAAAAGGGATGAAAAGCTTTCATTTGGATAAGCTTTCATATGTTATTGCCGACTATATCTGGGGAAACTAAACTATTGGGTCATCTTGCAGGCCAATCTGTTGTGTGAATAGCTTCCAGAATATGGATATACTGTGGATAAGCACTCCCACATTAAAGGAATCAAACATCAACAGGACAACACTATCCCCACTCACACGTCAATTTTACCTCCCACACTCTTGCTTTAGACTCTCATTAATCTTTGCTCATGGCTTGACATCGCTGATGTATCGCAACTAGTCTCAACCCCTGATATTTCCCATCAATTCTGTCCATTCTTCTTCACAGACCATCTGTTCAATCAGTTTAGTTTAGAAATACAGCATGGAAAAAGGCACTTCGGCCCATCGGGTCCATGCATACCATCGATCATCCATTCACACTGGTTCTCTGCTATCCCACTTTTGCATCCACTCCCTTTTTAACCGACAAACTCGCTCTTTGGGATGTGGGAGGAAACCGGAGCACCCAGAGGATACCCGCACGGTCACAGGGTGAACACGCAAACTCCACACAGACAGCACCTGAGGTCAGGATCAAACCCAGTCTCTGGCGCTGTGAAGCAGTGGCTCTACCAGCTGCGCTATCCAAGTCAATATTAATTATACATTAATAATCTGTCAATAACCATCCAAGAAACAAAACTAAACATTTTCTTGTCTCATTCTTTGATATTATTTGACAGAATCTCCTCACCTCTCCTTTCACTTTCCCCTCTGCAAGTGGGGATATAAAGAGTGCAACACATATCAATTGTCTCTAGTCTGTCTCTCTGTATAATCATTGAGTCAATGTTAAATTCATGATATATTTTATCACTTTTGGGTAACTATCAAAATATGCAATGATAGTTTCTTTCATGCGAGGCTGAAATCCCCATGTTACAATTTAGGATGAGGATCATTCCGGTAAGAAATTTTATTTTACTCCTGAAACATGATGAAAGCTGTAAATTTTGATTTTGAAAGAAATCTTTCTTCTATTCCAACAGCCCTTCAATAAATTCGCTCTCAGTGTGTATTCATTCAGGCATCGAGTGCCTCAATATCGGCAGTAATTCAAAATATTTAAATGAAGATTACTCCATTAGTGCCTGGAAGACAGATATGCCATCAGTGCTGACGAGTTGTGTAACAGAGCATGGTCTACTGCTCAATGAGCTGACAACAAGCCCTTTTGTGCTTTGTGCATGTGTGCATTCGCAACGAGACCCTCACCTGGGTGATGCATGCTCCAGTGAATGCCACAATAACGGCAACAATATTCACTGTCAGCTGGAATTGCAGGAACTTGGAGATACTGTCGTAAACATTTCGGCCCCACATGACAGCCTTCACAATGCTGCTGAAGTTGTCATCAGTCAAGATAATGTCAGAGGCTTCCTTTGCTACATCAGTGCCAGCAATCCCCTGCAATACAGTGGGAAGAATGTCAACCAGCGTCACAGCTGCCAGAAATATATTTGATAGACAGATTCCAGGGAATAAGAAAGCAGTAAAGTACAGTGATTGGTTAGGTTTAAAAATTAATATTAAAAAAAAAATCCGCTGTGAACAAATAATTAATATGCTAATCTTCAGCCAGACTGAAAAATGTCAGTGTTCAAAGGGACCTGGAAGTCCTTGTACACAAATCACTGCAAGAGACAGACAAGCAGGTACAGTCACCAATTAGGAAGGCAAATAATATTGTCCATATTGTCAATGAATTTGGGTACAAGAGTAGAGATGTTTTACTGCAGTAATCTGGGATATGTGCAACGAGGAGAAATTAAGCAGGCTGATCTATATGCTTAGGTTTAGCAAAATGCAGTGATCTCATTGAAATATATAAAATTCCCACTTGACAGGTTAGATGAAGGGATGATGTTTCCCCCCAGTTGGACAGCCCAGAATTTAGGATTACAAGTCTTAAACTAACGGATTAGTCATTCAAAACCGAGATGAGCATAAATTCCTTCACACAGACTCCCAGTGAATCTTTGGAAATCTCTAGTTGACATAAGTGCTGGAGAAACTCAGCGGGTGCAGCAGCATCTATGGAGCGAAGGAAATAGGCAATGTTTCGGGCTGAAACCCTTCTTCAGACTGATGTGGGGGGGGGGGGGGGAGGGGGGGAGAAGTAAGGAAAAAAGAAGAGGAGGAGCCCGAGGGCTGAGGGAGAGCTGAGAAGGGGAGGAGACAGCAAGGGCTACTGGAAATTGGAGAATTCAATGTTTATGCCGCTAGGGTGCAGACTGCCCAAGCGGAATATGAGGTGCTGCTCCTCCAATTTCCTGTCAGGAGACCAGGGTCTCTTTCATACCTTGGAACACTGCTCTCTCTCCCCATCACCCCACTCGTAACAAGGGCAGAGTCCCCCTAGTCCTCACCTTTCATAAACACTTTGGAGATCTAAAGACTCTGGATATGAAGCATATCAAGAGATATGGGAATTGTGCAGCAAGGTGAAAGATCACTCATGAATTTATTAGATGGGCCTGAATGGCCGAACCTGCTCTTTTTAATGTGCAGGGTTTGAGTAAATCTATTCATTCGAATTCATGAACATGCAGTGAGATGGCAAGCTGGGGAGGGGAGCACATTTTTCAATCAGTCGTAGTCAAAGAAGTCAAATGCTAATTTATTTTGAAGTGAGTCGTGACTGTAGGAACAGCAAATCTCAGAGAAACATCTAGCACTCCATCGAAGTGACTTTAATCTCCCAATATCGACTGTCCTTATGAAAGTATCATTCTGCAAATTAAAATGCGTTATTGAGATGAGTAACCAACAGAGTTCACAAATTTTCATTTACAAATTAGCATATGACAAAATGAAAATGCTACAATCATTTCAAATGAGTTCCTAAAGTGTTATTTACAGATGAGCTTTTCAGGCAAACATATTTTGCTCTCTTGGTTTTAACTATCACCATGGTAACAGCCTTGAATTAGGGATATTACACAAGAAAACCGTAAATGAAATCTATCCTCAAAATACATTAAAAAACAATATTCTAAACAGCTCGGCGGCAACATGAGATAAATAGCTTATAGATAAATTGAAAATATGGATTGATTTTTTTCATGGGGAAATAGCTGTGTTTGCGAGAGGGACTAACAATTCCATACATCTAAAGACTTTTGCAATGGACTGAAAACTGCAAACTGAGAATGAAAGATCCCTATTCTAGAGAGGAGGGAGAAAGCAAGCAGGAAACTTAGACCTGTTAGGCTAACATTCCTATTGGGAATAGTCTAGAATCCATTATTAAAGTAGGACAACATTCACAAAAAACATGATGCAATTAAGGAGAGGTAAGAAAGGTAACTTCATCTTATGACTGAGAAACTCTGCTTAAAGAATGTAGTAGAGTTCTTTGAGATTGTAACAGTGTGGATAATGTGGAATTTATAAGTATATTGTGTATTTATTTGGGTGTCAAAATGGCCTTTGATTAGATGCAACGTAAACTCATACCACACAAGTTAAGAGATCATGTTTGGGGGACACTAACAATTGACAAGCTGCCACAAGCATCTTTGCTGGGCTAAATACAATTTATAACTTTGATGAAGGGAGAGTGCATTGCAGTCACTTTCTTGACCATAAATAAATACCTGGTAAATAAAGTTGAAGGGAGACACAGGGAATCAACAAAAGAACATTGTTATATATAGAAAGTGGACTGAAATTTGGCAGATGGAATATAACGCGAGGAAGAACGGAAGGCTGATTCCCAGTATGAAGGTCTCGACCCGAAACGTCACCCATTCCTTCTCTCCAGAGATGCTGCCTGACCCGCTGAGTTACTCCAGCTTTTTGTGTCTACCTCCCAGTATGTACGGCTGCTCGAGAGTATAATCTGTGTCCACTGGAGTTCAGAAGAATAAGTAGGATTTTTTTGAGACATGTAAGTTTCTGAATGGGTGCAGAAGCTGGATGCTGAGAGAATATTTCTCTGCATGGGGGGGGGTGGGGGGGGGGGGGGAGCTAAAACTAGTAGAGTTTCAGGATAAGGGATGGCCCATATAAGGTAGAGACAATTTAGAGGCATTTAAGGTAGAGATGTTTCCATTAGTGTGAGAGTCTAGGACTAGTGGTCATATCCTCAGAATTAAAGGAGATGGGGAGGTATTTCTTAAATCAGAGGGTGGTAAATCTGTGGAATTATTTGCCACAGACGGCTAAGGAGGCCAAGTCAATGGATATTTTTAAGACAGAGATAGATAGATTCTTGATTAGTACAGATGTCAGAGGTAATGGGGAGAAGACAGGAGAATGGGGTTAGGAGGGAGAGATAGATCAGCCATGATTGAATGGCGGAGTAGATTTGATGGGCTGAATGGCCTAATTCTGCTCGTATCACTTATGGCCTTATGACAAGGAGGAATTTCTTCTTTGAGAAAGCCATGAAACTGTAGAAGCTTAAGCACTGAATATATTCGGAACTAAGACAAACAGAAATGTGGACTATTAGGAAGTCAAAGGTTATGGGCAAGAAAGAGGAGCTGAGGTCATGGCCAGATAAACACGATCTAGCTGGAATGTAAGAAAGGTTCTAGACTTTATGACTTCCTCCTGTTCTCAGTTATTATGTCCATTTTTTAAAGGTTTCTGGTGGTATGTACATATACAATTTAAGAAATGTTTTGCTTTGGATTTCTTCAGGGAATTAGTAAAGCATAAAATTATTCATGAAGTGCACAAACTCTCTCTGGAAATTCTCTATTGGATTAAAACCATATGCCTTTGTACATAATGGATCAAACTTCAGCTACATATGTTCTGAAGATTATTTTTACTCCTTTCAATATTTCTTCTCAAGCTAAAAGGCCTGTCCCACTTGGGCGACCTAATCCGCAAGTTCTGGCGAGTTTGCCCTCATACTCGCAGCATGGTCGACATGAGGTCTTCGTAACTCTCTTTCATGCTCGAGAGTGGTCTCCGCGTACTCGAGGCCTCAGCTAGGTCGCGGCATTTTGTTAAAAAATGCCCGCAAGTAAAAAAAGGTTGCCATGGATCAAATCGATACTTTTTTTACTCGTAGGTTTAGTCATAGTAGGTTGGCATGTTAGTTGTAGGTAATCATGGGTAGTCGAAGGTAGTCATAGACAGTCTCCATCATAGTCAAAGGGAGATCGAAGGAGGTCGTCTTCACTCTCCACTATTCGGTGTCCAATTTTTCCGTAGCTAGTCGTAGCTAGTCGTAGCTAGTCGAAGCTAGTCTTCTACATAGTCGAAGGAGGTCTTCAACATGTCATTTTTTCAAACTCTTCTAAACTCGCCAATTAGGTTGCCCAAGTGGGACAGCCCCTTAACAGTAACTTGTATTTTACTTGACTTTTCTTCCAGTATAATGAATATTTTAAAGGATGTTCTTTCTCATGGATCGGAATTCCGTTCTAGTCCTCGAAGAAATAGCGGAAGAAAAGTTAAGTAAGCTAAATGAAGAAATTTCCTTCAAGAAGGGTTCTATGGGAAAAATAATCTATATCAGGGAAACTATTTGATAATTGTCTTGCTCCATAATGCAATAAAGGGAAAAAAATCTATTTCTTCATGTACACCTTGATTAAATTTAAGTGGCTTTTGGATAAGTATGTTGATAAGCAGGAAGTGGAAGGATATGGTAACAAAGGATATGGGTCGATATGGATATTATAAGGAAGGATATGGGTCGCAGGCAGGAATAGAATATTAGTTCAACCAGGCATTGTGAGCTGAAGAGTCTGTCCTCGATCTGTTTTTTGTTCTATTTAAAAGATTAAATGCAGAAAGCCCAATAGTTTCAACCCTTTCCCTGCTGTGCAATGGGTCCAATACAATTACAACCATTAATTTGCCTGAATTGACAATCACAGAAGGGAAACAACTGGCAGCTTCTGTCTAAAGCTGAATGAGTCTCTTAATGACGACCAATTGCTGAGATTCCTACCCTCTATTCTGTCCACCAGCTGAGAACTTAGACTTCCACCTTGGCAATAATGTCCACTCTCACCCCAGGCGAGATACCTAATGTGAAACCCACATTCACGTCTTTGTTACACTAGCATTTCCCAGCTGGCCTTCCTTGTTTTATGAGTAAACTCAAGCTCATATTGCAGAGGCACAAATACAGAAGCATTGCCCTCATTTTCCAAACTTTACCTTAACAAGCATTCTCCTACCATATTGAGATGAATACCAAAAAATAACCATGGGACATCAATTATTTCCAAAGTTGGAATGTAAAGTTGATCAAAGTGCAATGTAAGTGATCGCTCCCTCATGAGCTAATGCTCATAGTGGCCTTGGCAGTGGCTGACATTGGCTTCGTTCCTTTCTTCAAGGTATAGTTTCCACTATGGCAAGCCTGGGTGCTGGGGCTTTGAACTGATGTAATTCATGACACAAAAGTTGCCAGCAGTGGTGTATTTCATTGAACAGCCATTTACTGTCTCACTGACATCTGCATCAGGTGAAGTAATTGCTTCCTACTCACTGGGTGGATATGGGCTCCTGCTGAGAGCCCTTTCTCTGATCTTCAGTCATGAACTGTGCTCATTCAGCACAGAAATGTGACCATGTCTGAGAGCAGCTGGTTTGAGGAGTCAGCAAAACTGTCAGGAACTGTCAGACTCCAGGTCCTTTGGGCTGTTGTGAGAATGATGCCATGCACCAAATGTACCGGAATACATCGACAACCTTGAAGAAATCAACCATCACTGGACAAATAGTGTGAGCAATTTTGGGCACCATATCCGAGGAAGGATGTACTGGCTCTGGAGATGCTCCACAGGAGGTTTAGATGAATGATTCCAGGATTTAGTAGGTTAACCTACGATGAGCGTTTGTCGGCGCTAGGCTTGTACTCGCTGGAGTTTAGAAGAATGAGGAGGAACCTCATTGAAACGTACAGAATAGTGAAAGGCTTGGATAGAGTGGAGGTGGAGAGGATGTTTCCACTAGTGGGAGAGTCTAGGACTAGAGGTCATAGCCTCAGAATTAAAGGACATTCTTTTAAGAAGGAGATGAGTAGAAATTTCTTTAGTCAGAGGGTGGTGAATCTTTGGAATTCTTTGCCATAGAAGGCTGTGGAGGCCAAGTCAGTGGATATTTTTAAGGCAGAGATCGATAGATTCTTGATTAGTACGGGTGTCAGAGGTTATGGGGAGAAGGCAGGAGAATGGGGTAAGGAGGGAGAGATAGATCAGCCATGATTGAATGGCGGATTAGACTTGATGGGCCAAATGGCCTAATTCTATTCCTATCACTTATGACAAGTAGTGAGGCTTTTTGTTGCTGAACACTGTGAGGACTTGGGTTGGAAATCCGGGCATCAAAGTGGCATCACCTTTGTCACCTCATGCTGACTGGCAGTACATTTTGTCTGCTCTCAGTAAGGTATCAGCCACTGGACCAGGACCAGCCACCGGCACCAACAGGACCTCACATCGACACTCCCTGAATTTTGCTAGTCCTTGCTGTCTCCTCCCCTTCCTCAACCCTCTAGCTGTCTCCTCCCACCCTCCCATCCGCCCGCCCTCGGGCTCCTCCTCCTCCCCTTTTCCTTCCTTCTCCCCCCCCCCCCCACCCCCCATCAGTCTGAAGAAGGGTTTCGGCCCGAAACGTCGCCTATTTCCTTAGCTCCATAGATGCTGCTGCACCTGCTGAGTTTCTCCAGCAATTTTGTGTACCTAAGGTATCAGCCATGACTTGAGTAAGATGCAATAATACTTTGACACACGGAGAACAGCCAAAGCAGCAAACAACAGCTATTCATGACTCCAATTTTCTGATTTATTTTCTTCTAAAATGTTCAAGATGATGGCAGGATTTCCAAATCTCTGTTGTAGAGTCTGCTCGGAATTCTGACGAATGCTCAACGTGGTCAGGGCAAATATTTATGTCTTTCAAATGAGAAATGATGTGTATCAGTGGCTCCTGAGTACACAAATGAATGAAACGTAACCATTGATCCAACATGTTGAAGAAATGTTGGTTAATCATTGAAGTACCATCAAAAAATGAAGCACTCTAAGCCTCTATTAACAGAAAACAGTAGTTTAATACACATTGTTTCTTAAATATGAGATGTTATAGACAATAGACAATAGACACTAGGTGCAGGAGTAGGCCATTCGGCCCTTCGAGCCAGCACCGCCATTCAATGTGATCATGGCTGATCATCCCCAATCAGTACCCCGTTCCTGCCTTCTCCCCATATCTCCTGACTCCACTATTTTTAAGAGCCCTATCTAGCTCTCTCTTGAAAGCATCCAGAGAACCTGCCTCCACCGCCCTCTGAGGCAGAGAATTCCACAGACTCATCACTCTCTGTGAGAAAAAGTGTTTCCTCGTCTCCGTTCTAAATGGCTTACCCCTTATTCTTAAACTGTGGCCCCTGGTTCTGGACACCCCCAACATCGGGAACATGTTTCCTGCCTCGAGCGTGTCCAAGCCCTTAACAATCTTATATGTTTCAATTATAATCCGATGTCACTGGGCTACAAATGAAACATCAATGGCCATTAGACCTTCACCCAATAACTAGTTTTGGTGCAAGAAGCTTCACCAAATTGGATTGGGGATGTCAGAAAGGAGAGCATGGATGACCTCCATCCCCATCACAGGTGATACTCAAGCAAATCAATCGAGACAACCCATTTGTGTTGGAATGAACTGCAGATGCTGGTTTAAACTGAAATTAGGTACAAAAAAGCTGGAGTAACTCAACGTGTCAAACAGCATCTCTGGAGAAAAGGAATAGGTGGTGTTTCGGGTCAAGGCCTTCTACAGGCTGAAGAAGGGTCTCGACCCGAAATGTCACCTATTCCTTTTCTCCAGAGATGCTGTCTGGTCTGCTGAGTTATTCCAGATTTTTGTGTCTATCTTCGAGACAAGTCATTGCTTGTTTTCCCTTCCCTGATCCAACGGATAATTTGCATCACCCGAACTGATCCTATCTATCATAGAATGGATGAAGACTCCTATATTCCAAAGGAGATATGTTGTAATTTAAAAAAAAATCATACATCCAATATATTTATAAAACTTATTCTGTAAATGCAATCTAAACAGGGGAATGTCTATCACAGGAGGACCATTGCATACTTTTCACGTCACACCTTCCATTCTGAACATGCCTAGATATTACTTCATTGTATAGAAATACATATACAATTAGTCTAGAAAATGACAATAACCTGGCTAGTGTACACCATTCTTAACCTTTGAATGAGAAAAAGTGGAAATGACTGACAAGTTTATGTGTATGGAGACAGGGTTAGGAGCTTTCTAATTGACAAGTAGGTTTGGTATCTTGACTGCATATCATTCATTTTGTTAAATAATTCATAATTCAGTGCATATCAATCTGAAATGGTCAGGTAATTTTCAAGAGAGAGTTAGAGAGTTAGATTTAGCTCTTAGGGCTAACGGAATCAAGGGATATGGGGAAAAAGTGGGAACAGGGTACTGATTTTAGGTGATCAGCCATGATTATATTGAATGGCGGTGCTGGCTCGAAGGGTCGAGTGGCCTATTCCTGCACCTAGTTTCATTTCAGGTTTTCAACATCTGGTTCGTTCATCCACTTTCATTTTACAGTACAATCTTAACAACGCAATATGCTTTAAAACCAATTTTGGGAGTCTAAGCCGGGTTATTTAAACAATTATATCTCATTCAATTCTGGATCAAATGGGATAAGCAGGCGGAATATGTGTATCCAATATATCTTGGAGTATATTACTACATTCGCCTAATTTGAGGAAGGACATTCTTGCTATTGAGAGAGTGCAGCGTAGGTTTACAAGGTTAATTCCCGGGATGGCGGGACTGCCATATGCTGAGAGAATGGAGCAGCTGGGCTTGTAGACTCTGGAGTTTAGAAAGATAAGAGGGTATCTCATTGAAACATATAAGATTGTTAAGGGTTTGGACACGCTAGAGGCAGGAAACATGTTACCGATGTTGGGGGAGTCCAGAACCAGGGGCCACAGTTTAAGAATAAGGAGTAAGCCATTTAAAACAGAGATGAGGAAACACTTTTTCTCACAGAGAGTGGTGAGTCCCTGCCTCAGAGGGCGGTAGAGGCAGGTCCTCTGGATGCTTTCAAGAGAGGGCTAGATAGGGCTCTTAAAAATAGCGGAGTCAGGGGATATGGGCCATGGATCGCTCAAACCTATTCCATGAATTAATAAAATAATGGCTGATCCCATGCTCATGACTATTTTCCAATTGGACATTCATACCCCTTGATTTTATCTATGTCCAAAAATCTAAGAATCTCCTCCATGAACAATAAGTATCTGCAGTCCTCCTGGGTAAAGATGTTGAGACATTTTTCCTTGTTTTAGTTTGAAAACAATCCTGAAGCAATGTTTCATAATTCTTAATTCTTCAGCCTGACGAAACAATCTCCGTTTTATCAGTCCTCCTTAGAATTTTTCACACAGAGAGTGGTGAGTCTATGGAATTCTCTGCCTCAGAGGACGGTGGAGGCCGGTTCTCTGGATACTTTCAAGAGAGAGCGAGATAGGGCTCTTAAAGATAGCGGAGTCAGGGGATATGGGGAGAAGGCAGGAACGGGGTACTGATTGGGGCAGATCAGCCATGATCACATTGAATGGCGGTACTGGCTCGAAGGGCCGAATGGCCTACTCCTGCACCAATTGTCTATTTTCAATTGAATTATGAATGTCTTGAATATACTTAACAGATGTGACAATTTATTACAAGATATTTGTGTTGAAAGATGATAAATATTGATGATTTTACTGCTACCGTACACCTATGTAAACATCATCTTGAATCTTACCGATACACTGCTCATTGAGCACAATCGATATAATGTGAACATTTCATCACCTACCATAGCAAAACCAACATCTGCTTTTTTCAGTGCCGGTCCATCATTGGTTCCATCACCAGTCACTGCTACCACCTGTCTCCGCTCTCCACACAAACTGTCAATTATACCTGTAACAAACAAACAAAAGCCAGTTCGGAGGAGCTCGTTAGAAGGAATAAATCTGAATAGACACTGAGTTTCCCTCTCACACCCTTCACAGGAAAACTCCCTTCACTTGCCCAACTCCAATTACTAACGTCAGCACTGGTGCCCAAGGTGACAATTTCACAGACAATAATGTCAGCTTTTATTAGTCAGGTCACTGTCCCAACATCTTCAAGCAATTACATCAGTTTGTTTTTAATAAGCCAGGCTAATGTTTAAATCAAAATAATGATGAATCAGGAGAGGGGTAAAAGCAATTAAAAATAAAATGTTGTATCCTTTAGCTAAAATAATGTCCTGCTTAATCATCACCAACAATGTTACACAATTGATGAGCTAATAATATGAGCCTCAATAAAGTAATTGTAGTCTTGCTGGTTATGCATATTATTAATGTGATCATCAGTCTGTTTCTGTATAAGCATTATAATATGCTGCAGGATGACCAATTGCTGAAATCAATGTAATGTTCAGAGCAGATTCCTAGATAGTTAATAAGCTAAATTGGACATTTTCCAATGCTCTTCAGTGCCTTGGGAGCTCACCAGTCCAGAACGGCAGTCACAGCACGCATGCATAATTGTGATATGTGTGCTCCAAACTCTGTCATGGTGAGGGTGATCAAATGTGTACACTGATTGAATTCCAGAAGAATGCAGAGTAAGCAGGTTGTGACGTCAAACAGAATGCAACACAATTTTCACGCCTTAGCTTTAGTTTTACAGCGCGGAAACAGGCCCTTCGACTCATTGAGTCCGCGCTGACCAGCGATCCCCGCACACTGATACTATGTGGCGGGGTACACTGATATTATGTGGCCCGAAACGACACCTATCTAGTTTCTCCAGAGATGCTGCCTGTGTCTATTTAAAGGATTAGTCACCTCTGGCTTAACCATGCATGTGACAGAACTACAAATAAAGTGCGAACAAGAATAACTAAACAATGTATTTTAACGTGAAGTGCCATGTCCCTTTGCAGACTTTAGTTAAATTGATTTTTTATTGCCATCTTGAAGTAAATTGGAACTGCAGTTGGAAAGTCTACAGTTACAGTATCTGCAATATTGGTTAAGTTTGTAAGTGACAGGTGATAGGCATTGAGGACTCTAGACAGGGCTGAAGTATATACATTTGCAGCAGCAAGCGGTCACTGGCTGGGATTAGGTTACGATCTATCATCTCAGTTTTAGCGTTGTATGATATTACAAGACTTTTTCCAACTCATACTTTATCATCAAGTGAAGAGTTCTGCTGCATAGATGGAATCTTGTTCATTCCTGCCCAAACCTTCAATTGGTTCCTTTCAGTCTCAGCCATGAGATACTCATGAACACCATTGGGACAATTGAAGAATCTTCTGCTAGTGCAGAAGTGCTTTACTTTTCTCAGTCTGGCAAGCTTCAAAAATCTTTTCAACGTTATTATAAAATGGTTGATGGAACAATGGATTCTTCAGAGATGTTCTCATCTCTTCACAGGAATCCCTAGTGCAGCCTTGAGGAGTCGATTTACAAAGGCTACAAAGAATTCAGCAGCACCAGTCAGGTAAACTCTGCACCAGAAACTCATATTTGCTCAAGGCACAGGGGGAGAACTTGGTCCAAGTTCTTCCAGCATTCCCACAGTTCACCTGCCCACTAATCCGTCCTCTGTCGCACGCTAATCAACTTTATAAAACACTGGTCAGAACTCAGCTGGAGTAGTGCGTGTGGCTCTGCTCAACGCACTGTGGGAAAGATGTGACAGTGCCGGAGGGAGTAGGGAGGAAATCCACCAGGATATTATATGGTATGGAGCATTTCAGTTACGACACGGTAAATGCAGAGGCTAGGTCTCAACCTCCTCCTTTCACTAGAAAGGAGGAAGGAGGTTGAGAGGGAACATAGGTATATGTTAAATTAATGATAGGTTTTGACAGAGTTGACAAGAGTCAGAGACTAACGCATCATGGAAAGAGGACCTTCCGCCCAATTCGTCCACGCAAACTAAGATGACGATTTAAGTCGCATTGACTGCATTGGTTCCATATCAGTCTTCTCTGCACTCTATCCAGAAAGTAGCAATTTTCCAATATCAGAGTGACTAAAACTAAACACAATACTCCAAGTGACGCCTCACCAGCATTTTGTAAAACTGTAAAATAACGTCTCAATTTCTAACCTGAATCCCTGACTAATCAGTGTGAAGAAGGGTCTCGACCCGAAACGTCATCCATTCTTTCTCTCCAGAGATGCTGCCTGTCCAGCTGAGTTACTCCAGCATTTTTGTGTGCCTACCATTCATTGTTAGCTATAGTTTAATTGAGCTGAGAGATTCAGCATGGAAACAGGCTGTATCTTTGGCCCACTGAGTTCATGCCAACCATCGATCACCCGTTTACACTGGTTCTATGTTATCCAACTTTCTCATCCATTCCTAACACATTCATGCTGGAATATCTTGTCCCTGAAAATCTCCTCTAGTAATTATCCACTACTGCTCTTTGCCTCACCGCCTTTAGTTCCCCCTCCGGCCTTAAAGGTGCAACATTAGCTACCCTCCAGTCTTCCAGAAGTTCACCTTTGGCTCAAAAATGATGCAAACATCTCTGCAAGGGACTCTACAATTTCCTCCTTAGCTTCTCACGAGTACCAAGGATGCACGTGATCAGACTCTGTGGATTTATCCACCGTAATGTCCTTTCATACCATCAATGCCTCACCTTTGTTAATTTGTTTATGGTCCGAGACATCACAATTCATTGGATTCAATTCCTCAACTTCACTAACTTCTCCACACTGCATGGAAACATCAAAAATCGCTCCAATCCTCTGTGTCTCTATATACAGGTTGTTATGCTAATCTTTAAGCGAACCTCCCTCACCACCCTTTTACTCTTAATATACCTCTATATTAGGATTTGAGAAGCTTTTAAAAACCAACAGAAGGCAACTAAAAAACGCAATAAGGGGGGAAAAGTTAAAATAGGAAGGAAGGTTAGCCAATAATATAAAAGACAAAACCAAAAGATTTTTTAAGAAGGAACTGCAGATGCTGGAAAATCGAAGGTAGACGAAAGTGCTGGAGTAACTCAGTGAGAGAGGCAGCATCTCTGGAGAAGTTTCGGGTTGAGATCCTTCTTCACCTGAAGGAGGGTCTCGACCCGAAGCATCACCCATTCCTTCTTTCCAGAGATGCTGCCTGTCCCACTCAGTTACTCCAGCTTTTTGCGTCTATCTAAAGGAAATTATAGGCCAGTTTGTCTAACTTCTGTGGTGGGTACAATTTTAGATTCCATTATTAAGGATGAGGTTTTGGGGTACTTGTAAATGCATGCTAAAATAGGCTGAAGTCAGCATGGCTTTGTTAAAAGGAGATCTTGTCTGACAAATCAGTTGGGGTTGTTTGAGGAGGTAACAAGCAGGATAGACAAAGGAGAATCAGTATGTTGTTTACTTGGATTTTCAGAAAGCCTTCGAGAAGCCATGTGTGAGGCTGCTAAACAAAAAGAAACCCATGGTATTAAAATCAAGGTACTAGCATGGTACTACATTAGCTGACTGGCAGAAGGCAAAGAGTGATAATAAAGAGAGCATTTACTGGTTGACTACCAGTGGCTAGTGGTGTTCCACAAGGGTCGGTGTTGGGTCCGCTACTATTCACATTAAATGTTAATGACCTGGATGAGGGAATTAATGGCTTTGTGGTCAGGTTTGTGGATGATACGATGATAGATAAAGGGGCCGGTGGTGTCGAGGAACCAGGGAGTGGGCAGACGGACTTGGACTGGTTGGGTGAGTGGGCACAGAAGTGGCAAATGGAATACAGCAAAGCAAAGTGTGTAGTCATGCACTTTGGTAGAAGGGATAAAGCCGTAGATGACTTACTAAACCTGGAGAGGATTCAGAAATGAGAGATGCAAAGGGACTGGGGAATGCTGGTACAGGATTCCCAAAGGGTTAATTTGAAGGTTGAGTCAGTGGTAAGGAAGGCAAATGCAATGTTTCCATTAGACAGGACTAGAATATAAAAGCAGGGATGTTATTCAGCATTGGTGAGGTCACAGTTTGAATATTTATCTGAGGAAGGATGAGTTGGCTTTGGAGTGGGTCCAGAGGAGGTTTACGAGAAGATCCCAGGGATGATTGAAGGCTCTGGGCCTGTACTTGCTACAGTTTAGGATAAGGGGGGATCTGATTGAAACCTGCCAGATAATGGAAGGCCCAGATAGAGTGGGTGTGTGGAAGGGTTTCGGCCCGAAACGTTGCCTATTTCCTTCGCTTCATAGATGCTGCCGCACCCGTTGAGTTTCTCCAGCAATTTTGTCTGCCGTGGATGTGGAGAGTATGTTTCCAGTAATTGCACTTTCTAGAACGGACCCAGCCTCAGAATAAAAGGATGCACATTCAAAATGGAGATGAAGAGGAGTCTCATTAGCCAGAGAGTGGTGAATCTGTGGAATTCTTTGCCACAGATGGCTGTGGAGGCCACTGCATTGGGTATTTTTAAAGCAAAGATTGATAGGCTCTTGATTAGTAAGGGCGTCGATGTTTACGGGGAGAAAGCAGAAGAATGGGGTTGGGATGGAAAGATAGATCAGCCAGGATTGAATGGTAGAGTGGACTAGATGGGCTGAATGGACGATTTCTGTTCCTATGGTCTTAATACTTTATCATGTGCAGTGGCAGACTTAACCACATCAAATCTGCCATGGACAGGGACAGTTCTATTGATAGACATTTAAAAAAAATCCTCTTACCCAGATACAACTTACATTTGAGAACAACACTAGGGCGAAAGATAGAACAATCAGGGAAAAGCAAAATGGTGACACGTGACTAGAAACCTGACACAAAAAAAGAGGTTAATGCAATGGCCCAAGTGCCCTCAACTTTCTAAAAATTATTGGCTGCAATGTGGACCTTTATCTACCACCTGGAGGTAATTCTGGCCAAAATGTTTTCAGATTCTTAACTGGAGGTCTTTATGGTGAAACCAAAATGAACAAAATATCCCACTGGAGTTTAGAAGAGTGAGGAAAGCCTTGTTTGACATGGCATCAATGTTAAGGGCCCTCACTCTGAACACATCAGGGAATAATCATCATCCCACCTTCATTGTGTAGGAAGTCTGAAGAAGGGTCTCGACCCGAAACATCATCCATTCCTTCTCTCCAGAGATGCTGCCTGTCCAACTGAGTTACTCCAGCATTTTGCATCGAACCCCAACATCATTGTTTTATATTGTTCCACAGTGTCCCCAATCACCTTCCCCACCATTCCATGAATTTAAAATGTTTCGACCTGGCCTGTTGAATCCCTTCATTTATCTTCCCTCCTCTATTACCATTTCCAATGGACCCCAGTCCTGAATTGTGAATCCTTCTAATATAGATCCTGTATATCAGTGCCACCAGCTGCCCACACTTCAATCCAGGGCAACCTTCTCTTCTCATTCTGGCCACTGTGCTCTGGAACTCCTCTTTGATGGGTCAATCTTCTTGCCTCCTCCCAACACCATTCTTAGTTAAGCCTACAGATCTATCTGAGCTATTAGTCACCCCTCCCATTGTCTTCTTCATGGGCACATCATCTATTATTTTCTGTCTAAACTTCTGAGAAACTCATTGGAACATCTACAGACAGTAAAGGAGTAAGTACACATTTTAAGTGATATTCAAGATGCTATCATCTGCACAATTCAAAGTTGGCCTCAGAGATTCACTAGATATGCATGTATGTGTTTAAATTTAGCTCTTAGTCTGAATGACAAGAAGTCTAAAAGAAAAAGAAAATCAAAGAATGGTATTGAAAGCAAAGGGTTTGGACAATTTAAGAAAAATGAAAAGATAAGCCAAGTATATGTTTAATATTGCATTTATGAATAGGCATTCGAAGTTGCTCAACAATTTCCTTGTAAATGCATGTTTTAGATAAAAGAAGTGAAATAATTTGTTTGTGCAGTTTTCATAGTTCCTCTAGATATATACAGAGAACCAGATGAAACGCTTTGAAAAATGCTGGAAATTTTATGGACAAATATTTCCAATGCAATTCATCACAAGACCAAACCAATAATGTACAAATTATGTTTAGTGCATATTGAATTTCTGTGACATATTGCAATAGTTTTAAACAATAAAGGGATTGGTCAGGATGATTAAAATTGTCTGCTTTAAATGATTATCTGAATATTAGCCGTTTAACCGTTATTCATTTTGAAAGATGTGGGCTTCTCCAGCAAGAAATCTCACCACCAGATTTCGGGACAGTTTCTTCCCAGCTGTTATCAGGCAACTGAATCATCCTATCACAACCAGAGAGCAGTGCTGAACTACTATCTACCTCTTTGCTGTCCCTCAGACTATACTTGACCGGACTTTGCTGGCGGTAAACGTTATTCCCTTATCAAGTATCTATACACTGTAAATTGTAATCATGCATTGTCTTTCTGCTGACTGTTTTTCACTGTACCTCAGCACACATGATAATAAACTAAACTAAAATTCAACAAGGCTGCAGAGACTGGTGGACTCAGCTCAGTCTGGCACAGCCCTGTCACCATCGTAAGCATCTACAGGAGGTGCTGCCTCAGGAAGGCGGATTCAAGCATTCTTGCCATCTGGCCCATGCCCACTTCCCACTGCTGCCACTAGGCAGGAGGTACAGTAGCCTTATGTCCCACACTCCCATACTGAGGAACAGCTAATTCCTGCAACCATCAGGCTCTTGAACTGAGCTGCACTGCCCTAATCCCAGTACTTTTTTTTGTAGCCAAAAAGATGGCAGAACAATTAATAAACATATGCGTCATTTGGCTGGAAAATGAAATAATGATGTTTGACATTTTCAAGGTGACAGTACGTCACAATGAGACATAGCGCTACAAAAACACCTGCTTTAAAACCCCATCTTGGCAACCACCTCTTACACTACCGTGTGTTTCCACTGTGTCTTTGCACTAATGTCTTGGGGTTTTTTTGCAAGTCGTTTTTTTCACTGTATTGGATAATTTATATGTAAGTTACGGATAATCAATGTCTTTATGTGGTATCTGAGCCTATATACCTGTGATGTTGCTGCAAGCAAGAATTTCATTGTACCTGTACCTCACCATACCCGTGACATTAAATACTTGATTTGAAGGCCAATATTCATCACCTATTCCTCATTGAGAAAGTGACAGTGTGACATCTTCTTGAGCAACTGCCAAAACTCCACTATAGATTGGCTATTTTATACTAGCCAATTATAGTGCATGTTGGTAGTGACTCCGCCTAGTATCTGCTTAATATTATCAAGAGCTTGCCTACGCTAGCTAGTATGAGTAGCTGCTAGGAAATGTAATGTCCTGCAGATCCTTGCTGTAAGTAGATTTAATAAGTATGTGTTGTATCTTGATATGTGTTCGACTCAATCATTACATGGTGTCAGAAGTGGGATTCGAACCCATGCCTCCAGTTGGAGACCAGAACACTGACACTGAACAACGTTATGCTCAGATCAAAAACGAATTGCTCGCAGTGGTTTTCACCTGCATGAAATTCAAGGATTTGATCTTTGGAATGTCTGTGACTATAGAAATTGATCACCAGCCAAGCTTTCAAAAACTTTGCAAAACAATGGGACTTTCGACATATTACCAGCAGCCCTGAGTTCCCGCAGTCCAACGGACTCGCCGAATGCGCTGTCCGAAACGCAAAACAACTAATGGAGTGATCCTACCTTGCAAAATCGGTCGTATACCTGGACCTGCTCAACCTAAAGAACATTGCACGGGATCTCATACTGGGTTCCCCAGCCCGACGACTGATGTCTCGCCAAACCCGTGCTCCCCTGCTTGTGTCCCAGCAGCTTTTGCAGCCGCAGGTTCGTTCCCCGCCTGCTGTCCAGAAACAACTACAATTCAAACGAGACACACAGAAACGCTTCTTTGACAAATCCAGCAAGCGACTTCAATCTCTCGCACGTGGACTAGTGGTCCATCTCCAGACCAACAAGGGCCATGCACGTCTGGGTCACATCTACGGCCCTGCTAAAGAACTGTGCTTTTATCTGGTTGAAGCCGACGGAGCCATCTACAGACTCAACCGTCATCATATCCTTCCGGTGAAGGAACCGCGCCCTGCGACTCCGCATCCAGATGTCTCGCGTTTAGTATACCCTCCCACGGGCGGTCCCGCAACCCCACTGCCAACTGGCGTTTCCACCGCAGTCTCCCCTGCAGCGTTTGGCAACCTGCTGGCCTATCTCATCACCCTCCCTGCCTGTCGGGTCCCCGGTCGTTTCCCCAATTCCCTCCCCGGTATTTTCTCTGGAGAAAGGAGGTGAGGCGGATTCGTACCGCACATGGGCCAGGCGGGTTTGCAGGCCACCCATTAGATACGGTGAGTTTGTGTAATTTTACAAACTTTCCCAAATGTGTTATCAACATTCCACCTATATTGCTTATCCACCGATGCTTCTTTTGTTTCTACAAGGAAAGATGTAGATTGGCTATTTCATACTAGCCAATTATAGTGCTTGTTAGTAGTGACTCTGCCTAGTATCTGCTTAATATTATCAAGAGCTTGCCTACGCTAGTTAGTATGAGTAGCTGCTAGGAAATGTAATGTCTGCATATCCTTGCTGTAAGTAGATTTAATAAACATATGTTGTATCATTATATGTGCCCGTGTCACCTCATTACATCTACCAAGTTAGCATTCTTCAATACATTGAGAATCTTGAACAATATTTTTTTAAACTAAATGTCTAAACAACTGTACTGTGTCAAGAAAGATCGATGCTTATTGTCAAATACTAAGCTCCCCCATGCATAATGCTCTGCTCGCCCCATCTTTGCAACCCATCTGGTGTCATGGAAATGGCAAGGATTTATTTCCTTGAATGCCATCAATAAACTGGTTTAAATATAATCCTGCAATTTTACTGATACTGTTTATCTCCTCGTTCCAGATTGATGTAACCGCTGCTATTGAAATTCCCCAGCTGCTATGGTGGGATTTAGCCTTATAATGGCCAAACACAATGGTATAATTTGGTGGTACACAAAAAAGCTGGAGAAACTCAGCGGGTGCAGCAGCAGCATCTATGGAGCGAAGGAAATAGGCAACGTTTCGGGCCGAAACCCTTCTTCAGATATAATTTGGTGGACTTGGATTATGTTCAAATAAAAACACTTGTTCACGGTCTAATGTATTGGATGGAAATGATTGCCAAAGGTTGTTTAGATTAAATCACCAGAGGAATCATTCTGGCCATTGACGAGTACATTTTTCCTTATTCACAGGTTCACGGTATATAGAATGGTTATAAAACTCAATACATTGTGGAAGAAATTCAGGACCGAGAGAGGCTGAGAAATCTACATACCTTTCACTAAAGTATGTTTGTCGGTAGGAGATGAACGAGCAAGTACACGGAGCTTTGGCCAGATTTTGTCAATACGTTCTTGCTCAACCTTAAAGTAAAATAAATAATTAAATGGGTGCTGAAGTTATTCATTTAAAATAAAATGTAGACATGTGTTATGAGCTCAATGCTTTTACATTCATGCAACTGTAACAAATTGCATTAATTGCATTTCAAGTCGGAGGGATCTCGAACCGAAACATCACCTATTCCTTTTCTCCACAGATGTTGTCTGACCCGCTGAGTTACTCCACGTGTTTGTTGTCTATCTCCGGTTTAAACCAGCATCTGCAGTTCCTTCCGATACATTCATTGCATTACTTTCAAGGGTCAAATAAACATTCCTGTATTGTTAACAAATTCTGAATTATTGAATTTGTGAATCTGCGTAACAGACCCAGCTATCCTTCGTTATCCACCAGAATAAAAACATGGTTTTCCAGGAGCAAGTGTATAATATTTCAGGCTTTAACAATTGAAAGACAGGAGAAACTTTCCTCTTTAGACCTGGAATGAATCTGAACACAGATCTCTTGAGTCTGAGCCTGTAGTGAAGCCAAATGACAGGCCAGTCCCAACAAACATATCATGGAATTATAAGGCGAATATTCTCTTGCGTATATTTGGTGCGTGTGCAGATGTGGTGAAGATGTCGCTATTTAGAGCATACTGCACACCACTCTACACTGCACACCTGTGATCGAACTATGGAAAGACAAGTTTGCAGAGACTAAAGGTGGCATATAACGATGCCATGAGAACACTGCTAAGGAAACTTAGATGGTGAAGTGCCAGTAATATGTTTGTGGCAGCAGGAGTCAGTACTTTAGAGGCTATCCTAAGAAATCACATGTATAAATTCATTTGCAGGATAAATGACTCTAAAAATTATTGTGGCCTTGTCAAACATAAGGGTTAGCACTACACGTTACGAATCCCAGCTGTGGAGACACTGGTATCGTTGTCTCGTTGTAGGACATTGATCATTCTTTTAATCTGGATTTTTAACTTATGTATTGTGTTTTTAAAAATATATAATTTATGATGCTTTTATAAGTAATATACTAAGATTTTATATGTACTTTATGATATTTTTTAATATGCAATGCATTTTTTTAATTTAATGTAATGTTGCCCCTTGTCAGGACCTCGAGTGCGTAATAAGGTTTATTATTATAAGCACAGAAACAGACCCTTCGGCCCATTTAGCACCGACCATCAAGGATCCACTTTGGTGAAACCTATTTTACTCTCACACAAAGATTCTACCACTCACATACATTCTAGGGGCAATTCTATTAATCTATCAGCCTGCACAGCCATGGGATGTGAGAGGAAGCCATGGTACTTGAAAGAAAACTATCTTGTCACAGCAAAAATGTATAAACCTTGCATGGACGGCTTGCATAGGTCCTGATTGAACCCGGGTTACTGGGCTTGTGAGGCAGCAGCATTACTAGTTGCACCATTGTGCCGGTCCCATATTTTAAAGCACATCATGAAAATAGGCCAATATTTCTTCAAGAATTAACTTGAAGAAGCCACAGTCGACATAAGATCAAATTAAACATGGCACAATCAGTAGTCAATATATTGATCCTATGGGCTGCAAAATAGCAATCTGGTATCCTTACAGGAAAATAATTTAAATTTGCACAAAATAAATCTGTAGATAATGAATGCTCAATAGCGTTGTTGTGGGAAACTCCAAATATATGTCAAACTACTCACCGCACAAACGGAATGCCAATATCCTCAAACATTCCCATACTCTCAAGTGGTTCTATGTGGCTAGTAAAAGCAGCACTAACACAGTACTGGAAATGCAAGCGTCTTCCCCATTGACAACTTTGGAACAGAGCTTATAAAAAGCTGCACTTTTAGTTTTAATGGGGAAATTATTCAATTTTCTGATAGATTATTTATTTTACATTTCAGTATATTATTCATTGGCAATAGATTTGCTGTGGTATTATAGATTAATTATTTGATTACTATATTATAATAACAATAATTTTAAATATGGTTGATTCACCAAGATGAAAGTCGTAATTTACAAATTTTAAAGAGCAGTGTAAAACAGCACACATGTATAATTAAGTGTGATTCATGACACTAAACTAATTGCCTGACACATTCTGTCATTTTATGAATGCTGGTCATTGCTTCATTCTTCCACAAGTACTGACTGCATTCCGTCATTTATATAACACACCAGCACATTAAAACCAGCTGCACAGTTTATTGGTCAGTATTACCACGGAAAACTTCTCTTTAACTGAGAATATCTTAAACATAATAGCCAGGTTATTTCAGAGCAGCAAGTAAAATTGGCTTAAACACTTGAAAATAAATTTGAATGAAAATGTCCCTGGTATTGACTGTGAAAAGCAGTAATTTTCCTCACAGACAATTGGCCAGAGATACAGACCAGGGAGATCAAACTGCAGCTTGTGTTTTTCATTGACTGATCTCAGCAACCTCAAATAAGCTCGGAACTTATGGTGGAGGCCCGTCGGTAACGACAATGGCGGCTTGTGCAGTCTCAACTCTGGTGAGTTCTGACATGGCTCACGAGTCCAATTCGTGAAGCGCACACTAGAGGGCAGTGGGGGTAGGTGAAGGTCATCACTGGCGGGTTATGGGCAGCAGCCTTCCTCCTCTCCCTGGCTTTGGTAAGTCGCTCTAGGTGGTGCTCGTTGATGCTGCTGGCTGCTGTTCGCACCGCTGCACGCCAGCGTGTTCTGTCGCTGGTGCAGGCTTCCAGTCGCTTGGGCGCAAGACCACAATAGTGGAGATGATCCTTGACACAATCTTTGTACCGCTTCCTGGGAAGCCACGGTTCCTTTGTCTCTGGGAGAGCACACCGTGGAGGACCTGTCGAGGCATGCGGGTTTCATCCATCCTGATGACATGCCCAGTCCATCGAAGATGTGCTTTGATGATCATTGCCTCCATGCTTGTGAAGCTGGGTCTGTCCAATACTTCTAGGTTGGGTACTTTGTCCTGCCAGCGAATGCCCATGATGGACCACAACGAGCGCATATGGACCTTCTCAAGTTGATGGATGTGATTCCTATACAAGGTCTACGTTTCATAGCCATAAGAATTTCACTATGCAGTTGCATACATGACAAATAAGGCACTATTGACTTCTGCCATGTCATAAGGTTATGTCTTAGCCTATCCACTATCTTCCTTTATGTTTACTACACTTACAGGTATGGCCCTCAGTGCAACTTGTTAAAATGTAACCTCCATCTCCATCTAATTGAGCCAGTTACTCAACCTGACCAACCAACTGGAATGGCTTCACATTGTCCCGCTAGTCAAACAATGCTCTGCTCCAGCTTTGCCTCCTGTCAAATCTTGTCTGAGTATTCGGGATGCAGGGCCACCAGACTGCATTGTTTGAGCTTTAACCTCTGTTGAGGCCTCACTCTGCTTCACCAGATGGCCCAGGAACCAGGAGCCCAGTATAATACACACTTGTTAAGTACAGGACTGGGGAGTAAACATAAAGAAAGATAGCGTGGATAGGCTAGAACGTAGCCTTGTCAAATGGCAGAAATTTATCTCGGGAAAGTGTGGGTTGATACATGTTGGTAGAGAAACAATACAGTCTCAATGGCACATTCTTAAAGAGAAAACAAAAAGAGGAAATTCAGCTAGAGGGGAAGTGAAGATATTGAAGGTATTAAGGCAGGTTAATACAATAAAGTACATGTGATCCTGGGATTTATAATTAGATATTTGGAAGTACACTTAATATGCTGCCGTACAATGAAAGATATACAATTAGTCTCTCAAAGTTTAATTTGGTTGCAGTTAATGGAAGTAAAATAGATGATACCCTGTTAAACCGACAGTCCGTTTGTAACTTGTGAAATGCAGGGTCCCGAGACTGCACTCTCTGAGAGAGGACTGAGTCCGGACTTGATTGCAGTATCTTTAAAACATACAGGTTTCTCTTCAATTAGATTAATTAAAAATAAACTCTCCGATGGCTGAACTCCAATAATTAGCAGGCAGAATTTTAAGTTGATTATCAAGGGAACCAAAAGAAAGGTGAGATTCTTTGTGTATTTGGATTGAGTGATTTATTTTAAAAAGCACTACCTGACTGGCAGAATAAAAATAGTTTTCACAAGGGAACAGGATAAATATTTAACGATAGAAAATTGGAGAAGTATGAGAAAGAGTAGAGGTGTGAAACTAACCTGACTATTGTGTGAATGTTGGTGCAGTTTCAAAGGTTACTTTATGTGCTGTATCATTCTATGATTCTACAGCATATAACCAGTGACATTTGTTACATTATATGTCTTAGAATTATATCAAAATGATTGCATTGTAATTATTCCATATACTGTCTTTAACCCAACACTGCATAATAGATTTCATTAACAATAGAAATATTGTTAATGGTATAAATGGCAAACACATACTGTAAGCAAAGATGTTTAATAGCTCTGCATGTTATCATTTACCCGCAGAATCCTAATGACCTAAATCAACAGCGTGTGTTAACCCTGCACATACTAGAGAATTGGGTCATAGTCATAGAATTATATGATACAGTGTGGAAACAGGCCCTTCGGCCCAACTTGCCCACACCAGCCAACATGTCCCAGCTACACTAGTCCCACCTGCCAGCGTTTGGTCCATATCCCGCTAAACGTATCCTATCCATGTACATATCTAACTGTTTCTCAAATGTTGGGATAGTCCCAGCCTCAACTACTTCCTCCGGCAGCTCGTTCCATACACCCACCACCCTTTGTGTGAAAAAGTTACCCCTCAGATTCCTATTAAATATTTTCCCCTTCACCTTAAACCTATGTCCTCTGTTCATCGATACACCTACTCTGGGCAAGAGACCCTGTGCATCTACCCAATCTATTCCTCTCATGATTTTCTACACCTCGATAAGATCACCCATCATCCTCCTGCGCTCCAAGGAATAGACTAGTGTCATACAGAGATATTAAAACTGGCTTCTGTAATATTAAGCTGGTTTTCCTGTCAGATTTCTGTCATATTTCAGGCCATCCTAAATATGGTAATACTGGCAGTATAATAAACTGGAGATGACACTAACAAGGTCTACCAGAATGCCGCTGAAATGATATAGTACGATCAGACATCATTATACATACTTTAATATATTGAGTTTAACTCACCTCTCCTTTTTCATTCCGGATCCGCCTGTTGAAATCTTTGCCCTCCAAGCAGATGAAGTCCTCACCTGGATTAATGATACCACATTTAATAGCAATGGCTCGAGCTGTATTAATGTTGTCCCCTGTAACCATGCGTACTGTAATACCAGCTTGCTGGCATTTTTTGATGGCATCAGGAACCTACACAAAAATATAGTTGAGGAATCAAGGTTGATCAACTCTATTCTGCTTATTATACAAAATGTTAACTTATTTAATCAAATGAAGGCAAATGATGTGGTCAAATTAAATAACGTTACAACAAAAATGATGTGACACATGTAAACCGCAAGAGATATATATCTCTCTGGACATTGTTCTCTCCAGCTTATTATTCCAACTCTATGGGTCGCTTAATATGAAAACAAGATAGTGTGGATCTGGAAATATAAAATAAAACTGGAAGATGATCTGTGGAGAGAAGAATGTTAAATTTTCACATGAATTAACATTTCATCAGTTAATTTAATGTATTATCTTTATCGAAGTAACTCACTTTGTATAAATCTCTCCAGATCTTTAGGATGAGTTTTTGTTATCCACATTGAAGGGTACTATACCAAGCTAAATGATGCACATTTGATTATTACAGTCTTTTCTGTACACCTCAATGATAATGCAACATATATCTATGAATCTCTCCACATGCTGGTATCATGTTACATTGCAATCTAGCAAAATAGAATTATGGTATCAAATAGTTAACATTTTCCTGTGGAAAAAGAGGCAATTTTGACTTCTATTTACAGATTGTCCTTCACTACATTTCCAACACTCCTTACAGGTGCACCACCATACAGACATTGATAGAGTAACATTAAAATAAATTGTCCAAAATCAAACGTTTGGTCAGAGATTGAGGTTTAAAGGAAATTCAGAAAGGAAGAAAGCAAGGCATCACTAAGTGGAGTATTAAAATTAGGGATTCTCAAGACAATGGAAATGGATATTCAGAAAACAAAATCTCATTAATAAAATTCAAAATATCAAGGTGAATTTCATTCATGGTACTTTGAAGTTCTTTAATCTTGCGACTTTGCAGCAGACTCAATTGTTTTCAGCTTTGACTCATTTGTGCCTGTGACTCTGTCACGTGGAGAAGGAGGTATTGGATGGGGCAGGTGAGCGGGCAGTATAGTAGGTGGTCCACTTCTTCAATCATTGTTGCTGGGCTTCCGGGTACACCTGATGATGAGACTTCAGGTTCTCAATGCTAACCCAATATTCTTTCTCCATTTTGATTGCTTGTGGGTCATAAGTCTTGAGCACATCCTTGAATTACTTCCATCTGATCTTCTTGTTGTAATAGAGGAACGCTGGGGAAATATGTTTTGTCCACAGCTTCCAATGAGCGTGCACTGGTCTTGGCATGGCCAAGAGCTGAATTCTTTACTGGAAACTTTACAGTAACAATAATCCAGAAAGTAAATCACAATATGAATAAATATGAGTCGGTGTGACAATCTGTTCTGTTGTTTTTTTGTATTGAGGATAGTTTGAATAATAAAATAATGATGTGGGGGGAGTAGAGAAGGCTCTCTCTGTGTCTGTCCAAACACCCTACGCAATCACAATGTACATTTCTGTTAAGAGCATCCTTCAACTTAAAAGAAAACTTCTGGGAGGAAGTAAAGCCATTGTACAGTATAGGTGCAGATAAGATCTTGCTTTCAGAATAAGCTTGCAATCCCTTAAGTGTTTATTAAAATATTTTCTATTTTAAGAATTAAACCTGAAGGGTGGAAGCTTATTTTTCTTAAACCCTCACAAATCATATTTTCCATCAAATGTGATTAAATTGATTACCATTAATAGACTCATAAAGTCATACAACAGGAAAACAGGCTCTTCAGCCCAACACTCCTATGCCAACCAGCATGCCCTTTCCACACTTGCTTGCATTTGGCCCATATCCCTCTAAACCTATCCTATCCATGTACCTGCGTAAATGTTTCTTAAACATTGTGATTGTACCTATCTGCATTATCTCCTCCGGCAGCTTGTTCCATACATCTACCACCATTTGTGTAAAAGTTGCCGCTCAAGTTCCCATTAAATCTTTCTCCCGTTTACCTTAAACCTATGTCCTCTGGTTTTCGATTCTTCTACTCTGGGTAAATGGCTCTGTGCCATTTATCCTATTTATTCTTCCCATGGTCGTATTCACCTCTCTATAAGGTCACTTCATCCTCCTGCGCTTCAAGGATAAATTCCTAACCTGCTCAACCTCTCCTTTTGTTCACGCCCTGTTCTGGCAGCATCCTACTAACTATTTCCTGCTCCCTTTCCAGCTTAACATAGAAACATAGAAAATAGGTGCAGGAGTAGGCCATTCGGCCCTTCGAGCCTGCACCGCCATTCAATATGATCATGGCTGATCATCCAACTCAGTATACTGTACCTGCCCTCTCTCCATACCCCCTGATCCCTTTAGCCACAAGGGCCACATCTAACTCCCTCTTAAATATAGCCAATGAACTGGCCTCAACTACCTTCTGTGGCAGAGAATTCCAGAGATTCACCACTCTCTGTGTGAAAAATGTTTTTCTCATCTCGGTCCTAAAAGATTTCCCCTTTATCCTTACACTGTGACCCCTTGTTCTGAACTTCCCCAACATCGGGAACAATCTTCCTGCATCTAGCCTGTCCAACCCCTTAAGAATTTTGTAAGTTTCTATAAGATCCCCCCTCATACTTCTAAATTCTAGCAACATCTTTCCTATATCAGGCTGACCAAAACTGAACACAACACTCCAAGTGTGGCCTCACCAATGCCTTGTACAACTGTAACATGACTTCTTGACTTCTATACTCAATGCTCTGACTGATAAAGGCCAAAGTGCCAAAAGCCTTCTTGACCACCAAACCCACTTGTGACGCCACTTTGAAGAAATTATGCACCTACACTCCTAGATCCCTATGATCTACAGCACTCCTCATCCTACCATTCACTGTGTAGGTCCTGCCTGTTTGACTTCCCAAAATGCAACACCTCACATTTCTCTGTATTACATTCCTTTAACCATTCCTCAGCCCAATTGCCCAGGCGATCTAGACCCTGCTGCAATTTTAACAACCATCTTCACTATCTTCAAGTCTACGCACGTCAGTGACATCTCAAAACTTACTATTCATGCCTTGTACATTTTCATCCAAATCATTTATCTAGATGACAAACAGCAATGGGCCCAGCACTGAACCCTGAGGCACACCACTAGTCACAAGCCTCCAGTCCGAAAAAGATGCATAAAGATTCTGGATGACTTTTAAATGTGTAGGTAGAAACTGCAGATGCTGGTTTAAACCGAAGATAAAAACAAAAAGCTGGAGTAACTCAGTGGGTTAGACAGCATCTCTGGAGAAAAGGAATAGGCGACGTTCGGGTCGAGATCCTTCTTCAGAATGTAATGTCACCTATTCCTTTTCCGCAGAGATGCTGTCTAACCCACTGAGTTATTCCAGCTTTTGGTGTTTATCTTTTAATTGGAGTAATTTGAGGGTCGGAGGAATGTCAGTACAGTACAAACAATTTCAAATTATTTTGTCCCCATACACTAAATCATTATATTCCACTTCAAATGTTACAGAATTGCAGCAAATATTTTATGCACTTCCAAATGTACGCACAACTAAAATGGGGACATAACCGTATTTGGCTTGCATGAGTCATCTGATCATTATAACTTGTTGCATGCTCCTCTCTGTGCACTTTCAATGACTGCACATGGTCATAATCTCAGAAACAAGGACAATAACATCAGGATCTACAGTGATCTATTTTTAATATAGTGCATTATATTGGCCAAAATCTTTGCAAATTACATTGGTGGATTTAGGCAACTTGGATGTTTTGTTATTTACACAACTTTGTCATTCCTTTGAAGTTACGACTGGGATTTCCAGTTAGTGAATGAAGATGCGAGCTGGGCAATGATTTTAACATTCTCTTATAAATATGTGATGCCTTTCAGTCCTTTAAAGCAGTTCCAACAGGCTGACAGATATAATATGATGGAGCCCATGAGAGTGAGTTGAAAGAGCACTAACTGAATAATGCAGAGCTGAAGCTGAATCTTAAACCCACCTCTGCATTCCCTCAACGAGTTTAGAAAGAATTCTCTTTTTCACTGTCTCTCGACATTTACGCACATGGTACACAAGGATTTTGATGGAACACTTTCACTTCCCTGGATGGATGTAGATGCACAACGCAAAGGTCAATTCCATCCAGGGAAAAAAACAGCTTGCTTTACTGGTAGCTCTTTCAGCACTGGCACTTTGTAGATGCACTGTGTTTTATGTATTGTGTGCAATCCAGCAGTTCACTGAGCCTTCACTGGCAGCACCTTACAAACATGCAAGCTCAGCCAGGACAAGCCAGACCATTTCGCAAGGTTGGAGGTGTCAAAGACTAGAGGACAAAGGTTTAAGGAAAAACGGGGAAAGTTTAAAGAAGAGGTTTTTTGTACATTGAGCATGGTGAATGCCTGGAATGTGCTGTAGGAGGTGGTGGTGGAGGCAGATACAACAGTGGCATTTAAGAGGCTTTTGAATAGGCACTTAGATATCCAGGGAATGGATGGGATATGAATCACGCAGAAGCAGATGAGGTTAGTTTAGCTTGGCATCATATTCTTCACAGGCATGGTAGGCCGAAGGGCCTGTTCCTGCCCTGTACTTGTCTATTTTCTGTTTCTATGTTCTATAACAATACCTGCAGATCTTTGGAACAATATTTGAACATCCTGATCGGAACATGCATCAATGTTCTCTTTGTTGCCATTGAGACAATATCGTGGAAATCCTTCACGCAGTAATGTTGGGATGATTCCTCCACATAGACTGCCATGGATCAAGCTGGCAGCTCAGCACTACCCACTCAATGGCAAGTTGGTACTGCCCATAAACGTTCAGCTTCTCAAAACTGAGATTTGCTTGTACCTCTAATTTTATAAACAAAACTTACAAATGGTATGGAATAGGTCGGGCAGACGCACAAAGTCTCTTTCCTAGAGGAGGGGAATCCAGGACCAGAGGACATAGGCTTAAAGTAAAGGACAAAATAGGAATCTGAGGGGTAACCTTTTCACAAAAAGGGTGGTGGGTGTATGGAACCAGCTGAAACGAGGTGGTAGTTGAGGCAGAGACACTCGCAATGTTTAAGAAACAATTAGACAGGTACATGGATAGGATAGGTTTAGAGGGATATGGGCCAAATGCAGGCAGGTGGGACTAGTGTAGATGGGACATGTTGGCTGGTGAGGGCAAGTTGGGCTGATGGGCCTGATTCCACACTGTATCACTCTATGACTCAAAATACCGCAAGGTAGAAACATTTACATCAAACAATTAAAAAATGAAATTGCATTGAATTGGTATGGTTTTTATTCAATGTAAAACCAAATAATCGCTCAGGAAATTTGAACTATAATTTAGTCAAAGAGGAACTTTTTCTGTCTTTGAAGACAATAGGTAACTTTTGCATTTTTGGTTTTTATTGCTGAACTTGAAATTATACACGCAATATAGGTATTTATGAAATATTCTCACAGTGAAATTCTCATAAAAAACAAATTTTCACAAGCTATAGGAGTAGAATTAGGCCATTCGGCCCATCGGGTTTGCTCTGCCTCCTAATCCCATTTTCCTGCCTTCTCCCTATAACCTTTGACACCCGTTCTAATCAAGAATTTGTCCATCTCTGCCTTAAGAATATCCACTGACAGCCTCCACAGCCCTTTGTGGCAATGAGTTCCACAGATTAACAACTCTCTGACTAAAGAAGTTCCTCCTCACCTCCTTTCTAAAAGAGAGCCCTTTAATTCTGAGGCGATGACCTCTGGTCCTAGACTCTCCCACCCGTGGAAACATCCTTTTCACATCCACTCTTTGCCTTTCATTTTGTCACAGATGGTGCAAGTTTTTAATGATATTCTAAACAATAATTAAAGATTAGCATCCATTCTGAATCTAAACATAAATCCGCCCGGTTAATTATTTTGAAATGCAGATTTTACAGCAAAATAAGAATAGTTTGTCATTGTTTTACAGTTTTCCAGCTTCCAACTTAGTCACAGGTGATTAGCTGCTCAACCAGTTTAATAGTATCACTAATGCCAGGCTCCAGGGATTCCTAGCCGCTGACAATGATCAACGTCAACAGAGAAGATGTCCGTGCCACAAAGTCTATTACACCTTTGTGGGCAGTTTTCATCAAGGTCAGTGCCGGGCACAATGACATTGTTGCCAAATGCAAAACACCCGCCATTAAAGTTGGTGTTGTGCAATCAGAAAAGTGTCTTTGGTTTAGACGTTCCTGAGCACAATGTGTGAGTTTTAGCCCATCGAGTTTCACAAGTTAGTAGAGTAACTCATTTTAAACATCTTTTACTAAGCAAAATGCAAAGGTGCTGAAGGGATAACATTTATCCTGAGAAAACTATGCAGGATATTTTTGAAATTTGTATTATATTGTTCAGGATGTTACTCAATCCAAAACATCAGTGAAGAAAGCTAATGGATGTTGGCCTTCATTACAAGAGGATTTCAGTATAGGAGTAGAGAGGTTCTTCTGCAGTTGTATAGGGCTCTGGTGAGACCACATCTGGAGTATTATGTACAGTTTTGGTCTCCTAATTTGAGGAAGGACATCCTTGTGATTGAGGCAGTGCAGCGTAGGTTCATGAGATTGATCCCTGGGATGGCGGGATTGTCATATGAGGAAAGATTGAAAAGACTGGGCTTGTATTCACTGGTGTTTAGAAGGATGAGGGGGATCTTATAGAAACATATAAAATTATAAAAGGACTGGACAAGCTAGATGCAGGAAAAATGTTCCCAATGTTGGGCGAGTTCAGAACCAGGGGCCACAGTCTTAGAATAAAGGGGAGGTCATTTAAGACTGAGGTGAGAAAAAACTTTTTCACTCAGAGAGTTGTGAATTTATGGAATTCCCTGCCACAGAGGGCAGTGGAGGCCAAGTCACTGGAGGGATTTAGGAGAGAGTTCGATAGAGCTCTAGGGGCTAGTGGAGTCAAGGGATATGGGGAGAAGGCAGGCACAGGTTATTGATAGGGGACGATCAGCCATGATCACAATGAATGGCGGTGCTGGCTCGAAGGGCCGAATGGCCTCCTCCTGCACCTATTTCCTATGTATCTATGTATCTATAATAACCTCTGCAAATTCAGATATTAGTATAATCAAAGTAGAACCTTTTCTCCATTAAAATGATATCATTTTTGGAAGTTCATTTAATGTTCCTGCTTTTAAACTGCACGCATTGTAGTGAGGTGCTGTCTTTCTGAGAATGTGTTTTGTTACTGAGAGGGAGATGTGTGTTGCCATCATCCCATTCAGCATAATAATACCAAAGATAAAATGGATATGTGGTGCCAGGTCAGTGACACAACGTCAAGGGTGGGAAACCCAACGGAGCAACAGCACCTGGAGGGTTTCTGACGGCATTTAAAGGTCCGTTAAAACTTGACTGAAGAATAATGTTACCATCTTTCACTATCTTGAAGGTTTTTCCTGTTATATGATGATTGAGGAAAGTGGCAAACAGGCTCCCATTTGTCTGCTGAATCCTGGTGCAATAAATGTAGGAACTGAGATTGTTGTTGACTAGATAAAGTCTACCCTCCCATTAAAGGCAAGGTCAAAAGCTGCCTGCATCAGACAAGAAAAATGCGTAGTGCAATATTTAAGATGTCACATTCTGTAAAAGTATCTGGTATTAAAGAGAGTGGCAAAACTAGAGTGTCTTCTTTACACGTGTTCTTTGTACCCGGGGAAAGAGAATCTATAATATAAATGATGAACCTTTCCATCTTTATAAGGGGAAAACAAAAGCTGTGAAGACATTTTTTCCATGCTTTAGATTTGATTTGTTTTATAACTTGTGGGACAGTTGTATGGTGTGGGCTCAGGAATACATTGTAGTACAGCAGAGATCAGACCCAGAAGTAGCACGCGTGCTGCATTTCAATGTCCCGGCATCAAATTCAGCACACATGCTAATTCTAGGCACAGCACTGGTCAGAGCACAGTTTCAAACACAGCATAACTACAATTTGTTCCTATGCCCATGTCCAAACAGACATAATCCACCATGCTCTGGTCTATTGGAAATACTGCAATGTGAAAATGTTGACTGGTGTTGACACTTTCTCACTTTCCTTCAGCATATTTCCTTTCTTTAGTGCAAGTCCATTTTGGTGTTCTAAAGGATCCTATGATTTAGAACCTAGGGGAAGTAGTGACCTTTACAGTGATGGGGAAAGGTCTTGGCTTTCTCAGCAGTTGACTTTATTTTGAAATAACCTCACTTTTGAGGTGGAAAGTCATCTCAGAAACCCAGAACTGTTGAGATCCACTGATAGATGATCTGAAAGTAATTACGAATAGCTACGTAACAGTAGACTTCCATGTGCCGTCTTTCATGAAACCATCCTCATCATCCTCTGGATTTGCGTAGATTCCATGGCTGCTTCTGAAGAGATTCCCTCTCTCAGTCATTTTTACTGGCAACTTACAATATTTGCAGTATGCCTTGGTTGCAAAATAAAAGCTTTTATCCAAATGGATAAATGTAGAAAAATGTATCCAGCCACCCTTCTAGTTTTGAAGAAAGTCCGTGGTCAATTATGCATCCGTTTTATATGAGCAAAGTTTTTGAACGTTGCATTGGAGTTGAAATTGAATAATTAAAAGCCCTTTGAACATGCTTGTCTGCACCAGAACAACTCCCCATTGCAACAAAACATTGTTAGCAGCACTTTAGCTCTTGTCATTGCTTGCTTTACATATCCTAAAGAAGGGTTCACAACAATACTGGAAATTTTGAAAACCAAGACCATACCTTGGACCTTCTACACAAATAAATGAACCAACAGCTCAGGCTAAAAATATGCCAACACACTCAGCCCAGTGCCGGTGAAGGCATCACTATTGACAAGACCGTGCTTTCTTGCGCCATTATCTGCACTATTTGGCCCCTGCAGCTGCACACTGTAGCGTGAAAGTAGAGTGCACTGGAGATCAGATGCCAAATCATTGTGAGCCAGGCAGCCAAATAAATCTTCAAATCTGGCCAATACCTAGGTCAGCACTGTTTATATGAATGGCATTGCTGACCTGTACAGAAACAATTAGTGAATTCCAGCCATTTGCGTTTCTTTTTACTTCAATTAATATTACTGCTTAGAATAAGTGTACATTAGCCAAATCTGTTTTAAATATAATGTATTAAGTTATTAAACATAAAAAAAGTTTTAACTTCTTAAAATTATTGATATCTATTTGAATTGTTTTTAAATGTCTCACAAGGGTAGTCTTGGCTCGGGTTCTGACACTTGAGTTTAGAGATACAGCGCGGAAACAGGCACTTCGACCTAGTGAGTCCGCACCGACCAGTGATCCCCACACAGTAACGCTACCCTACACATACTAGGGACGATTTTACATTGATACCAAGCCAATTAACCTACAAACCTGTATGTCTTGGGCGTGTGGGAGGAAACCGAAGATCGCGGAGAAAACCCACGTGGTCACGGGAAGAACGTACAAAGTCCGTACATGCAGCACCCGTAGTCAGGATCGAACCTGGGTCTCTGGCGCTGAAAGTACTGTCAGGCAGCAACTCGACCGCGGCAGCACCGTGCCACCGAGTTCCCATCAGCAAAAATGTTCCATCCATGTTCATTTTGATCTATGGTGTCATACAGCCTGATGTGGCCACAAGGTTCAAACTGGATTGAACTCAAGGTACAGTGAGTTAAGCACAACCTTTTCCATTAATTATTTCCACAATACATTTCTCTCCATAACAAACTCCATTGCGTCTATGCTGGTCGCTAAGGCTAATATCAGGCCCTTCAGCCCAACACTTACATGGTGCCTAATTGTGCTAGTTCAATTTGCCTGCATTGGGTCCATATCCCTCTGATCGTTACCTATCATGTACCTGTCGAAGTCTCTTTTAAATGACATAATTGTACCCACCTATACCATTTCCTCTGGCAACTAAATCTATATATGCACCACCATTTGTGTGGAAAATGTCACCTCTCTCACCTTAAACCTATGCCTTTACACTAGACTTCCTTCCCTGGCTATTCACCTTATCTGTGCCCCTCATGATATTATGAACTTCAGAGGTCGCCCCTCAGTCTCCTCCTCTCCATGGAAAACTGTCTCTCCTTGTAACTCAAGCCCTCCAATCCAGTAGTAATATCCTTGTAAAATATCCTCGTGCCCTTACTAGTTTCATCACATACTTCCTGTATAATAACAACCAGAATTGCACACAACACTCCAAGTGCAGTCACACCAACGATTTGTACAGTGATCCCATCTCTGCTACTTTATCAAAATGAGATAATTCAGTCTGTGCTGTATTATGTACAGATCGAGCCTGTTATTTCACAGCCAACATATTCAGACTACTTAATACATTTGGAATGGACTTATTTGAAACAGCCTTATGCAAAGCAACTTCTTCCCTCTGTTTGTGAAGCAAATGATGTTGGTTCTAAAGACAAGCAACAGCGTTGAAGTCTGGAAGCTACCCTGTATTCTCTTGTCTCCTTAGCCTGAACCATTTCTTAAAAGCAGAATGTTTATGAATTTCACAGTCAGATTTAAAGATTCTGTTCTCAAAACCTTGGTTTAAGCATTCTTAAATCTTCATATTCTGTGAATGCTACTTTCTGTGCGTGGAATAAATGTGCATTCTAACAACAACTTGAAACAATAAGAAATAGGAAGAGGAATTGGCCTCTGAGCCTGCTGTGCCATGCACCAATATCAATCTGATACTAGCTTTAACTTGAAGATAGAGACAAAAAGCCAGAGTAACTCAGCAGGACAGGCAGCATCTCTGGAGAGAAGGAATGGGTGACGTTTTGGGTCGAGACCCTTCTTCAGATCTGATGGCCTGAAGAAGGATCTTGACCCGAAATGTCTCTACAGAGATGCTGCCTGTCCCGTTGAGTTACTCCAGCTTTTTGTGCTTATCTTTGGTTTAAACCAGCATCTGCAGTTCCTTCTTACACACTAGCTTTAGCTTCTACCTGTTCACAGAATCCTAGACTTGCCTTTTGCACAAAATGTTCATTGTTAAGTGGGAATGTTAACAAAATAAACTGTGAGTGAAACATTTATTCTAACCGGAGGTTGTTTCTCTCCACCTACTTCTGCCTTCACCATTTCCTGGTTGCTTCTCGTAATGAAACATCATGACATTGTGAATGCAGCATGATGAATAGTTCATGAAAAAAATAGATCTGTTCAGATATGAACAACTGGTCTCATCGCTCAGAGTATTATTGGATGGGCCCACTGTTTGTGGATGACCAAAATTGCAAAATGGCAATTTTATTGATACTTTCCTCGGAATGCATTAAATCATTTCAAAACATTAAAATATTTTTTTAAACCAAACAGGAGCTCTCGTAGTTTTTTTTTGCACCTTTATAGCCCTGTCCCATGGTGCGAGTTCATTCCAAGAGTTCTCCCATTTGCCCCGATTTGAACTCGGAGATTTACGGTAATGGCCACTCGTAGGTACTCGGGGCTCTCGTGGACATTTTTCAACGTGTGGAAAAATCTTCACGAGTCTTCCCGTGCTTACCTGCCAATAGCGAGTCTTCCCGTGCTTACCTGCCAATAGCGAGTCTTCCAGAGTACCTGCCGTTAGCGTTACGAGCCGCTAAGAGACATCCCTGAGCTCCGACATACCTGCTATGTTCATTCTCCGTGCTTACCACGGGTTTGATTTCTTTTTAACTCTGAAGAGCTCTTGAAATGAACTCGTATTGTGGGACAGGGCTTTTAGGATTAAGCGTCTATCTTTTTTTAATAGATCAACAGAGATTTTCTAAACTTGTATTTGAGGGAAATTAAAGATAATAATAATAATAAATTTTATATTTAATGGGCGCCTTTCATACAAAATCTCAAGGACACCTTACATAGTAAAGACATATAATCGGAGTAAAACAAGTAATTAAAGACATCACAATGACACAAATTAAAAACAGAATTCAATCCAAAAACAGAAAATCAAAAACACAGTGTGAAGAGAGAGCAGCGGCAACCAATTCGTGCCAGCGTCCACTCTCTCTTCACGGCAGCCATCTTGGACACAGACCTACAAGACTAGTTAGACAAAAAAAATCATCCCCCCACAGTGGATAGCACTGTGGAGGAAGGCACAATGTCCAATCCCCACCCCATGTTCACCCCAAAGTCAGGCCTATTGGGGCCACCGCAATTGCCTCTACGGAGGCCCGATGTCCCTGGCCGTTCTCACCGGGTGGTCTTGCCCCAGCGTCGGGAGAGTCCTTTCGGCGGCTGGGCCACTTGGAACGGCCGCTTCTTGGTTGGAGCCCGCGGCTGCCGAAGCCGACAAGGCCGCGCCGGTTTGGAGCTCCCAGGCTCCAGATGAAAAAGTCGGCGCCCCGCTCTCGTCACTGCCGCCTTGCCGACTCTACGCACGCCGTCTCTCCGCTCCGCAAACCCGCAGCCCGGAGATGTTGCTCACGGCGGTCCAGCTCGCCAGAGCTCCAGCGCGGCGACCCAGGCAAGGCATCGCCCGCTCCGCTCCGCTCCGCTCCGCAGCGCTCCAGCGCTCCAATGCTGTGCCGCCACGCAGGCCGAGGTGCTGGGTGGTTCCCGCCAAGAAACGGCGCTCCAAGCCCGCTGGTAGGCCACGACGACGGGTCGACGGGCAGCCCGGAAAAAAGGCTGCCACACCGACCAGGTAGGGACCTATAAATAAAGTAATACCTACCCCCCCACATTAAAAGACCATATCCCCTACAAACAAAAAAACAGGACTCACTAAAAACTAAAAAAAAAACGAATTTAAGACGGACGGCTGCTGCTAGCAGCCGTTCACCAAGATGGCTCCTCCTCCTCTAGATGAACTTTATTGATGTGAAACTGTTGAATTACATCAAGTTTGAAAACTGTAATATTTAAATAACCATCCACGGGAAGAATGTTCCTACTTGATGACACTTTTGAAAAATATAAAAGTGGATAAGTCTCCAGGTCCTGACAGGATATTCCCTAGGACATTGAGGGAAGTTAGTGTAGAAATAGCCGGGGCTGTGACAGAAATATTTCAAATGTCATTAGAAACGGGAATAGTCCCCGAGGATTAGCGTACTGCGCATGTTGTTCCATTGTTTAAAAAGGGTTCTAAGAGTAAACCTAGCAATTATAGACCTGTTAGTTTGACTTCAGTGGTGGGCAAATTAATGGAAAAGATACTTAGAGATAATATATATAAGCATCTGGATAAACAGGGTCTGATTAGGAACAGTCAGCATGGATTTGTGCCTGGAAGGTCATGTTTGACTAATCTTCTTGAATTTTTTGAAGAGGTTAGTAGGGAAATTGACGAGGGTAAAGCAGTGGATGTTGTCTATATGGACTTTAGTAAGGCCTTTGACAAGGTTCCTCATGGAAGGTTGGTTAAGAAGGTTCAACTGTTGGGTATAAATGCAGGAGTAGCAAGATGGATTCAACAGTGGCTGAATGGGAGACGCCAGAGGGTAATGGTGGATGGCTGTTTGTCGAGTTGGAGGCAGGTGACTAGTGGGGCGCCTCAGGGATCTGTGTTGGGTCATTTGTTGTTTGTCATGTACATCAATGATCTGGATGAAGGTGTGGTAAATTGGATTAGTAAGTATGCAGATGATACCAAGATAGGGGGTGTTGTGGATAATGAAGAGGATTTCCAAAGTCTACAGAGTGATTTAGGCCATTTGGAAGAATGGGCTGAAAGATGGCAGATGAAGTTTAATGCTGATAAATGTGAGGTGCTACACCTTGGCAGGAAAAATCAAAATAGGACGTACATGGTAAATGGTAGGGAATTGAAGAATGCAGTTGAACAGAGGGACCTGGGAATAACCGTGCATAGTTCCTTGAAGGTGGAATCTCATATAGATAGGGTGGTAAAGAAAGCTTATGGTATGCTAGCCTTTATAAATCAGAGCATTGAGTATAGAAGCTGGGATGTAATGTTAAAATTGTACAAGGCATTGGTGAGACCAAATCTGGAGTATGGTGTACAATTTTGGTCGCCCAATTATAGGAAGGATGTCAACAAAATAGAGAGAGTACAGAGGAGATTTACTAGAATGTTGCCTGGGTTTCAACAACTAAGTTACAGAGAAAGGTTGAATAAGTTAGGTCTTTATTCTCTGGAGCGCAGAAGGTTAAGGGGGGACTTGATAGAGGTCTTTAAAATGATGAGAGGGATAGACAGAGTTGATGTGGACAAGCTTTTCCCTTTGAGAATAGGGAAGATTCAAACAAGAGGACATGACCAGAATTAAAGGACAGAAGTTTAGGGGTAACATGAGGGGGAACTTCTTTACTTAGAGAGTGGTAGAGGTGTGGAATGAGCTTCCAGTGGAAGTGGTGGAGGCAGGTTCGTTGGTATCATTTAAAAATAAATTGGATAGGCATATGGATGAGAAGGGAATGGAGGGTTATGGTATGAGTGCAGGCAGGTGGGACTAAGGGAAAATAATTGTTCGGCACGGACTTGTAGGGCCGAGATGGCCTGTTTCCGTGCTGTAATTGTTATATGGTTATATGGTTATTGAAATAGATCACTAGCCTAAAGGGTTAGGGAGTGTTTAAATGGAGCTGGCACCAGAATGAATGAAAGTAAATTAATTGGAAATGACCAGAGGGTTGTGAAATTGCTAAGTATATCTTTCTGACTTGTGGCCCTACCAATTACACCCTTCTTTTCCACATTGGGAATAATTGCCCTGAAGCGATAGCCGTTCTTTGAATCTTAATCCTGACAGAGAGACGTTGGCAAGATATTTCTTCGATGTAAAGAAGAAATATGTTTGGGACATCGAATTGTAAGTTTCATTTTCTTGTATTTTATGGATTACGTGGCTCTCTTGAACTGACCGACTGGCATGTAGCAGCTCAGTCCTGAAATATGATTTTATTATGACAGATTGTACATTGCACCATTGAACGGCTTTGATGAAAGACAATGAAAAGTGGTGCAGTGGTAGAGCTGCTGTCTTTCAGCGCCAGGGACCTGGGTTCAATCCTGACTATGGGTGCTGTCTATATGGAGTTTGTACATACTCCCTGTGACCACATGGGTTTTCTCTGGGTGCTCCAGTTTCCTTCCACATTCCAAAGACGTGCAGGCTTGTAGGTTAATAGGTGTCTGTAAAATGTTCCCAATGTGTAGGATAAATCTAGTGTTCTATTGGTTCGTTACAGTGATCATTGGTTGGCGCAGACTCGATGGGCCGAAGGGACGGTTTCCATGCTGGGTCTCTACACTAAACTAAAACTAAACTAAACTTTCTCTAGATATATAAAGATTCATTTAAAAATTAAATTCAATGGTTTTGCTAATGCACAGTCTTGCAATGGCTTGTAAAATGCTTCTGAAATTCAGATTCATGGATTTCAGTTTTAGACGCAAAATATAACATGTAGCCTCTACTGCATTGCACATTTAGCACAAACAACACAATCTGAATTTATGCTCCAACGTCCTTTCGAGGTGCGCATGACCTAGGTTCAACTGCGTAACCATGGAGATGAATAATACTGGCTGGGACCAGGAGAATGAGATGTGGAAGTCTGGGATTTACAGACAGATCCACAGCTCTGCCCTGGTATTGGTTTAAATAAAACCAAATACGTTTGTTCTGTACTCCGATACCAGCAGGGAAGAAGCTGTTCCTGAATCGGGTGGAATGTGCTTTCAACCTCTTGTTTCTATTGCCCGAGAGGAGAGGGGAGAAGCAGAAATGACCGTGGTGTAAATGGTCCTTGATTGTGCTGGCTTCTTTACCGAGGCAGCGTGAAGTATAGATGGAGTCAATGATGGGGAGGATGTTTTGTGTGATGGACTCAGCTGTATCCACAATTATCTGCTGTCTCTTATGGTTTTGGGCAATGCTGTTGCCAACTCAAGTTGTGTTGCATCCCGATAGAATGCTTTCGATGGTCCAGTGCTGTGGATTTACCCTTAAATTTGCCATAAAAATTATTCCTGAGGCTAGGTGGAGATATATTTGAAATTAAACATAGAAGTCAACAAGGCACCAAAATGTATAACCTGCTATCGCTCGAGAAACAGCAATTTTCTGCTGGGATTCCTCAATATGGCAACGTGGCATTACCACACAACCCCAGCAGTAGGTCATACCTAATGCAGAATCCCAAACTCCTAAATTCAATGGTGTTTGTGGTGCACAGGTTTGGTGTGTTTGTCCCTATTTAAAAATCAACGCCCTTCATTTTAAAATATTTGACTTGCGTTTTTGTGTATTTTTATCTAACATTATTTTCAAAATGTCATAATATTTCTTTATTTAAGTTTCATAACTATTTAAAAATGCTAACATCAATGGTGGCTGAGACAGAAGGCAGAACTCTGGTCCCACCCAACTTTGCCTTCTGACAAGGGAATCGTGAAGGACAGGACTGGGTCACCGTTCCACCAAAGTCCAGAACAGGCAACCAAGTCCAATATGCAGGAGGCCAGCAAACTAGGCCCTTCAAATCCAACCCAAGATGGTGGAGGAAAAGCAGGGACTGCAGTCAAAGATTTCAGGTAGAGGGCTGCAACAACCTTGTCCATTCAGTTGGGTTTTGCTGTTCCGAAGGCCAGCATTGCATTGATTTTGTGCACAATCCTCTTCTGCCTCTCGGCGATTAGGCAGAGTTGGATTGCTTATGTCATTGGATGTATGTCCGAAGAAGGGTCTCGACCCAAAACGTCACCTATTACTTTTCTCCAGAGATGCTGTCTGATCCGCTGAGTTACTCCAGCTTCTTGTGTCTCCTATGTCCTATAATCACCTGGAATCCACCTTTTACTGCCTTAGTCCTTTCTGGTACAAACTGTTTCAGCAAAAGAGTAATTCCTAGTTAGTAGCTCAATGCAGAATGCAGGCAATTATTAAGTGGATGGCAACAGCACCAAAGTTAATAAATAATTAGATACTAATTGCGCTTTCTCAAGCGACAGCAGTTTATACATTTTATTGCCTTCTTGACTTCTATATTTAATTTCAAACATATATCCCCCTAGCTTCAGGACATTTTTTATGGCGAAATAATATGAGTAAAAAGTGTCTATTCCTACATATTTATGTTATTAAATAGTAGCTACCAAATGATCATAAACACAGCATGTATTTGGAACTATATTTAGTCGACTCTTTCAGATAATTATGTGTTTGCTTTTAATCTGTGGCATACATCAGTGTAACAATAAAATACCTATCTAATCATCACTATAAATATTCTCATTTGCTGAAATCTCAACTTTAATAGCATGAAAATTGCTGGGAAAATTCCAGGGAGCCCACAGCACCTATCATTATTAGTACATTACAAAAATAAATCAGTCTCTTTATTGGCTGTCTTTCTCTAACCATATCTAATTTGACACTAATTTCCCTTATTTCCTTCACTGTCATTTGTTCAGTTTCTTTCTCTTCATCTTTAAATGTAATTGGCTCCAAGGACAGGAAACAATATCTGTCGTTTAGGGTGCTAAACATCCCTGACGATCACCATTATCAATTCGCACTTCCAGCAAACAGCAGAGCAAAAATAACACCATCACAAAGGTGAGATTTTTTTTAAATGTGGAATTTACACTGATCACCAGCTATGATTCTGGATCATATTCGAATCATAGATTCGTCGAGTTGAACAGCACAAAAACAGGCCCTTCAGCAAACCACCAATATGCCGACATTTTTTGCATTTCTAGGTGGGTGTTTATCTGTGCAATGCCTTGATTATTTAAGTGGATGTCTAACTATCTCGTAAATGTGCTGATTGTATCTGACTCAATTGCCTCCTCTGGGAATGAACTCCAGATATCAATTAACACTGTGTACAGGAAAAAAAATTATCCTCAAATCTCTAAATCGTGATTTTGATACTGCTACCATTTTTTAAAAGATTCGGACTAACTACCTTACCCATGCCTCTTATAATTCTATATAGCTCTATCAATCACCCCTTAGTCTCTTTTGCCCCAGGGTAAATAAACCGTGCCAATGCAATCTGTCCCATATGGGGAACAGCTTGGTGAATCTCCCCTGAAGCTATGATTTTGTCGGTGGAAGGTACTCTATTTTCTGCTACTTTATAACCATAATGAATTGTGCAGGGACATAAACATATTCCAAAGAAGCACCTACATTGTTTCCTCGGCATTACTGACACTGCTGAGTTTCAGCCCAACCATTAGCTGTCCACAGCAGCAACGGTTTGACATTATAAGCAATAACTGAGAGCACCTCACAAGCATTTCAACTGCCCAAGCGGTAAAGTGAAACAAGTCTAAAGGTCAAGATGTGCTGCTTCTCTCATGCACAATTATCTTCAACATAAATAACAATGGGGAGAGAAACTATATTTAACAATGGTAGCCATTATAGCATGGATGTGCAGGGGATTATAAATACAAGAAGAATCTTGTGGATAGACACACAAAATGCTGGAGTAACTCAGCGGGACAGGCAGCATCTCTGGAGAGAAGGAATGGGTGACGATTCGGGTCGAGTCTGAAGAAATGTCACTCATTCCTTCTCTCCAGAGATGCTGCCTGTGCCGCAGAGTTACTCCAGCTTTTTGTGACTATCTTCGATTTAAACCAGCATCTGCAGTTCCTTCCTACAAATCTTGTGGATATGGTCCAACCAAACTCAGAACTAAAACAAAAGCTTTTTGCAGATCAAAAATGACAAAAATGCTCTTAAATAATCAGTTGGCTCAATTTTCCGCGTCCAAAACATCCCAATGATCGGTCGTTGCATTACTTGTTGCTTCCGTTTGATCAGCGAGGAGACTGCTTCACCAAGAATAAGCTGGCGTTCAGTTTCCACCTGACACGATAACTGCCAGCAGCTTTGGTTCAAGCTGCCAGCATTCAGCAGTTGAAACAATTGGGGGTGGCAGTGCCTTGTGGATGTGGCCACCTGCAGTCCGTCGGGCTTTTTTATCTTTCTTTGTCTGTTGGGAGTATGTTTTTGGTTTTATTTTAGCTGTGTATATGTGGGGGGAGGGGGGAAACTTTTTAATCTCTTCCCTGAACGGGGGACGCGACTTTTCCCTTGTTGTGTCTCCGTTGTCGTTGGAGCCTAACATCACGGAGCTGGCTGCCTCCAACCGGGATCGACCTGAGGGCTCCAGCCGTAGAGCCTGCGGACTCACCATCGCGGAGCTGGCTGACTTCGGAGCTGTGGCGCCGCTGCGGTTGCGGCTGTGATCCGACTTCGGAGTTTAGGAGCTTCGGCTGCGGGCCCTGTAGTCGGTGGAGTCGGGAGCTCACAGGTCCCTGCGCAAAATCAATGTAATGCTGGTCTTCGGAACAGTAAAACCCAACAGAATGGACAAGGTTGATGCAGCCCTCTACCTGAAATCCTTGACTGCATTCCCTGCTTTTCCTCCACCATCTTGGGTTTGAATCGTCCCGGAGCAGGGCCTTACATCACCTGGCACTTCTTAACGGTCGCGGGACTTACCATCGCCCGCCGGGGGCTTTAACATCGGGAGTTCCGGTCGCCTCAACGTTGCAATTTGGCTGCCTGACCGTGGGAGAAGTACAAACGACAGGGAAGAGATAAGACTTTTGCCTTCCATCACAGTGAGGAGTTGTTTGGAGATTCACTGTGATGGATGTTTATGTGGAATTGTGTTAATTGTGTGTTTTGGTCTTTTTTCTGCTGTTATGACTGCAGGAATGAAATTTCGTTCAAATCTTGCATGTTTGAATGACAATAAAGGGCAATTGAATTGAATTGGAAGAAAGAATTGGACATCTATGGATGTGCTGAGAGGTTAGGACAGTTTGGAAATTCAGACAAGCACGCCATTGAACCAGTTGCTGGACTGCATTTGGATCCACAGGCGGAGATCAGAATTACTAGGAAATTGCTGCTGAGACATTGAAGGGAAAAGATGCATGAGACAATATGAAGATAGGTTCCTTTAGAAATTACTTTGTTTTGCTTTGCCATTTTGAAGTTTTCGTGTCTATTTAGTTACCTTTAATTATTTTTAATATTTATTTTATTTATTTCAGTAGACGCTTTAAAAATTGGTAAGAACCATGAAAGTCCCAGCCTCTGCCTTGCCATCAGCACTTGGGGCACACGCCCACTAACTTCCACAGTAGAAACAGCTGAAAAAGTTGTTGCATTCAATACAGAGCAAACTTATAATGTCATAAGCAAGGACGATTATTTTCATAACTGTGAAGGCTCATGCCTCTGAAGAAAAATAATACTGGAAAATTAATACCTTTTCTGACAGTCTTCCTTTCCTGAAATCCCGTGTACAATTTTTCATATTTATTTTGCTTCTTGTATACATTTAAAACCAAGTTAGATTTACAACCTCAACTCCCTGATTTGGTTAATGTCAATTTCCTTGAAATTCACTCCCATTGATAGCAGAGTGCGTTCTACTCCACCTTCATGTCCCATCTACACTAGTCCCACCTGCCTGCGTTTGGCCCATATCCCTCTACACCTGTCCTATTCACCTACCTATCCAAATGTTTCCTAAACTTTGCAATAGTACCTGCCTCAACTACCTCCTCCGGCAGCTCGTTCCATATTTTTGTGTGAAAAAGCTATCCCTCAGGTTCCTAATAAATCTTTCCACCTCACATTAAACACATGTCCTCTGGGCAAGAGACTCTGTGCGTCTACCCGATCTATTCCTCTCATGATTTTGTATACCTCTTTCAGATCATCACCTCCCTCATCCTCCTGCTCTCCAAGGAAAAGAGCCATGGTCTGCTCAACCTCTCCCTACATCTCAAACCCTAGAGTCCTGGCAACATCGTCATAAATCTTCTCTGATCCTCATAAATCTTCTCTGTTTATTTTAAAAGAACCAAAAGATCGCTCTGATCTACACTTTATTTATTTGAGCAGAAAAGGTCATGGAGAATAAATATTCATGGAACAAAGTTAGAAGGCAGAGACTTTGAGATGTGTCTCTGTTGCTAAATATTTTAACAAAAACTGAGCTGATCTGAGTTCCGAGTTGATCAGCTTGGCATTGTGTATGAACTGAATAACAATTCAGCATTTAAATCTTGATAGAGGATATTCTTCAGTTACTATAATCACTTATGTATCAGAATCAAAGCAATTGGACGTTCAGAATCCCTTTTGGGAATAAATTAAAAATTAAATTTCTTTATTTATATAGCACATTTTTAGTCAACTTGCATTGACCCCAAAGTGCTTCACATAATTACATCAACACACACAGGCAAAGATGGGTGAAGTGTCTTGCCCAAGGACACAACGACAGTATGCACTCCAAGCGGAATTCGAACCAGCTACCTTCCGGTTGCCAGCCGAACACTTAGCCCATTGTGCCATCTGTCGTCCATGAATAGAACCTTTTATTATCAATTAGCTACTTTAATTCAGTAAATGTGAAAAACAGATGCGTACAATATTGCAACCCATAAACTGGGAACATGGTCCATTGATGTTATCCTGTTATTTCTATGGACCAGTTTCTTTGATTTAATCTGTAGCTTACCATTGTGACCCTTGATCGACTCATTCAATCTTCTTGCAAAACAAGCAGCAAATCCATATTTTTGTTGTTGCTTACCTCAGGTCTCACTGGGTCCTCAATGCCAACGACAGCTATACACGTCAGGTCTAATAAAATGTTGTTTTCATTGTCCCAGTCGGGCTCCGGACTACCTGGAAAGTCACGGTAAGCAATGCAAATGGTCCTCAGTCCGACACAAGCCATGGGCTCAATGACCTTCTTCACCATCTCGTCACGGTCACGAGGCCTGAAGGACCGTGACTCTCCGGCGCTGTTTAGGACGTTGGAGCACCTAAAGCAGAGAAACATGTTGCTTTGTCAACTCAGTATGGGCATGTAAAACTATCGAAACCACAGGGATGTGTCGACGGGTAGCATGTGAGAATCAGCACATAGATTGCAATGCAAGTCATAGCTCTTGGTTCATTAGATAGCATCTCACCAAAGCCTCCTCAAGACACCAGCTAAATCATCTCCACCATGCATTAATACCATGTTCACATGATGTGAGTAAGATATTAACCACAAAAGTCAGTACGAACAACTAAGCCTTACAATATTTGCACATTAGGATGACAAAGCCATTATTTCTGTCTATTCATTACATTCTCAGTGTGGGAACTGTTTGCATTTTAAGGTTAATTAATGCTACCCCTAGTACCACAAACATACGCCTCGGAACTACACCAACCGCACAAAGAAATCATGCAAATATGGCTTCATTATTTTACACGCATATTTCTCTATTATTTTACATACTTTTTTAGGACAATCTCTGAGGCTCCTTTACTATACATCCGGAAACTTCCATCTTGCATTCTGATAACAGTACTCATGGACTTTCGCTCAGAGTTGAAAGTGTAGACTTTGTAGAGCTTCTCTTCTGGGGTCAGATCACGGACGGTTTGATAATCTCGTTTCAGATCCAAGACGAATCCCAACAGCCCACACTCAGTCTTGTTACCAACCTGACGGGCGAGACCAACATCCTTGTCTGGAGGCTAGAAGAGAGAACAAGCAGGCCAACAAGTTAGCTGTTAGCAACGATAAGGGTGGAATGCATTCTTTGGGTTCTCTCAGTGGATGACTACATTTAATCAGTGATTATTTGCTTCCTGTGGAACAGAGGTCGTGCACTGAGTTAGTTAATCACATTTTTGTGGAACGACAAGATTGAGTAAACAAAAGTTTCTTACAAGCAACTAGTTTCAATGGAGGAACAGCACCTCATATTTCACTTGGGCAGCTTACAACCCAGTGGTATGAATAATGAGTTACCCACCCCCCATCAGTCAGAAGAAAGGTTTCGGCCCGAAACGTTGCCTATTTCCTTCGCTCCATAGATGCTGCTGCACCCGCTGTTTCTCCAGCTTTTTTGTGTACCTTTGGTATGAATATTGATTTCCCTAACTTCAATGTAACCCTTGCTTTCCCTCTCTCATCATCCCTCCCCATCTGAGTTCTCTGACACGACTGACTGTCATCTTGATTAAATTATATCTTTGTATGCTGCGTTGTCACCTTCCCCTAGCTGACAATGATCTACTCTACATTTTCCTTGAACCTCATTGATGTCTCGTTTTCACACCTTGCCCTTCCGTATCTCTGTGTCTCCCTCCGCCCCCCCCCCATTTCGGTCTGAATGAAATTTCGTTGCCTTGCAGTCATACATATAATAAAATAACAAAACACACAATAAACACAAATTTAACACCCACCAGAGTGAGTTCACTAGACACCTCCTCACTGTGATGGAAGGCAAAAATCTTAAGTCTTTGTCTCTTCCCTCCTTGTTCTCCCTCTGCGCTGAGGCGATCCAGGCCTCCGATGTTGTGACCCCCACTGGGTGATGGTAAGTAAGTCCCGCGGCTCAACCGTGCTCCGCGAACGGGCCGGTTCAATCTCTGCGGCCCGGGGTGGTCGAAGCTGCCGCCCTCCAGTCCAGCAGACGAAGCTGTTGCCGCGGGAGCTCCGGATAAACAGGTCACCAACCTGTGACCTGCGAGCTCCTGACAATATCATCTACTGGGCCCGTGGCCGAACCTCCGAAGTCGGGTCGCCGCCGCCGGAACACCGCCTCAGCCCCGAGTCGGGCCGCCGCCGGAACGCCAGAACCCTCCACAGCCCCAAAGTCGGCCAGCCTTGCACTGGTAAGTCCCGGCTGGCTCTGCCTCCGCATGGCCTCAGCGCAGACGGAGACGGAGAAGGGGGATACGACAAGAAAAGTCGCATCCCCCCGAAGGAAGAGACTAAAACACGTTTCTCCCACCCCCCACCCCCACACATACACAACCTAATAACTCAAATTAACTAGCTATGAAAGGACAAGAAAACAACAAACAAAGAAAGAACAGACAGACTGCAGGCGAGCAGCAGCTGCCAAGGCAGCGCCGCCACTCACTCACCGCCACAGTCTGAAGAAGTCTCGACCCGAAACGTCTCCCATTCCTTCTCCCCATAGATGCTGCCTGTCCCGCTGAGTTACTCCAACATTTTGTGTCTTGTTTCAATGGTATCGGCCTGAATTGTCCTCAGGGAGCACAGACAACCTAATTTCTCTGAACTTAGTCTTCAGATCTGCAAGGATCTAGAAGCTTACTGGCCAAGTAGTACGGCAAGGCCTAAACCAGTGACAAAGCCTTAGTCCAGGTGACGAGGGGAGGATAAACCAAACACTTCCCAAGAAACCTTGAACACAAGTCCCTGCCCCACCTATACAGCCTATCAATGCTGTCACAGTTTTTCATGTCTTTGTAATTCAAACATAATTAGAAATGATTCAAAATGAAAAAAAAACTATTATAACAAACAATTGAAAATAAAATTATATCCACAAAAACCTAGAAATACTTAACATGACAGTGGCACAATTGGAAGAGCCGCTGCCTCATAGCGCCAGAGACTCAGGTTCGATCCTGACCTCGGGTGCAGTCTGTGTGTTGTGTGCACGTTCTCCCTGTAACTGTGTGAGTTTGCTCCGGGAGCTCTCACATATCGAAGACATGCAGGTTTGTAGGTTAATTGGCCCACTGTAAATTGCCCCTAGTGGATGAGAAAGTGGGAGAACACGAGTTTGAACGAGTGATTAATGGTTAGTGTGGACTCGGCTGGTGTATTCATGCTGTATCTCGAAGCTAAACTAATTTAAATAGAAGAAAAAAAATGTAAATCATTTTGAGAAAATGCTTTGATCCATGATTCAATTTTGATTTTACCCAGAACAGTTTTTACTGGAAGATTGTTTTCAGATGAAATCACTTCAGACGTAATTTTAGACTGGCCACTTCCGGTCACTAGAATGGTTGGTAAATCAGACACACTGCATGGACCACATAATGTAGTTAATCATTTTAGGCTATTTCTGCCCTTACTCACATAATTCAGAACTCAACACTCTGCACTATAATCATAAGTGTGTGTGTGTGTGTGTGTGTGTGTGTGTGTGTGTGTGTGTGTGTGTGTGTGTGTGTGTGTGTGTGTGTGTGTGTGTGTGTATGTGTGTGTATGTGTGTGTGTATGTGTGTGTGTGTGTGTGTGTGTGTGTGTGTGTGTGTGTGTGTGTGTGTGTGTGTGTGTGTGTGTGTGTGTGTGTGTCTGTGTGTGTGTGTGTGTGTGTGTGTGTGTGTGTGTGTGTGTGTGTGTGTGTGTGCATATGCATATGCATGGGTACGTTATGAAGGCATGAAAATGATATGTTATCTCTTGTCCAATTTTTATCATGGTGCCGTTATTGTATCTCAGAACCACCGCCATGGTCACCTGAGTATCTTCGAACCGTAACCCACCCACTTCCACTGTCTTCCTGATGCACAAGACTTCCCTAAAGACCTTTATTTTGTTGACCAGTTCAGTGTCATTTAAAATAAACCAGGGAGCTCTCTCCTCATCCTTCCACCTCTATCCCTCTCTCCTTGGTTGCCAGGCAGAGTATGTCCTCCTTTGATTGCTGAGCAACTGAGGATGGCCCTGTTCAGGAAGGGCGTAGATAAGGTGCAAAAATACAGAAATACATTCAAACTAAGATGGAATGTCAGCCTAGATTTTCTCTTTAGGTTTTTGGGCCTTGCATGACTCATGGGCAAGTGTCCTGCTACCTGAACTATGACCGACCCCATCAGTTTTCCTATTGGAGATTTTCTGCCTTTCTACCAAGTTTAGATTGTGCAGATTATCCCCCCTTCCCACTTCTCCGTCCAGTTTCCTCGCTTAAATCTAGTTACTTTTTTCAGTTCGGCTTAAATATCAGCGATTTGCAATGAACTCTCCCCAAAGAATATTGTGACCTTCTGAAGAATTCTCGCTTTTTCCGTTTGTTTCAGATTTCCAGAGTCAGTGGTATATTGCTATTGTGTTAATATTCAATGCCTGTCACTTGACGATTCAAACAAATAACTTGAAATTCAGCATTTTATAAATTATGCATTAGAGAAGCTTCTGTACTGCTGGGTAGCATGATTAAATTAATTGTGATAAAGATGACAGCAATATCTCCTTCTCAGTACAATTCCACTGCTGGGTTATTAATATCTTTGAGCAGAAAATGAGATGAAATTATTGAGGGATGATCCAGTGAGGCTTTTTGGGTGGAGATGAGAAATAAGAAGGGGATGATCGCCTTGTTGGGACTGTACTATAGGCCCCTAAATAGCCACCAGGAATGTGGGTACAAATACAAGGGAGATTGTGGAGAGTTACAAGAAGAAGAGGCTTTATCATATCAGGGGATTTTAACTTTCCTAATGTAGACTGGCCCAACCAAAATGTAAAGGGCATAGATGGAGCGGAATTTTTAAGAGCATCCAGGAAAGATTGCTCGGGCAATATTTAAAGGGGCCTACAAAGAAGAGGGCAACACGTTACCTAGTCTTAGGGAATTAGGCAGGGCGTGAGACTGAGGTGTCACAGGGGAGCACTTCAGGATTAGAGATCACACAGTTCCATTAGTTTTTAAATGGCTGTGGAAAAGGACAGAACCGGTCAACAAGAAGAAGTTTTAAATGCAAAATGCAGGATGTTCCTGATGGTTGGGGAGTCTCGGACCAGAGGTCATGGTCTGAGCTTAACTGGTAAGCTCTTTCACACGGAGATGAGAAATGTCATCTCCTAGAGCAGCCAACCTCCACGTTCCCCATCACCAAATGCAGGGGAAACCAAGTTATTGAATTAATTCTAGGAGGAGTTAGATATTGCTCTGATGCAATAGAGAATGAAGGATCTGGGGAGAACGTTGGAAATAAGATATAAAATGTAGATTATCACATGATCATGTTGAATCGTGGGGCTGGGTCAAGGCTTACTCATGATCCTATTTTCAATGTTTTGATATCTGGCAAACTATATAGTTCCTCAGTACCAAATGGGTCTTCTCTGCTCATCCATTAAATGTTCTTCAACTTAAGGATGGAAGGACACACAATAGATATTATCCTTCCTGTTCCTGACAGCTCTGCAAATGGGAAACGTCTGCTGACGTTCTGATCCTGTCAATGGTCAGATCAGCTAAACAAGTTGGTCTCAGTGCAGGCTACAGAATTTGTCCTCTCTGCTCTGCTTCCAGCTCCAAATGAACAGGGGAAGGACCACTCCTTCCACAGTCCTGGTAGACGCTGGGAACCTGGAGCTGCTCCACCACTCATCATCAGCGTCAAACGTGCAAGCAAGGTCAGCTTTCACTTGGAGGCCTGTCAGGAGACGTTTCACACCAGCGCAGAAATGATGTCCATCCAATGTTTTGCCTGAAAGAACTACATGCACTGCTTATGCATCATGAATATCCTGGAAAACACCGGGTACCGGGTGGCGCTGCCAGCGATGGCAGCCTCGCCAATGGTCTGTCTGTCTTTTCCTCATTTTTATTATTTTTAGTGTGTTTTAAAAAGTATATGTTAATATTCTCAGAAGAAGGGTCTTGACCCGAAACATCGCCTATTTCCTTCGCTCCATAGACGCTGAGTTTCTCCACCATTTTTGTCTACCTGTTAATGGTTTGTTTTGTGTGTGGGGGGGGGGGGTCGGGGGAAACTCAATTTTTTTTCAATCTCTTACCTTGCCGGAGATGCGATTGCTTTCTGGATCGTATCTCCGGTCGCTCTGCGGCCCGACATCATGAAGCGGGAGGCCTTGCTCGGGACTGACTTTGAGCCCCACCACGGGGCCGTGAACTAACCATCGGAGCCTGCGGTCCCTTGAATGGTGACCGATGCTCCAACGGACGCCTGTGGATTTCATCAATGAGGAACTCACAGTCTCGGGTAGAGACTGATGTCGGGAAGCTCCCAGGGTCCGATCCCCCGGCATGGCGGAGTTGTGATCCCCCTGATGCGGGAGCTTAATCGCCCCGACGCGGAGGGCCTGACCGCCGGCTACGGGAGCCAAGATCGCCCCGACAATGGAAGTCCCGACAACGGAAGGCTCGAGGCCCACGACCGCGGGAGAACAAAGAAGATCGAACATTTTATTTCGCCTTCCATCATAGTGAGGAACGTGGAGGAGTCACTGTGGTGGATGTTCATGTTAAAATGTGTTTTGTGTGTTTTGTTGCTTTTTATTGGTGTGACTGTATGGCAAATCAAATTCCTCGTATGTTGCAAAACATACTTGGTTAATAAGGTATGATTATAATTATTATGAAATGGCAAGGCATTGTTGAGTTTGCACTGGCCCAGTGCTAATCCAGGCAGTGAGGGATACTGTACAACTCTCCCCTCCTCTTAACCATGCGACTCTTTTCCTTTCAGATATATATTCTGATCCCTTTCCAAGGCTGCTACATGATCGCTATTAAAACTGCCGCTCCCTTTCAGTCCCTAAAGGGCGTGTCCCACTTAGGCGACTGCCAGGGACTAGTTTTAATGGAATTCACCCACGAAACCCGGCCTCCACTTACGATAGCACCTACGACAACCTACGACAAGCCGTGATGCACCTACGACAACCTACGACAGCAAAACATTTTGCCGATGTCGCCAAAAAGTTTTCAACATGTTAAAAATTTTGCGGCAGTCACCTGTAGTCACCTACGTGGGACAGGCCCTTAACCACATCACTGTTTAAAACATTCCTACTTCTATCACCTACGGTCTTTTCCATTCACTTTCATTGTTCGTTCAATAGCTCATCCTCTCCCAATCGGCACAGGTTCTTCTCCATCAACATTGTCTACTACTAACATGTTTTTAAGTAGCACCATCAGATCTCTTCATTATCCCCTGTGGAGTCCAACACAAACCTATCCAGTCTGTCCACACAACCAAAGTACCACAAGCCTGGAATCATTTTGATAAATCTCATCCACAATTCTCTACGAAGCTTCACATCCTTCCGGGTGTTGTGATCAAACCAGTGTTTGAGAACCATTCATCACGTCTGCCTCGCTCTTGTAGACTCTGTTTCTATTTATAAAGCCATGTATTAAAAAAACAATCTATCAACCCTCTTTTATTAAACTTTGCAAATTTCCAGATCTCTCTGTTTTTGTATCTCTTTTAGAATTCTGTCTGCTTATTTCCTTTAGCAAATGATGCCAGGTAGTTTATCCACTTTGTGTAGCTAGCCTTTCTAATACTTCCTCTATTCAATGTTTAGCCCAACCTGAATCTCAGCTAAATGCTTCTTAGCTGCGACTCCAACAACAACTGCTTCCTTGGTGACGTCTGATGTAAAGTACAAATCCAGTCCTTCTCCGTATTCTCTGCCCCCGTGCAAATAATATAGTTTCAGAATTCTTCGCCAATGCAAACTCATTGCCTTTTAGGTATCTGAATGGACCCACCTCTTCTCTTTTTCACACATGCTGAGAGGATATTTTTCAGTTTACCCTTTTATGCTTGTCAGTCTTTTCTCATACTCAATCTTTGCCTCTCATTTGCCCCAGAGCCGTCTGTAGCAGCCAGTATCAACAACCAGGCAGCTGCCACATGCTTTTTATATGATTCTCTACTCTATCTTCATCGTCACCCTGGAGCTGTGTATTTCCCTAACCCTTGCCCATCATTGCAATGTACCTAGATGGCAGCTGAAATATCTCCACTTTAATGGCCTCCCATTGCCCATTTACAACAAACACAGCTAAAGATAGACACAAAATGCTGGAGTAACTCAGCGGGACAGGCAGCATCTCTGGATCGAAGGAATGGGTGACATTTCGGGTCGAGACCCTTCCATAGACTTCAGTCTGAAGACTGCTGAAGAAGGGTCTCGACCCAAAACCTTCGACCCAAGACCCATTCCTTCGATCCAGAGATGCTGCCTGTCCCGCTGTATATGCAGTTTCTTCCTACACTGACAGCTAAAGAGATACCTTGAGCTGATCTAAGGTAGACAAAAATGCTGGAGAAACTCAGCAGGTGAGGCAGCATCTATGGAGCGAAGGAAATAGGCAACGTTTCGGAACGAGACCCTTCTTCTTGAGCTGATCTAAACTGCCTTTCAGGTTATCGGAATCTCACATTTCTGCGGAAAAACTGCCAGATTTTTCTCTTCAAGTCAAACATTTCTATGGTTCCACTTTGATGGACATTAACAATTTCACAACACAGTTTACGGAAGTGCAATATCTTCTCAGTATTTTGACCAACAATTCTTTCCTAACAAGCACCAAGCACACACAACTTAATGATTATGCATCTCCCTGCTGATTACAGGAAATTATATCTCCATTTTCTTACAGATCGATCAGGGCACACTAAACACAATTCAGTATAGCTGATTGTGAATAATTTGGCAGAGTGTTATGGAATTACTCATATTTGTTTTAAATGAATGTAATCAAAATCCCATTATATATCACATAAAGACATAAGGAATAGGAGTAGAATTAGGCTATTCGGCCCATCAACTCTACTCCACCATTCAATCATGGCTGATCTATCTCTCCCTCCAAACCCCATTCTCCTGTCTTCAACCCCATAACCTCTGACACCTGTACTAATCAAGAATCTATCCATCTCTGCCTTAAAAATATCCACTGACTTGTCCTCCACAGCCTTCTGTGGCAACGAATTCCACAGATTCGACACCCTCTGACTAAAGAAATTTCTCCCCATCTCCTTCCTAAAAGAACTTCCTTGAATTATGAGGCTATGACTTCTAGTTCTGGACTCTCCCACAAATGGAAACATCCTCTCCACATCCACTTTATCTGAGCCTTTCACAGAGTGTTACATTTCTTGGGTGAACGTTTGTTGTGATGTAACCTCTTACGAGCTATGCTACAACTGTTTAACCTCCCAGCACTCGTTTTGTGTTCCATTATCCAACTGAGACTGGTGCTGGTTGACAGACTTGAGCCAATAATCCACCACAACCACAGAAGCAGCTGGTAAAGTGAACACTGAACAGATTGTTGTGGGGGGATACTGCAGTGAAAACCTTGAAACTTGGATGTTACCTACACAATTCAAAGTCCAACATAGAAACATAGAAACAAGGTGCAGGAGGAGGCTATTCGGCCCTTCGAGTCAGCACCACCATTCATTGTGATCATGGCTGATCGTCCCCTATCAATAACCCGTGCCTGCCTTCTCCCCATATCCCTTGACTCCACTAGCCCCTACTGCTCTATCTAACTCTCTCTTAAATCCATCCAGTGACTTGGCCTCCACTGCCCTCTGTGGCAGGGAATTCCATAAATTCACAACTCTCTGGGTGAAAACTTTTTTTCTCACCTCAGTCTTAAATGACCTCCCATTTATTCTAAGACTGTGGCCCCTGGTTCTGGACTCGCCCAACATTGGGAACATTTTTCCTGCATCTAGCTTGTCCAGTCCTTTTATAATTTTATAATGTCTCATCAAATTCCACGGAATGGACCAATGTAAATTATTTTTCATCCAACATCTGTCCAGTAAGAGATTCCAATACTCTGTGAGAAGTTGTCACATTGTGGGAACTGAACCTGCTACATGTTCCTGTTTCAACCACCTGGTGGCTCTGTGAAGCAGCCTTTCAATAATGCTCTCAGATCGATGTGAATAGCTAGGTGTTTTTTAATCTTCCCTCCTCTCTGGTCACATCTGCTTCTACAAATCTTGCATATCCCCAGCTGTACCAATCATCTCTAATGTTCTAGGTCAAAATTAAAGACCAGGTTATTGTTTTTCTTCCTCCTCTCTCCCAATAACAACAGATAATTGACAGGTTTTGACGGCTGTAAACTCTGGCTCTTTCAGAAGCTGACAGTCCAAGATTCCACTGAAAAGGTCGTGAAAGGTTTGCGAATAGTGTGTGTTTCATCCAATGGGTCTTGGGAGTTCTTGCTGAGAGGAACAGCTTAAAATAAGCTGGAAAAAATTTAGGTCAGCAGCAAGCCAACAATATTTACCACAAAGCATAAATCCAGCCAGTGTCTCGATTGGAAGGTTCGGAAGCAAACACTATCCTGAAGTCATTCATCCCATGGCTGGCTGGGTCTTAATGTTTGTAAGATGGATGATCATTTCAGTAAAATTAAAGATAAAGGTATCCTGTTTGGATTCTGTACAGGAAAGACAGCTCCTGTTGTTCATAAGTTCATAAGTGATAGGAGCAGAATTAGGCCATTCAGCCCATCAAGTCTATTCCGCCATTCAATCATGGGTGATCTATCTTTCCCTCTTAACCCCATTCTCCTGCCTTCTCCACATAACCACTGACTCCCATACTAATCAAGAATCTATCAATCTCTGCCTTAAAAATATCCATTGTCTTGGCAATGACAGTCTTCTGCGGCAATGAATTCCACAGAATAACACCCTCTGACTAAAGCAATTCCTCTTCATCTCTTTCATAAAGAAACATCCTTTAATTCTGAGGCTATGACCTCTGGTATTAGACTCCCACTAGTGGAAACATCCTCTCCACATTCACTCCATCCAGACCTTTCACTTATCAATAAGTTTCAATGATATCCCCCTCATCCTTCTAATCACCAGCAGGTAGAGGCCCAATGCTCATCATATGTTAACCCACTCATTCCTGGGATCATTCTCATAAACCTCCTCCGGATCCTCTCCAGCAGCAGCACATCCATCCTCAGATATGGGGCCCAAAATTGCTCACCATTCCACAATACAGTCTGACTAGCACCTTATAGAGCCTCAACATTACATCCCTGTTATTGTATTCTGGTCCTCTGGAAATAAATGGTAGCATTGCGTTTGCCTTCCTTACTACTTGTTATGACTTGCAAATTAACGTTTTGGAAATCATGCACCAGTACTCCCAAGTCCCTTTACACATGATTTCTGAATTCTTAGTTGGTCCAAAAAGCCAGAATCAAGTGCAATGCTGATCATTTTACTTCTGAGCTAAAACTGAAACAGCAAGATTTCAGTCAGTTAATTTATCTTTATATACTCTGAATTCTCTGTCTGATGGGATATGTGTGATGCCTTTACTCCCTTCAATCATTAATGCATTGGCTGATGCAAATCCCAGGAGAGGCCATACTTTTCATTTAAAATTTAATAATTTACTATATTGCAGCTATGCTATGCTAGATCATCACACATCTTGGTAGGGATGTGTGGAGCATGTCGGAAATTAAGGCCAGTTCTTTCATAAGAGACATTAACCAAAAGGAATGGGCAGCAGCCGAGATATGAAAGAGGCCAACTTTCATTTCTTCTATTCTCACTTTGTGGATGAACAGAGTGGTGAATCTATAATTGGGGCATCTCCACTTTGGTAGTGGTCTTTGAAATAGGTGACCACTATAAACAAGATGAGAACATTTGTGTCCATGTAAATATGAGCCAATGAATTATCAATGGGAGACGTATGTGTCATACATGTTTCACTAATTGATACTAGACATACCGTATACAGTTGACTAAATTGCACTTTTTCTCACAGAGAGTGGTGAGTCTGTGGAATTCTCTGCCTCAGAGGGGGGTGGAGGCAGGTTCTCTGGATACTTTCAAGAGAGAGCTAGATAGGGCTCTTGAAGATAGCATATGAGGAAAAGGCAGGAACGGGGTACTGATTGTGGATGATTAGCCATGATCACATTGAATGGCGGTGCTGGCTTGAAGGGCCGAATGTCCGAATTGCGTTCAATTTTGGTCATCCTGCTATAGGAAGGATATTGATAAGCTGGAAAGAGTTCAGAGAAGATTTACGAGGATATTGCCAGAACTCGAGGCCCTGAGCTATGGGGAGAGATTAGGAAGCAAGGACTTTATTCTTTTAGTGCAAGAGGCTAAGGGGTCCTCATAGAGGTGCATACAACCGTGAGAGGAATTGATGGGGTGAATGCACAGAATCTTTTATCCAGGGTAGGGGAATAAAGAACCAGAGGACATGGGTGTAAGGGGAGAAGAGAACCTGAGGGGCAACCTTTTTACTCAGAGGGTGGTGGGTATGTGGGAAGGTTGCCAGAGGAGGGAGTTGAGGCATGTACAAGAACAATATTTAAAAGATACTTGATCAGGTACATGGATAGGATAGGTTGAGGGGGATAGGGGCAAAATGCAAGCAAATGGGACCAGCTTAGATGGGATATGGAGGAGTTGTGTTGGCTGTCTGTCCCTGACTTGATCAAGTATACCCCAGGGCCTTGTGGGAAACTAGGGAAGAAAATACGACCCCTGGCAGGGATATTTGTATCATCGATAACCAGAGGGACGGTGACGGAAGACTGAAGGGGGGCTAACATTGTGCCCCTGTTTAAAAAGGGTCACAAAGGAATGCCTGGGAGTCTAACATCAGTGGTGGATAAGTTATTGGAGGTGAATCTGAGAGACAGGACCGACAAGCACTTGGAAAGATAGGAGAGAACCAGCATGCCTTTAAATGAAATCCCACATAAGCATGCAGGTACAGCAGGCAGTGAAGAAAGCGAATGGCATGTTGGCCTTTATAACAAGAGATCGAATATAGGAGCAAAGAGGTCCTTCTGCAGTTGTACAGAGCTCTAGTGAGATCACACCTGGAGTATTGTGTGCAGTTTTGGTCCCCTAATTTGAGGAAGGACATTCTTGCTATTGAGGGAGTGCAGCATTGGTTTACAAGGTTAATTCCCGGGATGGCGGGACTGTCATATGCTGAGAGAATGGAGCAGCTGGGCTTGCACACTCTGGAGTTTAGAAGGATGAGAGGTTATCTCATTGAAACATATAAGATTCTTAAGGGTTTGGACATGCTAGAGGCAGGAAACATGTTCCCGAAGTTGGGGGAGTCCAGAACCAGGAGGCACAGTTTAAGAATAAGGAGTAAGCCATTTAGAACGGAGACGAGGAGACACTTTTTCTCACAGAGAGTGGTGAGTCTGTGGAATTCTCTGCCTCAGAGGGCGGTGGAGGCAGGTTCTCTGGATGCTTTCAAGAAAGAGCTAGATAGGCTTCTTAAAAATAGCTGAGTCAGGGTATATGGGGAGAAGGCAGGAACGGGGTACTGATTGTGGATGATCAGCCATGTTCACATTGAATGGCAGTGCTGGCTTGAAGGGCCGAATGGCCTACTCCTGCACCTATTGTCTATTGTCTATTTGGTTGACTCTTTTGGTAGGATGGCTGAGAAGATCGACGACCGCAGTGCATTGGTCCACATGGACTTTAGCACATCTGTTATCAGGACTCTGCATGGTAGGTTCATCTGGAAGGAGAGGTCATATGGGATTCAGGACAAGCTAGACAAATGAATACAAAATTGGATGGAAGGTGGGAGATGGAGGGTGGTGTTAGAGGTTATTTTTCCGACTGGATGTCTGCAATAAATGGTGTGCCACTGGGATCGGTGTTGGGTCCACTGTTGTTCGTTATTTATATTAATGATTTGGATGCAAATGTAGATGGCCTGCTTGGTAAGTTTGTGGATGATGCTAAAATAGGTGGTATTGTGCACAGTGAAAAACGTTGTATATAATTACGACAGATTCTCAATCAACTGAGCCAATGGGCCAAGAAGTGGCAGATGGAGTTTAATTTGGATAAATGCGAGGTAAAATACTACAATTTATATTAATTTTCTGCTGATGGGTAATAATATCAGTGCAAAGTAAACTTTCATTGAGCTACAAATAAACGAGATGTCTTCACCTAATTCCATGTACTGTTTCTCACTCACACCGTGACAACTCCTTTTTATTCTTCATCATTCCTGTCCTCCCGTCTCTTCCTAACCTATTGTATTCGCCGTCTGCCAGTGGGAGATGAAAACTGGCGAGCAAGTCAATTGTAGCTACAGTTTCAAACTGCCAACTATGCAGCCTTTGGCCCCTATTGATGCAATATTCCTGCCACCTCTCACTCACCACCATCGTTGTCTACAAGAAATAATGTTACTGTTTTCCATTCAGGTTTGTCTCACTAGGGACAACCCTGATCATCAATCCCTCAAGTCCAAGAGGCACAGAGGTGAGCATCAAGGTCCTGATGTTATTTTTGAGTGTTAGACATTCGTTCTCCACCTGAATCACTGATCAACACTGTACAGTGATCTCCATGCACTTCAAATATAACCACAACTTTTCCAATAGTTGACAGGACTCACAATTTGTTAGACCTTAGTACATAAAATACAGGCAGGCACAAAATGCTGGAGTAACTCAGAGGGCCAGGCAGCATTTCTGGGGAGAAGGAATGGGTGACGTTTCGGGACAAGACCCTTCTTCAGACCCATTCCGTCTCTCCAGAGATGCTGCCTGTCCCACTGAGTTACTCCGGCATTTTGTGTCCACCTTCAATTTAAACCAGCATCTGTAGTTCTTTCCTACACATAAAATACAGCATAGAAATCAATCTTTGCAGTCCAGTGGAATTCAGTAGGTTAACAAATGATGAGCGTTTGACGGCAATGAGCCTGTACTCGCTGGAGTTTAGATGAATGAGGGGGGAGTTGTGTGGAGTTCTTTGCCACAGAAGGCTGTGGAGGCTGTCAATGGATGTATTTAAGGCAGAGTTAGATATATTCTTGATTAGTGCAGGTGTCAGGGGTTATGGGGAGAAGGCAGGAGAATGGGGCTAGGAGGGAGAGATAGATCAGACATGATTGAATGATGGGCCGAATGGTCTAATTCTGCTCCCATCACTTGTGACCTTGATTCAGTTTTAACGTCTACAATTTGGAAGACTGGCAATTGAAATTAACAAGGTGTCAATGAAAATAAATGTAGTGAATCATCACTAATTGATAAGATCAGCATAATGATATTAACCATGGATGCTATCAATTCATTTTTGACAAATGTGATTATGTTCAATAATTTACACACTCTTTCAAACTTCAATTCAGTGCCAACACAAAGTCAAGCTTTAGTATTACATTTTGCTTGTAAATTGAAACATTTCATTTGTGATCCAGTCTTGCAAATTTGTATATATACACATACACCGCATGGCATAGCACGGCATGGTGGTGCAATGGTAGAGCTACTGCCTAAAGGGCCTGTCCCACGAGCATGCGACTGCATGCGGCAAGGGCGACCAAACCAGAAGCGGGGGTCGCGCGGAGGTCGAGTGAGTGACATGAAGTTTGAGCGAAGTCCGCGGGAAGTTCGCAGCGTGATGTACGGTGTCGAGGCGGCTGCGGGTCGGCAGGCTGTTGCCGCGCGGAATCTTTGAACACGGTCAGTTTTTCGGAGCCCCGCGCGATGTCGGGACCAGCTCCGCACAACTCCATACGGCTCCGGTGATCGAAGTGGGACCGGCCCCGCGAGGCCGTACGGCTCAAGCCACCACGTTAGGTCGCGCTTGCCGCATGGAGTCTCATGCAAGTGGGACAGGCCCTTTACAGCGTCAGAGACCCGGGTTGGATCCTGACTGTGGTGCTTGTCTGTACGGAGGATGTACATTCTCCCCGTGACCTGCGAGGGTTTTCACCGAGATCTTCGCCTTCCTCCCACACTCCAAAGATGTACAGGTTTGTAGGTTAATTGGCTTGCTATCCATGTAACATTGTCTCTAGTGTGTGTAGGATTGTGTTAATGTGCAGGAATCGTGGGCCGGCACGGACTTGGTGGGCCGAAGGGTCTGTTTCCATGCTGTATCTCTAAACTAAACTATACTACAGCTACTTTGTTATGAGATGAATAAAACATTTTGCTTCCATATTTCAGGAGCTTGTAGGAATTATTTTAATTGTTCACTTGGACTTGCCACAGTCAAAGCCAAAATTATCAAATATCAGTGTCATAATATGTCCTCTATCCCACAACCTTCACGCCTTTCCAAGAACACTACATTTTTCAAAAATATGTAAAGGCCTATCAAATCAGTTCACTGTCATTCGGGGGGCGAAGAACTAGAGGCCACTGCCTGGTTCACAAGGACAGGAGACATGCTCAGATGTAAAGCAGAATAAGCCGACCTTTAGGGTTGTGTGGGTGGACCATTGCATATCTGTATGACTCCCATACTCCAGAAAGCAAACTCAATGCTAGCATTTATTTCAAGAGAGCTTGTATACAAAAACAGCGATATAATGTTGAGGCTCTATAAGGCACTGGTAATAATAATAATAATACATTTTGTTTATGGGCGCCTTTCAAGAGTCTCAAGGACACCTTACAAAAATTTAGCAGGTAGAGGAAAAACATGTAAGGGGAATGAAATAAATAGTAGAGACATGACTAGTACACAAAGTAAAGACAGAATTCAATACAAAACACAGTATGAGGCAATTAATGCACAGATGAAAAGGGAGGGGGACGTGGGGCTAAGGATAGGCAGAGGTGAAGAGATGGGTCTTGAGGCGGGACTGGAAGATGGTGAGGGACACGGAATTGCGGATCAGTTGGGGGATGGAGTTCCAGAGCCTGGGAGCTGCCCTGGAGAAGGCTCTGTCCCCAAAACTGCGGAGGTTGGACTTGTGGATGGAGAGGAGACCGGCTGATGTGGATCTGAGGGACCGTGAGGGTTGGTAGGGGGAGAGGAGGTCAGTGAGATATGGGGGGGCCAGATGGTGGAGGGCTTTGTAGGTGAGGATCAGGATTTTGTAGTTGATCCGGTGGGAGATGGGAAGCCAGTGAAGTTGTTTGAAGTTGGTAAGGCCTGATTTGGAATATTGTGAGCAAGTTTGGGCACCATATCTGAGGAAGGATGTGCTGGCCCTGGAGAGGGTCCAGAGGAGGTTTACAAGAATGATCCCAGGAATGAGTAGGTTAACCTATGATGAGTGGTTGTTGGCAGTGGGCCTGTTGAGAAGAATGAGGGGGACCTCATACAGAATAGTGAAAGGCTTGGACTGAGTGGATTGAATGTAGAGGATATTTCCACTAGTGAGAGAGTCTAGGACTAGAGGTCACAGAATTAATGGACGTTCTTTGAGGAAGGAGATGTGGAGACATTTATTTGGTCAGAGTATGGTGAATCTGTGGAATTCTTTGACACGGAAGGCTGTGGAGGTTGTCAGTGCATATTTTTAAGGCAGAGATAGATAGATTCTGGATTAGTACAGGTGTCAGAGGTTATGGGGAGAAGGCAGGAGAATGGGATTAGGAGGGAGAGATAGATCAGCCATGATTGAATGGTGGAGTAGACTTGATTGGCCGAATGCCTAAAGGGCCTGTCCCACTTTCACGACCTAATTCACGACCTCTGCCGAGTTTGCCCTTGACTCATACTCACAGCATGGTCGTCAAGAGGTCGTAGGTAGGTTGTAGGTAGGTCGTGATGCTAGTCGTAGGTACTCTTGGCATCAAGTAGGTCGGGGCATGATGAAAAATGTCCACGAGTAAAAAAGGTCGTAAATTAGGTCGTGAAAGTGGGACAGGCCCTTAATTCTACTCCTATCATTGATGACCAAACCAATAACAAAGTAACACTTGGATTATGAATAAACCAAGACTATTTCCATGAACTACTGCATTCCATCATGCATACTGATAGGTAATTCTCAGATGATTATCATGGTGGAATATCCACTCATCAATCCAAATTTCTAATCACATTCTAAGATCCATACTTTTATGACCTTACAATGAGGATCAGACAAATCCTGCCTCTCATTATCTCTTTAGGCAGTGGTCCAAGAAACATTATACTCAAATAACGTTCCCATTTTTTAAATCTTGAGCACGTGTACATATTTCAAAAACTATAACACCATCCAGTTATAAGCCTATTACCGCACTGATTTTTTGGAAAAATCAAGGACATCTGAGTTAACTCAACAAATATGAATTGGTACAGAAATGACATGGATTCACACAAAGTGCTGGAGTAACCAAAGCAGCATTAAGCCCGCTGAGTTACTCCAGTACCTTGTCTTTGTTTTGTAAACCAGCATCTGCTGTTCCTTGTGGTTCTATGTGGATCCACAGGCAAGGCAATTGGAGGGCTGAACATTCGCACCATAATTTAGCACTCATGAACAAGGTAGAATGTACATAAAGAAAAGGAATGAAATTGTTCTGAGTACATCACTTGTGAATTTTTATCTTGCATTAAGTAATATGGGGATTTTGTGGGCACATGGAGATAGAATATTAGTTGTGATCTGATTGAATGGCGGAGTTGGCTTGGCATGCTAGTTTCTGCTTCTATTTCTTAACTTCCATATATTTAGATTATAACGGCTTTTATTTTAAATTACGCAGGCAAGTGGGATCAGCTCAGGTGGACAATTTGGACAGCATGGACAAGTTGGGCCGAAGAGTCTTTTTTCCTGCTGTATAACTCAACAACTCTATACCAAGGTATAAGGTAACTCCAATTTACCAAAAGGCTGAGTACAAAAAACTATCTTTAATTCTACAATTTTAGAAAGTTAGTTATAGAAACATAGAAACATAGAAAATAGGTGCAGGAGTAAGCCATTCGGCCCTTCGAGCCTGCACCGCCATTCAATATGATCATGGCTGATCATCCAACTCAGTATCCTGTACCTGCCTTCTCTCCATACCCCCTGATCCCTTTAGCCACAAGGGCCACATCTAACTCCCTCTTAAATATAGCCAATGAACTGGCCTCAACTACCTTCTGTGGCAGAGAGTTCCACAGATTAACCACTCAAGTTATGCCAATCAAGTTGCCTGCCTTGTCTTTCTGCATTAACTTTGAAACAATGCTTTCATTAAATTTGATCCTAATCACATTTTTTTTTTCCATTGTGCACGAATCCTTTTCATTTAGTATCGAGTAGCGAGTTTAGCTGGGATGAGAGTTAACTGAATTAGATGACGGAATCCAACTTGTAATCTACAAATTCGGTTCAGCAGTTTTGACCAACATTAAGGAAGTAACATATCTTTCATATGACAAATAAATTGATAGCTTGGCCATCCATTCTTGGCAAAGAGAATTCGAACAGGGATCTTAAGATTGCTTTAAATGTTCCCTATTTTGGTGATCTTAGAGATTTGGATACCAGGGCAGATGCAGACTGATGTACCAATATGTGCAGCTTTTAACAGTAAACAAGTGATCTTGACATTGTATCTGCTTACCTCAATAAAAAATTCATGCGATTGACTCAGAGAATCAATGCCAAATATTTATTCCTAGTTGATTTATTCCTAGCACTAAACATGTGATCTAATCAAAGCAGCTTATTTACGCTGTTACCGACATGTCTTTACAGCGGCAGTTTGAGGGTACAAGAAGCTGATATATATATTCAGCAACCTTTAGTTCAGTGAACATGGCTGAATTTCTAGCTTACAACAATTTATATATTATAGTATGTAGGAAGGAAATGCAGATGCAGACACTCAGCAAGACAGGCAGCATATCTGGAGAGGAGGAATGGGTGATGTTTCAGGTCGAGACCCTTTTTCAGACTGAGAGTCGGGGAAGAAGGAGACTAGTTATGAAAGGGTAAGGTGTGATAATAACAGATCAATGCAGAAGATGTTCAAGGAAAGCAAATGCTTTCGACCCGAAAAGTCACCGGTTCCTTCTCTCCATAGATGCTTCCTGTCCCGCTGAGTTACACCAGCATTTTGTGTTTATGTAGCAGTGCGTGTGGTCAAAATAAAGGAATTACGTTGTGAAAACTATTTAATGTTCGTTCCTGTAAATTGATTTGTTAAAAATCACACTTTGCCTTGGTGAACTCATATTTGGCCCACATCACATCATATCCAGAACTTGTACTAAGCTGTCCCTATTACAATGTAAAACTGAAAGTGCTGGAAATACTCAACGTGTCTGTGGAGAGGGAAACGGTTGATATTCAGGTTAAAAAACACTTTTATTATTATCAGAATTACAGGATCTGTAGAATTTGGGTCCTTCTTTTGTGAACTCACAATTGGACGGGAAGTCTACACTTCATCTAGATTTGTTCTTGGCCTCACCATCTATATTGCAGAAGTGTGTTATACACCCTGACAAATTCTATGAAATATATTTTATCCAGGCTGTTCCACTCGCTACAATGATCACAATACTGAGCCTGGTATAATTCTAATACAAACTATGCAACTGGTGATAATCTGCGTGATTAATTATATTCCACCTCTCCACAAAGCCAAACAACTATTCCACTGTGGAATTCCTTCCTATCCAGTAGCTTTCTTCCACTATCTTTTAAACAAATCATTGAAATGATTTGTGAGCTGTGACAGAACATTAACAGATACAAATAACTAATTATCGTCGCAAGTTACCAATAAAATGGAAGGCAACTAGTTTTATTGTTCACGACCTCCAATTGTTTTTTCTATCAATGGGATAAAATAAATCATTTTGCTACATCAGTCAAGTAGCAATCTCAGCATTGGTCAGACCAAAGATCATAGCTCCACTCTACGATCTTTGGGTCAATAGACAATAGACAATAGGTGCAGGAGTAGGCCATTCGGCCCTTCGAGCCAGCACCGCCATTCAATGTGATCATGGCTGATCATCCCCAATCAGTACCCCGTTCCTGCCTTCTCCCCATATCCCCTGACAATAGTCTATTGAGCTCTGTCTAGAGTCAGACAGAGCTCAATTTTGTCAATGATTTTGTAACCTCAAATATTTTGAGGTTACAAAATGTTGCCTTCCAGTTAGAAATTGGCAAAGTTACACATTTTATGTCAGTGAAATATGAGATCAGTAAATGTGACACAGACAGAAACTTGACATCAATTTCCCTACTGCAGCCCCTGTAGATTCCCTGTTGCTTTTGGCTACTGTACATAATCAATTTTCTGTCATTACATCTACAGTGTAATTACATCTGGAAAAGTTTTCAAGTTTATTCTTCACTTGCCAACAAAATTTAAAGCAGAGAATTGTGACAAGTTACCTAGTTAATGAATTGTCGGATGCCTGTGTAAAATAAAGCATGTTGAATGAACAAACAGAATTCTAACGAATGGTCACAACTGAAGCAAAGCCGTCTTACACAGACAGACAGTCCCATGCAACGATTCAGCTTCAGATTCCCCGCATCTGATGGGGCAAAGCCAGTCTCAAATACATCATATTATTCTCATTTGTTGAGCTTACTGTCTAGTGAAAATGACTTTAACTGTTTTAGTTTAGTTTATTAGTTTCTACAGTATGGAAACAGGCCCTTCGGCTCACCCAGTCTGCGTCAACCAACAATCCCCGCATTAACACCACCCGACACACACTAGGGACAATTTACAATTTTACCAAGCCAATTAACCTGCAAGCTTGTACATGAGGGGTGGGCAACCTTGTTCTGCATAGGGGCCGGGACGGATGTCTGTGAGCGGATGGCGGGCCACATCTATCACGTGTACACACGGATCCCGCCCCCATCCCGCCCTGGATGGCAGGCATCAAATCACGTGGTCACAGAAGGTAGACAAAAATGCTGGAAAAGCTCAGCTGGTGAGGCAGCCTCATGCAATCCTTGCATGTCTCACCTGCTGAGTTTCTCCAGCATTTTTGTCTACCTTCGATTTTTGTTCACAGAAGGTGCACGGCCCTGCCGACGGCTTTGCGCAGGATGCGGTCCGGCCAGATTATTATGGGGGAAAAAATCCGCCTGTGGGCCGGATGATTTCGGGCTAGGGGCCGCATTTGGCCCGGGGGCCGTAGGTTGCCGACCCCTGCTGTACATCTTTGGAGTGTGAGAGGAAAGCGGAGCTCCCAGAGAAAACCCATGCAGGTCACAGGGAGAATGTACAAACGAGTGCAGACAGCACCCACAGTCAGGATCGAACCCGGATCTGTGACGTTGTAAGGCAGCAACTCTACCACTGCACTACCAGATATTATAACTAGGTCATCATTATATGACAGATCTGCCTAGGGCTTTCAAGGGATAGATCAACAGCTGCAAAACATATGAATAATAAATACATTAAAAATTGTAACTGCATAATTTTTCCCTGCATTTCCCTTTTCCTTCTTTATGCAGCGAGGTCACACTTTATTTGCCCTGTTTCCTTTGGATATCCATAAATTATTTGTCCACTGACAAGGTTGGCAAGTGACCTGACTGCAGCACTCTCAGCATCCGCTGGGGATGAACCAACAGTGTGGAGGGTTCCCAGTTGACTCGCCTTCAACCTGACCAGCACATCACTATAAATCTTAGGCAGAGACCTTCAAAATCGAGTGGCGTTATGTATCCTGGGATATGGGTTGTAAATTTTAAAAACTCCCAAACTCTCTCTCTCTTTATTTAATTAAAATGACATAAACTTAAATTGATACCCTCTGGTTATCAGTGCTAATGGAAAGATTGATTCTATATTTAACTCATGAAAGCACTGCATTGCCTCAATATAAGATGCAAAAGTAGACAAAAGTCAATTTGACCCTTGAAGTTGTACCGTTCAATGGGATTATGACCCACAGTCCACAGTCCACTTCCCCTCCTGATCTCTATATTCCCTTAATCATATCAATACATAGCCTTGAATATACACACGTGGCAGTTCCCAGACCATGGGAATTCTCTAGATTCAAAGAGAGAATGTTTTTTTTCCACATATTGATCCTGATTGATTTTATCCCTCCTGGGTTTAAGACAAATTGGAGGTTATGGCCTCAAGTTATTTATCATCGCATGAATCCATTTCAATTTCAGATCCATGCTGATTTAAGGGGTTTAAAAATAGCCCATTTATTTTGAGTGGCTGTTCTTGAGATTTACACGGCACATTCCACTTTGTGTTGAAGGAATAGACAGTTGAGGAAGCACTCTAATGTAATTTGTTCTTAACTGTTTTAGCTAACCTTAGTTCAAGTGTGTCAAAGGTAGACACAACGTGCTGGAGCAACTCAGCAAGCCAGGTAGCATCTCTGGAGGAGAAAGATTGATCATGTTTTGGGTTGGGGCCCTTCTTCAGACTGAAAGTGGGGTGTGGAGTGAGGAGGTGAAGAGCTGGAGGTGAGAAAAGACCAGGACCAATCAGGCAGGGAGGTGCCCTGGTAGGCCATTGTTGGCCAAGGAAGAGGGATACAACATGGTGAACTATGGAACGGGTTAAATGACCAGGGAGGAGGAAGGAGAGTGCAAGTAGAATTTACTTAAAATTAGAGAATCCAACATGCAACATGAAAGCTGCCCCAAGTGAAATCTGAGGTGCTGTTCCTCCAATTTATGTGTGGCCTTACTCTGGCAATGGAGGAGGCTCAGGGCAGTAAGATCAGTACCGGAATGGGATGGGGAGTTAAAATGGTTTGCAACCGGGAGATCCAGTGACCCTTTGTGGACCGAGCGCAAGTGTTGAGGAAATGGTCGCAGAGTCTACGTTTGGTCTCACCGATGTAAAGCTCGCTTTGGATCAAAAACATACAAAACCAGGAAACAATAGCGGAATGTCTCAAACAAATAACACAATATAGAATGATTTTTGTCTTCAACTTATCACTCAGTAGTCAAAAGATTGGACAATTAGACGGCCACAACAACAAACCACACCACCAATGTCTCTGTTGCTTGAAGCACTACAATTGCCCTTCGTTATCTTAAATTACAAAATTGGCCAATATTCTCACTTTTTCATTATCCATCAACCTCTGTTGCAATTGCATATACTGTCAGACAACAAGGGTCTGTGGCTCACGTATGCCAAATAGCACAAGTACATGGACTATCCAGATGGCCAGTGTTACGGTTAACTCAGTATTTGAATGGGATATCAGAGAGCATATTGGTTTCTGGAACCATTCTCCATTGAAGAATCAACAATGGTTACCCAACCAGATGCAACTAAATTTAAAGTAGCTCTTTCTTCCAAATAACCCTTTCTGGCTTAAGTCCTCCCTCCACCACCTCCAGTTTAAATTCCATTTGGAATATTTTGGAGGACCAAGAAACCAAGAACCAAGAACAGTTTCATTGAAATGGTAGAAAATTGACAGGGAGGGGAAGAAAAAGTAACCGTTACAAAACCGTCGGGACATTCAGAAAATCTAATCTCAAAGCAGAATGATTTTGAAATTATATGTTCCGCACCTGCATTTCATTCTGTGACACCATTTGAAGTTTGTCCATTAAGCAGCTGGAGAATTGAATTGTGGAGGTGACAGAAAGTGCATGGCGCTGTCAGCTGGAACAATATTCTTTGCAATTACATCTGCAGAACCGACTCAGTGGGGTTCCTTTTGACTGAATTTTCTTTAAGAGGCCCAGCAAGCATTGCACAGTCTCAGCGACCACGTGCGAGGAGTCGTGTGGAAGTGAAAGAAAGTCACCTCCAAAATTGGGTTTAAGCCATTTGCAACATTAGTAAGCTTTACGAAAGAAAAATTAAATAATATTTCACAACAAGCTTACATAAAACTTTCAATTATAAATTATTTTCGAGATTATGCGGATTGATGGAACAAATGTCTACACTGATTGAGAACCCCTGTACCTTGGCTACATCTTCAAGCACCTGTCTTGCTTTCAACACTATCCACTTCTAAATTCACTTATGCCCCTGTCCCACTTAGGAAACCTGAACGGAAACCTCTGGAGACTTTGCGCCCCACCCAAGGTTTTCCCTGCAGTTCCCGGAGGTTGCAGATGGTTGCCGGAGGTTGCAGGTAGTGGAAGGTACACAAAAATGCTGGAGAAACTCAGCGGGTGCAGCAACATCTATGGAGCTAAGGAAATAGGCAACGTTTCGGGCCGAAACCCTTCTTCAGACTGAAGCAGGTAGGGAGACTGACAAAAACCTCCAGGAACTGCACGGAAACTTTGGGTGGGGCGCAAAGTCTCCAGACGTTTCCGTTCAGGTTTCCTAAGTGGGACAGGGGCATTACATTTACAGCTTCATTGCTTGCAATAGCATTTGACTCTCGCTGCAGATACCTATCTGCTGAATCATACTGTCATCACCATCTATGTTTCAGTCTATTGTTTTCAGTAAAATCCTTACCCAAAATGGTCATTCACATTGGCGCAACACCCTGCTCACCCTTTTAAGACAAAGAGGTAGTGATTTGAATATTCATTGTGCATATGTGGGGCTGGCCATTCCATGCTAGATCTGGCAGAGATGTCGCCTCGTATCAGATTCCATTCTCTTGGCTAAACTGTCCCTAAAGGCCAGATGCAATTCATATAGAGAGGATTTATAAGATCATACGGCAAAGTAGCAGAATTAGGCCATTCGGCCCATCGAGTCTGCTCCGCCATTCGATCTTGGCTGATCTATTTTTCCCTCTCAACCCCATTGTCCTGCCTTTTCCCCGTAACCTTTGATGTCATTACTAATCAAGAACCTATCAATTTACACTTAAAAAAATACCCAATGAAATTATAAATATAGAATGAAAAGAAGTAAAGAACCAGGTACGTAAATATAGATTGTGTATAGTTCAGGGCTCTGAAAAAGCATTAGGTTATGAAACAGTTGTTTAAGGAGGAACTGCAGATGCTGAAAAAATCGAAGGAAGACAAAAATGCTGGAGCAACTCAGCGGATGAGACAGCATCTATGGAGCGAAGGAATAGGTGACGTTTCGGGTCATTTGTTCCATCGATCCGCATAATCTCGAAAATCATTTATAATTGAAAGTACACCCCAACGTAATGAACATTGACCTCCAATTTCAGGTAGTCCCAGCTTTCTCCCTCTTTCCCCTCCCCTTCCCAGCTCTTCCACAGCTCCCTGTCTCCGCCTCTTCCTTTCTTCTGCCCCTCTCCTCCCCCCCCCCCCCCCCACACTGCCACATCAGTCTGAAGAAGGGTCTCGACCCGAAACGCCACCTATTCCTTCGCTCCACAGGTTATAAAACAGGATATATTGTAGAATCACCAGAATGATGTTCTGAACAAGCCCAAGACGTGAGGCTGTTTTCACAGGTGTGTGTTTCAATAACAGCACTGTGAAATAGGATTTTTTAAGGTTGAACAGGGGGAGTCTTTCACTGAGACGTCAATGATAATTGGGTCTAAATTCTGAACCTCTGTTCCAAACGACACTACATGTGTTTCTTCACCAGAGAAGATTAACCACTACTGTACCAAGCGTAATAGGGGAACAACAATAAAAATGCTGGAACATAGAAACAAGGAACTGCAGGTGCTGGTTTACAAAAAAAAGATGTAAAATGTCCAGAGTAACTCTGCAGATCAGGCAGCATCTCTGGAGAGCATGTGTGTAGGAAGGAACTGCAGATGATTGGTGACACTGAAGATAGACACAAAATGCTGGAGTAACTCAGCGGGACAGGCAGCATCTCTGGAGAGAAGGAGTTGGTGATGTTTCGGGTCGAGCCACTTCTTCTGACTGAGAGTCAGGGGAGAGCGAGACACAGAGATATGGAAGGGTAAGATGTGAAAACAAAACATCAAAGAGGACGAAGCTCAGGGAAATAGATCATTATTAGCTAGGGGAGGATCACAACAAAGCATACAAAGATAAAATTTAATCCTCCTGATTTAAATCTAAATTTAAACCTCCTGTTAATTTAATAATAAATTTAAACCTTATTTAAACTTTGTCTCTGTATGCTTTGTTGTCACCTTCCCCATGCTGATTTTCCTTCAGCTTTGTTTCCTTTTAATGTCTCATTTTCACACCTTACCCTTCCACATCTCTGTATCTCCCTCTCCCGACTCTCAGTCTGAAGAAGAGCCTCGACCCGAAACGTCACCCATTCCTTCTATCTGGAGAACATGGAATGGTAACGCTTTGGGTCGGGACAATTCAGACTGATTGTGGGGGAAGAGTGAAAGAAAGCTGGAACATGGATAGGTGACGGGTCTTGGGTAGTGCCATCTTGAAAAGGAATTCAATGAACTACAGGGGAGATTAAGGGAAATCTGGCGGATGGTTGTTGCAGCAAGACAATCTACTGCACAAACGGTTGAGGCAAAGACAAGTGTTTTTTATGAAATGAAAAATTTGCAAAGTATTTGATGCTGAGAAAACGTCTAGTCTCTGAAGGGAGGAAGGCCAACTGGATTTATGTGGAACTGCTGAATGAAAGAGGGCAGAAAATATCTCTTCAGCTGACTTTTCCAATGATTATATAGTCCAATGAAATATATATTCTTAAGTGGTTGCATTGGGCAAGGATTCAGAGTTATGATCTTAGTGACTTCTACGAGGTTGTGAGAGTATGTGACAACTACTGCGGCAGTTCCAAATAATAATCTGTCAATACAAGGTATTACTCTGCAACAGATTCACAACATCTCTGGTTATTCATCTGGATAAAAGCAGCTGAAATGTATGTTTTGTATGTACAACATAATGTTGGATGCCAGGCTTGTCCTCAGGGACAGTGAAGCCTACTTTCAATTGATCAGTGAGACAGTGAAGAAGTTACCACAAATTTCAATTGATTGCAGAAATAAATGATAAAAGATGAATTTTGAAGTGATTTCTTTACACATAAAGCCCTTGGAATACATAATTCCATGCAACCAAACAGTGTGGAGAGGAACTCAAACCTTTTCTGCCTGGCTGACTTATCAAGCTGACATCTGATTAATCTGACATTCTGAAGAAGAGTGTCGACCTGAAACGTCACCCATTCCTTCTGAGATGCTGCCTGTGCCGTTGAGTTACTCCAGCATTTTGATTGTAAATGGTCCTTTACACCTGGTACCTTAATTTAAATCCAATCCAACGTGAATATAGGTAACATTGTAATCATTTAATCTACAATGAATTTTGGAAGGTAATTATGGTAGAATGCCTATTACTAGATTCTGATTGATCTCACAAGGCATATCCAGAAGGGAAATGTGAAAAGCACTTTTCACAATTTCAGATCTTAAGTACATACTTATTAAAAAAGCTGTCTAGTTTAGTTCAGTTTAGTTTAGAGATACGTGGAAACAGGCCCTTCGGCCCACCAAGTCCGTACTGACCAGTGATCCCTGCACATTAACAATATTCCACACACACAAGGGACAATTTACATTTTTATACCAATCCAGTTAACCTACAAACCTGCACGTCTTTGGAGTATGGGAGGAAACCGAAGATCTCGGAGAAAACCCACGCAGGTCACAGAGAGAACGTACAACCACCCCATACAGACAGTGCCCGTAGTAAGGATCGAACGCGGGTCTCTGGCGCTGGCAGTAGCTCTACCGCTGTGCCATCATGCCACCGTGCTTTCATTACCATAATAAAGGGAAATACAGCTAATTTGAACAGTGTTCTAATAAACTTGATAATGATTGGATAACATTTTAAAGATATTGATTAGGAGATAAATAACATCCAAAGAATTAGTATAAGCAGAGAAATCTCTGCTTTTCTTCAATTTTACCTTAATGTTTACAAATACACAGGACTAGATGTTAAAAGTCCAAAGTGCCAAATATCAATATCCCGATGGTGATGGGAGCCTTCTGCACTCACCTATGCTCCTCCGATGTTGAGAAAGGCTAGGCAGACATGTCATTGGGGTTATCAAGTGGGCACCTACTTTCATCGACGTTTTGCTGATTGAATCCACAATGTCTCCAGTAGGCTCAGTGGTGCATTCTGGCGTCCCAGAACCATCCCCCTCTGCATCTGTCTAGTCGGATATTTGGGAGACCAAATGGGGTCTTTAAGAGCAGATGGGGTTTGGTTTAGTACCTCAATCAGAAGATAGTATCTTTGACAGATCTCTCTGCCCTCAATGACACACTGTAAAATCAACCACTACCGTGTGTCCTTGAGTCAGACTCAAAACCACAATCTTAAATGTGAGAATGTTGTCAACTGCAATAAAATATTAAAAATAAGAATTTGAGTAAGAGAACCAGGAGGAAGCCATTATGCTTGAGCCTGTTCTGCTCTGCTCTTCAATAAGGACATGGCTTATTCTTGCTTAGTCTCCTTATACTCTTCTAGCCCTGCTCAAAATCCTATCAATCTCAAGTCTTTGAATTCATAGAATGCTTGGATATCATCATGCAGTGTCTAATATACAACCAACTGTACATTATACATCCTGTGGAATATTTTATTCTTCCTCCAAGTGCTAACATATTTTACTCTGGCAAATACAAATTAAAACCAAATAAAGATCTAATTTGGATTCACTTCTATCATTTGTGCACAAGTCTAGAGTAACAATTAAGATGGTTGTGAATATTTATGGCTGGGTCAATAATTACCAATGTGACTTGTAACACAATACATTAGAGCCTGTCTAACCTCGACAAGTACATCACAGACATAATCCACTGAGAATAACACATTTAGTTACATGTTTACTAAGTCTCATTACTTTTCATAGTGGACCTTGTAACTCACAGAGAACATGATGCAGAAAAATGACTCAGACATGCCATGGAAAAATACTTACAAATGTTTAAGAGATGTTTTTCAGTATAATTTAATTATGACACTATTGAACAATTGCAGAGGTATGTTTTAGATTTGAAAACCTTTCTAATTTGAAATTAAAATGGTATACCTCTATGTTTGTTTCACCCAAAGTAACTCAAAGACTGCCTATAGAATGCCACCTTAGATGTTGCATCCAAAAATATTTGTCAGGTTTTTTTATAAAATAGAAATATAATTTGCAAAACATATCAAGCCCTATGAATTTAGGGAGAACTTTGAAATATTAAGAAACTCATCTTTCCGTTTTATTTGAAAACATTTAGGGAGTTCTTTAAAAAAAAAAATAGTTGACACGATAGTGAAAATAGGATGTGTTGGCCAGAGCATGTGTGATCATCACCTCCTTCTCTGTGTTGATGCCAGGGGAGATTTTCCATGAAGTACATGCCCAGAAGCTAGCACCTGGTAAAATGCAGGCAGAACAACAGAGCTCAGTGCTGCAATTGAAGTACCAGCCTAAATTAAACCATGTGCCGTTCATTGTTGGTCTGAAAAAGGCTTCCAGTAAAACTGGCATTTGTGATCATATCTTTCTGCTGAGTGTTGGCCTATATTTTACCTGGATTCTCAAAGCAGCAAAATATAGCCGACTGCCTCTGCTTTCTGATATTTGACCATGTCTAGTAATTTTGGCAACATTAGGAATGCCAGTTCCATCTGGTTACAGTCTGAAGAAGGGTTTCGGCCCGAAACGTTGCCTATTTCCTTCGCTCCATAGATGCTGCTGCACCCGCTGAGTTTCTCCAGCATTTTTGTCTACCTTCCATCTGGTTACACTTTGATTATGGAACCACTGTTGATCTTGATTAGTACGGGTGTCAGAGGTTATGGGGAGAAGGCAGGAGAATGGTGTTGGGAAGGAGAGACGGATCAGCCATGGTTGAATGGCAGAGTAGACATTTGGGCCAAATGGCCTAATTCTTCTCCTGTTATGACCTTATGTTGCCAGAGAACTAAAGCATTTAAGTGGCAATGCACTTACTTTATTACACGAGCACTGTGTCTTTTTTTTTATACCAAGTTTCTAGTTTTAAACCAAGGTCCTAGTTTCTACATTTATCCTCACTGTTATAGTGGTATTTTTTCATGTACAAGCCAATATATTTACTCAACTTTTCTTCAAAATTGACACCACAATACTGAATCACTGTCCATTAAGACCTAATTAATATAACTTTGGGCACAGCGGTTTCCAAAAACATATTAACGAACAGAAGCTGATTGAAGAAAAAGGCAAGAAGCAGCGTGTGTTATCAACTTGGTACCTCTGATTCTAACCAGAACACGATGCATCTCCATTGTACAGCCTATTCATTCATAGGAATGAATTAAGTCTCAATTACTATTATTAGACTGCAGGCCTTTTTTTTTGTTGCATTAATGATGATAGAAGATATGGTGATCTGTCCAGAAAAGGTTGTTATAATCAGGTAATTTGCAACGCTCAAGAAGGCGCTAATTATTTATGGAGGAGATGTGGGATTTGAGGATGAGTTCAGGGGATGCGGGGAATGGATTAGATAGTACGTTTCAATGAGCTGCTCACTCCCCGGGAGCGGAGAGATGATGGGCAACCTGCAGGAAGGGCGGCATAATACAGGAATTATGTGTGTCATTCCCCTCTCAAAAAGTATATTGTGTTGGATACTGTTTGGGGATGGGAGATGGGGGGAGGGGCGTTAAGAGAAACAGAGAGGTTGGGGTGAGAGAATATAGCCTCCGAGGGGAGAATTCCCAGTTTATAACAACACATGAGCATTGGGGATATAAGGGCAAATATCAGAGAGATGCAATAAAAATGGGGTTATTTTACTGAAGGATTGCTGTTTCCCAAATACTAACTGAGATACTTAAGGTGTGTCAAACAGAGCTTTTTGATGCAGTTTGTAAATAGACCAATGAAGGAAGGAAGATGAAAGGACACAGAGTGCTGGAGTAGCTCAGCAGGTCAGGCAGTATCTCTGGAGAACATGGATAGGTGATGTTTCACAGAGTGCTGGAGTAACTCAGTGGGTCAGGCAGTATCTCTGGAGAACATGGATAGGTGACGTTTCACAGAGTGCTGGAGTAACTCAGCGGGTCAGGCAGTATCTCTGGAGAACATGGATAGGTGACGTTTCACAGAGTGCTGGAGTAACTCAGCAGGTCAGGCAGTATCTCTGGAGAACATGGATAGGTGACGTTTCGGGTTGAGACCCATCTTCAGCCCATGACTGGACATCATCTTGGAAATACAGCTGGTTATGTGGAAGGAGTGCCAGAGGGGGATCATTTGAAGATAGTGACATAACTGCATATGGAAAAGGATGGACCAGTAATAAAAGACTTAAATAGGAGAAAGGATCATTTCATTAATTCCAGGGAAGACATCGCCAAGTTAGACTGGGAACATCTACTTGCAGGCAATTCCACATCTGCACAGTAGGAAGTATTGAAATAAGAAATAGCAAGAGTTCAAGGCCAACATATTCCTGTTAAGGTTAAAGCAGGGCTAACAAGTATAGGTTGAGAGATAGTAAGTGTTGAATAAAGAGAAAAAAAAGGAAGCATATGACAGGTTTAGGGAAGTGATGACAGAGCTGGCTCATCAAGAGTATAAAAAGTGTAGGGGGATGCTTGATACCGAAATTAGGAAAGCTAAGAAGGGTCATGAAAATCACTGGTAGACAGGATTAAGGTAAATCTGAAGGCATTACATAGAAATATTACGGGCTAAAAAATAACCAGGGAAAAAATAGAACCCATTAGAAACAACAGTCAACGGTCAGTATGGACTCAGTGGGCTGAAGGGCCTGTTTTCATGCTGTATCTCTGAACTGAACATGGGCAACTTGTGCTTGGACCCAGAACATTTAGGGTGAAGTCCAAAATAAACACTTTACATCAGTATTTACAAAGGAAACAATGAAGTAGTTGAAGAATTCAGTGAAGTCCAGGGCACATATCAACAAAAAGTACTTTAGGCCTTAGCAGGTTTTAAGGTGTATACATTCACATGGCCAGATGGGATTTATCCCAGACTGTCACAGGAAACAAAGGGAAGAGAATGCTGGCGGTCTGGCTGAGATTTTAAAATATTTGCTACAGCAAAATAAGGTGCCAGATAATTGGAGACGGAAAATGTGATCTGCCTTTACACGAAAGACAGCCTGGTAACTATAGACCTGTGGGCGGGAAGATACTGGAAAAACAAATGATGGAAAGGACTAATGAGTACTTGGAAAGACAGGAACTAATCAGAAACAACAAACAACCCTGTCTGACCAAGTTGATTGAATTATTTGGAGAGGTTATAGATGTATTGATGAGCATAAGTTGTATTGCTGAGCATGATGGGCAGTGGGCAGGTGCTATAGACCTGCACGGGATGGTAGACGCTCCCACCCTCACCAGTCTCGGGCAGATGGGGCTCGTCAGCCTGGGAAGGCAGTCCATCTAGGAGTGGGAAAACTCTGATTTAAAACCTCCACTGCCTTGTGGCCATATCCAGTCATGGAAAAGGCTCCAGGAGTAAACCTCAAGAAAATCCGGAGTCGGAGCCCCTAAGGCAGTTCGTCGTTGTCTACAACCTCGCTCTGACAGCTCCTGCGACGGCGCTGGTGCCAAACTGTAACGGCCCTGCTGTTCCTTTGGATCGATCAGCGACGTGGAGAGGGGGGACGTGCTGCATGGGCAGCAGCCTGTCCTCCATATGACATCGCCCAGGCTTGCATCCGACCAGGATGCATCACCCATGGCCAGTCATGACCGAGGGGGGCCTACTGTACTGTACGATGAGCATAAGGCAGCAGGTGAGATTAGCATGGATTTTAATAAGGACAAGGCTTTTAGCATGTGAGAATAATTGAAAGGGTTAGGGCAAGTTGGCAAACTGGATCCAAAATTAGCTTTCAATAAGAAACAAAGGGTCATTGTGGAGGGTTGTTTTTGCAGTCAGATGCCTGTGGCAGGTGGTATCCCAGATTGGTGCTGGGACACTTGCTGTTCATGATGTAGGTGAATGACGTGGATGCATTTTGAATATGAGTCTCCAGCATACAACATGCTCAGGTCTTAGGGAGTATTAAACAACAGAGAGAAACTTGGCATCCAAGTCAGTTAATCTTTGATGGTGGCATTGCAGGTGAATGGCATGTGTGGGAAGGAATTGCAAATGCTGGTTTAAACTGAAGATAATGTAGACACAAAAACCTGGAGTAACTCAGCGGAACAGGCAGCATCTCTGGAGAAAAGGAATAGGTGACTTTTCGGGTCCAGACCCTTCTTCAGACAACCCTTATTCAGAATAACATGGGCGGGGAAGTATAGTGTAGGAAGGAACTGCAAATGCTGGTTTAAACCAAAGATAGACACAAGAAGTGGAGTAACTCAGCGGGCCAGGCAGCATCTCTGGAGAGAAGGAATGGGTGACGTTTCAGAAGAGTCTCAACCCGAAACATCACCCATTCCTTCTCTCCAGAGATGCTGCCTGTCCCGCCGAGTTACTCCAGCTTTTTGTGTCTATCTTGGGTGTGAAAGTATATGGTACGCTGGCCATTAGTCGTGGCTTTGAATACTGAAGTAGAGAGTTGGTGATCCAATTTTATAAAACCGCGAGCAGGCCACAGTTGGAGCACAGCCAGCAGCTTTGATCAACAAGTTATAATAAGGATGTGATAGCACTGGCGAAGAATCAACATCCTGGACAATTACCTGTATGTTGCCATGAATGGAGTTCAGCTATGAGGAGAGGCTGGAGAAGCTAAGTCTCTTCTCCCTGGAGTTGAGGAGATCAGGGGGGGGGGGGGGGGGGGGGGGGGGGGGAGGGGAACATGACCAACATATTTAAAATTATAAGGGAAATAAATATGGTAAATTCAGGAACATTTTCCTCATATCCATCGTAAGTAAAACTAGAGGACATAGGCTTGGGAGAAGGGGGAAGAGATTTAGCGGGGACATTTTTAACTAGGATGGGGTGAGTATCTGGGAATGCACTGCAGGAGAGAGAGAGAGCTAGATTCAGAGTCACTGACAGCATTGAAGAAGTGTCAAGATGAGCACTTGAATCATCTAGGTGTTGAAGGTTTTAAGCCAAGTGCTGGAGGGTGAGATTAATATGGATGGCAACACAGTGGATGTAATGGATGCTATGGATGAAATGGATGAAATGGCCTATCTTCATGCTGTGTGATTCAGGCCAAGAATACAAAGCAAAACAATCTTAGATCAATCCAGGTATCTGCTTATAGCAAATCAAACAGACAGCGGATCAGGCATCTGTGGAAGGAAATGGACAGACTGTGTCCATTCCCCATTTCTTGCCCAGAAGCCTCCTCGCGGCGATCCCTGGATGCGACGACACGATGCGCTCTGTGGCGCGTCGGGCGACAATTCTGTCAACATGTTGGACGATGACAGAAGCCACCAGCGAGCTACATCATCTGACATACGGGCGAACTAACGCCCAGAATTGCCTGACCTGCTAAATCTGTCCAGCAGTTTTTGCTTTTGGTTTTGCTTAAGATTCCAGCATCTGCGGACTCTTGTGTCTCCATTGTGCTTGGTTAAATCCTGTTGGCCCAGCATCTGCGGACTCTTGTGTCTCCATTGTGCCTGGTTAAATCCTGTTGGCCCAGCATCTGCGGACTCTTGTGTCTCCATTGTGCCTGGTTAAATCCTGTTGGCACAATTCCAGTTGCGTATCCGATGATTGAAAACTGCACAGGCGTCATCCGTATTGACTGCAGAGGGCAGTCTGATCTCCCTGGAGCTGTCCAGGGACTTGCATTTCACAGTCAGTGAGTTGTTGAAGTCGACTCCCTGAAAGTGTCGGCAATCTAGAAGCTTGGAGTGAAAACAGAAAGCGACAGAAACACACAACTGGCAACATCTGTAGCAAGGTAAACAAAAGTTGATACTTCCATTCAAAGACCATTCATCAGCAGCATGGCTCCTTTGGCACAGAGGGGAGAAGAGGAAAAGCAGGACATTACAGATGTGCACAAAACCCTTTGAGAGCTATATCCCACATTATGTAACAACCCCTCTGGTCCATCTATTGTATGTGAGTTGAATTGATTTTATTTATGTATAGTGTTGTCTGATTTGATCGGATAGCATGCAAAGTATAACTTCGGTACACGTGACAATAATAGACCTACACCTGATATGTGCCTGGTGATAATTTGGCACCCATGCTCAACCTCTTCCTCCCACCACCACCCACACACTGTTGGCAGCTATGGGAATGGAAGAAATGACACAGTGAGATTGTACTGAATGGATGCCCACTGGTAAGTGTGGATGTGGTGGACCTCATGGTCTAGTTCCAAGCTGCATGACTCATGCCAGAAATACAAAGCAAATCAAAGATCAATCCAGATATCTGCTGAAAGCAAAAAAAAACACACACACACAGACTGCTGCAGGAACTCAGCACCATACCAGACCAAGATCTTTCCCTGTACTCTGTGTGATACTATTGATCACAGGGAGCGTATGCAGCCATACAGAGGAAATTAAAGACACATTTGACCTTGTGTAATTTGCATCTTGTTACAGTTCTCTGGAGCTGATAGCCTGCGGAGAAGTGAATGAAGCGCGTCCCCCTGTGTGGACTTTCTCCATCCCCGACAATCTCACTGTCGGACCAGATATTTTGTCCTCCGTTCATATGTGACGGTGAGATGCGGTTTGAAGCAGAATGAATCGAACCAACGCGTTTGCCCCCTGCAATCTCCTCAGCACAAAGGAATCGTGGAAACACTGACACCTCCCACTGTGGCCATTATGCCAAATACACATCTCACTGCACTCTCCTTTGGGTTCAAACAATTCCTTTCAAAGTCACATCACCAGAATAAATGTTACATTCACTTCCAAAAATAGAATAAAGTGTAAGAATGCCACAATAATTTGCCACTATACATTACTCAAATCCGAAAAAAATTTGCAAAGGATCTTTTCAGAATTGCGATCTAGAGATACACCTGAAAATCAAACCAAACCCTTTTTCGATCAATACTATCCGAAAGGAATGAATACAGAACAAAGGCAAATTTGACACATCAAAAGCTAATTGACACAGTTGCTGAAAATCTGCAATTAAAACGGAAAAATTGACATTCTCAGCAAGCTGAGCTTTTTCTGCAGAGAGTAAAAGATAACATTTCAGAACTAATTTCAATGCCGCACATTTTTGGAATAACTTTGGGGATCAAAGTATCAAATCGGAATAAAAGCAGCAATAAAGAAAATTATGAATGGTTATCCACTTGAAACAGTGACTGTTTTTCACTCCATAGATGCTGCCTGACGTGCATTTCCAACATACTTTATTTTCATTTCGGAAAAACATTTCCACACCAGGGCATCGGATATGTCCTCATTCTTCAGGGAATGGGGTTTCCCCTCTTCTACCATAGATGAGGCTCTCACCAGGGTCTCTTCTATACCCCGTGACTCTGCTCTCACTCCCCATCCCCCCACTCGTAACAAGGACAGAGTCCCCCTAGTCCTCACCTTCCACCCTAGCAGTCGTCACATACAACAAATAATCCTCCGACATTTTCGCCGCCTCCAACGTGATCCCACCAGTTGCCACATCTTCCCATCTCCTCCCCTGTCTGCTTTCCGCAGAGACCGCTCCCTCTGTAACTCCCTGGTCAATTTGTTCCTTCCCACCCAAACCACCTCCTCTCTGGGCACTTTCCCTCGCAACTGCAGTAAATGCTACACTTGTCGCTTTACCTCCCCCCTTGACTCCATTCAAGGACCCAAGCCGTTTTTCCAGGTGCGGCAGAGGTTCACCTGCACCTCCTCCAACCTCATCTATTGCATCCGCTGCTCTAGATGTCAGCTGATCTCCATCGGTGAGACCAAGCGTAAGCTTGGCGATCGCTTCGCCCAACATCTCCGCTCGGTTCGCAATAACCAACCTGATCTCCCGGTGGCTCAGCACTTCAACTCCCCCTCCCATTCCGAATCCGACCTTTCTGTCCTGGGTCTCCTCCATGGCCAGAGTGAGGACCACCGTAAATTGGGGGGGGGAGCAGCACCTCATATTTCGCTTGGGCACTTTGTACCCCAGCAGTATGAACATTGACTTCTCTAATTTCAGGTAGTCCCTACTTTCTCCTCCCCTTCCCAGCTCTCCCTTGGCCCACTGACTCCAACTCTTCCTTACTTCTTCCCAACCATCCCCCCCCCCCCACCCTCATATCAGTCTGAAGAAGAGTCTCGACCCAAAACGTTGCCTATTTCCTCGCTCCATAGATGCTGCCTCACCTGCTGAGTTTCTCCAGCATTTTTGTCTACCTTCGATTTTCCAGCATTTGCAGTTCCTTCTTAAATGCAGATATCAGTCTCCCAACCCTACGCTGCCAACTGTGCACTCACCATGTGTGCCCCCATTAGCAGTACCATTGGTTTACATGCTCACTTGCCATGGCACAACCTGGGGGTGAGGTTGTTCAACTGTTGTGGGGATGTTCTACGGGCTTTACTGCAGTTCTAGTCATTAATTACAACACACTAAAAACTGGAATTGTAAAATTCGTACTATTCTAATCATTTGACGGTGAATAAATCTACTCATTCTTGGGCTGCGTGAGCTGCAGATTCATACCTTTAGTCTCTGCAGCAGAAATATTCAACATTTAAAAATATGGTTTAATTAGTGGAACCTGCATATGGCATATTGACAATTGACATGTATTGTGGTGCATTCCTGCTGTTACAAATGAAGAGCAATCCTCCCCAGAGCAATGGTGTCAGATACATTTCCAGTTCATTGGAGTGTCTTACTTTTGTGGAAATTAATCTACACTACACTTTTCTCTGCTTGAATGACAGCTGAACAGACATGAAATTACAATGATACCTTTAAACCTGAATGAAATATTTGTATGCTTTCACAGATACCTGTATTAATTTGCCAAATGAGCTAAAACCTTATGAGACAAGGCTTGATATGAAACTTGAATCAGTTCTCTTTTACACGGTGATCATTCAGGATTACATTCACTTCTTTCAGTCTATAACAACTATTGGTGTTATGGAGCCAAGGATGCTGTGTTTTTCTCATAATTTGGTGTAATAGTCATGCTGTAGCTTTATAAAACTTTGGTTGGGCTGCATTCAGAGTACTCTGTGCAGGGAATTGTAGGATATTGATCAGGTGCAGACAGAAAGGATTAGTTAAAAAATGCATCATGTTCAGCACAGACATCATGCAGCACAGACATCATAACGGCAGCGGCTCGACTGCAGTCCATCTGTCTTTATCCCTGTCGGGTCTCCGGTGTTGTTGGGCCTAACACAGTGGAGCCGGCGGCTGCCTCCGACCGGAACCAACCTGGGGGCTCCGGTCGCGGAGCCTGCGGACCTGCCATCTGGCCGACTTCGGAGCGGGAGGAGCTGTGGTGGCGCGCGGCTGCAACCCGACTTCGGAGCTTCGGAGGCTCTGGCTGCAGGCCCGGTGGACAGTAACATCGGGAGCTCGCAGGTCCCTGATGGGAGACCGCTTTTCGGAACTCCCGCAATGGCAACTTCTTCCGCCGGAATCGCGGGGTGAAATTATTTGGAGCGGGGCCTAACATCGTGCAGCGCAGCTTAACGGCTGCAGGACTTACCATCGCCCGCCAGGGGCTTTAACATCGGGAGCCCCAGTCGCCTCGACGCTACAGTTGGACTGCTGGACCGTGGGAGGAGAACAAGGGAAGAGATAAGACTTTGCCTTCCATCACAGTGAGGAGGTGTTGGAGATTCACTGTGATGGATGTTTGTGTAAATTGTGTTAAGTGTGGGTCTTGTTTTTTTTTGTAATTGTTAAGACTGTAGAAAATGCAATTTTGTTCAAACCAAGCTGTTTGAATGACAATAAAAGGCATTCTATTCTATTCTATTCTATTCTATTCTGGTGGACCTATTCCTGTGCTATAATTTTCTCTTTGGTTAAAGAAAATAATTAATTGGAATAGAGTGGGACATACTATCTCGAATATATCTGGACACTCATTTGTAGATCAGATTTACTTGCTCAACTTGGCTCCATAACTGTCAATTCTCTTTCTTCACATATAAAACAAAATTGATCTTGGCCCAGGCTTAACATCTTATTACGGGAAGAATGACAGCCTAATTTCCACAGCCTAACTGGACATTACTGATGTGTCGGAAGGAACTGCAGATGCAGACACAAGATAGACACAAAGTGCTGGAGTAACTCAGCGAGACAGGCAGCATGAATAAGGGTCACGACCCATAATGTCACCACTTCCTTCTCTCCAGAGTTGCTGCCTGTTCCACTGAGTCACTCCAGATTTTTGTGTCTATCTTTGGACAATACTGATTTTGATTGAGAGAAGGTGTCAGACAAACAAGTGTGTGTATAACTACTGGGATGTTAAACCATCTATCACTTTCTCCAGTTAAATTATGTTCGACAACTTAATGCAATCCACCAGACCTTTTGTCCTGTGTATTTATCCTGGGAGCACAAGTTTGTCCTATGATAATATTTAGCAAATGTTAGAGCAACAATTCCCCTCACCCACTGTTTTGTATGGTCACAAATCTGAAAGTATAAATTTATCTTTAGTCGCTGGAAGTAAATAGTACCATGATAGCTCTTCTGTGTTAAGGGCCTGTCCCACTTTCATGACCTAATTCACAACCTTTTTTACTCGTGGACATTTTTCATCAGGCTAGAAAAACCGCCCCGACCTACTTGATGCCACGAGTACCTATGACTAGCATGTCGGCCTGCTACGACCTACCTACGACCTCCTACGACCTCGTGACGACCATGCTGCAAGTATGAGTCAAGGGCAACCTCGGCAGAGGTCGTGAATTAGGTCGTGAAAGTGGGACAGGCCCTTTAGGGCATTCGGCCAATCAAGTCTACTCCACCATTCAATCATGGCTGATCCATCTCTCCCGCTAATCCCATTCTCCTGCCTTTCTCCCCATAATCTCTGACACATGTACTAATCCAGAATCTAACTATCTCTTCCTTAAAAATATCCACTGACGACCTCCACAGCCTTCAGGCAAAGAATTCCACAGATTCACCATCATCTAACTAAATAAATGTCTCCACCTACTTGATGCCACGAGTACCTACGACTAGCATCACGGCCTGCTACGACCTACCTACGACCTCCTACCACCAGACCAGAGGGCATAGGTTTAAGGAGAAGGGGAAAAGATTTAATAGTAATCTGAGGGGGTAATTATTTGGCTCAAAGGGTGATGAGTGTATTGAACAAGCTGCCAGAGGAGGTAGTGGAGGCAGAGACTAATCCAACGTTTAAGAAACAGTCAGACAGATACATGGATACAACAGGTTTGGAGGGATATGGGGCCAAACCCAGGCAGGTGGGACTAGTGTAGCTGGGGGATATTGGTTGGTGTGGGCAAGTTGGGCCAAAGGGCCTTTATCCACACTGTATCACTCTATGGCTATGATCAGCGTGATTTATTCACAAGTACTGAGTTAGAAGGTCATGGATTGAGTTGAATTGAATTTATTTGTCAGTCAAAAAGAAAATTTGAATGAAATGTCATTACGTCCTATTCCAAAACTCGAGCACTAAACCTCTATAATACTATGAAATCAGCAACAGCAGGACTATATATAGCTACATAAACCCACCAGCGATTCTGAAAGCAAGATATACATGCATTTGGAAGGACAGGGATTGATTAGAGATAGTCAGTATGGTTTTGTGTTTCACAAATTTGATTATTTTTTGAGGTACTGAAAAGGTTGAAAAGGACAGGATTGTAAGGGTTTCAGCAATGTCTTTGCTAAGGTTCTGCATGGTAGGCTGCTCTGGTAGGTTGGGATGGATGGGAACCGGGGAGAGCTAGATAACTGGATACAGAATTGACTTAGTGGTAGGGAGCAAAGGATAGTGGTGGAAGGTTGTTTTTCAAACTGGAGGCCTGTGACAAGTGGTGAGCCTCAGGGGTCATCTGTACCAACAATTTGGATGAATATGTACAAAGATAGATTAGCATGTTTGAGATGAATATAAAATGGTATTGGAGACACTGAAGGCGGTTACCAAGCATTAAAACAGAATCTTGATCAGCTTGGCATGTGGGCCGAGGAATGGCAAATGGAGAGTGAGGTGCTGTGTTTTAGGACGTCAAACTAGGGTGGGACCTTCATGGTTATTGAGCCTGGGGAGTACTGTAGTGGAGGTATCTAGGAGTCCCAGTACATGGTTGCCTGGTAGATAGGATGGTGAAGAAAATGTTGGCATGCTGGTCTACATTAGTCAGGGAATAGAGTAGAGATGGTGGGACACTGTGTTACAGTTGTACAAGACATTGGCAAGGCCACATTTGGAGTATTGTACTCAGTTTTGGTCACCCTGCTATAGGAAAGATACCATTAAGCTGGATAGAGTGCAGATAATTAGAAAGATGGTGCCCAGACTCAAAGGACTGAGTTATTGGGGGGGAAACATATAATAAAAACATGAAAGGTATATTTTCATACAGTGTAGTTGATGTCATTTGGAAACATAAAGGGATAGGAAAGGTTAGAGGGATATAGTCCAAATGCAGGCAGTTGAGACTAGATTAGATAGGGCTTCTGGATGGGTTGGGTCAGAAGGCCCATTTCTGTGGCTGTATGACTATAACTTTATACTAAACAGACTAAGACTCAACAACCAAACTGGATGAAAAGGCAGCATCCATTTTTGGCAGGTTTTCAAGTGTGCTGACGTCACACCTGTGGACATTGATGGATGGCAAAATAGTACAGGCCTGATACATTTGTCATTCTTTTTGGGTAACATCGCATGATGCTTCAACATGGTTTTGTTGCCTTTAGCTGTCTAAGGGTACACTGAGATTGAAATGTACCCAAGCTCAAAAAATGCCATTACTTCTGGAACAGGCTGATTATATGATTCACAAAAGAATCTCAATGTTTTTCATGCACTAATAAGTTTGCTCATTTTGTTTGATAGCATGAACTGAACAGCAGTAAAACTTCTGCAACTCAATCAAAGGAAACATGGTTAAGATGACATTTAGATCACATACAGCAAAATAATCATCTAAAATATTCAAAGATTTTTTCCCATATATTTAATGATAAAACAAACTACAATGAAAGCATCGGCTCTTCATGAAGATGTTACATTTGAGAGAGGCGCAGGCTGGCATTAGATTAATGCCGGAGAACAACGTACAGATTATGCAATGATCTTAGATGTTTGTTGGTTCTTTCAAAACAAATCAAAATAAGCAGAAAGCACCAATTATATAAAATGTGCATAATTGATCTACAGTTTTCAGGTTGACTCATTTTGTTGTTTGGTGACAGTTCCTTTTAAAGTGTCTCCACTTTGATGTTAAAATTGGAACCATTGCCTGTCCACAAAACCTTGTGCTAAATTTTAATCGCCCTGATCAGTAGCCTTACGAACCCTTATTATCACCCAAGCTTCAAGAAACCACATGCTGACTTAAAGTTGGGTGTTGGACTTACTAATTGGTCAATATCTATTTTTCTGCAGTGGTGTGTTTACTGGGGTGTCATGAGATATTTAATTGGCTAACTTGTTACTAGCAAATAAAAAGACAGCTAAAGAAAGCTGTACCAAAGTATATTACTACAGTACTAGGTATCATCGAACAATAAGCATGCAGCATAATTGAAACAAGTGATCAAATTGGTTGAGAAACTGGTGTTTTTTTATGGAAGTTCACAATGCTAAAATAATATGTGAGAATTCTTATATTTCTAAACAAACTTGGAAATGCACAATGTAATTGAGGGAAAATCTGTAAATAACCCCAGCCAGCAAGAGCCATGACCAATATCACAATAGTGCAATCTCAAGTGTTGTCCATGTCACACTGACCTGGAAATACATTGCCTTTCCTTCATCATCACTAGATAAAATTTAAAAGCAGAGTAAATCAACCTTCATACCAGGAGTTTCTTCCTACATGCCAAAGACGTGTGAGGTTGCAGGTTAATTGGCACCTGTAAAATTGCCCATAATAAGTGGGGAGTGGATGAGAAAGTGGGGTAACATTGAACTAGATTGTATACAGGAGATTGATGGTGTGCATGGGCACAGTGGCCAAAGGGCCTGTTTCCTTACTGCATCTCTAAACTAATCTAAACTAATCTTAACTAAACTGATCACAGGCTCTTTATTGATGGCTTATCTTAACAAAGAGCTTACAACCATGTAAATCAGGTTTTTTTAAAAAAAGTACTTGGATGCTTACAAGAAAAGCCAAAGCCCAAAGGGCTAGTGCTAAAACCTGGGGTTATAGTGGTTAGATTCTTATTTGGCTGAGATGAATGACTGCCGCCTGCATTATTATTTTTCTCTGATTCTACAAGCACCCTACCCCTGAATTTTACTTCCACCTATAAATGTTTCCAAAATAGTTCAATAGTGTTTGCTCCACCTTCCGTTTCAAATAGCATTTTCCCCCACATGAAAAAGAACAGAAAATGCTGGAAACATTCAGAAGATCAGGCAGCATCTGTGAAGGGATCAATAGAGTTAATGTTTCAGATCAAAGACCTTTTGTTGAAACTAGTACGTGTCAGAAATTGAGCCTAAATGTGTTCGTAGAAGTGCTAAATCATAAATAGGAACTGTGCCCATTTCCTGCTCTTACAAATAAGCTTGAAATTACCTGCCAGATATTTCTATTTCTAACTGGTTATAATTCTCTTGCCTTCTATTGAGGTATCTCATGGATACATCCTTACAGGAAAATCAAATAAAAATTTCGCAATCATTCCGAATAAATGACTCCCCTCTCTTCCCGTGCCTGGACTCACATTTGACTCGTCACTCCCACCTGCGTCTTGATGCATCTGTGACTACAGAGAACAAGAACCAAATCTCCAGAAAATGTAATTAATAACCTGCATGCTTCACAGGGATTCAGAGAATAATGGCATAGTCCCATGAAAGCAATGGTAATAGGCTTGAGGTGTCCTTGAGGACTGATTGTGACTCATGAACACTTGTTTCTATTTATTCTATTCCAAGTAACATACCACATTCGGTTCATGGTCCAGTGAGCAGCAGTAATCTCTGCAAATTTGTATGTGTTTGAGACCAGGACCACCAACAAGTCTTTCAAAGCACTGGAAAATCTATAGGTATCTGGTATCAGTATTGGTATTGTCACATGTATTGAGATACAGTGAAAATACTGTTCAGCATGTTATTCAGGCAAATCATACCATGCATGAGTGCAATAGATTGTGCAAAGTCAGAATACACCTTTGCAGCTGCTGAGAAAGTGCAGATAGAAAAAAATTGCAGGGGCTACAATCAGGTAGATCAGGTGTTTATTCCACCAAATCCGTCCTATTCTTTGAAAGGTTAACCAAACTCATGGGACTTGGAGTCAGCACTCATCTCTGCAAATGGATCCTTTACTTCCTGACCAACATACCCCAATCAGTGATGCTTGGGGACAAATCATTCTCTATGATAATCCTCCAGAGAACAGTCCTGATCCACTGTCTACACATCTCATTGGGGACCCTCGGACCACCTTTGATCGGACTTTGCTGGCTTAACCTTGCACTGAACGTTATTCCCTTATCGTGTATCTGTACACTGTGAATGGCTCAATTGTAATCATGTATTGTCTTTCTGCTGGCTGTTTAACACTGTACCTCGGTACACGTGAAAACACGTACACAGTCTGAAGAAGGGTTTCGCCTCGAAACGTTGCCTATTTACTTCACTCCATAGATGCTGCTGCACCCGCTGAGTTTCTCCAGCATTTTTGTCAACCTCTGACAATAACCTAAACTGAAACTGAAACTGTTAATGCTTGTTCCTGGGCAAATACCCTTAATATAAGCCCGATAAGCCCAATATAGGCCAGTACAGGACCATGGTGGGACCGCACCTGGAGTATTGTGCGCAATTATGGTCTCATAATTTGAGGAAGGACATTATTGCTATTGAGGGAGTGCAGCGTAAGTTCATCAGGTTAATTCCCAGGACGGCTGGACTGACGTATGATGAAAGAATGGGTTGACTGGGCTCGTATTCGCTGGAATTTAGAAGGACAAGAGGTGATCTTATAGAAACATATAAAATTCTTAGAGGATTGGACAGGGTAGATGCAGGAAAATTGTTCCCGATGTTGGAGGAGTCCAGAACCAGGGTCACAGTTTAAACAGTTTAAGAATAAGGGTTAGACTATTTAGGGCTGAGGTGAGGAAAAACGTTTTCCCCCAGAGAGTTGTGAATCTGTGGAATTCTCTGCCACAGAAGGCAGTGGAGGCAAATTCACTGGATGTTTTCAAGAGAGAGTTAGAGTTAGTTCTTAGGGCTAAGGGAATCAAGGGATATGGGGAAAAAGCCAGAATGGGGTACTGATTTTGGATGATCAGCTATGATCATATTGAATGGTGGTGCTGCCTCCTGCACCTATTTTCTATGTTTCTATGATGTTCACTCAATCATCCAGGTCAGGCTGGCTACCAAAATCAGACTCTGGAACCACATACCCCATTCTGAGCTCTATAATGGGGAGATATTATCAGTTGACCAGAGCAATAGATTCAAGGATGTGAGGAAACACAACATTCCCACTGACTCCTGGCAATCTCAAGCTCACAACCATTCACAGTGGACAAGGTGCATTTGGAATGGTCTTGAGAGCAACTAGGCACACAGCATGCATACACAAAGCCCTGCATAAGCAGCAGAAATAGTGTCTCACCTCAACACTCCCCATTTGACCGACCCGATCCTACTTTAGCCTCATTTGCAATTTCACACCCCACAAATCCAGAGTGGACATACTGTCGGTCATCCTTGATACTGAATGGCTGCCAAGGAAGACCAAGTGACAACGATTCTTCCATTTTTGAGGCATTTCTTCACTTTTCCATCCCACCTCAATGCTTCTCCCTCGGTGGCAAGAATCTTACCGTTCATTTACAATCATCTCCCAAACATGAGAACAGAACAAAGTCAGTAATGGGATGGATGCAGAACGATGTGCATGGGTTCTGAAATCTGCTGTGGGAACAGAATTGTTTTCAAAGTCTCCAGATAGCCCCAAGTATAATTTAACAATAATGGATGTTTCAGATTTTTGAGGGCAGAGCAAAATACAATAATGTCTGACCATTGCATCTTCCTGGCTTCAACTTCTCCATGCTATTCAAAAACAGATAATGAAAAGAACCATTAATCTCTTCCCTCATCACCATTCGCTAAATTATTACCATTTGGGGAGCATATTGTTATTTTCACCCGATTATGCAACACATCCGATCCATCTATGCTAACATGCTACCATTCTGACCATATCATTGAGATTTTGAGAAGCTTCATCTAACTCTCCATGAATTTGTTATTATGTACCTATTTACATACCACCCCATTTCCACAACCAACTTCTACTTCTCATTAGCTAGAAAACATCCTCATAAATATAGAAAAGCTCTGGTGCATTCACATTAAAATGCTAATCAATAATTTAAAAGGAATTAGCAGTGTTGAAATGGCATCTTCTGCATTTGGAAACTTATTGGAAGAAAGCCAGGGAAGAAAATGCCACAACGCTGCAAGTTTTCTAACCCATAACTTGGTGGATTTAGAAAAAAGTTTCCTTGCCATTTTACAGATAATTGGAACACAGAGTTGCAGAGTTGTATTATAAGAACTAAATGCAAGTCATTGACCTGTTTTTAAAAAAAAGGATAAATAGTTAAGTAAATATTGCTGATTTGTTGCTTTTTGCAACTCAATGGTGTTTTGTGGAAATTTAACAAGCCGCAATAGCATATCCTACACACCATTTATATGGCAAGTGAAGGAGCTGTAAATATTAATGTATATTGAAATCTAGTTTTCTCCATCATTTCTTTTTTTCCTCAGTTTACGTGTAACCCTTTATTTGCAAAATGATTTCACATAATTATATATGGATCAATGTGTGTTTGATTGAGGAGCAAAGATTTTTTTTAAACTGCATAGTTTTTCCTGCAAAATTAATTGAAACACTGTGCTCAGCTGGAAGTCGACTTAATGTATAATAAACTGCTCCATTACCTATTTCATTGACTCCCATAGCAATCTGGACCACACTTCTACAAACCCTGCTTCCTGTAAAGGCTATACCCACTACTCCCAATTCCTCTATGCCGCATCTGCACCCAAGATGAGGTGTTCCATACCAGGACACCCAAGGTGTCAATAGACAATAGACAATAGACAATAGGTGCAGGAGTAGGCCGTTTGGCTCTTCGAGCCAGCACCGCCATTCAATGTGATCATGGCGGCTCATCCCCAATCAATACCCCGTTCCTGCCTTCTCCCCATATCCCCTGACTCCGCTATTTTTAAGACCCTATTTAGCTCTCTCTTGAAAGCATCCAGAGAACCTGCCTCCACCGCCCTCTGAGGCAGAGAATTCCACAGACTCACCACTCTCTGTGAGAAAACGTGTTTCCTTGTCTCCGTTCTAAATGGCTTACTCCTTATTCTTAAACTATGGCCCCTGATTCTGGACTCCCCCAACATCGGGAACATGTTTCCTGCCTCTAGCGTGTCCAAGCCCTTAACAATCTTATATATTTCAATGAGAACCCCTTTCATCCTTCTAAACTCCAGAGTGTACAAGCCCAGTTGCTCCATTCTCTCAGCATTTGACAGTCCCGCCATCCCGGGAATTAACCTTGTAAACCTACGCTGCTCTCCCTCAATAGCAAGAATGTCCTAATTCTTTAGGGAACGGGGGTTCCCCTCTTCCATTATAGATGAGTCCCTCACTATCTCCTCGATATACCGCAGCTATGCTCTTGCTTCCCCTCGCACCATTCGTACCAGGGACCGAGTCCCCCTAGTCCTCAACTTTTACCCCATCAGCCGTCGCATACAGCATATAATCCTCCGACATTTTCACCACCTCCAATAGAATCCTACCACATCTTCCCATCTCCACCTCTTTCCACAGAGACCATTCCCTCGGAAACACCCTAGTCAACGTCCCTTCCCACCCAAACCACCCCCTCCCCAGGTACTTTCCCAGCAACCGCAGGAAACGCAACACCTGTCCCTATACCTCACTGCAGTCACAATTTAATTGATTGATGGAACAAACTCAATGGGCATTTGAGCTGTTCTGCTCTTACCTTATATGCTCTTAAGAAACTTTCAGTATGGGTTTTAATTGATTTTGTGCAGGAATCCATAAACAATAGCTATTCATTCATTAAATTATTCAACTTAAATTCCAAAATTATTGACATTAAATCATAAATCCAGATGATGTTTCTCTCAGAACATTTTGGAAAGTACCAACCTAATTAAATTATTTGTTTAGTTAAGTTTAAATTAGAGATGCAGCGCGGAAACAAGCCCTTCGGCCCACCGAGTCCACGCCGACCAGCACATACTAGGGACAATTTACAATGCTTTTAAATACAAAGCCAATGAACCTACAAACCTGTACGTCTTTGGAGTGTGGGAGGAAACCAAAGACCTTGGAGAAATCTCAGGTGGTCATGGGGAGAATGTACAAACTCTGTACAGACAGCACTTGTGGTCAGATTCAAACCCTGGTCTCTGGCGCTGTGAGGCAGCAACTCTACCGCTGCGCACACCCGCCCTATATTTGATTTCCAATTCTTATTCAGCAATCAAGGCAAACCTACTGGACCACTTGTCCAAGTTACATCCAAAAACACTGTATATATTTACATAATTCCACCCCAGGCTGAATTTTGTGAATAACATTCTGGCAAATATCAAGCAATAAGATTTAAATTAAACACAACTCAGAAGACAAATATTTGAAATATAAGCAAGATTTCTTAGAACGTAGAACATTACAGCGGAAGAACAGACCCTTCAGCCCACAATGTCTGTGCTGGACATGATACCAAGCCTAACTCTGATCTACCCACCAGCCTAGAATTTCCTGGATTTTCGCTACTGCCTCTCTTAAATAAAGGAACATCATTAGCTACTCTCCAGTCCTCCTCATTAGTGATGAGAGAAATGCAAAGATCTTCGTCAAGGCTCTTGCAATCTCCTCTCTTGCCTCGCTCAATAACCTGGACTAGATCCCATCAGCTCCTGGGGATTTATCCAGCTTAATGTTCTGCAACAGCCCCAACACCTCCTCCCTCTCAATAACAAACTGCTCTTGCACATTAGTATCTCCACACTTATATCACTGTCTTCCCTCTCCTCCCTCTTGGTGCAACCAGATACAAAATGCCCATCAGGACATTACTCGTTTAGTGCCTCTTTTGTGAAGGGATAATGTTTTATCTCAGAGCCCAACCTTCCATTATTTTCTTGGATTAGTTTTCATACATACATTAGACATTAACCGTTGGTGCCATTATATAGTAGCTGGGAACCAATGGGGCATTCCAGATCTGGTATATTTGGTTCTGTTTATAGTGTCAAACTTCAAAAAAGATACTGGAAGGGGAGCAACACTGTCATCAGGCCAAAACTATGATTTAAAGGGTTACATTATGGGAATACATTACCTCCGCTTGGTTTTGTATTCCCTTAAATTCAGATAGATGGTAAAATGAGTCCTTCAAGTGCTTAAATGATTTAATCAGGTCGCTACAGGAAACCATTTCATTTGATGAGGAGGCCTGTAAGAAAATATAATCTTGAAATTAAAGCTGAACCTCTTAAAAGGGAAATTTGGCAGCTGTTCTTTACGTGTCTGGGCAGTGGAAATCTAGAATTATTTCCCACAAATGACTGCGATCAGGGAATCAATCAAAATTGGAAAATCATAATTGCCGCTCGATCATGTGGTGAATATCATAAATGCAGTAATGATGGGTAAATTAATGCACGACTCAGCCATTATCTCACCTCCTGACGAAACAGATCGATGGGCTAAATGATCCATTCCTTTATCAACGTGTGTTAATTTAGCCGATAACCCAAGGCATTCTAAATTATTTCAGCATCAATACCTGTAATTTTTAATGAGATGATAACGATTACTTAATTGCTCAGTGTCCAGTGTCCGGTAGTGTACACGGCTATAAACACTGGATTTATGTATCCAGGCCTCTTTCTATGCCATTCTAAGATACAGAGTCAGGATCTTTTACATCCCAAGGGGTGTCTGGAACTGGACGTCAGACAAGTGAACCATTCAAAGGAGATCTGAAGAGTAAGCTTTACACAAACAAGTTGTTTGTTACTTGGTACAAGCTGCCAGAAGGCAGGAACCATTACAACATTTAAAAATAATTTGGACAGGCGACCTACATATGAAAGGCATGGGGGCGCTGTCCTGTGCGCGGCTGCCCAGCCAGCAGCTGTCTGTCTTTTCATCTTTTTATTTTTTATTTTAGTTAGTTAAGTGTTTTGTTTGGAGGTCTAGACTTTTTTATGTGGGGGGTGGGGGGAAGGGGGAAACTACCTTTCAGGGTCCCTACCTGGTCGGAGAGGCAGCTTTTCTCCGGGCTGCAGCTTCGACCCGTCCTCGTGGCCTACCAGCGGGCCTGGAGCAGCGTTTCCTGTCGCGGACCGCCCAGAACCTTGGCTTCGGCGGCGGCACAGCGCTGGAGCGCTATCGTGGAGCGGGCGATGCCTTGCCCGGGTCGCCGCGCTGGAGCTCCGGTGAGCTGAAGATCGCTGAGGAAAACATCGCGGAGCTGCGGGACTGTGGAGCGACCAGCTGCGGGCGGCGGCGCTGAACTTTACACCGGGAGTCTGGGATCTCTAGATGAGATCGCCAGTTGTGGAGCTCCAACCGGCGCGGCCTTGTTGACTTCGGAAGCCGCGGCCTCCAGTACGGAAGCGGCCGTTCCAGGGTTCCCAAGCCGCTGAGAGGACTCTCCTGACGCCGGAGCAACATCACCCGGCGAGAACGTCCTGGAACATCGAGCCTCCGTAGAGGCAACTGTGGAGGCCTCAATAGGCCCGACTATGGGTGAACTGGGGTTGGGGACTGGACTTTGTGCCTTCCCTCATAATGGGAACCACTGTGGGGGGATGTTCTTTATGTTTAAAACTCTTATTAATGTTATGTCTGTATTCCTTCTTTATGTGCTGCAAAATGGCAAGAAGCATTTCACTTCACTACACCTAGGTGTATGTGAATGACCAATAAAATACCTTTGATACCTTTGAACGATGAGATCCAATTGTAGGCAAGCGAGCAGAGTAAATGGGCATTATGGTCAGCATGGATGGGGTGGGCCTATAGGGCTTGTGTTTCTGCTATACTATTCCGTGATTTTAGTAATGTGGAACTAAAATCATCTATAAACCTAAAAATTCTTTTATGAAAAATTCTTATTCAAAAGATAGTATAACAAGTTCCTCACATCAACTAGAACACAATATTACTGAAGGTATTGCATCGCCATCATGTCGGCACCAGGCACCGACTGCATCCACCCGGAATATATAAAACACCAAGGCAAGAAGGCAACTGACTGGCTGTGCTCCTTCCTCTCCACTCGTCTCCGCTGACTGAAGCAGCCAAAGATCTGGCGCCATGCCAAGGTGATCGCTCTGCCGAAGCCAAACAAGCCTAGCGATGACCCCAAGGGATACCGACCCATCTCACTGCTGTGTGTTCCATACAAGCTCCTGGAACGTCTCCTCCACACACGTCTCAATCCAGTGATCGACCCCCAGCTGTCTAAAGAACAGGCTGGCTTCCGAAGCGGTAGGTCAAAGGCGGACCAGGTCACCCTCCTGTGCCAAGACATAGAGGACAGCTTCCAGGCAGGAGAGAAGGCAGGCGCTGTCTTCTTGGACCTCACAGCTGCATATGATACTGCCTGGCTGCATGGACTACACATGAAGCCATCCTACTCAATACATCCTGGGAAGCAGCAGAAGAGGGCCTCTCTGAAGACATGAACATCCTGTCTTCATACCTGAGGAACAGGCGCCTTAAGCTCAGCATGGGTCAGACAACATCTTCAATGTTCCACCTCAACACCAGGGAAGTGACCTGCGAGATGAACGTCATGGTGGATAACGCCCGGTTACGGTCCCAGCCCGTCCCCACGTACCTCGATGTGAAGCTCGACAGAACGTTGTCATTCAAACAACACCTGGAAGGTGCCAAGGCAAAGACAAGCACCCGTGCCGCACTGATACGCCGCCTAGCCGGCACCACATGGGGAGCCACGACGAAGGCACTGCACATGTCCACAGTGGCCCTGGTGTTCTCAGCCGCCGAGTACTGCACTCCGGTCTGGTGCCGTAGCCCTCACGCCAAGAAGCTGGATGCTGCCCTCAACAGCGCCCTGCGGACTGTCTCCGGATGCCTACGAGCCACCCCAGTAAACCAATTGCCCGTCCTCGCTGGCATCGCCCTAGTCAACATCAGACGAGAAGCAGCCACCTACGACCACACCTATGACAACCTACGACCACACAGGTGACAACCTATGACCACACCTACGCCAACCTATGACCACACAGGTGACAACCAAAGACAACCTACGTCCACCCGCAACAAGCTGCACAGGCAACAACCATGTCAGCGACAACTGAAGTCCATTCAGTCGCTGGTACCTGTCGCCGGTTGACGTAGGTTGACGGCAATGGAATTCACCAAAGTCAGTACCCGGCAACAACCAACGACACCTGGCGACAACCTGCCTCATCCTGGTGACAACTGGCGACAGCACCTGTACGACAGGAGAAGACAAGCTGCTTCAAGCCCACAGTCGCCGAAAAGTTTTGAACATTTCAAAGTCTAGCGGCGACCAGAAAAGCATTACGACTCTTTACGCGACTTGAGGAGACTACACACCACCATACAGGCGTCACCCCGCGACCATGTGTCGCCGAAAAATGACAGGTGCTGTACAGTTCACTTTAAGACACATGGTTATTGTTTTTACTTTGTTACTCCTACCTGGGACTTACTTCAGAATAAAAGGACGTACCTTTTGGAAGGAGATAAGGAGGAATTTCTTTGGTCAGAGTGTGGTGAATTTAGGAAATTCATTGCCACAGAAAGCTGTGCAGGCAACGTCAATAGATATTTTTAAGGCAGAGATACCGTGGATAGATTATTGATTAGTATGGAAGTCAGGGGTAGTGGGGAGAAGGCAGGATAATAGGGTTGATGGGGAAAGATAGATCAGCCTTGATTGAATGGCAGAGTAAACTTGATGGGCCAAATGGCTTAATTTTGCTCCTATCACTTATGAACTTATGAAGAGAGTTGGACAAACTTGGATTGTTTTTTCAGGAGGTGTCAGAGGTTGAGAAACAACCTGAGAGAACTTTATAAAATGTTGAGAGGCACAGAGAGGTGCATGGTCAGAATTTTTTTCTCACGGTGGAAATGTGAAATACACGAGAGGGCATTGCTTTAAAATGAGTGGGGGAAAGTTTAAAGAAGAGGATATTCCTGGGCGATCGGCCAGTGAGGAATATGCACAACTGAGAAATAAGATGGGGGTTATCAGTTTAATGGAAATTTTCTGCAGGCCGCAGTGGGAATCAGAGAAGAAAATATCTCAGGAGATCACAGATAGCTGCAAGGATAATATGGTTGTAATAGTGGGGATTTTAACTTTCCATATATTGGCAGGATCTGCCATAGAGCCAAGGGTGTAAATGTGATGGGAATGGCTTGGTGTATTCTGGAATTTTTTCCCAATCAATACGTAGATAGTACTATGAGGACAGGGCAAAACTCAACTTCCTGTTGGGAAATGAAACAAGGCAGGTGACTGAAGTGTCACTGGGGGACCACTTGGGAACCAGTGATCATAATTCTATTAATTTTGCAACAGTTATGGAAAAGGGTAGGACATGTCCAGAAGTTGAAGACCTAAACTGGGGTAAGAGCTATTTTAATGGTATAAGTAGGTATGTTACAATACTTACCTTCAGCGGCGCTGCAATTCTGCCACTGGCCGTGTGCGCGATTTTGGCGCGTTTGAGGGGGGGGGGGGGGGAGGGCGGGGTTAAAACGCGTTTTTTTTCCGACCTGGTCCTGGATTATATTTTGTTGGAGTGCAAGATTTTGCTAAAGAATCGTTCCGACGGCCGTTCTGTGTGTTTTAAAAAAAAATTCACCCGATAAGTTAATCGCTCGAGTGATTTTAAAATCAGCTTCTGAAGCCGTCAACGCCGACAACGGGGACGGATTTTATGTAGGGGACAGGTAAAAGAAAGTAGTTTATTTTTATGTATAAAAGTGTTTCTTAAGATACATTTAATTCACATTTTAAGTTGCGAAACGGTGATTTTTTTCCCTGAAGAACCGGCAGTGTTTTTGCTGCAAATATGAGGGACTAAAATCACTGCAACCGCAACGTTCCAAATGGTCGCGTTCCAGAAAAACCCACTCACAAGCTGATTTAAATGGCCAATAATTTACAGGTATTAAACATTAAATTCTTTCCATTTGGCCTATAAACCCATGACAATGAGATTTAAAAATTATGTTATGTTGTGAATTCTTGTGTGAATGTTATTTGGACACTTAGGCTATTTAAAAATGTTAATCTATTCTTAAGAAATGGATAGATGTTTAGATCTAGTAATTGAATTTTGTAATTAGCTACAATTAGGTAACTAACTAATTAGATGCTTTAATTTCAAGTCATCTAAGTAAGATTGTTTCATATTTGTTTCAGAATGCTTAAATCTATAATAACTGAAAATTATTTTCAGTTCTCTTAATTTTTAAGAAAGTTATGGGCTTTTGACTGTTCTCGATCACAGCTTTTGTGTTCAGTCAATGAAAAAGCAATAGGGAACAAGATACTAATTTCTGAGTATGAAAATGGCCATAACTTTTTTAATACTGAAGATACGAAAGTGAATTAGGTGTCAAATTAAACTTCTTTTATGCTTTATCTGATGGGATAAATTAAAGACTAGATTTTTTAAATCTCAAAATTTTGTAACATTGCTCGTATTAGACAGGACCCTTTGAAACTTGATTGGTCGAAACAGTTTGCAGATAAAGGGGTGTTTGGTAAATGGGAGGTTTTTAAACATGTAAGAGGGAGAGATTAGGGCCAGTATGTTCCGGTTAAAGTGAAGGCAAGTCTGGCTGGAGTAGGGAAACCTGGATGACAAGAGATATTGAGGCACGGGTCAAGAAAAACGGTGTTAGATATAGGCAAACTAGGATCAAGTGAATCGCATGAGGATTATAAGACATGTAAAAGTTCACTTGAAGGAAATCAGGAAAGTGAAATTTGGACAAGGGACAGATTTGACAGATAAGGTAAAGGAAAATCCAATGAGATTCTACAAGTATATTAACAAAAGAGTAAGGAGAGAATACGCTCCCTTAATGATCAATGCCAGTATCTACATGAGGAGTCATAGGTGAGCACCTTTTTAAAATAATATTTCTCATCTGTATTCACCGTGGAGATGCTTCCAGTCTTGAAGAAAGTCCACATTACAGAAGAGTGGTACGTGAGATCATAAAACGAATATAGTTAGATATTCTCTGGGACATGATCAAGCGTATCTCAGGACATTATGGAAAGTTAAGGACGAACTAGCAGAGTCCCCGGCATCATCAATGGCCAGGAGTGTGGTGCAGGATGATAGGACAGTGGCTAATATTGTGTCTCTATTTACAAAGGCTACAAGGAAAAGCCTGGGAACTGAAGATCGGTGATCCTTTAATCAGTGGTACCTATGCTATTGGAGGGGATTCTGAGAGACAGGATCTACAAGCATTTGGATGTCATGTTACCGGTGGACATGATAATGCCAATAAGGCCAAATTTGGAAGATTGTACAGTCCCTCAACCAGCTATAGGGATGATGATGTGAAACTGGAAAGGGAGCAAAAACGTTTTTTGGGAATGTTATCAGGAATGGAGGGCTTAAATTATAAGAATAGGCTGTCTTGTTTCCCTGGAGCAGTGGAAGCTGTAGGATGACCTTATAGAGGTTAAGAAACCCATGAGGGACACAGATAAGATGTTTAACTAGTCATTTCCCCAGGCTCAGGGAGCCTACAATTGGTGAGAGGGATGACAAGATTTAAAAGAGACATGAGGGGCAACTATTTCACACAGACTGTGGTGGGTACATGGAATGAGCTGTCATCGGAAGTGGTAGAGGTTGATTTAGGTATGATATTCAAATATACTTGCACAGATCAATTGATTTGAATGTTTCATGGTGAATTGGGTCAGATCCAGGCAAATGGAACTAGCTTGGTTAACGTGAGTAATTCAGGAAAGTGGGACAGGGGCTTGAGGCCACGAAGTTAGGCCATCGATGAGTTGGGCTGAAGAGCCTGTCTCCATGCTGTATGACTTTATTTCCAGTTTTGTAGTGTGGCTCACTGACATTTTTACCAACATGGTTCAGTGGAAAACTAGCAATGATGCAGCTCATTAATCATGATCTGGTGCCAACTTCTGCCCACAAAATATAGAAGAAAATTAAAATGATATGGAAATCCGAACTGTTCTCACAATCCCTGGAGAGTGATTGTGACAGTAGGTGTAACCAAGCATGAAGAGCAAGCTTTGTAGTTCGAGGTGATAGACTTGTTTCTAACTCCCAAGTTTTCTGCACCACTTATCGTGCCGATAGTCAATTGTGTGAGAAATAAATAAATATGGATTTTTTAAACTTGGTTTGCTAATAATTTTCATGTGTTGTTATGAAGAAACAGTGGAGGCTTCATTTCGCTAATAACATCATCCTGAACCGCATTCATATTTAGACACTCATTATATTAATTTAGTAATATTCATTTGCTGGCTTCCACTAAATGATACAACAAATATTATGTGAACCAAAACAGTGCAAAACCCCAATAAGATGGCAATAGATCTGACGCATGCAAATCAGAATCCAAGATCGCCCGATGAAGATGTAATTGAACAAAGGGAGTCCCTGAAAGTGGAGATGCTCCAGTTACAGTCTAGATACATTCCCTCTACAGACATGGGAGGAAAATTAAAGCCTGATCTCTGTGGATAATCAAAAATATGGATTACAATAGTGGGATAAAGAATATACATGGTACACAAGCAGGACTCGGACTGATCATGTCATAGGAGCAGCTCTGAAGAAGGGTCTCGAACCAGAACATCGACTATTCCTTCTCTCCATAGATGCTGCCTCGCCCGCTGAGTTTCTCCAGCATTCAATTTTTCCAGCATCTGCAGTTCTTTCTTAAACATGTCATAGGAGCAGTATTAGGCCATTCAGCCCATCAAGTCTACTTTGCCATTCAATCATGGCTGATCTATCTACCTTTCCCTCTCAACCCCATTCTCTTGCCTTCTCCATATTACCCTTGACACCCTCAGAGTTTAGATGAGAAGGTAAAAATGATATATAAAGCACAGAGGGCATGAGGCAGGACTGGCAGCAAACGTAAAAGGGAATCCAAAATTAATCTGTGGGCCTGCAAGTGATTTAATAGCAAAAACAGAAGCATGGGCATCATAGACCACAAATATGAATGTCCTCTTGGAAGGAGGGGATGTAGACCCAGCACACTGATGCAATTGTAAAGAAGGCACATCAGCGACTCTACTTCATGAGAAGATTACGGAGATACGGCATGTCGAAGAGGATTCTCCTAAACTTCTACAGGTGCACGGTAGAGAGCATTCTGACTGGTTGCATCGTGGTCTGGTTCGGCAACTTGAACATCCAGGAGCAAAAAAGACTACAAAAAGTTGTGACCACTGCCCAGTCCATCACCGGCTTTGACCTCCCCACTATCGAAGGGATCCATCGTAGTCGCTGCCTCAAAAAGGCAGCCAAAATCATCAACCATCCTGGCCACACACTTATCTCACCACTGCCATCAGGAAGAAGGTACAGGAGCCTGAAGACTGTCATGTTTAGGTCTAGGAACAGCTTCTTCCCCATAGCCATCAGGCTATTAAACACAACGAACAAGATATGAGCTCTGAACTGAAAAGATTATATTATTATTTGTTATTTGTTATTTATTGAACTTTCTTTTCCCATTATATATAATGTTTACATATTCACATATTCTGTTGTGCTGCAGCAAGTAAGAATTTCATTGTCCCACCCAGGACATCTATCTATATAACTAAAAGTCTCATCTTGACCACTTCCTGTCCGCGCTGTATATTGACTTTAGAAAAAACGCTACCATATATCGTTATGATTTTTGGCCACCTTACTCACAGTCCTCCTCCGCTGAGGCAGCTCTGAGGATTTTTTCAATTGATGAAAAATAACAGTTATGGATGTCTAAAAAATCTTGAGATCAGCTGATTGGTCCTCTCGCCTGTCATTCACCATGATGAAGGTAACGCCCCGTCCGGGGGGGGGGGGGGGGGGGGGGCAGGACAATAAAACTCTGGATGCCTGGATGTGAGTCAGTCACTCTAGAAGATTACGAGGGAGAGGCCACAACTCTGATTCTGCTGTGAGTCTACTGAACTGTGAGTCTACTGAACTGTGAGTCTACCTTTTATGTGGTTTATGTGGTTATGTGGTTCTGTGCTTTATGTGGTTATGTGCTGTATGTGGTTAACCCTTCATGTGCTTGCAATAAATGATTTGTTAGCCAGCAATGTGCTTGCAATGAATGACGATTTGTTAACCCTTAATGTGCTTGCAATAAATTATTTGTTAGCCCTTAATGAAATGAAATGAGTTGTTTGGCCTGCCCTGTGCTTGAAATTGAAATGGAAATGGACATGAAATGAAATTAGTTGTTTGGCCTGCCCTGTACTTTTGCTTTGCCTTTGCTTTGCTTGACCTCACCTGAAATGAAAGCAAATGGATTGTATTGTTGGCTGGCCCCGCCTGCCCTGTGCTTGACTTGACTTGACTTGAAATGGATTGACTTGACAAGAAATGCATTGAAATGGATTGTTGGCCCTGCACTCACTGTACTTGACTTGAATTGACCCACAACACCCATGCTAGCGCTCCAGACCCCCCCCCCCCCCCCCCCAAAGTGGAATATTGCGTTGGGGGACCAGCCCTCCCGTGTGAACCTGGGACCCAACGCGTCCCACTTAATCTAGTATGACAATAAAACAGTCTTGACTCTTTTGACTAGATGAGGTATAATTGAGTACTTTGGATCAATCTTCACAAAGGAAGAGGATGCTGTTTTAATCTAAGCAAAAGAAGACGTAACTGAGATTTTGAATGAGTTAAAAATGATTAAGTATGAGAAAAGCAATCTGCATCTAAAGTGGATAAATCATCCGATTGTGATAGGATGTAACTCAAGATGCTGCAGGAAATAAGGAAAGATATGCAAAGGGCCTGGACGTAATTTTACAAAAATGCATTGATTCTGAAGTAATCAAAACTGCATTAGAAGTGGACTTGAAGAGGGGTTATTGATCTGAAATAATAACACTCATTTTCTTTTCTCAAATGAATCTGCTGGATATCTCCAGTATTTTTATGTTTAAGGCTCACTGACAGTACAAGGGGACTCAACAATTGTAAATGTTTGTCCATGTATTAAAAGGGGCAGGGGGTTTGACCCCAGGGGTCTAGGAACAATATCTCGGGAGAGTACGAGGAGTACGCCTTAAGAATAAGGGGTAAGCCATTTAGAACAGAGATGAGGAAACAATTTTTCACACAAAGTGTTATGAGTCTGCACAATTCTCTCCCTCAGAGGGCGGTGGAGGCCGGTTCTCTGGATACTTTCAAGAGAGAGCTAGATAGGGCTCTTAAAGATAGCAGTCAGGGGATATGGGGAGAAGGCAGGAAAGGGGTACTGATTGGGGATGATCAGCCATGATCACACTGAATGGCGGTGCTGGCTCGAAGGACCAAATGGTCTATTCCTGCACCTATTGTCTATTATCTATTGTTTAATATGCATGTATGTAATTGATTGAAAAAAAATCATGTTTTTTCTGGTAGGCGAATCACATCTAAGTAATTCCCTAGATTTTTTGATGAAGTTACAGAGGGAATAGATGAGGGAAATATGATATGTACGGTCTTCCAAATGGCATTTAATAGGATGCCACATATTAGGCACCAAGACTGAAGCATATAGACTAAAACAGGCTGTAGTGCCATAGATTCAGAGAGCAGTAATGAAAGATTTGTTTTTCCAAGGTGGAAGAAGATGTACAGTGGTATTCCCCAGGGACTAGGGCTCAGATCACTCTACATTTTGACTTTGAGGTACAGGCTTAATTTCCTAAAATTCACCAAAGTAATACTAATGGGAAGATACTTTAATTATGTGAATAAAGTCGAGCAGCAATTAATTCTCCTTAGAACAGAGGAGATTGAAGAGATCACAAATGGAAAAGTAAAGGGCCTGTCCCACTTGGCAATTTTGCTGGCGTCATATCAGTGTCGCCAAAAGATTTAACATTTCAAAATCCAGCGGCGACAAAAAAAATGTTGCAACACTTGAAAAAACACCGCGCATCATACGTCATCGCGCCGCGTCATACGGCATCACACCGCATCACACCGTGTATTTTTCGGTGACCTGATACGTCAGTCAATGATTCCGGCAGTCACCGAAAAAAATCAGCAAGTGGGACAGGTCCTTAAGAGCAGACAGGGATCATAAGGTCATAAGATCACAAGTGACAAGAGTAGAATTAGGCCATTTGGCCCATCGTCTACTCCACCATTCAATCATGGCTGATCTATCTCTCCCTCCAAACCTCATCTCCTGCTTTCTCACCATAACCTCTGACATTTGTACTAATCAAAATCTATCTATCTCTGCCTTAAAAATATCCACTGACTTGGCCTCTGTGGCACATCCTTCAGTGGCAAAGAATTCCACAGATTCACCACCCTTTGACTAAAGAAATTTCTCCTCATCTTCTTCCAAAAAGAACATCCTTTAATTCTAAGACTATGGCCTCTAGTCCTAGGTTCTCCCAATAGTGGAAACATCCTCTCCACGTTCACTATTCTGTACGTTTCAATGAGCCCCCCCTTCATTCTTCTAAACTGGACTGAGGCCCAGTGCTGACAAACGCTCATCTTATGTTAACCTGGTTCAGGGTGGGGATCATGTTCTATTTGGCAGAGGCGATAATGAGGCGATGTAAAGGCGACTAGCAAACGAACCAAAGACAATGCAAGGGTTAATATTTTTTCACACAGCAAGTCAACACATTTTAAGGGTGAGTATTACTGGAGCCAGATTCAACTCTAACATTTAAAATGGATTTTTTAACAAGGAATTGAAAGGAAAGAATTAGTAGTCCTGAGGGAAGAGAGGAAGGGCAGGAGGCAATACGGATCATTCCAACACTGCTGGTAATGTACTCAAATGGACCAATTGGCCTCCATTGGTATCGTAATCACTATGTAATTCTGAGACTTGCTTATCTGGAAGTTGAAATTAGTGGAGTTTTGTAAGAACCTGAAAGTACAAACTTCTTAAGGTCAGGTATTTAAAATCAGAAGGAAATGTTCCCTGAATGTGTTATGTTGAACTGAATCCTAAAACTTCCTTAAACAGAGATTTAGAATAGTCAAGCTGTATATAGTGGGGAGGTCTAGCCTATCGGTACACATGGATCTCAGTCAGTTTGCGACCATTCTAAATGCCAAGATTATATTCTAACTTTTTTTTTAGCTTACAAAGTTATTAAATAATAAAGAACAAAGAGTAACAGCAACGTACCTCAGGTTTCTAAGGTATTCAAATGTCGGCAGTACTTTTAAATAGAAAATAATGAATAATAAACATTGTCATACTTTATAGCGAAATAGAACATCTCCCTATTTGATGGCAACCTATTTTAAAATCAAATTCACCAAATTCAATTTCAGGCCTGCTGTTTTAAAATGCTTCAGCCAAACTGCCCAATGTTGAATCAGCTAAGGAATAGTAACAATGAGAAATAATTCAGAAATATTTATTGGCAACATACAGGTTTGGGTAATAGCAACACCAGCAGATCTTTAGAGCATTTAGGGATTTTGCACCACAGTGCATCTTTTAATTACATTTAAATAGAGAAATCTTGACAATCAAATAATAGGTGATGATTGGGTAAACAATTCTACTGTACCTGAATCATGTTAGTTGTACATGTTCAGAGTTATAATAGAAGCACAAGATGTATTTGCTTCAAGGTGCATTATGTTTTGGAACACTGAGTAATGTAACTGTTCTACATTCACATAATATTACTTAACATACAAATAAATGCTGCAAATTGCACTTTGTTAATTGTTAAACTAAATCAGTGCCTTACTCCCAACAATTGTTTGCATATGGGGATTTTTATTTGCAGTCCACAAGGTAATACCTAGGATTTTTTGTAAAAACAAGACTATAAATGATGTAAATTTCTATCTAATAGTGCTTTCCATTTCCAATGGTATTTCCAATGCTCATGTCCGTCAATACCGCAAAAGATTTTAACCTGATAAATATTTGATAACATCTAGCTTTATTAACAATAAGAATTAGAATCCATATTTTTAAGCCTTTCAGACTGCATCTCTCAAACTTTCTTTTCCTCTAATTATCTGCAAGCATTTCAAGCCAAACTCCATCTTTGGAACTGCCTGTGCTAAGTTATTTTTTCCACTCTCATGCTCTTTTCAGCCTTAATGTTGTCCACTGCTGGTGATTCATCTGGACTTTACCCAAAAAAATAAATTTAAAAGGCCTGAGCATCTAATTGGAGAGGAAATGTTAACTTGGAAGATTTTCAACATCCTACCAATCCACCTCATCAATCATGTCAACCTCCATGTACCCCGTGAGAAAATATTCCTTACTTATATTAGTCAAGTCAAGTCACTTTTATTTCTATAGCACATTTAAAAAACAACTCTCGTTGGCCAAAGTGCTTTACATTGGTGGAGGTACTAACATTATACAACAGTGGTTCATAGATTAAGTACATACATAAATACATACATATAGCCCTCCCTAAGAGGATGTCATGAAAGGCTTGAGAGTAAAGGCACGGTCGCCCCTGAGCTTATGCCTAGACCGCGGGATGTTCAGTAACCCCAAGTCGGCTGATCTGAGGGACCTGGAGGCGGTGTGGTGGGTAAGCAGACTTTTGATGTCGGTGGGGGCAAGCCCGTTAAGGGCTTTGTAGACATAAAGGAAGATCTTGAAATTTATTCGGAACGGCACAGGGAGCCAGTGGAGAGAGGCCAGGATCGGGGTGATGTGGTCCCTTAAGTGATTAGTTCCTCTCACATATGGAGTAGTCTTTCCAATGGTTTCAAAATACCTCATGTGAGATATTTCTAAATTTAGAAGATAGGAGTCTGTTTGGTCCACCACTTATACATTGGTCAAAAAAGCTACACAATTTATTCCCATCATTCAGTACTCAGGCCATGGCTGCAGATCTTCATTTTTCAAGGACGCAATCAAGTACTTTCAAAAAGTGCTGAGTGCTCCTGTTTCTGTGGCCTTGCAGGTAGTGAGTTTTAGACCTGTGCTACTCACAGGGAAAAGATTGGGTGATGGTGTGGGAGGAATTAGGGTGTGGAGACACTTATCCTCATTCAGTTTGTTAATTACTTCACATCTACACCACCTAGTTATTGACCCCTTTGCTGAAGAAAATGGTGTTCCAAATTTATTATAACCAGACCACTAATAGTTTTTACACACATCCATTATGTCTTTCCTCACCAACAAATGTTGCAAAAATAAAACCCATTAAATTATCTGATCCTTCCTCCTCATTACAATTTCCCAATTGGAAATATTTATGCAACCTCTTCAATGCAATCAACTTTTTTCCTGCAACGAGGTGACCAGAATTGTGTGCTGCACTCAAACTCTGGCTTAAATGGTGTATATAGTTCCAGCAAACTTTCCTGCTCTTAAGTTCATTGCCTTGAGCTCAGAAGTGGACTGTGTTTGCCGAGATACAACATAAAATCTTTGGGTGCAGTTTTCTCTTCTTTCTCCAACAAGACTCTCATTCTGTTAGGTATCTTTATGTGTAGCTGCATCAAGATGTGTATAGACCTTAGCGAAGCAAACACTAATGGACCTGTCCCACTTAGGTGATTTTTTAAACGACTGCCAGCGACTAGGACAATGGAATTTACCGAAGTCAGTCCCGGTGACAACCTACGACAGCACCTACATCAACCTACGACAGCACCTACATCAACCAACGACAGCCCAAATTGTAGCCACTGTCGCCGAACTTTTTTCAAAAATTGTCACCTAAAAAATCGCCTAAGTGGGACAGGTCCATAAGTGTCATGGCTTGCTAGTTACTGGTGTTGCAAAGAACACACTCCATTCATTTGGATGGTGCCATAGCACCTACCCCTCATTTAAATAAAATCATGCACAAGGGGGACTCTGAACATAAGTATTGCTGGAGAATTTATTTGGGTTACGTTGAAAAAGAAAGTTCAAATTGCACATAATTCTAGTTCTGAAAACGATCCCAAAATTCAGTGAAACATAGCATTTTCAGCATCTGTAAACATAGGCAATTTTCAAAAGAAATAAGTAAAAACACTGGGGTGGAAACTTGGCAGTCACAACAGAATCAGCCTTACAGTACAGCATGAAAAGAAGCTGCAAGAATGCACTTGAGCATCTGAGGTAAATGTTAAGAAAATCCCAAGAGCTTTTTAACCAAAATTCAATTTCCAAAAGGAACTTGGCATTCTATTCAGGTTAAAAAGCTAAAAAGAGAATGGAGACATCAGCTTGGCTCCCTGTTGATTTAGTTTAAAGAAAGCCTGGAGTGGTTTGGTAGCAAAATAAAGGGTTATTGCTGAAGAATATTTTCAGCTTAACAGGATCATGATTGCCAATTTTTAGCAGATTTGATGCATTTACCAAGTGCAATATTTTAATTAAACTCATAAGGAGAGTAAGTGGAATTTGCTTTAGTTATTACAATAATAATCTTGCACCCAATTCTGGCACTGGAGAAGATTATTGTCCTTGAAGGACACTTTGTTAATTAGTGCAGCAAAGGGGCAGGTCTTGGCATGGGTTGCAGCTCTAGCAAAAAGGAGAAGGAAATGAAACAAGAGTGGTCCTGTCTACTTAATTTAACCAGCGACAACTGACCTGTGATTGACAGTAACATCCAAGTTGGCCCAGTCATTCTGAAAGGGCTTTTTCAGGAGATCTTCGCTCTCTGTTTCTGGACTCCTCTCTCTACACATCATCCCCATGTTTATCTGTGTAATGGTGCTATCCTTTGTGGCATTTGAGCCAAGATGGGAGGCCAAGAGGTCTGACAATAGACAATAGGTGCAGGAATAGGTCATTTGGCCCTTCGAGCCAGCACCGCCATTCAATGTGATCATGGCTGATCATCCCCAATCAGTACCCCGCTCCTGCCTTCTCCCCATATCCCCTGACTCCGCTATTTTTAAGAGCCCTATCTAGCTGTCTCTTGAAAGCATCCAGAGAACCTGCCTCCACCGCCCTCTGAGGCAGAGAATTCCACAGACTCACCACTCTCTGTGAGAAAAAGTGTTTCCTCGTCTCCGTTCTAAATAGCTTACTCCATATTCTTAAACTGTGGCCCCTGGTTCTGGACTCCCCCAACATCGGGAACATGTTTCCTGTCTCTAGCGTGTCCAAGCCCTTAACAATCTTATATGTTTCAATGAGATCCCCTCTCTTCCTTCTAAACTCCAGAGTGTACAAGCCCAGCTGCTCCATTCTCTCAATCTGCTGATTGCCACTCTCAGGACTATGGAGTCTCGTGCGCAAGTGTAAACTTCCACTGCTTTAATAGCCAAAAGCCAAAGAATCCTGGCTGCTGAACTGGTCATGTCCACCAGTGCCATTCATTTCAATGGTAAGAAGTAGCTTTGGATAGAAGCATGAATTTAGTTTTAGTTTAGTTTAGAGATGCAGCGCAGAAGCAGGCCTTTCGGCCCACCAAGTCCGCACCGACCAGCGATCCCTGCACATTAACACACTAGGGACAATTTTTAATTTATACCAAGCCAATTAACCTATGTCTTTGGAGTGTGGGAGGAAACCGAAGATCTCGGTGAAAACCCACGTGGTCATGGGGAGAGAGTACTAACTCTGTACAGACAGCACCCGTAGTCGGAATCAATCCTGAGTCTCTGACGCTGTAAGGCAGCAACTCTAACGCTATGCCGCCCTCTGAAAACTACCCCGAATTCAGTGAAATCAAGCATTTTCTGCAATTTACAAAAGAGTGTGTGCATTTAGGTAAGTATTAAGAGGTTTTATAATTGATTGAAAGGCACTGCATGGAAATGGGTCCTGCGACACGTGGAGTCCATGAAATATAACCAACTCTCATCCACATCCATTCCCTACACGGATGGAGTAATTTACAGAGGCCAATTGACTTACAAACCCACATGTCTTTGGGATAAGAGAGGGAACAGGAACCTCGGGAAGAATTAAATGGAGAACACAGAGAAAATAAGCAAACCCCACCTACAGCGTCTGAGGTCAGGATCGAACCGGATCTCTGGCACTGTGAGGCAGCAGTTCTAGCAACTACACCACTATAACATCTCCCTATATTTAAATGTATTTCTTTGTTTAAAAAAAATATTTTCTACTGTTTTTAAGTATTTGTAATGCCAGGGAGATTCATAAATATTTAAGCACCTTAATATCTTTGACAGATAGCAATGTGGCCTGTTAGCCTTACAAAGCATTTCTGTTGGTGGGAGTTGCTGGTTTTGATTTGAAAGACTCACTCTTGGTAAGATCAGATCTCAAGAGCAAGAGAATAGGCAAACGCGTGCAGCTCGCCAGTCAGTGAGGGATCCCAACCAATGTCCATCTTCACCCAAATCCCCAATCAATCCAATAAAACCAATGCAGAACTTAGAAGTGGATGCATGCATGCAGAACGTAATTGTGATCTGAGGAAAGTGCCTAATACACCATATTTTAAATGTCAGAATTGAAGTATCAAGTCACTAACTATAAAACATGCATCATGAATACAACAGCCTTGAAGTTCAATAATATTGTGTGTTTTTATGTGCTACATAGATGCAAAATCGATTGTGAGACATGATAAGCACTTCCAGTGCAGATTGAGAAATTGAATAGCTGACCTGTTTGCGTGACACATGCAGAGGCTACAGGGCACGCAGCTGTGATGTCAATTGAAGTGTGTTGCACATTTGTCATCCCTGCTGCACAACTAGAGTGCACATAAACACTGAATAAACCCCTTGAGCCTGAACGACAAGAACAGGCTTTTACTTGAGGGTGAAGCCCGATCAAGCACTTTAACAGATCAGTCCTTCACTGAACTGCAACCAACAATTCCATCAGTAGATCCTGCCCCTGAATCCTCATTAATGGACCAGATCTCTCCAGAGTCAAGGTGAAGTGTTTCTTCTTTCATTGCTTGCTTGGTTTGTGGGGTGAGCGGAATGCGTAGGGATGTTACCCAACCACTTTTGATGCTTTACCTTGTGTCTTGCCTTGCCACTATCATTGTCCGGAGATTGCACAGTTCTAGTTTGCACCGCTCTCATACCATTCTTAGTTTAGTTTAGTTTAGAGATACAGCGCGGAAACAGGCCCTTCGGCCCACCGAGTCCACGCCGATCAGCGATCCCCATACACTAACACTATCCTACACACATTAGAAACAATTTTCATTTATAGCAAGCGAATTCACATACAAACCCGTACATCTTTGGACAATAGACAATAGGTGCAGGAGTAGGCCATTTGGCCCTTCGAGCCAGCACCGCCATTCAATGTCATCATGGCTGACCATCCCCAATCAGTACCCCGTTCCTGCCTTCTCCCCATATCCCCTGACTCCGCTATTTTTAAGAGCCCTATCTAGCTCACTCTTGAAAGCATCGAGAGAACCTGCCTCCACCGCCCTCTGAGGCAGAGAATTCCACAGACTCACCACTCTCTGTGAGAAAAAGTGTTTCCTCGTCTCCGTTCTAAATGGCTTACTCCTTATTCTTAAACTGTGGCCCCTGGTTCTGGACTCCCCCAACATCGGGAACATGTTTCCTGCCTCTAGCGTATCCAGTGTGGGAGGGAACCGAAGATCTCGGAGAAAACCCACGCAGGTCAGGGGGAGAGTTTTGGCATTTGGCATTTATGTTTTGACAATGTAACCAGCCTAGCACTGGAGGCAGAAGCTCCCATTGAGAATCACCAAATTAAGAACTCCCAAAATGGTGGGAGATGTTGAGTTCCCATTCGGCATGTGAGAAAACCGCTTCCTTCAGGCCTAGGAAGAAATGATCATTTTAGCACCTACTTTCACAAACAGCACCAAGATGCTTGAATACTTGCAAGAGGGAGATGGCAAACGGATATGATAAAGAAACAGAGAAACTAATTGTTACATCTTAACCATGTGGTTATGATCGCTAATTGTATTGTTTCTAAGGATAGCTTCAGATGTTTCCATATGTTATAAGGCCCATTAAGGGATTTGCAACTCCTGTTGACGAGAAATAAGGTTGGCATTTCATATCCGACATATGGTTATTAATCTGAAATGTCCATTGCTTCTCTCTGTACAGATATTGCCTGAATATTTGCAGCATTTTAAATTCTTAGTTCACATATGACTTTGCTCCATTGCGACAATATTGCGTCAGAATCTAAGGGTGAAATTTCCATTGTACTTGCATTCAGAGATGTGAAAATCAAATACCAGCAATTATTTGAGCAATTGAGCAATTTATTGGGGTTAGCTTTTAAGCAACAGCCATCTCCAGCAAGATGGGCGAACTGCTCCCTTTTGACAGTCGGTGGCTTTACTGTCACCGAGGTCTTCTCTGTTGGAAACGTTGATAAGGTAGCATTGGGCATTCATTGTAATTTTGGCCTTGAGTATTAGAAAGGCGCTATATAAATCCCATCCATTATTATTATTATTGAGTAGAAACAAACTGAACCGCCCAGGTAATCACCAACAAGACCAAGTCTGTGGCTCGCCTCAAACTCACCGTCTAACAATCACAAGCCATGGAAGTGATGGTATTTGTAGGATTTCCAATACCACAGAAACTTAGCACTCTACCTTTCCTGGTCCAAGAACACTGATGCAATTATTAAGAAAGCACATCAGCGCCTCTACTTCCTGAGAAGATTACGGAGAGTCAGTTTGTCAAGGAGGACTCTCTCTAACTTCTACAGATGCACAGTAGAGAGCATGCTGGCCAGTTGCATCGTGGCTTGGTTCGGCAACTTGAGCGCCCAGGAGAGGAAAAGACTACAAAAAGTAGTAAACACTGCCCAGTCCATCATCGGCTCTGACCTCCCATCCATCGAAGGGATCTATCGCAGTCGCTGCCTCAAAAAGGCTGGCAGTATCATCAAAGACCCACACCATCCTGGGTCTCCCCGCTACCTTCAGGTAGAAGATACAGGAGCCTGAAGACTGCAACGACCAGGTTCAGGAATAGCTACTTCCCCTCAGCCATCAGGCTATTAAACTTGGCTCGGACAAAACTGAACAATAATAGCCCATTATCTGTTATTTGCACTTTATCAGTTTATTTATTCATGTGTGTATATATTTATATAATGGTATATGGATACACTGATCTGTTTTGTAATCAATACCTACTATGTTCTGTTGTGCTGAAGCAAAGCAGGAATTAAATTGTCCTGTCAGGGTGGATGACAATAAACTCTTTTGAATCTTGACATCATGTTTAGTTTGGAGCTACAGAATAGAAACAGCCCTGTCAGCCCATCAAGTCCACTCTGACCATCGATCATCCGATCACACTAGTTCTATGTTATCCCCCATTCACATCCACTCCCTACACATTAGGGGCAATTTACAGAGGGCAATTAACCAATAAACCTGCATGTCTTTGGGATGTGGGAGGTAATAGGAATACCCGGAGGAAACCCATGCAGCTACAGGGAGAATGTGCTAACTCCACAAAGATAGCACCCTAGGTCTGGATCGAACCTAGAACTCTGACACTGTGAGGCATCAGCTCTACCTGCTGAGCCACTGCCACCATTGTGCATACCTTCACTCAAATGTCTACCGAGGCAGAGCAAGGCAGCCCAATGCTACCTTTTCAAGGGTATTTCATAATGACCAGTAAATGCTGACCTTGCTCATAATGCTCACATTCCACAAAAGTAGACGTACAAAAACAATTTCAATTTGGGGTTTTTTTCTGCAATAATAAATCTTGGTTTAATTTTACATCCACTTTGAACCAGTTTATGTAGCTCTCCAGCTTGGGACAAATCTTTTTATAATATTTTAAGAACAATTGGGGTAAGAATCAATAACCAACTGGATAAGAATGAGGAATTTACAATGTAGCATTATCGTAGACACATGAATATGTTACCTTGATCTTTTATGCTGGTATTTCATCAGATAAGATGTCTGAGTGCAAGTACAATGGAAATTTCACCCTTAGATTCTGACGCTGTATTGTTGTACTGGACCAATGTCATTATGTGAAGTAAGAATTAAAAATGAGGCGAATATTCAGGCAATATCTCTACAGAGAGAAGCAATGAGCATTTCAGATTAATAACTATGTCTGATATGAAATGTCAACCTTAATCCTTGTTCTAGAAATTCTTCCTGATCTCTTTGGTATTTCCAGCCTTTTGCTTTTTCAATATCATTATGTGATTTGTTTTCACGTTTTCACTCCCTGTTGGTTGTTAATTAATGGTCTAAAATTTGTTGACATGATGTATTCCGTATGGCAGAGTGCTAATTAGACCCCAGAAGAATGCTGCTTGCCATGTTGGTCAAGGCATCCAAAGCCCTCGGCTGAAACAGGCTTTAGCCCCTTTGCATGCACAATGTAGGAATAAAAACCTGCCTGTCGTAAGCAATATTATTTCATTGCACAGAAATATAATAAAGAAATACTTGCTCTCAATTGTCTCTTATTCTTTATTCATCTTCAGTTTGCTTTGCACTGCACCACTCTGAATTTTACTGGAAAATGCTTCAAGCTAACTAACATCTTGTAGTGGAGGCCAATGTGTGTGTCTGTGCCTCAATCACAAGGAGTTTCTCAATTTGCCTTCAGCCTACATCATTACAGCAAGAAGGAACAAAAGTCCCCAGGGCATACAATAAGCAAGTTCAGTATTCCGAAAAATGCAAGGAATCATGGGATTTGTCAAAGGTCGCTGGCTATAAAGAAAAAGCGAACGCTGGCTGCATAAACTGTACATAAATTCTTATCTTTTTTCATGATTTATGTGTACAAATATATTTAATGTGAGGAACAGGGGATGCCAGGGAGCAGGAGAGTGGGTGTAACAGTGAGAGAGAGGGAGCAGATGTCAGTGGGAGATAGTGGAGAGCCACGGGCGCTGCCGAGCCGGGGGGGGGGTGGGCTGCTCCAGCCAGGCCCCGCTCCTACTCCCGAGGAACCCATTCCTTTTCTCCGATGATGCTGCTGGTCCAGCCGAGCCGCCGCAGCACCCCACGCGCACCCCCACCGACAGCGCCTCGTGTGCATCCCCATCTGAGTCACAACACCCTCCACTGAGGGGGCAAACCGACGGCCACTGGACATGGTCAGATGCGCGGCCTGCAGTCCTCGGCCCTCCAGTCCTCCCCCCCCCTCCCCCCGGGAGCCAGAGCGGAGCCGGGCTGCAGCCAGCCCCGAGCCCCTCCCACACCGGCTGCGAGCCCAACCCGACACCTCCGGCCGCCTCCAGATGTGGACGGGACACCTGGGATGGGGACGGGGACAGCCCAGCGGCGGCTCGGCGGCGCCCATGGCGCCAGAGACCCAAGTCCGTGCCCGCACCCGACCATGGACCCTGAGCACAAACCCGACCCCACGGAGCAGCATGAAGCATAAAGCACTCACTGAAATGAAGGTCTGATAACCAAATCTAACGCACAACAGATCCGCACCCTCAATATTTATCTGTAGTGACCTATCACCTGGGCATGCACGGTCGGAATACCGAACTCGCTTATTAATGTTAAAACCCTTGATCCCATTTGTTGACCAGGTATGGTAATCCTGAAAAGCCCTCAGCGTTCTTTATTTTTTAATTACAACTTGCATCATATTAAAACACTTAACTGGTAAATTTGGAAAAATAATTTCCTTTCTCCATTTTGTGGTACAGGTTATTTTTCTAAATCTGTTGTGAAGTGCCTCGAATGAAAAGCTGTTAAGTATAATGGTACTGACTGAAATGGTGTGTTTGCCCTGTTAAATTATAAAGAAAACCATTCCAACCCGAGATTCTGAAGACCCATGGCCAGCTGGTCACTGGGGTCACAGGAATCAGAGAAAAAATAACGAGAGTCCAATTTGGGTCAAGCTGGCCATGACATTGCTCTCTCTCCACCTAGTCAGTATTCGTGTGATTAGAATTTGGAACATAATTAAACAAGGATTATGCATCCCCAATAGATCTATGCACTCATCTATGGAATACCAACAGGGGTTGAATGTAATAACGTCATGAGTTTTGCTTGGTCTGGCTAAGGAGGTTTAGGAATGATGAGAGCTGAAATAGGCAAGCACCCCCCTTTTACTTCGATAACAGGAATTAGGAATGAGCTTTTATGTTTGTAATTGGATCAAATGCTGCTCTATGGACTGTGTAGTGTCGGGGATGTACAATGTGTTGAGGGAGTGGGGTTACATGGAGAGGGTGAAGTGTTCAGCTGGGTTCTCTGGATTATCAAGCATGGGAGGTAGGGGGAGAGAAAGCAGAGAAAAGAGAGAGAGTTAAAGGGAAAAGAGCTGGTGGATTAAACATGATGCATGGAGTATTCCAAAGTTGCTAGAGGCAAGAACAAGTGGAATAGCCCCATGGGGATTTGCAACTTCTACACAGGGCTCTACAGGTAATATAACTCGCAAGCAGTGCTCTGTCAAGCACTGCTTAGATGTGTCACATTTTTCTTATTCTGAATATAGCACCTTTGCTATCACCATTACAGGATAGTGCAGAATCATTTTGAATGTAGATATGAGGAAATTAAATTGTACATAACTCAGTAGACCCAGTAAGAATGTCAGAATTATTAAAAGTTTCAATCCAGACTGAATTCACCCAGATACCCTGATTCAGCAGCCATATCTCTCAAAGGCATCAGTGCAAATTTTATGAACAATTCTTTCCTAAATAGAAAGATCAATATTAGTTTGTAATAGGAGGGTAGAGGTGGCTTGGTGGCCAAAATCCATTAGATGAATCATTTGATCTCAGTCATTTTCTTCCCTTACGAATCATATATTCCCTAAAAAGAATGAATCTGCTTTAGCATGAGGTTACCTGCAAACTGCTAGAGCACTCTGCACGTCAAGGGTGTGGCTTCTGACACCATATACCCGAGTGTGGGAAAAAGATATAGGGCCCAACATTTCTCCAGATCTAACATTACCTGATAACATCACAAGTACAGATTCCTGTAGAAAGGGCATTTGGGGCAGATTGTGTCAGCACTTTGCCAGTCAACTCAATTCTGCAAAGCTGAGTGATAATGACCTCCATGTGCCCTTGTCTTCAGCCAAAGTTCCCATTGGTGACCATGGGTTGTAGAGGTTTCATAGCGAGCATGTCGCTATTTGGAGAGCTCGGAATTCGGGGACAGAGTTTGCGTCAGGCCATAAAGCAGATGCCAGAGGCAGCAGAGCAAGGCAGTAGGTGGACTTAGTGGAGAAGAAATAGTGTCAGTTCTTGGTTCTTGGTTCTTGGGTCCTCCAAAATATTCCAACTGGAACTTAAACTGGAGGTGGTGAAGGGAGGGATTAAGCCAGAAAGGGTATAAAGAACACACACTATAGAATTTGACATAACACATCCCCACACAGCAGAATCAAAGTTTCCCACTGTGTGTGAAGGCACCAAAGTCAGTCTCTTCCTCCACTGTTCCTCGTGGTCAGGCCTCCCCAAGGGGGGGGGGGCAGAAAGGAAACATATAAGCAGTATGTGTATTTTGTTGTAATTGTAGTCTGTGTAAAGGGCCTGTCCCACTTTCCCGAGTCCTCTGCCGAGTTGAAAGGGCCTTAAAAAAAAATCAAGATTTTTGTGATCTACGAAAGTTGCAATTTTTCTCCTCCCGACTATCGTTTTACTCGTGGACATTTTTGTCATGCTGGAAAAAAATGTCCCGACTTACCTGATGGCCCGATTACCTACGGCTGGCATAGCGAGCCGCTACGATATATCCACGGACTCCTACAGCCTCGCTACGGGCATTCTCCGAGTTTGAATCAAGGGGAAAATGCGGGAGAATTCTTGAGTAACTCGGGAAAGTGGGACAGGCCCTTAAGTGTATCCCGGTCTTACGCAAGGGTGATATTTGTGGTGTCACAAGTTTAATGATGGGATTAGTGGAAGATAGGATGCAAGTGGTTAGCATTTGTTCAAGTGAGCTCATTGGCTGCTGCTTCCTTTATTTCGTAGCATAATGAACTATTTATTGTCCTTGTTGTCCTAAATTGGTATATTCAGTTAAATGAGAAGGGTCTGGACCCGAAACATCACCCATTCCTTCTCTCCAGAGATGCTGATTAATCCAGCATTCTGTGTATATTTTCAGTCAGATAATACTTTGGCTTTGGGCTTGGTTTTCGTAGTTGAGTGCTTATCTTGGAGTTATAGCACAAGTACGTTGTGTTTTAATTGTAATCATACGCACAAATCTGCTGGACACAAGACAAACTTCATTTTGTCTGTATCTCTGGTACTGTCCAGAATTCTTGTGGAACATAGACTTGAGTATCTTCTGCCCCTTAATTTTCTGCTGCTCCCCCTGTGCTTTGAAGTGTGTTTAACCAACTTTTTGCCACATCTCACTCCAGTGACATTTCTTTATCATCTAACATACAATACTTGCCATTTGAAAAGAATGGGTCTGCAGGCTTTTAAGGCAATTATCTACTTTTTTGTATTACCTGCCTGATATCCTAAATCTGTTGTTCTCCCCACTGTTTTGTTTTGGACATATGTTTAAAGTCTTTGGTCAGTATAAGATTTCCCTTTCCAGATGTAGCAATAAGCAGCTTGTATTAACACATAGTTTATAGGTCTAAAAGAGTTGAAATATATCCAGTATTGAATGAAATGCATCCGATTCAACTAATTACATTTCACCTTTAAGACTAGGAGATGCAACGTGCAGAAATGTTGTAGCAGCATTGTAAATAGCTGTGGATCATTTTGTTGATACACTGGAGGTCAACTATTACCTGCAGCAGTATTCCAAGCTCCTAACCTTGAATTCCTCTCTGAATTGAATATTTTGCAACATTTCATAATTCTGAAAACTAACTCCATTGGGGTTTGGCTATCAATCACACTCAATACACACGGCAGGCAGTGTGCTAGAAAGCAGAGCAAACTGAATTGTAAATTATCAGTAATATATATTTATAAGAATATTAATTTAAAGAAACCAGATGTCTTTTTCGACTGGATTAACATCTCATTCAGTCATCCAACGTGCAGGTAATATATTGGAAATCCTGAGAATTAAGTGAGGTGACTCATTGTTTGGAAGTGTCATGCATATTTGGTGCTTATTTTGGAGGAATCAGTTATTCTTTCAAAGCTCCAGCTCTGCACAAAGTCACTTCATCCATGGTCTGGCACAAGCCAAGAGTGTAATGAAAATCTCCATAGTTTTCTGAATGGATGCAGCTGAAATAGTATGCGTGAGGCTTGATACCACATTGACAGCTCCACCACCAAGAGGCCACACCTGGAGTATTGTGTGCAGATTTGGTCTCCTAATTGGAGGAATGACATTCTTGTTATTGACGGAAGTTCACCAGGTTAATTCTCGGGATGGCGAGACTGACATATGATGAATGAATGGATCGACTGGGCTTATATTCTCTGGAATACGGAAGGATGAGAGGAGATCTTATAGAAACATATTAAATTCTTAAGGGATTGAGCAGGCTAGATGCAGGACAAATGTTCCCCATGTTGGGGTAGTCCAGAACCAGGGGTCACAGTTTAAGAATAAGGGGTAGGCAATTTAGGACTGAGTTGAGGAAGATCTTTTTCACCCAGAGAGTTGTGGATCTGTGGAATTCTCTGCCACAGAAGGCAGTGGAGGCCAATTCACTGGATGTTTTCAAGAGAGCTAGATTTAGCTCTCAGGGCTAACGGAATCAAGGGATATGGGGAAAAAGCAGGAACAGGGTACTAATTTTGGATGATCAGCCAATGGCAGTGCTGGCTCGAAGGGCCGAATGGCCTACTCCTGCACCTATTTTTCTATGTTTCTACCATATTAATTATGGTATTACCCACCACCTGGTGCAGTGACTCAACAAGCATGTTTGACCTTCACTGCGCAGATGGACAAGGGTAGAAGGTTCGTGAGGATTTAAAAAAATCACCTCCATGTTCCTCTCCACGTTACATAGCAGATAGACCTGGAGATATATTGCAATTCCCAGTTCAAAATATTTGAACTTCTTATTAAACAGTGTAGTGGATGTAGTTTTCTCCATGAGTGTAGTGGTTCCATAAATAGGCTCATTGTGGACAATACGTTCTGGCCATTCCAATGATGCTTATTCCAAAGAATTAATTAAAAGGCATTAGCATACGCAGTAGGTCCACAGAATCCTGAAAAATAACTTTTCCCATACCAAGGTAACACACATCTTGCCTAATGGCACCCAGAGGTAGCATCTTTTACCCGCTTAAATCAATATAGTAAGCCAAGAGGGCAGCACGGTGGTGCAGCAGTAGAGTTGCTACCTTACAGCGCCAGAGACCCAGGTTCGATCCTGACTATGGGTGCTGGCTGTACGGAGTTTGTACCTTCTCCCTGTGACTGCGTGGATTTTCTCCGAGACTTCCTACACTCCAAGGACGTACATGTTTGTAGGTTAATTGGCTTGGTATAATTGTAAATTGTCCACAATGTAGGATAGTGTTAATGGGCGGGGATCATTGGTCGGTGCGGACTCAGTGGGCCGAAGGACCCGTGTCCACACTGTGTCTATAAACTAAACTAAACATTAGAAAATATGATTGTTTCATCCTTGTGACAATTAAGAGAATGAGATTTCACTTTTGTTCACTGGGAGGAAAGTCATCTGGAGTTGTAATTAGAGAGGGAAGTGGAACTGATGAGGGAAACTGGAGGTTAACAGTGCAGGTTATTTGGTCACTGTTGAGTTCTAATATTGCTGCAGACAAGACTAATAATCCCAGGGTGTTCCAGGGACTATTTCAGTTTCTGTGTTTAACAATCAAGAGGAATACTCTTCTCTTCTTTTCGCAGATCCATAACTCAACTGAGAAAGGAAAACTTAGCACTTATCTGGGATATTTCATAACCTGCAGAGAGCAATAAAGCCAATGAACAACTCTTAAATGTAGTCATTATTATCATGATGGAAACATGACGGCTAAAGTTAACAAACTCCCAAAACAATACCACTTCACTGCTGTACACTTTAGTCGAGATTTATTGCTCCAGTTTTTTGAGTGAGGCTCACGCCCACAACTTTCAGATTCAGATTGTAGTTCTACTGCTGAACCACAATGGACAACTCCTAGTTATTAAAAGGGAAACATTAGCTCTGGCAAGTTTCATTGAGATTTGTGACTGCTCATCTATATTCCAAAATGTAATTATTTTTAATAGATATCACTTGAAAACATGTTTGAATAATTGTCGCTTCCACAATTCAAATGATATCTTCTGTGCATTTTATTTAAGAGAAATTGTCAGCCATTTCCTCCTGGTGTCTTCAGATCTTGATGAGTTTCTAAGTATTTACGATTAATACATTTACAGAGAGGTTCCCAACAATCAGCCTGTAATTGTTGGCAGGACTTGTCCATTTAGTGCACTGAGATTTCATAGCGTCAATGATACATGCCTGGTTAAATGCATTCCCACATTGACAGAATTAATTTTGTATTACATGGTATAGTGTTTTTCCCTCGTAAAACAACAGAACTCACAACATGCCCTGGGATATGTGCTGGTATAATTGAATAGATCTGCAATATGCCGCACTTTTATTTGTTTCTAAATCTCATACTAAAACTAACAGGAATTGTCTATTTTGAAACAGTTTTCTTTCCTCATATCTCTAGTCAGTTGCCGAAATGTGCATTTCATTGAACAGTACATGGGTAATGGTGCAATAAGACTTAACATGAATAGTATAAATTTACAACTTAATAATTTCTTATTAATTCACTGTTTGAATTATTTATTTAATTTGAAGTGCTCAAATTTATAATTTTACCCTGAACAGTAACTAAGAATTGATTTTGGGTTAAATATATGGAGTATTGCAGACTGCCTAAATTTCAGGGAAATTATTGTGTCTGGCAAGATATTTTTCTTCATTACCTAGCAATTGTTACCTGTGACCTTCTGTTCAAATAGCTCTGAAACAGAACAAATTTGAAAAAAAATTGCAAAGGAAATAGATTTTATTGGCAGAATGGCTCAGAACAAGAACACTCAGATTTAAGATGATTGGCGAAGGAACCAAAGGTACGAAGGGAAAAAAATAATAGCTAAGAACTGGAATCTACAGTATTATCTGAAAGGACAATGAAAATTGGTGCAATTATTGCTTTCAAAAGGGAATTGGGTAGAAACGTTTGGAAGAGAGAACTCCAAGCTCATGGGGAAAGAGCTGAGGTAGAGACCAAATGGACCATCCCTAGAGCAAGGCAAAGCAGACTCAATGGGGTAAATGGTCTCCATCCATGAAATTCAATAAGTGGAATGTACATCACATATGCTTCTTTTAATGCAGAGGAAAGAAGGATTATAAAAAAGCAAGGAGTATAAAAAAATTCCATCAGTTTTATAATATGATTTGCCATTTGTTTGTATACTATAAATTTAAAAAAATAGTATTTGTTTATGTTCTACAGGAAAAAAACAATATAATGAACTACAGTTGGAAAAAATAAAGTAAATTCAGTGAAAGAGATAGATGAGCAAAGGGATTCAGAGTGAAATACATTGAGATATGAGGCTGCATTTTTCATAATGTCATTACCATTCTTGGCAAAGTACGTCAGCTAAAATTTGCAACCCACCAATTGGCTCATCCATTTTCAGTAGATGCTAATCACTAGTGGTTCACATAATTAAATTTACATTCTAATTTTGTAACTACATTAGGTTTAGTTAGCTACTGCAAAACATCCAAACTGTGCGATGGAATGAAAAGAGAATGAGAAACAAAAAAATAAAGCAATATGAAGATACCGTTTCATTGTCCCCACCAGGGTAGGCTAAGATAGAGCAGATGCCAGCGGACAAAGACTAATTTGGTTATTGGACCCCTGCATTAGCAGCCAAATCCAAGGCTGTACAATTTCTCAAAACCATGAACTCGGGCATTCTTTTTGAGCTCAAATGTGGCTGGGGTGTTGGTGATCAGGGATGGGCCACCAAAGGGGTATTAGAGCACAGGTTTGAGGTCAGAGATATGGGATCAGGAAGATTAGCGAATGGTTGGGATTTCAGAATTTCAGAATGCAGTAAGGATGGTATGTTTGGAGTGGAGGCTTGGAGATGGCCACTGGTTGGGTGGGGGAAGGGAATGGAGAAACATCAAATGCAATGAGTTTACAAAAGGGAGATGTGAACAGTAGTATGGGCATCATATTATTGATAGCTATGCCTGAAGAATGGAATAAGACTTGGCTGTACTGGGAAGACCATGTTATCCCAGGAATTGCCAACTGTGATATTGTCAACTGGACAAGATATTCCAAATTCCCTTGCAACGCTTCCAAGGGGCATTAGACAGGAAATAATATAATTCCAATGGCCCAATGCAGAATTTGTAGTGTTGCAATGGTGACTCAGTTTAGGAAGAATTTAGTTGAATTTCCTGGGTGATACTATTGCAATAACCTTTCAAAATAAAATCAATATTAACTTGAATAATGTTATAAAATACTGCATAATGCATTTGAATTTCTAGGGCTCATTTTCACAGTGAACTATTGTCCTGAGAGCATAAATGGAAAGTAAACATGCGAATAAATAAATATTCATACTGCTGCAAAATAGTTAATTGTAACGTGCTGCATAGTGAAAACATATGTTCAGAAGCAGTGCCTTTACAAAACTTTTGATTGCAACTTCTGGTGCATTGAAGTGAAATGGTCAGAATGATAGTTCCCCAGGAAATATACAGTTTGTATAAATAGCCAGATGGTTGTTCTATCAGAATTCAACTATTTGCCTGTCAGGGGAAGTGCAAACTGTTCCAGAACAACATATGGCGCGCCACAATCCTTCACACCAACAAACATGCTCAGCCATCACTTCACTTCAACGCAGGCCACATCTACACTACCAAGGTCACAGCGGCATGACGACACGTTAGGTTCTATTGCCGATCGGACGCTGTGCAACTATATCCATTTGCAGCATCCAAGACAAACACAAACAAAGTGGCTTTGAAGTAAAGGCGAGATCAAAACAGCTACATAAAGCTGTACAGGAACATGTTTGTTTGGCAATCCAAATGAGAAAGGTGTTAAATTGCAATTCTGGCACAAACACAGTTTTGGTCCCCAGGCCTTTTCATTTCCTGCTGTTCCTCGCACAGCAAATCTTTACAGTTCCATGATCCTTTCAAAATCAGACTATCAATTTGCTTTACATAACCATCTCTAAATAATAATATCATCAATTTCTTTAACTAACATTTCTTGAAGTTCAAGGACTTGGAGAGAGAAGGGGGTATATTACCACAGGTTTGCATTGCTATTTTAACCGGGAAGGCAGGTCTTATTATTTGCCCTTGAAAAATATCACAATGCACTGCGTTAATGATTTCCGAAATCCAGCAGAGTAATTCCCTAATCTAATTTGTCAGGCAGATGGAACAAAATGGTTTCTCTATAGCTCTGGCATTTGTCCTTTTGCAGATAGTTCCTGCATTAATCTTCAACTGCATGCTGCCAATGTAGGCCAATGTACTGTGAAGGGTGACTTTTGATTAACTTGCAGACACAGAGGTCATGATATTCTAACTAATAGGTGGATGTGCATAATCTGGGCATTAGGATAATATTATTGCAGCAAAATACTTTCAAATATTAAGGAGTTTAATATAATTTGTTTAATTTACCATTTGCCCCCTTGCAAAAGTTTGAACTGCGGTCACCAATTGAAGAAAGATTAAAATTGATCATTTACTACAGATGATAAATGAATGAGAATGCATTCTATTCTGTGCATGACTATTTAAAACACATGTTTTTGCAATAAGAATAGATTGAAGGCACCAAGATGTGAAATTGATTGGAAAAGAACATTGATTGTGGTGTTAAAACAGATTGTAACTTTGGTTCTAGTTTTGCAGTGCCTATGTTGGCCCGTTTCACTCGCCAGTTACCACAACCCTACCCCCCACTTCCATTCCCATGAATTAACAGCTGGTTTTGTTTTCTGTTTTATGGCAGCTTCTACATAACAGCATTAAAAAAAAAACTGTGAAGTAGAATTATCAGAATCAAATATCACAGCAATTGCACTGTGTTTAGGAACATTTTACTTTTCACCTATACGCACGTGGGATCTTATGTAGAAGACAGATAGGAAAATAAACAGCTGCTCCATCAGGTCTGCCCCGTTCCGTCATGCGGCAATGATATATCACTACCCTTGATTCCCTCACCCACCAGCAGTGTTGTGATCTCCTGGGAGAAACAACATAACATAACATAAAACACCCTAGCTCTCCTCAGGAAAACAAATTATAAGATTCCCCATCCACTTCCGACGTTTGATCAGCAATGCGTTCCAAGAGACAGCAGTGACTGAAAGGTGAATCATTTCTATTTTCACCTCTTCTCCACATAAAGATATCAAACCTCCGGGAACTCTTTTGAACTCCTCTCGATTCTTTTATTTAAACATATGTTCATTAGGGAGAACACAGATGATTGAACTTGTTTCACGAAAGACATATTGTACTATTTGCACTGAAGAATGTTTCAACTGTAACATAACCGTGCCTATGTAAAATGCTAGCCCTATCTTATCTGCTAATTCAACAACTCACATGCATGCAATGCCTTTAATGTACCAAAGCACCCCACAGTGCTTAAAGGATGCACTGTCAAACAAAATGTAATGAAATCCCAGAAAGAGATATTGCAGTAGCTGGCCAAAAGCTCTGTTCTATGGAGCACCATGGATGAAAGAGTGTAGACAGGTTTGAGGAGAGAATTCCTGAACCTGGGACCTGGGCTAGTAACTATTTCAAAGAATGGTCTCAACCCGAAACGTGTCTGAAGAAGGGTCTCAATCCGAAACGTCACCCATTCCTTCTCTCCAGAGATGCTGCCTGAGTTCCTCCAGCATTTTGTGTCTATTTTCGGTTTAAACCAGCATCTGCAGTTCCTTCCTACGCGACTATTCCACCACTATGGCTAATGCCATAATGGTGGAATGGTTTAAGAGACCAGAATTCAGCTGTCAAAGGGCAGGGTGAGGAGGTTGAAGGGCAGGTAGAGACTAATGAGAATCGGAAGTTGCAATTTTGGAAAGAAACCTCACAACTCATTCTTATAAATTGCTCCCCAGTTATCAGAGGACTGTAGATACTTTCATCACAAAGATCTAAAATCCAAACGCAAGTGCAGTTTCATGCCACTTCATGGAGGGTGCAAGGCCACCAAATTCACAAATTCACACCACAAAACACCACATAAACACCACACTCACAGTTCAGTAGACATTCAGTCTGTTCAGTTGATTCACAGCTCAGACAGAGTCATGACCTCTCCCTCCCCCATCTTGCAGAGACTGAACCACACCCACACTTCCGGGTTTTATAATCCCTCCCCCCTCCCACCAGAAGGTGCGTGGCCTTCATGGCGTGATTGACAGGAAAGAGATTCTCAACATTTTTTAAACACTAATAACACTTTTATTTATCATTGATGGGAAGAATTCTCTGCACCTGATGAGCGGAGGGGGACTGAGTAAGATGGCCAAAAATCACAGCCGTAAGTAGTAGCGTTTTATCTAAAATCAATATACAGTGCAAACAGGAAGTTTAGACTTTTAATCCTGTGCTTTATTTCAAACCAACCACCACCAACAACCATTTGCTGTGCTTTATTTCAAACCAACCAAATTTTCATTTTCACAACACATTAAGGGCACTCAAGGTGAGTAAAACCACACTCACAGTTTAGTAGAAATGTGTTCTGTATTATTCACAGATCAGACTGAGAAACGTGACCCTCTCGCTCCCCCATGTTACAGAGACTGACTGAGGCACTCAACACTTCTGGGTTTATAGTCCCACCGGAAGGGGCGTGGCCTTCAGGAGAGAGAATCTCAACATTTTTAAAACACTAATAACTCATATTTTTAATCGATGGGGGAAATCCTCTAGTCCTGCACAGCAGAGGGGGACTCTGAGTAAGATGGCCAAAAATCACAGCCGTAAGTGGCAGCGTTTTTTCTAAAATCAATTTACAGAACAACAGGAAGTGGTCAAGATCAGACTTTTAGTAATATAGATAGATGTAGAAGATATAATCAGTAAGTTAGCAATGTTGTGGATAGTGATGAAGATGGCAAAGCCAACTGCTGCTGCTGCTGCTGCCGATTTCCCATCTGATCTAGTTGAGTAGAGCACTGGCACATGGAATTTAATTGGATTGGATTGGATTGGATTTAATTTATTGTCATTGTCTCATAAGAGACAACAAAATGGATTATCCTTACAGTCATTAAAAAAAAATGCCAACAGGATTGATGGAATACATTTTGGGAAGTCAAATAAGGGTAGGACATATACAATGTATGATAAGGTACTTACCATTGATGAACAGTGGGACTTGGGACTTACGTAAGTCCATAGATCCCTGAAAGTGACAGGTAGATATTAAGCAAAGAAAGTACATGGTATATTTGTCCTCATATGTCAAGGTGTAGAATATACGCATTGAGATGTTACAGTCCAACTTTATAAAATACTGGCTAGACAGCACTTGGAGTACTGGGTGCAGTTCTAGTTGCCACTCTCCAAGAAGGATTTGATTCTGCTGGGGAGAGTCCACAAGAGATTCACCAGGATGTTTCCTGGATTGGAGGACTTTTGTTCGTGGGGAGAGACCAGATAGTTTAGATATTCAGTTCAAGAAGGAACTGCAGATGCTGGAAAATCGAAGGTAGACAAAAGTGCTGGAGAAACTCAGCGGGTGCGACAGCATCTGTGGAGCGAAGGAAATGGGCAACGTTTCGGGCCGAAACCCTTCTTCAGTTTGTGCTGGGATCGCTGGTTGGTGGGACGAAAGGCCTGTTTCCACGCTATATCTCTGAACAAGGTTTGTTTTCAAAGGAAGCTGAGGGGTGACCTTATAGAGCTGTAAAAATATATTAAAAAACATAGCTGAGAGAGTTAGACAAAATTGTTTTTCTTTGGTTGTGCTATCAAATACGAGAGGACATAGGTTTAAGGTGAGAAGGAGGAGCTTTAAAGAGGATTAAAGAGGGCAAATATACTTTACAGAGAATGGTTGCTGCATGGAATACATTGCCACAGGAGGTGGTGAAATCAGATACAATCACTAAGTTTAAGTTATGCTTAAAAAAGGCAGTCAAATACACAAAGTATAGAAGGATGCAGGCCTACTGTGTGCAAATGAGATTTGAGTAAATGAGCTGAAGTGTTAGTGTGGGCGTGTGATCTGAAGGGCCTATATTTGTGTTGTATGACTCGGCTCGTACTCTCTGAGTAGTACTTCAGCCAGAGGCTCTTTAACTCGAGAGCGAGAGGGAAAGCAATTGCAGTGCAGCGAAATAACCTCTCCACCGGTGAATTATGTAAAATAGCATCCAATTCCTTCAATTAGTTACCATCCAGTTGATGATTGGAACAGCAGCATGAGGCTAATCATGCCCCCGCCCAGTTTGTTGTTGCCGATGACCTCCCGTGTCGGGAGGTTGTCTGCCTGGGTATTCATCGTTTTTCTCTCTCCTCAGACACTACCTGGCATGTTGAGTGTGAACAGCATTTTCCATTATTGTTTCACATTTTCAGCATCTGCAATTTTTTTTGTGCCTCGCCATTGTTCCTTTCTCCAAGGTGGTGCCTGATCTGCTTTGATTTTGTAGCATTCTCTCTTACTTCCATTTGCCAGCCCCTGATGTCGTCTGTATCTCACAGTTCCAGCAGAGTTGTATTGTCTCTCCCCCGCACTCGCTTGTGCTAAACCTTCTCCAGCAACAATGAGCAATGGGCCTGTCCCACTTAGGTGATTTTTCACCGGCTTCCTTCACCAGCCCGTTCTGCAGGCGGGGGACAGGGCAAGCGGGGGAGCACTGTCAGAGTGAAATTCACACGGTGCAAAGCCAAGGTGATACAGACACACACCGCAATGAACAGGAAGGTTGGTGCTGTAATTAAGATGGCTAAGCACAGTGTACAGTAAGCCCTTTAAAAGAGGGGATGGAGAGGGGGGAGAAGGAGTGGACACAACTTTTAAGAAGCCAGAGATACACGGCTGTGAAGCTCGGTGGACATTAACATTACCGGTCGGTTATCCTTGGTTCTGAAAACGTACGTTTTTTTTCCCAATGAGCCAATGAAATTCACCGGTCAGCATCGACTACAACCTACGAGAACCTTTGAGAACCTTAGACCTTCTGGCGACCCACCTACGGCACTAGAATTCTCGCTACTCTCCATGGCGGCTCCATTCTAGTCGCCGTTAATTTTTCAACACGTTGAAAAATTCACGGCGACCATAATGAGGCCGCGACTAGTTCCCAGAATGCGGGAACTCCTCACGACCATGAAGGCAACTACCCGGCAAACACCCGCTAACATGTGGCGACCATGTGGCAACCGCATAGTCTCCTGCAGTCGCCTAAAAAGTCGCCCATGTGGGACAGGCCCATAAGTCTTTACACCCTCTCCCAGTCAACACCAGTCGAATCCAGTTGTCTTCTCTTGGTCCCCACTCTATAACAGGCATTCTCTTTGTTGTCTCCCACCATCTCCCTTCCCTGGCAGTCAGTGAAACCTGAAAGAAGAACTCAGTTTCTCTCTCCACAGATGCTGCCTGACCTGTTGATCATTTCCAACATACGCTTTTTAAGTGCTGGTTTCCTGCATTTGCAGCTCTTTGGTGTTTGGTATGCATCCTGACTTATCATATAATTGTTATAAAAAAATGTAGCTACATTGTAAAAACAATGCCGCCTTTAACCTGGGTTCATTCAGAATATTCTATATTAAATAATGTAATGAACCAAATCAAAAGCTAATAATATATTGAACTGACATTTAAATCAGCTTAACTAAATTAGATCATTAAATTACTATTTTTTTTAAAGCAATTAGAAATAATTAAAACATTAAACCGAATCAAAATAATTAGGAAAAACATTATTGTTCCATTTCCATTGTCTTCTCATCTATAGGCATAGAATTTCCACTGATATCAATCGAATCTCAGGCCCTGTGGCAGACTTGAGATTTATTTAACATCAAATAGCAGATGATTGGTTTACCTTGGAGGTCACAGACAAGATGTCTGGCTTATTGATGAGATCATTTTTGATCACTATCACTCCTCTTATTACTTTTATTTTGTTCCATTCCATTTTTCCGCAGCACACTTATAAATTCTCCCCTTTGTGCCACCTTGCAATGTGTGTGATCACCCCGTCACACGGCCACCCACGTTTCAGATATGTTATCACCAATTGCCATGTAACTCGAGATTGTGAGAAGATCATAAGTGATAGGAGTGATGTCATTCGGCCCATCAAGTCCACTCCGCCATTCAATCATAGCTGATCTATCTCTCCCTCCTAACCCCATTCTCCTGCCTTCTCCCGATAACCTCTCACACCCACAGGGAACTACAGAGAGGACACCAAAAACTATCCATATAATGTGAAACCGTGAAAATGAAGTGATAAATATCTCTCCTGGAGTGGGAAGAAGCTGGGAGCAGTAGTAATTTGGGGACAGGTTGAAGTGTAGATCTGTGCTCAGGCCACCTGAGATGAGAGCATGTAAATAGGCCAGAGAACAAACTCAAGGAAGGGGCGGGAGAGAGAGGATGACAACAGAAAAAACACTTTGGCAGAGTGTTGTACAACTATGGAATTAATTCTCATGACTTGTGATGAGGCTAATATTCTGAAAGTATTAAAGATTAGAAAGGTAGATAGAAAGGTAGATAGATTAGAATGGTCAATAGGCACAGTGGTACAGTGGTAGACTTGCTGCCTTACAGCGATTACAGCACCAGAGACCCAGGTTCGATCCTGACTACTGGTGCTGTCTGTGTGGAGTTTGTAGGCTCTCCCCGTGACCACGTGAGTTTTCTCCGAGATCTTTGGTTTCCTCCCATACTCCAAAGACGTACAAGTTTGCAGGTTAATTGGCTTGGTAAAATTGTAAATTGTCCCTGGTGTGTGTAGGAGAGTGTTAATGTGCGGGGATCGCTAGTCGATGGGCTGAATGGCCTGTTTCCACGCTGCATCTCTAAACTAAACTAAAATTTAAAAAGTTAAATGGATGTATTATTTGCTTGTAAGAAGAGTAATCTGGTTGTAGTGATTAACCCAACCTGAACAATCCAGCAGGATCTTCTACACAAAGATGGCCTTCAGGCATTCAGGTCAGTCGAACATTTGACTTAATCAACATCAATCAATCAATCAGTTTTATTCGTCACTTGCACATAAAGTGCAAGTGAAATGAATTTGCCAGCAGCAGTGAAAAAGAACACACAAAAACACAATAAAAATTTAACACAAACATCCACCACAGCATTCATCACTGTGGTGGAAGGCACAAAATTTGGCCAGTTCTCCTCCATTTTTCCTCGTGGTCAGGACCTTAACCCTCCGCAGTCGCCGCTGCTGCGGGCGTCCAGATGAGTAAAAGAAGCCAACAATGTATTTCTCAGATAGGAACGGATACTGAACCATGACCAATGGATATATCTTTATGAAGTTTAAGAGATTAATTGATTTGATTATGTAAGTTGCCGTGTATTGCAACATGTTACATGTAATTGTTGTGGAGGTAAGTCATCCAGCCTATTCACACATGACATAGAATGTTTTTCTCAAGAACAATACCAATGAATGACTTGTGACCAGAAGGGGTTTAGGAATATTTACAGATACTGGTCTAGTTACTGACCCACACATTTATACTATTTAAAAGTAAGGACAAGCAAACAATGTGAAGCTCAATAAATCATATTATGACTGATATTGTTGCTGTTATTTGGTAAAAATAACTAAATCAGCAACAGAAAGAAAACAAACCCAACTACAATGTACAAATGGGTTATTAGATATTACTTAATATCCTGATAGTTATAAGGTACGAGTCTCACACAGAGTTCTGGAACTGGCACACATTTGAAAATAATGTATGCCATGCTTTCCCCTGATTTAACAGTGCATTCATTTGTTACTGTAAATAGAGCTATGAATGCGTCATATGTTGTTAAACTCTGAAGGTCAAGGGAATACATAGGAAGAGACGATTGTAAACCCTCTTGGCAGCACAAAGCATGATATCCACAACTTTATCTCTTATCTCCATCAACACTTGCGTAGGTTGCTCTTTACCTCTGAAAGGTATCTTACTCACTTGAGTTTGCCGATGACCTCTGGAAGATGAAACTTCTCTGTCTAATCATCAATTTGCAACCTAGATGGAGCCAAGCATTTTTCCAAAGAACAATACAGTCAAGAACAGTGTATGATGTGCGGATAAGAACAATTAACCTACCAGTATCTTGGAAGTGTAAGCACTGTTGAGAGATATTGCGTTCACAAGAATGTCCAGAGATTTTGCAGGGAGGGCATCAGGGTCGGGAACTTCTTTATAATGGGCATCACAAATATAAGCCTGCACAACAGTCATTCGGTTTGTGGTCAAAGTGCCCGTTTTATCAGAGCAGATAGCCGTGGCATTGCCCATGGTTTCACAGGCATCCAAATGTCTCACCAGATTGTTGTCCTTCATCATTTTCTGGTCAAAGAAAGCACAACAGATTAGTAAATAATTGCTCCCTTAAAATTAATATTTGTTGATATTTTTATGGCACAGACTTTTGAGAAATCCTCCTTTTCTCTCTGTTTACAGCTTCCCCCACTCCCACCATCACCAATTCACTGGCTGAAAGAATGAGCAGTATGTTGCCATGGGCTTTAACATGCCATAACTCTGCAGCTGAAAGAGCAAGTGGTGCCTAAACTAAAAAATAACCCGTTCTTTTCTGTGTAGGAAGGAGCTGCGGATATTGGTTTATACCAAAGATAGACACAAAGTGCTGGAGTAACTCAGCGGGTGAGGCAGCATCTTTGAAGAATAAGCATGGGTGATGTTTCAGGTTGGAACCCTTCTTCAGGGTTTTCTTTTCTTCCCATTTGCAACTTATGAATACGAATTGTAAAATATAAAATACACATTAATTTTCCAGCTCCTCCATTTCGATGAAGTTCCAGTCTACTGACTATGGCCCAAATTTACCTTAGCTTACCGAGTAAAACTGAGGCAGCAGTTCTGTAAAATCAGCATGGGTCAATTATTATACCACTCCTCCGGGACCCTTCAAGTGGGCTACACGGGCAGAAATTTCATTATGAGATTCAACTTGGGGTGCACAGGTACAGTACAGTGCAGTGCAGTACAGTAGCACATTCCAACCAAGTTTGTTGACAATTGTATGGAGCGTGATAACATCATATTAACCACAGACTCAAATCTTAGTAGAAAAGGTACTACAGACATTTAGAGAATATAGATTAATATATTTCACATCAATGTAATCATGAACAGACATTGATTCATTGATTCAATAATTATGGAAAATAGGTCCCACTGTGATGAAAATATGCACATTGAGTGCTTATTGCCTTACCAATAAAACAGGCATGATAAACCCATCACATACTGTATTCTTCCTGCAGTAATGAGTAATAAGATTCCACAATGGTGGTACTACCTTATTTTAAATTACAGATAAGAAACTAAATTTTGATTAATCACAATTGACAATCAGATTTAGAATGGTAACTGGATTTTGTTTTGGATGAAAGAGAAACATCCTTAACAAATGTTAGTAAATTGTTATTTTTATTGTATTGTGTATTGCTACAGACTTTATGGTACTGAAATGGACTGATGAAATCCCAAGTCTTCTCTTGGGTTGTCAAATCAGGGATCTGTTCCAAAACATCATTGATCCCTTTACTGAAGCGTACAATGAAGACAAAGCTTTTTCATCAACTTGATCCCCTGACTAAGATTCATGACAAGACCACAGACAATATTGTTCACTTCCCATATATCTAGGGCCACCTAGATCAAACATTGTTGAAATCCATCACCCTTTACAATCATCCAATGAGTTCAGGCTCAGGCAGCATCTCTGGAGGACATGGATAGGCTCATGAAGGAGGATCCCAACCTGCAACATCACCTGAGGAAAGGTCTTGACTCAAAATGCCATCATTCTGAAAAAAGCGTCCCATGTGTATGGAAGACATAGCCGATCTATGTCCTCCACAGCTGCTACCAGACCCGCTGAGTTACTCCAGTACTTTGTTTTCAATGCAAGATTTCAGCATCTGCATTCCCTTGTGTCCTCAAGGGCAGGATCATCCTACAGAAGAGGATTTGAAGACCAAGACCTCAGTCCCAGCACCAAGCTCATGAACTATTGAGGAGAAGTGATCTCTGCTTTACTGCAAATTACAGCAACATGATCCAACCAAAGCAATACCACCAATGCTGCCTCCACAATATCCTCTGGATCCAATGGGGAGATGCATCTCAGTTTCTTCTCCCGGCATAAATGCTCTGCTGATGTTCAACCAGCATGGATATGAGCAAGGGTGGTGGTGGCGGAAGCAATTTCCAGGAAAACAAGAGAGAATCCTTCAAGGAATTTCCCGTGCCTCCTTGAAAAAAATATTATATCGCACTGAGACATGGGACTCCCTGCTCCAGGATTGTTCACACTGGTGGAGAAGCATCCCAGAGCATTACAGAGCATTTTGAATGTCTGAAGAGGGTTTCAGCCCGAAATGTTGCCTATTTCCTTCGCTCCATAGATGCTGCCGTACACGCTGAGTTCTTCCAGCAATTTTGTCTACCTTCGATTTTCCAGCATATGCAGTTCCTTCTTAAACATTTTGAATTTCTTGATGGGAGAACAACCAACAGAATGAGCATGTACTAATCCATCAAGCACTACCTGCTCTATGTAGAGAGTCAGCAGGCCACACATACGATTCATCAGCCATGAATCAGTGATGGAAGAGAGTTAACCTCAACCTTAAGAATGTCTATAACGAATGTCTTTACACTTACAATGAAAGCACATTTCCATATACAAGGTTTCATTATCAAACATACGAAATTGCAAACATTTTTACCCCTTTACAAATCTTGCAAAATATCTCAACCATTTCCTCAATTTCTTTTTCACATTATTTCAGTCTCGTTATTGATATATTTTAATATGACTGATTAAAAGCAACAACTCATTTGTAAATCCACAAAACTAACCAGAAAAACTGAGACGATAAAGATAGTAAATTGCAAATTGATACCATTAGAAACTACTTTCCTAATGAACATCCATTAAGACCCATTATGGTCATAGAGTCTTTCAGTGTACAAACAGGCCCTTCAGCCCAACTTGCCCACATCAGCCAGCATGTCCCATCTACACTAGTCCCACCAGCCTGCGTTTGACCTATATCCCTCTAAATCTGATCATAAAACCACAATTCTTTTTTTATAAACTCGGTAGTTTAAAAGACTGAGTCTCTGCAAAACCAATTTCAGAAATCTGTTACCGATATTTAATGTGTGCCAAGTTCAGGTGCTACTGGGATCACATAGGTTATTTAAGAGCGGAATTAGCCCATTCAGTCCAACAAGTCTACTCTGCCATTCAATCATGACTGATCTATCTCTCCCTCCTAACCCCATTCTCTTGCCTTCTCCCCATAACCTCTGACCCCCATACTAATTAAGAATCTATCTATTTCTGCCATAAATACATCCACTGACTTTGCCTCCACAGCCTTCTGTGGCAATGAATTCCACACTTTCACTAAAGAAATTTGTCCTCATCTCCTACCTAAAAAAACGTCCTTTAATTCTGAGGCTATGATCTCAAGTCCTAGACTCTCCCACTAGTGGAAACATCCTCTTCACATCCACTCTATCCAAGCCTTTCACTATTCTGTACGTTTCAATGAGGTCCCCCCTCATTCTTCTAAACTCCAGCAAGTACAGGCACAGAGTGCCATCAAACGCTCATCATAGGTTAACATTGATTGCAAAGATATTCTTACCTTCACAGAGTAGGCAAGGGAGATGGTGACAGCAAGTGGGAGACCCTCTGGGACAGCCACAACTAGTACAGTGACACCAATAATGAAGAATTTAACAAAGAATTGGACGTAGACCGGAGTGCATTCAGGCAGCCACTGCAGCTTTTGAATCACAAAAGTATCGATGGAAAAATATAACACAAGAATAATAACTGTGATTGCCGACATTACCAATCCTGAAAAAAAATTAAATAAATACTGTCAACGTGCTGGCATTACATTTGACATGTTCACAGAGAGGTTTATTACACACAAAATTAGACGGTGTAACAGACATGGAACAGGAATGCAAAAGATTTTAAGAAAGCTTGCAAACAAGTTAGCAGAGTGTGCAGGTGGGAGGCTATTGTTATTTTATATCAACGTCATATCAAAGGTATATTCTGGGAGATTAAACACAAGGGATGAGGTTAATTCAATTAATATAAAGACACCAAAGAGTGTGGGTGAACAGAGTAATCTTGAAATCAAATGGATTTTCCTGAAAGGGAGGTGCATGCACAAGAGAAGATTAGTTTATTGTACATGAGGCCATGATGGAAACCTGGCAGCATTTGCTTCAAGATAGTTCACGTTAAGCCTTCGGGTGTTGTAGATCTACCACCAACGTTACTCCTCATGCTCAAGGCAAGATCCATGAATATTCACTCTGGGAATGTTACGACTTCTATCTCTGATTGAACTCAGTTTGTCAAATTCCACTATTTTGGGTTATTATGTTTTTTTGTCTTTCAAAAGCAGCATCATTGAAAAGTGATTGAAAATTTGACCAATTAGAATATATGCTTCGAAATAAGATAAAATAAATTCATTTTGTTATCCTATATTTTTGACACCTATTCTCTCTCTTTTACCCCATAACCTTAATACTCTTGTTTTCCCTACCTTCGTAATTATATATTTTCATAAGATCATGTGAAAGGAGCAGAATTTGGCCATTCGGCCCATCAAGTCTACCTCGCCATTTAATCATGGCTGATCTATCTTTCCCTCTCAACCCCATTCTCCCCGTAACCCCTGGCACCCATACCAATCAGGAATCTATTTATCTCTGCCTTAAAAAAATAATTGACAGCCTTCCTTTAACTACTTCCGGGTGTTTGCCAATCCTGCATGTTATTTGGTGTTTGCCAATCCTGCATGTAATTCGGTGTTTGCCAATCCTGCATGTTATTCAGTGTTTGCCAATCCTGCATGTAATTCGGTGTTTGCCAATCCTGCATGTAATTCGGTGTTTGCCAATCCTGCATGTTATTCGGTGTTTGCCAATCCTGCATGTTATTCAGTGTTCTCTATTGTTGTTCTCTTATTTAGGTGGAATTTTTTTGTGAACTTTTTTTTTGTTTCTGGGGAAATTGACTGAAGCAAAATGCAATTAAATGCAACTCTGATTAAATGCAACTCTGAAGGTACATTTGACTTGGATTATAGCAGGATAAAGACCACGATACGTGTGTGTTGAGCATTGCTGAATGCGCCTTACACTTCTAGCCACACTTTTAAAATAAGGCTTGTTTTGAAAGGATCCTATCAACAAATGATATCACAGCAGTTCAACTGCGTCAGGGATATTCCACCATTAGTAGTATGAAACTCGTCAGTAGACAATATGGCTGCGAGAACAGGCTATTTGAAAGGTTGCCTGAAGATTCCCCTGATTGAAGACTTCCTTCCACCCTATTAACATTGCAGCTTTTCCGATTTTACCTTGTCTGAATGAATAGTTCCCTGAATTGGCAAAAGGCTCACCCGCTTTCCCTATCTGCACCGCCAGCTTAGTGAGTTTCCCCTGCAGAACAGACTTCTCCTTCTTGGCAGAGCCCCCCTTCCTCTTCTCCTTCTCTTCTCCATCGCCTCCTTCTGCACTCTTCAGAGGCTGCATTTCCATGGCAGCTGCACCATCTTGTTTCTTGGCTAAATGCAAACAAATTAAAAGAAAGCCAGTCAAAAATAATTTCAATGCAAACATTTTGGAGCCTTCATTAATCCCAAATGCCTCAGGTCTCATCAAGTTCTTAATATCAATTTTCCTTTTCTGTGCTATCCAGGAGATGATTTATCTCCAAATCTCCCAAACTAACATTTAGAAATAAAGCCACGAGTTACAAATCTAAAGGATCTTGTACTGTTAATTTTTGGTTACTTTATTAAAATGGATAAACAAATAATGAAAGAAGTATGCGGCCAAACACGCCATCCTTATAGGAACAGACCTCTCCTTTTCAGAACCAGGCTGTGTTAGCAGCCGGTGGTCAGGTATTGCTGGGGTTGCAGGGGAAGCTGCTCAATTGACAGGAGATATCAATTCACACATGGTCAAAATAATACATCAGCTATTCATGGCCTTGGAGATCCCCTTTTCCCCATTGACATCAATATTTTAAGCATATCTTAGATTATTGATATGCATAACTAATACAGCTGGGCACCAACATTTTGGCACAAGTTGCCAGAATAAATGACAGTGGAGAAAGGCTGGGGCATTGACCACTCCCCTACCAGCACTCCATTCTTCTCTGGGTTGTCGGGAAGTAAAACCTCTATCAAATTATTTTCATCTACCGGATCTGTTATTGTCATTCTGCTAACCTTTTCCAATGCTTAAACGGTAGGGTTGTGTTACATTCAGAAATTGATTCAGACAAAGTAAAATTAAATTAAATTAAATTTCTTTATTTATATAGCACATTTTTAGTCAACTTGCATTGACCCCAAAGTGCTTCACTTAATTACATCCACACACACAGGCAAAGGTGGGTGAAGTGTCTTGCCCAAGGACACACACAGGCAAAGGTGGGTGAAGTGTCTTGCCCAAGGACACAACGACAGTATGCACTCCAAGCGGGATTCGAACCAGCTACCTTCCGGTTGCCAGCCGAACACTTAGCCCATTGTGCCATCTGTCGTCCCTCAAGTAATGATGGGGCTGAGTTATGCTGTGCCATAAGCAATGGAGAATAAGACATCAGACCATTCTTTGCATTCTCACTCCTCACATATATAGTGAGGTCAACTGTTGACTAAAAAAACACCCACTTTCACTGTGAAAAACAGGTGATACCATTTGGCATAGTTTCTTAAGCAGCTTTGTAAGATTTAACTGGTTTCAATAGCAACGATCCATGAACCATTCTTATTACAAATGTATGTTCACATATTCCAATTTCACTGTAAACATATTTGCCTTATTCTTTCTCCATTCTTTAAGTTGCTCCTTCTAATAGTCTTCGATAAAAACAGGGAAAAGATCTGCGCCAAGTTCTCTGTTTACTGCCTGGATCATCGGTGGGCTGCCGAATTTAGCTATCTTTTCACCTTTGTCTGTGGGACGCTAACTTCCACTTTACACTTCATCCTGACAACTTTGTAAGATTAGTATTCCATCATTTATTAATAATAGAAATAATACAAGCAAAAGTATTTGCGTGCTTTTGCAAAGCGATATTTATAGGAAATTCCAAAGTGCAACATTTTGAGATATTGGCCAAAGCAGGTTAAAATGATAGACAGTGGAGGTGAAATGCATCTTAGAGTCTCAAAACATTTAAGATTCTTAACGAAATCAAGTTGATGGAGGCTGTATCACCATATGTATTTGCAACATATATGAAAGATAAATACCCTGTATGAAAAGAATTGCAAGGTGTTAGTAAATAACTGTTCTGTGGTTAATTATTTTTATAAAGGGGATCATCTGAACTATGTTGCAGCAAGGTCAGTGTAAAATACACAATAAGATTGTCTGACTGTTGAGAAGCATTGTTACCTTTGTTCTGGCTGTTCTCCATATTCCCATCCTGTAATTTGCCTATGATGAAAAAGGACAACAAACAAAACAGAAACAAACAGTGAAGAGTCACAACAGGGACAACATGTAGCGTACATTGCAACCAAAATTAACAAAAAATGGAAGACACAACAGACAAACCTTAATCGATTTCAATGATCACAAACTCAGTAACGGTTTATGCAGCAATTGTACAAGATAAAAATCAAAAAGATCACAATAACAAAGATATCCATACACATTACTCAGGGGTAATTAAGTACAGTGTATTTGTTATGGAGATCCCACCAAAAAAGTTGACCGTCTCTTCTTAACCTTGCCATTTTGGTCTTGTAGATTCACTTAAAAATTAGATAAATGAAGAGAATTTTAATTCAACTTCCTCGATGAATTTATTGTTAAATGTTACTTCAATGTCATTGCAGATTAAAAGTTCAATTCTATACTCAGATGAAAGGTATGTCTCCAAGAACTTGTGTTCTTTTGTTGGGCTTTAAACCAATTTCACTATGTTCTTGTTTGACTTTCCCAGTGGAGTTTGCTTCTGTAACATCCATAAAGTTGAACCAGTTTATACTGACTCGCGTCAAACCCAAATAACGTAACCCGTTTCAAATACTGCTGATAACGCTCACATAAAGAATCAAAATGGCAGATTATTGCCAACAATGTCTTGCAAAATTGGCATTAATGTTTATAGGATGCACATCAAGGGAGTGTAGGGCTTTACTTGTGCCAGTTTGTCATATTTACTCTGCATTTCGTCACTTCAATAAGAAAGTAACTGAGATTTGTAAGCTACTCTTTTTGCACCATAAAGCAAAGGCAAAAAAATAGAAAATTGGTGAATTAACAGTTTGAGGACAAGCATACATTGTTGAAAATTTGGTTTATTATTGGTTTACAGATCTGATATTGAGAATGATTTAATTACTCGCATACATGATATTTATTTCAGAGAATTATCGATCCTGGTTCTAAAACATTAACGGCTTGTTCTGGAAAGGAGCAGGTGATAATGGTCAATCATATTTTAGTTTATCCACACTAGGAGAAGAATTACAAGTAACTTGGTTATGTACTGTTGACAACACATAACCACACTGCAGAAATATAATTGAGCCGAATAATCATCCCCCTCATCATTAGGATCTTGCATTTTTGAAAAATGCACTGATGTTTTAGTTTACCTTTCAAATACAGTAGGATTCGCAGATTAATAGATCCCTGTCGGTATAAACTCAAAAAACTGTTTGTTCTTTTCTCATAACTGGAGATTACATTGATGTGGTTTCTCCAAATAAATCTCAAATTTAATTATCTTAAAAGTGACATTGATCAAGCAAATCTGCTTTATATTTATTGGGATATTGTGCTGAATCATAAAGCTGTTGGATCAAAGTGAAACATTTAACCGTACAATAAGTTTAAATCCTGGCCTCAACATTATCTCTCCAAAAGAAAAACATAACGAGAAGTTGCATCATTTCCAGATTAAAAAAACATGTCACAAAAAAATAATGTAAAATGCATGTTGTATGTTAACTTGTATGTTAACCAACAAAAATTTAAACCAACAATGCAAAAGCTTAGTCCAATTTGGCAGATGTTTTGTGAAGATGGATTATACACTACAATTCAAATATTCCAGTGGGTACAGGTCAACTAAAATTTTAAATGTGCCTTTTTTGTATAAAATTTATTTAATGTTCGTAAAATCTCTAAATATTAGAGATTGGCACTGTCATGGTACATATTAAAAACAGATCTATGTCACTAGAGCTTTTAGTTATCAATTATCAATTTATTGTTATCAATTATTTATCAATTATTTTTATCAGTGATCAATTACTTTAATTTGTTTACTAACCCTAGTATTTGTTTTGTGGGACGTTTTATGGAATCTCCTTCAGAGGCCCTCAATCAAAATCCATGTTTTAACATAATACTTCAAATAACTAAATTGAGATTCCAATGGGATTAATTGTATTGAAGCTAAATCTCGACAAGCATGAGACTCAGGATCTAAGTAGTCCAAGTAATTAATTAGTCAACATTCTGTAAACAATCTTTAAAGTCTAATTGCACCTAAAGTAATCTTTATTTGATCATCTAAAACAACTTGCGCCTAAGGAACTATCAATGACATCGCATTCAATTTACAGATCATTTAATTTACCAGATTGGCCTGCACTCACCTGCTGCCATTCCTATCAATCCAGTCACAGCTGGACAATCAATAATAATGACTTCTCTTCCCACAAATGCATTGTTTCCTTTGGGTTTTAGCCAATCCATTCCCCATTCCTTCAATGAGGATCTATTCCTCACTTCCTCCTGTTTCAATCTACATGCTGTCCTTCAAATAAGCAACCTTAGAAAACCCCATCAGCTTCACTGATTTTGACAATGGCACTCAATTTTACCTCATCTCTCCACCTCTTAACTTCCCTTTCAAGGTGCCATGGATTCTGACTTCGACCTGGCTGGGAAGTAACATCTCCTGGCTCTGCTTGCCTCAGCTGCTGAACCCCTCATCCACTAATCCAGCCAACTTTTCCAGGGCACACATGACTAACCTCCTCAGATCTACCTTCTATTAACCTTAATGCCTATATTCTTCTCAAATAAAGTTCCAATAAGTCTGTGCTTGCTAACCAAATTGATTTCTAGTTAAGGAACAGTTTGATTTTGAAAAGCCCACCCTTATTGTCAATACATTCATTGCCTTCCTTCTCCTCTCTGTTGTCTCCTTCAGGCCCTGTAACCCCAGACGTAACTAGACTCTCCTAATTCTTGCCCCCTGACACCACACCCAAAGTAATTCCTTCATCCGCACAGCTATTCTTTCAGATGCTGAGTTCATAAACTCTTGAATTTTATTCCTGAATCCCTCTGATATTGTCCCCTTTGCTTTCTTTAAGATTCTTCCAAGAACCTCCTTTTTTGTTCTAGCTTCTCGTCATCTGTTTTAAATGTCTCTCTCATCACCTGGATATCAATATTTTGTTCAGTACTGTTCCTTGCACTACTCTGGGCATTCTAGTTACACCAAAAGTGCCTTACAAAAGTAGCATGCTGCAGCGCTCCATCTATCTATGGTGTAACAAAATGTACATCAGACAATGCTAAGGCTTTCCTTGTACCCTGAAAGAGAAAGATTGAATGTAGGCCCTTCAAATCAGTGCATTGATGAACGATGTGTAAAAACAACTGCATGTGCAAAATATGATCTGCTTCAAGTATCCCCAATTAAAAAGTCACATTTGCATTCTTAAGGGACTGTCCCACTATACGAGTTTACCCAAGAGCTCTCCCCAGTTTAAAAAAAAATCAAACTCGTGGTAAGCACGTAGAATGTACGTAGCAGGTACGTCGGAGCTCGGGACGTTTCTTAGCGGCTCGTAACGCTAACGGCAGGTACTCGGGAAACGCAGTAAGCTCGTGAAGACTCGTGAAGATTTTTCAATATGTTGAAAAATGCCCACGAGAGCCCCGAGTACCTACGAGCGGCTATTACCGTAATTCTCCGAGTTCGAATCAGGGGAAACTCTTTACATTGGGCCCTATTTCAGGCCTTTGAAGACAAATCTTTGCAGCATTTTTGTGAAAATCCTAAGAAAGCTGTTAATAGATTTAAATCTTAGAATGTGACTATTATCTTTACCTGACAGATTTTGGCATTCAATTCTGAAATATTCAGGAGTACTTAATTAAGGCAACTGTGGCAATCATTATTGACCAATGTGCATACCAAACACAATCATACAAAAAACATCTGTGTTGTTTGAGGTTTAGCCTGAGAATAAATGGAGCATGAGGAAGCATTAAAATAAATAATAAAAAGCCAGGTGCTCTTAACATACCATTGACTAAGCTGGCATTTGTGCTATCAGTGGGGTTCCCACCTGCTGCACCATCTGTACCTGAAGTAGACAGGGGCTGGGAGGGAATAGCAGGGGGAGGAGGCTGGGGAGCTGCTACTTGGTGGTAACGGATCAAAAGGAAAAACAAACAGAACAAAAGGAAAAAAAAAATGAAATGGATTAATGACTTTTGTTCAAAAATGCATCTTATAATTTTGCAACAGCAAAGCAAAAAGAACTCACATTATACATGAATAGCACACAATTTTTTAAGCAAGCAATCCTACAAGAAAGGACAAATTTATCGCTTGAATGGATTAATAAATAACATGAAGCAAGTGGAAATTCTGAGCTATATTAGTGAATAGATTCATCACAAAAGACACAGAAACATGTGACAGCACAACAAGCGCAGACTTGAGAGGCGTTTTGTGCACTAGTCGTTATATCATCAGAAGACTATCAGCAAGCTTTCCTGTGACTGTGTAGAGCAGCAAGGGCTAAAGCTAAGTTGGAAAACAGTGTTGAAACACAAGTGTGATAGCCATGGTTGAGCCAGTTAGACAGGGAGAAAGGAAGCCACAGCCCCTTGCTGCAGCCCTGTTGTAATGGATTCCAAAATTAGTCAAGCTGATTAGTGCACTCCCACAGCGAGTTAGTGCGTACGATACCTGGCAATCGGCGTCCATCTTCTTTTGCTCGACCTGTGTTGTAATTAGCAAATATTAAGGTGGCGGAAAAGCGAACCCCGATGCACACACAACAATCAGAACAGTATGCGTTTTTAAACGAACATTTCCTCAGAAATTCATCCATAACTTGTAACATCCTGGTCCCAGCTCAAAAAAAAGGTTGAGTTATTGAATAAAATAATTGAAAATGAAACTCTTTTTTAACTTCTATCCACCTTCTCGACCATGCTAAAGACCACAGCTGGGATTACCAACATGATACTGAGTCACAAATACTGGAGCAACCAGATGTGTGAACAAAAACTGTATTCAACTTCAATAGCCGCTGTCCTCCAAGAACTCAATGATCTTCAACGATCCCTGGTGAAGAGAATGCTTACACAAACTATGGAAGAAGACATGTCATACTCACCTGTAAAATACCCCTTGATGAAACATCGATCATCATTCACTACAGTCCAAAAACAGTGTAAAGTGATCAACTATTTCATCTCCACTTACCAAAACTTTTCACAGAAACTAACGGTCAGTGTAATGAAATAAGATGAAGCCATGAGGTACAGGTGGTACAATTTTAGTCAAGTTACTAGAAGAGCAGAATCACAGTAGCTAGGCAGATAGCTGATCACATACCTACGGCATTGGACACTGGAGATAGAGTGATAGGGGTCAACAGTTATCATGCTGTAACTGCAGGCAGGTCTGCAGGCAGGTACAGTTGAATGAGGAATCATTCTAAACAGTTGACTTGGGGAACCACATTTGGTCCATATTAACTATGGGCAACTGAGAATTGGGGAACTGAAAGTTGATATCAGCTGAAGTGATTTGAAGGTAGAATCGTGTAAATAATTTTGAAGTCGTTCACAAGATTTATAACAGTGGTAAAATCATAAATAATGTTTGCAAAAAATCTCAATAAAGGTATTTGTTAAAAGTGCCCAAATGATTATTATGAAACATGAACTAATACTCAAACTAATATTAGAATGACACAGGTTGGGGATTAACTCAAGTCTTACAACTTGTGTCCATTGAACCACAAAGATGACATAATGTTATTATTTTTCCCTTCATGGTATACACTTCTTCCATACTTAACTAAACAGATCAGCCTTTGAAATTCTGAGCTACGCCTTTGCTCTCTCTTGTCATGTTTTGTAAAATGTGTGCCTGGGTACATGTTTGTGTTCAGTTCTTTGTAAACTTGAAATTATCTAAAGTCTGTTGACTAGGTCCTAACTTGCGAAAAGTCCAATGCAGTCCTTTGTTTTCTGACCCACAATGATATTCAGTTGAGCATTTACATCTTTGTTTTCAATTCTCTCTGTACTCTCTCATCCATTCCTATGGGTAGGTCCCACATAAGAGATTAGTATACAAACTTAAAGCACACGGTATTGGGGGTTCAGTATTGATGTGGATAGAGAACTGGCTGGCAGACAGGAAGCAAAGCGTAGGAGTAAACGGGTCCTTTTCAGAATGGCAGGCAGTGACTAATGGGGTACCGCAAGGCTCGGTGCTGGGACCCCAGCTATTTACAATATATATTAATGATTTGGACGAGGGAATTGAATGCAACATCTCCAAGTTTGCGGATGACACTAAGCTGGGGGGCAGTGTTAGCTGTGAGGAAGATGCTAGGAGACTGCAAGGTGACTTGGATAGGCTGGGTGAGTGGGCAAATGCATGGCAGATGCAGTATAATGTGGATAAATGTGAGGTTATCCACTTTGGTGGCAAAAACAGGAAAGTAGACTATTATCTGAATGGTGGCTGATTAGGAAAAGGAGAAATGCAACGAGACCTGGGTGCCATGGTACACCAGTCATTGAAAGTAGGCATGCAGGTGCAGCAGGCAGTGAAGAAAGCAAATGGTATGTTAGCATTCATAGCAAAAGGATATGCAGGGAGGTTCTACTGCAGTTGTACAGGGTCTTGGTGAGACCACATCTGGAGTATTGCGTACAGTTTTGGTCTCCTAATCTGAGGAAAGACATTCTTGCCTTCGAGGGAATACAGAGACGGTTCACCAGACTGATTCCTGGGATGTCAGGACTTTCATTTGAAGAAAGACTGGATAGACTTGGCTTGTGCTCGCTAGAATTTAGAAGGTTGAGGGGAGATCTTATAGAAACTTACAAAATTCTTAAGGGGTTGGACAGGCTAGATGCAGGAAGATTGTTCCCGATGTTGGGGAAGTCCAGAACAAGGAGTCACAGTTTAACGATAAGGGGGAAACCTTTTAGGACCAAGATGAGAAAAACATTTTTCACACAGAGAGTGGTGAATCTCTGGAATTCTCTGCCACAGAAGGTAGTTGAGGCCAGTTCATTGGCTATATTTAAGAGGGAGTTCGGTGTGGCCCTTGTGGCTAAAGGTATCAGGGGGTATGGAGAGAAGGCAGGTACAGGATACTGAGTTGGATGATCAGCCATCATCATATTGAATGGCAGTGCAGCCCGAATGGCCGAATGGCCTACTCCTGCACCTATTTTCTATGTTTCTATTCCCTTCCATATTATCTTTAGCCCCACTAGCCTTTGAGATACCAATATTCCTCAAATCCTGACCTTCAGCTCATTCACCCATTTAATTGCTCCATTATTGGCAGCCCTTCCTTACAGTAGCAACATTGTAAACGTTGAAGTTCCCTTTCTGATTCTTCTTGCTTTTCCTTCCTCACTTAAGAAGCTTCTTGAAGCCAACTTTCTTGACCAAGCTTTAGGTCATTTGATTTTGCATCTAATTCTAGGACTCGGCATCAGTTTTGGTTTGATCACACTTATGTGAAGTGCCTTTTGATGCTATGCTGTGTTAAATGCACATTACAACTGGATTAACTCAAGTTCCAGGAGCATAAGGAGATCAGGACCACAGCATGCAATGTGCCAGATGAAACTAATGGAAGAAAGATAGACATAAAGCCCTGGAGCATCTCTGGAGGAAAGAAATAGGTGATGTTATGGGTGGAGACCCTTCTACAGACCTCAAATGATGCAGCAGGGTCATGACCCGAAATGTCACCTATTTCATTTCTTCAGAGATGCTGCCTGACCTGCTGAGTTACTCTAGCATTTTGTGTCTACCTTCGGTGTAAACCAGTATCTGCAATTCGTTCTTACACCAATTGAAGAAAGAACCTAACAGATGAACCTAACTCACTTACAGCCACAAGAATTGCTGTGCAGAACTCGAGGCTTCAACAAAGGATCAACTCCCTGAAATGAAACAGTGTAATTTTGGATTAACACGATGAATTTCAAGAAGGAGGTTTATGATTGCAGTCTATTACACTGATATCTATATGGTAAACGGCTCCTGATGCATTTTGGAAATAAAATGCAGTTTAATTTGAGAGAAAGTGGTGATGTGTTAACTCTGAAAGCGGAATGCACACTTTATGATTATGCCGATTGTATTTGTTATCTGCATTACATTGTCATGCTAGTAGCACTAAAACAATATACTGGATGATAACATATTAAATATTGTCCTCCTCAGCACTTGATATTTTCAAAGTGCCAAGTGATCCACCAACAAGCGTTGGAGGGAGCTCTCAATAATGGGCAACAATTATTGGATTAAAACAAAATGGTTTAGGTTGTATTGCACAATTTAGTTTATGTGTTATGACTCAAAGACACGACGAACAAAACAAAATTTATAGAGAACTATTTACATCCCATAAATTACTCTCCTACACCCTTAAGCTCACCACTCACTATTTGATATCATTTGACATTTTGACTGCAGCTTAATGAAGATGATGTGGAGGCAGGTCCATCGCAGAGAGATATCTGTGCTCCAGGGTACCCAGCTCACCCTCTCCCTCTTACATAAAGTAGAATGATATCACATTATCTCCATCACCTGTAGTGGGTAACAGCATTGTGTATAAATCAGGACCTGTAGTTCTTGCATTGCTAAATTAGACTGGCCTCGTGTGCCAGCAGGCGATCCATATTCCTCCCTTCCCTGCATATTTACGTGACAATATAAATGCTTCTTAAATGCCACTGTCATCTGCTTCAAGTATAGTGCATTCCCCTCATAGTGCATTCCAGGTACCCACCACTCTGTGTGATAAACAAACTTGTGCATATCCCATATTCCGCTTGCGCAGTCTGCACCCTAGCGGCATAAACATTGAATTCTCCAATTTCCGGTAGCCCTTGCTGTCTCCTCCCCTTCTCAGCTCTCCCTCAGCCCTCGGGCTCCTCCTCTTCCTTTTTCCTTTCTTCTCCCCCCCCCCCCCCCCCCCCCCCCCCCCCCCCCCGGTTTGTCCCGTAAAGTTACCTATTTCCTTCGCTCCATAGATGCTGCTGCACCCATTGAGTTTGTCCAGCACTTTTGTCTACCTTCGATTTTCCAGCATCTGCAGTTCTTTCTTAAATCCTTTAAACTTCCCCCCTCTCAACTTAAAGCTTTGCCCTCCAGTATTTGACATTTCCATCCTGGGAAAATGGTTTTGTCCTGCCTATACATTTCTATCAGGTCTGCTCTCAGCCTCCAATGCTCCAAAGAAAACAATCCAAGGTTGTCCAACCTCTCCCAATTGCTAATACCCTCTAATTCAGGCATCACTCTTGTAAACCTCGTTTGCACCCTATCCAAATCTACCACAGCCTTCCTGGAAAGGAATGGCCAGAACAACACACAATATTCTAGATAGACACTTAGAGCTGGAGTAACCCGGTCTTCAGTTCCGGTGCAAAATGTCACCAGAGATGCTGCTTGACCTGCTGAGATACTTCAGCACTTTGTATCAATCTTTGGCTCAAACCAGCATCTGCAGTTCTTTCTTTCCATGCAATACTCTATCCACAGTTTTACAAAGCTGCCACATGACTTCCAGACTCATATTCTCAATGGTCTATCTTACATTCAACACCTCATCTTAAAATCAAACTTGCTTCACCAAATATTTACCTTGACAACTAATACTATGAAAAGAACATTTTTCCAAGCTTGACGTGAAATTGTTTTAATACAACTGATCAATGCTGTTTGCTGCTAAACCTAAAACATAAAGCAAGCTACTGGGCACAGTAGTGACGTGGAATCTTTCATCAAAATGTCATCCACATAGAAATTATTCAATAAAGCAACAATCAAAATAAAAAATCATTTTATATGTTTGGCCAACATGTTTAGAAGAAAGTGGGTCCTTTGTTTTAAACACTTAAAATTGACGCAATGATCTGAAATGTGGCAGGCTAAATTTATGCACAAACGATACTGGACAAAAAAGCATTTGCTTGCAGATACCACCGAGAAATCAATGACAGTCACAATACTTTTACCAGAACAGCAGGAGACATTGTGCAGTTGGAAAATCCAATAATCTACACAATAAATCATTGTGGTGTACTGTCATCATTCAAAACATTTAGCTGGGTTTTTATTGTCAGCATCTCAAATGCATTGGGACTATGCCTCTCACATCTGCAATACACATTGAATCTCACTTTATTACACATCTTTTATGACGTCTAAAAACACAATTAAATGCTATGGATTTTAACCCTAGGGAGGGGCTGTCAAAACTATGGATAATTGTCCAAATGTGCCTTGTAAAAGATGGCAATCCACAACTTAATGCCTGGACAATTCACCTTGATTTACACTTGTCTCTGCTCTCACCGTGTGCTGCACATTCAGTTTAAAATGTATGCTTTTGATGGCTGATGAAAGATTGATCATATTTTTGCTTTACTGCGGTTAAATCCTAAATCTGAGCACCACGCACGGTATGTTAGTGCAAGCAACTGAAGACAAACAAATTAATGGGAGACAAATTAATATAAGCCATCAACAGACCTAAGATGACAAAAGACTGGATCTATTGTTGAATCTAAGATTAGCAAAATGATCAATATTTCAGACGATCAAAGAGCACTTCTGCAATTCCAGATCACAATATGGACTAAACTTTGCACTTTCAATTCAATTTTTCATTCATCTACCCCCTTCAAACTTTGACTTCCATTGATGACCCAAACGTACTTCTGCTTGGTCCTACCCTACAGCCCAACTTGATACAAGCACAGCAGGTACAGTGAGCACAACCCCACCTGAGAAATGTATGTGAAAGCAATAAGAACAACATTGATCTACTTTAGGAAGGCATCAACTGGAAACAAATAATGTTTGCTCTCTGTATCCTTAACATGCATTCTCCAAGCAAGGGATGTAAATGCTTAAGCAACGAAAGGGAGAGAACTAAACTAAAACAATGTTGGTTCTAATATTCCAAGATATCGGCTTCTTTCCCATGGTGATAGTAGATATATTTGTATGCACGGAGCTACCTGCAGGGTATGGCCTTTGAAGGTGAATTTCCTCAGGGCTTTTCCTGGTCTACCATTGCAAAGCTGTGGCATGCTGCACCACTTCAGTTAAGTTACAATCACAAATGCACCCCCATTATCTCCAGCTAAGCTTCTGAAAGAGGATTCTACTCTGTTAACTCAGATCAGCACACTTTGGGGAGATTACATGTTTGGCTGACAGTGAATTTGAGATTGGGACATTTATTTAGATTTCACTTGTTAGGATCATCCTTTCCCCACCCAAGTTTCAAGGCTGCTGCAATAAACCATCGAGACCGCCACACGGGCGAACGCCATCGAAATGCCTTGTAAAAAAGATACCCTCAGCAATCCTGAGCACAGTCTAGTTAACAGTTGGCACACAACAGATACAATCATTTAGTTTTGTTGAGCTTTTGTAGATGGACAATCGTGCCGGTCACAGCTGTAATCCTACTGCTTGTCTTTACATTAAATACTCAGCAGCTTTGGGTGAAGTATTGATTTAATTCCATTCTGCGTTCAGAAAGTTCACACGAATCGGCTTGATGATATTTGTGAAATGAAATGTAACAACATAGATTTTCTGCTGAATCGCTGGATTTGCTGCAAGTGAGTGGGAACGAATGTGTTTGAAGGTGCAACTCAAACCATGGTGGATTACTGCAATGAGTTGAGGGGAACATGAAAAATAAATGCTGAAGTTTGAACTATTCTGTTAGCTCAGACATATATGCAGCCGAGAGAAAAGACATACAGACTGCTGTTACCCTCTCCATCAGAAGAAACAGCCTGAGGGTAGGTGGAGTAACGACTACACTGTGCACAGCGGTATTTCTGAAGCGCAATTCAGTTGTTGAGCACAATACCAGCTGATTATTTTATATTAACAATGTACCTCTAAGTCATCAGCAATTTACTCACAGCACTTGAATGCTCGCTAGGCATTTGTAATCTTCTAATGAAATCTAATGGATAAAACCTTTTTAGAAGTGTCAAGCAATTAAAAATAAATCGCTGATTTTCTGGTGAAATGTGAAATTTTGCTTAATCCAAGAAATATAACTGGTTGGTAGACAAAAGTGCTGGAGAAACTCAGCGGGTGCAGCAGCATCTATGGAGCGAAGGAAATAGGCAACGTTTTGTGCCGAAACGTTGCCTATTTCCTTCGCTCCATAGATGCTGCTGCACCTGCTGAGTTTCTCCAGCACTTTTGTCTGATTTTCCAGCATCTGCAGTTCCTTCATAAATATAACTGGTTATTGCAGTGTTGTAGTGTAGCATGAGTAGTGTAGGAAGGAACTGCAGATGCTGGTTTACACTGAAGATAAACACAGAATGCTGGAATAATTCAGCGGGACAGGAAGCATATCTGACTAGAAGGAATGGGTGACGTTTTGGGTTGAGACCGTTCTTCAGACTGAGAGTCAGGGGAGAGGGAGACAGAGATATGGAAGGGTAGAATAGATCATTGATAACTGGGGAAGGTGACAACGAAGCATACAAAGATAACATTTAATCAGGGAGACGGTCAGGTTGGTCACAGAACCAATTTGGAGAGAGAGGGAAAGAAAGGGTTACATGAAGTTAGAGAAGCCAATGTTCATACCACTGGGGTGTAAGCTGCCCAAGCAAAATATGAGGTGCTGTTCTTCCAATTTGCTCTAGGCCTTACTCTGACAGTGGAGGAGGCCCAGGACAGAAAGTGGAGGAGGCCCAGGACTTTAACTCCCCCTCCCTCTCCAGTGGGAATGGCAGGGAGAGTTAAAGTGTTTAGTAACCCAGAGATCGCGTGGGTTTAGGCAGACCCTATTCCCCCCTCTTCCTCACCCCCATCCTTTATGATGGTGTTGCCAGGACTCGAGGGCCTGAGCTATCTTGAGAGGTAGGGCAGGCTAGGACTTTATTCCTTTGTGTGCAGGTGGTTGAGGGGTGATCTTACAGAGGGTTATATGGTCATGTGGGGATAGGGCGGACTAGAGTAGATGGGGCATACTGGTCGGCATGGACAAGGTGAGCTGAAAGGTCTGATTCCTTGCTCGGACACCTCCTCCTACTTACCCCTGGACCATGACCCCACTGACGAGCACCAGGCCACCATTTCCAGCACCATCACCGACTTCATCAACTCCAATGCCCTACCCGACTGAGCCTCCAACCTCATCGTTCCCCAGCCCCGCACGGCCCGATTTTACCTTCTCCCTAAAATCCACAAACCTGACTGTCCCGGTAGACCCATTGTCTGTGCCTGTTCGTGCCCCACCTAACTCATTTCCAAATACCTTGACTCCATCCTATCCCCCTTGGTTAAATCCCTCCCTACCTATGTTCAAGACACCTCAGACGCTCTCCGTCGTCTCCGCACATTCCACTCTCTGGGCCCTCACCCCCTCATCTTCACCATGGATGTCCAGTCACTCTACACCTCCATCCCCCACCAGGATGGTCTCAAAGCCCTCCGGTTCTTCCTCGACCAGAGAAGCAACCTATACCCAGGCACTGACACTCTCCTCCGCCTAGCGGAGCTGGTCCTTACCCTCAATAACTTCACGTTCGACTCCTCCCATTTCCTCCAAATACAAGGCGTAGCTATGGGCACACGCATGGGCCCAAGCTATGCCTGCCTATTTGTCGGTTACGTCGAGCAATCCTTGTTCAATACATACCAGGGCCCCATCCCCGACCTCTACCTCCGCTACATCGACGACTGCTTTGGTGCCACCTCCTGCACCCGCACACAACTGACTGACTTCATCCACTTCACCACTAACTTCCATCCGGCACTCAAATACACCTGGACCATTTCCGACACTTCCCTACCATTCCTTGACCTCACTATCTCCATCGCAGGTGATAGACTTCTGACCGACATCCACTATAAACCCACTGACTCCCATGGCTATCTGGACTACACTTCTTCCCACCCTGCCTCATGTAAGGACTCCATCCCCTACTCCCAATTCCTCCGTCTACGCCGCATCTGCTCCCAGGATGAGGTGTTCCACACCAGGACATCTGAAATGTCCTCATTATTCAGGGAACGGGTGTTCCCCTCCTCCACCATAGATGAGGCTCGCACCAGGGTCTCTTCCATACCCCGCAACACTGCTCTCTCCCCATCCCCCCACTCGCAACAAGGGCAGAGTCCCCCTAGTCCTCACCTTTCACCCGACCAGCCGTCACATACAAAAAGTAATCCTTCGTCAGTTTCGCCACCTCCAACGTGACCCCACCACTCGCCACATCTTCCCATCTCCCCCCATATCTGCCTTCCGCAAAGACCGCTCCCTCCATAACTCCCTTGTCAATTCTTCCCTTCCCTCTCGTACCACCTCCTCCCCGGGCACTTTCCCTTGCAACTGCAAGAGATGCAACACTTGTCCCTTTACCTCCCCCCTCGACTCCGTTCAAGGACCCAAGCAGTCGTTCCAGGTGCGACAGAGGTTTACCTGCATCTCCCCCAACCTCATTTATTGCATCCGCTGCTCTAGATGTCAGCTGATCTACATCGGTGAGACCAAGCGGAGGTTGGGCGATCGTTTCGCCGAACACCTCCGCTCGGCCCGCAATAACCAAGCTGACCTCCCGGTGGCTCAGCACTTCTCCCACTCCGTCTCCGACCTCTCTGTCCTGGGTCTCCTCCATGGCCACAGCGAGCAGCACCGGAAATTGGAGGAACAGCACCTCATATTCTGCTTGGGGAGTCTGCATCCTGGTGCGACAGAGAACATCGAATTCTCCCAATTTTGTTAGTCCTTGCTATCTCCTCCCCTTCCTCAGTCCCCCTGCTGTCTCCTCCCATCCTCCTGCCTTCGGGCTCCTCCTCCTTTTTCCTTTCTTGTCCCCGCCCCCCCCACCCCCGATCAGTCTGAAGAAGGGTTTTGGCCCGAAACGTTGCCTATTTCCTTCGCTCCATAGATGCTGCTGCACCCGCTGAGTTTCTCCAGCTTTTTTGTGTACCTTCGATTTTCCAGCATCTGCAGTTCCTTCTTAAACACATGTTTATGAAGATGACGCATTGTTTCAAGGCAATGAGTCAGCATCATTTTCGCAAGGTCAACCAAGGGCAGATAACTAATACTGGAGACACCAACAAAATGGATGTAAAATCCTTGGTGGGTATCTCATCGGGTTCCTCTGTCCAGAGGGTGCAGTCGAACATGGTGCTTCTACCATTTTTATTTTACCTTCCAGATTTCTAGCTTCATTCTACTCAAACACTTAAAATTGATCAGAAAACAAATTAATGTGCTTTGTGGAGCTGTCAGAAGTGGTATGAAATACCCCAGGTCCACCTAAAAGAATAAGCTATAAGAAACAAGGCTAGAAATCACACTGCAGATCAGCCAGAAATATTTATTTTATCCTCACTCTGAAGATGCTACCAGTTTGGTTGCTGTTTTGTTTTTAATTTTATTATAATGATTAATTGTAATTGCATTGAATGTAAAGGTCCTACCTGAGGGGAATTGGCAATTTAAGAGCAACCATGTGCACTTTTAAGTTGACATATTTTAAATTAATAGACAGTTAACTGTAATATTTACCTTTAATTAAATTGGGATTCAGAATGAAGTGAATTTAACTGAAGTGTATTACGTGGCATTCAAAATATATCAAGGAGAGCTTTCTTTTCAATTTCATAGAAAACAAAAGAACCATGAATTTAAATTGCGGATGTTAAATACCTAGCCTAAACAAAGGCCTGGACACAAATATTTATTTCACAGGAAAAAAATGTGCTTTTCTTTCTCAACAACATTGCTGTCCAAATATGCATATGAATTAAACTGGAAATAACCTGAATATCTAATGTTAAATTAAATAGAGACAAAGAAACATGAGATATCACCTGCTTTTCCACATTTTCTGATAATGTACAACACAAGAGAACAGATGTACACGCACACACAAAAATTTTGAAAGTTGATTTCAGAGAGGGGTTATTCAGGGGACCACGTGCCATTTATCATTGGCGGATGGAGAGAGTTAGCAGATTGGAATTCCTGGGCATCATCCTGTCCTGGTGTAATCACAAAGGCCTCTCATTTCTTCAAAGTTTAAGGAGATTCAATATGTCTCTTACAAACTTTGCCAAATGCACTGTGGGAAGTATCCTGATTGGTTGCCCATGTATGGTAAGTCCAATCCACAGGAATGTAAGCGACTGCAGAGTGGTGGCCACAGCCCACACCATCACGCCCACAACCTTCCCCACCATTGAAAGCACCAACATTGAGGACCTGCCTCAAGAAGGTGGCATCTATCATCAAGGATCCCTACCATACCCTTTTTGTGCTGTTATGGTTGGGAAGGAGGTAGAGAAGCTTGATGTCTCACACCACCAGGCTCACGAATAACGAGTTGTTTAGTTTAGAGAAACGGCATGGAAACAGGCTGTTCAACCTATTGAGTCCACACTGGCTATCGACCTGTCCACGCTAGTTCTGTGTTATTCCATTTTCGCATCCACTCCCCACACATTAGGAACATCTTTGGGATGTGGGGTGAAACCAAAGCACCCAGAGGAAATTCACACGGTCACAGGGAGAACGTGCAAACGACACACAGACAGCACCTGAGCTCAGGATAAAACCCAGGTAAAATCAGGATAAAACCCACGCAATTTGTGTATAATTTATGTCTAATTTACGGACAATTTATGTACAATTTATGTATGATATCCCTAACCAGTCTGAAGAAGGGTCTCAACCCAAAAAATCACCCATTCCTTATCTCCAGAGAAGCTGCCTGTCTCACTGAGTTACTCCAACTTTTTATGTCTATCTTCGGTCTACGTTTGGTCTCGCCGATGTATAGGAGTTCACATCTTGAACAACAGACACAGTATTGAATTCAGCCAGCCATTTCTGGCCAATTACTCAATGTAGATCCTAAAGTTCTCCTGAGGTCAACTTTGTTCATGTGTATTTTGTATGTTCTAAATCCGTCTGATTAATGTCTCCCATTAGGGTGACCAAGCCTTGGTGTAGGATTTAAAGGGGGTGTGTAAGTAGGAACAGCAACTGGTTTACACTGAAGATTGACACAAAAAGCTGGAGTAACTCAGCAGGACAGGCAGCATCTCTGGAGAGTAGGAATGGGTGACGTTTTGGGTCGAGACCCTTCTTCAGACTGACAAAGGGGGTATCATTGAATTATTTCAAGGAGATAGTAAAGCAACATCTGGTGAGTAGAAGGAATGGAGAGAGAATGTTAGAATCGTGGAGGTCCAGCGAAGTTATATTATGCAGATAGATGACATATCTAAAGCACCATTCTCTGCAAGTAATTAGAGAAATAAACTTGACCCATCAACGCAGCACGATCATGTGTAAACAGTCGCTGAACTAGTTCGGTGATTTTTCTTGATCAAGTAAGATGAAGGGAAAGAGACTTTCTGTGAAAATTACTTCTCGAAGAATATTTATCATTATCTTTATCAAATTATTAAATATAGATATAAAGAATACCCACCACTATAATATCACCCACTATTGCTCAAACTGGTTAAAATGCTGATCAAGAGGCAGCAGAGTATCTTTTATTGTTCCTCAAAGCTCCACTTCACCAAAAGCCACCGCCACATGCATTAAATCCACAGGGGAAGCAGCAAATGTTTTTCAACAAGTTTGGAAATCACAACACCGATGTCCATGGAAAAATTCAAACTTATGTCACCCTGATCGATGGCCTGGGTGAAGTATCGCCTGGAAGCATAAGCGGAGCTGGATTGGGGAGAGAAGATATTGCTTTTTCTGAAAGAGGTGAAACATCCACCTGTCAGTTCCCTCAATGTCTGTGTTGGTGACAGATTGCCTGTAAAGCCAAGGTTAAAAATACAACTGTAGGTAGATAAAACTGTAAGACAAAGTTGATGATATTTTATTTCTTTATAATTGACAGGATAGTGATCATGAAGGTATAACACAATGCAATGATGAGGACATTGTAATTACGATGCAAGCAATCTTAGGCATTCAGCGACGGAGAATAGCAAAGCCAAAGTAAGCATGTGATATGACATGGAAGGAACAAGCTGATGTTCACATTGATACAGAAATGATGCAGGGGTGGCCATTCGGCCCATTTTGTCTGTACTGGTAATAAAGAGCACCCTAGCCTCACCCCACCTTCCACCACTTGATCTATTGTCTTGCACGTCACAGCACTGCATGTAAAATACTTCCTAAAAGATCATGACAGTTTAGCAATTGATGATTGGTATATTGTTGTTACATGTCTCAAGATACAAGAAAACATTCTGTTTCGACCAACTTTTCACACAGTGAATTTCTATCATCCTCTGGATGAAAATAGACTTCCTCATTTTCACTCTGATCCTTCCACCAATTGCAGTAGACCTCTGCCCCCTGTTTTCTGATATTTTAACAGAAAATGGCCCTTTCTACTATTCTAGCTAGAATCCTCACAACTTTATACATTTCAGTGAAATTCTTCAGGGTTCTGCTCATATCAAAGGAATTTGCTGCTTCATTGTTGCCGTAATACCAAATATATCATCTTTCGTGGATGTGCATCCTGAACATAGTACTGTACAGTAGTGAGAGATGTCACTCCCTCTGCCAGGTTCTTCTCTCCTTTCCTTCCCCACCACCCCACACCCTCCCTAAGGGCGGCACGGTGGCGCAGCGGTAAAGTTGCTGCCTCACAGCGCCGGAGACCCGGGTTCGATTCTGACTACGGGTGCTATCTGTACTGAGTTTGTACATTCTCCCCGAATCCATGTGGGTTTACTCCGAGATCTTCGGTTTCCTCCCACACTCCAAAGACGTACAGGTTTGTAGGTTAACTGGCTTTGGTAAAAATGTTAATTGTTCCTGGTGTTTGTAGAATAGTATTAATTGTGGGGATTGCTGGTCGGTGCGGACACGGTGGGCCGAAGGACCTGTTTCTGCGCTGTATCTCTAAACTAACTTAGGCTTGGTTAATTTGCTTTCTCTTTTAAAATTATTAACTGATTCTTTTGGATTTGAAAATCGCCAGGAAATTTGAATCTCCTTCAAACACCACAGCCAGTGCAAATCCGTTTAATCTGTTGACTAAAATCAGAGTAAGTTGTCAGGGGAGTCTGTACCCTTGCTATTACCGGAAGTGGCGGCGCTGGGAACGGCTGCGGCTCGCCTGCAGTCCGTTTGTCTTTACTTTTTTGTGTTGTTCTTTTTCGTTTTGTGTAGTTACGTTTTTGGTTTTTAAGTTGTGTTTATGTGGGGGGTGGGGGTGGGGGGTTGAAACGGGGCTTGCTGTCTCTCCCTTCGGGGGAATACGACTTTTTGTCGTATCCCCCTTCTCTGCCTCCGTCTGCGCTGAGGCCTAATGGCGGAGCTGGCGACCTCGAGGCTCCGGAGGCAGAGCCAGTCAGGACTTGCCCTGGGCTCGCTCCCGTGAGGGCGGCCCAGCTCGGGGCTGAGACTCTCTCTTGAAGACGGCCTGGCAAGGGGCTGAGACTCTCCCGTGAGGGGCTGTGGCACTCCCGTCTGAGTGGCCCAGCCCGAGGGTGGAACGGCACTCCCGTCGGAGTGGCCCAGCCCGAGGGAGGAACGGCACTCCCGTAGGAGTGGCCCAGCCCGAGGGAGGAACGGCACTCCCGTCGGAGTGGCCCAGCCCGAGGGAGGAACGGCACTCCCGTCGGAGTGGCCCAGCCCGAGGGAGGAACGGCACTCCCGTCGGAGTGGCCCAGCCCGAGGGAGGAACGGCACTCCCGTCGGAGTGGCCCAGCCCGAGGGAGGAACGGCACTCCCGTCGGAGTGGCCCAGCCCGAGGGAGGAACAGCACTCCCGTCGGAGTGGCCCAGCTCGAGGGAGGAACGGCACTCCCGTCGGAGTGGCCCAGCTCGAGGGAGGAACGGCACTCACGTGAGGGCGATCCGGCTCGGGGCTGGCGGTGGCTGGGACGGCGTTCTGGCGGCGGTGACCTGAGTCCGGGGTTGAGCCGCGGGCCAGCGGCTGCGTCCGCTGGACTGGAGGGCGGCAGCTTCGACCACCCCGGGCCGCGGTGTTTGAGCCGGCCCGTTGCGGGGTTTGGTGAACCGCGGGACTGTTTGTTACATCGCCCGGTGGGGAATCGCCTCAGCGCAGAGGGAGAAGAGGAGGGTAGAGACTGCAGCCCTAAGATTTTTGCCTCCACCACAGTGAGGTGCTTGGAGGACTCACTGTGGTGGTGTTAATTTGTGTTTATTGTTACTATTGTATGATTGTATGTATGACTGCAGGCACGAAATTTCGTTCAGACCGTAAGGTCTGAATGACCGTAAGGTCTGAATGACAATAAAGGCATTCAATTCAATTCAATTCAATTAATCAGTATAATCAAACGCAGGGATATACATTTTTCTTCCTCAGTTAATGTTACTTTGTGTACTTGAAGTACCAGTGGGATAATAACCTCATTGAAGGGCCTGTCCCACGTGGGCGTCATTTGCGCGTTATTTAAACAACATAATTTATGCGTCACGATGCACGGGCCGTGACGCGCACGTGATGCGCGCATGGCATGCATTACGCGCACATTGCGCGTGGTGGTGTAGGCAGTGGCGCGCGGTCACGAGCGGCGCCCTAGGATTTCGGGATTCACAAAACCTTCGCGAGCCACCTGCGTGACGCACAAATGACGCCCAAATGGAACAGGCCCTTGAGGCTGGATTTTAAGGAGTTTCACTGCAGCAGATTTCACTTTCTCTAATCTCCATGCACAAAGACCTGCCCGAGTATATTTTGTTCTGATTCTTTCAGTGCTAATTGCATTTGGCTGAACTTGAATTTAGGTCCAAATACTCTAGGGCAAATACGATGGGAATACATTTTGAAAAGGTCACAAATGGTTAATTAGTAACCACAGAATCTGTTTCCATTAACTTTTAGCTACTTGTCTGTGGGACAAATTCTTCTTATTTTTCAAAAAACAAACTAATACAAGCCTAGCCTAATTGCCTCCCTTGGAATGTGACATTTGGCACAAAACAATCTCTGCTTTTATTTCCATCCGATTATATACGTTATTTTCTACAAATAGAAGTGGAGGTAGGGTATCAGATCAAATGAGTAGGAAGAAACTGCAGATGCTGGTTCAAACCGAAGATAGACACAAAATGCTGGAGTAGCTCAACGGGACAGGCAGTTTCTCTGGAGAGAAGGGGTGATATTTCTCAACCCTCTCAACCCAAAACCATTCCTTCTCTCCAGAGAAGCTGCCTGTTACTCCAGCATTTTGTATCTATTTAAGGTATCAGATCAATTGCGCCAACTCCACCATTCAATAAGATCACACCTGAACTTTGACCTTAATGCCACATTCCTGCACTGTGTTGTTATCCCTTCATTCCCGACATAGCTAAAAAATCTAATGGTTTCTATTTTGATTATGCTTACCAAAAGAATTCCAAAGATTAACTTATAGCTGGGTAAATACATTTTTTCTTATCCAAGTTTCGAATGGCTAATCCTTTATTGTTAAACTGGGACTAAACATCTAGCCAGTGGAAACATCATCCCTGCATCCACTCTGCCAAGGCACATGAAAGCTTAGTATGGATCAATATTATCAATACCTCTCATTCTACTTGGCACAGACCCAGTCTCCATAATCTCTTCTATTTCAAATTTTGTTGTGACATAAAATGAAGCTATTCAACCCATCTGATCAATGGTGGCACTCAGAACAATTCATCAATCCCACTTACCTATTTATTTTCTTGCAAGCTATTCTCTCTCAGGTCCCAATCAACTCACAGGCTGATTCCTTTAACATCCAACTATATTTGGGATAATTTATTGTAGCCAATAACATATCAAACAGCATGTCTTTGGGATGTGGAAGAAAATGGAGGGTGGCACGGTGGCACAGCGGTAGAGCTACTGCCTTGGTGCACCACAGACCCGGGTTCGATCCTGACTACCAGTCTGTACGGAGTTTGTACATTCTTCCTGTAACCACGTGGGTTTTCTCTGAGATCTTTGATTTCCTCCCACGCTCTAAAGACGTACAAGTTTGTAGATTAATTGGCTTGGTTATAAATGTTAATTGTCTCTATTGTGTGTAGGATGGTGTTAATGTGCGGGGATCGCTGGGCGGTGCAGACTCGGTGGGCCGAAGGGCCTGTTTCCACGCTGTTTCTCTAAACTAAACTAAACTAGACCCAATCACACAGGGAAAACCCAATGGTCACGGGAGATCATGCAATCTTCACAAGGCACCCAGGGTTAGGATCACAGGTCACAGAGCTGTTACCATTTTGTAGGTTTCTGTAGGAAATCTCTTCAACCCAAGAATTAATCCGGAAAAGCTTGGATTGCAAGTAATGTATCCCTCAGAAGAGAACCTGATCAATGTACAAATTTCAAGGTGAGATCTCACCGTGTTCCAATGTTTGACCAGTACGATGTCTTTATGCTTGCAACAAGAACAAACATAAAAATCTTCAAACCATCTCTGTCAGCAGGCTGGCCTTGCAATTTTTAAATCTGGTCCCTATTGCTGGCTTGTTTTCAGGTGCATGTGCAAGGTAGCTGTCAGGAACACAAACCTCTTTCAGTTATCAACTAAGCAGAAATGGGGCAGATCTTCTGTCCTGGAGGTTTGCCTGACGGTGCCCGGAGGTGGCATTAAAGGATGAGAAGCTGAAGCAAAGAAGTGGAAGCCAAATAACCGAACGGAAACAAAGCCGAAAAGCCAAATAACCGAAAGGGCGGGATGCCTAAAAGCCAACTAACCGAAAGGGCGGGATGCCTATAAGCCAACTCACCGAAAGGCCGCTGTGCCGAAAAGCCAAATAACGGACTGACGTCGCCGGGGGGGGGGGGGGAGGGGCGGGACTTGTCAGCGATTGGTCCACACCCCCGCATCCATCACATCATTGGCCGGAGGAGACGGGAGGGTGGGGGTCATTTTCCTACACGAGACCGCCCGTGGCTGGAGGGTGACTGGGCACTCTGATCCCGAGCACCAAGTTGTAAGCGGCCGAAGGAGCGCATCCCTCGGGACAGCCCCCAATCTCCCACGGCCACGGCCGCCCTCCGCCTCGTCTCCCCCGTGTGGCCGCACTGTCACGGGCTGTGAGTCGGCAGCGCACACACACATGGGGCCGGGTGGAGCAGAGTTGGGGACAGCCTGGTCCCTCCGCCCACCTAGAGTCACTAACCGCGATGCACCGCCACTGGACCCCACCCCCACACCAGGGTGATTCACCCCCCAACACCCACACCGGGTGATTCAACCCCACGGCCGCGGGGACAGACGGCTTGGGGCATTGGCAGCCATAGTAAATCGAGTGACACACAAATTCCCTTGCGGGCCGTTGACAAGTGTGCATGACAACGAACAATTTAATCTCCTCCCACTCCCCCCCACCACCTTGACAACAAGAAGCACATTTTATTTATTGTTTAAACACAGTAATACCATCTGGTTGCCTGCGTAACGCACACAGTCTCCCACGCACAAAACAGCAGATAATCTGTAATCTGGTTTAACCGTAGAGGGACACAAAAAGCTGGAGTAACTCAGGCAGCATCTCTGGAGAGAAGGAATGGGTGACGTTTGGGTCGAGACCCTTCTTCAGACTTGAAGACCTCAAGTCCCGCCCCCCACCGGCGACATCATGTCCATTATTTGGCTTTTCGGCACAGCGGCCTTTCTGTGAGTTGGCTTCCAGGCGACGCCTCCTTTCGGTTAGTTGGCGTTTTGGCATGGCGGCGTTTCGGTGAGTTGGCTTTTAAAGGGCCTGTCCCACTTTCACGACCTAATTCACGAGCTCTGCCGAGTTTGCCCTTGACTCATACTCGCAGTATAGCCGACACGAGGTCGTAGGAGGTTGTAGGTAGGTTGTAGGAGGCCGTAGGTAGGTTGTGATGCTAGTCGTAGGTACTTGCGGCATCAAGAAGGTCGGAGCACATCTTACTACCCATTGATTCAATGGGCCCTCTGTACCTGGCAGGTCAGTCAATGGAGACAGACATTAAATGCTGTTGTAACTCGGCAGGACTGGCAGCATCTCTGGAGGGAGGAAATGGGTGATGTTTTGAGTCGGGGCCCTTCTTCAGACTAAGAGTCAGGGGAGAGGGCGACTAGGCCGACTTAGCCGAGGTGTTCAGCGAAATGATCTTCGCTCAGTCCGCCAAGGCCTATGTGAACTTCAGATTGCTAAACAGGTTAACTCCCGCTCCCATTCCCACACTGAGCTTTCTGTCATGGGACTACTCCACTGTAAGAGTTAAGCCCAATGCAAATTGGAGGAACAGCCACCTCATATTTTGCTTGGGCAGCTTACACCCCAATGATATGAATATTGATTTCCCTAACTTCAAGAAACCCTCGCTTTCCCTCTCTCCCCGTCCCTTCCCCACCCTAGTTCTCCCACTAGTTTCACGATCCTTCTGATTAACATTAATTTACTAAGTGTATGCCTTGTTGTCACCTTCCCCTCAGCCAATAATGATCCATTCTACATTTCCTAGATCATCGTCTGCTTTGATCTGTTGTTTTCACAGCGTACCCTTCCATATCTCTAGACTCCCTCTCCTCTGACCCTCAGTCTGACGAAGGATCTCGACCCGAAACGTCACCCATTCTTTCTCTCCAGAGATGCTGCCTGTCCCGCTGAGTTACTCCAGCATTTTTACACCTGTTTTCAGTGTAAACCAGTATCTGCAGTTCCTTCCTACACAGTTCAGTCAGTGGATTGTCCATCCCAACAGCAGTAGAATCTGTGGAAGTCCCATGGCTGATGCTCTGCTGAACGGCGAGCGACTCACCAGCATCCATTGCGGATAACCCTGCAATGGGCATATCTGCCATTGGATCCATCACAGATCATGGCTGAGAATTTGTCTTTCTCTGCATAACAGCAGAGATATATAGATTTTTGATTAGTACAGGTGTCAGGGGTTATGGGGAGAAGGCAGGAGAATGGGGTTAGGAGGGAGAGATAAATCTGCCTCACCAAAACTTAACTTCCACTACTCACCACAGCTCCTTTTCTTTTTAAACTGTGAGTGCGTGAGTTTCTTCAATTATTCTAGCAATCTAATCAATCTTTTTAAAGTTAGCTATTCATGTAAACCCTTTCCCAAGGTGAATATGCCTCTGGTTGAGGAACGAATGACATGAATCATTGATTTAAGACTGCGAGAGACTGAGGAGAAAGACCACACGTTCAGAGACGTTTTCTACAATTGCAGGACACTGCTTTTCAGTCAACCAGTGCCTTAACTTAGAGGAAATTGATTCTCCATTTGAAACAGAGGAATGTGGGCAACATGGGGAGAGAAGAGGCCTGTAGATGTGTTTTGGGTGGCTCTATCTGAGAGCCAGCACAGAAATGGTCATAAGGTCAAAAGGAATAGGAGCAGAATTTGACCATCAAGTCTACTCCACCATTCAATCATGGCTGATCTATCTCTCCCTCCGAACCCCATTCTCCTGCCTTCTCCCCATAACCCCTGACACCCGTACTAATCAAGAATCTATCTATCTCTGCCTTCAAAATATCAACTGACAGCCTCTACAGCCTTCTGTGGCAAAGAATTCTACAGATTCACCACCTCTGACTTAAGAAATTTCTCCTCATCTCCTTCCTAAAAGAACATCCTTTAATTCTGAGGCTATGACCTCTAGTCCTAGACTCTCCCACTAGTGGAAACATTCTCTCCACAACCACCCTATCCAAGCCTTTCATTATTCTGCCTATTTCAATGAGGTTCCCCCTCACTCTTCGAAACTCCAGCGAGTACAGGCCCAGTGCCAATGAATGCTGGAATAAATGGGCTCCATTTAACTTCAACGGTTGGTTATGGGAAGTGCAGTAGCCTGCGGCAACTCCAGGTCATGGCTTATCACCTACAAAGTAAGAGCAAGCTCAATCCTAAGAGAATGCCACTGGCACAGTCGTCAATCACCTCATGTGTTCCTGCTCTTTAAATCAGTTCTACATGAGGTGGATGTAAGACATAAAGACACTTATGATTGAATAATGTATGTATATGTATGTATGTATATATGTACATGTATATGTATGTATGTGTGTATGTATTTATGTATATATATATATATATATATATATATATATATATAATTTTCCTTTTGTATATTCATTTTCATCTTTTCTTTTCTTCTTTTTTTTTTTTGATCGTTCGAAATAAAAATATATCATTCATTCATTCATTCATCATTCATTCATTCATTCATTCATTCATTCATTCATTCATTCATTCATTCATTCATTCAATAATCATTTAAAACTGCAAACATTCCTGAATACACCTTGCGGGATTACGCACACATTCACACAACACACATTACAATTATGAACCATGCACGTATTTCATGAGGAGGCTGGTCAAGCTTTCAACACATGGTTAATGGGAATGTGAATGTTTCTTTCAGCACAAGGCCAGTGCATGAAAAGCACTTGAAGGTTTCTTCAGACTGAAAACAAATCTCCGAAGGAAAAGCTACATGCATTTCCCAAGCTGCCTTCCAGGGAACTGATGTAATTATGTCGTCCTTTCAAAGTTCCTCTGGCTGCCCCTGACATCTCGCTTCCTCTGAAGCAAGCAACAGTCAGAGGCAGTAAGAATGCTAAAATCTTATCAGGCTGTGTTGAAGGTGACCTGATGTGAGACAGGATCGTGAAGGGCTGTTTGAATGTATTGACGATGTGCTCAATAACTCAACATGAAGATATAGATCTTATTCTTTCTGCATTCAGCTGACGGTGCTGGAAGCTGCACAGATGTCATGAGGTCTGTCGCCTGAAGATAACCTTGATATCCTAGGAGCCACCCGGAGGTTTGATTTGCAGGGTCATAGACTGGTAGGAATGTGAATTATCTTCACGTAAAAGTTGCCACTGAGATCCCTCTTAAATCTCTCACCTTGAACTTATGCCCTCTAGTTTTAGAATCCTCTCTTCTGAGGAAAAAGACTGTGAGCTTTATCCATGCACCTATGATTTTGTACATTTAAATAAGGTCATCCCTCAGGCTCCTATGCTCAAAAAAAAGTCCAAGCATATGCAGCCACTTCCTCAAGTTTGCAAGTTCGGGTAACATCCTGATGAATCTCTTCTGTACACACTTTCCAACTTCATAACATTCTTCTCTTAGCTAGGTGAACAGAACCGCACACACGTGTGCTCTCACCAATGACTTTCACAGATGCATCATGATGTTCCAACTTCTGTACCGTTCCCAATGCGGCAAATAAGTAAAGGCAAGCACCTCATTCACCACAACACCAAGTGCCTGTACTCTCATTTTTCTCAGTCCCACGACACTCTCCAGGGCACTGTTATTTACAGTGCAAGTCCTGCCCTGGTTTGATATACTAAAGTGCAACACCTCACACTTGTCAGAATTAAATTCCATTTGCCATTTCTTGGCCCATCGACCCAAATGATCTGGATCCTGTTGTATCCTTCTTCCACTATGTCACATCATTTGGTGTCATTTACAAATTTTCTAACAGTGTGAATAACATTGCCATACAAATTGTTAATATAGATAATGACCAACCGTGGACCCAACACTGACCCCTGTGGCACACCATTCGTTACAGCTTCCAATCAGTAAAACAACCCTCCACAATTACGCTTTGACTCCTCATCCATGCCAATTTTAAATCAATTTGGTTAGCTCACCTTGGATTCTCTGTGATCTTACCTTATAAGCGAGATTACCTTGTGGGAACTTATCAGAAGCCTTGCTACAGTCCAAATATATAATTTTGCCTGCCCTCATCAATCCTCTTGGCGATGTCTTATCAGATTTATGAGATAGGATTTCACACGCACAAAGCCATGGTGACTCTCTCTAGTCAGCAGTGATTCCACTGCAACCCAAAATGTATTTATTCCAGCCTCAAACACACACAAGAATCCACAAATCTTTAAGAGAAGAAACTTCCTTTGCCAAGAGATTGCTGCATCATTATCCTGACACTTGTCTAAATCTTTCTTGCTGCAATGTTGCTTCTCACCTCCATTAAACCCCTGATTGGAATGGAGCTAATCTTCAAAACTAATGGATACTGTTTAATTTACAGAGATTAGACTCCAGAACCAAGGTCACCTGAACCTCAGTCGCTGAGCTGCCTTTTCCAGATGCTGCTTGCGTTTGTATGGAGTCGGATGTCAAGCTCTGAGCCATTGTGGACCTGCTCATTACACTAGAGGAGAGGATGGTCCCTACATTGAATCTTTGTCAAATATCTGTCAATCCATACCTTGCCACATTGCACTGCCCTCTGACAAAAAAGATTCACAGCAAAAACCTGGAAAATGTGAATCACTTGATACGTATTTGAAGGCACTCCTGGATGAAGACAGACATGGATGATGCATTCACCATTCCCCTCAACGCACTACTAATGACTTTGTTTAATTGCGAACAAGGATATTTGAAGATCAACGTCTCAGACCGGGCACAAACCTTGTGATCTCAATACAGCAGTGATCCCTGCCCTCCTACTTGCTTCTAAGACATGGGCTACCTATAGTAGATACTTCAAAAGTACTACCAGTGGTACAACTCCACAAAATCCTCCACATCCACTGGAAGGATAGGCAGACCATCGTCAGTATCCTGACCTAGGTGTACATCCCGATCATTCACTCAGCTATATGATGCAGGTCCCTCTTTTGATTATTTGACACCAGACCCGCTACATGCTCAATTCCATCTTCTGCCATTGAAATAAGTTACCAAGCAAAAGATTCAACATATGGTCAAAGCCTTGTTGACAAAACAGAACATCCCACTTGCAATGAATGATATGAAGACACTGGATTTTGTGCATGAAGAGTGCACAGAATCCTTGTGTGAGCTGTGGAAGGAGCCCTCCCTACCGCACAAACTACCCACTCATCTGCCTCGTCAGACTGCCCCATTTGTGGAGGAGTCCATGATTCCTTTGTGGCAACATTCTAACGTTTGCCTCATCCCCCACAAGAGTCCAGTGGAAGCAAATCATCCTCCATCCTTTCTTGTTCCACGTGACCCAAAACTAAAACTGTTGTCCCAAGTACAAGAAACCTTTGGCTTCATGTTTCTATGGATAAACACTGATGGATAAAATGTGAGGAGGGTGTTTGATCCTGCAGAGAAAAAAAAATCTTTAGTGGTGGCGACGCAATAGCATTTAGCTAACGGTCTGATTATGACATTTGGCAAATCATCTGCAAAGCAAAGACTCATCACACACTACACCTTAATGGAGGTGTCCCACATGTGCATACTGCAAAGGAAACATAGAAACTGCAGGAGTAGGCCATTCGGCCCTTCGAGCCAGCACCGCCATCCAATATGATCATGGCTGATCATTCAAAATCAGTACCCCTTTCCTGCTTTCTCCCCATCTCCCCTGATTCCGTTAGCCCTAACAGCTATATCTAACTCTCTCTTGAAAACATCCAGTGAATTGGCCTCCATTGCCTTCTGTGGCAATGAATTCCACAGATTCATAACTCTCTGGTTTTTCCTCATCTCAGTTCTAAATGACCTTCCCCTTATTCTTAAACTGTGACCCCAGGTTCTTGACTCCCCAATGTCGGGAACATTTTTCCTGCATCTAACCTGTCCAATCCCTTAAGAATTTTATATGTTTCTTTAAGATTCCCTCTCATCCTTCTAAATTCCAGTGAATATAAGCCCAGTCAACCACAGGTGCTGCTGCCGCTTTATCTAGCTTTCCTTGTAAGGTTTAATTCTGCACACTGCTTCATGGCAACTGCTGCAACAGTGATCATCATGCAGGGGAATGCTTTTGTAGCAAAACCTGCAGGAGCCAAAAGATATATATAGCACCATAGATAAAGGTTTTTCCAAAAAACATTTGTTGTCACAGAGAAAGAATAATGCTCCCTAACAATTTTAAAACAGAACATTAATCCACGAGGAAAATAAAACAACACAGTGTTAAGCAAATGATTAACATGTATGCTGTAATAAAATGATGACTAAATCGACCAAAATGACAGGAAAACTGTATGAAAGATACTTCATTTTACATTATTTATCATGCATGCCCTTTCAAAATGATGGCTTGTTCCTGTGCGCCATCAGGATTTTAGTTGAAGAATCACATTGGGCTAACAGCTGGAGATTTGCACAATTTTCCATTCGAGACGTTAGCTTTATGCCAAATCCCACTGTGTTTCCATTCTGCAAATTGACACTTGCAGCTCTGCATTAATATGTGGCAGCATCAAACCTGTGCTTCACATTGGAGCTTCCATGACTTATTCACACATGATTGATTTTCGCAAGTGCTTGATCAATACACATTTATTTTCTGCTGCAATAATTGTACCTTTCTTGTCTTTCTTTTGCTCTTCCTCACTGCCTGCGCCCAACAGCGTGAATATGATGCCGGTCTGAGAGTTAACTCCTACTGCCGTAACCACCATTTTGCCTGAACCTTCCATGACATGGGTACCTGGGCAGAGAGATAATCAGTGAAACAAGTGAACCATAAAACCATGGACAAGCACATCGATTGTTTCAAACTATGTAACAACTTTACTACCACTTTGTTAACCGCAGTCTCAAGAAAATAAGGATGCATTTAATCAGAAATCATATAATTGTCTTGAGTTTTTTTTTTAATATATCCTTCTGTATTTTTCATACAATCAAACGGTATCTGAATGCTTTAAAATCTCTCCCATAAAATAAAGTGAACCAACTCGGAGGTGTATCATGGGCTTCCGAACGGAGGGGGGTGCGATGGGTGCGGTCGCACCCCCCTTTTTTTCCAGAGTAAAATAAAATCCAGAGTGAAAAATATAAATTTAAAAAATGGGCTGCAATTTGTTTTATTCTTCACCAGGACAGAGGGAGCCTTGTCTTTGGGATCCTTGGCCCTCTTGCAGCCGTACAGCCACTGGATGACCCTGTCATTGCGCTCGATGACCGAGAGAGCAGAGGCTTGTTCTACCCCCGGAGCGGCTTGTTGTCGCTATCGTTGCTCGCTCTCCGAGTCTGGGCAGCTCACGCTGCAAAACTTGAGGGCAAGTCTTTTGAAGGCGGCGTCGGCGGCAAACTTCTCCCTGGCCAGGTTCTCGATCACCTCGGGCTCGAATCCGCAGTGCTCGAAGAAACTGTCGAAGCCCGAGCAGACTCAGGAGAAGCGACAGCTGAGGTCAGAGGGCGAGTGCCGCTATCCGCCTTCACCAACCCGCCGCTTGAGCGGCTCTTTGGCACAACCTGCTGCTGCTTCTCGGGGCGCTGCTGGCGTGGTTACTTGTGCACCCTAGGATGCTGCTGGCATGGCGACTGGGGGGGAGGGGGTGATAGGTGGGGGGAGGAAGGGGGAGGAGTGGGGCCGGGGAGGGTAGAGGAGGAGAGGGGAGAGGTGGGAGATGCGGGGGGGCGAGAGGACGGGGAGGGGAGAGAGTGGGGGTGGGGAGAGGAGGGGAGGGGAGAAGAGGGGAGGGGAGGGGAGGGGGGGAGAGGATGGGGGGGAGAGGAGGGGAAAGAGGAGCAGTGAGCAGCGGGGAATGGGGAGCAGGCATTCAACCAAAGGAAGGAGGGAGGGGGTGGGGGTGTTTTGTGACGGACACTCGCAGCGCGAAGCAAGACTTCAAAGTTTGTCAGATTTTTTATGATTTCATTAATAACTCGAGAAATAAGCATGACATTTTCAGATAAGGCGATGTTTGGACTGCCAGGGATAAAATCTCTACTGGTAGATGTAAAAATGTTACCGTTATGCATGTCATTTTATGCGAGAAGATGGGATTAATGCACAAACAATCACACACGAACAAACCACACACATCCAAGAATCAGACTTTTAATAGTTGTACTAGACAAGTGGAAAACCCGTTGGGTTCCCGGCCCCTTCAAACGTGCGTGTGTGCGAGGGGAGGGGAGGGCGGCCTGCAGCATCACAAACACACTAATCACCCCCCACACCGGACAACTAACCACCGCCCACACACGACACTACCACCCCCCCACACACACACACTAACCACCCCCCCACAACACACACTAACCCCCCCCCACACTACACACCTACCACCACCACCCCCCAAACGCCAGGCACATAACCACCCCCACACCCTTACACTAACCACCCCCCACACACACACACTAACCACCCACACACTAACCCCCCACACACACACACTAACACCCCCCACACACACACTACCCCCCACACACACACTAACCCCCCACACACACACACCCACCCCCCCCCCCACACACACCCCAACCCCCCCCACACACACACAAAACCCCCCCACACACACACACTAACCACCCCCCACACACACACACACTAACCCCCCCAACACACACACACTAACCCCCCCCCCCAACACACACCCACTAACCCCACCCCCACACACACACATAACCACCTCCCCACACCACACACGTAAACAACCACCTCCACACACCCCACTACACCCCCCCCACACACACACACACTAACCCCCCCCACACACACACACGAACCCCCCCCACAACACACACACTAACCCCCTACACACACACACACTAACCCCCTACACACGCACACTAACCCCCTACACACACACACACTAACCCCCTACACACACACACACTAACCCACCCCACACACACACTAACCACCCACACAAACACTAACCCCCTACACACACACACTAACCCCTACACACACACTAACCACCCCCCACACACACACACACACACTCACACACTCACATTGATATTATATTAATATTATTCATTTGCTCCATTTACCCCATCCCCACCCTATCCAGTCACGCATAGCTTCCCAACTCGCAGGCGCATCTAAAGAGGGAGCGGGAGGGGGGTGGAGAGAGGACAGAGAGAGAGGGGGCAGAGACAGAGAGAGAAGGGCAGAGACAGAGAGAGAGTGGGGCAGAGACTTTACTGCAAAAACTTACAGTACTTTATTTGCATTTTGCATGCTCCGTTATAACATTTTACATAACATTTTCCAACAGTACAACTTGATTATTAAAACAAGGAGAACTTCAATCCCTGATTTAAAAAAAATGTCTACAACAATGATCCCAATCATCCCATTTCACCGACTCATTACTCTTGACTCAACCAAAATTATTTCTGAAATATTAGTCATAAATTTTGTGCAAAAATGCACCAAAATAAGGCTCAGAATGCACCAGAGAGCATCCAAAACCTCAGCGCTACCAGGGCCCTTAAGCAGGCCCTGGACCCCAGCTGCAAGTGACTTCAAGCTTCGCACTCCTGATGTAATGTGATGTGCACATTATTTCAAGTACTTTTTTTGTAATCCTGTCATGCCACCCCCCTTTTTGAAAAGCTTCATACGGTCCTGTGTATTCATTTCAATTCTTTAGATTCAGAGAGCTTCTGTAATGTCAATTTGGTTGAGTGCATGTGTTTTTAATAATATATGCTGAATAAAAATGTTTGGGGATAAAATGGATACAATACATTCCTTTTAATAGGTTATTTCTGTTTATTCATAAGCGCCATTATCAAGAGCAGATTTAGTAGCCACAAATGTTTATTTTTCAGTAGTGGGTATTGAGTTGCTTTCTTGAACTGCTGCAGTCCTTCTATTGAAGGCACTCTCAAAGTATGGAGCTCAGGGATTTTGGGGTCAGCAACAATGATTGAATGGTGGTATGTTTCCAAATCAGAATAAGGTGTGATTGTTGGAGAATTTTTCAGGACTGCTCCTCTCAAGAGTCTGTGGACCACGTCGTTATGAGACAGAGGTCACACCATTGGGAGGTGCTGGAAATGAAATATTGGCTAATTTGACAGTTCATTTTATGCACTGAATTTGGCTGCGGCAAGAACCTGCCAATAATGAAGGGAGCAAGTTTTCAGAGTGCTGAAATAAGTGCTTACTTTTCATGTCAAAAATAGAACTGCATGGCTTTCTTTACATTTGAAGTGTCAGTCAGTCGATACATTTATAGTGTTATCTATTTTATACATCAGCACATTTTGAATACATAGCACCAACACAACTCATGTGGCCTCCTGGAATGATACAGACATCAGGTGTTTGAGAGACTTAAGGGCCGGTTCCACCAGCATGCGCTTGCATGCGGCAAGCGCGACCATACCAGAAGCGGGGGCCGCGCGAAGGTCGAGCGAGTGACATGAAGTTCAAGCGAAGTCCGCTGGCAGTTCGCGCGTGACGTACGGCCTCAATGCGGCTGTGGGCCGGCAGGCCGTTGCCGCGCGGAATTTTTGAACACGGTCAGTTTTTCGGAGCCCCGTGCGATGTTGGGACCAGCTCCGCACAACTCCATACGGCTCCGGCGATCAAAGTGGGACTGGCCCCGTGAGGCCGTACGTCTCAAGCGACCACGTTAGGTCGCGCTTGCTGCATGCAGGCGCATGCTGGTGGGACTGGCCCTTTAGGTCGCGCTTGCCGCATGGAGTCGCATGCTTGTGGGACAGGCCCTAAAGACATTGGAGCCAGCCCCTCAATATCCAGTGGAATACAACCATAGGTTGCAGTTCATCCCCAGAAAGCGTTTGTGTTGGCTACACTAAGCTTCAGTGCATCCCTTATCCAAACTCTGCTCCCAGTAACGTGTCAGTCAACAGCATTCCCTTATGGACATCTTGTTCTATTGGAACACTAAATGGCTTCTGGCAGACCAGTGAAAGGTTTGGATAGAGTAGGTGTGAAGAGGATGTTTCCACCAGTGGGAGAGTCTAGGACCAGAGGTCATAGCCTTAAAATTAAAGGACGTTCCTTTAGGAAGGAGATGAGGAGGAATTTCTTTAGTCAGAGGGTGGTGAATCTGTGGAATTCTTTGCCACAGAAAGCTGTGGAGGCCGTCAATTGATATTTTTAAGGCAGAGATGGATAAATTCTTGATTAGTGCAGATGTCAGGGGTTATGGGGAGAAGGCAGGAGAATGGGGTGAGGAGGGAGAGATAGATCAGCCATAAATGAATGGTGGAGTAGACTAAATGGCCTAATTCTGCTCCTATCGCCAATGACCTTATGAAAAGGTGTCTTTCACTCAGTTCATGATCTTCCAGCAGCACACAATGTTTGTTTCAGTATAGCCAATGGATCAGAGAGTCCTCTTTTACGCAGCTGCTCGGAGTGAACCATGAGCAGACACCTCACATCTTTCTCCATATCCCTCTCTTGCAAATACACAGAGCAAAAAAGGGAGGCAACTGTCTCATCCCTGCAGCACCTTCCTGAGGGCAGCATGTGTCGGCAGAGAGATTCTAACCACACAGGAAAGATCTGTATGGGGAGAGGGCTCTCAACGCTAGCCAAGCGAGGTCTTGGTACTAGTTGGAGAGTTCTGGCAAAGAGTCATTCTGCAACTTTGTATCCAGTCCCTTAGCTTTAACCCAACCTGGAGTATAAAAGCAGAGCCCCATTCATTTAAATGTGCTTTTGAATGTTGATTCTAATAATTATTTATGCTATATTAATTAAATGTGGTTTTAATGGCACTTTAAAAAAAAAAGTGATTTTTAATCTTCTTACAGCATGGTGGCATAACGGTAGAGTTTCTGCCAGAGACCCAAGTTCGATCCTGACTACAGGAGCTGTCTGGAGGGAGCTTGTATATTCTCCCTGTGACCTGTGTGAGTTTTCTCCAGTTTCCTCCCACACTCCATACAGGTTTGTAGGGTTAATTGACTTGGAAAAATGATAAATTGTCCCTAGTGTATGTAGATTAGTGTTAGTGTGCGGGGATCGCTGGTCAGCATGGACTCGGCGGGTCGAAGGGCCTGTTTCCACGCTGAATGTTATTGCTACCAACTTCAATTGCTTTTGAAGGCCTCTTATTATCAACCTACTGAAAATACCTTTAACAACACAAACTGCCAAAGCTGTTCAAGCAACCTGGGGCCCATCTGGATTCTCGTCAACAATTGCCAACTGCTCTGCTTCATGGGTCACCTTTGCAGAGAGGTCTGTAGCTCAATTTGTCTCACAAGGCTGTGAGAGGTTAGTGCTGCTGCAGCCGGTGGCAGCTGTAAGGTGGCTGTTGGATTGAGGACAATCCAGGGCATTTATACTGCATGCAAGCATTATTACATTTTGAGTGGTGATCAATTCTAAAAACTCACCTTCACACCTAATTATCTAGCCACAGGACTCCATCATGCGTTGGTAATTATAGACTTACATATACTTGAGGGGAAAATAATGTCTGTTCATTGATTAAAATATGAAAAGCATTTGTAATTCAGCAGCAAAGAAGTTTAGAAGGATGAGAGGTGATCTCATTGAAACATATAAGATTGTTAAGGGCTTGGGCACGCTAGAGGCAGGAAACATGTTCCCGATGTTGGGGGAGTCCAGAACCAGGGGCCACAGTTTAAGAATAAGGAGTAAGCCATTTAGAACGGAGACGAGGAAACATTTTTTCTCACAGAAAGTGGTAAGTCTGTGGAATTCTCTGCCTCAGAGGGCGGTGGAGGCAGGTTCTCTGGATGCTTTCAAGAGAGAGCTAGATAGGGCTCTTAAAAATAGCAGAGTCAGGGGATATGGGGAGAAGGCAGGAACAGGGTACTGATTGGGGATGATCAGCCATGATCACATTGAATGGCGGTGCTGGCTCGAAGGGCCAAATGGCCTGCTCCTGCACCTATTGTCTGTTGTCTATTGTCTATAAAGACAGGATAAGGAGAGGGTAGGCACAAAATGCTGAAGTAACTCAGTGGGCCAGGCAGCATCTCTGGATGGAAGGAATGGGTGATGTTTTGGTTTGAGACTCTTCTTGAGACTGGGAGTCAGGGAGAGGGAAACACAGAGATAAGGAAGTGTAAGATGTGAAAACGAGGCCAAAGAGGTAAAGATCAAGGAAAATGTGGAATAGAGCATTGTGAGCAGGGAGAAAGTGACAAAAAAGCAGAGTTAAAATGTGATCAGGGGAATGGTCAGACTGGTCGGAGAAGTGGAAGGAGGAGGGATGGAGAGAGAGAGGGAAAGCAAGGTTTACTTGAAATTAGAGAAGTCAATATTCATACCACTGGGGTGTATCCTCTGCTGCGAGGTGGATGCTAGGAGGCTGCCGGGTGACTTGGATAGTTTGGGTGGGTGAGTGGGCAGATCCATGGCAGCTGCAGTATAATGTGGATAAATGTGAGGTTATCCACTTTGGTGGCAAGAACAAGAAGGTAGATTATTATCTTAATGGTGTCAGATTGGGAAAAGGGGAGGTGCGACGAGACCTGTGTGGCCTTGTACATCAGTCACTGAAAGTAAGCATGCAGGAACAGCAAGCAGTGAAGAAAGCTAATGACATGTTGGCTTTCATAGCAAGAAGATTTGAGTATAGGAGGAAGGAGGTCCTACTGCAGTTATTCAGGGCCCTGGTGAGACCACACCTGGAGTATTGTGTGCAGTTTTGGTCTCCTAATTTGAGGAAGGACATTCTTGCTGTTGAGTGAGTGCAGCGTAGGTTCACCAGGTTAGTTCCCGGAATGGCTGGACTGACATATGATGAATGAATGGGTCGACTGAGCTTGTATTCACTGGAATTTAGAAGGATGAGAGGGGATCTAAAAGAACTATATTAAATTCTTGTTATTAGACAGGTTAGATGCAGGAAAAATGTTCCTGTTGTTGGGGGAGTCCAGAACCAGGGGTCATGGTTTAAGAACAAGGGGTAGGCCATTTGATGAGGAAAAACTTTTTGCACCCAGAAAGTTGTAAATATGTGGAATTCTCTGCCACTGAAAGCAGTGGAGTCCAATTCGCTGGATAATTTCAAGAGAGATTTAGATTTAGCTCTTAGCGCTAAAGGAATCAAGGGAAATGGGGTAAAGACAGGAACGGGGTACTGATTTTGGATGATCAGCCATGATCATATTAAATGGCGGTGCAGGCTCGAAGGGCCGAATAGCCTACTCCTGCACCTATTGTCTATATTACTATGAAAGCTGCCAAGGCAAAATATGAGCCTTCCTACAGCTAGGGAAAGAGTAATTACTTGCACGAGGAACGCATTAAATGTTGCCTCATTCTTTTAAGAAGTGGTTGTTTGACATTATTAAAGAGTTTGGGATTCAGGTTCCTTAATTAGGGAAAATGCTGGGAATACTAATCCAGTCAGGCTACAGAGGAGAAGGTTGTCCAAATTGCTCACCATCTTTCATCTGGGCTTATCCATTCTCACTAATCCCAAATATTGGTTCGCTGGTCCATCCACACGTCCAAGGAAGGTGACGGCCAGAGGCTCGCAGCAGCCTGGGGCTCGCGTAGATCGGGCAGCGCACATAAGACCTAGAACTGGTCTGGACTTTGAAAATGGCACCAAAATATGGTGCCTCAAGCGAGCTCAATGGGCTATTTCTGTACACTTTGCTAATCGGGGATTGTGCTTGGGTGTGGCAATACCTTACTGGACTGTATGTAAGGAAAGGCTTTTATGGTGCATTTGCACGTGTGACAATTAAAGCACCATTGAACCATTGAAGAGAAGGGTGGAAGTCCCAGGGATTTGAACCCTCTCCTTTGTTCCCTTGCAATAATGTTGATCCCCTCTCTTCCCTCCTCAGTTTACTACGTCATTCCCCTTCCCGACAATCACCATCTCTTGCCTCCCCACGCCCTTTCACCAAGCCTCCATTTCACTCTCACAGACACCTGTGCTGCTCTCAGATCGAATGGCAGCATGCGTTTGAGTTATTCGTGAAGTCCAGGACCGATGAGGAGTCATCCATTGTTGACACATCAGCAATGACATGGAAGGGGGAAGAAAGTAGATCCAATGTTCTGAGCTGGAATTGGAGCAGATCTGTCTATGACAACCAGAAAAAAATGCGATTCAGATGATCTCCTCAAAGTAATGTGGAAGGGATGGGACTCGGTGCCAGACAATGGGAAGCTCCATGGGTGATATTGCAGGTGCAGTCCAAGAGACAGAAGGATGATTTATTGGTGACTCCACACATCAACTTTGATCTGGTTGGGCAAAACATAAATACTCATCTGTCCAAAATGGCTTTCCTCTTTAGCGTGCATGTGCTTTGAAGATTGTTGCTGCCTTGTTTCTTGAACTGAAGCCATTGCACAAATGGATATTTCTTTTTAAACTCTGGTTTACCTTTCGCACAACTAATTGACAGCCCCTGTTACCATCCTGCACATTGTGCAGTGAAATGAATTCTTGCATGACTCAAAAGAAGAAATAAAAGCACAAGAATTGCAAGTAACCGATAAGACTTGACAGGTATGACAAAGAGTGGGTGCAAAGTGAAAAACAGCATGAGTGGGTGTTCTTTTTTTACCTTAATTATGCGACTGAGCAAAGTCATTGCACTTCCTACAAGGAGGAGATATATAACACAAGGACAAATCATGATAGGCCGGTCACAACATGGTACAACATAGACAACTTTATCATGGCAATGGTCGAGATTAGAATGAACATCAACATTTATTCAGCAAATTATTTAGTTTGTTTTTCTATTTAAAGTAAAAAACAAAAAGTTAAATTAAGACTTTGTTACTCATGCCACAGAACATTTATTATGTTTGAATGTAATGTTCTCGACTGTCTCCATTTAATAAATTCTTCATGAAGTTGGAGCTGCAACCCTTTAAGGCAACACGATGATTTAGGAAACATGTGCAAAATAAGAAGGGTCCATTTCTTGGAGTTGGGGCAATAATAGCCATCTGTGTTGGGAGGTCAAACTCCCAACACAGTCCAATTAAAGAGTGTTTGAGGAGATCATCTGAATCCCCTTTTTTTTGGTCGTGTCATAGACAGATTGCAGGCTCATTAAGATCGGTTCATCTCTGTAATTAGCACAGCTGCTGGGTTTTATAATTAGCTTTAAATCTACAATTTTGTTTGTGACAAATACGGATATCTAAATCTGTGTCTGAGACAAAACCTTGACATATTCCAAAAAATGTTCAGGATGTTTCACACACACTGCAGTGACACATTTCTTCAGCACGTGCTGTCTTTCATTATCTTTGACATAGTAAATTAGTCCTTGTGCGGTGGAAGTCAGTGAAGTACATGTCTCCTGACAGAGCTAAAAATAGCCGTGTAGAATGTTTATTGAAGGTAAGGATGTCAAAAAGCAGTGTTACAGATTGAATGGTCTTTGTGTGCTCATTGTGCCCCTTGGTGACTACTTAAAATCATGCAGCAAAAGCATTTCAGCTGATAATTATTACAAAACTACCTTTCAATCCAGTTCAAAATTGAAGGCTGCTAAAAATGAATCACCTGCAGAAACATTTAATTTTTTTTCAATCATTTGGAGGGGATGTTCCCTCTGCCAATCTCCGAATACATTAGTTATTTTTCGATTGATGTTGATTTTACGAGGAAATGCCTTCAACTCTGCAGGTAAGAATGTCTATGAAGAACAATCGATGGCCAAGCTTGCCAATGTCATTCACCGGACACAAGAAATTATTTTTACTCATGTTTGACGGAATCTCAGTGAAATGCAGCTGAGTACATACAACAAATCTATATGGATCTACTGGGAAAATGTTTTGAAAAGCCATCAATTTATAACATAATTTAAAAGGACGCCGAATGTATTGTAGCATCAGCTCACATTATTAAATGACTCAGGGCACAATATTGCACTCTCTTTGGTTCAAGGAGAAATGCACTTGATGTCACCCCAGGATAAAAGTGTGAGAACAATGTACATTTGTGCGGCAAGGTATGATTAAACTGATAGCCGTCTCTCCATTTATTTGTACGTTATTACAATAACAAAACTGAATTCACATTGAACAATAAATATGAAGCAAAGGAGAATTATAATCGTGAGATTAATTCTAAATATCGACACATCCCATTCTTTATTTATGATACCAGATGTTACATGAAGGAAATATTAATTTGAGTTGCCTGCACCAGCTCTTCATTTAATAGATTAAACTTGAGTTTACGAAAATAATAGAGAATTGCAAGAAATTGATGATTAAAGTAATGAAATCCATTGTTAGTGTGTCGGTTGGAAAACAAGTGCCCTGCCTGACCCCACATCCTGCGCTGCCTGTAGCAAGACTGGTCTTCATCTGCATTTGTTTTTTACAAGTGATGAGCAATAATAGTTCTACCACTGCATTATGCAGGGAATTCCAAAGGCCGTGTGCAAGAGGGAACTGTAGACGCTGATTTACAGCGAAGATGGACGCAAAACGCTGCAGTAACTCAGGGGGACTGGTCGCATCTCTGGAGAGAAGGATTGGGTGACGTTTCGGGTTGAGACCCTTCTTCCATTCTTCCTTTGGAAGAAACGTCACCCATTCCTTCTCTCCAGAGATGCTGCCTGTCCCGCTGGGTTACTCCAGCATTTTGTGTCTTTCTTCTGAATTACAAACCTCTGTCAACTTCTCAATGCAAACAGATGTTCCTCATCTCCCCTTTAATTATCCTATCAATTACTTTAAACCTATGATGCCTTGGTTTTTATCTTCCTGTTAAGAAAAATAGATCCTTCCAATTTATTCCAGCAAGGCTCTTCACAATTTTATACACCTCCATTAAGTCTTTCTTGGTTCTCCCTTATGTTGAAGAAAAAAATCCCATCTTTCTTCAGATTTTCCAGTTATGGCAACATCTACTTAAATCTAGCTTGTATCCCCTTCCATGCAATTGCTACATCTGGTACATAATTCTCAAAGCAAGGTCTAACCAACATGTGTAAATCCAGCATGACCATCCCACTATGTCTCAGCTAACAAAGCGAAATCATTTTATTAAATTCCCAGAACAAATAATTGCATCTCCTTCCACCACTATCGCTGACAGGACGTTTCAGACACCCACCACTCTCTGTGTAAAAAAAAAATCCCCACCCATCTCCTTTAAACATTCCCCCCGATGAACTAAATGCTACGCTCCTCTGGTCGTTAATATATCATCCCTGGGAGAACTGTTCTGGCTGTCTATGCAGCTCATAATTTTTTATACTTTATCAAGTTTCCCCTCGACCAGACAAAAACATCCAAGTTTGTCCAAACTCTCCTCATGGCTATTTCTCTCTAATCCAGGCAGCATTCTGGTAAACATCTTCTGCACCCTCTCTAAATCCTCCAGATTCTTCCTCTAATGGGGTGACCAGAACTGCAGACAATATTGCAAATGAGGCTACACCAAAGTTTTATAACAAAGACTTCCTGACGATCTCCAAACTCCAAACATAAATTCCCCCCTTTATCCTTGAATGGGTCCTAGCTTCTCCCTACTTATCCTCTTGTTTTAACAGAAATATAAAATGCCTTGGAATTTTCATGAATCTGACTTGTAAATGACATTTCATGGTCTCTTTTGGTCCGTCTAATTCCCTGCTTTAGTTTCTTCCTGCTTCTTTAACTCCTCAAATGCCCCGTCTCATTTTATTTTCCTAAACCTTACTCATGCTTCATTTTTAGTTTAGTTTAGAGATACAGTTCGGAAACAGGCCCTTTGGCCAACCGGGTTCGCGCCAACCAGCGGTCCCCGCACATTAACACTATCCTACACCCACTAGGGACAATCTTTACATTTACCAAGCCAATTAACCTACAAATTTGTACGTCTTTTAGACAAAATGTACAATGTCGCTGGTCACCCATGATTTCCTCCGTCTTCCTTGTGGGAAAAATGTTCCCGATGTTGGGGGAGTCCAGAACCAGAGGTCACAGTTTAAGAATAAGGAGTAGGCCATTTAGGACTGAGATGAGAAAAACGTTTTCACCCAGAGAGTTGTGAATCTGTGGAATTCTCTGCCACAAAAGGCAGTGGAGACTAATTCTCTGGATATATTCCAGAGAGAGTTAGATATAGCTCTTAGGGCTAACGTAATCAAGGGACATGGGGAGAAAGTAGGAACATTCTGGATGATCAGCCATGAACGTATTGAACGGCGGTGCTGGCTCGAAGGGGCGAATGGCCTACTCCTACATAGAAACATAGAAAATAGGTGCAGGAGGAGGCCATTCGGCCCTTCAAGCTAGCACCACCATTCATTGTGATCATGGCTGATCGTCCCCTATTAATAACCGTGCCTGCCTTCTCCCCATATCCCTTGACTCCACTAGCCCCTAGAGCTCTATCTAACTCTCTCTTAAATCCATCCAGTGATTTGGCCTCCACTGCCCTCTGTGGCAGGGAATTCCATAAATTCACAACTCTCTGGGTGAAATTTTTTTTCTCACAGTCTTAAATGGCCTCCCCTTTATTCAAAGTGTGCCCCTGGTTCTGGACTCGCCTGGAACATTTTTCCTGCATCTAGCTTGTCCAGTCCTTTTATAATTTTATATGTTACTATAAGATCCCCCTCATCCTTCTAAACTCCAGTGAATGCAAGCCTAGTATTTTCAATCTTTCCTCATATGACAGGGATCAATCCTGCACCTATTTGCTATGTTGCTTACAGAAATGAGTTGATCCTTAACTTTGACCAGATCGTCTCAAACAACTCCCACATATTTGATGTGGACTCACCCAGTACCAGCTGCTCCCAGTATACTCTCCCTAGCTCCAGGCTAATAATGTTGCAATCTACCTTACCCCAATTTACTGCCTTCCCCCAAGGTCCAGACTTAATCCTTATTTATAACTATCCTAAAACCTATGGCGTGTGATCAATGTTCCCCAAATGCTCTTCCACGGAGCAGGCTCGTTTCTCAATGCAAGTCCGCTCCTTGAATTGGACTTTCCACTGCAGTTTCAAGAAACTCTCTTGGGTACATCTAACAATTTCTGCCACATCCAAGCATGTTGAGGAAAAGAAGCCTCAGTCAATACTGGGAAAGTTAAAGTCACCCCCAATGACAACCATGTTGCTTTCACATCTTCTAGTCATTTGTCTACACATCTGTTTCTCTATCTCCTGATGGCTTTTGGAAAGCCCATAGTATAATTCCATTTCAGGGATTGCAGCTTTATTTTTGTGTCCCCATACATGCTGTACTCGGTGGATGAACCCTGTATACACTCTCTGAATTCCACTGTGACATTCTCCCTGCGTAGTAATGTAATTTGTCCACCTCTTTTACCTCCCTCTTTATCATTACTGAACTATTGAAACCCTGTAGCATGGAGCTGCCAGTCCTGTCCTGCTCATCAGAGTGCCATGCATTGATCTAAACTCAAAATTCATCTGCTTTACCCATAATACTTGTTGCATTAACACCGTGTGAGATAAAGACAGGGCCCATCGGTTTCACCAAGTTCATTAACCTCTCGCTGCCTGTCCTTCATTTCAGACTTGGTCATAACCACTACTTTCACATCAGTCCTTCCATTTGTTGATCTGCTGCAATGGATCACACAGCAGATCAACATGCAACTTGTTTGAACCCTCTCGAGGGTACTAGAACGTAATTCTAGTTTGAACCCTCCCGAGTAGCATGAGTGACCTTTCCTGCAAGGATATTGATTCCCCTCCAGTTCAAATGCAACACTTCCTTCTATACAGGTCCTATCTGCCTTGGATGAGAGCCCGATGATCCATATATCTGATGCCATCCCTCTTGCACCAGTTCCTTAGGAACATATTCAACGGAACTATCTTTCTGTACCTCACCTCAATAGCATGTGGAACAGGTAGGAATCCTGAGATCACAACCCTGGAGGTTCTGTTTTTTAAACTATTATCTCATTCCTTCAATCCTCATCTCCCTTCCTATCTATGTCATTAGTATCAGTATTTACGTCCTTGTTATCCCGTTTCAAAATCCCAGTTTCATTATGAATGCCCTTTGTTACCCTTGTCCATCAGCCACCTCATTAATGCAACGACACAATTTCATTCTGCACACGTCCTGCTGGCTTGTTTTCCTTTTGTAAATAGGTGAAGTACTTATCATTGCTCAAACTCATTGATTCCAATAGCTCTCACTCTGCATCTGTCCACCTGCATTGTGTCTGCACGAGGGTTGTCACTGAGGCAAGATTACTTTTAGTTCAGTTTAGTTTAGAGATGCAGAGCAGAAACAGGCCCTTCGGCCCATCGAGTCCACACCGACCAGCGGTCACCGCACATCTTACACCATTAGAGACAATTTACACTTACACCAAGCCAATTAACCCGCAAACCTGTACGTCTTTGGAGTGTGGGAGGAAACCGAAGATCTCGGAGGAAATCCAAGCGGACACGGGGAGAACGTGGAAACTCCATACAGACAGCACCCGAAGTCGGGATCGAACCGGGGTCTCTGGTGCTGCAAGCGCTGCAAGGCAGCAACTCTACCGCTGCGCCACTGTTATTTATTTTATCAATTGCTTTTCATTGCCCTTTTTATGACTAGTCCCCCATCATCGGATGCAGAAGGTAATGATGCCAGCACCAGTTAACTCACCAGAAAGTAGCATGGGGTCTTTGTCTGCAGATTTACGGACATGATCGGATTCTCCAGTTAAAGAACTTTCATCAATTTTAAGGTCATTTCCCTGAATTAAAACTCCATCTGCAGGAAGCAGATCACCTGATAATTAAAGACAAGAAGAGAACAAAAATCAGAAAAAGATCTGCTGAGTGATGTATTCTGCTCAAAATGGTGGAGTTAGACAGAAACATTTATGAAGCAAAGCAAATTAACATATTATGCATTACATTTAACAGATCGCAGACACCTGGCACATGGATTTGTATCCATTATTGTAATAATTAAAAGGTCGATCATTCTGTGCCAGTCACATCTCTTTCTAAATAATTTGGTGTCAAAATGTCCTCAATTCTTGCAGTGTTAAGACCAAGGCCTTTACAAAGTGCCTTAGCAAACAATAGCCTTTGAAATCTGACATTTTATTTATTTTGTTCATTCAGAGTTCACAAGAGAATTTCCAGTGCTGTTAAAATGTTCTATCTCCTAGAACTGACATAATGAAGACACAGCCCATGAAAGTTGTGGTTATTACAGAAAATAACATCAACTATGGAGAAAAAACTGGAAGCCATCAATCGCAGATCGAACAAAATTTACCAAGTTCCACAATTGTCTTAAATTTGATCTGAAATGTATGCTGAAGCTTCTGATTACATATGTTCCATTTGTGAATGCAGAACTGTCAACAAGATGAAAATATTAAGAGCATTATGCATTAAAAAGAGAAATAATATGAACACAAAACTACTTAATCCCAGCGGTGCATCTTCAGAGCAACAGACATCAAAAAATAATTGAGCAAAATTGAATAAATATTTGAAAGAGAGATGGGGAAAATGGAGACATTAAACTCATGGAATTATTATGCACTCTGCTCAGGCCTTTACAGAACACTATTGGGAGTCTAGGACTAGGTTGCCTGCCAATTCTCTCAGCTGCAAAAAAACAGATAAATAAAAGAAGATGGAAGTATAAGTTTCTCTTACAAATCTCCACTGATCTGATCAATAATGTCCTTGGTGACTACCAGAAACTGCAACAAGGACGCTGATTTTTGATTTTTGTCCGTGTGAGATTGCAATCTTCATCCAATGAAGAATCAGGACCCACTACAAGGGATGGCAATTCTGACCCCACATATGAACAAAGAAAGTGGATGTAACAAAAACTAAAAAAGGGAAATATTCAGACAAGCAAGACAACCATTTTGGACACAAACTGCTGGAGTAACTCAGTGGGTCAGGTAGCACCTCTGGAGAAGTGGAGAAGAATAGGTGATATTTTGGGTTGGAACCCTTCTTCAGACCGGGGTATATCTTTGGTATAAACCAGCATCTGCAGTGGCTTCCTGCACACGCCAACCATTTTGGTGTCTTCAAGACCACCATTCAAATAACGTTCTGTGAAGTTCTCTGTGGAGTTCTTTTGGAGGGTACAGAATTAAGAGGAGCATTCATTCTCTTGATTACATTCAACTTTGTACAGTTTTACATACAGTTTGGACTTACCATATTTAATTTGTGCAATATCACCAGTAACTATTTCCGACACCGAGATTTGGTTGACCTGGCCTCCTCTGACAACGGAGAACTTCTGTTCTTGTTCGATCCGGTTTTGCAAACCTCGAAACTGCTTCTCTTTGCTCCAGTCATTAAAGGCAGTCACAAAAACCACACAGACTACAGAGAGCAGGATTGCAGCTCCTTCAATCCATCCTGTATCAGACTCGCCTTCATCTTCCACACCACCAGCAGCACTACCACACACTGCAAAGATACAGAATTCATATAACAATAAGTTACAACAAAGAATGAGTTCAGCCTCCCTCCTGTCCATTATTTCAATGACCTTGAAAAGCAAAGACATGGAGCGCAACCATAATTGCTCAGGACTTTTACAATCATAACAATTCTAACAATTTTATTACAAAGTTCCCTGAAAGTGGTGACACGGGTGGAAATGGTGGTGAAGAAGGAGTAATCTGGCATGCTTGCCTTAGTCAATCAGGGCATTGTGTGCTGGAATTGGGACATCACGTTGCACGTGTACAAGTTGTTGGTGGGGCCACAGCATTGTGCAGAGTTCTGGTCGCCAGCTAAACGAAGGATGTCATAAGGTGATTCTGGCGCAGAAAAGATTCAACAGGATGCTATGGGATATGCAGAGTTTGCAGGTTTAGGAAAAGGTGAATAGACTAGAACATTTTACCCAGGAGTGTAGGAGGCTGAGGAGATCACATAGAGGTATATAAAGTAATGTTGTAGCGGACGCGGAGTTATCCGTTACAGAACGAGGCAGACACGAAGTTTGTCCGAAATACTGGTTCTTTATTCTACACTAACTCTCCTCACTCACCAACACTGCGCGCGTGTGATTAACCCTTAAATACTCCCCAGGGGCACCCGTGACCAAACCGTGACCCCTATCTCTCGTCACCGGCACACGTGACGCCCCCAAGAGCCGAAGGTTATGTACAGTGCGTGGCAAAATCACCCAGTGCCGCCACAAGGTGGATGGTCAAATACTTTTTCCATGTTAGGGGAATCAAAAATTAGAAGTTGGAGAGGAAAGACATAAAATTGACCTGAAGGGCAACATTTTCACACAGAGGTTGATAGCTATTTTGAACAGACTGCCAGAGAAAGTTATGGAGATGGGAACAATTACATCTTCAAGACATTTGGACAAATACACAGATAAAGGGGTTCAGAGGGATATGGGCCAAATGTAGGGAAATGGGGCTGGCTCTGATAGTCATCTTCGTCAGCATGGATGAGTTGGATCGATGGGCCTGTTTCTGACTGCGACACTAACCAGAGGAGATTTATTTTAATGTAGCATTACATTTACTGAAACCATCAGGGAATATTATGAGAATGGAGTGGAACTCTGGTTATAACTCAGTTGAGTTTTCAATGAGTTTTAAAGTGGTTGATTTTCAAAGGAGGGTGGCAACATTCCATTGATACAAGGTGGACATCAGATCAATGACCATATGTCCTGAACTGCTGCATGCGAGGAAGATTAATATCCCTGAGGCAACCTTATTGAACTCAGGGAACAATGAAAATGACAAAACAATACATTTTTCACGCGAGGCAGAATTGTGCTACAAGCGATTTCTCCAGAGTTTAAGTTAAGGCTAAAGAATACATTAAGAAAATAAAATAGAATAAAATAGATGACGTAATGAGCTAAGAATTAATTAAGAAGCCTGGCGGTATTTGCTCAGTGGTCTATGAATTCATAAAGAGTATTGCTCCTACATTGTATTGGGTTTTTTCTGCACAATTTCACAAAACATTGTGCTTGACGTGAATGACAAGCTAGAGTCTGCAGGACTTTGTAGCATCAAATATCTTTGTGGGATGGCCACCTGAAATGAATTCTAACACCTCATTCTCACGGATGTCTGTTCTATAGTCTGTAACTGTTCTATAAACTTAACTTATAATGGGAGTTGATTCTCAAAGCAACACAAACCATTAAAGGTGTTATTGTGTGGATGAAGTACATAACTGAACTCTCGAATGCCCAGTAGAGGTTATCCAAATGCACCATTAGGCCACTAACTAGGGCCTCCAGAGGCCCATTAGTGAAATGGGCGTCATGCATTTGCCATTCAGGCATAGGTTAAAAGTACAGCTACACTTCACGACTGTTCCCTATTTAGATCATGTAATGGGCTCATTAAATGCTTGAGAAGGTTATTTTTGAGACGGAAATTGGTGATTTTATTTTGATTCTCAGCAGAATCAAGATCATGCCAATTGACCATTCCAATAATTAATTTAAAAAAAGCATTTGACTCATTTGTTGTTCCCTCAGGACCTAATGGCTCCATGTATTCGAAAAATCAAATCGGAATGCAGCAGTGGAAAATACTGGAAATCAGATGAAATCATGAGATCATTGAAGCAAACATTAACTCTGTTTCTCTCACTGCGGATGCTGCCTGAGCTGCCGCATATTCGCAACTTTTTGTTTTTCATTGATAAGATCAAGTGGGACCCGTTGGGCCCCATTCTCCAAACGCAATATTCTACCACTCACCCATAGCCCCCAACTGCCCAGCTTTAACGTTTTTAAAGTTTCAAATAGCAATAACTTGTAAAAAATAAGATCAATGTGAACTCATCTCAATCTCCCTCTTCAGTTCCCTATTCCCCTCCTCCATTATCTTCTCTCTCCCCAGCCTCCACCAACCCTCCTCTGCTTCCTCCCCTCACCCCCTTCCTCCTGTCCTCTATCTTCCCCCTCCCCTCATCCATGACCTTGCCATGCCACTTCCTACCCATAGCCTCCTACATTCCCCAGCACTCCCTCCCCCTCATCTTCACCTTCTTCTTTTCTCTCTCCTCCTCCCCTCCCCCACTCCCTCCCTCACCTCTCCGTCCCTCTCCTTTCCCCTACCCTCAGTCATTCCCTCCCTCCCTCCATAACCCCACTCCCCTCCCTACCCCTTTCCTCTCCCTCTATCCCCCTCCTCTCCCATTCCTCACCTCCCCTATCCCACCCCCCACTCTCCCTCCTAACCTCCCCCACTGCCCTCCTCTCTCTCTATCCTCCACTCCCTACCTCCCCCACTCCCCTCCTCCTCTCCCTCTATCCCCCTTCCCCCCCACTCTCCCTCCTCACTTCCCCCACTTTCCCCTCCCTCTCCCTCCCTACCCCCTCCTCTCCCTCAATCCCCCCACTCTCCCACCTCACCTCCCCAGGATCTCGATGTAAACCACCGCTGGCCCCGTTTCCTCCACCATGTCGGCGATGAAGTTGTACTTGAGGCGGGGGCTATAGGGGGGGTGGGGGACGGGTCGAGCGACCTGGAGCCGTGGGAGAAGGAGGGAGAAGCCGAGGCTGCCCCGGGTCCTACTCCTCTCCCTCCCTGCATGCCCAGAGCAGCAGCGCCGCCATCCCCAGACCCAGACCCAGCGTCCAGGTCACGGGCGCGGCCTCTCCCTGCCCCCGGACCCACCACACCGTGGATACTGGGCCCAATGTGCACGCGCAGGGCTGACGGTTCACCCCCAACTGCACAGGTGCAGCCGGCAAGTGGGGGTGCTGTTTTAAGTTATTTTAAGTTTTAAATGTCAATAACTTGTCAAATATACCATCAATCTGAATTGAAACTTGTTTCATTTACATCGCTGGACAATGGTGAGTAAGGTGGGCCAAAGATTGTAGCGCTATCATGTACCGTTTTGGCTTTGTTTCGGGAAATCACGCACACATACAAACAAGATTAGATAGATAGATAGATAGATAGATAGATAGATAGATAGATAGATAGATAGATAGATAGATAGATAGATAGATAGATAGATAGATAGATAGATAGATAGATAGATAGATAGATAGATAGATAGATGGATGGATAGATAGATGGATAGATGCTTAGACTGTAAGTAATAAAAATAATCAGTTTTTAGTAAACAATCCTATTCCGGACGTGACTAATAAAAATCAGTCAAATGAATTTGTCAATGCAAGGAAACTTCAACAAAACTACCCCTTTACCCAACTAATTGTGATGATCCATTGGGGCAGAGATTATGCCAGTTTAATTTATCCATGCTAGTCTGAGTTTAGGGTATTGCCTCTAGAAAAACAAAGCGTACATTCATCTACGAACCAAAATAAAAAGGGAGCTTTGTGTGTTCCTTGCAAAACTTAAATCTAGTATAACCTTTGGAAATCCATTTTGAATGTTTTCTTCATTAATTAATTAATTGTTCACTTTGCTTCTTTATGCTGCAGTAATCTCAGACCTCTGTAATCCTACATTAACTTTAAACTGAATTATTTTTCGTCTTATCTACTATTGTCAATCAGCTGGAAAGCAGTTATTATAAAAGTTATTTCAAGCAATGCAACGGAATTAATTCTTGCAAGTGTACAGATATTGCAGAGGCAATTCTCGCATTACCATGGATTTGTTTTTTAAATTGTATTCTTTTGCATTCATGTCTTATTTTGTAGTCTTTTTCTATTCACTGTCTTAATTTATGCACAACTTATGTTTTCCATATATGAAGATATTGCCTCTCAGGTCTTTTTTAAATCTTTCCACTCTTACCTTAAATCTATGTCCTCTAATTCTAGACTCTACATCCCGAGAAAAAAAAGACGATGACCTTACACTTTATCCATGCCTCTCATGGTTTTGTATACCTCTTAAGGTTAGTTTGTAGCCTCTGACATTCCAGGGAAAGATTGTCCCGGCCGATGCACATAATTCAAGCCCTCGAGTCCTGGTAACACGCTGAGATCATTTTTGCACCCCTTCCAACTTCATCACATCCTTCCTAAAGCACGGTGACCAGAACTGCACATAATACCTCAATGAGTGTTCTCACCAACATCTTATATGGCTGTAGCATTATACATCTGCACTCAATACCCTTCACTCAATACCCTGCACTCAATACCCTTACCAATAGAGGCAAGCATGCAAAAGACCTTCACCTCTCTACCCTCGTGTGGGAAATGGTGTAATGCAACATCTTCTCACAGGTGGTGGTGAATCTCTGGAATTCTCTACTCCAGAAAGTTGTAGATGATAGATCAAGAGTGTCAAAAGTGTTTGTGTGTCATTCACATCGAATGTAAGAATGAGGCTATTTGACTGGCAATATGTAAATAGGAAACAGATACATTATTGAAACATGTAGAACTGGCACAGTGTTGATGAGAACGGGAAGATTAGTATGATCATATTTAATTGGTGTGAGAGGAGGGGGGGGGGGGGGGGAGAGGAGGTGCAGGCTTGAGGGGCCAAATGGCTTCCTCCTGTTTCTCTGCTATTATTTGGCATCTGCAGAAATATTGCGGCCAACAGAAAGCCAACCTTTCCAGGGAATGAAAAATAATCAACAACCTTGCTGCAAGCCAGCGATAACCTTCAGCTTACTTTCTTCGTAACCATCCATTTCCTTGCACTGTTCTCCCCTGGTTCACTCAATGTCAATTTTAAACCACAGTAAGGGGAAGAGTGGAACATTCACACCCAAATTCTTTACACCAATTCCAAAGCAATATGATAGATTTCATTTGAGTTTTGGCCCTGGATTTGAATTAATTCTGATTCTATTTTGCTGGCTTGCGATACTAAGAGGAATCTGTGCTTTTATTTCTGCTGATGTTTCCCAAACACACTGAAATCTTGAGTCAGGGTGTTAATTATGCACCTACTGCTGGTACCCCATTAGACAGCACAGTTGAAAAAGCAAGTCATTTTGCTTCAGCAAGCATTTTAAAATAATCTCTTGACAGATAAAGCGATGTAATAATTTATTGTTTTCAGCATAAATTGAATATTTCAGTTCCTATATGGACAAGTTGAAACTTTCAAAACAACTGCTCCAAATGTAATTAACTTGGGAATTAACTATTGTTATGTTGGATGAAAGTTGGACACCCTCCATTCTTGACTTTTACCTCAACTTGTGATACCAGCTGGCAGAGCCACTGCTTCACAGACCCAAAGACCCGGGTTTGATCCTGACTTCAAGTGCTGATTGTATGGAGTTTGCACTTTCTCCCTATGACCGCGTGGGCTTCCACCAGGTGCTCCAGTTTCCTCCCACATCCCATTGCGCAAATAACGTGGGGAGGGGAGGGGGGGGTGGTGTGGGTTGTGAATAACCTGGGGCGGGGAGTGTGAATAACCCAGGGGGTCGGTGTTGACTGCCTTTTTGAGGCTGGGGTGAGGGGGCGGGGAGTGTGAATAACCCCAGGGGAGGGGATTGTGCATAACTGGGGTGGGGGGAGGGGTCAGGGGGTCTGAATAACCCAGGCTGAATTTTTGAGCTGGGGTTGCCGATTCTTCTCCCCACTGGCTGTGGGCCTGGGGCCACAGCCAGCGCGGAGAAGAAGCAGCAACCCCAGCTCAACTCCCACCAGGCCAACCAACAGGCCTCACCGCTGCGGTCTCGATGCCTCCTTGATGGCCACGTAAAACCCCAGCCGGGGCGTCGCGGGTAGAAGCCCGGGTCGGAAAAAGCGGAATGAAACCAACATTAAGTGAAATCGCAAAGTATTACTCAAAGAACTCAATAAACTCGAAGTCTTTTCACAACAGTGGAAACTATGTGAATGAAAGCGACGTTAATTTTATTTTCAATAATGCTTCATCAAAAAATTCTAATTGCACTTGCCTAGCGTGTTGCAATAGCAATTCGCCCTCCCCCTGCTAGTCGGGCCATTGTGACGTAATCACGAAGCTGGTCGGTTTTAAATTTGTAATCAGTCGAGAACTAAAGCATAAAATGTTCAGTGAAAGTGATCTCTGCCTCGAGGGGAAAAATGTGAATCAGAATATGTAAAATTCTGAAAGCGCATTTTTAAAGCTTTAATCGCAACTAACGTGTCAAATATAGGATGAAATCTTCATTGAGGCTTGTCTCTGCTCGCTGAGCCATTGTGAGGACATCAGTTGAAACTGGTGGTTTTAATGTCAACGTCTTTTGACTTAATCAGTAATGAGTCAAGAATGTCGAGAAATAAAGCATATCCCCAGACTCTATATTGACGACTGCATTGGTGCTACCTCCTGCACCCATGCAGAACTCACTGACTTCATCCATTTCACCACTAACTTCCATCCGGCACCAAGATGCATCTGGACCATTTCCGACATCTCCCTACCGTTTCTAGACCTCACTATCTCCATCGCAGTAACAGACTACTGACTGACATCTACTACAAACCCACTGACTTATTTGATTGTGCATGCCAGGTTGATTGCATTCGTCGAAACAGGGCAGACCACGTGAAGGTTGCAATCTCCCACCCATGCACCCAGGATGAGGTGTTCCAAACCAGGGCATGGGAGATGTCCTCATTCTTTATGGAATGGGGGTTCCCCTCTTCGACTATAGAAGAGGCTCTCACCAGGGGAAGAGAGGAGGGAGGGGGGTGAGGGGGGAGAGGAGGGGATTGGGACAGAGAGGGGGGCAGAGAGGAGGAGGAGAGAGGAGGGGGGAAGAGAGGAGGGGGAGAGAAAGGAGGGGGGTAGAGAGGGGGGAGCGAGTGTGCAGGCGAGCCAGCGTTGATCAAAGGACCATGTGTTGGGCCGCCGCAGTCTTCAGCTATGATCTTTGGTCTTCAGTCGACGGCCCAACTTTTGAATTACAGGGGGGGGGGGGGGAGGAGGGAGGTGGGGGAGTGGAGGGGTGACGTCACTTGCAGAGCGAGCAAGCCGGCAGTAAGCAGATCCATTGTGACGTAATCAGCGAAAGAGACGGTTTTTTCTCTAAATTTTATCGGATTTGTGAACATTTTCATAAATAACTCGAGAAATAAAACACAAAATTTTCAGATGGCAATTTTGGACTCCAGGGGAAAAATCTCTATCGGAATATGTGAAAATTTTACCGTTAGCGTGTGTTTTTTTTGAGAAGATATGAACACACATATACACACACACACACACACACACACACACACACACACACACACACACACACACACACACACACACACACACACACACACACACACACACACACACACACACCCAAGAGCAGAGTTTTATAATTATAGAGATATGATAGATGTGCAAGGCAAATTTTCTTCTTTAAACATAAAGTGGTGGGACACGGGAATGCATTACCAGATGTAGACACTGGCATTTAAGAGGCATTTAGATAGGCACATGGAAGTGCAGGGAATAGAGGAATATGGATCATGTATAAGCTGATGAGATCAGTTTAACTTGGCATCATATTCGGCACAAACATTGTAGGCCAAAGGGCTTTTTCCTGTGCTGCACTGTTCTACGGGCTGATATCATTATGGGAAGCTGTTGCCATTTTTCAAGAATTGGAGCACATTCCATGCACTGATCTATAAGGGAGAAGAACTTCAAGCAAACCACAAAGCCTAATGACACTGCCTCCCTTTGAGGGCATGCCTGGAATATTTCTGCCGATGGACACAACCTCCAAGAAGGTAAATGAAACCATGACCTTCGATATCAGGTCGGAAGTAGACATTTTCTTATTTTTACTCATTGTGTTGTGAATTCTTGACAACCATTCTGGAACGTCTCACTGCCAGCTGCATAAAGCCTGCAGTTTTCATTTCGTGACAGGGTCACTGAGGTTCTCGTTTCCATATCCTGATAAAAAAGCTGGGAAAAATATTCCTTTTCCACTGCTGTTTGGTAATACTGGTCCTCTCCACTCGATCAATATCTAGGCTACAAGGGTATCTAACATACGCGGACTCAAGTGTCTGAGTTAGTGCTTGGGAACAATGGGACGAGCAACTCTAGACATTTCAAAAGATTGTTCTACTCCAGTTTCCAGAAATTGAGATAGACAGATGTGAGAATAGCTCATCAGAGACTTCCAGAGGCTACATCACAGTATGAAGCATGTTAAATGTGTGAGCATGTAAATAATACATTAAGGAAGTAGTAAGGGGTTCAGCGAGATCAAACAAATGTGTGCGTGAGCAGAATAAATGTACAGGCAAGTTCATGAAACATGTGGGAAGGAAGTACCGGTCGGTGCCAATGACTCATCAGGTTGGAGGCTGTGAGATAACAATATTGTTTGTTTGCAGTGACAGTAGGAAAGATGAGATGAACGCTCCAGGAATGTTATGGATCACATACTAGGTTTCACAAATTGCCTGAAGCAGAGGGAGAGAATGGAGTGGAGTGCTGTCAGGTAGAGTTGAGCAAGATAGAGATCTACAGCTCTGTTGATGTTCAGGAATCTATCCACACACCAAAGCCAGGTTGGAAGGATGCTGCTTTTAGAAATGATGCAGTCAACTACTTTATCCAGGTCTGCTGAATAGTGGTACTGGAATGCTCCAGAAGGTTCTAAAATAAATAGGAACATCCCTGATTTGATCTCCTCTACCGAAAACAGGTAACTGAGAGACAGCCTTCTCTTCCTTGGTTCAAGCACTTCAACTTCTGCTTCTCTGGCCTTTGTCCAACCATCTGCCCATTCAAAACCCCCTCACATGTATCCACCTATCACTTCCCAGGCTTTGTCCTGCCATTCCTCTCTTCCAGCTTCTTCCCCCACTCGCTACAATTAGTCTGAAGAACAGCCCCAACCCGAAACGTCACCAATCCATATTCTCCACAGGTGATGCCTGACTCGCCAAGTTACTCCAGCACTTTGTGTCTTTTTTTCTCTCAACCTGCTCTGATAGGTGTGACCTCCCTTTAATCACATATCCTGCAGCTCCAGTGGAAATTATGCTGAAGAAAGTGAATGCTAGCTATTTTGCATCCAGATAATCATTTCTGTGAAATGTGGTCAGTTATTTGTATTTAAAGTTGAAATGTGTTTGAGTGTTGACCTTCACTAGCACCAGCAAAATAACAAAAAAGTATTTAGCAGCAAGACCAAAATGTTTGACTACAAAATGGGTATTATACTGTGTAGGAAGGAACTGCAGATAGACAAAATTCTGGAGTAACTCACCGGGACAGGCAGAATCTCCCAATAGAAGAAATGGATAACGTTTCAGGTCGAGACCTTTCATCTAAAGAAGTGTCTCGATCCAAAACGTCCCCCATTCGTCCTATCCAGAGATGCTGCCTGTCCCGCTGAGTTACTCCAGCATTTTGTGTCTATTATGGGTATTATACTGATTGGTAAAGTCACGTGGTAAGCATTGCTGGGATCTAAACCACAGGAGTTGCGGGCAGATCTTGATCACTGCAGAGCTTCCAAGTTACACAGAAGCAATGATGGAGAATTTCAATCATTAAGGACAGTTAGTTCTACATTAGTCATACAGAGCATGTTGAGCCGGGACACTGCAGCAGAGCAGCTCCTTTTGAAGGACATTTAAAAAAGATGCTTGGGCAGCTTCTTAACATGAAGGGATTTGAAAACACATAACCACAGTCTTAAGTCCCAAGGCACATCGGATGGCAACATTTTGGGAGATCTTTCCTTGAAAAGCACGTTCTCAAAAATGCAAAATTGACATGTCTGTTGCAACATATGACGTCATGAAAGAGGCATTCCAAACATCGGGTTAAATAAATCTTTTGTGGATTTGAGTCAAACCAAGGACACTAGAATTGAGTTATTTGCTGTATTCCTTTCACTGCCAAACAATGGAAATTATTTTTGAGATTATAAAATTGAAAGTTAATTTCAATTTAACACAAATGATTGGCACTAGCAATCACCAATGCCAGACATAGTACTTGGAATGACAAAACATACCCAGACTAATTTTAACCCAAGTTGCCCAAGCTGCATGAATTAAACAGGAGATAGACACAAAATGTTGGAGTAACTCAGCAGGAGAGGCAGCATTTCTAGATAGAAGGAATGGGTGATGTTTCAGGTCAAGACCCTTCTTCAGACAGGAGATAGGCACAAAATGTTGGAGTAACTCAGCAGGAGAGGCAGCATTTCTAGATAGAAGGAATGGGTGATGTTTCAGGTCGAGACCCTTCTTCAGACAGAATAAAGCTGGGATGTCCTAAACTGGCCTGCTGCACCTTCGGACATGTTCCCGTCACAAAGATATTTCCTACCAAGCCCTGCCTGTTGGACACCAAATGCTCACCACAGGCTACCAATTGCAATCTGTAGATCTAACCAATTATCTTTATAGGGCCCAAATGATTATGTTCATTAAATGGCCTGGAAAAAGTCTAATTAATATCCCTTGGGGTCAGGAGAAGCATTCCTGCTGTAAAAGGAACTGTGGAACTGAGGAACTCTTGCTGTCAAGGAAGGGCAGGTAGAAGCTAAAATCCATCTGTAATCCCACTGTGGTAATATGTGAAAACTCACACAGAACTAAGAATTTCTGCCACTAGTTACCTACAGTGCACCAAAATCTACAGATGCCAGAAAATCTGAAATGAAGACCAAGAAAGCTGGAAATATTCAGTAGTTCAGGTAGAATGTGTATTCTCAACTCTGTTTCTCTCTTCATGGGCGCTATTCATTTATTGCCAAAGAGCCATATAAACTGCAGCATCTTCAAAATCCTCTCAATTTATACAGTGAATTCCCAATGCTTGGAGCCTGACCCAATGAGTAAATGATAATTTGATGTTTTGAAAATATATTTAATTTAAAATAAATTGGGTCAATCACAATACTTGCCCCAAAAGTAAATGTTCAACTTGAAGAAGAATTAACTGGATTGTCAGACAGCATCCACAGAGCCACAATGTTTCAATGGCCTTTCATCAGAATGTGTTTCTCTCTTCACGGATTAACTGTTGAATTGTTCCACGATATACTGCTCTTACTTCAGATTTCAGACATCCAAAGAATTTGGCTTTTGTTAAAAAAGATAATTGTTTCATGATACTTCCTATTGTAAGTGCTTCATGATTTACTATGTGCTTTAGTCCCACTGAGAAGTTAAAAAAAGGCCTCATTCTGCAATTAATAATAATAATAATAATGGATGGGATTTATATAGCGCCTTTCTAATACTCAAGGCGCTTTACATCGCATTATTCATTCACTCCTCAGTCACACTCGGTGGTGGTAAGCTACTTCTGTAGCCACAGCTGCCCTGGGGCAGACTGACGGAAATGTGGCTGCCATTCTGCGCCTACGGCCCCTCCGACCACCACCAATCACTCACACACACACACACATTCACACACAGGCAAAGGTGGGTGAAGTGTCTTGCCCAAGGACACAACGACAGTACACACTCCAAGCAGGATTCGAACCGGCCACCTTCAGGTTGCCAGCCGAACACTTAGCCCATTGTGCCATCTGTCGTTTGTGAATTACTTTGTGAATTCCAAAATGGAGAAAGGCATTAATAACACGAAAAAGCATTTCTGGAATCTGAATTTAAAAATTAAGCTTTTTAAATTTAAGTTTAAGAGAGTTTATGGAAAATAGTTTCTATCATGAAATTCCTGAGATTTCCATCCCATTAATGGAAGTACCAATAAAAATTTCAGGAAGAGTCCTATCGCACAAATCTGATTGAGTTTGTTGAGAAAGTGATGATGGTGATTGATGACAATTGGGCAGTGAATGTTGTCCACATGAACTTTAATAAAGCATTTGACAAGGTCCTTCATGACAGGGTGGTCAGTACGATCAAGTCACACGGAATCCAAAGCAAGTTGTACGCTGGATCCAAAATTGGTTTGGTCCAAGAAAATAGAGGGTTGTATTGAAGGAATGTTCATCTGACTGGAAGTCTGGCATCATTTTCCATCCCAATAGTGCTGGGACCTCAATTGTTTGTAATGCATATGAATAACTTGGATGAAAATATATGTGGTCTGATTAGTAACTTTGCAGGTGACACAAAAAATAGTGGAGTTGTAGATAATGAGGAAGGTATGCTGCAGGATATAGATCAGCTGGAAATTACAGATGGAGTTTAATCCACATATGTGTGAGGGATAACATGTGAAAGGTGTGGCAAAGGTGGCATGTGATATGCCTGCCTTCAATGATCAGGACATTGAATGTAAAAGTTAGCAAATCATGTCGTCTCAGGTCGGGTTCATGTTCTATGTGCAAACCACAGTGATTCCATTTTTTTTGAGATGGTAAGACGCCGTTTAAAAATATATGATCTGATGCAATGAATGCAACAAAGGCATGACAGGTCAATAAGGGGATTTATTTTACAATTAGAACTCACTAGTTATTAATGTTATATAGGTTGAATCCACTTCTCCGTGGATTGTCACCTTGTCGTGGTGGAGAAGCTTGTGTGGTCCTGAGATCCTGAGAGCGATGCCGTCTGGAGCTATGCTCCTGGAAGGGCCACCCATGGCGGTAAGTTTAAGGGGGAGGTCTCTGACAAAGAGAGCAATCCAACCGAGACCTCAACGGTGGAACATTTCCCATTTATTCAAAATGTTTTGATAAGAGAATTTGTGACCTTTGCTTCTCTGTGGTCTTAAATATCATATGAACTGGATATGCAGACTTTGATATGGTGCAGACTGAACTGAGATTGTCATTATTTTATGACATGTACATTTGGGCATGTGTCTAACTGCCCCAATTCCAGAATGAACAGCCTTTTAACCAATTGTTCCACAGGGTAAAAAGTCATCAATGTAAATTGAAATCAGTTAGAAAGACTCTATAAAAATAGATACTGTAGGTGGATAGTCCAAGCAAAAAGGACATTTTACTTCGGAGTCACGTGAGTGACTACGTGAAGAAGACCCCGTCCAGGCGCACACGCGTCATATCGTCAGACGCATAGCGGCTGCAACCGTGTTGGGAGGAGCAGAGCCCTCCAAGCGGTGAGTGAAAAAACCTGAAGGTATGTACTTTCACTTTCACTTTCAGGCCACTTTCTTCCATGGAGATTGTGTGCTGAGTGCAGGCAAGTCTAAAAACTATGGAGAAAGGGGGAAAAGTAAAGGGAAACGCACCGCAGCTAAAACTCAAGAAGACAGAGTGTCTGAGAGTAGCGGGCGCCCAATTAAAAAGTCCGCGGCAGAAAAGCAAGCGACTACAGAAACGGTTACAAAAAGTACCGTTACAACACCTTTAGGGTGTAAGGCCAAAATGAAAACTAACAGGCCAGTAGACTCGGATGAGTCAGACCCGGAGATTACCCCACATCAGAAAGAGGTGATGTTTGATCAGGTCGCACAACTGGAATTCCTCATGGGGAAAATGACTTATAAAGGCACACTCCAGGAGGAGTACAGTCAGCGTTGGCCTACAGGAGAGCCAGCGCAGGGAACACCCAGGAGAGGTCCTGGGAAACGTTGGCCTACAGGAGAGCCGGCGGCAGAAATGCCTTATGAAAGAGAATATATGGGTTGGCCTATGGGAGAGCCAGCATCAGGAATGTCTGAAGAAAGACAATATAGGCGTTGGTCTAAAGGAGAACCAGCGCTCGCAGCAACCAGAAAAGGGCTGCCAGTATATGGCTCTATGGAAGAGCCTGTGAGAGGAATACCCGAAAAAGGGGTTACTACACGTGGGCCTATGGGAGACCCAGCACAGGAAACACCTGAAGGAGAAATACCAGGTCAACCCCACTGTGAGGAGGAATTTCCAAGGCAGCAAGATTCTGATAATGAATCATATGAGGGCCAAAGCCCAATAATAGAGCCCAAAGTACCAGGTCTGGCACAAAAATTCTCAGGTCCCAGATTAAAGGGACAACCATTGGCAGAAGAAATAGCATTAACAATAAATTACTTGCTTTCCCATCAGTTGGAAGAACTGACTATGGATGAGACTGTCAAAAAATATGAAACCCCACAGAATTGCGCACTGCTAGCAGTCCCAGCAGTAAACAGTGTAATATGGGGCTATTTGGGCACCGCTGCACGCGCACAAGAAATGAGGTTACAGCGGGTGCTGAGATTACTGGGGTCAAGCATTACGGCTTTTGCCAGAGACCTGGAGGAAGAACATGTGACAACGTCACAACAGGATGTTTTAACACTAATGTGTAATGCACACTTTGAAATAAACTGTATTCGTAAAAGTGCTATAAGACCTAACATACATCCTAAGTTTGCAGGGCTCTGTAAACCATCTAATATACAATTGCCGAACCTTCTCTTTTTAGAGAAAATCTAGCCAAAAGGGTGAAAAACCTGAATGAAGAAGCAAAAACCGTGGGACTGATTAAACCACCGGTGCTTGGCAGATCGGTTCGAAGGCAATATCCCTATCGAAGGGTGGCTGGAGCTGGTGAAGGAACAAGTCGTTCGTACCCGTATACGCGCTATTGGCGCAGTGCTTCGGGGCGTGGAGGTTATAATATTCCCACGAGGGGCAAGGGACAACATTTGACACCAGCAAACCCTGAGGTAGGTGGGTCTGGTCCTGGAAGAAACATATTAAGTGTTTCACATATTCGCAAATAGGGGGAAGGTTACAATTCTTCCTAAATGAATGGTGAAAAATAACATCTGATGCATTTATACTGTGCAGTATTATAGGGTTCAGAATTGAATTCTACCCACATTTCAATCCTCCTACTCAACATGTTCCAAAGCGAATGCATGTTTTCTCAAAGGAAGAGAATAGAAACATTCAAGCAGTGTTTGAAATATTAAGTAGGAAAGGGGTTATTGAAAAGGCAGTTCACCAAAACCACCAATTTGTATCTAGCATTTTTCCTTGATCAAAAAAGGATGGTAGTTGTAGAATCATTCTTGATTTAACAAGTCTTAATCCTTTTGTACAGTATAAACATTTAAAAATGGAGACATTTGCCAATGCTATACAGCTAATTTCAAGAGAATTCTATATGGCCAGCATAGATCTGCAAGATGCATATTACTCTGTGGCTGTGCATGGTAATGATCTAAGATATTTAAAATTTAACTGGATGAATCAATGATGGCAGTTCAAAGCATTGCCTAATGGTTAAACCTCAGCCCCTAGACTATTTACAACATTGTTAAAACCAGTCCTAGCATTGCTAAGAGCCCAGGGCCATTTGGTAATGGCTTATTTGGATGATATTTTAATTGTGGGTGACACTCGAGCTCCAACAGAAGCATCAGTGTCAGAAGTCAAACTCACATTTGAGAGGCTGGGTTTTGTAATACATCCAGATAATTCTATGTTGTATCCAAATAAAACAATTCACAATTAATTCAGAACATATGATAGTGACTTTACCCAAGGATAAAAAGCTGCAGTTAATTGAGGGTTGTAGCAAACTCATTACAGAGCATCAACCATCAATTAGGCAAGTGGCGAGCTTACTGGGCAAACTAATCGCTTCATTTCCAGCTGTGCAGTTCGGTCCACTGCATTATCAGCAACTGCAGCGAGCAAAGGTACAGGCATTGAAGAGACATTTTGGGCATTTTGAAAGGCCCGTGCAATTACCAGTAGCAACAATTGCTGATATACAATGGTGGATTAAGAGTGTCTCATATGCTTCCAGGAAAATCCTGGTTGAAACACCTACTATCATTCTACAGACTGATGCAAATGCACTAGGTTGGGGCGCTACTGATACCATTACCAGCTGTGGAGGTAGATGGAATGTGGAAGAGGTACCTTTGCTCGAAGCACATGGAATCAATTACCTAGAATTGTTAGGTACATTTTATGGGCTTAAAGCTTATTGCTCTAATGTGCAAAATCTGCATGTGCAGGTTCAGATTGACAACACTACGGCTATAGCATATGTCAATCACATGGGTAGAATCAAGTCAGAATCTTGTGATAGATTGGCAAACGTTATATGGCACTGGTGTATTATTCGAAACATTTGGCTTTCGGCAACCTACCTACCTGGTAGATTCAATATAATTGCAGACACCAGGTCACGAAAATTTAATGACAATACGAAATGGATGTTAAATCGTGACATTTTTAATAAAATTGTTGGAAAATTTGGAATGCCAGAAATGGACTTGTTTACATCTAGACTGAACCACCAATTGCCTAAATATGTTTCATGGGAGCCAGGTCCAGGTGCAACAGCGGTGGATGCATTCTCGCTAAATTGGGGTGGAATGTTTTTATATGCATTTCCTCCCTTTTGTCTCATTAGTAGGTGTCTACAAAAGGTCAAGCAGGATTCTGCTTCAGGAGTGTTGGTGGTCCCAGGTTGGCCTACAGAACCATGGTACCCACTAGTGCTAAAAATGGTCACAAAACCTCTTATGAGTATTCCACGACAAGACCTACTTGTGCACCCTGTATCTGGTGATTTTCATCCTTTACATTATCATATTGATTTGTTTATTTGCAGATTCTAAAAAGGCCATATCTTGGAAGAGGACTATCAGATCGCACTGTGGATGCAATTGCAGCAGCCTGGAGGGATAGTACCCAGAAGCAGTACATTTCTTACATAAAGAAATGTGAGGTGTTTTGCGTAAGGCAGAATATTTCAAACCACACTGCAGACATCCCAGATGTTTTAGAGTTTCTGTCAACACTCTATTTTGATTTCAATTTAAGTTATAGTGCGATCAATACTGCAAGGAGTGCACTCTCTGCATATTTATGGAGAGCACCAGAACAACAGATTCTAGGATCACACCCTTTGGTTTGTAGGTACATGAAGGGAATTTTCAATTCCAAGCCTCTGAGATCCAGATATACAGAAATCTGGAAGGTGAGGGATGTGCTGATGTTACTTCGGGAATGGAGTCCCGTTTCAGCTTTGTCGTTAGACAAAATTACCATGAAGGTAGTCATGCTAATGGCATTAGTTTCAGCATAAAGAGTACAGACATTACATAAATTACATATAGATAGAATGGTAATGACAGCAGATGCAATTACATGCTATGTCTATGATTTACTCAAACAGAGCAGACCAGGAGTCATGGTGTTGAAAATTGGTCTTTGCAGCATATCCTACGGATCCAAGACTATGTGTAGTGGCACATGTAAGATGTTACATTGAGACAACCAAGAACTTAAGAGGTGCAGAATCAGCATTGTTTGGAACACCTTGCCGCTGCACATCAGACAGGCCCCCTCACTGTCCATCTTCAAATCCTCCCTAAAAACTCATTTTTATTCTCTGGCTTTCGACACTGGCTGAGACATTGCTCCTGTTCTTAGTGCTTTTAATGTCTTTTAATTTTTACTGTTTTTAGTCCTTCGTTTTACGGTTTTTAATGGTTTGTAATAACTTTTTGTCCATGAGTTCTCATGTACAGCACTTTGTGGCAACTGCGGTTGTTAAAAGCGCTTTATAAATAAAGTTTATTATATTATTATTATTATCAGCCATAAAAATCCACATAAGAAAGTGTCAGTACATAGAAACATAGAAACATAGAAAATAGGTACAGGAGTAGGCCATTCGGCCCTTCAAGCCTGCACCGCCATTCAATATGATCATGGCTGATCATCCAACTCAGTATCCTGTACCTGCCTTCTCTCCATACCCCCTGATCCCTTTAGCCACAAGGGCCACATCTAACTCCCTCTTAAATATAGCCAACGAACTGGCCTCAACTACCTTCTGTGGCAGAGAATTCCAGAGATTCACCACTCTCTCTGTGAAAAATGTTTTCCTCATCTCGGTCCTAAAAGATTTCCCCCTTATCCTTAAACTGTGACCCCTTGTTTGGACTTCCCCAACATTGGGAACAATCTTCCTGCATCTAGCCTGTCCAACCCCTTAAGATCTCCCCTCAATCTTCTAAATTTTAGCGAGTACAAGCCAAGTCTATCCAGTCTTTCTTCAAATGAAAGTCCTGACATCCCAGGAATCAGTCTGGTGAACCTTCTCTGTATTCCCTCGAAGGCAAGAATGTCTTTCCTCAGATTAGGAGACCAAAACTGTACGCAATACTCCAGATGTGGTCTCACCAAGACCCTGTACAACTGCAGTAGAACCTCCCTGCATATCCTTTTGCTATGAATGCTAACACACCATTTGCTTTCTTCACCGCCTGCTGCACCTGCATGCCTACTTTCAATGACTGGTGTACCATGGCACCCAGGTCTCGTTGCATCTCTCCTTTTCCTAATCGGCCACCATTCAGATAAAAGTCTACTTTCCTGTTTTTGCCACCAAAGTGGATAACCTCACATGTATCCACATTATACTGCAAATGCCATGCATTTGCCCACTCACCCAGCCTATCCAAGTCACCTTGCAGCCTCATCACAGCTAACACTGCCCCCCCAGCTTCGTGTCATCCGCAAACTTGGAAATGTTGCATTCAATTCCCTCGTCCAAATATATATTGTAAATAGCTGGGGTCCCAGCACCGAGCCTTGCGGTACCCCACTAGTCACTGCCTGCCATTCTGAAAAGGACCCGTTTACTCCTACGCTTTGCTTCCTGTCTGCCAGCCAGTTCTCTATCCACATCAATACTGAACCCCCAATACCGTGTGCTTTAAGTTTGTATACTAATCTCTTATGTGGGACCTACCCATAGGAATGGATGAGAGAGTACAGAGAGAATTGAAAACAAAGATGTAAATGCTCAACTGAATATCATTGTGGGTCAGAAAACAAAGGACTGCATTGGACTTTTCGCAAGTTAGGACCTAGTCAACAGACTTTAGATAATTTCAAGTTTACAACGAACTGAACACAAACATGTACCCAGGCACACATTTTACAAAACATGACAAGAGAGAGCAAAGGCGTAGCTCAGAATTTCAAAGGCTGATCTGTTTAGTTAAGTATGGAAGAAGTGTATACCATGAAGGGAAAAATAATAATATTATGTCATCTTTGTGGTTCAATGGACACAAGTTGTAAGACTTGAGTTAATCCCCAACCTGTGTCGTTCTAATATTAGTTTGAGTATTAGTTCGTGTTTCATAATAATCATTTGGGCACTTTTAACTAATACCTTTAATGAGATTTTTTGCAAACATTATTTATGATTTTATCACTGTTACAAATCTTGTGAACGACTTCAAAATTATTTACACGATTCTACCTTCAAATCACTTCAGCTGATATCAACTTTCAGTTCCCCAATTCTCAGTTGCCCATAGTTAATATGGACCAAATGTGGTTCCCCTAGTCAACTGATTAGAATGATTCCTCATTCAACTGTACCTGCCTGCAGACCTGCCTGCAGTTACAGCATGATAACTGTTGACCCCTATCACTCTCTCTCCAGTGTCCAATGCCGTAGGTATGTGATCAGCTATCTGCCTAGCTACTGTGATTCTGCTCTTCTAGTAACTTGACTAAAATTGTACCATCTGTACCTCATGGCTTCGGGACGACAGATGGCACAATGGGCTAAGTGTTCGGCTGGCGACCGGAAGGTGGCCGGTACGAATCCCGCTTGGAGTGCATACTGTCGTTGTGTCCTTGGGCAAGACACTTCACCCACCTTTGCCTGTGTGTGAATGTGTGTGAGTGATTGGTGGTGGTCGGAGGGGCCGTAGGCGCAGAATGGCAGCCACGCTTCCGTCAGTCTGCCCCAGGGCAGCTGTGGCTACAGAAGTAGCTTACCACCACCGAGTGTGACTGAGGAGTGAATGAATAATGTGATGTAAAGCGCCTTGAGTATTAGAAAGGCGCTATATAAATCCCATCCATTATTATTATTATTACACTGACCGTTAGTTCCTGTGAAAAGTTTTGGTTTTGGTAAGTGGAGATGAAATAGTTGATCACTTTACACTGTTTTTGGACTCTGTAGTGAATGATGATCGATGTTTCATCAAGGGGTATTTTACAGGTGAGTATGTCATGTCTTCTTCCATAGTTTGTGTAAGCATTCTCTTCACCAGGGATCGTTGAAGATCATTGAGTTCTTGGAGGACAGCGGCTATTGAAGTTGAATACAGTTTTTGTTCACACATCTGGTTGCTCCAGTATTTGTGACAGTATCATGTTGGTAATCCCAGCTGTGGTCTTTAGCATGGTCGAGAAGGTGGATAGAAGTTAAAAAAGAGTTTCATTTTCAATTATTTTATTCAATAACTCAACATTTTTTTTGAGCTGGGACCAGGATGTTACAAGTTATGGATGAATTTCTGAGGAAATGTTCGTTTAAAAACGCATACTGTTCTGATTGTTGTGTGTGCATCGGGGTTTGCTTTTCCGCCACCTTAATATTTGCCAATTACAACACAGGTCGAGCAAAAGAAGATGGACGCCGATTGCCAGGTATCGTACGCACTAACTCGCTGTGGGAGTGCACTAATCAGCTTGACTAATTTTGGAATCCATTACAACAGGGCTGCAGCAAGGGGCTGTGGCTTCCTTTCTCCCTGTCTAACTGGCTCAACCATGGCTATCACACTCGTGTTTCAACACTGTTTTCCAACTTTCCCACTCGTGGAAACATCCTCTACATCCACTCTTTCCAAGCCTTTCACTATTAGGTGAAGATCATTAAATTACCTTTTTAATATGGTGCTGTCAAAGATTGGCAGAAGCCTAGTTTTGTACGTGCAACCAAGGGCCAGGAAAAGCAATTGTTGGATATCTGGTTGACCAAAGACCCTGGGAAAAAAGTGCAAATTCCAGGCCTCTTGAGATCAGTCAAAGTGAGATTGCTCAGAGTGCACAATGGCAAATGAGAAGAGAGTGGTTTAAATGTTTAACAAAGAGCAGAAGATGATCACCAGGGTGGAAGAGGCAAATACAAACATGAGATGATTTTATCTCATGTCTTTTGATGATAAAGCAAGGAAGAAGCCCCCAAACAGCAAAACGGTCTTCCTCATGACCATCATGTGGATGCTGCAAGGGGGGTCAGCGGGAACTGATGGGTCTGGTGTTTAGGCAATGGGTTACATGAGTGTAAAATGTGGGGGACCTTGTCATGAATGTCACAAGTGCGACCATTATCTCAGGGTAGACCATATAGCATAGGTGTGCAAGAACTTGAAGGAAACAGCAGCCAGTAAAGATGGTGGTGCCAGAGAAAAGGAGCATGAATAACAAACTCATGTGGCTGAGGCAAAGCAAAGGGAGTTTTGCACACATGTAGGAGTGACCCTCGTGTTATGGGGCAAGTGAATTGTCTACAGTAGTTGTGGATCATCAGCATGCACTATTGAACATGGGTGTGAATTGAACAGAGTCACTGGAATTGAAGCACTGTTTTTGAATGGATCATGGGTTCAGGCAGCCAGTAAATCCAGAAGCAATTCACACGCTATTCCCACCCAAAATGACCACTCATCTGTGAGGTTCGGACATGCTAAAGTATCTCCAGCTCACGGGAACTGGCAGATAAGGGTTAGAGACTACAGCTTGAATTATGTAGGAAGGAACTGCAGATGCTGGTTTACACCAAAGATAGACACAAAATGCTGGAGTAACTCAACGGGACAGGCAGCATCCCTGGAGAGAAGGATTGGGTGACGTTTCTGGTCAAGACCCTTCTTCATTTTGAATGAGATCATCCTAGTTGGAGTTTAATGGTCGCTATACTACCTGGCTCAGTGAGAGAAAGAACAATGCAGTGTGCGGGTGGCATTTAACATAATGGACAGGCATACTGATGGGCGCATGCAGATGAATTGGACACTAAAGTCCATCTGACTGGAATTGTGAAGCTTGGAATTAAACAAATCAGTAGTATGCATGACTTTATTGAAAAAGGGTAAACCAGTAATTTAGCAGAGATTTGTATGCATGGTGCATTTGAGAACAGAACAAGGCAGTAAATGGAGAATTAACATCTCTTGATGTAGTTCTGAGAGAAAGTGGACGCTGTTAACAAAAAAGGCTATACACAAAGATAAACAGCATTCTGTGAGAATAATGGAGCATAATGCAATGCAGATGCAAAATGCAATGCAAAAGGACTAAAGATGTTGATGAAAGAACGCCTATGATGGTAGCCATAAAGTTGATAAACAGACTTGCAAAGTAGCGTAACAAGGTGGTCAGAGAATTGGCCAGTAGAGCTATTTGAGAGCCAGGGAGATCTAGACAGAGCTGTTCTGTCAGAGATCTAGACAGAATCAAAGCTGTTGAAGAATCGATAGGAAAATATGAGGAGAAGACAGGAGAATGGGGTTCGGAGGGAGAGATAGATCAGCCATGATTTAATGGCAGAGTAGATTTGATGCGCTGAATGGCCTAATTCTGCTCCTATCACTTATGACCTTATGAAAATGAAGCTAAAATCAACCAGGACAAGACAGAATGTACAAATAGGGTTCTTATGTTATTAGATAGACACAAAATGCCGGAGTAACTCAGCGGGACAGGCAGCATCTCTGGAGAGAAGGAATGGGTGACGTTTCGGGTCGAGACCCTTCTTCAGACTGAAGAAATGTCTCCACCGAAACGTCACCCATTCCTTATCTCCAGAGATGCTGCCTGTCCCGCTGAGTTACTCCAGCTTTTTGTGTCTATCTTTGATTTAAACCAGCAGCGGCAGTTCTTTCCTACACTTCTTATGTTCTTACGTCCACGCATGCCAAATAAAGGCAGAGACACTTCTCTGAGCCGTTCCTGCTCCACAAGGTTTGGGGGAAACATTATTTGTGTATGTAAATGCAGTTGCAGCAATGTTCTCTCAGAGCAAGAGCAACTGCAAGGAAATTGCAGCCAAGTGTTTTTTGTCCATGAATTGAGGAACTGGTTGTACACAGCAGATTGCACAGTAACCAACTGAACAAAAGATAAAAGAATGTTAAAATCAATCAATATCCGAGGGAGACTAATGGTAACAATTGCTGAGTAAAATATTCCACTCACGACATTTTTAATTTTAATTGTGTTCTGCTTGTTCATTCCAACCAAGACAGGGAGACGGAAAACTACAGACACTGATTTAATTATGCCAATCGCATCTTTAGTGAATTTGTTGCAGAATGGCCCTACTGGGATCCATTTCTCAGCCTTTCACTTAATGTGAGTGATTAACAGAAAATGCAAACTGGCATTTGTCATTGAAACTAGTAACTAAAATCTCAAGTGCATTATTACTGGGCAACATTTGTAATACATTTCAAATAATGCTCAACACCATCATACATCGCAACAAGCCAGTGTTGCTAAGTATTTCTGGCTTGCAACCGCCCCTCCACCAGTTTCCAGCAGATGACTAAATAAGGTTTAATTTCTTAAGTCCGACACTGATTCATTGCTGCACACAGCCCAGTGAAGTTTAGTTGGCAGGGAAATAGGAGAAGCAGGAAATAAAAGGTGATTTGTGATAGGTAGAAGATAGGATAAATCAAATGACAAACACTGCATGGTGCCTGGCAGCTGGTGACAATCTACTACACCCCATTTCCAAAGACTAATAAAAAAAGTGATAGCCTTTCTTGGGAATCTCCATTTGTCTTTCAGAAGGCAGTGATGTGCTGCAGTCTTGGCTCATCTCACCACTCCCTTAACCCTGGCAGTTAGGAATGGGCAATAAATGCCATCTATGCATATTTAAAGAAAAACAGCGCAGAGTTGGGTATTTAATAATGAGCACGTGTTTCAGTATTTTGGTGAAACCAGCCGTGGAGTACTTCTGAGGGAGAACTGATGGAAATATTTGGACTGAGCGATACACAGATTATTGCCAGCCTCAGTGAATGCTCCCAATTCAGTGCACACCGTCCATTCTTGATCTCCTTTAATATCCTCATAAATTATCTGGAGTTCAAATCACAAACACATTGTCTACTTGTTCAGATAATTCAAAGTTAATGAATTTTGGTCATCACCAAAACAGAATGTAATATATTACAAGAGGATTTGAAAACAGTTGTCAGAAAGTTCATTTCTAATCGTGTAGAAGTACTTCAATTGGAGAGCTAGTTAAATGGAAGGAAATTAATGTGGAATGTAGAAAATTTGGAATTTTGGTGAAAATATTGTATTTCTGCAGTGAAGAAAGCAAATCAGATGAGCGGGTGTTTTTAAAGGTCAACAGTGAGCTGAAATGGTGAGGTTATCCTGTCACTTTTGAGTAATTGTACAGAGAATGCTGTACACAGTTCCTGCCATTTCAGAAGAAAGATGATGTTCAAACCGTTGCAAGGAAATTGAAGAGAGATTTGATTATGATGCACATCAAGCGTCAAGAATGCTTAAATGTCATATGTACCAGGAACAGAAAAATGAAATTATTAATTGCTGCAACTATACAACCCCTAAACATGGAAACGCAACACATAAATATTCAATAATCAAAAGCACAATCAATTGATAATCAATAATACTAGGTTCCCAGACAATAATAGTGCAAAACTAAAGTATGCAGTGCAAACAAATATCAGCAAGCTGAGAGAGGGGCCAGGGTGGAATGAGTCTTTGATGAAATTTGCTGCCTTTTTGAGGCAGCACTTTCTGGAGATACCTTTGATGGTGGGAAGGGGGGGGTTGTGGGCGGGGGGAGGGGGTGTGGGGGGGGGAGTTGTGGGGGGAGGAGGGGTGTGTGTGCAGGGGGGTTGTGAGGGGAGGGGTGGTTTGACGGGGGAGTTATGGGGGAGTGGGGTGTGTGGGCGGGGCGTTGTGGGGTATGGGGGTGTGTAAGCGGGGGGGGGGGGGGTGTTGTGGGGTGTTTTATGGGGGGGCTGTGGGGGGAGAGGTGTGTGAGGGCAGGGGGGTTGTGGGGCGAGAGAGCTCAGAGAAAACACGGGTAAGAGCCATGGGGGAGAGGGTGGTATCACGGAAGGGGGGGGCAGGAGCCAGCGAGGGGGACCAGAGGGGAAGGGGCAGGAGGTGACAGTGTGATGGGGACTCACAACAGACGCTGGTCACTGGTCGTTCTCCTACACCGGGATCAAAGTCTCCGCTTTCCGTTTGGCGACATCTCCGACTCCGCGCTGGGCCGCTTCCGGTCCCTCTGAAAATTGTGTCCGGTTGGAGACCTCCGCCGGCCAGCCTCAACTCGTAAAGGCGCGATGGCGCAAGAAGGGGCAGACCGTCCCGGGGAGTGACAGGAGAAGGGACCAATCCGAGTGGCACTGACTGGCAGGAGAGTAGATTGATCTGCGTACACGCGGTTTTTACGATTTTTAAACCTCGCTAACTTTTACATAATACTACTACCGATCGGAACGAAACCTGGTGCACTCGCAGCAGGGGGGAACGGTGAGTGAGCTGGCGAAAAATTGTAGCGCTATCGCGTACCTTTTTTGCCCAAATAGAAAAACTGCGCAAACCGGAAGATAACAAGATCAGAGTTTTAGTTATGTATAGATTTTGGAGCTATGTCTAGCCTCATAATCATGGATATAGAGAATAGAATGGGGACCTCAACACGCAGCCTTGCAGTACTCCTGTGTTAATGTTCATTGGGGAGGAAGTGTTGGTGCCAATTCATACTGCTGATGAGGAAGTCGCAGATCCAATTACACAGGGATGAGTAGAGACCCAGTTCCCCAAGTCTATTGATAGGTTTAGAGGGAATGATGACGTTGAGCACCAAAAAGTCGTTGATTAACAACTGATGATGTGTTTTTATTGGCCAAGTGATTCAGTGCAGAATGGAGAGCGAACAAGATCGCACACACTGTTGATCTTTTGGGGCAGTAGACAGGTGAGTCCATGTCCTTACTACTACAGGGGTCATCGTAACATCTCAAAGCACTTCATCACAACAAATATCTTAAGTGATAGGAGCAGAATTAGGCCATTCGGCCCATCAAGTCCACACCATTCAATCATGGCTGACCTATCTCTACCTCCTAACCCCATACTCCTGCCTTCTCCCCATAACCCCTGATACCCATACTAAACAAGAATCTATCTATCTCTGCCTTAAATATATATACAGACTTGGTCTCCACAGCCTTCTGTGGCAATATGAGTGCCTCCTGTGGGGAATCATTGAGCCATGTCATCTACTCTTCTTGTGCACTGGTATTATGGATATCCTTTTGAAGCAAGGGGCAACCTTGCACCTTAGTAGTGGGAGGTTGTGATATCTGCAAGAATTCCAGCCAGTTGGGTCCATACAGGTACATGTACACTGGCCAGGTACTTGATCGGGGCTGGGCTATTTCAGAGTTCACACTCATGAACGAGCTGCTGACATGAGCCACAGTGACTGATCACAGTGTTGTTGGGGGCTGTGTGGAACCAAGGTGGTACACTAATGATTTATCTATCAAAGCAAGCATAGAAACCAGCAAGTTCATCAGGGAGTGATGCATCACTGTCATTTGAGCTACTTGGTTTCCCCCTGCAGGAAATAATGGCGTGCAAGCTCACAGCTACTGAATATCCATCTGATCCTCAACTCTTGACCCAAAGTGTTACTTTGCTTTCCCAATGGCCGTTTCGATGTTGTACATGGACTTCTTATTTGACCCTGTATTGCCAGACTTGAATACCCAAGATCTGGTCCTCAGTAGATTGTAGTTTAACCAAGGCTTCTGGTGAGGCAACACTCGGATATGTCCTCCCCACATAACCTTATGAGGCCAGTGGCATATTCGTTCCTGTCCAATGCCGAGTTCTTGAAAGTTGCCCAGTCTACAGTCAAGATGTTGCTCCTCTGGCTCCCTTCGACAATCCTCACCACTGGAGCTGTTACTCCTCAGTCACCACTTATAAGCAAGAAGAAAGAGCACAGCCATGCAATCTGATTTTCCAAAGTGTGGGCTCGGGATGGAGCAATGTGCATCTTTGAAGGTGGAGTCGCATGGTCAAGAGCATTTGATCCTCTTGTGCCGCGGGAGATGTGCTGGGGAATAGTTTGGAAATGACCCTTTCAAACTAGCCCTGTTGAACTCCCCAGCTTTGATGGGTTAAATATAAATTGAACGAGTTGTGGAATGGTTTTCCATTTCGAGATTTCAAGGCAATCAAGTAATGTTGATTATAACAAGCTTAATCACTTTCTTCAAAACAGTAAACAGTGTCCGAACTTGAGGGTGAGTTAAACCAAAATCATCCTTTGGAATCATTATTTTGTTGAGTGATGGGTATAGCAATGAATAAGATTACATTAGGAGATGGTGATAGTGGATTGAAAATTAAAATGGATATCTCACAGAAAGTAATATTTTGCAATGCGGCATTAAAAATAAATGTCACCTAAGCTAAGTATGTTTGAGAGGAACACATGTCCTTAGTTCTCAAGCCATTTCATCTTGGAGCCTCTCTTCTCTCTGGATCCATCAAAATCTAAATGAAAGAAACTGCTTGGAGTGAACCAACAGCACCATTTTTGTCACATCAAGTGAGGATTGAGATGATCAAAGGCAAACAAAAAGCAAAAGTAAATCCTTTATTGCTTGCGGTTCTTATGAAAGTTCAATTAACAGCCACCCGCTCTAATCTTTCACATTCCACACCTAATCCTCTGTGACTAGTAAGCACTCCTCCTCTTTGATATGTGCCACTGGCATTTAGGTTTCGTAGGAGCAGCAAGTAATAAAGGATTTTATGTGGTTCTTCACAGGTTCTTCATCTTAAAATTATTTCACATACAATTGATCATTTTGACCTGCTTGACTGTGAGGCAGGTTAACACTACTGGCAATTTTCACACAACAAAAATTCTGTTTTTAAAGCACTTTTAATACTTGAAACATCCTAAAGCACTTCACCAGACTGCAATCAAACAAACTCTGACACCAAACCAGACAAAGATTTTAAGACAGATGACAAACAAGTTTGCACACAAGTTCCCATTACACTACTTTGAGGAAGTACATTTGAGTTATTCCCAGTCTCCTGGTCACGATCTATTCCTCAAATGAACTCCGACCATTTTAGGGAGATTAAGATGCGTGGGGAACACAGTGAGAAGAGGATGGTATGCGATCATGTATAGATAGAAGTTGGGAACTAAAATCAGCCCAGCCTCATGATGCAAAGTCCATCTGTTTTTTCTTTTTGATGTTTTTTTCTTTTGTCCTGTTTTAGTTAATTTTTGTTAATTTTAGTTTATTAGGTTGTGTATGTGTGGAGGGGGGTGGTGGGGGAAACATGTTTTTGGTCTCTTCCTTTGGGGGATGCGACTTTTTCTTGTCGTATCCCCCCATCTCCGTCTCCGTCTGCACTGGTGACTTCGGGGCTGTGGCGACGTTCTGGCGGCGGCGACCCTGTGGCGACGTTCTGGCGGCGGCGACCCTGTGGCGACGTTCTGGCGGCGGCGACCCGACTTCGGGGCTGTGGCGGCGTTCCGGCGGCGGCCCGACTTCGGAGCTGTGGTGGCATTCCGGCGTTCCGGCGGCGGCGGTGACCCGACTTCGGGGCTGTGGCGGCGTTCCGGCGGCGGTGACCCGACTGCGGGGCTGTGGCGGCGTTCCGGCGGCGGCGACCCGACTTCGGGGCTGTGGCGGCGTTCCGGCGGCGGTGACCCGACTGCGGAGCTGTGGTGGCATTCCGGCGGCGGTGACCCGACTGCGGAGCTGTGGCGGCGTTCTGGCGGCGGTGACCCGACTTCGGAGGCTCGGCCGCGGGCCCAGTGGACGACATCGTCGGGAACTCGCAGGTCACAGCTTCGTCCGCTGGTCTGGAGGGCGGCAACTTCGGCAGCTTCAACCACCCCGGGCCGCGGAGTTTAAACCGGCCCGTTCGCGGAGCTCGGATTCAACCACGGGACTTACTTACTTACCATCACCCGGCGGGGTCACAACATCGGAAGCCTGGATCGCCTCAACGCAGAGGGAGAACAAGGAGGGAAGAGACAAAGACTTTAAGACTTTTGCCTTCCATCACAGTGAGGAGGTGCCTGGTAGACTCACTGTGGTGGATGTTAAATTTGTGTTTATTGTGTGTTTTTGTTATTTTTATTATATGTATGACTGCAAGGCACGAAATTTCGTTCAGATCGAAAGGTCTGAATGACAATAAAGGATACTTTGACTTTGAACAGATTTAACATGCCCCTTTCTCAGCCCCTGTCACATGGATCCCTGAAATAGCCAAATCTTCCTCTAGAATTCCAAAGCATGCTACTAATCATCAGTTAACAGAGGAAGGACAATGACCATGGTACAAACTTGGATGCTGAAGATAAATTCCAAAGGTATGACCAAGTTGCTTGTTGAAACATTTGGATATTTGAAAAAAATCAATGGGGCTGTCAGAAATTGTTGTAATGATTTAAAACGTGTGCTGACTTTTCAACGAGTAGAGTACAAAGTACCTAACATGAACAAATACAGTTTTATGGCTAAGGGAAAAAATGAATACTATGTTACTCAATCTTCTGGGAAAGTGTTCCAATTGCTTTAAATGTGTATAGTCCATAAATAAATAAACCAACAGCTAATAAAAAAATCTCAATAATATGCTTGCTACCTAATATTTAGTGAAGCTACAGAAATCATCTATTGATGCCCTGTGAGAATCACTGTGCTCGCTGGGAATAAATTCACTTTGTCTTTTGGAGCAATCTTATTGCAGAATGTCAAGTTACACAATAAATGTCCAGCTTGATGGGGCAAAGATGCAGCATAGCATGATGAAATAGCTGTCAAGGCAAAACTACCTGGCGCCTTTCATGTGAAAGGATCTGCTACAAAGGCAATGGGCAGCAGCAACATAGCAAAGTGCTCTCCTTTCATGTCTTTTACCATTTACTCAGAACATACTGGAGCACTGTGTCAATTGGAAAGTCAAATGGTTCAAAATAGCAACAAAAAAATGTATGACTGGATGCGGGCGGCACGGCTACCGGCTGGAAGGCGCTCCCGTGTGAGCGGCCTGGGTCCCGGCTGGAAGGCGCTCCCGTGGGGGCAGCCCGGTGCGGGGCTGAGACGTGTGGGTGGCCTGGCTACCGGCTGGAAGGCGCTCCGGTGAGGGCGGACCGGCTCCCGGCTGGAAGGTGCTCCCGTGGGGGCAGCCCGGTGCGGGGCTGAGACGTTGCCGTTGCCGTTGCCGTGTGGGCGGCCCGGTGCGGGGCGGAGACGGTGCTCCGGTGGCTGAGGCGGCGTTCTGGCGGCGGCGACCTGGATCCGGGGCTCGGCCGCGGGCCAGTGGATGACAATGTCGGGAGCTCGCAGGTCACAGGCTGGTGCCTGTTTTCCGGAGCACCCGTTGCAACAGCTGCGTCCGCTGGACTGGAGGGCGGCAGCTTCGACCACCCCCGGGCCGCGGAGCTTGAACCGCGGGACTGATACCATCGCCCGGTGGGGTATCGCCTCGGCGCAGAGGGAGAAGAGGAGGGAAGAGACAGTAACTCTAAGACTTTTGCCTCCATCACAGTGAGGAGGTGTTTGGTGAACTCACTGTGGTGGATGTTAATTTGTGTTTATTGTGTGTTGTTATTATTACATGTATGGCTGCAGGCAACAGCATTTCGTTCAGACCGAAAGGTCTGAATGACAAATAAAGGATTCAATTCAATTCAATTCAATACCAATAAGAATGGCTAGAGTACAAGAGTTATTTGAGGGATGAGTGGAAACAGTCTGTAAGTAAGAGAAATGTTTTTTAAATGTGTCAGTTTGTGCGAATTGAAATGTGCTAGCCCTTCATGGAAGGAAATGTAGCATCTTCACACATTCTAGCCTGTGTGCGCCTTTACACTAACAGCAATGCTGAGTGCTCTTGACTGCCTTTTGAAATGGCCTGGCAAGCAACCCAGAAATTGATGCCCACATCCCAGAATAAGTTTAAAAAAAACAAATGGTTTTTACCTGCAATTTTGGAGAAAATCTGCCATTACCAAGACAAAATTGTGTATGAAAAAGCGGGAAGACCTATAGATTGAGTATTATAGGCCGGTATTTGTACCCATTATGGACTAATTTGCATTGGAAGTTTGAACTTCACTGAGCCTGCACCTTGCTCTGGGCATGACATTGGAAATCCTATAGGAGGGATAGGGCCCAAGGTGAAACAACCTGCACCTTACAGGGTGGCAGAGGGCAGTGGTTGAGACACAAGGTCTGTCTGAGTTACACGAGTCCAATGCTCAGAAAACACAGATTTATGAGTAGACACAAGAATTAGGTGGAGAATAGATTTTATAACAGTAAAGGATATTGAGACAAATGGTTTGCCAATAGAAGACCATCTCAGAGGACTTGACAGAGTGAATGTAAAGAATATATTTCCTTTAGTGAGAGAATCTGTAAAACCAGCATTCACCTTTAAAAGTCAGTGGATGGATATTTGATAAACAAACGGGTGAAAGATTAGTCATAAAGTGCTGGAGTATCTTATTGGGTCAGGCCACATTTCTGGGGAACCTGGATAGGTGATATTTTGCTGATATTTCAGCACCTTTTGTGTGTGTGTGTGTGTGTGTGTGTGTGTGTGTGTGTGTGTGTGTGTGTGTGTGTGTGTGTGTGTGTGTGTGTGTGTGTGTGTGTGTGTGTGTGTGTGTGTGTGTGTGTGTGTGTGTCTGAGTGTGTGTGTGTGTGTGTCTCTCTCTCTCTCTCTGAGTGTGTGCGTGTGTGTGTGCGTGTCTGAGTGTGTGTGCGTGTGCCCATGGTGGAGAAAGCTGGGGGAGAGGAGAGGCAGGACAAAATGTGGCAGGTTACAGGTGAACACAGGCAAGAGGGGGTTGTCATATGGCATTGGTAGGAGATTTACATTCAGATCAGCCACAATCTTACTGAATGGCAGAGCAGGCTCAAGAGCTGAATGGCCTACTTCTGTGTCTAATTTGGATGTTCATACATAACTCAGTTTGTGCAGTTTTAATGTGTGACCAAAGCTGGGTAATAAAAATGCTCTGGATTAATATACACAAACATGTGAAAGAGCTTTAAAGAAAGAAAGAATCAGATCTGTGACATTCAGTTGTGGGTCAACCAGGGAAACTGACGCTACAGGGTGAAAGGTCATCAGGCACATGAGAGGTAATAGATTTCTCCACCAGTAACAGCGATGAATAGCTCTGTGAAATACCAGCAAGTAGGAGGTACATTACCAAATATTTCATCGACTTTGGTCTGCAGGAACCTTATAAAAATGTAACGGAATCTTAGTTTGGCTATATTTAGTCAATGGGTTTAATCTGGTTCACTGATTCTTTTTGGATCATCAGTCAGTTAATTGCATAATTTCATCATCATAACTAATTTTATGGGTACATTGTTTCCACTCAACATTTAATCTGGCAACCAAATGATCAAGTAAGATACTTTACTCACTTTCACTTCTCTCTCCAGGTGGTTGATAAAATGAGAGACCCAAGGAAATAATGGCTGCAATTTCTAGGATGATAAGGGTCACATCTTGTAGTGCTTCCCAGATTAACTGGAGGAAAGTTTTTGGCTTTTTTGGAGGTATAAAGTTTTGACCAAAAGTCTGTTTTCTGTTTTCAAGATCCACAGGATTCCCGGCTAAACCTGTGGAAGAAAAATACAAGAAGAATGAGTGAAGTTTAAATAGCCAGTATCAAGAAGCCAGTAATTAACTTTTTGCTTGTGAACAATATCAATTCAGTCTGAGAAACAGTTTGGGGAATCAATTTCCCACTGTGATCTGAGACCTTTCATCCCCTGCCAAGCAGAAACCAGGCAAGTGAGTAAAGAAATTCAGCTCAAATTACCCACCACTCATCCCAGAAGCTGACAATTTCACTTTCTTGCCCTGCAAGTCAAGCCAGATCTATTTCTAGGGGCGCATGTCAGGACCTGATATCTTTATCTGGACGCACGCCACGCCCGTCAGGTTGATTGCATTCGTCGAAACAGGGCGGACCACGTGAAGGTTGCAATCTCCCACCCCCTTTATCTGGACCAAACTATACATTTTCCTGTATAATCTGAACCGGAAATGGCAGTAACTTTCCTATTGACTAATCCAAAAGTGATGTGGATCAGGACCAGATAAGATCCAAAATGATAGATACAAAATGTTGGAGTAACTCAGAGGGACAGGCAGCATCTCTGGATAAAAGAAGTGGATGACGTTTTGGGTCGAGACTTCAGACTCAGTTTTTGGTGTAAACCAGCATCTGCAGTTCCTTGTGTAGGAAGAAGGTCTGAAGAAAGGTCTCGACCCGAAACGTTACCTATTCCTTCTCTCCGGACATGCTGCCTGTCCCGCTGAGCTAATCCAGCATTTTGTGTCTCTCTGCAGACCCTTCCTATACAAGGTCCAAAAGGATCTGCATTTTTATATGTCTATGGCGACTGGAGCAACAAATGTCCTTCTCCAGGTGACCTTGCCCCCTTCTCTTCTAAATGTTAAAACTATTTTTTAGGATGGCCAGTGGCTGATCGCAGCCCCTTCCTTCTATTGCTGGCGTGTCTCTTGTCCTGATGACTACCCCACTGCATTGGAAGGCAAGTCAGTCAGCCTTCAGGGTTCAAACAAGCCTAATGTTGTTAACCTGACCTGGGTCGCATTGTGCCAAGGACAGGTGGGAAATTAACATGGTTAATTTCTGACAGAAATTTACTGCACTGGTTAATTCATAGCATGCTATCATTTAAACCTGATTTACATTTAAACCATAAGGGACTATGTAATGGAAAACAGCCAATGTATTTGTGTGACAAACATAATAATTTGAAGAACAACATTTGATTTTTGTTATTGAGGGAGTGCAGCGTAGGTTTTCAAGGTTCATTCCTGGGACGGTGGGACTGTCATATGCTGAGAGAATGGAGCAGCTGGGCTTGTTCACTCTGGAGTTTAGAAGGATGAGAGGATATCTTATTGAAACATATAAGATTGTTAAGGGTTTGGACACGCTGGAGGCAGGAAACATGTTCCCGATGTTGGAGGAGTCCAGAACCAGAGGCCACAGTTTAAGAATAAGGAGTAAGCCATTTAGAACAGAGACGAGGAAACACTTTTTCTCACAGAGAGTGGTGAGTCTGTGGAATTCTCTGCCTCAGAGGGCGGTGGAGGCAGGTTCTCTGGATGCTTTCAAGAGAGAGCTAGATAGGGCTCTTAAAAATAGCGGAGTCAGGGGATATGGGGAGAAGGCAGGAACGGGGTACTGATTGGGGAATATCAGCCATGATCACATTGAATGGCGGTGCTGGCTCGAAGGGCCAAATGGCCTACTCCTGCACCTATTGTCTATTGTCTATTGTCTAATTTACTTAAAAGCAAAGGCAAAGGTACTTGGAATATCTCGTCCTGGAGCCTTAATGAACTGCGTGCATACATGTATGTGGGCAGGTAGAAAATAACTAATGCTGCTGCATTAGAGGTTGCAACAAAAATAAAAACTATTGAAAACAAGAGAAGAAAGCATTATCAAAAATGTGAGTTGCTCAGCTTCATACAAGCAAATCATTCACTCCTGGAGTGTCTTGTCAGCAAAATCAACAATAATAACCTGGATTCCAATGATTTTTAAAAGGCATGACAGGCTCAACAATCCTGGGAGTGAATGAAATAAAGTTTAGTAGGAAATAAAATACATCAATTACAATCAACAATTTATATTGTAATATTGCCTTTCATTTGTGGGGAAATATTCCAATTACAGCACAGAACAGAAATTATACAGTGGGTTGAAATTTAACCTCAGCAGCAGGTTAATTGTCCAAAACCGCAGCATAGGCACTCCCTGTCTGATAACCAGTCCTATTCCAGTTGAAGTCAAATATGTAGATTTGAAGTTCAGAACTCAGATTAATATAATGCAATATTTAAAAGTAAAATACATTTTTGGCCTATTCTCATCTTGAAAATGGCAGGAACATTATTGGGCCTGGAGATGGAAATCTGAAGAAGGCTCTCAGCCCGAAATGTCGGCCATTCCTTCTCTCCAGAGATGCTGCCTGTCCCGCTGAGTTACTACAGCATTTTCTGTCTATATGTTCAATATTGATGTTTTAATGAAAGTTTGTTTTCATGACACATTAATTCATAAAATACTTGGGTTCCATTTTCAACTAACTTGGTTCTCATTTGGTTTGCATAGTTCGGAGGCCTGCCATCATCTAAAATGAAATAGCTCTTGATTTTCTGGTGTAAACTTATTTACATCATTATTCACCATTTTAGAAGTCTCTTGTAAAACCACCACAACGAACATGTTTAATTTAATGGGGACATTTAAAAAGGAGGTATGGTTTTACAATCTTTTTTTTTAGAAAAAGGCTTTTCATTCTGAAGAAGGGTCTTGACCCGAAACGTCACCCATTCCTTCTCTCCAGAGATGCTGCCTGTCCCACTGAGTTACTCCAGCATTGTGTCTATCTTTGGTTTAAACCAACATCTGCAGTTTCCTACACTAGAATGAGTGGTCACAGTCTCAGAATGGACGGTAGGCCACGCAGGACTTGAACAAAACTTTGGAATTTTCTACCACAAAGGGCTTTGGAGAGTCAGTCATTGAGTTCATCCATAAACAGAGACTGACAGATTTTTGGATATTCAGAGGATCGGGGAATATGGAATATTGCAGGAATAAAGCACAGAGACAAAAGATCAGTCCTGGTCTTGATGGATGGTAGAGCTGTCTCAAAGGGCCAACATTGTTTCCTCCTGTTCCAGTGTCTAATGCCCCTGCCCCACTTAGGAAACTTGAACGGAAACCTCTGGAGACTTTGCGCCCCACCCAAGGTTTCCGTGCGGTTCCCGGAGGTTTTTGTCAGTCTCCCTAATGGACGAAAGTGGTTTCCGCTTCTTCTATGTTCCGGCGATTATTTCAAAAAATTCAAAACCGGCCGCGACTAAAAATAGGTTGCCGTTTTAAAAATTGGTAATTTTTTAGTCGAAGCCGGTTGCGATGCTAGTTGAAGGTGGTTGCCGGAGGTTGCAGGTGGTGGAAGGTCTACAACTAATACAACAGAGTCAGGCAATTAACATCGTCAAGCAAATAAAAATATTAAAATGTGATTACAGACCCCCTATAAATTTCTCCCTGATCTCTTTTGACCTCTGAACTCCTCCTAATAAAACAGAGAGGAATTCCTGACACCAGCAAAATATCACCATCACAAATATGATATTAACTAAACAGGTCAAAACTGTTGTATAGCCCAAACTAATTTCCTATTTTTTAAAAATATATCTGATGTTGTTTTCCTTTTAAGTGTCCTGATTACATGGAAGACATCTCGGGTAACCTACGGCAAATGTATTTTCGCTGCTGCTCAGCAACCAACCACTAGGAGGTATTGAGTACTGCTGTAAGTCACGATTTTCAGCTGCTGCACTGTTAGATCAGCACTGATCCAGAATGACAAAATATTATAATCAAAATCACTGCACAAGGCCAGAATAAAGAATATTGACCTTGAAAACTTTTTATTACGAATTCATTTGAGTTCAATATTTATCCTTCCCATGGGCAGGGCCCAGTGAGCCACAGTTATAAAGGTTGCCGACTTCTGTGCCTTGCTCTTACATTTATGCCACTCATGGAATGCAGCCACTGAATCACGGAGATCGCTTCCAACAAGATAAATGAAATCTTTTTGTTTTACACACGAAAGACAAATTAGGAAGGACATTTTAAATGATGTTCTTCAGGTCATACCTGCAGCTCAGAAAAAATGGGACACTGCAGCCTCGAAAGCTATCAGCTGAATTCATCTGTTCCATAGCTGCAATGCAGCAAGAATCAGAGTACAGTTAGCACATACATAATAACTCAATGTTCTGTGCAATTTCTCAATAATCACACAAAGAACTTAGGCTTCTGGGATTCACACATTACAGAAGTCTGGTCTCATTAATGTGGAGCCCAAACCGGGTCACTAATAGAGCAAAATGAATGTACGATATTGCACATGTCCTTCGGTACAAGGTAAAATTAGCTCCTAAAAGCATCTTTCTGGTCTAATGGGAAACACATTTTGACATTCTTGCAATTTAAAGCAAGAAATAAAGGTGAATTAAAAAAAAAAAATAGACAAAATTAAGCTCCACTAAGTAGCAGATCATTCATTAATTACAAGTTCACTAATAAAACAAAGATTTATCACCTGCTCTAATTCATTATTTAACGCTCGGGTGAACTACAAATAGAACTGAATCAAGCAACAAAGTTTAGATCATTCAGATCTGAAATCCAGTGTACATTTTCAACAAAATGATACCACTGCTATCTTTGCACCAATTAAAAAGGATGCTGTCCTTATTTATTGTTACAAAGTCTTCCCAGAATGTCATTTTAAAGTAACATGCACTACATCAGTATAACAACAATGACACGTGTTATTAACATTCGGCCTCAAGTATCACTCTCCCTTTCATCACTGACCTATGTTAGTTGAAGACATGGATGAAGATAGTTTGCTGTGCCTGAACTAAAAAATGTTTCCTTTCTCAAGCTACTTGTTCGGATTTCTGTAGAGGTGGATTATTTACTCAAATAAAAGTGGCCATGTTTTTTTAAACAAAATTCTTTCTCATGCCCCAGTTCTGAATTCATAAACAATATGCTTCCCAGAACATTTAGATATATATCCTTACCATTTCCAAATCAATTCCGGTGTTCTGTGGTAATTTGGAGGGTCTATTTCTGCCCAAGGCCCTTTTGCATTCTCCCTCAATAATGGAGACACAAGAATCACAACTTGATAGCTCATTTGGCCTGGACAATTATTTCATGCAAATGTAGCACAGTGGTGCAGAGCTGCTGCATCACAGCACAAGGGACATGGGTTTGTTCCTAACCTTGGGTTGTGTCTGTGTGGAGTTTGCACATTCTCCCTGTGACTGGGTGGGTGCTCCAGTTCCCTCACACATTCCAGAGACGTGCAGGTTTGTAGGCTAATTGGCCTCTATAAATTGTCCTGCTATAAATTGTAGGAAGTGGATGCGTAAGTGGGATTACACAGACTCCGTGTGAACGGGTAATCAATAGCCGGCATGGACTCAGTGGGCCGAAGGGCCTGTTTCCATGATATATCTCTAAACTACACTAATTAGTGATTCAAACACAATTCCTGTCCAAGGGATTTCAAAGAACCGTGGTTCAAAATGGTTTCCCGTGAGAAAATGGCTCATGGTTTAAATATTGGGGTTGCTTGTCACAGTTCTGCTGAAAGATAGCAGTCAAAGATTGATGCAACAACTTACATTTATATAAAGCCTTTAACCAAACATCCCAAAGCACTTCACAGGAGTATATATAACATCATTTATTGCCAGTGCAGCCGTTGAATAATTCACAAGTAGCAGGGAATGTCAAGTTTATATTCGGCATTAACACTATTGGAGAAAAAGTTAGTCAAAAAAGGCCACACGTACAAGGTCTAGGCATAAACAACTGGGTTTATCAACAGACACTCGCTTGTGGCTTTAAAGGATATCTAATGGGAGAAACAAAATACGTTCAATGCTCCTTCTAGACAGAGTAGTAATGAGGCAAATCTTTTATCCATCACCTGCCTCCTTCACAGATTTGGCAACAATTTGTGGTCGGGGGTTCAGAGTTTCACAGCAAGATACAGATGGGATTAGGGACCTCAGTAATGCCCAGTGGTCCAGCAGTGGGTAGTAAAATGGGCAGTACTGTAAACAATAGCACAAATCATGACCTACGTAAGTAAGTAAAAGAATAATTGGGCTGAGAAGTGGCTTCTCCATGAATTCTTCCCTCTCTAGCCTGAGCTAGTTACATGTATCATTACCATCCTGCATTTGATGAATAACCCATCTCACAGCAGCCTGTTTAAGAAGGAACTGCAGATGCTGGAAAATCGAAGGTACACAAAAAAGCTGGAGAAACTCAGCGGGTGCAGCATCTATGGAGCGAAGGAAATAGGCAACGTTTCGGGCCGAAATGTCTGAAGAAGGTCTGAAGAAGGGTTTCGGCCCGAAACGTTGCCTATTTCCTTCGCTCCATAGATGCTGCTGCACCCGCTGAGCTTCACAGCAGCCTGGAATAGTTATACTTGGAGAGGATGAGGATGACACAAAGCAACGAATGAGTCCCTTCTTCCAAATAATATATTCAAAATAAGGTGTGTGGGAAAAGATTTAATAGGAACATGAGGGGCAAATTTTTCACACAGAGGGTTCTGGGTACATGGAATGAGCTGCCAGAAGAGGTAGATGTGGCAGATACCATTCAACAATGTTTAAAACTCATTTGGATAGGTACATGAATAGGAAAGGTTTCAAGGGAAATGGGCTAAACGCGGGCAGGTGAGACCAGCGAAGATGAGGCTTCTTGGTCAGCAGAGGAAATTTGGGCCAAAAGGTCTGTTTCCTTGCAGTATAACTCGGGAGATGAACTTGGAACATCGCAGAAAACAGCAAACTTGTCATACCCGTGGGAACACGGTTAAACTCTTAATCAATTCAATTCAATTCAATTCAATTCAATACACTTGGGATCTCGTACACAACCATGAGTCTTTCACTCGGGGTACCTCGTGGGTCAGCTCCTACCGTGAGACAGGGCTATTACTCTATGAGCAAGGAAAAGGCATTGGCAGAGGCGAAGGGAAATGAATCTATGTTGGGATAATCCTGGGCGTGTACATCTCTGAAGATCTTTCCTGGTCCGAGAACACTAACGTAATTATCAAAAAAGCTCATCAGTGCCTCTACTTCCTGAGAAGATTACGGAGAGTCGGTTTGTCAAGGAAGACTCTCTCTAACTTCTACAGGTGCACAGTAGAGAGCATGCTGACCGGTTGCATCGTGGCTTGGTTCGGCAATTTGAGCGCCCTGGAGAGGAAAAGACTACAAAAAGTAGTAAACACTGCCCAGTCCATCATCGGCTCTGACCTTCCTTCCATCGAGGGGATTTATCGCAGTCGCTGCCTCAAAAATGCTGGCAGTATCATCAAAGACCCACACCATCCTGGCCACACACTCATCTCCCTGCTACCTTCAGGTAGAAGGTACAGGAGCCTGAAGACTGCAACAACCAGGTTCAGGAATAGCTACTTCCCCACAGCCATCAGGCTATTAAACCTGGCTCGGACAAAACTCTGATTATTAATAACCACTTTCTGCTATTTGCACTTTATCAGTTTATTTATTCATGTGTGTATATATTTATATCATGGTATATGGACACATTTATCTGTTTTGTAGTAAATGCCTACTATGTTCTGTGTGCTGAAGCAAAGCAAGAATTTCATTGTCCTATACAGGGACACATGACAATAAACTCGCTTGAACTTGAACTTGAACACATAGCAGAAAAAAACAACTTTTAATGTGGTATTATTCTTAGACAGTGGCCCACAAATTTATTTTTGATCAAGGAGGAGAACCAAGCCGAATGATTAACAATGAAAGATGCACAAAATAAAGAAATTACTCCGATTATATTGTAAAAGTGTTTTGAAATTCCACGAGCTAATAAAGCATGATATTTTGAAACACAAATGAATGACTATTCTCCATAGTCATAGTGTGATACAGTGTGGAAACAGACCCTTCGCCCCAACTTGCGCACACCAGCCAACATGTCCCAGCTACACTACTCCCACTTGCCCGCGTTTGGTCCATATCCCCACAAACCAGTCCTATTCATGTGCCTGTCTAATTGCTTCTTAAATGTTGCTATGGTCCCCGCCTCAACTACCTCCTCTGGCAGCTTGTTCCACACACACGCCACCCTTTTTGTGAAAAAGTAACCCCTCAGATTCCTATTAAATCTTTTCCCCTTCACCTTAAACCGAGGAGTGGAGCTGAAGATTAAGAAGCTTGTAGGCAGTTTTATACAGTACCCTTGCATTGTCCTTGGGCGAACAGGATAGAATGGCATCATCATGTGCCACCACATTTATTTTGTGGTCAGAAAATTAGTTGAGTGACAAGCCATTAAAACTAAAGGAATTCTTCGCTCCAGGCACAGTGGAAAGGATCCCAGGGCATTCACCACTGGGAAGACTGAATGACTGCAATGTGAAATAGTCTTGCCGTTTAAATATGAACTCAGCGATTTTTTTCAGCAGAACGCCAACACAGGATCCTGATTAAGGATTCTTAACTTGTGCAAATCTATCCATGTGTTAAAATCAATCGGCAATAGGTTTATTGAAATGGCAAAACCTACAGTATTTACATGGTTCAATTGTCTACCAGTAAAAATAGCTTTTAATTAATTTGGAGTTAACAATTATTAAATCTACAGAAATATCTCAAGCGAACCAAACTGATTCATCCATTTTTTTTAACACGATCAAATAGATAACATGGGCAGGACTAGCTGATAAATCATGTACAAAATCATGTCTCAACCCGAAACATCGCCTATTCCTCTCCATAGATGCTGCCTCACCCGCTGAGTTTCTCCAGCATTTTTGTCTACCTTCGAATTTTCCAGCATCTGCAGTTCTTTCTCAAACATGTACAAAACTACGATCATTTATTACTTTCAGAGCCATGCATTTCATACAAAACATGAAGTTTAAAATTAGGTTGTTAAAGCAGCCATTTCATCAGACAATGTACTGTACATCGCATGAGATTCTCCCAAACTGCGAGCTAGGCTCTCAGGCCAAATTGCTTACATAGAAAGGGAGTATTAAAATTCAGAATGGAGAATGCAAGTTACAGATTGGAGAGGGTCACAGCAGAGGGAAACAGCTCGGAGATCACGGAAAAACATTTCTTTATTTACTAAAATTAAAATAAATAGATAACATATGAGGAACTGTATGAATAAAATATTTATCCATATTTCATCATAGACTAAACAACATTCTTTTATTTATTGTACATTTTCCACAAGAGTCCGAGTTGACTATTTCATTGTTTAATTTAGCTCAGTAAACCAGGAGTGGGATAATAATAGCCTCTTTTATTTATTGTAATATCATCAACAAGCAGGTCAATGAATATTCTTCATTATTTCCAATTTATCGCATTCTATTCCCTGAAATAATATTAGTTACTTTCTTCTCCTAGTAACATGGAGATGCTGGGACATATCAGATTCGCCCTCATAGTATGTCGGAGGAATCTGCAGATACTAGTTTAAACCTCAGATAGATGCAAAATGCTGGAGTAACTCAGCGGGACAGGCAGCATCTCTGGAGAGAAGCAATGGGTGACGTTTCATGTCAAGACTCTTCTTCAGTCTGAAAGAAGGATCTTGACCCAAAACGTCACCCATTCCTTCTCTCCAGAGATGCTGCCGGTCCCGCTGAGTTACTCCAGCATTTTGTGTCTATCTTCAATTTTCTTGGCCCCGCTCTGAGAGTAGAAGTGGGGGCGGATCCGGACCGCAACGGCCGTGAGCCCCAGGCCGAGTTCAGCGATCGTTTACCTGCTTCTGATGCTGTTGAAGGTGAGACGTTGCGTCGCGCCAGGGTCTTGGGCCTGTCCCACTTTGGCCATCAGTTCCGCGACAGGCCGTTGGCGCGCGAAGATTTTGTTCGCTACAAAAATTTCGGAGCCCCGCGCGATGTCGCGCACAACTACATACCCCTCCGCGCTTCTCAGTGGGACCAGCCCCGCGCGGCCACACGATGCCCGTGTGCCTCAACGCGACCATGAGGTCGCGTAGTTTGCGTGCCAAGGACACGTAAGTGGGACAGGCCCTTTACTTCTCAACTCTCCCAGGTTGAGGGTTTGGGTTCGACTCCATAGCACAAATGTCAAGGCTGACACTTCACTGCAACACTGAGGGAGTTGTTGGCAGTGCCATCTTTTGAACTGAGACATTAAACTGAGGCTAGACCTGCTCTCTCAGATAAATATAAAAAGATGTTCTGACACAATTTTTAGGGGAACTGAAGTTATTCATAATATCCTGATCAATATTTCCCTCCGAAATAGCACGACTAAATCGAATTAACAATCATTCTCTCACCGCCATTTGCGGGCAATTGTAGTGAGCATATTGGGTTGGCACTTTTCCCGCAACGGTGATTTGAAAAATGTACCGATTGACTTCAAAGTGCTGTGCGAAGACAGGCTCATCCAATTACTTATACAATGTGTGCCTTATATTATCAAAATCCAAGGTGTGTGTTAGTATACTGATATTTAACCATCAGTCCATGGCCATTTCTTTTCTGGTTTAAGATTAATGACAACATTCTTTATTTATCCATCTTGGAACCAGCTGGTTACTCACCAGAACAGAGCTGTGGAGTTCCAGCTGAAAGTAGCAAAAGGGGCCATCTCAATTCCAGCAAAAAAAGCAATGGAAGTGGTGGAGATGAGCAAATCCATAAAGGCAGTGTGGTAGTTCACCAATTAGTGCCGCTACTTCAACTCCAGTGACCAAGCTTCATTCCTTACCTCAGTTACAGTCTGCATGGAGCTTACATATTCTATCTGCAATTGTGTGGGATTCTTGCAGGTGCTGTAGTTTCCTCCCACATCATTGACACAAAAGTGGGTGGCATCGTAGATAGTGAAGAAGGTTAGCAAATATTGTCGCAGGATCTTCATCAGTTGGGCAGGTGAGGAATGGTGAATGGAGTTTAAGTGAGAGGTGGTGCTCTTAGGGAAGTCAAATGAGGCAGGACCTTCACAGTGAATGCCAGGGCTCTGGGGAGTGTTGTAGAACAAAAGGGATTTAGGAGTACATGTACATAGTTTGTTGAAAGTGATGTCACAGATAAATAGGGTGGTCAAGAAGGCTTTCGGCACATTGGCCTTAATCAGTCAGAGCATTGAGTATAGAGGTTGGGAGGCTATATTACAATTGCACAAGACATTGGCAAGGCCACATTAGGAATATTATGCTCACCTTTTTTCCATCCTGCTATAGGAAAGATGTTATTCAGATGGAAAAGGGTACAGAGAAGATTTACGAGGATGTTGCTAGGACTTGAGGACATGCGCTGTAGTGAGTCGTTGAGCAGGTTAGGACTTTATTCCTTGGAGCACAGGTGGATACAGTGGTGGACCTACATTTTTGGGGCCCTGAAGCTTGAACTGTTATGGGGGCCCGTTCGCAACCAGCAACAAGGTCTGGGTAACCAATGTTATCTTCTTCAACGGATTTGTTCCACGGCAGATCACCACAAATTTTAATTTCTGTCATAAATGTTAATAGTGATTTAAATTATTTATAATTATCTATACATAACTAAAACTCTGATCTTGTTATCTTCGGGTTTGGCGGTCTTTCTATTTGCGCAAAAACGGTTTGCAATAGCGCTACGATTTTTCGCCAGTTCACTCACCGTTCTCCTGCGCTGCGAATGCACCAAGATTCGTTCCGATCGGTTGAATGTCGTAAAAATTGGTGGGAGAGAGGCGCCGATTAGTCGAGGCAGGGATTATGTGTGAGGTGGGAGGTTTGATCAAGGCGAGGTTTGGTGAGTTGAGGTTTAAGTGTGAGGTGAAGTTTCGTCAAGGCGAGGGGTTTAGTCGAGGTGAAAAATCAGATTCATTTCTAGGAAAACAAAAAAATCGGGTTCCGATTTAAATCGGAAGAATATCTGGAGTAAAGTCGCTTCTGGGGCCCCTCCGGATTAGGGGCCCTGAAGTTTAAGCTTCATTAGTTTCATAATAGATCCGCCCCTGCAGGAAAAAGGGTAATCTAGAGAGTTATTTAAGATCACTAGACTAACTGGGACCCGTTGATCCCATTGTCACATGGGAGGTCTGGTCCCCCAATGCAACCCATTCCCCAACACAATATTCCACCACTCACCCATAGCCCCCAACTGCGCAGGCACGGCTCATTTTCCATTATACCCCGGCACTCCCTCCCCTTCCTCTTCATGTGTGGGAGGGGGGGGAGAGAGTGCAGGGGGAGGTGTGGCAGGGATGTGGTATGGGAGGGGAAGAGGGGAGGGCGGGTGTGTTTGGGTTGGGGGGATGTAGGAGGGGGGGAGGGAGTGGTGTGGGGGCAGGGGGGAGGAGGAGGTGGGGGAGGGGTGGGGTGTGGAGGGGGGTGGGGTGGGAAGTGAGGGGTGTGGGAAGGGAGGAAGAGGGATGTGGGAGGAGGGGTGTGTGGGTGTGGGTGGGGTGTGGGGAGTATGGGGGGGGAGGGGGAGAGGGGTGTTTGTGGGTGGGGGAGGGGAGGGGTGTGGGGGGTGTGGGGGAGGGTGGATGTGAGGGCGGATGGGGTGTGTGGGCAGGGGGTGTGCCAGGAGGGGGGTGTGTGTGGGAGGGAAGGGAGTTGTATGTGGGCGGGGAGGGGGTTGTATGTGGGCGGGGAGGGGGTGTGTGGGGGCGGGGGGGGGAGGGGGGGGAGGGGGTGTGTGGGCAGGGGGGGTGTGGGCAGGGTGGGGGGGAGCGGAGTGTGGGAGGCAGTGGGGTGTGTGGGCGGGGTGGTGTGGGAGGGTGTGGAGTGGATGGGGTGGGTTTTCATGGGGAGGGGGCAGGAGCCAGCGATGGGGACCAGAGGAGAAGGGGCCGGAGCTGGAGGGGCGGTGCGATAGGGACACAGCGGGCAGATCAGTAACTGGTTGCTCTCCTCCGCTGGGATCAGATTCTCTGCTTTCCGTTTGACCGACATCTCCAGCTCCGCGCGGCTTCCAATCTCCGGCTCTGCGCCACTTCTGGTCCGTCCGACAATAGCGTCCGGTTGGAGACCTCTGCCGGCCACTGCGGGGCGTCCCTCAGCTCTAGTAAAGACGCCGAGCAGTGCGCAAGAAGGGGCGTCTGACTGACAGGAAAAGAGACCAATCGGCGTGTCGCTGACTGACAGGAGAGAAGACCAATCTGCGCATGCTCGGTTTTAAAGATTTTTAAACCTTAATTATTTTTAAACTATACCACCGATTGGAACAAAATGGTGCACTTGAGCACAGGAGAATGGTGAGTAATGTGGCAAAAAATCATAGCGCTATCGTGTACCCTTTTTGCACAAATAGAAAAACTACGCAAACTGAAAAACCACGCAAACCGGAATGCACAGTCTCTTAACCAGAGTAGGAGAATCAAAAATCATAGGATATTGGTTTAAGGTGAGTGGGGAAAGATTGAAAAGGACCCTGAGGGGCAACTATTTTTAACAAGGGATGGTGGGTGTATGGAACGAGCTGCCAAAGGAGATAGTTGTGGCAGGTACTTTCATAATGTTTAAAAGCCATTTGGACAGTTACAAGGATAAGATAGGTTTTGAGGGATATGGGCCAAATGCAATCAGATGAGACTAGTGTAGATGGGGCATGTTGGTCGGAGTGGGGAAGTTGGCCCAAAAGGCCTATTTCCACGCTGTATGATGGGCTGGTTAGTGAAGTGTCTAACATGTGCACACACGTGGCAAAATAACAAAATAAATGGCTAACTTGGTGGGCATGTGAGATAGAGCAAATTGTAGGACTCGAGGGGAATGGGGCTCTGCTGGGAGCAAGAATGGACTCGATGGTCTGTATGGCTTCCTTGCACATTAAACTGAGAAAGTAGAAGCACAGAAGGTGCTCTCACACAGAGGTATGAAAAACAATACAAATTAATTATCATCACAATTAACAGGGAATTTTGTAATCAAATGAAATTATTAGAAATTAATATCCAAATATAATAATCCATACCTCCTCTCCCACCTTTTTATATGTTCATCTATTAATCATTAGACTTTATGTAGCCAATACAAAGTCATAAATCTCATTATATCAACTATAATAATAATAATAATAATAATAATAATAATAATAATAATAATAATAATAATAATGCATTTTATTTGCTGGCGCCTTTCTGGACACCCAAGGACACCTTACTATAAATATAAAACACCATTTAATCAAAATAAATTGGATGATATTCTGGAAAATATTTTCCCTGCAACCACAAGGCTAAGCATCCCTAAACAGTGATTAAGTATAAAAATATGATTTACCAGCATTACTTTTCTCATATAAGGATAAATGAGTGGGAGTAACTATATCAATACGTTAAAGGAACAATGCTATTAATTTCCTCAATGCATTTTAATACATTGTTGATCCCAGTTTAAAGGATTAAAAAATTGTTTCCTTAGCTGACGATATCTCATTTTTTTCTCTCTGATGGGCATGAAGTGAATTTATTGATTCTATCATTGCACACCAGCAGGGACATGGGGTCGGGAGTGGGAAACATAGAAACATAGAAACATAGAAATTAGGTGCAGGAGTAGGCCATTCGGCCCTTCGAGCCTGCACCGCCATTCAATATGATCATGGCTGATCATCCAACTCAGTATCACGTACCTGCCTTCTCTCCATACCCTCTGATCCCCTTAGCCACAAGGGCCACATCTAACTCCCTCTTAAATATAGCCAATGAACTGGCCTCGACTACCCTCTGTGGCAGAGAGTTCCAGAGATTCACCACTCTCTGTGTGAAAAAATTTCTTCTCATCTCGGTTTTAAAGGATTTCCCCCTTATCCTTAAGCTGTGACCCCTTGTCCTGGACTTCCCCAACATTGGGAGCAATCTTCCTGCATCTAGCCTGTCCAACCCCTTAAGAATTTTGTAAGTTTCTATAAGATCCCCTCTCAATCTCCTAAATTCTAGAGAGTATAAACCAAGTCTATCCAGTCTTTCTTCATAAGACAGTCCTGACATCCCAGGAATCAGTCTGGTGAACCTTCTCTGCACTCCCTCTATGGCAATAATGTCCTTCCTCAGATTTGGAGACCAAAACTACGCAATACTCCAGGTGTGGTCTCATCAAGACCCTGTACAACTGCAGTAGAACCTCCCTGCTCCTATACTCAAATCCTTTTGCTATGAAAGCTAACATACCATTCGCTTTCTTCACTGCCTGCTGCACCTGCATGCCTACTTTCAATGACTGGTGTACCATGACACCCAGGTCTCGCTGCATCTCCCCTTTTCCTAGTCGGCCACCATTTAGATAATAGTCTGCTTTCCTGTTTTTGCCACCAAAATGGATAACCTCACATTTATCCACATTATACTGCATCAGCCAAACATTTGCCCACTCACCCAGCCTATCCAAGTCACCTTGCAGTCCCCTAGCATCCTCCTCACAGCTAACCCTGCCCCCCAGCTTAGTGTCATCCGCAAACTTGGAGATATTGCCTTCAATTCCCTCATCCAGATCATTAATATATATTGTAAATAGCTGGGGTCCCAGCACTGAGCCTTGCGGTACCCCACTAGTCACTGCCTGCCATTGTGAAAAGGACCCGTTTACTCCTACTCTTTGCTTCCTGTTTGCCAGCCAGTTCTCTATCCACATCAATACTGAACCCCCAATGCCGTGTGCTTTAAGTTTGTATACTAATCTCTTATGTGGGTCCTTGTCGAAAGCCTTCTGGAAGTCCAGATACACCACATCCACTGGTTCTCCCCTATCCACGCTACTAGTTACATCCTCGAAGAATTCTATAAGATTCGTCAGACATGATTTACCTTTTGTAAATCTATGCTGACTTTGTCCAATGATTTCACCACTTTCCAAATGTGCTGCTATCCCATCTTTAATAACTGACTCTAGCAGTTTCCCCACTACCGATGTTAGACTAACTGGTCTGTAATTCCCCATTTTCTCTCTCCCTCCCTTCTTAAAAAGTGGGGTTACGTTTGCTACCCGCCAATCCTCAGGAACTACTCCAGAATCTAAAGAGTTTTGAAAGATTATTACTAATGCATCCACTATTTCTGGAGCTACTTCCTTAAGTACTCTGGGATGCAGCCTATCTGGCCCTGGGGATTTATCGGCCTTTAATCCATTCAATTTACCCAACACCACTTCCCGGCTAACCTGGATTTCACACAATTCCTCCAACTCCTTTGACCCACGGTCCCCTGCTATTTCCGGCAGATTATTTATGTCTTCCTTAGTGAAGACGGAACCAAAGTAGTTATTCAATTGGTCCGCCATATCCTTGTTCCCCATGATCAACTCACCTGTTTCTGACTGCAAGGGACCTACATTTGTTTTAACTAATCTCTTTCTTTTCACATATCTATAAAAACTTTTGCAGTCAGTTTTTATGTTCCCTGCCAGTTTTCTTTCATAAAACACACAACAATCTGCTCTTATTGTCTGTACTGCAAATAACAGCCTTGGTTAGACAGTAGCTGAGCTATCCTTGTAGTTACTCATTTTGAAAGGAAAAGTAAACAGAATACCATCTACACGATGACTTCATTTTACATCATTTATAACAAACAGCCTCTGCTACAATTAAACATACACACGGTAATTTACAGAATAATGACTACTATAATTTAATTTCATGTACTATTATACCTTACTTCCTCAGGGATCTCACTTCTGCCAATTGCCATGTACATTTTAACACCACCTAACAAACATACTTGTCCATGGTCATAGTTAGCAAAAGATTGCACTCATTCCCCCTGAAAACATACACAAGTACTGACTCTGGAAGTTAAAAGTTAGGTTTGTCACCTTCAGTTTCAGGAGCTTAAATCTATTTTGGCTTCTCATCTCTTTGAGAAATTATGGCCAATGCCTTCATCAATCTCTGATCAAGGTGCTACTGCTAAACAATTATGTACATAGCTACCAGCCTTGGAGGGCATCTACCACACGCGGTGCCTCAGGAAGGCCCTCAGCATCCATAAGGACTCATCACACCCCTGCCACGGTCTGTTTCAACTACTTCCCTCCGGCAGACGTTACAAGGCCTTCTACGCCCGAACCTCCAGACTCAGGAACAGTTTTATCCCAAGAGCAATTGCGGCTCTGAACCGGCCCTAATGAGTGCCCCCCCACCCACTCCCTTTGGACAGTCTCCCTCAGATGGTCACGTCAATCAATTCAGCGTGCTTATTTATGTATAGTATTTATTTACCTTTCTTGTACATCAGTGGAGCTGCACACTAAATCTCGTTGCACTGACGTGCAATGACAATAAAAGATATATTATTATTATTATTATTATTATTATTACATCATGCAATCAAAATTTGAAGGAAGGAACTGCAGATACACACCGAAGATAGACACAAAATGCTAGTGTAACTCAGCGGGTCAGGCAGCATTTCTGGAGAGGAGGAATTGGGTGTCGTTTCGGGTCGAGACCCCTCTTCAGACTGTCTCGACCCCTAATGTCACCCATTCCTTCTCTCCAGAGATGCTGCCTGGCCCGCTGAGTTACACCAGCATTTTTGTGTCTACATCATGCAAACAGGTGCACGGATAGCTGCACGGATTTGCCTGAAGTACACACTTTTGCGCTATTCCCTTCCTCTACAGAATTCCACAAATCTATGATTATCTCCTCAAATATGACTGAACTCATATATTCCAGCACTGGGGCAAGATTCATCACTGATAAGGGAGAAGTTAGGAAATCAACAACAAGAACTTGGATTTATATAGGACCAGTGATGCAGGGACATTTCTCAGGGCAATATATGAAGTTATGCAATATGTAACATGTGAATACCCCCAAATCATAGCAAGCTGTGCATGGGGTCAGATTTCAGCATTTTATAATTAATACTTTGACACACTGTACATTGAAGGAGATAGACACAAAATGCTGGAGTGACTCAGTGCGTCAGGCAGCTTCTCTGGAGAAAAGGAATTGGTGACGTTTTGGGTCAGAACCCTTCTAATTCCTATCAATAATATCCATTCCTTTTCTCCAGAGATATTGCCTGACCGGCTGAGTTACTCCAGCATTTTGTGTCTATCTTGGGTATAAACCAGCATCTACAGTTCCTTCCTGCACATTGAAGGATTATGACTGCATGAATCAGACAATCCGTTTGACAATTGGAACACGACAAACATTTCAAAATATACAATGTTCAATGATTCGGGGATATCAAATAAAACATACATCCCAATAGATCAAAAGCAGAGATCAAGGGGCAGAGAAAGGACATTGTATAGAGGACTATTTGGGACGACAGATGGCACAATGGGCTAAGTGTTCGGCTGGCAACCGGAAGGTAGCCGGTTCGAATCCCGCTTGGAGTGCATACTGTCGTTGTGTCCTTGGGCAAGACACTTCACCCACCTTTGCCTGTGTGTGAATGTGTGTGAATGTGTGTGAGTGATTGGTGGTGGTCGGAGGGGCCGTAGGCGCAGATTGGCAGCCACGCTTCCGTCAGTCTGCCCCAGGGCAGCTGTGGCTACAGAAGTAGCTTACCACCACTGAGTGTGACTGAGGAGTGAATGAATAATGCGATGTAAAGCACCTTGAGTATTAGAAAGGCGCTATATAAATCCCATCCATTATTATTATTATTATGCATCTATGGAAGTATGCAACTAGGTTCATAACTGAAGTAGACATTTAAGGATGTAAGATAGGTGGTTGGAGGAATGGAGACATAGGAGAAACCCAGGCAAATCCATTTTAAGTATGCCTTGTGTAGCATCTTGTTGGTTGAACCCTGTTTCTCCATTCTAATTGCAATGCAGCAATAGATGGCTTTCAAAATATTCTGATAAAAAATATGAAGAGATGGCTTTCTTAAATCTTTTGGTTGAGGTACTCAACTCGAAGATGTGTCACCTGACAGTTTAGGTTTCAACTGCAAACATGTAGGGATGAACATATTTCACAGCTGAATATATCTGGAATACACTGGACATGCTTTACGACTTTCACCACTGAACGGTTAGTTGCATGTCACTCAGAAAAGTGAAAAAGCGAAAACTTATTTTCCACTTCATAGTGAATAATTTCTTGATATTCTCAGGTAATGCTCTTGCATGGGATGCTATATAATTTCCTGCTGCATTGATCAGTGGTTGAGATCAGCATTATTCAAATAAAATCAGAATGAGGGCATGTGAGAATGTACTCTCAACCAACTAATTTTTTCAGTATTGTTTGTGAAAGTGGGTGAAGCATAACGATTTAAAAAGTTACTAATTAATAAATGCAAGAGCCAATGACTTGTTACTGAAATATTCACCTTGCATTCTGCATTTATTTTTCAATCTAGATTATTTTAATATGGCATCTGCAATCTCTAAATAAAAATTATTATGAATTATTATGAATTATTAGAATGAAATGCATCATTAATTAAAATTCTGTAAAAAAAAATATGAAGCATATATAATAAAATTAAAAAATCTAAAGCACTACCTAACATTTAATTAGCAAATTTTATGGAATAACTGATACATCCTGGCATAGTTATACAAGGAATAATTAATAAAATTACTGTTCTTTATTACTCGTTGCTTCAGGATTTCCATGTCCTGAGTCATAGAGTACAGAAACAACTAGGCCAATGCCGACCAAAATGCGACATCTAGGTTAGTCCCACCTGCTCACGTTTGACCCGTATCCCTTTTAACCTTTCCTATCTATGCACTTATCCTAATGTCCTTTGAATGTTGTTATAGTACCTGCTTCAAATATCTCCTTGGTAGATCATTCAACATATACCCTCCACCCTGTGTGACAAAGTTGCCCTTCAGGTTCCTATTACATTTTTTTAAAGTCTATGTCCACGTTCTAGATTCCCCTATACTAGGTAAAAGGTTCTGTGCATACATCCCATCTATTCCCCTCATGATTTTATACACCCCTATAAAATCACCCCTCAGCCTCCTGCATTCCTAGGAATTGTGTACAGTTTTGGTCTCCTAATTTGAGGAAGGACATCCTTGTGATTGAGGCAGTGCAGCGTAGGGTCACGAGAATGATCTCTGGGATGCCGTGACTGTCATATGAGGAAAGTTTGAAAAGACTAGGCTTGTATTCACTGGAGTTTAAAAGGATGAGGGGGAATCTTATAGAAACATATAAAATTATAAAAGGACTGGACAAGCTAGATGCAGGAAAAATGTTCCCAATGTTGGGCGAGTCCAGAACCAGGGGCCACAGTCTTAGAATAAAGGGGAGGTCATTTAAGACTGAGGTGAGAAAAAACTTTTTCACCCAGAGAGTTGTGAATTTATGGAATTCCCTGCCACAGAGGGCAGTGGAGGCCAAGTCACTGGATGGATTTAAGAATGAGTTAGATAGAGCTCCAGGGGCTAGTGGAGTCAAGGGATACGGGGAGAAGGCAGGCACAGGTTATTGATAGGGGACGATCAGCCATGATCACAATGAATGGCGGTGCTGGCTCGAAGGGCCGAATGGCCTCTTCCTGCACCTATTTTCTATGTTTCTATGTTTCTATGAATAAAGTCTTTGCCTGCACAACCTCTACCTGTAGCTCAGACCCTTGGGTTCTGGCAAGATATTTGTACATCTTCTCTGCACTCTTTCCTGCCGAATAATATCCATCTTATAAAAGGTTGACTGAAATTGAACATAATACTGTAAACCCTCGTTTTAACGGACCACTTTATAATGGATTTTGGTTGTAATGGACAGACCTGCCGACACCACAATGGCTTGCAACGCCTCCCCAGCCACAGCTTCTGAAGGTATCCCCGGCTCTCAAGCTGCACCAGTGAGCTCTTCTTCAATATCTTCAGGCCTCTACCACTGACAGAATGCGCTTGGTCATCGTGGGCCTCTCCCTCCCTGCTGCCACCTCCTCCTCTTTCTCCAGTCGCTCTGTCCACTCGGCCTCTCCCCCCTCCACCGCTGTCTCCCCCGCCTCCTCCCCTGCAGTTGCAAACATCTTCCAAGTTTGTCCGCGACTCCAAGGGGAGACAGAGGAGGAGGTGGTGGTGGTGGAGTACAGAGTAGACAAAGTGATGGGTGAGAGGGGAGGGAGCCCCACAGTGACCGAGCGGTAGCGGCTGCCTAAACAAAACGCGTCCTGTCGGGGGCGACGATTTGAACGCAACAACAGCCGCGCCAACCAGTGCAGACCAGTGGCATCGGCGCCTAGTTTTAAGGTGAAATGGCACACATTGCTGGAGTAACTCAGCAGACTGAATAAGGGTCCCGACATCACCTCTCCATGATCTCCAAAGATGCTGCTTGACCCACTGGGTTACTCCAGCACTTTGTGTCCTTTTCTGTATTGACCATCATCTGCAGTTCTTTGTTTCAACTACAGTCCATACAATGATAGTATCTTATTTGGCTATAGGAGATAATCAGCAATAATGGACTCCTTCCCCCCCCCCATAGTCCATTATAACAAGTGTATCCTGTACTCTAAAGGCGGCCTCACCAACATGCTGTATAACTGATGTATCACCTTGACTGATGAAAACTACGGCACCAAAAGCCTTCTTGACCACCCTATCTACGAGCGATGCCACTTTCAGGGAACTGTGTACCTGTCACTTATGCAACACTCCCCCAGGCCTTGCCATTCACTGTCAAGGTCCTGCCCTGGTTTGACATCCCAAAATGCAGCTCCCTCACAATTATCGGCATTAAAATTCCATTAGACATTCCTCAACCCACTTGCCCAGCTGATCAAGATCCTGATGTAATTTTTGATAATAATCTTCCGCATCTATGACACCGCTCACTTAAGTGTCATATGCAAGCTTACTAATCATGCCTTGTATATTCTCAGCCAAATCCTTGAGATAGCCACAAAGAGCAATGAGCCTCATACCAATCCCTCAGGTACACCAGTGGTCACAGCAACCTTCCACCATCACCCTCTGCTTCTTTTCACAAAGACAATTCTCCCTCCATGGAGAGAAGGAATGGGTGAAGTTTTGTGTTCAGACCCTTCTTCAGACTTAGTCAAGGGAGAGGGAGATATAGAGATAAGAAAGTATCTCCCTGGATCCAATGCAATCTAACCTTCCAGAGCAACCTACCATGTGGAATCTTATCAAAGACATTGCAAAAATATGTATAGACAACATTGATGGCTTAGCCCTCATCAACTTCTTCAAATAACTCAATTGGATTTACATGATCTCCCACGTACAAAACCATGCTGACCAGCCCTAATCAGCCCCCTGTCTATATAAATGCATATATTTACTCCTCAGAATCCTCTCCAGTAACGTACCTGCAGCAGATGTTCTGCTCATTGGTCTATTGCCCTCAGGCTCTTCCTGAGATACAGGTGATTTTTTATGGTGTTAATTATGAATGGGATCCAGTACTGGAGTGCTGCTCATCAACTCCAGTGAGTGAGTCAGGAAGGACCCAGTGCAGGCAATGCTTTCCCATTTATATTAATGCAACTATGGATGCCCAAACTATTCATTTAAAGTGTTTTGTCTTTATTTTAAATCCTGTAATTATTAATTATTTTATGTTCTTAAGAATTAGGCCATTCGGCCCATCCAGTCTACTCCGCATTCAATCATGGCTGATATATCTTTCCCTCTCAACCTCATTCTCCTGCCTTCTCCCCGTAACCCCTGACACCCGTACTAATCAAGAATCTATCTCTGCTTTAAAAATACCGAATGACTTGGCCTCCAAAGCCATCTGTGGCAACGATTTCCACAGTTTCACCACCCTCTGACTAAAGAAATTCCTCCTCGTCTCTAAAGCTACGTCCTTTTATTCTGAAGCTGTGCCCTCGGGTCCTAGACTCTCCCACAAGTGGAAACATCCTCGCCACATCCACTCTGTTCGGGCCTTTCACTATTCGATAAGTTTCAATTTGGACCTCCTCATCCTTCTAAACTCCAGCGAGTACAGGCCCAGTGCCGTAAAAGGCTCATCATACGTTAATGCAATCATCCTGGGATGATTCTTGTAAACCTCTGCTGGATCCTCCCCAACGCCAGCTCATCCCACCTCAGATATGGGGCCCAAAACTGCTCACAATACTCCAAATGCGGTCTGACCAGTGCCTCATTATGTTTCAGCATTATAAAATAGTTCAGTTTTTATAAAATAGTCCTCTCTGAATAAATGCTAATATTGCATTAGCCTTCCTTGCTACCAATTCAACTTGCAAATTAACCCATCCAGCACTCCCAAGTCCCTTAGCACCTCCGATTTCTAAATCCTCTCCCCATTTAGAAAATAGTCTACGCCTTTATTCCTACTACCAGAATGCATGACTCCACACTTTGCAACACTGTATTCCATTTCCCACTTCTCAGCCCCCTCTCCCAACCTGTCCAAGTCCTTCTGCAGAGTCCCTACTTTCTCTTCACTACCTGCCCCTCCACCTATTTTTGTATCATCCGCAAACAGCCACAAAGCCTTCAATTCCGTCATCCAAATCATTGATGTACATGGTGAAGAGTAGCAGCTGCAAAATCGACCCCTGCGGAACACCGCTACTCACTGGCAGCCATCCAGAAAACAAAACAATTATTGCCTTCTGCTCTCCAGCCAACCTACTATATATGCTAGTTTCTTCACTCTGACGCCATGGACTCTCATCTTCTTTAGCACCTTATCAAAGGCCTTCTGAAAATCCAGGTAAACAACTTTCACTGACTCTTTTTTATCTATCCTGCTGTTTACTTCCGTGAAGAATTCCAACAAATTTGTCAGGCAAGATCTCCCCTTCACAAAACCATGCCGACTTTGGCCTATTTTATCATGTGCTTCGAAGTACTCAGAACCCTCGTCCTTTAGAATGGACTCTGAAATCTTATCAACTACTGGAGTCAGGCTAACCGGCCTATAGTTTCCCCTCTGTTGCTTTGTTCCCTTCTTGAACAGCAGAGGAACATTTGCAATCTGCCCTTCCTCTGAGAACACTCCTGACTCTAATGATTCTTGAAAGATCACCTCTACTGCCTCCACAATATATCAGCATACCTCTTTCAGAACATTGGGGTGCAGTCCATCTGGTCCAGTGAATTATCCAGCTTCCCAAACACATTCTCCTTAAGTATGAATGGCCTACTCCTGCACCTATTCTCTATTGTCTATAATGAAAAAACTTTTGTTATCTTCTTATATTATTGGCTAACTTACCTTCGTACTTTATTTTTTCTCCCTTTGTTGCTTTTTTATTTGCCTTCTGTTGGTGACTAAAAGCTTCCCAATCATCTTTGCAATATTAGTTGTCTTCTCTTTTAATTGTGTGCTGTCTTTGACTTCCCTTGTTAGCCACGGTCACCTCATTCTTCCCATAGAATCTTTCTTCCTCTTTGGGATGAAAAGATCCTGCGCCTTCAGAATTACTTCCAGAAACTCCTGCCTATCCTGCCCTTTCCAACCAACCTTTGCCAGTTCCTCTCTCATGGCCCCTCTCATACCGTTACTTAACAGTAATACTGACACATCTGATATCATTTTCTCCTTCTCAAACTGCAGGTTGAATTTTATCATATTATGGTCGCCTCCTCCTAGGGGTTCCTTTCCCTTAAGTTCCCTAATTAAATCCTGTTCATTTTAAATGGTTAATAAGATTAATAATTTCAGGGAGTGTTGTGTTTTTGGTCAACAGAATAAATATTACTTGTTTTTTCTATCTATAATTTTTTTCATTAGTTGATTGGGTGGCCCAATGCGATACTTTATATGCTACAAAAGGCCCATTGAAACGTAAGACCTTCCATTAGAGATGCACACTCCTCCATATCGCATGTTAGAATCACAGTGTGTGGATAGGAATTTTTCCCCACAGCAAGGTAGTTTACTATGGAATGCAAATTGTGGGCCCTAATGATGTCAAGTGGCTGTGCAGAATCTCCAGTGACATGGACATTTGTTCTCATATGACTAAAACATCGAAGGTCAGCTGTTTTTTGAGCACTTTAGTGCTAATGTCTTCATGAAATACCTCCACTATTTTCCTCATGTATGCAATTCTTTTTTTATCCATCTTCCGCTCAGGCAGTGTAAAAAAAAATGCCATTGGCAATATCTTCCGTTACTTACTCTCTCAAATCTCCATCAAAATCTCTCCCAATTTTCTCTCTTTCAATAAATCCTGAAAATGCAATAAATCCAGTTTATCCCTATAAAATTGCATTTTCTCATCACAAGAATCATTCCACCATATCTCTGGAGCTTTTCTAAAGCACCTGGCTCTTCCCAAAGCATGGCATCTTGAAATTAGAACACTACACATGAACTGATAATGACCAAGCATTTTCTGTGAGTTTCATATTCATATACATTCACCCCCTCGACTTATAAAAGCACAGCATTCTGTATAACTTACTGATTCCTTTTTTACTGCAAGAAATTACAGTGAATTGTGAACACAGCCCAGACCATCACACAAACCAACCTCCCTTCCATTGACTTCATTTATATCTCACGCTGCCTCAGCAAGGCCAGCAACATAATCAAGGATGGGTCCCTGGCCACTTCCTCTTCTCCCCTCTCCCATCGGGCAAAAGGTATAGAAGTGTGAAAACACACATCTCCAGATTCAGGAACAGTTTCTTCCCAGCTGTTATCAGACAACTGAATCATCCTACCACAACCAGAGAGCAATGCCGAACTACTACCTACCTCAGCGGGGACTCTCAGACTATCTTTGATCAGACTTTACTGGCTTTACCTTGCTCTAAAATGTATTCTCTTCCCAAGTATCTGTACACTGTGAATGGCTCGATTGTAACCATCTATTATCTTTCCTATGGCTGGTTAGCACGCAACAAAAGCTTTTCACTGTACCTCGGTACACATAGCGATAAACTAAACTGAATTGATGTCCTGGTGGTTTCACAAATCCACGCATCTCTCTTCTTGTGCAGTATCTCAAGTACTGTATCATTTAGCATTCATTACCTCTGCCTTGTTCAAATTGCCTGAGTGTTATTTTTCTAAATAGTGACAGTCAAACAGCAATCACACCAGCAGCAGAAAGCTGCTGAATTAAACACACCTGGAACTAAAATCAGATGCTTCGGTGTATTAAGATAGAAGTGGTTTATCAACACCTGCTCTTGTCACATTTCATCCTCTTAGATAATTGTGACTCCAGTAAGATAAACTTTCATTTCTTCACTTTCGACAGAAGGATGTTTAGAAGTGAACAAAAGGGAAACACTTCCCAGGATGATTTAAGGCTTAAGTATCGTTATAAATGCATTTAAATATATTCCCTACAGAGATAAAGGAAATTGTTTTTACATATAATGATAGTGCAGAAGAGATCTGTTTTGAACAACAGCTGTATTGTGAAATTTTATTTTTAATTTGATACTTTAATACAATTCTCAATAGTTAAAAGAGAACATTACATATGAGCATTGAATAACAGATTTAAACAGGTCTATGATATAATACATGCATGCTAATTCAGAACAAGGAGTGAGTTTCATAATTTATTTAACCAGGGAATGTAATGGGATCATGAATCATTTTTGAATGCTCACTGATGCTTGGAATTATTTCGGAGAAACATAATGCATAGAACGAAACCTCTTGAACCATAGTTCCTAAAATGGCTCTTTACTTCAATGTGAATATTACCCAATTTGGGACTGTGAAAAATGGCTCCATATTAATATGCTGCATTAAAATTAAAATTAGTACACAAAGATTAAATCCTACTTCCCTTGGGAAATGGTGTGAAAGAGGGAAAGAAGTGTGGCAATGTCACACCAGCTGAGCCAACCAATGGAATTGTCATCCTTATGCCCCTGTCCCACTTAGGAAACCTGAACGGAAACCTCTGGAGACTTTGCGCCTCACCCAAGGTTTCCGTGTGGTTCCCGGAGCTTTGATCAGTCGTGCAGTAGAAACCACTGCCTCATCTCTGAACCTAATTTCCTCTCCTGACCATGCAAGCCATGGAATCTGGCTAATTTAATACTACTCATCCTTGTTTGAAACCTTTTAAAGGGGTTTTGGCTCAATCACAATACAAAAACCGACAATTGATATCACTAATGATATCTCATACGATTGTGACAATTCTTCGTTCTCCATTTTGATCAGTTCGCAGCCTTTGACACAGTCATAGAATCATAGAGTGATACAGCATGGGAACAGGCCCTTCGGCCCAACTTGCCAACACCAGCCAACATGTCCCATCTACACTAGTCCCACCTGCCTGCATTTGGTCCATATCCCTTCAAACATGTCCTATCCATGTACCTGTCTAATTGTTTCTTAAACGTTGAGATAGTCCCAGTCTCAACTACCTCCTCTGGCAGCTTGTTCCATACACTCACCACCCTTTGTGTGAAAAAGTTACCCCTCAGACTCCTATTAAATCTTTTCCCCTTCACCTTAGTGGCCTAGTGGCGGCGCGGCTCTGGCTGCAGCGGCTCTCCGGCAGTCCTGTTTGTTTTGTGTTTTTTGGGTTGTTTATTTTCGTTTTGGTTAGTCTAGTTTTGGTTTTTAGTTTGTGTTTTGGGGGGGGGGGGGTTGAAACGGGGCTTGCTGTCTCTCCCTGCGGGGGAATGCGACTTTTTTGTCGTATTCCCCTTCTCTGCCTCCGTCTGCGCTGAGGCCTAATGGCGGAGCTGGCGACCTCGAGGCTCAGGAGGCAGAGCCCGCCAGGACTCGCACTGAGCTCGCTCCCGTGAGGACGGCCCGGCTCGGGGCTGGAACAGGGCTTTCGTGAGGGGCTGTGACGGCCGGCCCGAGGAAGGAACGGTGCTCCCGTCGGAGTAGCCGAGCTCGGGGAGGTACGGCGTTCCCAGCCGAGGGAGGAGCGGCGCCCGGTCGGGGCGGCCCAGCCTGAGGGAGGAGCGGTGCCCGGTCGGGGCGGCCTGGCGCGAGGGAGGTGCGGCGCCCGGTCGGGGCGGCCCAGCCTGAGGGAGGAGCGGCGCCCGGCCGGGGCGGCCTGGCGCGAGGGAGGAGCGGCGCCCGGTCGGGGCGGCCCAGCCTGAGGGAGGAGCGGCGCCCGGTCGGGGCGGCCTGGCGCGAGGGAGGAGCGGCGCCCGGTCGGGGCGGCCCAGCCTGAGGGAGGAGCGGTGCCCGGTCGGGGCGGCCTGGCGCGAGGGAGGAGCGGCGGCCTGGCGCGAGGCTGAGACGGTGGCAGTACTCACGTGAGGGCGATCCGGCTCGGGGCTGGAACGATGCTCCGGGGGCTGGGACGGCAGTTCTGGTGGCGGTGACCTGGGACCGGGGTTCGGCCGCGGGCCAGCGGCTGCGTCAGCAGGTCTGGTGAGCAGCAGCTTCGACTACCCCGGGCCGCGGTGTTTGAGCCGCGAGGACAGGTTTTAACATCGCCCGGGGGGTATCGCCTCAGCGCAGAAGGAGAAGAGGAGGGAAGAGACTGCAGCCCTAAGACTTTTGCCTCCATCACAGTGAGGAGATGTTGGGTGGACTCACTGTGGTGGATGTTAATATGTGTTTATTGTTGTTTTTTATTGTATTGTATTATATGTATGACTGCTTAAATTTCGTTCAGACTTCGGTCTGGATGTCCTCTGGTCCTCAATTCACCTACTCTGGGCATAAAACTACATCGAAAGTAGTGCATCTATCCGATCTATTCCTCTCATGATTTTATCATATAGTTGACTGCAACAGTCTCATCCAGTCTACATCCCTTCTTGCTGTCCAGCTGGGAGGAACTACATTTGTCTGATTCATTGACTTACCTTTCCATTCATAGAACAGAATTAACAACAATTTCTATACCAACACCATCAAACTGCTTTAAGGGATGATTTTAAGGGATGACCTTCATTCTGGACTCTGAAAATCTGACATCATCCAACATTTGTTGCCTGTACCCAAAATCACGAGTTGCCTTTGTTGACTTGCTTTGAATCTCCGGGAATCAAAAATAGACTTCAAAATGTTTTCACTAGAACCCTTCACATTTCACAATTCTCTAAAATGTTCTCAAGGCCTAGACCCTTCACAAATACCTGAAACCCTCAGTTCTGTCTTATTGAACATCCCTCATTTTAACCACTCACTTAGTGCCCACACTTTCAATCACAAAAGCCCTCAGCTCTTCAGTTCTTGAACTTAGACTGTATATCAAGTGACCACTACAATAGTCAAGAGTGTTTCGTTGTCATCGTCATCTGGATTGGAACAATTAAGTATTACTTTCTCAAGCTAGCAGGTACATTAACAAAACAATATATGCATATATAATCAATAACACAATATATTATCACTACTACCGAGTAACTAGTCCACTAGTGCTAACTGAAGTACATAGTGCAACCTAAACAAAGCGCATAGTAGATCATTGTTGAGGTAGGGATGGGGTTAGGGGTGTGCAGTATGGTACAAGAGCATAACGGTTGATGGGAAAGAACAGTTCTTGATCCTGGAGATCCTGAAGGTCATGGTCCTCAAGCTCCTGTATCTTCTTCCTGATGATAGCAGTGAGATGAGAGTGTGTCTGAGATACCAAACCAGGTTGTAGTGTGACCAGTCAATATATTGTCTACTAGTTTCTTTTCTAGCCACGGGTGAGGACCCAAAGGGCTGAGGAGACCAATGTTGTTCCTTTGCTTAAGAAAGGAAGTCAATAGAATCCAGGGAATTATGGGCCATTAAGCCTTATGTCGGTGATGGGGAAACTATTAGTGAGTCTTCTTCGTGGTAGGATTTATCGCCATTTGGAAGAGAATGCTAATTAGTGATAGTCAGTACGGCGTTGTACACGGCAGGTCGTGTTTCAATAACTAGATTGAGTATTTAGAAGAGATTATAAATGTGATTGATGAAGGTAGTATGGTGGATGTTATATTGTTGTATGCATGGATTTTAGTAAGGCTTTTGATAAGATTGCTCACGGCAGAAGATTAAGATGTACGGGATTCACAATGACTTTGGTCGTATGGATTAAGAACTGGTCTATTCATAAAGACAGAGGTTTGTGCTGGAAGATAGATCCTGATTGCAGTTGCTGTTTGTATGGAGTTTGAATATTCTCCCTGTGACCACATGGGTTTTCTCCAGGTGCTCCAGTTTCCTCCCACATTTGACATACAGGTTTGAAGGTTAATTAGCCTCTGTAAATTGCTCCTAGTGTATTGAAACTGGGATAACAAAGAATTAATGTTCAGATGAGCATTGCTTGGCATGGACTCCGTGGGCTGAATGGCCTGTTTCCATGCTGTATCTCCAAATTAAAACTAAATTAAACTAAATGATCATGCCCAAACCAATTTTCATACAATGGTCCTTCATACAGCCTTTGTAGGCCTAAGAGTTGAGAATGAGAATCTTACCTAATTTCCCTTCCACAATCCACTCAACCAGAATAGTAAGATTAAACGAGAACTTACCAGTTTGAAGTTTGATCTTTATTTTATGAGGAGTTACGATGAGGGATTACGTGAAGACCCCACCAGCACGCATGCGCGACATTCTTCAAAGCAGCGGTGTGGAATCACAGAAAACACAGTAATTGAAATAAACATAGTAAAGATAAGGAGAACTAAGATACCAGTTGATCTTTATAAAGGGTGGGAGCGGAGGGCACGTAATCCCTCATCGTAACTCCTCATAAAATAAAGATCAAACTTCAAACTGGTAAGTTCTCGTTTAACCTTACTATTTTACTTCGGAGTCACGTGAGAGACTACGTGAAGATTTTAAAGCTCTGTGATTTCAAACCGTGTAACAGTCCATGCTTGACTCACTGCCAAAGTCATCCAAGGGAGGAAGTATGTTATCGTAATTAAACATGAATCTGTTTTATAAAACAATAACGATATTTATTTTAAACAATAACAAAGAAAATAACGCTCCCCCGGGCTTAAATTATATATTTGCAGAGTCTAAAATCCTCTCTGCAAATGGCACAGGTTTTACAATCGGCTTATTGAAGAACGTTTGGAAATAAACGGGGGTCAGGTGGGTACGCCCGGAATTCCATAATTAGTCCTGAAGTTCCTGGTCTGCTCTGTTTTACCAGCTCCTGAATAGTGAAAGTTATTTGGTCAGATGTTATGACCATGTTGTCCAGTCTGAGTAGGTAAAGGGACTGGACCCTTTGTGCTGAGACTTAAGCCATCAGCATAGCCGTTTTCAGGGTAAGCTGTTCCAGAGTGAGGGATCTGGCTGGTGGCCAGCCCCTTAGGTATGTCAGGATGACACTGACATCCCAGATCTGGGTGTACCTAGGTCTAGGGGGGTTTGTATTGAAGATGCCTTTCATTAATTTGGCCACCAGCGGATGAGACCCTATGGACTGTTGTCCTGGTGCCTGCTCCAGATAGGCTGACAGTGCACTTCTAGCACAATTGATCGCATTATAGCTCAGACCTTCATCGTGGTGAAGGCTGGACAGGAACTCCAGTACATTAGTTATGGTTGTTGTTCTGTATGTTGTCCCTGTTCTTGAGCAGTATGCTTCCCATTTTCTGATGCTGGAGAAATATTGTTTCTTGGTGGAAAGTCGGTGAGATGCTGTCATCATGTCCATGGTCCTATTTGACAATCCCAGGTCCAATAATGGTCTTTTTAAAATCTGAAACCCAATAGATTTATTCTGTCATGGCATGGGTGACTTCCGCCTGTGACAGGGTGGATCAGTAGATCTGGTCTGCTGGGGATGGTCATGGGTGGTTCAATGAGCCTGTCAAGGACCACTGGGAACCATGGCTGTGTAGGCCAGTCGGGTACTACCAAAATACCTGAAGCAGAGTCCATCTGCATTTTACGTAGTACCCGACTGATGAGGCAGAAGGGGGGAAAGGCATAGAAAAATAGTTTCCCCCAGTTCAGCGAGAATGCGTCCATCGCCGCTGCCTCAGAGTCTGGTTCCCAAGCGACATATGTTGATACCTGGTGATTCAGTCGGGATGCAAAGAGATCGATATCTGGTGTTCCATATTGCTTTGTAATTTCAGCAAATGCTTTGGGGTTTAACATCCATTCGGTGTTATCATTGAATTTGCGTGACCTGGTGTCTGCCACTGTATTTAGCTTACCTGGTAGGTAAGTCGCTGATAGCCAAATATGTTTGTCGACACACCATTGCCAGATTGTGTTGACCAGATTATCACATGATATCGATTTTATCCCACCCATATGGTTAATATAGGTCACCACTGTGGTATTGTCAATCTGTAAGCGGACATGCAAATAGTGCATAGTTGAACAATAAGCTTTTAACCCATAGAATGCACCCAACATTTCCAAATAGTTTATACCCAGTGTCTGTAGTAGTGATGATTCTTGAGTATTCCATCTACCACCCATACTAGATATAGTATTAGTTGCTCCCCAGCCTTGAGCACTAGCATCTGTTTGTATAGTCAATGTTGGATTATTAGATTAGATTAGATTCCTTTATTGTCATTTAGACCTTTCGGTCTAAACGAAATTATGTTGCCTGCAGTCATACACAGAACCAATAAAAACAAAACATACAATAAACACAAATTAAACATCCACCACAGCGAGTTCACCAAGCACATCCTCACTGTGATGGAGGCAAAGTCTTAGTCTCCGTCTCTTCCCTCCTTGTTCTCCCTCTGCGCTGAGGGAGAATTGATAATGATGGGACTGGAACTATGCCAAATGTTCTCTTTCCACCATTGTAACTCTGATATTGCTTTAGTTGGTAATTTCATGGTTCAGTCAAAGTGACCTGCATGTTGTTTTAACGCTTGCACCTTTGCTCTTTGTAAGTTTTGATAATGCAAAGGCCCAAGCTGGGTAGCTGGAAATGCTGCTACTAATTTCCCAATTACTCTTGCCACTTGTCGAATGGTTGGTTGATTGGTAACCATTAATTTGTTGCAGGCTTATGCCAATTCTGCTGCTTTTTCTTTTGGCAACGTTACAGACATGTGGACTGAGTTAATTGTGAATCCCAGATAGTCCATAGATGTGGATGGCGTCAACTTAGATTTATCTCGATGTATGACAAATCCCAAAGTTTCAAATAAATGTTTAGTAGCTAATACTGCTGAATTAGCTAATTCCAGGGTTTTGCCTATTATCAAAATATCATCAAGATATGCCATGACAATATGTTTTTGTTTCCTTAGTATTGCCAGGGCTGGTTTTAATATCTTGGTAAAAAGTCTTGGGGCTGATGTTAGGTCATTAGGCAACGATTTGTTCTGCCATTGTTGCCCCATCCAGTTAAATTTTAGGTATCTACGATGATCCTTATGAGTGGGTACTGAATAGTATGCATCTTTTAAGTCGATGCATGCCATAAAGTATCCTTTGGAAATCAATTGTTTGGCAGTAATAAATGTTTCCATTTTAAAGTGTATATACTTGACAAAAGTATTCAATGTCGTTAAGTCAATGATGATGCGACATCCACCATCTATTTTGGTTTTAGTAAATATATTTGATACGAATTCCAAAGGGTCATGTTTTGATTTCTCTATGATCCCCTTTGTATGTAGTCTCACCAGTTCTGCTTGTCCCTCACATTTTTCTTTTAGTGAGAGGGTAAATTCCCTTTGGGGTGCATGCTGAACTGGTGGCATATTTTCTTGAATGAATTCAATTTTGTATCCTTGAATACTTTTTAGTATATAATTGTCAAGAGTGATAGTCCTCCATGCTTCCAAAAACAGGTGTAACTGTTAGTAAAGGCCCTGCACCTTTTATGTACTGGAAGGAACCAGACCCACCTACCTCCATTGTTATTGGTAGAATGTTCACTTCTTGGGCTTCCGGCTCTTTGTCTGTCGGGGTGGTGCTGTGTGGGGGTGGTGCATCTTCCATGGGGTCCGCTCTGGACCCTGTCCTAAAAAAGACTTCCGGGGATGATATCCGGGCCCCATGCTTTCACCAGTACCATGAAGTAGACGCCTACTGGTGGATGCGTAGGGGTACTGACGTCTGGGTTGCGTGGTCTTGCTCGTTCCAGGGACTCCTCATCCAGATCTTTTACTTGTTTTGGTAGATCTTTGCCAAATAGCAGGATCTGTGGTTGTGAGGTCGGCGTTTTACACAGTCCTGCGAATTTTGGGTTGAGGGCAGGTCTTATGGCCTCCTTCCGGAGGTTGTTGATCTCATACTGTGTGTTGCACAGCAGAGCCAGGGTGTCTTGTTGATTATTTGTCATGTCGACCCCGTCCACGGAACGAGCGTATGAAGTTATAGCCGACGTCAGGAGCTTTAGTATTTTTTGTAATTTGAGTTCTTGGGTTCGGATACCCAGCCCAATGTACCCCCAGATTTGGCTGTTAACGGCTGGTACATTGAGTGATATGCAGTTTTCGGGAGGCGTGTATAGTTCCATCGCCTCATTGACTACCTGTTCTTGGAGTGGATTAAAGGACAGGTAGTCAATACTAGCCGCCTGTTTGGGCTGTAATGGCTGTCCCACTCGCGGTGTTACGGTGTAGCGGTTTACCACTCCCAGCAGCTCTTCCTGTTCCTGTACCCCCAGCACACTGCCGTGTTCTTCAGCCAGTGACCCCTGTTCTTGCCCAGCCCAGCCCTAGTCGCCAATGCTCCCCTCTGCTGAGGGTGATGTGATGGCCAGTGCTTGTACTCCCTTGGCGGGCTTGCCCCATCTCCCGGAGCAAGTCCTGCTGGAGCATTTGCTCCATGAGCCTTTCCATGCGGCCCAAACAGTCACCTCTGCCGCTCTCGGGCGGTGAGTCTTCCGTACCGGACTCATCCGAGTAAACCGGCCGGACCGACTTCTGTTTAGCCTTGCCTCCAGCCCACTGCAGTTGTTCGAGCTGTGCAGCTTGCGGCGCTGGGCTCAGCTGTACAGAGATTTCGTCGGTGACTGTGGACCGCAGCGTGTGCGGTCCAGGTGCGGCCGGTCGCCCCCCACTGCTGGGACGCTCCTGGGCCATCGCAGTCGGATGGGGTACGACCTTCTTTGTTTGTCTTCCCTTGTTCATTATTGCTGTAACGATAAAGCAGAACAAGGATTCCAAAATACGACCTCAGAGTAAGTTTACTTACCTGGAGGTCTCGTTTTTAAACTTGTTGCGGGAGAGCTCGTTCTCCCTCCCGTCGCTGTTGCACTGCGTGAGACGCTATGTTGTGCATGCGTGCTGGCGGGGTCTTCACGTAGTCACTCACGTGACTCCGAAGTAAAATTAAACAATTCCAGCAAATACAGACAATCTGGTTCAATAGACTGAAGCTAGGATCTAGTTCACTTATGCTTTGGACAAACTGGACGAGGTGATGAAGTACACCAATCCTCATCTCTAGGGTATGATTTATTCCTTTCTTTCCTTGTCTGTTTGTGATTGCTTATGTTCCAGGGATCATTTAACAGCAGAGCTTCCTTCACCATGACTTGCTTTGTGTTTCAGCCTGTGAACTGAACCCAGAGTCGGATATGTAGACCACTATCTGACCATTGCCAATGCACCACAGTGCCTTCTACATCCTCTTCAATATAATGACAAAGTTTAGGATTAATTTTAATGATCAAGTAACTAGAAATTGATAATGTTACTGATAGAACATTAGAAAATAGGTGTAGGAGTAGACCATTCGGCCCTACGAGCCAGCACCGCCATTGAATATGATCATGGCTGATCATCCAGAATCAGTACCCTGTCCCTGCTTTCTCTCCATATCCTCCTATCCCTTGATTCCGTTAGCCCAAAGAGCTATATCTAACTTGAGGAGTTAACAAGGTGACAGTTAGCAAGGTGAGAAGGTGGCTCTTGTAGAGCATGAACCTGCATCATTGCTATATGTTCTAGGAATCAATTCATCAAGATGATTATTTTCATGTGCAAAAACGAAATTACCCCTTTCCAATGTGGTGGACGGCAAGGCTGATTTTACTTTTTTAAATTTGACCGTCATTGCCTCCACACCAAATCCATTTACACAGATAACCCAGATGGAAACATGAAACACTCAGATCACTCAGCAAACACATCAGCGTCATGTTTCTGCCAACGGTTACAATCGTCATGACCAGCTGAATCTTGCACATTACATAAGCTTATCTCACAGGAAAACATGCTCATGTTACACAGATTCTAAACCAGACTAGGTACTTCCAGACCTTGCTGCAGTTATACCATCCTGTTTGTTGCATTTTTAACCTGGTCACAATCCACTTGTTTTTTTACAACTGCAGCCTTGATCCTTCATGTCAAACTGAACAACAGAATGTTTCTAAGCCTGACCCATTTTAAATTGTCAGCTAATATGTGTGAGAGAAACATGCAATATTAATTGCTTCCTTAAACCATATTTTCACAGCATATCAACTTTTAATTCATTATGATACTTTCAGACAAACCCCAATACTGAAACCACCCTGCATGCTCCTCAGAATATCTTCACTACTTTGTAAAGGAGAGGTGTGATGTACGAATAGGATGGCCTTCAACCAGAGAGGATTTTTTTTAAATAAAAGGCTTGCAGCAATTTACCAAAATAATTGGGATGTGATACATTGAAGATATAACCAAAACTACTTTTTTTTTAAGCTGTACATCCCTGAACAATATATTTTCCTTTTTATATCTTATTGTTTTCCAAGCACTGGTGATGTAATGGTTCCAATATTTGGACTATTTCATTGACATTTCCAATGGCCATTTACTGGTATTTATGGCGTGACTATATTTCAATGTTTCTATGTTTCCTATTTTTCTAATGTTCCTATTTTCTATGTTTCTATATTTCAAGGTATTTTGTACATTTAGCTGAAACTGTAATAGAGTTTAATTTGGTGATGGTTTTTATAACATCATAAAGTCTGACAAAGACAGGATGGCGACATAAAAATGACTATTATTTTTGTGTGCATGAGGTTCTGGATTCTCATTTGAAAAAGATCAGCTTTAATTGTAGCATTCAGCTATGGAAGAGTAGCGTCTGCATACGAATCAAGGCAAATAATCAAATCGTACACAGCACAGCCGAAAACAGGTATCTGTCAGTATTCCAAGTTACCAAGGAGGCATTGGAAAGTAATTGAGATGACATCAGTTGCAGATAATGAGATGGAAGCATATCAGGTGGTTCAGAGGAAATTATACATTAATGCATGAGATGAACGTTTGTTAAGGGGATATGTGAACAAGCCTGTGGATGTCTACAAAAGAATACAATGTATATTTCTTTACCTGAGATTAGAGATTTTGTCTGGTCTAATATCCAATGACAAACTCAGTGATTGTTTTTTTTAAAGTAACCTGCTAAGTAGTTTTGCACCCAAATGTGCTTTTTCCTCGAATATAACGCACCATATGATACCCATTCTTTTCAGCCAAGAGAAGCTAACAGGGGTATCAGAATCAGCTTGACGAGTTCACTTTCTCCATTGTAGTTGTAACATACAGGTGCAAGGACACTGAAAGTGATCTCTGTGCTCAAGTTTAATTTTTAGGATTTAAAATGATTCGTGTGACCAATGGATGTTTTTTTTTTAACGCCTCGTTGAATTTTATATCTGAAGTTGGACTAGATGCAAAGACAGCTGTTCCAGGAAAAATTACGAAAGAGGGGAGGGGAAAGTTAAGTTAGGCTGAAGAGACATGGAAAGGTTAATGGAACACCGCAAAGAGGGGAACAAGTTCTTTGCCAACACTGATGACGCATGGGATTAATTATGACTCAAAAGATTGAGGACGATAGATGTGACTTTAGTCCTGAAGCCAATACATGGGCCACTCCATTGATGGGTACTAAAATCAAGGTGCCACAGCAACAATCCCTACAAAGAGGCATTTTGTTGGACACTTTACAATAAAATCTCATATCCAACATTATCCACTGCAGGCATATGTATCCAAGTTGCAAAGCAAAGCTGACAGTGTCTATTCTTGCAGATAGAATACTGCATAGAAAAGTGTGGTGTCGTGCATTTTGGTAATAGGAATAAAGGCGTAGACTATTTTCTAAATGGGGAGAGAATTCAGAAATCGGAGAAATGTAATCACTAGACAATGGTCATGGTCGACCATCCTGGAATATTTTGCCATGCAATACCATTGAAAGAATCACAAATTGCTGGAGTAATTCAGTGGGTCATGCAGCATCTCTGGAGAACATGGATGGGTGACGTTTCTTGACCCTTCTTCAGACCCAAAACGTCACCTATCCATGTTCTCCAGAGATACTACCTGACCCGCAGAGTTACTCCTGCGCTTTGTGTCTTTTTTTGTAAACCAGCATTTGCGGTTCCTTATTTCTACAATTGAAAGAGTACCATGCCCTGTTTTGGAACCTTTGAAGGAAAAATTATAATTTCTTTGATATAAATATTGCTTTCCGAGTTACAATATGGCTCCAACGATTATCACAATAGCTGCACAGAGCAGATATTTAACTTTCCGTTAGAACGGCATGGTTGAATTTCATTTGTCTGTACACTTCAGACATTCAAAACTTCAGACATGGATTTAAGAGAGAGTTAGATAGAGCTCTAGGGGCTAGTGGAGTCAAGGGATATGGGGAGAAGGCAGGCACGGGTTATTGATAGGGGACGATCAGCCATGATCACAATGATGGTGGTCCTGGCTCGATGGGACAAATGGCCTCCTCCTGCACCTAGTTTCTATGTTTCTATGTTTCTAAATCCAAAAATTGAGAGGTATAACTCAGTGTAGATATTTATGCACTGAACCATATAGGAGGACTTATAGGAGGAGCACAAAAATTCTGTTAGCATATGATACGATAAAGATAGGTTATTATTTTGGATTGGTTCTTATATCACAATGTAAAAAAAAGCTCTCTGCCGATATGTTAGACTCCATTCACTGCCAAGATATAATAAATTTTATTTGCGGGCGCCTTTCAAAATCTCAAGGACACCTTACAGAAATTAACAAAAGAGAAAAAACATATAGTGGGAGTAAAATAAATAATAAGGACATCACCAATACACAAATTAAAGACAGAAATCGCTCCAAAGACAAAAAATCAAAAAACACAATGTGAAGAGAGAGCAGCGGCAGCTAAAGCGCGCCAGCGTCCACTCGCCCTTCCGACAGCCATCTTGGACACAGACTAACATATTAACTTACACACAAAAAAATCATCCCCCCACGATGGTTACCACTGTGGGGGAACGCACAATGTCCAGTCCCCATCTCCAGTTCTCCCAAAGTCAGGCCTATTGAGGCCACCGCTATTGCCTCTACGGAGGCCCGATGTTCCTGGCCGTTCTGGCCGGATGGTGTTGCCCCGGCGTCGGGAGAGTCCTCCCAGCGGCTGGGCCACCTGGAACGGCTGCTTCCTAGCTGGGGACCGCAGCTTCCGAAGCCGGGTTGTTGCTCCCAGGCTCCCGATGTTAGAGTCGGCGCCGCCCGCTCCGCTCCGCAGACCCGCAGCTCGGAGGTGTTGATCTCGGCGGTCACAGCTCACCGGAACTCCAGCGCGTCGATCCAGCGCGGCGACCCAGGCAAGGCATCGCCCGCTCCGCTCCGCGATAGCACCCCAGCGCTGTGCCGCCACCGAAGCTGAGGTGCTGGGCGGTCCCCGCCAGGAAACGGCGCTCCACGCCCGCCGGTAGGCCACGAGGACGGGTCGACGGGGCAGCCCGGAGAAAAAGCTGCCTCACCGACCAGGTAGGGACCTAGAAGTATAATTACCCCCTACCCCCCACATTAAAAAGTCCATTTCTCCAACAGACGAAGCACAGGACTTACTAAAAACTTCCAAAAAAAAGTGAATTAAACGGACGGCTGCTGGTTGGCAGCCGTTCCCCAATCCTAACATAATTCCTGCTTGAGGGGCTTTGCACACCATTATCTCTACTGCAATGAGATGTGCCAAGATTTGTTACAGTAGTAAATCTTAAACAGGTGACAATTTGTATGCAAAGAGCAGTAGACCATTAACAATAATCACAATATTACAGATTCTGGTACTGAGTGAGGCCATTTGGGCAATGAGCTTCAGCATTCTTTCAAGAACCAAACATTTATATCTGTCACTTAGCCAATTCCCTACTCCATTTCCAAGATTATTTTCTTTGTGTATCATTTATCCTTATCTACTTTCTAATTTAAATTTCCAATTTATTTTTTCTAAGTGCCTAAACAACATTGTCAGTTCATTTTTCTATTATCATTTGCTCTTGAGAATAAAGGGCCTTAGTTCTTCACTTATTAGTTATAACTCATTATAAAATACCATCCTGGTTTTTAAATCTTCTAGGATGCAGTAAATTCGTTTCTCTAGTTAGCAATCTGTCCGATTGATTTGTAAGATGCACAGATCTATTAGCGCTGCTTGCAAGGGAGTACAACCAAAGCCTTATCAATGGGGATAAACACAAAATGCTGGAGCAACTCAGCAGGAGAGGCAGCATCCATGGAGAGAAGGAATTGGTGATGTTTCAGGTTGAGACCTTTTTCCAGACTCTCAACCTGAAATGGCCCCATTCTTTCTCTCCAGAGATGCTGGCTGTCCTACTCCAGTATTTTGTGTCTATCTTTGGTGTAAACCAGCATCTGCAGATCCTTCCTACCCCTTCTCACCAGATTCAGATATATGTCTTCTTTCCCATTTCTTCAAAGCTGTTGGATTCGAAGTAGTGATAGATGAGAGATGGTTAATGCACAAGCAAATAAGAAGCTGTAGCTGAAAGCTGAAGATGGAATACAGAATCATCTACTTACCTACCTACCTACTACCTACCTACACATACTGTAACTAAAACTCTGATCTTGTGCTCTTCCGGTTTACGTGGTTTTTCTATATGCGCAAAAACGGTACAGGATAGCGCTACGATTATTCGCCACCTTACTCAACATTCTCCTGTGCTGCAAGTGCAACAAGTTTTGTCCGATCAATGGTATATTTTTAAAGTTATTAAGGTTTAAAAATATTAAAATCTGTGCATATGCAGATTGGTCTCTTCTCCTGTCAGTCAGGGCCATGCAGATTTGTCTGCTCTCCCATCAGTCAACGCCACGGCCAGGATGGGGATGCCCCTTCCTGTACCGCCTCACTCACAAACTCCTCTCTCCCCTCCTCACAGTAACATGTCTACCGTCAAGGGGGGGGGGGGGGATTCAGTAGAGGCCCTGGTCCTGTCTCTCTCTCTCCCTCACTCACCTCTCTCCCCAGCTCACCCTCTACGGCAATGGCGATCCCGTCTACCCGTCCCCCCGGGTGAATGGTTGCGACCGACAATCTCCTCCGCCGCTGTGGTAACTCACCCTAACGGCCCTCTCAGAGGAGCAGCGGGCGGTTGGGCACAACGGGGATGGGCCAAGTGGCGTCTGAACCAGCGTGGGCAGAGGGAGGGAGGGAGAGTCGGGTTGCAGGGTGGCCAAGCAATTTGCGCAGTTTGAGTAACTCACACGCACACACACGATGCATATATATAAAACTAAAACTCTCATCTTGTTTGTTTTATATCTGTCTAACTGTCTGTCTGTCTGTCCATCCACTCCTGAAATTACGCCACAACAGCACATGATAGCACTACAATTTTTGATCCACTTTACTCACAATTGTCCTGTGGTATCATTTTGTTCAGATTGTTCAAGTTCAAGTTCAAGTTCAAGTTTATTGTCATGTGTCCCTGATAGGACAATGAAACTCTTGCTTTGCTTCAGCACACAGAACATAATAGGCATTGACTACAAAACACATGAATAAATAAACTGATAAAGTGCAAAATGACAGATAATGGGTTATTAATGTTCACAATTTTGTCCGAGCCAGATTTAATAGCCTACACAAAAAAGCTGGAGAAACTCAGTGGGTGCAGCAGCATCTATGGAGCGAAGGAAATAGGCAACGTTTCGGGCCGAAACCCTTCTTCAGACCCTTCTTCTTAAACAGGTTTAATAGCCTGATGGCTGTGGGGAAGTAGCTATTCCTGAACATTGGTTGTTGCAGTCTTCAGGCTCCTGTACCTTCTACCTGAAGGTAGCAGGGAGATGAGTGTGTGACCCGGATGGTGTGGGTCTTTGACGATACTGCCAGCCTTTTTGAGGCAGCGACTTCGATAAATCCCCTCGATGGGAGGAAGGTCAGAGCCGATGATGGACTGGGCAGTGTTTATTACTTTTTGTAGTGTCTTCCTCTCCAGGGCACTCAAGTTGCCGAACCAAGCCACGATGCAACCGGTCAGCATGCTCTCTACTGTGCACCTGTAGAAGTTAGAGAGAGTCCTCCTTGAAAAACTGACTCTCCGTAATCTTCTCAGGAAGTAGAGGTGCTGATGTGCTTTCTTGATAATTGCATCAGTGTTCTCGGACCCGGAAAGATCTTCAGAGATGTGCACACCCAGGAATTTGAAGCTCTTGACCCTTTCAACCATTGACCCATTGATATAAATGGGACTGTGGGTCCCCATCCTACTCCTTCCAAAGTCCACAATCAGTTCCTTGGTTTTGCTGGTGTTGAGGGCCAGGTTATTGTGCTGGCACCATATGGACAGTAGCTCAATCTCTCTTCTATACTCGGACTCATCCCCATCAGTGATACGTCCCACGACAGTGGTGTCGTCAGCGAACTTGATGATGGAGTTCGCACTATGACCGGCTACGCAGTCATGAGTATAGATTGATGTTATATTTTACAAGTTATTCACATTTTATACTTTACACTTTGAAATAAATCTTTCATCTGCAGTGGCAGTCAGCAGCGTAACGTCACAATGGGATCTCATTTACATAAACTCCCCATCAGCAGTGTTCAACCCCACAATGACATCACAATGGGATCTCATTTACATTTTTAAAAAGTCAATTTTAAAAAACACAGCAGTGTTCCATTTAGATTGATGTTATATTTTACAAGTTATTCACATTTTAAATTTTTTTAAATTAACTTTGCACTAAAAAATCAAACTTTTCAGTTTAGAACTTGCCCTGCTTGATACAATGTTACCAAATGACAGAACCTCCAATACAATGAGAAATGTGTTACATTGTTGTAAGGAGTGAGAGGAAGTGGGGAGGGTAGACAGGACAGTGCAATGAGAGATTTGTTACATTGTTTTAAGGAGTGGGGGGAGTGGGGGAGGGGAGGAGCAGAAATGTTATATAAAAATTGTGTTTAGTGGGGGAGTGAGATAGGGGAGAGGTGACGAGTGGGGGAGCATGGTGATAGAGGGAGTGGAGGGGGTAGGGAGGGGAGAGGGGTTATGGAGGGAGGGATGGAGTGACTGAGGGTAGGGTAAAGGAGAGGAGGGAGAGGTGAGGGAGGGAGTGGGGGACGGGAGGAGGAGACGGGAAAGGTGAAGAGGAGAGGGAGGATGTGCTGGGGTATGAAGGAAATGAGTCGCGCCTGCTCAGTTGGGGGCTATGGGTGAGTGGTGGAATATTGCGATGGGGAATGGGTGAGTGGTGGAATATTGGAACGAGGCCCAGCGGGTCTCTCTTGGTCTAGTCACATTATAAAAATGAATAACGCTAACAAAGGAACAGCCTTCTAAGTTAGGGGACATGATAAAAATTCAGAAGAATTAAGATGAAGCTCACACATTAAAATTTCCAAATGAGAATTGTGAATTCTGGAACAAATCGCATCACTCCAGAAATGTCACCATCCACCTTGGGTCACACCATAACCTTGCATTGAGGACTCCATTTCTATTTTGGCAGTGGATGGATAATATGATTTTCTATTTGCCTTTCAACTATTTCCAAGGATTTAGGTGCATTCCAAACAAATATGGTTTGATTTGTAGTGATAACCACCCCCACTGCACAGAACCAAACCCAGCTAGATTCCCTGTAAAACATATCTACAATCTCTATTTCTCCCCAACCTATTGTGTGGACCCCAATCGTGCTGTGACATCCTAGCCCCAATCATGTAACTGGTCTCACATAAATCACCCCTTCAAAAATGCACTAATGTGTACCTTCCTTTGGCATCATCCATAAGATCCTCAAACCCCAAATAATTCCTCAAACAACAAAGCCCCAACCATTGGAAACCTTCAACCCAGTACAACTCTTTTCACAAGGCCCAAATTTCCAAAGAGGCACTTCACAACAATGGCCCCCAAACTCCAAGCATGATCACCCCAAGCCAAGATCTTCCAGCAGTCCTGCACGACAATTGACTACCAGCCGCCAACACCATGATAACCGCCAGGCCTCCTTCCACTATTCTTGACCGAAAACCAGCCTGAAAGCATTTAAAGGAAAGCACATTTGACCAAACACTGAATGTACGTCAAAAGTTTCACAACCAAACGCCACTGATGAATTTATAGCTTATTTCACAACACCATCTGTGCATGACAACCTAACTCCAACCACACTGTCGTGTGTGATTATTTCACTCACTGATTGTGCTTGTTGTTTCCAATGGACGAAGTTGTAATTAAGGTAGAATAATTTTTGACAGATTTATTTCTGCTTATTGGAATGCCTAACATGCCTATGTTTATTACATAGAACATAGAATATAGAAAAGTACAGCACAAGAACAGCCCCCATCGGCCAACAACGTCTGTGCCAAGGTAAGCTAATCGCATCTGCCTGCACATGATCTCTACCTTCACATTCCCTGCATATCCATATGCCCAGATAAAAGCATCTGAAATGCCACTATCATTTCTGCAAGCTACAATATGTGAGCAAGATCTTTTTACACAATGTGGTGGGTGCCTAGATCTCCAGCCCCAGCAGCATGTTCCAGGCACCTACAACACCGTCTAAAAGAAAATTGCCCACACATCACCTTTAAACTTTGCTCCTCCCATCTTAAGGCAAAGCCCTCAAGTTTTTGGCATTTCCACCCTGTGAAAAAGAATGTGACTGTCTATCATATCTACGCATTTCATAATCTTATACCCTTTTATCCGATCTCCCTCAGCCTCCGATGCTCCAGGGGTGGACAGGAGGAAGAATTCAAGGATGGGCTCAAAGCCTCCTTAAATAAATGCAATTTCCCGACAAATTCCTAGCAGCAGTAGCATGGCATGATCCAGAGGCCGAAAGATCATGACATTGACTTCCTTAAGCAAAGTAGTCAAAGTGCACATGTGAGGTTTCATGTGAGGTTACAATAGATCACTAGTCTCAGGGAGATACAAAAATTGTCATTCAGGCTCCTGCCCGTTGAAAATCAAAGGTTTGGAAAAATAAGACTACTGAAGCTTACGTTCAGTGGCTAAATACAAATTGGGGGTTTTTTTCAGACCAGTGAGGGTGGAAAATCGCAGCATAAACAAATTTTGACTTGTATTGCTGTTACGTTCATTCGGTGAATTATTGTAATGGGGGAAAAACAGATGGAACGTCAAACAAAAAAGTTCCACCAAAAAATCAACAGTTGAATTTCCCAAATAATGCAAATAAATCTAGAAAAATGTCCAGATGTACCCTGGGATAGCCAGTTTTAAATTCACTGCAATGTTTTTAAGAGGACAACTATGTTAAAGTTCAAAGGTAGACTAAATGCTGGAGAAACTCAGCGGGTGAGGCAACATCGATGGAGCGAAGGAAATAGGCAACGTTTCGGGCCGAAACCCTTCTTCAGACTGAACTATGTTAAAGTTCATATTGGTGAGTCCTAGGTTTCAGCACCATGGCCAGTTCTGGTACTACATCGAGACACTTGTCAAGGCCTTAAAGAACGTGCAGAAGATATTTACTGCAAAGATAAGAGGGATAAGGAACCTCAGTTACACAGAGATACTGGAGAAATTAGAATTGTTCTTCTTAGCACAGAGGTTAAAGAGAAATCCCAAATGCTTTTGTTACCATTAATAAGGAGAATCTGTTGACAGCAGCAGAAGAGTCACAAGCCAGGAGATATTGCTTTAGGATTACTTATAGGAGAGCCAGAAATGAAATGCAAGGGAATAAAAATAATATAATTACTTCCTACAGTCTGGAATGCACAGTCTGAACGTATGGTGCAAAAGATATTTTTGAAAAAAATTGCTAAATACAAAGAAGGGAAAAATTGCATGAGGATAGGTAAAGTGTAACGCACTAAAACATGAAATATGAGTGAGGAAGGCCATTAAGCCCCACAAACCTGCTCTGCCATTTAGTAAGATAATAATGGCCGTTTGATTGTAACTTCAAATGTGTAGACTTATTGGGCACATTTAGACTTCAAAATGAAAATGGCTCATGTCCTCCTGCTGTGCAGTATAATTCTATGCATGATTATCATAATGCTTGATTGCCATTATTGGGAGCTGGACAGTAATTTTCTTTTTAATTCTCTGGATATGAAATGCTTTGAAATTATCTCAAGAGACAAGAGGGTGAAGGAACCATTTTCAATTACGTCAGGGAAGATATATGGCAGTGATTGGTTAGTCACCTATCAGTTGATCACTCCGATCAATTTTTTTGTTCAATTGCATGCCAGGGGTTAAAACAGATGGCTTTCCACAGGCACCAGTTTTCGAACCTTGCAATGAAATTGAACATTTCCTCAAGACTCCATTAGTGCAGATCGGTAGAGAAGGAGAAATAACCTTCAGGTGCAGCTGCAACATAAATTAGGTCATCTCCACACAGGGAGTGCCTGACCTGAAGGCCATTTCCAGACCTTGCAGTCTTTATTTCAGATTTCCGCCATGCTCCTTATTTTGCTTTGGTATTGGTGCATGTCGGCTGAATGCAATGAGAATTAGCTAAAAAACGTAGTTGCGACAATTCAGTGCGTCACACAATCACTGTGTTGCTCCATTCATTTACCCACTATTTAACTGCCAGGCACAATAATCATTAGAGTGAAAGAGGTTATTAAAGGGAGCAACTGAGAATTACGCTAATTGCATCACAAACTAACCTGGAAACAGAACTAGGCTGGCTGTAGCTAGCACAGCAGCTGCGTATACTAATACGTCCCTTGGGAGAATTTGCATTCTCCAACGTACTGCTGGATTAATGTTTTCTAATTTTATGCAGAGCACAAAACATGCAACATTAACCTATTCTGAAAAGAGATATTTCCCTTGCAGTCCCCGATTAACATTTCCTGAAATGCTCCTTTTGAATGCCAGATCACTGCCTTCTCTAGCAGTATTTGAGCACTTTCAATACTCTCATGTATATCTGCTGTACTTTCCTATCACGACCTTCAAACAACCTCTGTCTAATACTGCAAACTCTAGGCTCATTCCCTTCATCTACTCCAATGTTGCTTTATTTGTCACACGCACAGTGATATTATTTTTTGCATATTTACATATGGCGCCATTTCCGAAGTCTTTCTACATCAACATAATGAAAGCAAATTACGAGCGCATATTTCCAAATAGGCTTTTCCACAAATCAAAATTGGAATATTAACTTGTTCCTTAGCTTAAGAAAGCAAGCTTCCAAATATCAATTAGTTTAGTTCAGTTTATCTTTAGAGATAAAGTAAACTGCCCTCCCAAGACCACGATGGCCATCATAGTAAATTATTTGTACATTAACAAAAATAGATTTTTTGCATTATTCTATATATTTTAAAAACCATGTTTGCTTTCTTCGAAGTTCTTAACCCTCAAGTGGATATTTTTCTTACAACAATCCATCATTAATGGATCTCTTTGAAAATAAGAAGGCATTTGTATTTACGATGATACTCTCAAATTAAATATCACCTACCCATTAAGTCTACATTTCATTATACCCTGCTCACCATAATACAAAATCTACAAATACTTAACTATGTCATATCGTTATTCTTGAGATAGTCAATGTAAACTAATTTAATTCAAAGCAATAGAATTTATTTAAATCCCATTTGGTCTATTTATAGTTTAGGTCATAAGGGGTAGGAATAGAATTAGGCCATTTGGCCCATCATCAACAGCACCATTCAATCATGGCTGATCTATCTCTCCCTCCTAACCCCATTTTCCTGCCTTCTCCCCATAACCTCTGACACCTGTACTAATCAAGTTTATAACTAAAAAACATATTTTGCATAACATGCACCGATTATAAACCTAGTTGGCAAAAGAATGAATGAACCAAATGTCCGTGATATGAGCAATTTAGGATCCAAATGCCTAGATTTGCAAGTATGAGATGCCTTACTATCATTACTTCAAATATCACCGTGGTTTTAATGCATGACGAAAACTAGAATATCTACATGCTACCAAGGTAAAGTTTTGCCAGCTTGCCTTCGACAATGTTTGCACTGATCATAATAATAATATGCTAATAACTGCAGCACATCGAAAAGAAGTACTGCAAAGATCAAACTGCAGTAGTGACAGCTGTAACAATGTGACATTTCCTGATTTATATTCTCTATCCAAAATACCCTGCAGCCCAGTAGTTAACACGTGACCAATGTTTAAGATACACTGATTACTCTGAAGAGCAAAGCAGTTTTTCTCCCGGACTTGCATTAGGTTCATTGGATCCTTGGCAATTAAGAAAGTAGAATTAAAAATAGGCTGGCCCAGAAACTTGTTATATGTAATAATTCTCACGTTCTGCTCCAACTTCCTTGTTTGAGATGATGAGACCATCCCGCTACATCTTCAGTGAAGCCAAATAGTATTGTCAATGAAGAATAAAGACAAAAATCTCAAACCCACACCTATCACCATAAAGTAAAAGGGCAGGCGAGACATTGGAACACTATGACCTGCAGGTTTTCACTCAATCACATAACAGCCCAACTTGGATCTAGATAACATGATGGGAGACACAAAATGCTGGAGTAACTCAGTGGGTCAGGCAGCATCTCTGGAGAGAAAGAATGGGTGACGTTTCGGGTCAAGACCCTTCCTCGGACATGATGGGAGAACTACATCAGATAGTGACTCACCACCACCTTTTTAAGGGCAGACAGGAATACCATAAATGACTGGAGAAAAACATTGCAATTAAGTGATTGCAAAATACTTTAGTTGATGCATTTTTCTGCAGGATGATTGCATGCTGCAATGCCACCCCTACAGAGTTGTATTATTAATTGGCAGGTAGGGAACAAACAAACATGCAACATGGTGAGCACCGTGGTAAATAGTAACTGTCTGGTATATTAATAGAAGGACTTTCATTTTCTACCAATAAACAAATCATACCCTATTAAAGAGCACCAATTACCAATCTTCAGTTACGCATCAAAATCACAGAATGCAATTGAATAAAGTAGCTTCAAAATGTCACCAACAAATCACCAAATGCATTGCCGCCATTTCATACTGTTGAAATAAAGTGCAACACATTTGATGTAACAAATAATCAAACCTACCCCGACCACTCCCATCTCTCACCCTCTCCCTTAAATCAAGTCTTTTTTTAACTGAATCGGTCTATATTATCGACACTTAAACGTTGCAAATGGGTTTTTCAACCGCAGTGCCCTTTGCAATTTAAAGCAAACCACTTCTAAATATGGAAAGGACACGTGTGAAGAAAGCACAACTGACATGATGATACAGCGTGCCAAATTGACATTGCACTCTTCCATTACTCACCTGATCTACATTTGTATCTGCACTGTTACACAATATGATTGGACAGATCCATGTAAGTGGCCATCCAATCCAGAAAACCTATCAGATCACTTAATAATTAAGTACTTCCTCTTCTGCTAGCATCCATTTCATGGTCAAATTTAGAAAAGAACTGATGACGGCTAATTTGGTGCTTAAAATAAATAATAAAAGGAAATAGCAATCAGATGTTGTTTTACGGATAAAGGGAAATGCACCATCGTTTCTCTGCATTTTCTATGTTCAGTTTCAATGGAGTGGGAGTGGGATAATATATTGCAGATTACATCTTACATCCAGTAAGGGAAAACAAACTCTAATACAAAGAAAAGTTGCCGATTAAAGAACTGGCATAACTTCAGTACATTTTGTCCTTTTCCAGGACGCGAACATATTTTATTTTGTGTGTATGGGCCAACTGCAAAGAAATTATTATTGCAATCCAGAGTATGATTAATTATTGCCTTGATATTTAAAATATATACTGTTGATCTCAGTAGTAGCCATTTGAGCAAATCTTATCATGACAGCCACTGATGATACTCTAGTTAGCAAATATTTGTTTAACCTCACAGCAGAGTCACTGGAGAAGCTGAGGTTGTTCATAAAGCAGAGATAGTTTGGAGGAGATTTGATAGAAATTTTCAAACTTGTGAGAAACTGCTTCCAGCAATATCATCAACACTGATATATAAAACAACTTGAAAAAGATCAAAAGATCAGGTGGGATCCTTAAAGGGCTTTCTCATGGTTCGACCTGACGCAAGACTTAACAAGAGTTTAACATCGTGGGAACCTCCTGCGATAACAGTACGGCATTCGTGGACCACCGAGGACCTCCGTGGCGCTAACGGCAGGTAGTCGTGTAACTTTGTAAAGTCGGGAGAAAATTCAAACATTTTTGAATTTCTCCAAGAGTGACTTGAGCACTTTTTGGTGAGCGTTGCAACATTGTATGAACGCAGATGCCAGTGCGATATCCGTGCGATATCCGTAATGACTCTTGCAGATACCGTGGGAACTCCTGCGAACGGTAAACCCGGAAGCTTGACAGAGGGGACATAAGGTGAGTAAAAAAGGTGGTCTCAATATCGCCAATGGACCATGTGTCCATCGAGGACGTCCCACCTAATTGTCATTGTTTGAGAATCTTTTTCACAGTAAAAAGACTTGCAGAGATGCCTCAGAAAAGCGCAAAGAAAGGGGTCAAAGAAAGTCAGAAAGTTTTTAGCCATGCAGGTAAATGAGGAGGAGACTCAGCAAGAGAGACAGGTGGAGAGGCAAGAGGAGATGCCAGAGATACCACTGCCTGTGGGCTCCTTGGAGCAGGGAGAGGGTGATCAAGGTGGATTTGAGATTGCCTCCCCAGTAGCTGTTGCCTCCCCAATAGCCTCAGCAGACGATAACATAAAGGGAAGATGGCAGAAGGTAAGGCCATATAACTTCAACAGGGAACAAGAGGGGGAACTGGTGGAGTGGTACCAATGCAATGAGATTCTCTATGACAAATCCAGAGAGGATTATAGAAATAGGGAGAGAAAGCGCAACCTGCTGGAGACGAAGGCTGCGGAGTATCCCGGGTGCTCATGTGAGTATCTATAACAATATATTAGTTTATGTACAGGAGAACAATTTAATGTTATCCATGATTTAAAAACATACAATGTTACAGATGTAAAAGTGCTGTTTTTGCAGTTACCTTTAATTTATCTTATAAGTCTGTCTGTTCCCTGCAGCTGCAATGTAAAAGTAGTGCCAGACAGCTTTTACACCCTCTTTGTTTGAAGTAGGAATCATGTCTCTAAGAGCCATAAAATAAATTATGCATGAGGGCAGGCAATTTTCACTTGTAATGCTTGTCTTCAAAAAGGCCATCTGTATTGACCAACTTGTGCTCTGTTATCCAAGAAGAACAAGAAATAACACATTAAATGTGGAGGGCATGCTCTTAAACAGGCCTGTCTTTACTGACCAAAACTTTAATTTAACGGAATAGATCCAATGCTTGAAGTTCTATTTAATTCCAGCACGCTACTTTAATGCAGATGACCAACTTTTGCAATGGTTCGCTAACCAGAGGACCATTTACGGAAAAACCACCGCCCTTGGGACCAGATCAGGGTCAGCTGGAAACAGACAGACAGAGAGGAATAGGTGGATAGAGGAGAGGTGGCGTTTCCTATCAGGGCATATTGTGCGTGCAGTGACTAGGACTAGCGCACCCAAGGTACTTTTATCACAACAAATATTTGAGGTCTTGAGGCTCTGGACACTATGTGTAAATGACTTCATGTAATTCCTACAGGAAAAACACATCATTGAACAGGCGTTGGATGATCCTCTGGAAGGGACTTCCACACCGAGCCCATCCACCAGCCAACAGCACCGCAGTAGGCACAGTGCAAGCATCGACCTCACCTCACCCGGAGGTGCTGAAGAAGGGATAGACGTTTATAAGAATCACCTGAGGCCAAGTAGCGGAGGGTGATTGCTATGCGCAACCCTGGTTCCAGTGCCTTTCTCATTACAGTGTCAGTCTTCTTCAGCAGAGGTCCCAAATTATTCTTTAACTCATTAAAGAGCTCGGGTGAAATTCTGACAAAGTTTTTGAATGCACTTTTATCCTCTTCGCACAGCACATTAAGCAGTTGCTCATATTGTCCAAATTGAGGTCTCCGTTGAAACATGGGCTTAACCCAGTGAGACTTCCTCTTAATTCTCTTTTTAATTAATCTCACCCTTCTGCCTTCACGCAAGCGTTTTCGATGCACATGTTGCGCTAATGCTTACAGCACGTCAATGAAAATAACAACCAGCCTGTACTCGAACCAACTTTGTATAGGCATGTCTGCAAATGAGCCAATTCTACGAACGGAGGATATTTATATAGTGTGTGAAAAAAAGTGACATCATTTGTGCCACGTGATTAACTACACTACAGTCCACGATGTTCATTCACGATTAACGGGAAAGATCGGGAGACGGACAAGCCACTCGCACAAATGACAGAATTGCCGAGTACCGTGGGAACTCTTTATCTACCCCCCGTTATATCGTGCGGAACTCGTGCTGGACCACGACCACTTCACTCTGGTGACATCTTGCGTCAGGTCGCACCGTGAGAACCGGCCATTACATCTTCATCTTGAATGTAGTTCCAGAAATGCACAGATGAAATTAAATTCAGCGATAACTTACCATATGGAGGAATATTTGCAGGTGTTTGGGAGAAATCTACCAAGTGGCACTAATTGAATAACAGTTCCAAATAGTTTGGCTTGGGCTTGAACCATATAATCACTAGCTAGAGCCAATTAAACAACCCAGTTCACAGCAAACGCCTTCTGATGCTCTTTATTTTTATATCACAATGCTTCTGCCTTCCAGGGGGTGAATTCGAGTGCCCACACTGTGTCCCTGAGTTATTGATCACTTTGTGTAGGAAACAAGGCAATTTCTGGTCACCCAGGATAGATTTTCATAGTTTTATAAAGCTCAATCAAATCTGCCTTCAGCTTCCTCATTTCCACCCTCCAGCCATGGTAAATTGATCATAAATCTCCTTTACTACCCTTTCTAGTGCAATTTCATCCTTGTAAGTGTGGTGGCTCAGTGCACAATACAACTGTGGCCTGACTCATATTTTATACAGGCTTATCATTATCATACTCCTCTTACATTCTGTACCTTGGCTAATAAATGCAACCATCTTATGTTCAGGAGTCTGCGGACATTAAATCTAAGATGTCTCTGTTCAGTTATTTGTGGCACAGCATTCTACACTTCACCCATTTTAGTATGCTTTTTTCCACTCTGGTAAGAATGTTTGTTCTTAAGAGGCCTTTTAATACCTCCAGTCTTTGTCGGGTCAAAAGTTGAAATATCTTCCATTAGTACAGTATTCTTTATTACTTGTCAAAATAGTAGGCTGGGATTTTAAGATACAAACATCATGTAGTTTATGTGTAGGAAGGAACTGCAGATGCTGGTTTAAATCGAAGATAGACACAAAATGCTGGAGTAACTCAGCGGGACAGGCAGCATCTCTGGAGAGAAGGAATGGGTGATGTTTCGGGTCAAGACCCTTCTTCAGACATGTAGTTCGTGTTTTGGCTGCCAAATAATTGCTGTTAGGCTTACCTCAATCACAGCCCTCTTGTGACTAAGTCAGATCACTCAGCCGAGCATCCAAAGTCAGAGATCGGAACACACACACAGTTTGAAGAAGGGTGTCGACCCGAAACATCACCCATTCCTTCTCTCCAGAGATGCTGCCGGTGTCGCTGTGTTACTCCAGCATTTTGTGTGTATCGTCGATTTAAACCAGCATCTGCAGTTCCTTTCTACGCACAATCTGGTGTCAGACTGAAAATTTGTTGTTTTGCCAGTGTTCCTCCCTTTCACAGGAGATGATAACCCAAGACTCTGTTCACATCTGAATATATTGTATGGCAATATTGAACAAGTAGAGTTATCATCTTGGCTAACAGGTATTCACATATATTGAAGTTAGATAAAAATGCTGGAGAAACTCAGCGGGTGAGGCAGCATTTATGGAGCGAAGGAAATAGGCGACGTTTCGGGTCGAGACCCTTCTTCAGATTGATGTGGGGATGGGGGGGGGCGGGAAGAAGAAAGGAAGAGGTGGAGACAGTGGGCTGTGGGAGAGCTGGGAAGGGGAGGGGAAAGAAGGAGAAAGCAGGGACTACCTGAAATTGGAGAAGTCAATGTTCATACCGCTGGGGTGTAATATTGAGGAGGATTGTAAAAGACTCCAAGAAGTCATTTATAGGCTAGCTGAATGGGGCAAAAGAGCGGCAGAAGAAATGTAATTAATTCAGGCAGTACACTGTGGCTGAAAAGTGGCAAGTAAAAGCATAAGGGATTCTGGGATTCATAAATGACGATTGAACACAAAAACAGTGAAGTTATGTTGAATTTGTGAAGAACACTAGAGATGACTAGCACCCCGTAGAGTTTTGGAAGGATATGGTAACTTGGATCTGGTAACTAGAATGGTTACAGCATTGAGGGACTTCAGCTATAAGGTTAGACTGGAAAAGTTGTGGTTGTTTTTATTGAAGCAGGGAAAAGTTGAAAGGAGATTTTGTCGAGGTGAAAAAGATCAAGAACAGTTTCTCTCTATTTGCTCTATGCAAAATGGTTCAAGAACCATTAAAAAAGTTTCGGGCAGAGAAGGGATGCAAGGAAAACGTTCTTAATTCGGAGTTATGATTTACCTATGGAATTCACTACCTTCAAGAGAGTGAAAACGGAATCAATCAAAAACTTGATACAACTTGGTAGAACATGAAACTGAAAATAAGATTCAAAATTATCCCAGTTTAAAGATTTCATTAAATATGCTAAAATTACTGTGAGAACTTCATGCTCACTGAGTCAATGATCCCAGGAATGAGTGGGTTAACATATGATGAGCGTTTGATGGCACTGGGCCTGAACTTGCTGGAGATTAGGATGAGGGGGGAACCTCAGGTCACCTCATTGAAACTTACCGAAATGTGAAAGGATTGCACAGAGTGGATGTGGAGAAGATGTTTCCACCAGTGGGAGAATCTTGGACTAGAGGTCACAGGCTCAGAATTAAAGGACATTCCTTTAGGAAGGGGATGAGAAGGAATTTCTTTAATCAGAGGGTGGTGAATTTGCGGAATTCTTTGCCACAGAAGGCTGTGGATGCCATCAGTGGATATTTTTAAGGCAGAGATAGATAGATCTTGATTTGTACAGATGCCAGGAATTATGGGGAGAAGGCAGGAGAATGGGGTTAGGAGAGATAGATAGATCAGCCATGATTGAATGGCAGAGCAGTATTGATGGGTAGAATGGCCTAATTCTGCTCCGATCACTTATGACCTTCTGACTTTTGCGAAGAACAGGATGAAAGGTGGAAGTATTTAGCCTGAGGGAGCAGTACAATAACATGCACTGACAAGAAATAGGTCACTTTATGAACACTATCATCAAATAGATGGTGTTTAAATCCACAAGAGACAGAGGCCAAAAATGATTGCTGGAATAGAATTAATTGATTGGAGATTGGGTAAAATCGTTAGGTTATCACATTTAAATTGTGATCTATTAATCTGCTCCACAGTTTTAAAATGAGAAATATTTGAGGATGACACAAAAATATCCAGCACATCTTCTTTTAGCAAGCTGTTCCTGTTCAGGATAAGCTTTCTGCCCCAGGCCCAGAGAGAAAACGCACCATTTTGACCCAGTGAATTTTGGCAGCAGATACAATCCAATAACATAATGGTTACATTGCTTGTCCAACAGCCAGAATTCCGGATTACTGATTTAGAGACAAGACCTATCATGGTAGCTGGAGAACTTTAGTTAATTAATTAATGCTCGTATCAGTGACCATAAAATTACTCAATTGTTCTACAAAAGGCAACCGAGATCAGTAACATCCTTCAGGCAAGGAAATTTGCTATCTTTGTCCAGTCAACACACAGATTGGGAGGTTAAATTTTCTCTAGTGTGTCGGTGAGTGGTCAAATAAGTTATTGGGAATGTGGGGAGAATACAATGAGATTTATGTAAATAGGTGTTTGATGGTCAGGAAAGTTGTGTGGGCTAAATAGCCCACTTCTGTGCTGTGTGAATAGGTAAGGAAGACAGTGGGTTGTGGCGGAGGTTTGGAGGTCTGTGATCAGTGGTACCCTCCATGGTTTGTGGTTATATGACGCATTCCTTCTCTCCAGCAATGCTACCTGTCCCCATGAGTTACTCCAGCATTTTGTGTCTATCTTCAATGTAAAACAACATCTGCAGTTCCTTCCTACACTTGGTAAGGAAGGCATTGAGTATAAGTCTCAGGAAGCCTAGCTGCAACTGTATAAATGTTTGCTTAGACTAAATTTGGAGTACAGTGTGTTGTTCTGGTAATTCTTACAGGAAGGACGTGGAGGCTTTGTAGAAGGCGTGAGGAGATTCATCAGGAAGTTACCTCGACGAGAGACTTAGCTAAAAGGAGTGGATTTTTCCAACTGGAGCGTCAGGGTTTTCCCTGGAGTGTCAGAGGCCATGGGGAGACCTGATAGAAGTCTATAAAATTATGAGTGTTAGAATAGTGTCAATTGTCAAGGTATTTGTTCCAGGGCGGAAATGTCAAATACTGAAGATCATAGCTTTAAGGTGAATGGGGATGAGTTCAATAGAGATGCTTGGGGCCATTTTTTGTTTTACAGAGAGAGCCATGTGCCGGGAATGAATGGGCAGGGGTGATGGTAGAAGCAGACACACAGTGCCATTCAGAGGCAATTAAACAGGCACATCATAATGCAGAGAATGGAGGAATATTGAACATATGCAGACAGAAGTGGTTAGTTTAACTTGATATCATGTTCAACACGGACATCAGGAGCCAATAGGTCTGTTCCTGTGATGCAACTGTTCTTCATTCTATGGCCCATAGGAATGGAGTCTATGAAATTAATAATGCGAATGAAAATGATGAAACAGATATTGTCCACCTGCTTTCATGATAGATGATACAAAAAACATACCAGAAATAGCTGCAAAATCAGGAATTGAAAAGGAGTTTGAAACTCAGGAGACATAAATTTGTCAAGGAAATGGCACTGAACAAATTGGAGGTCGGTGCTGAAAGGATTCAGATCCCAATAGATTATGTCCCAGGATCTTAAAAGAAATGACTCTTGAGAGAAATTGATTTTAATTTCCCATCACTCCGCAGAATTGAAAATAGCAAATGTATTTCCTTCAATTAAAAAGGAGACAAAAGAAGAAACGCAAGAAAATATTGTCCATTTAGTCTAATATCTGTCGAGGGAAATATTATTCATCATTTCGACAGTGACTGTAGCAGGCCACTTAGAAAAGTCCGAGGTATTCCTACAAAGTCTGCAGAGTTTTCTGAAAGGGATATCAATTAGTCCAATTTATTTGGGTTCTTTGAAGAAGTAGCTTGTGGTGGGGATACAGGGGAACAAGTCAATCTAGTGTACTTCGATTTCCGGAAAGCATGTGGTAAGGTGATGCATCAAAGTTATTGCTGAAACTATATAGAGAAATGGCATAGAGATAACAAATTGATGTAAATAGAGATATGGAACAGGCAGAAATGGATTTGTTTTTGTTGGCAATGTTTAGATATGTTGAGCCACATGGAGCAGTGCTAGAGAATTGAATTGAATTAAATTGAATTGAATAGAATACATTGTATTAGCCAAGTATGTAGACATACAAGGAATTTGCCTTGGTGCTTTGCTCGCAAGTAACAAAATGATATACAGTAGACAATTAAAAATAAAACATGTGAAGAATGAAATAAAATACCAGAGCTCAAGGAGGCTACAGACTCTTGGCTGTTGAGTAGAGTTACTGCTCGTGCAAAAAAGGCTGTTTTTATGTCTGGCTGAGGCAGCTTTGACAGTCTGGAGTCGCCTTTCAGAGGGAAGTGATTCAAAGAGTTTGTGGCCATGTTGAGAGGGGTCAGAGATGATCTTACCCGCTCGCTTCCTGGCCCTTGCAGCGTACAGTTCGTCAATGGGGAGAAGGTTGCAGCCAACAACCTTCTCGGCTGATCGAATGATGCGCTGCAGCCTCCGGATGTCGTGCTTGGTGGCTGAGCCAAACCAGACCATGATGGAGAAGGTGAGGACAGACTCTATGATGGCAGTATAAAACTGGACCATCATTGCTTGTGGCAGATTGTTTTTTCTCAGCTGTCGCAGGAAGTACACCCTCTGTTGGGACTTTTTGACTGTGGAGTCGATGGTGCCCCCCCCCATTTAATGTCCTTTGAGATGATGGTTCCAAAGAACTTAAATTACTCCACATAGGTGACTGTGGTGTTGTTGATGGTGAGTGGGGGGAGGGGAGGGGGAGCTCGCCTAAAATCTACAATTAAATCCACTGTCTTAAGAGCATTAGGATCCAGGTTGTTGCGATGGCACCAGGCCGCCAGCTGTGTCACTTCCTGTCTGCAGGCAGATTCCTTCCCATCCTGGATCAGTCCAATCAGGGTTGGGTCATCCGCAAACTTGAGAAGCTTGACAGAGGAGTCAGTGGAGGTGCAGTCGTTGGTGTAGAGAGAGTAGAGGAGAGGGGAGAGTACGCAGCCTTGCTGTGCTCCTATTCTGAGAGTCTGTGGGTCCGATATGAGGTTTCCCAGCCTCACTTGCTGCTTCCTGTCTGTCAGGAAGTTGATGATCCACTGACAGAGGGGTTCAGGCACAGTCAACTCGGAGAGTTTGGAGTGTAGTAGCTCTGGCACAATGGTGTTGAATGCAGAGCTAAAATCCACAAACAAAATCCCCTGGCGGTCTAGGTGCTGTAGGATGAAGTGCAGGCCTAGGTTGACTGCACCATCCACTGATCTATTGGCCCGGTATGCAAACTGCAGGGGGTCCAGCACAAGTCTTTCAAGGGTCTTCATGATTACAGAGGTCAGTGCGACAGGCCTGTAGTCATTAAGACAAGTAATCCTTGGCTTTTTGGGTACAGGGAACAATAGTGGAGACTTTGAAGCAGGGAGGGATAGTGCAGGTTTGCAGGGACTGGTTGAAAATGTCTGTGTCGACTGGTGCCAGTTGTTCGGCACAGAGCTTGAGGGTAGAGGGGGAAACATTGTAAAGAGTATCAACTCTCTATAATTTAAATGTCATGAAAGAAGGATTCCTAAATTTGTACATGATGCAAAAATGGATAGCAAAGAGGACATAAGGAAGTTATAGAGGGATAGACAAAATGTGAAGGAAGGAACTGGAGAACTCTGGTTTACATCGAAGATACGTCACCCATTCCATCTATCCGGAGATGCTGCCTGTCCCACTGAGTTAATCCAGCATATTGTGTCTATCTATAGAGGGGTAAACATGTCAAATGGGTAGACAAAGATCTGTAATGGACCAAAATGTCAGAACCTATGGAATTGTCCACTTTGGCAGGACTATTTTTTTAAATGTCTATTATGTGCATATTGCATCATTTCAGGATCCAGAAGGAACATAGGCACCCTGATTCATGATTCTGAAAAGGTAAATTTGCAGGTATACCTAGTGATTAGGAATGCTAACATAATTATATATTGGTTGGAGAATTACATACAACAAGGATGGAATACATAAGGAGGGAATTCTGTTAGTGATACCAGATCTGGAGGTCTATATACAGTTTTGCAGTCCTTAATGATGGATATTAATGTGGTGGAATGCAGTTCAGAAATAAAGTTTATTGGACTATTTGAAATGGATGGGTTGGCTTGAGCAAGGCTCAGATAAGATAGGCTTATATCAGCTGGAGTTTCAAAGAGTGAAAGGGACCTTAATTGAATTAGGTGGTATCCTCAGCAGTCCTGACAGAGTGGGATGTTTCCACATGTGGGGGAATTGTGAGGATAAATGACATCACATCCTTCACAATAATTCTCAACACCAGTACCCCAAAAGGATGTGTCCCCAATCTCCTACTAAAAACTCCATACACTCATGACAATGTAGCCAAATTTGGCTCTAACTCCATTCACAAGTTTGCAGATAATGCCACGATGGTGGGCTAGATCATGAACAATGATAAGATGGAGTTTAGGATGGAGATAAAGAACAGTAACATGGTGTCTGAGTGACAACCCTCTCTCTCAATATCACCAAGATGCAGGAGCTAGTGATCGACTTCAGGAAGCACGGTGGAGTACATATCCTAGTTGGCATCAATGGTGCCAAACTGTAAATAGTTGACAGCTTAATGTTCTTTGGCGTAAATAATATTCAAAGAAGATTCAAAGATGCTTTATTGTCACATGTACCTGGGTAGAGTGAATTTCTTTCTTTTTGCAAACAATACACAAAGTATGCAAAGAGTTGCCAACTTGTCAACAAAGGTTAGTGTCTTCAGAATCAATCGTTAGTGATCAAACAGTGAACAAATGACAATAGCAAACTAAGGTTTTTTTGGAAAACATAATAGAAAAGGCCCTGCAAATCAATGATTTAGAAACATTCCCTAGTGAACTTGAAAAGCTACAGACAAATTTACAGAAAAGGAACAATTACTAAACTCTTTGATGGCAACGTAGTAATCTAATCCTTTTAGTCAATAGATTCACTAATCAAAGACTATGGCCTCAAGACATAAAAGTCCAATCAAATCTGCTAGTTTTCTGCTCAAATGTGTGTGCAAGCAGTAAGTACCAAAACTAAACTGGGAACAAAACCCAGGACAAACGTCTTTGTGGGCTCTGTTTCAGGACTTTCCGTTGTTTTTAAAGCATACTGATCACTACTATCTATTTCATGGCCTTGTTTAGATTTCTTTGTTCCCTAAAATACTTAATGGCCCAACCTTTCATGGTGGATTTCCTCCTCTTACTAGACCTATCCTTCCCCCTTCCCCCACATCCCTCATCCACACCACCCGCTGATCAAGACAAAATTTCCTCCGAATACATTGACCAATATCCATCTTTGGCCTAAAGCCTTCCGCACTAACAACACCACCAGTTTTCATGCCATCTTCATGATGCCATTTACTTCAATGGGCCCTTGAGCTCATAATCCTTGAGGCTCTGTTACCCCAATTGTCCCATTTTGCATTTTATAGAAACATATAAAATTCTTACAGGATTGGACAGGCTAGATGCAGGATTTTCCCGATGTTGGCGGAGTCCAGAACCAGGGGTCACAGATTAAGAATAGGGGGTAGGCCATTTAGGACTGAAATGAGGAGAATATTTCTCACCCAGAGGGTTGTGAATGTGTGGAATTCTCTGCCACAGAAGGTAGTGGAGGCCAATTCACGGGAGAGGATTACTTCTTGAGAAAATTACGGAGAGTCGGTATGTCAAGAACGATTCTCTTGAACTTCTACAGGTGCACAGTAGAAAGCATGCTGACTGGTTGCATCGTGGCTTGGTTCGGCAACTTGAACGCCCAGGAGCAGAAAAGACTGCAAATGGTTGTGATCACAGCCCAGTCCATCACCGGCTCTGACCTCCCCACCATCGAAGGGATCTATTGAAGTCGCTGCCTCAAAAAGGCAGCCAACATCATCAAAGACCCACACCATCCTGGCCACACTCTCATTTCACCATTGCCATCGGGAAGAAGTTACAGGAGCCTGAAAATTGTGACATCCAGGTTCAGGAACAGCTTCTTCCCAACAGCCATCAGGCTATTAAACACAACAACAAATAAGCTCTGAACTACAACATACTATTATTATTGTACTATATTTGGTTATTTATTGAGTATGTGTGCATGGGTGTATATACACAGAACATTTCCCTCCAATTATGTACTATATTTACATATTCTGTTGTGCTGCAGCAAGCAAGAATTTCATTGTCCTATCCGAGACATACTGTATGACAATAAAACACTCTTGACTTGATTTGTTTTCAAGACTTATTTTTTCTTAGAGCTAACGGAATCAAGGGATATGGGGAGAAAGCAGGAACGGGGTACTGATTTAGGATGATCAGCCACGATCATGTTGAATGGTGGTGCTGGCACGAAGGGCCGAATGGCCTACTCCTACAGTTTCTATGTTTCCTTTGCAATATGCACATGTGGGACACCTCCATTAAGGTGTAGTGTGTGATGAGTCTTTGCTTTGCAGATGATTTGCCAAATGTCATAATCAGACCGTTAGCTAAATGCTATTGCCTCGCCACCATTGAAGATTTTTTTTTCTCTGCAGGATCAAACACCCTCCTCACATTTTATCCATCAGTGTTTATCCATAGAAACATGAAACCAAAGGTTTCTTGTACTTGGGACAACAGTTTTAGTTTTGGGTCACGTGGAACAAGAAAGGATGGAGGATGATTTGCTTCCACTGGACTCTTGTGGGGGATGAGGCAAACGTTAGAAGGTTGCTACAAAGGAATCATGGACTCCTCCACAAATGGGGCAGTCTGACGAGGCAGATGAGTTGTGAGTGGGTAGTTTGTGCGGTAGGGAGGGCTCCTTCCGCAGCTAACACAAGGATTCTGTGCACTCTTCATGCACAAAGTCCAGTGTCTTAATTTTCACCCAGAGAGTTGTGAATCTGAGGAATTCTCTGCCACAGAAGGCAGTTGAGGCCAATTCACTGGATGTTTTCAAGAGAGAGTTAGATTTAGCTCTTAGGGCTAAAGGAATCAAGAGATGCGGGGAGAAAGCAGGAACAGGGTGCTGATTTTAGATGATCAGCCATGATCATATTGAATGGCGGTGCTGGCTGGAAGGGCCGCATGGCCTACTCCTGCACCTATTTTTCTATGTTTTCTAAGTTCTATTTGGTACAGTAGCGTCTACATGGCAAACTCAAGTACAATAGGTGGAACAAAGGGAAAGATATAGAGTGGATACAAAGCTCCCAGTACTGTAGCGCTATGCTGAGTGGCGTTTACGAGGCTTTGAGACAGACACAGGGAGATGCAGGAGATGGAGGGATATATGGAAGGAACCAGTATTGTTTGAATTTGGCATCATGTTCAACACAGACATTATGGACTGAACAGTCTGTTCTTGTGCAATACTGTGTTCTAGGTTTTGTGTGCACTCTTAACTTTTCAATCAAAATCTATGATCCCATTCAAGGGAATGACGTACATATCCATAACTCAAGGCCAACATAAAGCCCAGGAACCAGATACTAAGGGATGACAAAATCCGTGTGCGTACGTGGTGCCGACGAACGAGAGGCCGAAGCAAATAAGTTGAAGCCAAAGAACCGAATGGAAACGAGGCTGAAACGCCAATAAACCGAAAGAGTCCGAAGACGAAACGGCAACTAACCGAAAGGATGGGACTACTAAATGCAAACTAACGGAAGGGGCGGGACGCCTAAAAGCCAACGAACCGAAAAACTGCGTCGCCTAAAAGCAAGCTCAACGAATGGCCGCTCTGTCAAAACACCACCTACCCGAAAGGCGGCGGCGCCTACAGGCCAAAGGACCGACTGCCGCTCAACAGAAAAGTCCAATAACGGACATGACGTTGCCGGGGGGTGGGACTTGTCAGCGATTGGTCCAGACCCCCACGTCCATCACATCACTGTGAAGGCATGAACATTGTCCCAAACCTCCGCTCCACCCGACCCGCAGCCCGCGGAGGGTGGCCGTGGGAGAGTGGGGGCTGTCCCGAGGGATGTGCACCTTCGGCCGCTTTCAACTTGGTGCTTGGGTTCAGATTGTCCAGTCACCTATGGCTTGTGTGGGAAAATGAACCCCACGCTCCCGTCTCCCCCTTCTCTCTCTCCCCTCTTCTCTCTCTCCCCTTCTCTCCTCCTCTCTCTCCCCTCTTCTCTCTCCTCCCCTCTCTCTCCTCCTCTCTCTCTCCTCCTCTCCCCCCTCTTCCCCCTCTCCCCTCTCCTCTCTCCCCTCTCTCTCTCTCTTCCTCTCCCCCTCTCTCTCTCTCTCTCTCTCTCCTCCTCTCTCTCCCCTCCTCTCTCTCATCTCTCCTCTCTCTTCCACTCCTCTCTCTTCCCCTCCTCTCTCCCTCCCTTCTCTCTCTCCCCTTCTCTCCCCTCTCTCTCCCTTCTCTCTCTCCCCCCTTCTCTCTTCCGTTTCCACCCACAGTCACTGACCACGAAGCACCGCCATCAGACCCCAATCTCCACACCAGGGTGATTCTCCCCCCCCCCCCCCCCTCCCCTCACCCCCGACCCGGGGACAGACGGTTTATTTATTACCGTCTCGGTGTTTGCGGAACGCTCTCACACACAAAGCAGGCAGCATCTCTGGAGAGAAGGAATGGGTGACGTTTCGTGCTGAGACCATTCTTCAGAGTGCGTCTGAAAGGTCTCGACCCGAAACGCCACCCATTCTTTCTCTCCAGAGATGCTGCCTGTTCAGCTGAATTACTCCAGCATTTTGTGTCTATCTTTATGTAAGAACGATTTATACATGCAATACATGATATACACCAGTTAATTAACCATGTATAAATGTATATCATGTATTACATGTATAAATCGTTCTTACATTCGGGAACATGGTTAATTAACTGGTGGCATTATTTCCCTGTCCTAACAGCCTTTGTTTTAGCTGGTGATTACATTCATTCCATCCCTCCCTCGCAAAGATGTGGGATTTCAATTTGAGCGCACTTGTTTGAATAGATGCAAGCGGCATGTACAGCGTCTCTTCTGGGCACGCAATACACAAAGCCGATGAAATGAGACGACTGTCACACCAAAGATAGACACAAATTTCTTGAATAAGAAATACTGGAATACAAATAAAATTGCAGCTTCTGCAATATGAAGCTAAACATAAAATGATAGAACTCGATCAGTCAACCTGTTTGCATAAAACTCACAAGTCCATGTTCATAAGTGATAGGAGAAGAATTAGGCCATTCAGCCCATCAAGTCTACTCTGTCATTCAATCCTGGCTGATCTAACTTCCTTCTGAACCTCTCTCTCTCCTGCCTTCTCCCCGTAACGCCTGACACCCGTACTAATCAAGAATCTATCTACTTCTGCCTTGAAAATATCCATCGACTTGGCCACCAATCAACGTTTCAGGTCAGCAATCCTTCATGAATTTCTTTCCACAGATGCTGTTTGACCAGCTGAATTCTTCCAGCATTTCAACTTTTGTTTCAGAAGCATCGAAAGAGCTGTATTGCAGTTGGGCAAACCAGTGTGTGTAAAGATGTTCCTCACTTTGAGATAAAGTTTGGGACACCCTTAATCAAAAATATCAGGACCAGTTGGTATAGCCACTGGAAAATTGTGTGGAGAAGCCCTGTACTCAATATGCAAGGAAGTCCATACAATTTGCCAAGATTGATTCTTGATAGATTTGCCAAGTAGATTCCTGGTAAGGAAGGATAGATGAAGCAGACTGAACCTGCACTGCCTTGGATTTAAGGTGGCTGGTGATCTCAGTGAAATATTCAATATGTAGCTGGGCTTGAAAGGATAAATGTGGAGTTTGTTTTCTCTGGCTGGAAACACTGGAACAAGAGTTCACAATCTCATAACAAAGCGTTAGTCATTCAGAAAAGAGACAAGAAGGGATTTCTTCAGAATTCTTCAGATTTCTTCAGAATTCTATATCTCCAGCGGGACTGGAGAAGCTCAGTCATTGAGAATAATCAAGACAGATTGGTAGAATGTCATATAATTAAGGGCATTAATACGGGAATGATGCTGGAAAATGACACGGAGATAGAAAATCAGTCAGGACCTTATGGAAAGGCATAGTCTTACTTCTATTTCTCATGTTCTTAAGTTCAGAGTCAGAAATGAAGCTAGTAATTAGATGACATTCATTAATAAGGCAGGAGGCAATGTTTGGCATGGAACACCTTTTTCCAATGGGGAGGGTTCAGGGAGGTAAGATGTTAACTTGTTTTTGATGCGAGTTGTGACTACAAAATCAACGTTAAGAATTACTTCATGTGTTTCTTATATTCCTCCCGTCACGGATATGGGGCTGGATTTCCCTCTGAAATCATGGCTGAAGTAGATTAGACCAGTGCTTCTTAAACTGGTGAATGGTTCACCCAAGGGCGAATGAAATTATTTTAGGTTGAATAAAACTAGAGGGGTGAATGAAGGGTGAATGGTTTAATTTATTCAGATATTATATACATTTTTCTATAGTAAATTTGGGAAATATCCTGCTACTTTGAAATTAGAAAACCATAGGTGGAGAGAAAAAACATATCAAATGTCTATACTTAAAAAATCTATACTTAAAAAAGGCATTGCCATTAATGTGGTTAGTAAACTCTTATTGGTTTTAATGGCAGTGGAGCTGCAAATTTGATATGTTTTTTCTCTCCACCTATGGTTTTCTAATTTCAAAGTAGCAGGATATTTCCCAAATTTACTCTAATATAACCTTTTAGGGAAGACCAGATGAGCTAGTGGGATCATTCATTTTATAAATTGCAACACTGGAGGATCGTCGTAGCCAACTGTTGAACTGTATCGTTACTCTGTGTAGCAATTTAGCTACCAAAGTTGATATTTGGTGGTATTGTGAGCTTTTGTCAGGGAGAGTTATGGGGCTGTCCCACTTGGCGATATTTCAGCGGACTGTCAGCGACTGTCGAGTGGAACACACAAACACATCGCAAAGGCAGGGGCCAGGGCAAGCGGGGGAACGCTGTCTGAAATTCACACAGTACAAAGTCAAGGTGATACAGACACATACCGCGATGAACAGGAAGGTTGGCACTGTAATTAAGACGGCTAGCACAGTGTACGGTAAGCCCTTTAAAAGAGGGGAGAAGAAGGGAGAATATGGGAGAAGGGGGGAGAAAGCTTTTAAGAAGCCAGATAACTTTTAATAAGCCAGAGATACACAGCTGTGAAGTTCGGCAGACTTTTAACATTACCGGTCGGTTATCCTTGGTTCTGAAAACTCCTGCTTACGTTTTTTTCCCCAATGAGCCAATGAAAATGACCAGTCAGCAAAGGCGATTAACCAAAACTCCCTACGACTACCTCGACTACCAATAACTACATGGCGATCCCACTACAACTGCACCTACGACTACAGGATTATCGATTTCTTTCATGGCGACCAATTTTTGGTCGCAGAAAATTTCTCAACATGTTGAAAAATTTGCGGCGACCATACTGAGGCCACGACTAGTTCCCGGAATGCAGAACTCCTCGCGACCATGAAGGAGACTCACCAGAGACCACCAGCGAACCTGTGGCAACCATGTGGCGAGCGCAGTCTCCTGCACTCGCCTAAAAAGTCATCTAAGTGGGACAGGCCCATAATAGAAATTTATATTAGTTGGATACTAATATATTAAATCACATACTCCTTGGTTTTTTGAGCTAGTTTTCCAAGAAAAAAACTGCAGTAATCAAAGCCCGATAGGGTAGGATGGGGCTGAAGCCTAGTGTTTAGACGTTGGAATGGGTTTTTTTTATCGTTCCAATAGAATGATTTTCCAACTCACGTGGTAATTAAACTAATTTTTTCACTCCTAGTTTTCTTTACATATTTTTGGGATGTTCAAAATGTTGAATTAAATAAACACTTAAGAAATTAGTTAATTTATGTTTTTTGCTTATGTAACAAAATTAATTATATATAGAATTATACACTAGGGAGAATAAGATGAAAATTACCAAAAACCGTAAGAAAGTTTAGTCGAGGGTGAATGAAATTTTGTGATAAAGACTCAAGGGTGAATGACACTGAAATAGTTTAAGAAGCGCTGGATTAGACCACAATGGAGAATAAAGTTTGGTTGATGTGTATCCTGATCTGTTTGAAGAGGTTTTACTCTTGTTCAGTGACTTCAATTAACTTTTCAAACACACCAGTTTGTGAATTAACTTTGTGGCATGCAGTGTTAAATTAGCTTGCTGTCAGAGACTTGGAGAAGTGCACAAACAAGAAAATGCTACATTCTGGGATCCAATTAATCAAATGGAGAATTGTCATTTTAACCATCCCTCGGGCCACACTTTCGTTCCAATGGAGTCTATAATCAAAAAGGATGGGGAATTTGTTCATGGAAAAGGCAAATTAATCCAAGTGAATGTTTACTTCAGACTGGGAATTGTAACAAAAGACTATAGAAAGATGAAAAGTTACAAATTGCACAATTTAAAAATAAATGAAAAAGAAATAGCTTGATCGCTAACAGAGCAGTGATCACTAATACCTTTAGTCTTTCAGTTTCTTTTCAGACATTTTGTTACTTATTCTCCAGGAAAAGTTATACACTTTGCTTCTCTATAGCTCCACTAAATCTGACTATATTTATGGCAGACCTGAGACGTGCACAAAGCATAAATAATCAACGAAAATTGATTTATTAGGATGTATTGGTAAATTATGCTAAGGCGGACTGAGTTACGGAAATAAATTGTGTGGATGTAATGAAATGATGTCTTTAACTCAAGATATGTATAAACAGTTTAATATTTGTCCCAGTTTCTCGTTAATCTGTATACGTCATGTAAATAAACTTTTCATTGAAGTCAGGAGATGGATAAGTACCCAAACAAAAAAAGCTATTTCAATGTCTAATTATTAAATTTTGGGCTAATGCTTTTTAAACCACATAATACTTGTTATGTGGTGCTCAGTGATATGATGGCTATCCCCATGAATGAGCCTCATTCATTATTCCATTGACATATTAGCTGAAATATATTGTAATTCCAACATTCAAACCAAATCTACAATTCATTAAAATAAAATGTTCTGACCTGCTAAAATGAGCTAAATTAAATTTCATTTTAAGTTGTCTTTTTATTTCCACTGCTATTTCTCCACGTTCTTCTCTTCAAATTGAAGCGTGGTGCTTTAAAATGGTGCATTTCAAAGGTTCTCACATCGTCCAAATGTGTGTTGGAATCAATTAATTACTTTTGAAATGCAGTCTGTAGGAAATGCAACACCAACTTTGCTCACAGGACACACACAATCAGTGATGTGACAATGATGCAATGGTTTGTTATTGTGACTGTTATTGGTTGCAGGCTAAATATTGATCAGGACAACGAAAATAACTCCACACTCCTTCAGTGTGGACCAGAGGATCATTTATGTCTATCTAGAATGGCCCACTGGCCTCTCAGTTTAAATCGCAGCTGTAAAACTGCACCACTGATATTGTACAATGCTTCCAACTGAGACAAATAAACATGTATCTACTATCAATATTATAATTACAATGGTGCCAAATGTATTTTCAATATTCTTCCGAATCAAACCAGCTCCAAACTGAAGACAAACAAATATACCTTCACTAAATTAGAATGTATAGTTTATTATGTCCTGTTTGACTTTTTTTCCCCTCTGCATTCTTCCTCGAGATGTTTCTCTCCATTACTGTTCACCTAATCAGTGTGTAGGAAGGAACTGCAGATGCTGGTTTACACCGAAGATAAACACAATATCCTGGAGTAACTTAGTGGTACAGGCAGCATCTCTGGATAGAAGGAATGGGTGACATTTCGGGTCGAGACCCTTCTTCAGACCGAAGAAGGGTCTCGGCCAGAAAAGCTACCTATTCCATGTCGATTGTCACCACTGCGTAACTCCACTTAATCGGTAACCTGATGTAGAAAGAAAACTGGAAACCTCTCTACCCTTAGACTGAAAGGGTTAAGTAACACATTTCTTGACATCCTCAGAATGGTTCAGAGACCATCCTAGCTTAACAGCTGGGATGAAGCAATTAGCCCATATTGCATCAGTTTGTGGCAGACTGAATGCTGTCACCAACCAGTTCATCCAATTGTAATTTACATCTTCAATGTCCAGAACATTTTGTTAAACTTTATAGCCTGCAGTGCACTAATGTCACCAACTGTTCAGTGCATTTGCAGCTGCCCAGAATTTATTTTAATGAACACACTGGAATGTGGAGTGATTATTCTTCCAAATTCGGTGTTGCTGCATTGAGAAGATTGGGGGACTGTGAAGATGGTGGAAAACAACAGCAATCATAAAGCAAGCGTCTGGAGAGACTAGAAATTGGAATAAAACGAGAAAAGGCTGGAAATACTCGGCAGTGGAGAGAGGAGCAGAGGTACATTTTGTATGGCAACCTGTCATCAGGAACAGCCTGTCTTCCACATGATTCTAGAACCTATTAAACTAGGCCAAGTCTACGCCATGAACCACAAGTTAATTGTGCTAATCTAATGTAAAATTAATATGCAGTTTTAATGTAAAATCTGCAATAGGATTTGCAATCTGAAGGAATGAAACAACACTTGTAAAAATTCATTAAAATATCACACTGCAAGAACATTACTTGCATTGTGAGAGACATGCCCAAAACCTTTCTGCCATTCGCCGTCTCTCCGGCATGTCAATAACCATATAACATATAACCATATAACAATTACAGCACGGAAACAGGCCATCTCGACCCTTCTAGTCCGTGCCGAACACATAATCTCCCCTAGTCCCATATACCTGCGCTCAGACCATAACCCTCCATTCCTTTCCCATCCATATAACTATCCAATTTATTTTTAAATGATAAAAACGAACCTGCCTCCACCACCTTCACTGGAAGCTCATTCCACACAGCTACCACTCTCTGAGTAAAGAAGTTCCCCCTCATGTTACCCCTAAACTTCAGTCCCTTAATTCTCAAGTCATGTCCCCTTGTTTGAATCTTTCCTACTCTCAGTGGGAAAAGCTTTTCCACGTCAACTCTGTCTATCCCTCTCATCATTTTAAAAACCTCTATCGTCCCCCCTTAACCTTCTGCGCTCCAAAGAATAAAGCCCTAACTTGTTCAACCTTTCTCTGTAATATTGCAATAAGTTTATATTTTTTCCACATTTTATTGGGCAAGTTACCATGACAAGAAAAAATACTGTAACAGTAAGGCACATCAGAAGGCAACTTCCTGACAATTTTTACTCCAATACTGGGCAGGGCTCATGGGTTAAGCAACATATAATCCATTCTACTGGCCCAAATTTTAAAGTAGTGTACATTCCTTCTCTAAAACATTAAAGTGACAAATTATCGACTTTAGTTATCCCCTGCTTAGTTTCGGGATGCAGCATGGAAAAAAGCCCTTTGGTCCAGGCCGACCATCGATCATCCGTTAATCCATATTATCCCAATTTCTCATCTATTCCTTACACACTTGGGGCAATTTACAGAAGCCAATTAACCTACAAACCTGCATGTCTTCGGGATGTGGGAGGAAACTGGAACACCCGAAGTAAACCCTTGCGGTCACAAGGAGAAAGAGCAAATTCCACTCAGACAGCATCCAAGGTCAGGATCAAACCCGGGTCTCTGGCGCTGTGAGTCTGCACCTCTACCCACTGCTTCCCAATGCCACCCTATGTTTTGCACTTTGAAAGACAGCAAAAAGTAAATTAAAATTCGAAAGAATAATTGGTATGCAACGGTTTAGTAGATAATTGCAGGAAGATATTAAACTACATGGATTAGCCAGTATTGAGGGTGGAAAAAGAGGTAATCAAGGGATGAATATTATAATTAATTTCATGGCTTCAACACTATCGGAGGAATATGGAAAGGAAGGGAAAGAACAGGTTCTGAGAAAGGATCAACAAACCAAAGTGTTATGCCCCTGTCCCACTTAGGAAACCTGAACGGAAACCTCTGGAGACTTTGCGCCCCACCCAAGGTTTCCGTGCGGTTCCCGGAGGTTGCAGGTGGTTGCCGGAGGTTGCAGGTAGTGGAAGCAGGTAGGAAGACTGACAAAAAACCTCTGGGAACCTCCGGGAACCGCACGGAAACCTTGGGTGGGGCGCAAAGTCTCCAGAGGTTTCCGTTCAGGTTTCCTAAGTGGGACAGGGGCATTAAACTGCACTTTTCGCTATATAGTTGCTGCCTGACCTCCTGAGTGTTTCCAGCATTTTCTGCTTTTATTTCAGATTTCAAGCATCTGCAACTGTTTGATTTTTCCTTTATTTTTAATCTACCAGACAACAAAATGGAGGGTATCTTCCGTGTGCAAGTAGAACTTCACCTCTACAAGTAACACTTCGACCCCAATCACATCTGCAACAGATAGGCTATCAAGGTTACATTCTGCAGTCTCTTGTATCTCCTCTTCTATAGGTTTGTCTTTGTCTTGGTTCCTACCACCTGTGATGTCTAGGAACTACATCTATCAGGGTTCAACTGACTCAGAGAGTCATAGTGAGACAGTGTGGAAACAGGCTCTTCGGCCCAAATTGCCCACACCGGCCAACATGTCCCAGCTACACTGGTCCCACCAGCGTGCATTTGGTCCATATCCCTCCTAACCTGTCCTATCCATGTACCTAGACACAAAATGCTGGAGTAACTTAGCGGGACAGGCAGCATCTCTGGATAGAAGGAATGGGTGACGTTTCAGGTCGAGACCCTTCTTCAGATTTCTATCCATGTACCTGTCTGTTTCTTAAACAATGGGATAGTCTCAGCCTTAACTACCTCCTCCGCAGATAGTTCCATAAACGCACCACCCTTTGTGCGAGAAAGTTACCGCCCAGATTCCTATTAAATCTTTTCCCCTTCACCTTAAGCCTATGTCTGAGGAAAGACATTCTTGCCATAGAGGGAGTACAGAGATGGTTCACCAGACTGATTCATGGGATGTCAGGACTTTCATATGAAGAAAGACTGGATAGACTCGGCTTGTACTCGCGAGAATTTAGAAGATTGAGGGGGATCTTATAGAAACTTACCAAATTCTTAAGGGGTTGGACAGGCTAGATGCAGGAAGATTGTTCCCGATGTTGGGGAAGTCCAGAACAAGACGCCACAGTTTAAGGATAAGGGGGAAATCTTTTAGGACCGAGATGAGAAAAACATTTTTCACACAGAGAGTGGTGAATCTGTGGAATTCTCTGCCACAGAAGGTAGTTGAGGCCAGTTCATTGGCTATATTTAAGAGGGAGTTAGATGTGGCCCTTGTGGCTAAAGGGATCAGGGGGTATGGAGAGAAGGCAGGTACAGGATACTGAGTTGGATGATCAGCCATGATCATATTGAATGGCTGTGCAGGCTCAAAGGGCTGAATGGCCTACTCCTGCACCTATTTTCTATGTTTCTATGTTTCTATGTCCCAGAATGGTGGGACCACTGCATCAGTCTCAGTATTGAGCCCTTCCCTTACGATGCTTTGAGTTCTGGAATTAGGAGTCAAAGCAGAGCACTCTCAGATCCACTCCATGACTGTTATGTCACAGCATCTGTCCTCTCTATGAAGCAGAATGTTCCAGAAACTGTGTTGGGAGTCTGCCACGTTGCAAGCAAAAAACACCAAATGCTGGAAAACTGAAAAAAAAACCCTGAAAATGCTGGTCAGGCAGCATCTGTGGAGAGAGGAACCAAATTAATGTTCTGATGAAAGATCTTTTGCCGAAGATCGTGATTATGTTTCTCGTCTCCACAGATCTTTCCAAATTTGATAAGAATCTCGAACATTTCCTGACAACCATGTCATCATTTTTTTCCTTCCATTTATCTGTGGGACAGTTCTGCTAATAGAGGCATCAATACCCATGGAGAGGACTTTGCAAGATGGACTTGGCTGGAATAATTTCATGATGTCTGAATTCAGTGCCTTGGTCTGTAACACCAGCTCTATCTGATTTTATTCCTGTTCTGGTTGAACATATTAGTGTTGGAAACAACAGAATGTTTCAGAGGCAACCACATTGCTACGAGCCTTCAGTGGCATGACAGCCACACTGGGTAAAAGCAGCTAAAAGACACCAATGTGCCAGATGGGTTTTTAATGACAATCTAATAGCTTCATGGTGACCATTACCAAGACTAATTAATTGAATTTACATTCCCCAGCTGCCATTGTGGGATTTGAACTTGTGTCCCTAAACTGTTAGTCCAGACTTCTGGATCACTAGTCTTGTAACTTAACCATTCCAACACCAGTCACATCCTGGGTACCTTGTTTTCATGGTGACCTCTGCTGTAAAGACCATGTATGAGTGTAAATTGTCGAAAATCAGCAACAAACCCAAACTTGTGGTGAATCAATGAATAGATCAGCTGAAGTACACTGGCAATACTTGATTCAAGAGCTGCACTTGCCACTCTTTGGTCATTTGAAGCAAAGGCTTTCAAAGAGAAAGGGAACACTACTTGCGGAGATAATTACTCGTGTTTACCCATAAGTTGTAGAGAACCCAAGAGCTGATGTAGTTATCTCACTAAACTTTTAAAACTTTTACTTTTAAAAGTGCAACATTCAGCATGCACATCGCATGGTAAAAGTTAACAAAAATAGTCCAAGGATAAATAAATACATTCATTTAGCTGTTTAAAATTCAACAATTCTCCTGGGCACTTGAAGATATGAGCTTGAGAAACGATTACGTGGCTACAATCCCGGGCAGAATGGGTAACTAAGGGTCGCAACATAGGGAAGGCAGAGAGGAGGTTTTAGAAACATAGAAAATAGGTGCAGGAGGAGGCCATTGGGCCCTTCGAGCCAGCTCCGCCATTCATTGTAATCATGGCTGTTCGTCCCCAATCAATAACCCGTGCCTGCCTTCTGCCCATATTCCTTGATTCCACTAGCCCCTAGAGCTCTATCTAACTCTCTCTTAAATCCATCCAGTGATTTGGCCTCCACTGCCCTCTGTGGCAGGGAATTCCACAAATTCACAAATCTCTGGGTGAAAAAGTTTTTTCTCATCTCGGTCTTAAATGGCCTCCCCTTTATTCTAAGACTGTGGCCCCTGGTTCTGGACTCGCCCAACATTGGGAACATTTTTCCTGCATCTAGCTTGTCTAGTCCTTTTATAATTTTATATATAGAAACATAGACAATAGGTACAGGAGGAGACTGGAAGAAATTCTAGAGGATGGGGCAAAGACAATTAAGTTACGGTTGACAACAGTGAAGCAAGGGGGCAGGAGCATAAATTACGTTGAATGTGATGGAAATAGATAGTTGTGGAGTTCAAAAGAGAGGAAAAAAGTAAAAAAAGATATTTTCAAGTGATGAAATTGCTGAATTTGTTCTTTTCACTTGAAGGGAATGTAACTCAAAGAGGACACATATTATGATAAAACAGAAGCAGTAAGATGGCACAAAGCAAGCTCATATCTTCAAGTGCCCAGGATAGCTTTATGTAGGCTGGAAGATTAAGGTTATTTAGCAGAACCTAAGTGCAATCAAAAATTACAGCAGGTACTGGGAATCTGAAAAGAGAAACAAATGGGGGAGATATTTACCAGGTCAGGCAGCATCTATGGAGAAATAACTAAATCAGGTTGATGACCCTACAGCAGAGGGGTTCATTGAGTGAGATCAAATCTTTTTTTCAATTCTAACTACCTCCAACATAAATAAGCTCTGTACATTCTCAGCAACTTGCAGGATTGTTTTCTCTGGAGCAGTGGAGGCTGAGGGACAACTCAATATACAAGTATGAGAGCCACAGAAAAAATAGGTAGTTAGAGCTTCACCCCTCCCAGGGTAGAAATATCAAATACTGGAGGGCATTGGTTTTAGGTGAGACAGGGAAATTTCAAAAGGAGGTTTACAACGCAAGTTCTTTTTTACTCAATGAGCAGGAGGAGCCTGGAATTCACTGCCAGGGAAGGTGGTAGAAGCCGAGATGATAGCAACAGGTAGGAGACATTTAGACAGGCACATGAACAGGCAGGTAATAGAGAGATAAGGGCCATGTGCAGGCAGATGGGGATTAGTTTTATTTGGTAGCATGGAGGTCCAAAGGCTAAACCTCTCTATATAGATCGGGTCATTTATAACTTGGGATTGCATTTAGCATTTGGGCTTCATTAAAGGCAAATTATCAAGCAGATCAAAACTACACTTGGCTCTGCCATAGGCTTGCTCCATTTTATAACATAAATATTATTGAAGTAGTAACAATAATGTCTGAATTTACACAAGGAGCCATTTAGAAATCATGCAAATAATGAAAGGATACAATTTTGATGGAAAAAAAAAATGTTTTGATGTTATCAGTGCATTATCATATCTATAATTCACAATACCATATATCACAGCCAAATTTAACCTCGGCCAAAGAGGGACAACATTTCTGTGTCAGATTGACCAAATCCCATAAAGGAATTAGCTGATACAATGAACTATTGTTCCAAAGGTTAATGTGACATTCTGCAGACACAAATCACTGAGCACACTTAAATAATCCATTCACCATGCATTAACATCTGAGATAATGGATATTTTCATTATATATTTCCCTTTCAACGCTAGCATGTGTACATAATCATTAGATAATGATCTTACCTTCTGTGGGTGAAGTTTTCAAACGTCTACAGAATCCATTCATATCACCATAGGTATCTTGTATCTTTTGTACGCCCTCTGGTCCACGTAGCTCCATAAGAGAGCGAAGTTCATTGAGGGAACACCCAAATTCACCTGCATGGTTGGATTCGCTTCTTTGGTTCTTTGGATAGAAATCCACTGCACTGTTCGTCATGTCACCCATTGTGCACACAGTATTGCTTGCAGCTTTATAAAAATAGTTGTGGCAGATATATCGGTGCTAATACTTCTGAATGAAACCGAGCTTTGGTTCAGTCAGGGCAAACAAAATATCCAGTGTTTTTATTTTCGTTTTGCACTGTAGATTTCTGGTGTAGATTAGCCGCACTGTATTCGTATCAAGGACAAGAATCAGAAACCAATTAATAGTCAAATAGATTGCTGCAGGCAAGGTTGAAGACCAGCTCCACTCCATGTAGAGTTTCCCATCGTGGTCGGCCCAAGTTACAGGATTCTACATGGCCAGTTGGTTGAATAAACCTTTAGGAAGAAGAAATGCAGAAGAAAGCATTAGTCAACATTCTGCAACACAAACCCAACAGCATTATAAGGTAGACACAAAATGCTGGAGCAACATTAGAAGGCTACATATCAATTCTGTGATGAGCTAAAAGCGCTGCAGTAAAATGCAGTGTGTTGCTTGTGCAGCCCCGACAGACTAGGACACTGATGTCTGTCACAAGCACAGAGCTTTCCTGCAGCGGCATTCTTCACTTTGATCAGTGCCGAGTGCACCAGCCAAATTAGAGGGCTCATGAATATTAAACAGCAAGCCTTCATGCCGAGATCTCAGATGCATCTCTAGTGTGTGCTGTTTGCTCAAGTGATATTGTAAATCTTTACAGGGGGAAGAAAAAGTAAAAGATAGTCTTCTGAAGAATCAAAACTGATCCAACACTGTTGCCCACGTCCTGATCTATCACAAGGTCTTTCAGGAACAAAATAAATAAACACTTTTTTTTTCACAAAATAGCTGCCCATTTTGGATGCATGAACATTTTCAAAGCCTGGCAATATTCTCACCTCAGCTCCCTGCTGCTCTTTGGCATTCAACCCTCTTCTCATCCCATTGACTATTGCACAGTGCAAGATAGTAGGGGGTGCTTTCTTTAATTATGCATGCTACCCTGATGGCTGAAACTGTCAAAGGCTATTCTCGGAAAGAAGTTCTCCTTCGGGCCATGAATTAGAGCCAAAGTGTTAGGCAGTAGAATCTGCACCAATGAATTAAAATGAATTAATGTTTCTTGTTACTCTCAGAAATGGCAACTATTTGTGCCAGCTCAATGCATGCTGCAATGGCTTTACTTAGTCACATGGGAACAGTTTGACTTTATTTTCCCATTGAAATCTCTATATGCGTGCAGAATTACAATAGGCATAAATTATTGGGGGGGGGAATCACTAAAGAGGACATTAATATCATACGAGGAATATTTTCTCAGACAGTAATTGATTCAGATTGCGTTTAATTCTACACTGAGGTTTTACTAAATGGAGCCAATGCTGAAGATAGACACAAAATGCTGGAGTAACTCAGCAGGACAGGCAGCATCTCGGGAGAAAAGGAATAGGTGACGTTCTGGGTCAAGACACTTCTTCTGAAGTCTGAAGAAGGTCTGGAGAAGGTTCCAAACCCGAAACATCATCCATTCCTTCTATCCAGAGATGGTGCCTATCCTACTAAGTTATGCCCCTGTCCCACTTAGGAAACCTGAACGGAAACCTCTGGAGACTTTGAGCCCCACCCAAGGTTTCCGTGTGGTTCCTGGAGGTTCCCGGAGGTTTTTGTCAGTCTCCCTATAACAATTACAGCACGGAAACAGGCCATCTCGACCCCTCTAGTCCGTGCCGAACACATAATCTCCCCTAGTCCCATATACCTGTGCTCAGACCATAACCCTCCATTCCTTTCCCATCCATATAACTATCCAATTTATTTTTAAATGATAAAAACGAACCTGCCTCCACCACCTTCACTGGAAGCTCATTCCACACAGCTACCACTCTCTGAGTAAAGAAGTTCCCCCTCATGTTACCCCTAAACTTCAGTCCCTTAATTCTCAAGTCATGTCCCCTTGTTTGAATCTTCCCTACTCTCAGTGGGAAAAGCTTTTCCACGTCAACTCTGTCTATCCCTCTCATCATTTTAAAAACCTCTATCAAGTCCCCCCTTAACCTTCTGCGCTCCAAAGAATAAAGCCCTAACTTGTTCAACCTTTCTCTGTAACTTAGTTGCTGAAACCCAGGCAACATTCTAGTAAATCTCCTCTGTACTCTCTCTATTTTGTTGACATCCTTCCTATAATTAGGCGACCAAAATTGTACACCATACTCCAGAATTGGCCTCACCAATGCCTTGTACAATTTTAACATTACATCCCAACTTCTATACTCAGTACAATTTTAACATTACATCCCAACTTCTATACTCCCTACCTGCTTCCACTACCTGCAACCTCCGGCAACCACCTGCAACCTCCGGGAACCGCACGGAAACCTTGGGTGGGGTGCAAAGTCTCCAGAGGTTTCCGTTCAGGTTTCCTAAGTGGGACAGGGGCATAACTCTAGCATTTTGTGTCTATCTTCAATGTAAACCAGAATCTGCAGTTCCTTCCAACACAATAACATTGCTGATTTAATTGTCATATGATGCCTCAAAATCACACCCTTTAATCAAAATATACCATTGCACTTTCAAAATAAGTTGGCACCAGTTGAATGCAGCGCCGAATCAACCCAATTTAAATATCCTTTCAGACTGATGAAATGCAATACTTCAATATATTTAGCTTCGTCACATCCTTCGAAACACATTTTCCGCAGCTAAGGTATCACTACAGCTTACTGCAAACATATCGTTGTAATAGAATTTAGACATGAGGAATAAGTTACATGATGCATTATTTATGTCGTCGTGTCGTGTACTTGAGATGGTCACCTAGAAGAAGTAGGGACAGCCGGGTGCCCAGCTTCAGACTCAGCAGCAGCAGCAGCACCAGATGGCATCCCACGGATCAAGTTCTCCTCATGCTTTAACTGTAAGTTTCATCCTTTCAAAAAGCCCCGGTTCATGTCCTAATCACCAATCTGTCAGAAACTACTGAACATTCTGTCAACTCCGAGAAAGGTCATTTAATGAAGACTTTTGCAAGCTGCTCCACAGCCCTCCCACAGGTCTCTAGCATCAGAAAATATTTTGGTACATTGCGAGAGCTATATAAAATACCCAATCAAATAACACTAGTTTGCATAAGAGTGCATTTTTCTTTTATGTCACTTCTACAGTAACGTTCCCATCTACCAGCTATTTTGGAGAGAGATGTGAAATAGGGTGGGGGTTGGCATGTGTAGGACGGAACTGCAAACACTGGTTTAAACCGAAGATGGACACAAAAGGCACGTGTAACTCAGCGGGTCTGGCAGCATCTCTGGAGAAAAGGAATAGGTGACATTTCAAGTCGAGACAGTCTGAAGAATGGTCCCAACCTGAAATCACACCTACTCCTTTTCTACAGAGATGCTGTCTGGCCCACTAGTTACTCCAGCATCTTTGGCATGAGTAACATTCTGTCCTAGCTGAAGGACCCACTGTCCCAATGGCAAGAGTCCCTCAAAAAGAAAGACGGACAAATTCTCCAACAGATATGGCTCGTAAGTAAATTCCCCATCATTTTTCCAGGACTCAGTCATTATTTTGTGCACCCATTTGTTTTCCATCATACAATATTCTTTGCCTGTTCAATTTAATTCTTTGCCGTGCGTTTGATCCACACTTCAGATATTAGTTTATGGCAATCAAATCGTCAAAAGAATCACGGAATATTGATGACATAGAAGGGAGCCATTTGGTCCTGCGTGGTCAAACAAAAAGAACTACCAAGTTGAATCCCACCTTAGAGCACATGATGTGCACCCCTGGAGGCCATCCAACACTTCCAATGTGTGCTGAGGGTTTCAGCTCTACTGCCCTTCATGCAGAGAGTTTTAGATTTTTGGGGTAAAAATATTTCCTCACCACCCCTCCAATCTTACAAACATTTACTTTAAATCCTTGGTTCATGACCCTTCTGCTAAGGGAAATAACAGAGGGTTGTATTGATTCTGTTTAGACACGTCTCAGCTAAATGTCCTCTCACCCTCTTCTGTTATTTTGGTTTGTGCACATCAAGTGGATACTCTTGACAAGGCTAGCATTTATTGTCCACTCCTCCCTGTGCCGAAACTAAGGAGACAGTAGCAGTTGACTACATTAGTACTCTGGAGTCACTTAAATGGCATATTTATTTCTTGAAGGATGTTGGAGAACTAAAAATATTTTACAGTGGTCTAGTGGTTCCATGTTTTCAGTCAATAGTTTTATTTATGAATTACAGGTTTAATCTACTGAATTTAAATTCTCCATTTACTACAGAAACGTTAAACTCATATCTCTGTATTAATGTTTAAGAAGGAACTGCAGATGCTGGAACATCTACTTTTGTCTACCTTCTTTGTATTAATGGTTGCTAGTCACAAACTAACCACTCTGCTACTGCAAAGCAAACAAAACAAGCTTAGACAATCTGTCCCCAAATCCAAAATGTTTCAGCACTGGCCACGTGTTCTACAACTTTACTGTAGGGAAAGATGGCAAGGTTCAGCCACCCCCTGCAACTCATCACTATGGTAACTCTGGCCTTAACCTAGCCAATCACTGATATTCTCTTTGCCTTATCCATACTTCCCGTCATCCTCTCTACAACTTAGAACTATTTAAAAAAATTCTCTCTTCCAGTTTTTCAACCTGAAACATTGACGTTGTATCTCTTTACACAAATACTGCCTTGCCTACTGAATTTTTTCAGCATTTTCTATTGATATTTCTTATTCCCTGCTTCCACAGTATGTATTTTTTAAATTGCACTCCCTGCAACTTCTCCAGTGCAATTTATCTGTCATGTAATATTGTGAACAGAAATGTGTGCAGTTCTCAAGCAATGGCCTAACTGGTGTTGAATACAAACCTCCCCGCTCTTTCTTTCATGTCATAGGGGCAGAATTAGGACATTCGATCCATCGAGTCTACTCCGCCATTCAATCACGGCCGATCCATCTTTACCTCTCAACCTCATTCTCCTGACTTCTCCCCATAATCCTTGACACCCGTACCAATCAAGTATCTATCAACCTCTGCCTTAAAACTACCCAATGACTTGGCCTCCAGTGCTGTAAGTGTCAATCAAATCCACAGTTTACCACTGACTGACTGAAGAAATTCCGCCTCATCTCCTTTCTAAAGATATGTATTTTTATTCTGAGGCTGTGCCCTCTGGTGCTGGACTCTCCCACTAGTGCAAACATTGTGTGTCCACATCCACTCTATCCAGGCCTTAGTTTACTTTAGCTTAGTTTAATTTATTATAGAGATACAGCGCAGAAACAGGCCCTTCGGCCTGCCAAGTCCGCATCGACCAACGATCTCTGTACAATAACACTATCCTACCGAAACCAATTAACCTGTACGTCTTTGGAGTGTGGAAGGAAACTGGGGCACCCGGGGAAAACCCATGAGGTCACGGGGAGAACGTACAAACTCTTCAGACAGCGCCCATCATCAGGATCCAACCCGGGTATCTGGCGCTGTAAGGAAGCAACTCCGAGCGTCACTGTGCCATATACACTTTTCACTATTCGCATACAAGTTTCAATGAGGTCCCTGCTCATCCTAAACTCTAGCGAGTACAGACCCGGTGCTGTCAAACACTCATCATATGTTAACTCAATCATCCCCATTCACATAAACCTCCTCTGGCATAACACAAGCATATCCCTCTTTTTATATTTCAGTCCTCTCGAAATAAATGCTAACATTGCATTTTCCTTCCTCACTACTGATTCAACTTGCAAATTAACCCTTTGGGAATCCTGCACTAGCACTCCCATTCTCCCCGTAGAATCTTTTGTCCTCTTTGGGATGAAATGATTCAATTTCTTCTGAATTATTCCCAGAAACTCCGGCCATTGCCACTCCGTCCTCATTCCTGCTAGGGTTCTCTTCCAATCAACTTTAACCAGCTCCTCCCTCATGCCTCCGTATTCACCGTTACTCAGCAGTAATACCAACACATCTGATTTCATCTTCTCCCTCTTAAAATGCGGGTTGAATTTTATGATTTTATCACATTATGGTCACTACCTCCGAGGGGTTCCTTTGCCTTAAGCTCCCTTATCAAGCCCATTTCCATACACAGTACCAAATGCAGAATTGACATTTCCCCAGATACACTACAAGATGCTCTAAGAAGCCATCCTATAGGCACAAGTTCTTGGGATCCAGTACCAACCTGATTTTTCCCAGTCTACCTTCATATTGAAATCCCCCATGACCACCGTAACAATGCCTTTCTTATGTGCTGAATGTATCTCCTGATGTAATTTGTTCCCTACATCCTGGCTACTGTTCGGAGGCCTGTATATAACTCTGATGATCAGGATTTTTTGACCCTTGCAGTTTCTTAGCTCTACCCACAAGGATTATACATCTTTTGATCCTATGTCACCCCTTGCTCAGGACTGAATTTCATTCCTTACCAGCAGAGTTACCCCACCCTCTTTTCGATAGAAAGACTATGCTAAAATAAGGTCCAGCAATGCATATGCCTTTTAAACCACATTGTCAAACTATCCTGCTCTCTTTAAGGATTTATGCTCTATCTGTTCCTCAACACTTCTCAGTATCTACTCTTTTCTCGTGCGTCCCCCTGCATAGTTGCACCTTGTCCAATGCAATACCTCCTCTGGACTGAATTGGACTGCAATACCTCTTCTGAACTGAATTCCATTTTGCCACCTTTCTACCCTACAGATTAATGCATTGATATTATACAACATTAATAAATTTATATCCTCTCATTCTATGAAGCTGTCCTCTTCAATCTCAATTATGTGGGCAAATTATATGCAAACTGATTTTCAATCATGTTCCCACCATTTAAGTACACAAAAGGCACGAGGTTGTGTACTGATGCCTGTGGATCCAGTGAATCGTGATTTTGTTTCCTGTCACTGAACCAACATACCATTAATGTCTATCCCGTGGGCTTTTACATTTTCTATATTTTGACGTTCTCTTGCCTGCCTTCTCATTCATTTTCCATATTCCTTTGTTTATTTTCACGCAGAAACGTTTAAAATAAATATAATCCTTTGTCTGTAGGAAAGAGCTGCAGATGCTGGTTTAAATCAAAGGTAGACACAAAATGCTGGAGTAACTCAGCGGAACAGGCAGCATCTCTGGAGAAAAGGAATGGGTGGCGTTTCGGGTCGAGACCCTTCTTCAGGGGAGTGGGCAGGACAGAGATAGAATGTAGTCGGAGACAGTAAGACTGGTGGGAGAACTGGGAAGGGAGAGGGGATGGAGAGAGAGGGAAAGAAAGGGCTATTTGAAGTTAGAGAAGTCAATGTTCATAACGCTGGGGTGTAAACTACCCAAGCGAAATATGAGGTGCTGCTCCTCCAATTTGCGCTGGGCCTCACTCTGACAATGGAGGAGGCCCAGGATAGAAAGGTCAAATTGGGAATGGGAGTGGGAGTTAAAGTGCTGAGCTATCGAGAGATCAGATAGGTTAAGGCGGACTGAGCGGAGGTGTTCAGCGAAACGATCGCCGAGCCTACACTTGGTCTCGCCGATGTACAGGAGCTGACACTTGGAACAGCAGATACAGTAGATGAGGTTGGAGGAGGTGTAAGTGAACCTCTGCCTCACCTGGAAAGACTGTCGGGGTCCTTGGATGGAGTCGAGGGGGGAGGTAAGGGACAGGTGTTGCATCTCTTGCAGTTGCTGGGGAAAGTAGCTGGAGAGGGGGTGGTTTGGGTGGGAAGAGACGAGTTCACCAGTGATTTGCGGAAGGAACAATAGACAATAGACGATAGGTGCAGGAGTAGGTCATTCATCCGTTCAAGCCAGCACCGCCATTCACTGTGATCATGGTTGATCATCCACTATTAGTACCCCGTTCCTGCCTACTCACCATATCCCTGGACTCCACGATTTTTAAGAGCTCTATCTAACTCTCTTTTGAAAGCATCCAGAGAACCGGCCTCCGCTGCCTTCTGAAGCAGAGAATTCCACAAATTCACAACTCCCTGGGTGAAAACGTTTTTCTTCATCTCTGTTCTAAATGGCCTACCCTTATTCTTAAACTGTGGCCCCTGGTTCTGCATTCCCCCAACATCTGGAATATGTTTTCTGCCTCTAGCATGTCCAATCCCTTAACAATCTTATATGTTTCAATAAGATCCCTTCTCATCCTTCTAAATTCCATTGTCGCCCAGTCGCTCGATTCTTTCAACATATGACAGTCCAACCATCCTGGGAATTAACCTCGTGAACCTATGCCGCACTCCCTCAATAGCAAGAATGACCTTCCTCAAATTTGGAGACCAAAACTGCACACAATACTCCAGATGTGGTCTCACCAGGGCCCTGTAGGGTCTCTGCGGAAAGCAGAAAGGGGTGGAGATGGGAAGATGTGGCCAGTAGTGGGATCCCGTTGGCGTCTCTGCAGAAAGGGGTAGAGATGGGAAGTTGCTTGGAAAGAACATCAGTGCATAATCAGGACTCTGTGTCAAATGGAATGAAAATGAATTGAGCCTACCTTGAATAATCCAATAGTTTTAAAAATGAGGATTTAACATGACTTGAATACGCTAAGTTTGGAAAAATAATTTGACTGGTGTCACCAAGGGGCAAAGAGAGGACTTTTCACAGTTGAGACAAATGATACTGATTCCACTCAGCTGTGTGTAAGACAGTAGAGAAACGTTTTTTTTACTAGATTTGTTAAGTTCAAAGCTCAACGGCAAAACTTTTTAAAGCTTCAAATTATGAAGCTGGGTGTACTGAAACACAGGAACTGTGAAAAGTGAGATATATCAATCTGCAGAATGGCGCACAAATAACACAGCACGAAACAATATGAAGGCAATGGCGTTGGGCAAATAACTAGAAATATATTCCAAGTGGCAACGTTTTTAATTAAGGAATGGGAGATCCAGAAAATCAGATCCATAGGTTTACAAAAAGAGGGGAAAGAAAAGTAACATTAACTATAGAAGGAAGGACACAATGATTATTATCATTATCATTCCAATCCCGATTCCAGGCCAAATATAGACAGATATGGCAGGACAAATCAAAATAGGACGTACATGGTAAATGGTAGGGAATTGAAGAATGTAGGTGAACAGAGGGATCTGGGAATAACTGTGCACAGTTCCATGAAAGTGGAATCTCATGTAGATAGGGTGGTAAAGAAAGCTTTTGGTGTGCTGGCCTTTATAAATCAGAGCATTGAGTATAGAAGTTGGGATGTAATGTTAAAATTGTACAAGGCATTGGTGAGGCCAATTCTGGAGTATGGTGTACAATTTTGGTCGCCTAATTATAGGAAGGATGTCAACAAAATAGAGAGAGTACAGAGGAGATTTACTAGAATGTTGCCTGGGTTTCAGCAACTAAGTTACAGAGAAAGGTTGAACAAGTTAGGGCTTTATTCTTTGGAGCGCAGAAGGTTAAGGGGGGACTTGATAGAGGTTTTTAAAATGATGAGAGGGATAGACAGAGTTGACGTGGAAAAGCTTTTCCCACTGAGAGTAGGGAAGATTCAAACAAGGGGACATGACTTGAGAATTAAGGGACTGAAGTTTAGGGGTAACATGAGGGGGAACTTCTTTACTCAGAGAGTGGTAGCTGTGTGGAATGAGCTTCCAGTGAAGGTGGTGGAGGCAGGTTCGTTTTTATCATTTAAAAATAAATTGGATAGTTATATGGATGGGAAAGGAATGGAGGGTTATGGTCTGAGCGCAGGTATATGGGATTAGGGGAGATTATGTGTTCGGCACGGACTAGAGGGGTCGAGATGGCCTGTTTCCGTGCTGTAATTGTTATATTGTTATATGGTTATATGGTTATATGTAGCTGCATGTGATGAAACAGCTCCTGCTCTGGAAAGGAGGCCTGAGCAATATAACTCCAGAGTTTCATTTAACTATTGCAACTTGTTTTCCCACTTATTCCAGCTGAAAGTCAGCAGGAGATAAATGATTATTGCACTGATGTTGATTGTGAAACCCAGCCAGGGGCAGGTTCAGTAGCTGTGAACATCTCATAGGCGTCATCCAACCAGGATAGGAAGCTTGAGGCTACAGAATGAGAGGGCTATTTGTTCACAGTGTCATTGATCATCAAGATTGTGGCTCTGGATTCAAGGGAAGTAAACATTATTTATGGCCATTTTGGAGTTCAATCCACTTTGTTTCAATGTTGTACTGGTGAGAAACTACCGTAGTTAGCTGCTCAAGCTACTAAGTTATAATGGATCTGGGTCCGAATAACATAATTAATATCTGATCAATGTCAGGCAGCCGAGAATAATAATTTTCACCATCTTGGGAATCAGTCTGAAGATTGGCCCAACCTGAAACATCGCATGTCCATTCCCTTCACAGATACTGCCTGACCCTCCAGCACTTTGATTTTTGTTTAAAATTCTGCAGTTTCTTGTGTCTCCATCTTAGCTATCTGCTCATTTGGGCATCGAACCATTGGGAATTGCCCCAAGGGTAGATCAATAAACTGAGCAGCTTAATTACCCAGTTTTTCAACAGGCACTTCAGGTTAATAACATAATCGAGAAGTTACAGATAAGAGCACAATCTGAATACTATGTACATCATAATGCAGATAACAAATCCATCAGAAAGAGGCAACATAGATTCCCAATTCTCTTGAATGAAAACAGCTTTGAGACGATGCGGTTGTGATATCTGACAGTTTGGGCTCTGTTCAATGGAATTTAGAAGATTAAGAGATCCAACAGAAGTTTTCAAAACCTTGAATGATTTGGCCACTCTCTACTGGCTCCCTGTGCGGTTCCGAATACATTTCAAGATCCTCCTTCATGTCTACAAAGCCCTCAATGGGCTTGCCCCCACCTACATTAAAAGTCTGCTCACCCACCACTCCACCTCCAGGTCCCTCAGATCGGCCGACTTGGGGTTGCTGAACATCCCGCGGTCCAGGCATAAGCTCAGGGGCGACCGCGCCTTTGCGGTTGCAGCTCCTAGACTGTGGAACAGCATCCCCCTTCCCATCAGAACTGCCCCCTCCATCTACTCCTTTAAGTCGAGACTAAAAACTCATCTGTACTCCCAAGAATTTCTTGACGTCCTCTGAGCGAGGGCTATATGTATATATGAATGTAGTTTGTTTGTTTATACTAATCTTATACAAATGTGAAGCACTTTGGCCAACGAAAGTTGTGTTTTAAATGTGCTATATAAATAAATGTGACTTGACTTGAAGGGGTAAACTGCAAAAGATTACTATTCAGATGAATTGGCTGATGAATTAGAAATTGTATCAGAGGTATAATTAAAAGTTCAGCACAAGTATTTTTGTGCAGACATTTATTAAAATTAGGAATAAATTTCCAGTTAGTTGTGGAGGTTGTCAATAAAAGGCCTATGAAGTGGTGCTGGAGGAAAAGAGCGTAGGAGGAAAACTCGAACGGGAGTAAGTAGCTCTAATGTGGAGCCAAGAAAAGCTCAGGCATGAAACACCATGCATCTTCTTTGAGTGATTGCATTTCAAAGAACCAAGAAAACTTACAGTTGAATGTGTAAATTCTGAACCGTAGATAAGGCATAATAACCACAATGGCTTCATTCATTTAATGTATTTCCTATGAACAAGGAACTATAATATTACAACAACATAAAATGCTAATCAATGTGTTAAAAATTGGCCAGATCCATAGCCTGAAATATATCCATCTTCAAGTTTGTACTTTTGATCCAACAGAAACAATGTTAGATACATTCAAAAATAATACTGAAGCTTTCAAAACTAAATATATGAAACTTCTCCTACTATTTTCTAATATCTCCTTTCATTTGTTCATTCACACGTCAGAGGCATGCTCAGTTAATGTCTTGTATTTATGCTGGGGAAAAGTTCAGAGAGGGGTTTAAGGTACCATTGGTTCACACTTGGAGCTCTTTCATTATTACCCAGAGAAGCTTTCACATAGCCAGGTTTAAAATACTATAAAAATAGTTATAGACTCATAGCGTCATAGAGCATGGAAACAGACCCTTCAGCCCAACTTCCCCACACCGACCAACATGTCCCAGCTATACTTGTCCCACCTTCCTGCATTGGCCCATATCCCTCTAAACCTGTCCTATCAATGTACCTGTCTAATTGTTTCTTAAACGTTGCGATCGTCCCTGCCTCAACTACCTCCTCTGGCAGCTCGTGCCATACACCCACCACCCTTTGTGGTCTGTAGTTATAATCAGTAGTTAAGTAGAATAAATAGTAACTGCTGCACAAAATTACAAAAGAAAATATAAAATCTAGGATAGAAACATTGGAACTTAAGCGTTTAACGGCACTGTATTCAATGGAGTTTGGAAGGATGAGAGGCACCCTCATTGAAACGTGCCGAATGGTCATAGAGTGATACAGTGTGAAAACAGGCCCTTCGGCCCAACTTGCCCACACCAGCGAACAATGTCCCAGCTGCACTAGTCCCTCTTTCCTGCATTTGGTCCATATCCCTCCAAACCTTGTCCTATCCATGTACCTGTCTAACTGTTTCTTAATCATTGGGATAGTCCCAACTTCAACTACCTCCTCTGGCAGCTTGTTCCATACACCCACCACCCTTTGTTTGACAAAGTTACCCCTCAGATTCCTATTAAATATTTTCCCCTTCACCTTGAACTTATGTCCTCTGGTCCTCGATTCACCTACTCTAGGCAAGAGACTGCGCATCTACCCAATATATTCCTCTCAGGATTTTATATACCTCTATAAGATCACTCCTCATCCTCCTGCGCTCCAGGGAAAAAGAGTCCCAGCCAACACATCCTCTCCCAATAGCTTTTCATTATTCGGCAAGTTTCTATGAGGCCCCGCCCTCTCATCCATCCAAACTCCAGTGAATACTAGTGGGAGAGACTACAACCACAGAGCATAACCTCACAATATATTGACATACCTTTTGGAAGTCAATATCTTTAGTCAGTGAGTGGGTGGTGAATCTGTGGAATTCATTGCCACAGACGGCTGTGATGGCCAAGTCATTGGACAATTTTAATGCAGAGATTGACAGATACTTGATTAGTAAGGATGTCGAGGATTATGGGAAGGAGGCAAGAAAATGGAGTTAAGAGGGTAAGGTTGATCAGCCATGATTTAATGGCAGAGTAGAAACGATGGGCCAAATGGCCTACTGCTACTATTATTTATGATGGGAGAGATTGGCTTTAAAATGAATTGCAAATTTGAATACATTTTCACCTCCAAATAGAGTCACAGAGTGTTACAATGTGGAAACAGGCCCTTCGGCCCAACTTGCCCACACATGTCCCAGCTACACTAGTCCTACCCACCTGCGCTTGGTCCATATCCAGCCAAACTTGTCCTATCCATGTACCTGTCCAACTGTTTCTTAAACATAAAACGTAAAAAACGTAATACTTTGAGTGCTCACATGAGGGGCATACTAACATTGTGGGACAAGTGAAGTGGTATTCGATGACGAAAAGACAACTGAAATGAGAGATCCACTGGCATCACAACCTGATGTTACCTATTTCAAGATGCAGATATCCATTCAACTGTAAGAAACCCCCAGACGTCCCCACTCTCAATGCCTAAAGCCAAACAAGGTCCTTTAAATTATGCAGTTGAGCCTTCAAATCCATTAAAATATCCTTAAAAATAAACTGCATTTTATCCAACTTGGCTTTTTTTAAATCTGTTATCACTATATGACCTGATGAGGATTTCCAACATTTTCTGTTTATATTTCAGATTTCCAGTATCTGCAGTTTTGTATTACTTTTTGATTACTGTTTTAATATTGCTTGGAATGAAAAACTGCAGCAACCTGCTCAAATAGAATCAACGGCAGAAGATGCACATCGACAGCAATTTACTTTTTCTCTCAGAGCAGAATTTTTTTTTGGTATGTCAACAAATACTCTCTCGAACTTCTACTGGTGTACGGCGGGGAGCATCACGATTGATTGCATCATGGCTTGGTTTCGCAACTCAAATGCTCAGAAATGGAGGAGATTACAAAAGGTGGAGAACACTGCCCAGTCCATCACGGGTACTGACCTCCCCACCATCGAAGGGATCTGTAGGAGGTGCTGCCACAATAAAACATCCAGTATCATCAAAGACCAACACCATCCTGGCTAGCTCCTGTTTCACTCATGACATGCACGTTCATTGGCCTCTGTAAAATAGCCCCTAATGTGTAGGCAGTGGGATAATATAGAACCAGTGTGAATGGGTGATAGAAGGTCTTGGTGGGCCGATTATAGAACTGAACTGAGACCTCCTCCTGATGAGACCAGGCCAGCAACTGAGTTGGGCATCTCATATGTGCCGACATTATGGCTTTTTTTGGTGAATGTCAGTTACTAATATTAATGAAATCCATCCAATATAATTCATTTGGGCCTCCAGACAAACTGAACACACACTCAGTCACTCTTCTACCCACGACTCCAAATGTCTCCGACAATTCACAATGATGGCTTCCACACACCAAGAACCGCAGCCAATTAAAAAGGGGATTTAAACAGCTCAACAGTCAGGAAAGTAAATTCCATGCTGGTCTCACAAGTTACAGTTGTTGCACCAGGCCATTAAACTGCACATACGCAAAGTACACATTTAAGTCACCACCCTGGGTAGTCTAAGGCGTTACTAATGTTGAATAGCCAGAAGTTCTTGGTTGACAGTGAAGGGTTTTCTCATCTAACAAGGTTGTGCGGGGTTGCAAAGTTTTTTATTGGCCCATTTGAACACAGTGAAGAATCCGAAATGAGAACAATTAAGATATAATGGTCACCACTCCTGTACGTACACTATCTAGTATTGCTCCACACAATTCCAGTAAGCCAGGTTCAATCCTAATCTTTGGTGCTGTCTATACAGTATCTGCATATTCACCCCCAACAACATACGAGTTTCCCCAGTGCTCCAATTTCCTTCCACCTCCCAAACGTGTAATGGTGGATTGATTGGCTGCCATAACTCGCCACTAGTGCATGCAGTTAATTTGCAGAAGAAAAAGGCAAGTTGATGCCATGAGAGAAAATACATTTCGGAAAAGTTAGTGTGGGAGTGGGACTGAGTGGTGTGCTCTGGGAGCCATCTTGAATTATTGTGTCCAATGGGTTCCTTCTGTGTCACAAGGAAATACAAGGCCAAGATGTATTTATTCTTTTTATTAAACAGCATTGTGACTTTATTAAGGATAGGAGGGGTAAAATGAAAAATCCTGCTAAACAATTGAAAATACACGAGTGCAAAGAATGAGAAGAAGAGCTAACGTTATATTAATTGCAGATTCTCAACAATAACATAACAAATAAACCAGAAGCCTTTTATAATGTACAAAATATTATGCAAGCCTGCAGATAAATTGCTGGCAGTAAACATACCAATCCGAAAATATCTATGGCACTGAGACGAAATAATATGGTCCAAAATGCACTAATCCAATATCATATTCCAATTACATTGCAAAATGAAGACATTATTCATTAATTTTAATCTGTATACAGTAGATAATTCTATAGGTTAGCCTATAGTTTTACTAGTCATCTTCTCCACTGAAATTCCATTCATCCTTTCAGCAAGAATTTTTTTTTTTGCTGGTTTGGGTATCTGCTTAATTCATTGTCTACTGCTTTGGTGCTATGAATTTCACCCATCACATAACAGTTCTGGCTCATAGAACAGTACAACACAGGAACAGGCCTCTCGACCCATTATGTCAATGTCAAACAAAATCCTTCTTAAATTAATCCCTTCTGCCTGCACATAATCCATATCACTCCATTCCCCACATATATATCCATAATCACTCCATTCCCCACATATTCACAAATCTATCTAAAATCCATTAAATACCATTATCATATCTAGTTCCACCATCATCCCAGGCAGCATGTTCCAGGTATCTACCACTCTTTCTGAATACACTTGCCCCATATATCTCCAGTACGCAATACATCTTCTGGTAAACCTCCTCTGCACCATCTCCAAACCCTTCACATCCTTTCTGTAAGGGGGCAACCAGATACTATCGTCAAGTCTCCAAATAAATATCCGAGTCTCCGAACAAATAAATCTGCAACATGACTTCCTGACTCTCATACATTGATCGATGAAGGCAAGCATACGAAACACCTTCTTTATCACTTTGTCTACTTGTGTTGCTGATTTCAGGAAGCCATGGGCTTGCACTCCAAGGTTCATCTGTACATCAATGTTGTTAACGGTCCTGCCGTTATCAGTATACTTTCACTTTACATTTGACCTCTCAAAGTGCAACACCTCACACTTACCCAGATTAAATTTCACCTGCCATTTTTCTGCCCTTATCAACAACTTATCTACATCGCGCGATACGATACAATAGAACTTTGTCCCAAGAGGAAAATGGATCTGCCAACAGTCATAAAACACAAGATACATGAAAGATGAAATTAAAGTGACGAGTGGAAAGGATTGGGGATTGGAGATTTGAGGGGAGGATATGTGGAGTCTACCCCATGACAGAAGGGGGAGGAGTTGTACAGTTTGATAAGGGGAAGAAGGAGCTGCTGTGGCATTCTGCTGTATCTGGCTGTATCCTTTGTCTACTTTCTTCACTGTCTGCAACACCACCGATTTGTGTGCGATCTGCAAACTTACTAACCAACCCATCTACATTTTCATCGTCATTGAATCCACATAACTAAAAGCCTAAGAGTACTGTAGAAGAAAGTGCAGCAGCCTGAATCACCAGAGGAAGCATTCTATAGCAAAAAGCAAGGATCTCGCTACTGTTCAATCTTCAGAACAATGATGTTGAGATTGCTTATTAGGTAATGTTAGGCTGGCTTTAGGTTCAGCTGCAAAACCTGATAATTAAAGGAGGGTTGTAAATTATGGGTTAGAAATGAAAAAAAAAAGATAACCTACAAATATAATTTGAAATGTTATTTTTGTCATGTTCCTTTTGCCACTTTGTCTAATTTCTTCTCCCCTCCTATGCCATTTCTCACACCACACTTTTGTTCATCTGCACTATTCTAAACAAATATCTGAGAAATAACAAATTTCCAAGCACAGCGGCAAAACTGCAAGTAAATCACGTTCAGCCTCATGGATTGTCACACTACGATAAATCACTTTTGCATTAGTTCAAACTCTGGGCTTTAAAAACAATGCAATGTCTGGCAATGAAATAATAACCTGCAGTTATATATTTTTTTTTACTAATTTCTGCTATTGAATTTCACAAGTCTGGAGGCTTAATCTTGAATCTGGTTATTTAAATACCATTACCTTAATCATCACACTTTAATCATTCAATTTCTGAAGCTTAAGATGCATGCAAGTTTAGTTTCAATTCACTGGAGTGATGATATTGTTTGCAATCTAAAAACAATGCACACTTCTGTCTTAAAGCATAAAAGGCTTAGAAAGATGCCACCTTCGACAACTTGTCTATCTTTTGCCCCACAGTTCTACAAAAGTAAAATGGAACCTGTCGATAGATTTGGACAATTCTGTATTAATAATTGCTGAATGTTATTCAGGAGCTAATGATGTCATTGACATAAATTCTGTACACAGATTACACGGGCAAATTTCCTTCATCTGGATTGTCTGCTAACAAATCATGAGCAATTGAGGAATTTATTTTTGTATTAAGTCCAATGATAACAATCCATTTTGTTAATAATTTCAGTCTTCACAGAGGTTACGAACAGCTTGATCATGAATTTGAATAACAACTTGCGTGCACTTTGATTTATCCTTCACATTATTTGTGCATTCTTAGAGGCATAAAATGTCACACAACGTAACAGAGCAGATAACTCCATGAATTGCATAACTTAATTGCTGGAAGATCTGTTTGGCCTTGGAAACACACTTCACTGAAAATGAAACAGCCTGGAGCTCCATGATAAAATGGGTATGAGATGCTACACAGTGAATTGAATATTTCTAGAAAAACATTAAATGAGGTGCATATTGTGACTCATTCAGAAGATGAATGCAAAGATTTGGAAAGTGAAATTCAAATGGCTATGCTATCTGACTTTCCACTCCAACGCATATTTTTTCACCAATATTAAATGACTGATTGTTTGACCCTTTTGCCTGAATTCTGATTTTTAAACAGTAAGGATTGCAGCCTCTGTCTATTCTGACGAAAAATATTACAGATTAAATCAATGTTTTACATTTCTTAATCATTTACTTTAATTTGCTTCACTAATATTCAGTGAAACCAAATCCAGGTGATAAAAAATGTCTAGATAAACACTATAAAATGTAATCAGAGTATGGGAACGTTTTGTGTATCACAACCTTATATGTCAGAATCAAATGATTTGATAATATAAAGCATATCAGCATTGGTGCATCGTATTGTATCAACGATTTGCTTGTAAAACCCTCTTGTTATATCTTATAATTCAAATGTATTTAAGAACTGATACAAATCTACATGTAAATAATAGCAAGGCCAAATGAACCAGAGCAGAACTGTATGTTGGAAATAATGGCAGAACACTTCAAGAGCTGTAATGTGGTCCCAGTATTCTTCCTGGTTTGGTGCAACACCTCATATCCCACTATGATTTAAAGCTGCTGCTCTTGTGATAAAGTGATCAACATTGGCTTTTGTTAGCAACACTAGAAATCATTCAAATTTTCATCCTTATCTCAAATCAGTTTTATGGCCCAGTCCTTCTCATTTCTATAACCCCATGCATGTCCTGCAAAACTCTGATAATGTTGCATTCAAAAACTTTGTTTTTTCCAGTTTTCCTAATTTCCTTTCACTACCATATCTTCACTTTTCAAGAATTCACCTTCCTGAATTTCTTTGATTTTTTTGGTGCTACCTCCTTTTTATTTGCACGTTCTTATAAATCTATTCCTTACACAAACCTTTTGTACACCTTTATGAACTTTCTTTTGGCTTAGTGCTGACTTATTTTCGAAATAGTTCCATGTAAAGGACATTTTACAGCATTAAGTGGATTATATGAATTCAGATTGTTATTGATACGTAACACAACACTAAGTTCACTGATCTCAGTTCCAAAAGCATAAATTCCAAAAGTGGATTTGGTCGCCATGTCATGAGTATTTATTTGTCATAAGTACCAGACATGAAACAGAGTAATGACATTTCTACTTGCTGTAGTTTTAAAGTCACACTAGATACAACAACACCAAAAATTGCAATCAATTATCAGATATTCTAAGTAAACATGTCCACAATAGTGCACAAACCAAAATACGTAGATCATTTATAACATTAAACGTGTTCTATAAATTCAGGTTGTTATAGCATCTTAAGATTCAAGCACCCAGTTAATAGATAGATCTCAGTTCCAATAGCACAAATTCCAAAGGCTAATTCAGTTCCCAAGCCAAGAGTCGGGAGTTGAGAGTGTTTATCTTATGCACCGGACATGAACCAGGATCATGAAATTCTTCAAACTACTGCTTTCCAGACACAATAAATTAAACAGCATTTTAAAAGTGCAATAAATTATCAGTTATTCTAAGTAAACTAGACAATGATAGTGCAAAAAAACAACGTTTATAGAGCACCAACAGTAGTACAAATCCTTTGTGGTTCGGTGCTGAGGTAGTGTTGTGATTAGAGATGTGCAGGGTAGTTAAAGAAGCAGATTGTTGATGGGAAGAAGCTGAAGTTGTGGTGGGGGTTGGGCTGGGGTTGGGTGGGGGTTGGGTGGGGGTTTAAGTCAGATAGGTTTCCAATTCTGATTGCTGTTCTGCAACAATATCTGCTATACTGACATATGCTAACAATAGAAATGCCTCCATTATGATTATTTAGAAAGGAACAGCAGATGCTGGTTTATACAGAAGATAGATACAAAGTGCTGGAGTAACTCGACAAGTCAGACAGCATCTCTGGAGGAAATAGGTGAAATTTCGGGTCGGGACCCTTCTTCAGACTGGTGACATTTGATATGGTGACTGACGACTGGGACCCTTCATCTTCGGTCCTGGCACGAAACGTCACCAGTTTGAAGAAGTGTCCCATCCCAAAACATCACCTTTTTCTCCAGAGATGCTGCCTAACCCACTGAGTTACTCCAGCATTTTGTGTATATCTTCACTTTTAATGATGCTCGCTTCATATTAGCACGCCAAGTAAATCAAGGCTGTTAAAAATAGGTTGGGTACTTGTTAGCACATGTTGAAGTGTGCAACAGAGGGGACCACATCCCCGTCAACGTTCCCCAGATTCTACTATGAGCAATTTAAAGTGCCGTAGCTCGACCAACTTGTATGTCTTTGGCAAATGTGATGCAACTGGAGCACACAGAGAAAATGCGTGTAGTCAGAGGAAGAACATGCAAGTTGCACGCATCCAGCATCAGAAGTCACCGCTGAACTTGGGTCGCTGTGGCAGTGAGGTAGCAACTCCACTATTTGTGCCAGTTTTGTGCAAAGAGCCCTCCACAGAATAGTTCAAGACAACAGGCTTAAAACACGACACTTTGAGGTAAATTTCCATGTTCAATTTTCAGCCCCCTCTCTTGTCATAGCATTGTCAGTTATCATTGGTTAAGTTTGAAGAAGCGTGAAAACTGGCACATACTAAATTAAGTTATAGATATTAAAAATATTCCCATGAATATTGAAATTGGCAAGCCAAGGCTCCAGGATAGGCTGATTGAGTGTTCAAGTCAGTGGAGTGGAAGTAGGTTCCAAAAACATTGTCATTTTCAGCTGATTTAATCTCTCCGAAATTTACTTTCCCTCACACAAGCCTAAATGCAGATCTTTCTCACATCCACTTTTGAGAAGCTAAACTAAATCTTAAAGTGAGAAAAAATTAATATTTTTTTTAAGTTCGTTTGGTCACAATGAAGACAACTAGATACATTTTCTTCAAGGGTGTCCAATGATGTTTGAGAGAAAGTTCAATAAGTTTCCTTTACGGTCATTTACATAATGGAGTGGCAACATCATGTTGAAACCCTTCACATTATGTCAAGAAATGCAGGACAACGGTAGTATTATATTTCAGTGCAGGTGTTATTGATATGTAGTGGGCACATATTTCACAGTAATCTTTTGAATAGCAATGAGATAAATACTCAAATACCATATGAAAACAATGCTAGGGAGTTTGTCCAAATGAGTTTCCCTCCAAGAAAACGTATAAACTCACTTGACTGAATGGTTCCATCAGCGATGATTTTATAATGCTACCGCCAATAATAACAATTTATGGTAATTATATTGATCCAAAATGTAGAATGTTTGATTTAATATGCCTGCGCACATAATAACCCCTAAATAGGTTAGAGGAAATAAAAAACTATCTAAGAACTTGGGGGAAAAAACTCCTGGAAGAACTTAGCAGGTCCAGCCACATCAGTAGAAGGAAAGGGATGGTTGACATTCACAGACAACCAACTCCCTTATTCCCAGGTATGGATGATTCTAAAACTGGAGGACATAGGCTTAAGGTGACAAGGAAGAGATTAAAGACAGACCTTAGGGTCAATTTCCATTCAGAGGATAGTTTGTATCTGGAATAGGCTGCCAGAGGAAGCCACAGAAGTGAATAAAATTACAACTGTCATAGAAACATAGAAACATAGGAAATAGGTGCAGGAGGAGGCCATTTGGTCCTTCGAGCCTGCACCACCATTCATTGTGATCATGGCTGGTCATCCACGATCAGTAACCCGTGCCTGCCTTCTGCCCGTATCCCTTAATTCCGCTAGCATCCAGAGCTCTATCTAACTCTCTTTTAAATTCATCCAGTGAATTGGCCTCCACTGCCTTCTATGGCAGGGAATTCCACAAATTCACAACTCTCTGGGTGAAAATGTTTTTTTGCATCTCAGTTATAAATGGCCTCCCCTTTATTCTTAGACAATGGCCCATGGTTGTGGACTCCCCCATCATTGGGAACATTTATCCTGCATCTAGCTTGTCCAGTCCTTTTATAATTGTAAGTAGACAAAAGTGCTGGAGAAACTCAGCGGGTGCGGCAGCATCTATGGAGTGAAGGAAATAGGCAACATTTCGGGACGAAACCCTTCTTCAGACTGAATAATTGTATATGTTTGTATAAGACTTTTATAATTGTATATGTTTATATAAGATATCCTCTCATCCAGTGAATACAAACCCGCTCTTTCCAATCTTTCCTCATATGACAGTCCCGCCATCCCGGGGATTAACCTCGTGAACCTACGCTGCAATGCCTCAATAGCAAGGATGTCCTTCCTCAAATTAGGAGACCAAAACTGCACACAATACTCCAGATGTGGTCTCACCAGGGCCTTGTACAATTGCAGAAGGAGCTCTTTACTCCTATACTCAAATCCCCGTGTTATGAAGGACAACATGCCATTAGCTTTCTTCACTGCCTGCTGTACCTGGATGTTTACTTTCAGTGACTGGAGTACAAGGACACCCATGTCTCATTGCACATCCCTTTTCCCAATCTGACACCATTGAGATAATAATCTGCTTCCTTGTTCTTGCCGCCAAAGTGGATAACCTCACATTTATCTACATTATACTGCATCTGCCATGCATCTGCCCACCGTCCAAGTCACCCTGCAACCTCCTAGCATCCTCTTCGCAGTTCACACTGCACCCAGCTTTGTGTCATCTGCAAATGTGCTAGTGTTACTTTTAATCCCATCATCTAAATCACTAATATATAATGTAAACAGTTGCAACCCCAGCACCGTGCCTTGCGGCACTCCACTCGCCACTGCATGCCATTCTGACAATGACTCGTTTATTCCTACTCTTTGTTTCCTGTCTGCCAACCAATTCTCTATCCATGTCAATGCCCTACCCTTAATACAATGTGCTCTAATTTTGCACACTAATCTCCTGTGTGGGACCTTATCAAAGGCTTTCTGAAAGTCCTGATGCACTACATCCACTGGCTCTCCTTCATCTATTTTACTTGTCACATCGTCAGAAAATTCCAGAAGATTAGTCAAGCAGGATTGCCCCTTCATAAATCCATGCTGACTTGGACCAATCCTTTTACTGCTATCCAAATGCGCCGTTAAAACTTCTTTAATAATTGACTCCAGCACCTTTCCCACCACCGATGTCAGGCTAACTGGTCTATAATAACTCGTTTTCTCCCTCGTTCCTTTCTTGAAAAACATTAGCTACTCTCCAATTCACAGGAACTGGTCCAGAATCTATAGACCATTGGTAAATGATCACCAATGCGTCCACGATTTCTAGAGCCATTTCCATAAGTACACTGGGATGCAGACCATCAGGCCCTGGGGATTTATCAGCCTTCAGTCCCATCAGTCTACCGAAGACTATTTCTCGCTTAATGCAAATTTCTTTCAGTTCCTCTGTCTCCCTAGATCCTCTGTCCTCTTGTACATCTGGGAGATTGTATCTGGGAAATGGCAGAAGAGTTGGACAGGTACTTTGGTTGTGCCTTGGCCAGCTCCTCCCTCATGCCTTCATAGTCCTCTTTGTTCAACTGCAACTGACACTTCTAAATTAAAAGGAAAACACAACCAAAGTACCTGTCCAACTCTTCTGCCATTTCGGTGTTCCCCATAACAATTTCACCTGTTTCTGCCTTCAAGAGACCCACATTTGTCTTTACTAATCTTTTTCTCTTAACATACCTAAAGAAGCTTTTACTACCCTTCTTTATATTCTTGGCCAGCTTACCCTCGTACTTCATCTTTTCACCCAGTATTGCCCTTTTTGTTAACTTCTCTTGTCCTTTGAAAGTATCCCAATCCTCTGGCTTCCCACTACTCTTTGCTATGTTTATACACCTTTTCTTTTAGTTTTATTCCATCCCTAACTTCCATTGTCAGCCATGTTTAAGAATGAAATTATCCTGCATCTTCTGGATTATGCCCAGAAATTCCTGCCAATGCTGTTCCACCATCATTCCTGCTAGGATCCTTTTCCAGTCGACCTTGGCCAGCTCCTCTCTCATGCCTTCATAGTCCCCTTTGTTCAACTGCAACTGACACTTCTGAATTAAGCTTCTCTCTCTCAAATTGCAGATTAAAACTTATCATATTATGGTCACTACCTACAAGCTGTTCCTTTACCTTGAGTTCCCTTATTAAATCTGGTTCACTGGACAACACTAAATCCAGAATTGCCTTCTCTCTGGTAGGCTCCAGTACAAGCTGCTCTAAGAATCCATCTCAGAGACACTCTACAGACTCCCTTTCTTGGGGTCCAGAACCAATCTGAATTTCCCAGTCTACCTGCATATTGAATCTGCATATTGAAATGTCAAAAGACATTTGGACAGATCGATGGATAGGAAGACTTTAGAGGGATATGGGCTAAATGCAGGTAAATGAGACGTCAAGAATGCCAGTATGGTTGACATTAACAATTTGGACCAAAGGGCCCGTTTGCATGCTATGGCTCTGAAACCCTGCACCAGAACCCATGGAGTTCTGCTGGCAATGTATTTGTTTTTTGTTCCAGATTACAACAAATCTCTGATGCCTCTTGTGTATTTAATAACTTGGTCTGGTATGTTCCCTTGAGCTATGCAGTTCATGTTAAGAAATCAAATATAAAATATTGCTTACCAACCATTCATTCTTATCTCTGCTCTCCTACACTTTTTGTCATGATAGTGTTGAATCATATTGACATATTACCAAGTGTGTAAAACTTGGGTAGCTCACTGGACTGAGTACATGCCTGGTTATTTGGTTTCTCCAATGGGTGGTTTAGATTCACCTTATTTGTTATTTCTACCTTGTAGATAAAATGAATGAAATGAAATGTAAGATGTGACGGGATAAGAAAAAACAACAACTTGGTTTTAGAGACTGAGATTGGGGGGGGGGGGGTGATTTACTGAGCACAATGTTCCAGATTGAAGCAAAAACACTCATCTGTCACTAATTTACGCAAAGTGACAGAAATTCAATGCCAGTTTAGTCAAAATCACAAAGTGCACTTAACAGTGTAGGTTTGTGGAGAGCAACAAAATATAATGGAGCTACCTAAGCGATATTCACAAGTGGTCTGAACAAAGCAAAGAATTTAACAGAGATAAATACAGGTTCTCACACCTCAAGAGAAAAGTTCAAAACCTACTTGGCTGAAGAAATTATATATTTCTAATAACCACAGTGCATGGAGGATGGAAATTGGCTTTTGATTGGCCTTTCTGCAGGTAAAAAAACTGAACGTTCCAGTTTTATTTGTCATGGAAAAATGATAACAAATAAACGGTTTATGTCATTCTGCCCAAATAAGTTCTTGAAAGGTACACAAAAGTTTGATCAAGTGGTTGCACTACATCAATGGATTTTTCAGGGGGGAGGTGACATTTGCAATGTTTCAAGGCAAGGCGGTTTTCATTCCTTTGGTAGCTTTGTGTTTATGTTCTATGTCCAGTTAACAGTTGTCCAAATGAAAACAAATTCAATCTAATTTCTGGTATTCTGGGATATTTCGAAAGAAAGATGGATCTGAATAAATTTCCAAGTAAGTGTAGGCACACAAGCAAGTGGAAAGAAGGATAATTGGAAGGATGATCCCAGTCATATATGTACTGTCTATGAGAGTTAGACATTCCTTTATAACCGGTTGTTAGTTAAATTGTACTTCTATGGAACTTGATGCATGAGATGATTATGCGTAACCCCCCCCCCCCCCAAAAAGAAAATCATGCAAAGTGATGCATGGAAATGCTGTTCAGAATATTTAGCATCAGGTGAACCCGGGCAAGTCACTTTTTTGTGACCAGTAGCTGTGTGCAAACTTCAGGGGGTTATCCAACAATTGAATACTGAATATCTTTACGGACCCTGTAGAAACAAATTGAGGCTTTAGCTATTTTTCCTTCTTCTCCAATGCTGCTTGACCCATTGCTGTGTATTTTCATCCCTTCCTATTCTCGTTTCAGATTCCCAATGTTGTGATTTTATGTGATTCTGTGATTCAATACAAATCGTGTTTTGCCAAATCAGCACAGTGAAATGTGTAAAATATATACTGTATGATACATATGCAACTGTAGTGCATACTCCATGTTTTATGTTTCTTCATGAGAGAGAAAACTGTTTGTTAACCAAAGAGTCCAGTTATACATTTCCCAGTGTTATTTCGCGAGGGACATATTGTACAAACTGATTTAGAACAGACAAGTGTGCCTATCCAGCTTCAAAGATAAAGTTGTGTTAAGATTTTTATTATAGCAATTTAAGCAATCTTGTCCATCCATGATGTTTAAGAAGGAACTGCAGATGCTGGAAAATCGAAGGTAGACAAAAATGCTGGAGAAACTCAGCGGGTGCAGCAGCATCTATGGAGCGAAGGAAATAGGCAACGTTTCGGGCCGAACCCTTTCTTCAGATGTTTTGCAAATCCTAAACTTGCGATGGATCACAAAGTCTGTAAATACCATCTATCAGCTATCTTCGTAATACAAGTATAATCAAACTGTTGGAACTGATTTAAACAGGAGGAGTAACATCACTTATTTGAAACAAGGTCCCATCTTATATATACATCTTATTGCCAGAAACTGATAATTCTGCCCCTTCTCCAAATTAAGCAAAAGAGAATTCTTGAAATACAAAATGACCTGACTGTCACAACATTTAAAAGACATTTGTACACGTACATGGATAGTATACGGTTAGAAGGATATGTGCCAAATGCAGGCAGGTGGGACTAGTGTAGATGGTCTGCATGGGCAGGTTGGGTCAAAGGGCCTGTTTTCACACTGTATGACTCTAAAATAAAAATCAACTCTTTAAGGGCAATAGAAATCTGGGACTCTCCAAAAGGCTATGGATCTATGATTTTGAACTACAGATGTTGAGCTGACTGAAGGTCAATTGGGTTAATGGTTTAATGGAGGCCTCGCCACAGAATTGAGATGTCTTGTAGTTCACTGGAAAGACTCCTTAGAGGACTAATTCCTTTACTGTCAAGACATGCGGAATACAAAAACTGGAATCACACATTCCAACATCCAATTATAATGCTGTTCTGCAGCTCAACGCCATTTACTTTTCTTTGCTACATATCCCTTGATACCCTTTCCTAATAAAATTCAAATCAACCTCATTCTTGAAAGTTTCAATAATTTCAAGATCCATAGTCTTTTGAGGAGCCAGATTTCTATTGCCCTTAAAGAGGAGTTATTTTTATTTTAGAGACATACAGTGTGGAAACAGGCCCTTTGACCCAACCTGCCCGTCGACCCACAAGCCCCACCTGCCTACACTAGTCCCACCTGCCTGCATTTGGCACAAATCCTTCTAAACCTATGCTATCCATGTATGTGTCCAAATGTCTTTTTTAATGTTGCGACAGTACCAGCCTCAACTACCTCCTTTGGCAGCTTGTTCCATGCACCCACCATCCTTTGTGTAAAAAGTTGCCCATTGGGTTCCCATTAAATCGTTCATCCTTCATCTTAAACCTATCTCCTCTGGTTATTGATTCTCTTCCTCTGGGTAAAGGACAAGGTGCATTTACTCTATCTAATCCCCTCATGGTCTTATACACCCATAAAAGACCACCCCTCATCCTCCTTCACTCCAAGGAATAAAGTCATAGCATGTTTAACTTCTCCCTATAGCCCAGGGCCTCGAGTCCTGGGCAACATCCTCATAAATCTTCTCAGCATCCTTTCCAGCTTAACAACATCACACCAAACAGGTAAAGCTCCAGTTTTAAGATTATGGCCTCTTGCTCTCAATCCCCAGATAATCAATTGCTTTAATAGATCTTAGATTATAAAACCAATCCTTGCTGCTTTATGTTTAACAGAATACAAGCGTTGTTTATTCAAACAGTCTTTAATTTAACGTTTTAAGCCCAGGTATCATTCTGGGGAACGTGGACTGAATCAATATCGGGGCCATTATGAGCTTCTGATCTCCCAAAAGCCCTTTTCCATCACTGCTTATTATGAGCCAAGATGAAAAGTAGAACACAAGGCAAGAGATCAAGGACTTACCAAAGGCAAGTTTACTGTGGGAAATAACAATGTATATTTTGTGGGGTAACAAAGTCAGGTTTACATGCAAGTTCTCAAAGCCTGTTTGGTAAATGAATGTGAGTAATGGTGATAAAAGAAAGATAAGGTTAAAAATGCATCTTTATGGATCGGAAATTGTTTAAAAGGAAACTAAAAACAAAGACATGAATTATTTCCATCTTGAACAGGACACTGAGATTGGCTATGTAAACTTGGAACTTTGTTGGAATGATGCATTTATTTACATGATAGCAAGTAAAGGAAGCATAATATCTAAATATCCAGTGTCTTAACTTAAAGGTTGCGAGTTCAGGAGAACAAAAACAAACAGGTTAGCAGATTGGTTCATATTCAATGTAAAGCAGTAAAATAGAATACATTTTGGGAGAAGAATGCGAACACGTGTACCTTCTTAAAATTTAATCTATTAAAAAGAGAAGAACAGGGACTTAGAACCTCAGACACACAAACTGTTTAACGTGGGAGTACAAGTAGATTAAAAGAAAGCGAGCATCATTTGTAAATACTGCAACCTTGGAGTATGAAACTGGGGAATTAATAATGGGATTTGGCAGACTCTGAACAAATATTTTATATCTGCCTTCGAAATAAAAGACATGAAAAGTATCACAATAATAATTTAAAGTTTGAGGCAAAGGAGAAATAGGAACTTGAAACAATTATAAAAACCGTTTAAAAGTAGATGGCTAAATAAAATAGACAATAGGTGCAGGAGTAGGCCATTCGGCCCTTCAAACCAGCACCGCCATTCAATGATCATCCACAATCAGTACCCGTTCCTGCCTTCTCTCCATATCCCCTGACTCCGCTATCTTCAAGAGCCCTATCTAGCTCTCCCTTGAAAGTATCCAGAGAACCGGCCTCCACCGCCCTCTGAGGCAGATAATTCCACAAACTCACAACTATCTGTGAGAAAAAGTGTTTCCTCATCTCCGTTCTAAATGGCCTACCCCTTATTCTTAAACTGTGGTCCCTGGTTCTGGACACCCCCAACATCGGGAACATGTTTCCTGCCTCTAGCGTGTCCAAACCCTTAATAATCTTATATGTTTCAATAAGATACCCTCTCATCCTTCTAAACTCCAGAGTGTACAAGTCCAGCTGCTCCATTCTCTCAGCATGTGACAGTCCCGCCATCCCGGGAATTAACCAAGTGAACAAACGCTGTACTCCCTCAATAGCAAGAATGTCCTTCCTCAAATTTGGAGACCAAAACTGCACACAATACTCCAGGAGTGATCTCACTAGGGTCCTGTGCAACTGCAGAAGGACCTCTTTGCTCCTATACTCAATTCCTCTTGTCATGAAGGCCAACATGCCATTCGCTTTCTTCACTGCCTGCTGTACCTGCATGCTTACTTTCATTGACTGATGAACAAGGACCCCCAGATCCTGTTGTACTTTCTCTTTTCCCAACTTGACACCATTTAGATAATAATCTTCCTTCCTGTTTTTGCTACCAAAGTGCATAACCTCACATTTATCCACATTAAACTGCATCTGCCATGCATCTGCTCACTCACCCAACCTGTCCAAGTCACCCTGCATTCTCATGGCATCCTCCTCACAGTTCATACTGCCACCCAGCTTTGTGTCATCTGCAAATTTTCTAATGTTACTTGTAATCCCGTCATCTAAATCATTAACATATATATTGTAAATAGCTGCGGTCCCAGGACCGAGCCTTGCGGTACCCCACTAGTCACTGCCTGCGATTCTGAAAGGAACCCGTTAATCCCTACTCTTTGTTTCCTGTCTGCCAACCAATTTTCTATCCATGTCAGCACCCTACCCCAAATACCATGTGCCTTAATTTTGCCCACTAATCTCCTACGTTATCAAATGCTTTCTGAAAGTCCACATACACTACATCCACTGGCTCTCCCTTGTCCATTTTCCTAGTTACATCTGGCAAGTTCCATGATCCTAATGAACTGCCTGCTGGTGATCTCAAAATAAAATCATGCACTGATAGTGGTCGCATCGCCTGTGATGCTTCAAATTTCTCTTGGGTCTGGAGAATTCCAGCATTTGGAAAATCACAACAAAATAAAAGGAAGGGCCCTATTTAAGAAAGGGATTCGGCAGGAAGTAGAAAGCTACGGGATAATGGCAGGACATTATTTATTTCGAAAATTGAAGACATTTAATAAATTCAACACCATTTTATGAAAGGGATACCTTTCACAAATTTCTCAAGGATCTATGTGGATATATTGAGCAGCGTGGATGAATGGAACCAACAGATTGAGTGTATTTGGATTTCCAAAAGATATTGCCAAAGCTCAAAAAGTTACTGCCTACGCAAGGAGCTCACGGCATTGGGAATAACATGCAGATGGGGGTTGGTTAACTAGCATAAAATAGAATTAGGATAAATGAGCCATTTTCAGATTGGCAAATGTAACTGATAGCAAACCATGGGAATGATTTAGGGCTTCAGTTAGTTACAATTCATGCATGATAGCTCATTAAATTATAGCCAAATTTGCTGGCAATTCAAAGATAGGTTGCAAAAACAAGTTGTGAAGAAGGCATAGAGTCTGCAAATTCATATGGAAAGATTAAACAAGAAGGAACACAAAAAAATATATTACACCAAACACTGAGACTCTTTTCAATTTGAAAAAATATGATAATTGCGCTCAGAGTTAGGATAATAAATCATAAAAGGTATTTACATTGGTGAGCGGATCAGTGATCCGAGAACATACATGAAATTTTTTTTAAGAAGGAATTGCAGTTGCTGGAAAATCGAAGGTAGACAAAAATGCTGGAGAAACTCAGCGGGTGCAGCAGCATCTATGGAGCGAAGGAAATAGGCAACGTTTCGGGCGTAGGCAGTAACTTTTTGAGCAGCAAAATAGAATACATTTTGGGAGAAGAATGCGAACACGTGTACCTTCTTAAAATTTAATCTATTAAAAAGAGAAGAACAGAGACTTTAACGTGGGAGTACAAGTAGATTAAAAGAAAGCGAGCATCATTTGTAAATACTGCAACCTTGGAGTATGAAACTGGGGAATTAATAATGGGATTTGGCAGACTCTGAACAAATATTTTATATCTGCCTTCGAAATAAAAGACATGAAAAGTATCACAATAATAATTTAAAGTTTGAGGCAAAGGAGAAATAGGAACTTGAAACAATTATAAAAACTGTTTAAAAATAGATGGCTAAATAAAATAGACAATAGGTGCAGGAGTAGGCCATTCGGCCCCTCAAGCCAGCACCGCCATTCAATGATCATCTACAATCAGTACCCGTTCCTGCCTTCTCTCCATATCCCCTGACTCCGCTATCTTCAAGAGCCCTATCTAGCTCTCTCTTGAAAGTATCCAGAGAACCGGCCTCCACCGCCCTCTGAGGCAGATAATTCCACAAACTCACAACTATCTGTGAGAAAAAGTGTTTCCTCATCTCCGTTCTAAATGGCCTACCCCTTATTCTTAAACTGTGGTCCCTGGTTCTGGGCGCCCCCAACATCGGGAACATGTTTCCTGCCTCTAGCGTGTCCAAACCCTTAATAATCTTATATGTTTCAATAAGATACCCTCTCATCCTTCTAAACTCCAGAGTGTACAAGCCCAGCTGCTCCATTCTCTCAGCATGTGACAGTCCCGCCATCCCGGGAATTAACCAAGTGAACAAACGCTGTACTCCCTCAATAGCAAGAATGTCCTTCCTCAAATTTGGAGACCAAAACTGCACACAATACTCCAGGTGTGGTCTCACTAGGGCCCTGTTCAACTGCAGAAGGACCTCTTTGCTCCTATACTCAACTCCTCTTGTCATGAAGGCCAACATGCCATTCGCTTTCTTCACTGCCTGCTGTACCTGCATGCTTACTTTCATTGACTGATGAACAAGGACCCCCAGATCCCGTTGTACTTCCTCTTTTCCCAACTTGACACCATTTAGATAATAATCTTCCTTCCTGTTTTTGCTACCAAAGTGCATAACCTCACATTTATCCACATTAAACTGCATCTGCCATGCATCTGTGTTCAAAAGGGAACTGCAGATGCGGGAATATCGAAGGTACACAAAATTGCTGGGGAAACTCAGCGGGTGCAGCAGCATCTATGGAGCGAAGGAAATAGGCGACGTTTCGGGCCGAAACTCTTCCAGTGTATTTCCAACGTCGCCTATTTCCTTCGCTCCATAGATGCTGCTGCACCCGCTGAGTTTCCCCAGCAATTTTGTGTACCTTCGATATTCCAGCATCTGCAGTTCCCTTTTGGACACTTTGTCTACTCCACTGCGATATCTCCTCAAGGTATGCCTACTTTGAAGAAGTTCTCCTCCTCTCTCCGGAGACGAAGGGTTTCGGCCCGAAACGTCGCCTATTTCCTTCGCTCCATAGATGCTGCTGCACCCGCTGAGTTTCCCCAGCAATTTTGTGTACCTTCTGCCATGCAACTGCTCACTCACCCAACCTGTCCAAGTCACCCTGCATTCTCATGGCATCCTCCTCACAGTTCACACTACCACCCAGCTTTGTGTCATCTGCAAATTTTCTAATGTTACTTGTAATCCCTTCATCTAAATCATTAATATATATTGTAAATAGCTGCGGTCCCAGGACCGAGCCTTGCGGTACCCCAATAGTCACTGCCTGCCATTCTGAAAGGAACCCGTTAATCCCTACTCTTTGTTTCCTGTCTGCCAACCAATTTTCTATCCATGTCAGCACCCTACCCCAAATACCATGTGCCTTAATTTTGCCCACTAAACTCCTACGTTATCAAATGCTTTCTGAAAGTCCACATACACTACATCCACTGGCTCTCCCTTGTCCATTTTCCTAGTTACATCTGGCAAGTTCCATGATCCTAATGAACTGCCTGCTGGTGATCTCAAAATAAAATCATGCACTGATAGTGGTCGCATCGCCTGTGATGCTTCAAATTTCTCTTGGGTCTGGAGAATTCCAGCATTTGGAAAATCACAACAAAATAAAAGGAAGGGCCCTATTTAAGAAAGGGATTCGGCAGGAAGTAGAAAGCTACGGGATAATGGCAGGACATTATTTATTTCGAAAATTGAAGACATTTAATAAATTCAACACCATTTTATGAAAGGGATACCTTTCACAAATTTCTCAAGGATCTATGTGGATATATTGAGCAGCATGGATGAATGGAACCAACAGATTGAGTGTATTTGGATTACCAAAAGATATTGCCAAAGCTCAAAAAGTTACTGCTTACGCAAGGAGCTCACGGCATTGGGAATAACATGCAGATGGGAGTTGGTTAACTAGCATAAAATAGAATTAGGATAAATGAGCCATTTTCAGATTGGCAAATGTAACTGATAGCAAACCATGGGAATGATTTAGGGCTTCAGTTAGTTACAATTCATGCATGATAGCTCATTAAATTATAGCCAAATTTGCTGGCAATTCAAAGATAGGTTGCAAAAACAAGTTGTGAAGAAGGCATAGAGTCTGCAAATTCATATGGAAAGATTAAACAAGAAGGAACACAAAAAAATATATTACACCAAACACTGAGACTCTTTTCAATTTGAAAAAATATGATAATTGCGTTCAGAGTTAGGATAGTAAATCATAAAAGGTATTTACATTGGTGAGCGGATCAGTGATCAGAGAACAAACATGAAATTTTTTTTAAGAAGGAATTGCAGTTGCTGGAAAATCGAAGGTAGACAAAAATGCTGGAGAAACTCAGTGGGTGCAGCAGCATCTATGGAGCGAAGGAAATAGGCAACGTTTCGGGCCGGAATGTTGCCTATTTCCTTCGCTCCATAGATGCTGCTGCACCCGCTGAGTTTCTCCAGCATTTTTGTCTATACATGATAAAATGATGCCCATTTCTTTGAACTTGCTGAAGCTGACAATGGCAGTTTATTTGAAATGTTGAGCATCTTTTTAAGTTTATAGTGCTGACATGTGCTAAACTAATTGCTCAGATGAGAGGGTTATCCTATTGCAAGCAGCTGAAGAAATTAAATTTACATTCTTTTAAATTTGTCAAAACAAGGGACTATGACGGAGTAGATGGTCTGCTAGTGGGAAAAATCTCAAAGAGGGGGATATAATTACAAAGTTAGACAATAGTCTCATGAAACTAAAGAGCATGGAAAACTAAACTAAAGCACCCAAAGGGTGATGAATCTCTGGAAATCACCACAGAGAGGGAAGTGCAAGGTGAAGCATTGTATTTGAGGCTACTTAAAGATGAAGTAGACACAAACTGGAGGCTATGGGGAACTGGCAATAGATTTAGTGTGTTGGAAGGAACTGCAGATGCTGGTTTACACTGAAGATAGGCACAAAATGCTGGCGTAACTCAGGCCGCATCTCTGGAGAAAAGGAATCGGTGCCATTTTGGGTAGATTTAACTTATTTAATGTAAACGGCAATGTATTATTTTTAATTGGTCCAATGAAGATTTCACAACTTTCACGCATGGCTCCTAAATTTAAATGTTACCAAATATTATCGATACGCACTTAATTCATTAGGTTACATATTTCCATATCTGCTTCTTTAACAAAGCCATTGCAATTGTCAAATTACGTAATTTGATATTTCCATTAGCTCTAAGTGTAGCTTTTATAGGCACTTCCAATGTGGGTCATCTGAGCAGGGACTAGCAAAATAAACCATTACAAAAATTATTTTACAGACAATTACTTTGATCTTAATTATGATGATACTTTCATCAGTCTGGTCTTGACCCAAAATGTCACCCATTCCTTCCCTCCAGAGATGCTGCATGTCCTGCTGAAATACTCCAGCATTTTGTGTCTATCTTCTACTTTGATCTTAAGTTGTACTTTAAGTATTTCTTTGAAAAGTAGTGAATTCTTATGCTCATAAAATATTTAATGATGCATCAATGTCAACACGGGAGAGGATTTGTCCAGGAAGAAAGAGTCTAGTCAACAGGTTCAGGATTTACTTATATTGGACATTTCCCGGGCTGTTTTTTTGTGGGGAGGTGGGTGTGTAATTCACTGCTTCGGAGCATAATACATTAAATACTGCCCATTTATTTGGCTTGAAGTGTTAAAGACTGAATCTTGTTCCAATATTGGCTTCAGCTTTTGATTTTTTCTCTCTCTCATCACAGTGTGTGCAATCCGATGCATTCCTCAAGATCAATCAGTATCCACCCAGCTGCCTTTCTCATCAGCAGGCACTTTGTATAATAACCCACATCATGTTCCAAACAGATACAATGAAAGTGCTGGGCAGCACACAGTGCCAATGATTCAATATCAAAGTTTGACATGTTCAAAATACAAACACAATGCATTAACAATGTTTCTGGATTTTGTCCATTCAAGAATCATTTGCCAACATGGACTCTGCTTAGATTTGAAACTTTGATGATGTAATGTGTGCAGAGCACTCTTAAAAATGCAAGGTTGATTTTTACTCTTGTTATCTAGAATTTAAGATTGTGAATAGGGATTGGAGCGTATCCAGTAAGCAACAAAGAAACATATAAAGAAGACTCCAGGATCAATCTCTGTCAATGGTTTGGGTGTAATTAAAAATATCTGTATCAATAGGGTCAGACAGGGGAACCTTTCCTACTCCCAACCTCTGATTTCTTTGCAAATATTAGAGGATGGAATCAGACTTTGTTGTGGTCCCATCAACACTGAGTACCTTGACAGCTCTTACTGTGAAGGCTCATCAATAATAGCCTCTTAGCAAAGGTCAGGAGGAACCTTACCCATCAATTTGTCAATAGTACCAGAAACACTGAGGCGGGATGAGAGAAAGAGCGGGAATTAAAAATAAACACCAAAGTTAAATCTTAAGGATTACCTCAAATAGTTTGATTTATACTCCTCTGGCACTAATGAGCAATTACATTTGATATGTTTACTAATTTGTACTTAAGAACAAGCCTTTAATTTACAGATTTTATTTTTCTCTTTGACACTTTTAATCAATAAACAAGCCATAAGACGGATGCACCTATTTAAATGCACATTTGATGATGCAATCAGCAGAGCATCAATAGCCATTTATTTAGATATTATCAACACCATCATGGCAAATGGAAATCCTGTATACTTAGGAACATTTTCAAACTCTGTTTTATAAAATCCTTCCATTTGCTCAAATGTATCACAAAAAATGATTACAGTCGGGAACATTCAATGGCTGTTTTTTGCTGAAGTAATCAATGGTCAGTGGTATTTACACCACAATACAAGAAGATAAATTAGTGGGAAACTAAATTTGCCGGGGGATGAGCTAAAAGGTTAATGGAGGAGAGGACAGTTGCCGATTGTGATAATAAGATGAAAAGTGTTCTGGTCCTGGCAGACAACCATTAAATACCATACTGACCATAATTTTGTTTTCCCCAAGGCAGTCCTGTAGTATATTTAAAGATATTAGCCGAGACCACATCAGTGTATGTTTGTGATACAATGCTTAATCAATGGCAATAAATTATGCACTGAACACCAAAAGAACATAATATTGGACAGAGTTTTATTTTGGGCACTAATGGAAAAATTGATTTCCCCTCCCCCCCCCCCACACACACACAAAAAAGCAGTTTTGAATTTCTGCTTAAACACTTGTATACTGCCAAGCAAAATCCACCATGTGTCAAAGCAGTATTTGTTTTCCCTTTACGGATATTACTTGATCTATTTAGGAAAGTAAGATTGTAATTTGATTAATGCAGTTGAAAATCAATTTATCTCAAAAAATGTGCATTGTAATCACACAGACATGCGAATTTGGAGAAGTAAACCACTCAGCCCTGGAGCCTGCTATGCTATACAATAAGATCACGGCTGATCTGATTGTAACCTGCACTTTCTCCACCAAAACTGCTTCAACATTTAGATTTTCTGAGCTTTGGACATCCCTCCGTATAGCTTTCAGGCGATCATTAATTGATATTACCACCCATCCACATTTTCCTGTCCTCTTTAAATGTTACACACCTTTCAGGGCTTGGACACACTAGAGGCAGGAAACATGTTCCCGATGTTGGGGGAGTCCAGAACCAGGGGCCACAGTTTAAGAATAAGGAGTGCCATTTAGAACGGAGACGAGGAAACACTTTTTCTCTCAGAGAGTGGTGAGTCTGTGGAATTCTCTGCCTCAGAGGGCGGTTCTCTGGATGCTTTCAAGAGAGAGCTAGATAGGGCTCTTAAAAATAGTGGAGTCAGGGGATATGGGGAGAAGGCAGGAACGGGGTACTGATTGGGGATGATCAGCCATGATCACATTGAATGGCGGTGCTGGCTCGAAGGGCCAAATGGCCTGCTCCTGCACCTATTGTCTATTGTCTTTCAATATTCAGGTTCTCATTTCTGACATCGGATGGAAGCTGCATACCAAATCTCGTTGCGCTTATGTGCAATGACAATAAAATATATTATAATTATTATTATAATTATTATTATAATTTATAATTATAATTATAATTATAATAATAATAATAATAATAATAATAATAATAATAATAATAATAATAATAATAATAATAATAATAATAATAATAATAATAATAATAATAATTATTATTATTATTATTATTATTATTATTATTATCCCGAAACGTTGCCTATTTCCTTCGCTCCATAGATGCTGCTGCACCCGCTGAGTTTCTCCAGCACTTTTGTCTATAATTCTTGTCACGGTGTGATGGAGAGATAGAGAGATACAGCACACAAACAGGCCATCAGTCCATGGAATATGCACAATCATCAACTACCCAGTTGCACTAATCCCGTTTTGTTTCTTTAAACTACCCACGGACTCTTTCACTCACCAAGTTACAGTGACCATTTAACCCATCAAATTGCATGTCTTTCGGACGAGAGAAAACTGGAGGAAACACAGTGGCAGGTAGAACATGCAAGCTCCATGTAGATGTATTTGGCCTGAATCACACTGGTATCCATGAACATGCCAGAACTGGACATTTATGCTGTCCTACCATCTAATTTGAATTAACAAATTCCTAATATATATATATGCAATCAGTTATTTTCATTTTATTTAAATCATCTTACCATTAATTCTGAACCATCTTAAACCTTAGGGAAAGCTTAATCACTTTTACCAATTACCCACCTAATAGTTAATTTCTTTCCCCGGCTCCCATTCCAAGTTCAAGCTGCACTCACCAGTACAGCGAGAGATGTCAAAAAACACTCACCAGTGACTGATGTCACACTTTTTCCTACTTCCTCCCACTACCTTCATTTGCCAGCACCCCTGAGTCACCATAATTGTACTACTCAAATTCCGCTCTTCAATTAACACCACGCACTTACCCTGTTCTGCTTTCAATGCCTCACTTTTTTTAAAACAAAGCTAATTCACATGACTTCAATTGACTGGAATCTGTTACAGAATTAAAAAGCTTCCCAATTATAAATGGGACCCCCCGTCATGGTTACTGTTATACTTGTTCAAAGTATACTGTCCATCAGCCCTTTTTTACCTTAAAATCTGTCCTAAAATCTTTTTTTTTTTACACCTTTCCAAACTACACTGGTATTAAGTGGTTAGTTTTTCAGATGTCTTAGTGCTTATTTGTGTGTTGGTTCACAACAATAATCTTACAGCCATATCTTCTTCTTCTTCTTAAGCCCCTTGCTCCTTTAGGGAGCATAGGCCGTTGACAAATGTCCTCCACCTCACTCGGTTGTTGGAAGTTCTTTCGAGATCTCCCCAGTTGAACCCACTCTCAGACATTTCTGTCTGCACACCTCTTCTCCAGCTGTTCCTGGGGTGACCTCTTTGCCGTTTTCCTTGCGGGTTCCATTTCAGGGCTTGCTGGGTGATGTTTGGGGCAGGTTTTCTGAGGCTGTGTCCAATCCAACTGCATTTTCTCCTTCGAATTTGTAAGTCAATGGGCTCCTGGCTTGTTCTTTTCCACAGGTCCACATTGCTTAACTTGTCTCTCCACCAGATGTTAAATATTCTCCTACGGCAGGTGTTAATTAATGTGTGCAGCCTGTTTGTTGTGTGTTTTGTTGGTTTTCATGTCTCTGATCCATACAGCATCACCCGTTTCACATTTGAGTTACAGATGCGTATTTTGGTGTTGATTGAGGTGTTTTGAGCTCCAGATCTTACTGAGCATGTTAAACACCACCCTAGCCTTATTGATTCTACTTTTTATGTCTACCTCTGCCCCTCCGTTGATGTCCACAACACTGCCTAGGTATGTGAATGTTTCTACCTCCTCGAGAGCAGTGCTGTGTGCATAAGGATAGGGTTGCTGTTTTAGGAGTGGATCCTCATCACCTGTGTCTTTGCTGTATTGGGTGTAAGACCAAGTTTTGTTGCAGCTTGTGAGAGTCTGTCCGTATGTAGGGAAATTCAAGCTAAGGCTGAAGAGACACCACCAGGCCAAAAGCCAAAGAGGTAAATACAACATTGAATATCTCAGTAGTACTCAAATGGTGAATAATATCAAGGATACCCTCTCAAGGAGAAACACAGAGCTACAGCAGAGGAGGAAGGAAGGATGGACAACAAATGAGGAGTGGGAATACCTAAAAGCTGCTTGGAGCTCAACCTGTGAGGAGGCCCTAGGGAGAAGGACCTAATTGTTCACACATTCTTGAAGAGGATAAATACTTTAAAAATACATAGAACCAAACTAAATGACTGAATTAGTATACTCCCCACTGAATCATATTATTCACGAGGATACATTCAAGATTACTGATTTATTATTTAAGAAATCCTCAATTTCCATTCTTCCAGATTTTAAAATCTAATAATCTTACATATTCTTAAAAAGTATTTAAAATGTCCTTGTTTTTGGTTTTGTACTGATATGCAAAGACAGGGACATATTTATTGAATTTTGAAACCATATCTTTTGGGCTTGTGTAGCAATTTAGCTCGGATCATTGATCAGTCTTGTGTCCCAGGACTTGAAGACAGAAGGACTGGCCAGGATCTGTTATGAATGATCTTCAGTTGGAAGTGATAGCCCAAGGAACAGGATCAGAACCAGGCATGGTCTTATGGTTAAACATACTGCTGGTACTTAGCAGCACATGAAGGATAGCATACTAATATTTCAGTGTCCATAGAGAATGCTGAGCCATAAATGGTGGTTTGGACTTACAATGTTCTCTGGCTCAGAAGGTACACAAAAATGCTGGAGAAACTCAGCGGGTGCAGCAGCACTATGGAGCGAAGGAAATGGGTGACGTTTCGGGCTGAAACCCTTCTCTGGCTCAGCATGTTCCTGGATTTCTAAAATGACAGAAAAACTATAATACATCTTACAAAATATAAAAGTGAACTAAATAATTATTTTCCTTAAATCCACCAAAAAAAATAAATGGTAGCATGGTCATCTGAATTCCTTCCTCAGTCCACATCGATAGACTATACAGCGTTGGAACTATATAGATGGCACAATTGAAACCGGTACCAAATGAGATGAATGATAGCTGCCTCCCATGTCTAACACAATACCTGATGATGTTCCAGGAATTAGTACAATCTATTCTCCTTTGACAGCCACGCAGGTCAAAAACCAGATTGCTAGGCTGCTGCACCGTTGTGTTGCCCAATGTGTTCATTCAACAGCCCAGTGCTCCAGCGCCAGCCCTGTCCACATCATGTTTACTTTCAATGTTATGTGGATTCAACTCAGTGAACCCTTTATTACTAAATAAATTAATTACAAACATTTTAAAGAGTAGGTACTTGGTCAGGACAATCAAATCGCATTTATCTCGAGCTTTGTCTGTCTTTCACAACCTTACATTTTTATCTACTCAAATATACCCGTTTCTGAATAAATCCAATGTTACTCTTCTGAGTTGATTTTTGTCCTGAATCCAGAGTAGCTCTTGATGTTTAATTTGGAGAAATGTTTTCATTTTTACAGCATCCACACAACTGTAGATCCTGCCCTTTGGAAAGCGGCCATGAGGCATTGGGCCGGGTGATGCCAAGTACTCCAGTAATCTCCAGTATACTCCAATGCTCCAGTATACTCCAATACTCCAGTACTCCAAATACTCCAGTATACTCCAATACTCCAGTATACTCCAATGCTCCAGTACTCCAATACTCCAGTACTCCAATACTCCAGTTTACTCCAATACTCCAGTATTCACTGGAGTTTAGAAGGATGAGGGGATATCTTATAGAAACATATAAAATTATAAAAGGACTGGACAAGCTAGATGCAGGAAAAATGTTCCCAATGTTGGGCAAGTCCAGAACCAGGGGCCACAGTCTTAGAATAAAGGGGAGGTCATTTAAGACTGAGGTGAGAAAAAACTTTCACCAGGGAGTTGTGAATTTATGGAATTCCCTGCCACAGAGGGCAGTGGAGGCCAAGTCACTGGATGGATTTAAGAGAGAGCTAGATAGAGCTCTAGGGGCTAGTGGAGTCAAGGGATATGGGGAGAAGGAAGCACGGGTTATTGATAGGGAACGATCAGCCATGATCACAATGAATGGCGGTGCTGGCTTGAAGGGCCAAATGGCCTCCTCCTGCACCTATTTTATATGTTTCTATGCCTGCAGCATTTTTGAAGTTGCCAGTTTACAAATCAACATTAATCCATATCCTCAGCATCTGTTAATTTACATCTAGATTGATGAACAAAATAACACAAACCCATTGTTATTGCACATTTTCTGTAATGCAATGGCAAGTTGCTTTGAATCTACAAAGTCCAAACCAACTCCAAACAGCATGAATGGTACCATGTGAACAGAGCTGTATATCATGGCTTTGCCTATTTCCGCAACAATTGCTAATAACCATATGTCAGTCTCAGTAGGCCACCTTCATTCATCAGCTCTCAGAATAAAAACAGCCAAATTAGATAACAAAGTGTGCCACTCTTGAAATTTCATTTTCAAATGAGGCAACTGCTTGTAATATATTTTTCACTACAGTATTTGATTTGCAGTTCATTGCCCAACATGCAATGAAACTAAATAAGATGCACTGGGTTTATGCAAAGTATGAGAGTTTCCATAATATCTCTGAATATTTGAAAACATTACTCAACTGTAACGTTGCTTCCTAACATCTTTCATTCATGGTGTTAAGCATTGTACATAAAGTGATCATCAATAGATGCTCCTTGAAACTCGCTTCACTTTAACGTGATGGTATGCTGATTTGAGTTCTAAATTTGGTTTGAATAAACCTACTAAGAAAGAGAAATAACACTCCTTGCACTGAGATTATACAGTGATTGTGTTGCCGCAATGTGGTTATAGTTCTCTCTCTTCAAGATCTTGGCTACCAAAGCAAAAATGCTCACTTGCTGCCAGATTGAACTCAATTTTGATTGCACTGAAGAGAGCCAAAGATGTCAATGCTGCATATGTGAGTGTAATAAAATGGCAAGTCCAAAGCCAAGGATGCAAATCTACACTGAATCTGTCCAGACCGTGAGCTAAATTAAAGTTCATCAATGATACATCAAACACTACTTGAGTTTCAATAATACAAACCAATTGCCATTTTTGTCCATAGTTATTTACAAAACAATTAAATGAATAAAGGTTTTAGATATACTAATCCACTGACTTTGAAGTATGAACTTTCCAAATATAAATGTTTACACTTCTACAGTGCTTCCAAAATGTGTCTTCTGGAAATTTCGAACTCAACTTACAACTATTAGAAAATAGACTGAAACATTAACCTTGCTCATGAAACAGCATAAGCTGTGTCCTTTGGTGAACTGAGCCTTCGATGAGTACACGGTAAATGGACAAAATGGCAATGGAAATAAGTCATCCAGTTGCATCAGGAAAACGTGATGCTTTGCAGAGGCAATTTCCAACCCGTTGGAATTACACTTGGCAACATTTAATGGCAGAACCACCTCTTCACTGGCCCCCATGCATTTAGAATCAACCTTGATGAATGTCTACACTGATTTCATGGATGCTAATTGTCCTTCTGCCTTGCCCAGCGAGTGGGTGTAATAAAAACAAGATGAGCATAGGTGCTGCCAAAAATAACTTGCCATTTTATTATAGCACTTTAATTTGTCCCAGGAGCACCATTCGAACAAATGTTGACACTGAACCATGTGTGTGTATTAGGACGTAGCCACAAAGGAAGAATGGGAGAGAGATGGTATTCAAACATTTGAAGCAGGCTTGGTTCCTTCAGGGATAAAGTTCAACCTCAAGTCACTCATCATCCTGGGATAGAAATGTACCCGTAATCCTTCTTCATCACTAGGTGAAATCACACAACTGACAATCTAACAACACTTCAATATTCTCAAAGGCAAATATAAATGAGCATTAAATACTGGAAAAGCAAAATACTATTCGGAAATCTGAATAAACACAGCCAATGCATCCATAGAGTGAGAAACAGAGAAAACACAACAGTTTAACGTTATGTTCATGATGTTTCATTAGACCAGGTGTCGGCAACCTTGTTCTGCATAGGGGCCAGGACGCATGTCTGTGAGCGGATGGTAGGCCACATCTATCACGTGCACACATGGATTCCGCCCCCATCGGCAGGCATCAAATCTCGTGTTCACATAGATCCCAGCCCTTCGAGGACGTCACCCGGAGCACTGGCCCCTAGTTACGGGCGCTCATGAACACGGCGTACCTACGGATCATTGCCTTGGCTCTGTCCTGAAGGCGGTGGCTCAAATATCACACTCACTCATCCCCGGCCTATTAGACAATAGACAATAGACAATAGACAATAGGTGCAGGAGTAGGCCATTTGGCCCTTCGAGCCAGCACCGCCATTCAATGTGATCATGGCTGATCATCCCCAATCAGTACCCCATTCCTGCCTTCTCCCCATATCCCCTGACTCCACTATTTTTAAGAGCCCTATCTAGCTCTCTCTTGAAAGCATCCAGAGAACCTGCCTCCACCGCCCTCTGAGGCAGAGAATTCCACAGACTCACCACTCTCTGTGAGAAAAAGTGTTTCCTCGTCTCCGTTCTAAATGGCTTACTCCTTATTCTTAAACTGTGGCCCCTGGTTCTGGACTCCCCCAACATCGGGAACACGTTTCCTGCCTCTAGCGTGTCCAAACCCTTAACAATCTTATATGTTTCAATGAGATCTCCACTCATCCTTCTAAACTCCAGAGTGTACAAGCCCAGCTGCTCCATTCTCTCAGCATATGACAGTCCCGCCATCCCGGGATTTAACCTTGTAAACCTACGCTGCATTCCCTCAATGGCAAGAATGTCATTCCTCAAATTAGGGGACCAAAACTGCACACAATACTCCAGGTGTGATCTCACTAGGGCTCTGTACAACTGTAGAAGGACCTCTTTGCTCCTATATTCGATTCCTCTTGTTATAAAGGCCAACATGCCGTTCGCTTTCTTCACTGCCTGCCGTACCTGCATGCTTACTTTCATAGACTGATGTACAAGGACCCCCAGATCCCATTGTACGTCCTCTTCTCCCAACTTGACGCCATTTAGATAGTAATCTGACAAGTAATCTGATACTGACAACCCCGATCCCGACAGTGAAGCCCAGACACAGAAGGTTCGCGGCCATGCCGACGGCTTTGCGCAGGATGTGGTACAGATAGAACTCGGCGCTCCGCCGCGCTCAGCAGCTCTGCCATTGCGGCCGCCGGCGCAGGCTTCCTTGTGTCACCGCGCCTGGGCGCCGCGGGCCCGGGAGGAGGAGCCCGGCCTCATGCAGGGCGATGGGCAGCAGGATTGAATACATCTTTTTCACAGTATTTCACCCAACCCTCGGTCTGAAAATCGCCTTCCAGGTATCGGAGATGACGGAAGTCTGCAGGCCGGATGATTATGGAAAAAAAATATATGCCCGTGGGCCGGATGATTTTGGGTTACTGGCCGCATTCGGCCAGTGGGCTGTACGCTGCCAACCCCTGCATGAGACCTTTCCTTTCCCTTAGTTTTTTTTAAGAAGTTGGTTCACCAACAAAATGTCACTGAACATGTTTCCAAGCTAATTAGGCAGCAATAGGCAGACCTTTCTACCCTGTTTTACATAAAGAAAAGTAGACTGTGTCCATTTGTCCAATTATGTCCATTTGTCCAATTTCTAAATCAGTAATTTATATATACTGCTTGGACCAAACTTGGTGATTACATTATAAGAAGGTCCAGAACTCCTACCAATGTTTTGGATCAGGAATTTGGTAACCCAAGCAAATTATAATTATCTTTCAAGTTTTATGGTACCTGAATTATTACATGCTGTCAGTATTTCTTGAAGTGTTCACTTGTCATTTGCGGAATGTATTACATGATTCTTTAGTTCTTTTATGAGTAATCCTAGGTCAATGGTCCTGACTGGTGGTCATGAATAAATATCACATTTTTTTTACTATTCCAGTCTCATTTCTTACAAGGTCTGAAATTTACGTTCAACAGATCATTCATGAACTTGTGAACTAGTCACAATGAGTCACATCATTTTAACTATTTTTTTAGAATTCATTTTTCTGACATAGAAATAAAAGCTTTTTTTCTAATTTTGAATTCAATAGTAAATCGTCTAACTATGGATTTTTCTACATTTTCCTTAACATTTGTTAATATTTTGAATATTTGAAATATTTTGTAAATTTTATTTTAATCTAAAAATGAAAAGTCACCATACCCATACTGTGCTAAGATAAATATTATTAATATTCAATTAGATCCTATTATAAGGAAGATATTGACACCCATACAATTATATATTAGCAAACTAAAGTGGGCTCCATCTTCTCACAAATGGCAAAACATGTTTAAACCCTTTCTGGTTCACTTCAACACTTGGAACTAAAAGGTTTGCTGACTAACCATTAACTAACCCTGGGATTAACCATTTAAAATCTTACTGAGGGAAAGCAATGAATATCCATATCAAGAAGCTATTAGTTAATTTCTGCAAACACTGCACATGTTGTAGTCTCCATTATCACATCCCAGTACTGTGGGGGATTCATAGTATTCTGTTAGGAATTAATTTCAATTTTAGCATTAAAGTGTTTTTCTTTCAATCATCCTTTTGCTTCTTAGGCAGTCGCTCGAGATGTAAATGACTCGCTTTCCTTCTGGTTCTAAGAGATCTGATGTGGCTCTCTTGGTCAATGTGGGAATTGCAGATTCCTCTACAAATAGGTCTGATGGTACCTGATGGGTGGGCATGTGGACAACTGGAGCTGGCCTTACACAGTGTTTTTTGAACGTTCTTGATGTATGGACTCAAGGTTCCCAATATCATCACAAATTCTCCACTTAAAGTAATAATGGGCCGTGGATTCTCATGAATCAGTAGTGATGTCACCTATTCTCAAGGAGGCCTTCAGCATATCATTGAATATTTTCCTCTGCGTGTTTGGTAATTTTTAAATATTAAGCATCAATTAACGGAAAGCCCCCCCCCCCCCCCCCCCCCCTAACATGATCAATTACTTTGCTCAATGAAATGAAAACAAATTCCTGGAAGCACAAAGCAGGTAAAGCAGCATCCACTGTGAGAGAAAAATCAACTTCCATCACAACCACTCAATAAGACAAAAGTGCTCTTGAAACTCAGCGGGTGCGGCAGCATCTATGGAGCGAAGGAAATAGGCAACGTTTCGGGCCAAAACCCTTCTTCAGACTGATGGAAGGTGGGGGGGTGGGGGGGGGGGGGGGGGGGGGGAGAAGAAAGGAAAAAGGAAGAGGAGGAGCCCGAGGGCTGAGGGAGAGCTGAGAAGGGGTGGAGACAACAAGGGCAACCGGAAATTGGAGAATTCTATGATTATGCCGCTAGGGTGCAGACTGCCCAAGGTGAGGTGCTGCTCCTCCAATTTCCAGTGGTGCTCACTCTGACCATGGAGGAGGCCCAGGACAGAGAGGACGGATTCGGAATGGGAGGAGGAGTTGAAGTGCTGAGCCACCGGGAGGTGAGGTTGGTTAATGCGGACTGAGCAGAGGTGTTCGGCGAAACGATAGCCAGGCCTACGCTTGGTCTACCTTCTATTTCCAGCATCTGCAGTTCCTTCTTAAACACTCAATAAGACAGCTAGCTGACATGCTTAGATTACATAAAGAGGAGATAAAAGCTTCTGCTTTATACCATTAATGCTGATAGTTGAAAAGCCTTTGGCCCAGATAATGCAAGAACCATACCAGATGGCCAATTGAACAACTTAATTTGGCCGTTGCAGCTACAGATGGAAAATATACCAAGTGGTAGACTGGAATACTTGCGGCTGGTAAAGTTCCCAAATGTGACCATCAGATAATATCCAAAGCACATAGCCTCTTTGCATTAAGTTTACTTGGAATGCAGCAGGTTCTAAAAATGCTTTTGCTGCACATTTTTTAAATACCCTTACCCTTATTCTTTGGGAACACTTTGCAATTTGCAATCAACGTCTCTAATCACTCTACCAATTATCTTTACGCAATGTACCCCAATTATAAACCAAAGAAAACAGGTCCTTTTTCTTCATCCACCTAGGGCTCTCATAATTTTGGCAAGGGGAGAATGAGCTTAAACCCATCTATTTCTTCCAGCATTCATTCATTGACTGGACTCACCTCATGTAACTGATTGTGTACCAGTTCATTACCTCAGGCCATCCAGATGCACTCCACAGCAAATGATGTACTTTTGATGTTAAATTAATGTTGGAAATGCAGCAGCCAATGTTGCACAGCTAACTCCCACAAATTAAAATGTGATCGTGATCAGATAATCTGTTGTTGCTGATGCTGAGGGAGGGATAAATATTGCCCAGGAAACCAGGGTTTAATGCTCCTACATTTCTTCAAAAATATCCCCTGGATCTTTGCCTCTGGCTCGAAAGCAGGCAGGGCCTAGAACATGGTCTCACTCTCTGTGAGATCAGCTTTTAGCAGTGATGAAGCTTCTGCAGCTGCACTGTTTTTTAAAGATACAGGCACAGTTCTTCCGATTCAATGGACATAACGTCGCACAATTCTCTATCAAATAAAGCTCAAGTAAACTGCTGGAGATTGGGATCCCGGTGAAGTCGCAATGGCTAGCTTTCCATTAGGGGATCCTCAATCCATTCTCTGCCTTCAGAAAATATAAACTCACATTTGGTGCCTACGTTGCTCTCAAATTGAAGATCATAGATTGAAGCCACAGGATCTTTCCAGACCATTCAAATTGATTATGCACAATGCTGCATTACAAAAGTTGCAAATAATTCAGCTATCGCAATGGAAATCACTTTGCGATTTTTAATGCATCTTAATGGCTGAGAACTGCAGAGGTATCTGATTACATTGCAAATTTCCCCAAAATTAAGGTACTGAAAGAGAACAAATGTTCCCCAACAGGCTTCACACTGGGTACTTCCTGACAGAAGGTCCTTGCAGAGGGACAGTGTGTCTTGTGTACACGGTTCTTCAGCAGCAAGCACATGTTCCTCTTCCCCATTGCATTCATCTTCTGAGCCTGCATCAAATATTTGTAAACACTCCCCAATACCTGGAAGAGTGCAGCTTGCACAATGGAGTAATGCCTTAAAGGGCTTTCTCATTGTGCGACCTGAAGCAAGACCTAACAAGATTTAACATCGTGGGAACCTTCTGCGATAGCAGTACGGCATTCGTGGACCACCGAGGACCTCCGTGGCGCTAACGGCAGGTAGTCGTGTGACTTGGTAAGGTCGGGAGAAAATTCAAACATTTTTGAATTTCTCCAAGAGTGTCTTGAGCAGCGTTGCAACATTGTATGGACGCAGATGCCAGTGCGATATCCGTGCGATATCCGTAATGACACTTGCGAATACCGTGGGAACTCCTGCGAACGGTAAACCCGGAAGCTTGACAGAAGGGACATAAGGTGAGTAAAAGAGGTGGTCTCAATATCGCCAATGGACCATGTGTCCATCGAGGACGTCCCACCTAATTGTCATTGTTTGAGAATCTTTTTCACAGTAAGACTTGCAGAGATGCCTCTCAGAAAATCGCAAAGAAAGGGGTCAAAGAAAGTCGGAAAGTTTTTAGCCATGCAGGTAAATGAGGAGGAAACTCAGCAAGAGAGACAGGTGGAGAGGCAAGAGGAGATGCCAGAGATACCACTACCTGTGGGCTCCTTGGAGCAGGGAGAGGGTGATCAGGGTGTATTTGAGATTGCCTCCCCAGTAGCTGTTGCCTCCACAATATTCTCAGCAGACGAGAACATAAAGGTTAGATGGCAGAAGGTAAAGCCATATAACTTCAACAGGGAACAAGAGGGTGAACTGGTGGAGTGGTACCAATTCAATGAGATTCTCTATGACAAATCCAGAGAGGATTATAGAAATAGGGAGAGAAAGCGCAACCTGCTGGAGACGAAGGCTGCTGAGTATCCCCGGTGCTCATGTGAGTAACTATAACAATATATTAGTTTATGTACAGGAGAACAATTTAATGTTATCCATGATTTTAAAACATACAATGCTACAGATGTAAAAGTGCTGTTTTTGCAGTCACCTTTAATTTATCTTATAAGTCTGTCTGTTCCCTGCAGCTGCAATGTAAAAGTAGTGGCAGACAGCTTTTACACCCTCTTCGTTTGAAGTGGGAATCATGTCTCTTTTAGAGCCATAAAATAAATTATGCGAATTCTACGAACGGAGGATATTTATATAGCGTGTGAAAAAAAAGTGACATCATTTGTGCCACGTGATTAACTACACTACAGTCCACGATGTTCATTCACGATTAACGGGAAAGATCGGGAGACGGACAAGTCAGTCGCACAAATGACAGAATTGCCGAGTACCGTGGGAACTCTTTATCGTGGGAACACTTTATCGTGCGGAACTCGTGCTGGACCACGACCACTTCACTCGGGTGACATCTTGCTTCAGGTCGCACCGTGAGAACTCGCCATTACAGGTCTGAAGTCATAACTGTGATGATGTGTGAAAAATCTGAATTGTACCACCTACTGCATCTGAAAGAGCATAGCGTTACACAAGGGAACCCAGCAATATCATTTGCAAACAGATTTGAAATCATTCAGCAGTTTTTATATGAAGTTCTTTGCAAAGCAGCACGGAGGGAAAAATATCAGGAAAAACAATGCAGATGACTTTTTACGGGAGGATCTGGTTTCTACATCACGCCAGAACAGCAATTACAACAGTGCAAATTCATTCCAGGCTGAAGCAACGCGTCCAATCAGCAAAATATCTTGCCATCTTCTGATTCAGACTGAAGGGAACTAGTTACACGTTGCACTATTTTGCGCCCCTTTCATTAGGCATTAGACACTTGAAAGGCTGCTCCTGATCTAGCATTATTTTTGCAATAGTGTGTCCTGATTAATTTACCAGAAGATTGTGATGCAGGTTGACTACTGGAGGATTGGGGAGCATCTAACTTATGCCTCTGTTGACAATATCACCATGGCAACAAATTCTGGAAAGTTAGGTGCAATTTTACATTACATGTACTGATATCAGTCTGGCTACAAATAGCAAGCAGATACATATACTCCACTCGCACTCAGAATTTTTTTCCATGGCGACTTTATTTAACTCTCGGACATTTTTCAGCAAGTTGAAAAATACGCTGCGGCCTAGCTGAGGCCTCGAGTACGTGGGGACTACGCTCGAGCATGAAGGAGAGTTACAAACAAAGATCTTATAACAGAGCAAGATGGGTTACTCTCACGCAAACGTGTAGTACGCTCATGGGCGGATTCACTGGTGATTATAGGACTCATTTTAGCAACCAGTCCCCGCCATCTTGTTCCGCCATCTTGCTTCCGGCCAAAGATCGGATCTTTGTTTCCGCAGCGGGGAGAGGGAGTGTGCGGCCCTGGGAGAGGGAGTGTGGGGCCCGGGGAGAGGGAGATACTTCTGTTATACAAATTATACTTCTGTTATATTTTTTCCTTTATCTCCTCTGTCCTTGTTCTTCTCATTCCATTTACATCTCCTTCATACAAAACAGCTATGATTAACAAGTTTTCCCCACCCTCTCTCAGTCAACACCGCCACCTTTGATTTCATTCTCGTGGTTTCCACCCTATCACTGTCACTCCATCCTTGCCACTTCTCTACTTGCAACATGCTTGATTGTATTTTTTCCCCCAATTCTGACAAGACATTAATGCCCCAAACATTAACTGAGCTTCTCTCCACATAGATACTGCCTGACCTGCTGAGTACTTCCAGCACTTTCTGATGTTATTTCAGATTTCCAATATCTACAGTGCATCTGCAGTTCCTCCTTACACATCTACGGTTTTTTGACCAGTGGTATGAATATTGATTTCTCTAACTTCAAGTAACCCTGGCATTCCCTCTCTCTCTATCTCTCCCCCACCCAAGTTGCACCACCTTCTCATTTTCACCCAACAAGCAGCTAACAATGGCCTGTTTCCTTTATTATCATTACTTATTTGCATATTTTTCATTCATTGTTCTTTATCTCTCTCTACATCATTGTCTACATCTCTCATTTCCCTTAATCCTGACTAGTCTGAAGAAGGATCTCGACCCGAAACATCACCCATTCCTTCTCTGGAATGAAACATCATTCCATTCCTTCCTTAAGAGGGGTGAACCCTCAGAAAGCGCCTGGTCCTGATGGTATACCGGTCGTGTTCTAAAAACCCGTGCGGACCAACTGGCTGGAGTTTTTACGGACATTTTCAACCTCTCACTTCTGAGGTCTGAGGTCCCCACCTGCTTCAAAAGGGCATCAATTATACCAGTGCCCAAGAAGAGTAAGGTGACGTGCCTCAATGACTATCGACCAGTGGCACTAACGCCTGTGGTGATGAAGTGCTTTGAGAGGTTGATCATGGCGCAAATCAACTCCTACCTCGACAAAAACCTGGACCCACTGCAGTTCGCTTACCGCCACAACAGATCAATGGTGGATGCTATCTCACTGGCCCTCCACTCCGCTCTGGACCACTTGGACAACAAAACTCATGTCAGGCTGTTATTCATTGATTACAGCTCGGCATTTAATACAATCATCCCCTCCAAGCTGGTTACCAAACTCGCAGAACTGGGTCTCTGCGCATCCCTCTGCAATTGGATCCTCGACTCCCTCATTCATAGACCACAGTCTGTTCGTATTGGTGGAAATGTGTCAGCCTCAATAACAATCAGCACTGGAGCGCCTCAAGGCTGCGTGCTCAGCCCCCTGCTGTACTCACTCTATACTCATGACTGCCTAGCCGGTCATAGTGCGAACTCCATCATCAAGTTCGCTGACGACACCACTGTTGTAGGACGCATCACTGATGGGGATGAGTCAGAGTATAGAAGAGAGATCGAGTGACTGTCCATATGGTGCCAGCACAATAACCTGGCCCTCAACACCAGCAAAACCAAGGAACTGATTGTGGACTTTGGAAGGAGTAGGATGGGGACCCACAGCCCCGTTTATATCAACGGGTCATTGGTTGAAAGGGTCAAGAGCTTCGAATTCCTGGACGTGCACATCTCAGAAGATCTTTCCTGGTCCGAGAACACTGATGCAATTATTAAGAAAGCACATCAGCGCCTCTACTTCCTGAGAAGATTACGGAGAGTCGGTTTGTCAAGGAGGACTCTCTCGAACCTCTACAGGTGCACAGTAGGGAGCATGCTGACCGGTTGCATCGTAGCTTGGTTCGGCAACTTGAGCGCCCTGGAGAGGAAAAGACTACAAAAAGTAGTAAACACTACCCAGTCCATCATCGGCTCTGACCTTCCTTCCATCGAGGGGATTTATCGCAGTCGCTGCCTCAAAAAGGCTAGCAGTATCATCAAGGACCCACACCATCCTGGCCACACACTCATCTCCCTGCTACCTTCAGGTAGAAGGTACAGGAGTCTGAAGACTGCAATGACCAGGTTCAGGAATAGCTACCTCCCCACAGCCATCAGGCTATTAAACTTGGCTCGGACAAAACTCTGAACATTAATAGCCCATTATCTGTTATTTGTACTTTATCAGTTTATTTATTCATGTGTGTATATATTTATATAATGGTATATGGACACACTGATCTGTTTTGTAGTAAATGCCTACTATGTTCTCTGTGCTGAAGCAAAGCTAGAATTTCATTGTCCTATCAGGGACACATGACAATAAACTCTCTTGAATCTTGAATCTTGAATCTCTCCAGAGATGCTGCCTGTCCCGCCGAGTTACTTCAGCTTTTTTCCATCTATCTTTGGTTTAAACCAGCATCTGCAGTTCCTTCCTCCACATCTACAGTTTTTTGTTTGTTTGTAATTCATAGTTATATGCTGCTATCTAAAAAATAAAGTATCTACTGATGGAGTCCAGTTGATTTAAAACAAAACTGCATGTTCTCCACAGCTGGATAGGTTTCAAACCGATGGAGCCAAGGATCTGATTGAGGGAGAGAGATAAGTGTCTAAAAACATACTTCCTTCTGAGTTGTCGGAAATTATGAATGAGAACATTCATATTCATCTTATGTTCTTTACCGAATGTGGCATATCTGGTCTGCAGCTTAACTGGCAAATTTAAAGTCCTCTTTTTGGTTATAAATTTAATTCAGAGTGAAATATATTGGAGTTCAGCTGCCCGACCATCTGACAAGGAACTATCTCAGGGAGACTGATCTGCCAAATTAGATTTTACTTTTCTCCTTCTGCAGATGATTCATAAGACAAGCCATTGAGATAATTATACTGAATTCTAGTTGGCTAAGATAAATTTGTGCAGAATTAGTAACCAAAATAATAGGGTTATCCCGGTGTGGTGATTTTTTTGCACTCGTATTATGGCTATTAATTTATTGAATTTTGAAAGCAAGTTATTATATATTATCTGTGTTTATTGTATTTACGGGCCTGTTAAGCTGATGCAAGTAAGGATTTCATTGTTCCATTGTCGGCACATATGACAATTAAACACTCTGGAGAACCCTCTCATGTGCGAAAGCAAATTTAGCACCTTGATTTTGTTTTAATTTATTTATGAACTATCAGCGTCCCTAGGAAAGACATAATTTATTGCTCATCTCTAATTCCCCTTCAATCCTGGCTTACTAAGCTATTTTGGAAGACAATAATGCATCAATCACACAATTAAGTGAATCTGGAGTCAACATGGTGGTTAGACAAGCTAAGGAAAGCAAATTTCCTTCGCCATAGGAGAGGTTAATTGCAGGGATTTTTACAACTACTTTATAGATTCATAGTCTTCATTACAACTGTTTTTTTTAATCCAGATTCATTTAATTAACTGAAGTTTCCCATCTGTCAGGGTAGAATTTGATCTCATGTCTCTTGATAATTAGTTCTAAGTGTGACCATGAAAGAACAAAATTATAAGAAATAAAAACAGAAACTGCAGGAGATAATCAGCAGGTCAGCCAGCATTTGTAGAAACAGAAACAGAGTTGATGTTTCAGGTGATAGAAAATATGAAGGGCACAAGAGTAACCACAAGGGCTTTCAAACCTGTTTCATATTCAATATGGGCATTGCTGCTCTGAACAATGGTCTCTTAATCATCTCCAGTGGCAATTCCTTCACCACTGTCAAAAAAATAAATCGCAGCCTTGGAACGAGTTAATGACTTAAGGATACAAGGATACATTTATTATCACATACACCAAATGATGTAGCACACGAATAAAGATAAGACACAACATTAAATAATTTACCAATAAACATAAAAAACATCCCCCCACAATGGTTCCCACTATGGGGGAAGGCAGCAAAGTCCTCCACCTTGTGAAGCCAAAGCTGCAGCAAGAGACATTGAATTCAAAATTATCCAACATCAAAGGATCAGGCAGCTGAACTGCAAAGACAGCTTTGCAACCTTCTTACATAAAAATCAATGATGCCATGTATTCCAACATGTCATGAGGAAACAATGGCGTTTTAACCTAAATATTAAAATAGGGTCCGTAGTGGAGGAAATACTGAAGGAAGAGAATTCCATACATAGTCACAGAGAGAAAGGAGTGCGATTAAGCCAAACAATGATGTGTATTTGTTGGAATTTAACTGTCTGAATCTCAGTAGTCTGGCTGTCAACAAGGCCTGCAAATTAAATCCAGTGATGGCACATTGGCACAGATGTTGGCACTGTTGGCTCACAGCTCCAGGGACCAGTATTTAATCTTGTTCTAGGTGCTACAAATTCTACAAATTCTCTGTGACCATGTGGGATTCCCCGGTTTTATCCCAAATCCTAAAGGTACGCAGGTGTTTTGGTTGATCACTTCTTGTGTAGGTTTATGGCCGAAGAATTGGGGCAAAGTTAATGGGGATACCAGAGGAACAATACGGAATTTATGTAAGGTTTGAGTAAATGGGTGCTTAATGGCTGGCATGGATGCAGTTGGCAAAAGGATCTGTTTCCATGCTGTGTGACTCTTGACACAGAACATAGTAATAATCATGTTTACACCATGGGAGTGAAAGCATTCCTGTTTGAATAAGTGTAGGAAGGAACTGCAGATGGTGGTTTACACCAAAAACAGGCACAAAAAGCTGGAGCAGCTCAGCGGGTCATGCAGCATCGCTGAAAAAAAGAGTCTCGACCCGAAGCGTCGCCTATTCCTTTTCTCCGGGGATGCCATCTGACCCGCTGAGTTACTCCAGCTTTTTGTGTCCATCTCTTGTTTGAATAAGATTATTTGAAAATGAAATGATCCACACCAACTCTTAAAAATATATCGCCTTTTTGTGAAAAATAAACCAATTGCCAAACTTTGCCAAGACAAAGGGGAATATCCTTTGGGGTCGTTCACTACTATCCGCAGTCACGGATAAAACAGTGCAGGATATGATAACGTGGCCAATGATACAGGTGTGAGGCGAGATCCCCGAAATACAGTCTGCCGAGCGATGAATAAACAGGGGTGAGAAATGTGCAAACCGTCATCCTATATATTGAAAAATCCCCAAACTCGGGTTCAGTGAGTTTAAAAAAGTACATTAGACAAGAAACCTTTACAAATAGCGAAGCCTCGCGTATGGCAGCGCACACACCTGGTGAAAATGTCCCAAAGGGCGGAAACAGGCCCTTCGGCCCACTGAGCCAGCCGTCAAACACTCATTTACCTCAAACTCATTTCTGCCGCATTCACATCAATTTCCCACCTGAGCCCCATTCGACCACTCACCGACACATCGGGGGAAGGTGACAGTCCTTCAGGTGTTTTTGCCATTCATTTCTCATCGAGTCATGGGTTCATACAACACAGCAGGTGTTGCGGGGAGCATTCATACAACAAAGCAGCGTGCGGGGAGCAAAAGGGGGCACTTGGGGGAAACTCCATAAAATAGTGCCGGAGGTTAGAATCGAACCCGGGTCCCTGGAGCAGTGATACACGCTGCTCAAGTGAACGTATAATGAAATGAATGAGGACAGACAATAATCAGATTAATTGAACTCATCAAAGGGCGTAGATTTAACGTGAGCAGCAGGTGGAATAGAGGGCATCTGATGACTTTTTCTCAACCCAGTAAGTACTGTAGTGGTAATCTGAGAACGCCACGGAAGCAGGTTTACAAAGTATATATAGGCCAGAACTGGAATAACGGTCAGGGAGGATATGGTTGGAATGGACATGGTGGGTGGAGGAGCCTGTTTCTGTGTTGTATGAACACATGACTCGATGAGAAATGAGTGGCAAAAACACCGGAAGGATTGGGAGATAATAATCATGGATGACTTGTAATGGAAAGTCCACACATACAGATAGACAGCCAAGAAAAACTTCATATCTACACTCAGATGGACTGGCAGATGGAGGAGATAGGAGTTGGGGAAAGAGAGGAAAAGCCCAAGAGAAATACAGGGAAAGGGATATTGGGAAAGGCAGATGCTGGAATCCTGAAACACATGTCAAAACATTTAAAAGGTAAAAACACATAGCAAATAGGTGCAGGAGTAGGCCATACAGCCCTTCGAGCCAGCATTGCCATTCAATATGATCATGGCTGATCATCCAAAATCAGTACCGCGTTTCTGCTTTCTCCCCATTTCCCTTGATTCCGTAACCCTAAGAAATTTAAACATGGGAGGCTTTTTATAGCGTAGAAAAAAACTGCATGACATCATTTTTATCATGTGATGATTTTTCCACACGTCGGTAGACGTTGTTGGCTCAAGAGTAACTCGGGAGAGGAACGTGGTACATCGCAGAAATGAGAAGTAAACGGCAAACTTAGACATACACGTGGGAACTCGTTGAAACTCGTGAACATAAACTTGGAATCTCGTAGAAAACCACGAGTTTGACTTTTTCTTTAACTCGGGATAACTCGTGGGTGGACTCGCACCCTGGGACAGGGCTATTAAATATCAGAATCATCACTAAAATAAAAGACATTTCATCAACTTTACAGAATTTGATAATTTCCCCCTTCAAATCATTTTTGTTTTGATAATGGTCAAACATCAAAACTGAAATAATAAAACATGAAGGGTGGAGTTAATTAATTCACCGCAGCTATGATGCTTGTATCATAAAGATGTGTCTGGGATAAACTTTGGCAACTTGTCAGGACCAGACAGGGTTGGTCCCTTTTATGTATCGGAATAGACTCCTGCATGGTTACCAGATGTAGTAGTGTTTAAAGGGAAGAGCAGATTAACATCTGTAAGTACAATAAAATATTAAACAAAGATTGTGTTGTATTCCCTTATGTTATATAAATTATAGGATCGGGGGAGGTTAGGGCAGACAATTTCAAACATTCACAATCTTCTTAGAGAAGAACTTCTTCATCATCTCAGTATTACGTGGCCCACCTGTTATTCTGAGAGCTTGTCTCCTAATTCTACACTCTACCCCACAGAGGGACATTCTCATAGCATCTACTCTATCAGGTCCCTGTGGTTCTGGTGGTTAATTTACTAGAAAGGTACTCCCAAACCACGAGTTCAAATCCCACTACAAAATTCAATTAATAATCTGATTTGGTAAAAACGAGTTTTGATGAAGAGGTACAATACTGGATTATTGTAACAACCCGTTTCTTTCAGGGGTAAATGTTTGCCATGCTTACTGGTCTGTCCTATTTGTAACTCCAGACTCACCACATGCGTGACTTTTTAAAGGTCTGGGAAGCCACTCGGTTGCAGCGGTACTGCTCTGCACAAATAGGGAAAGAATAATACTGAACAGACATTGACCAAACCAACAAATTCAGATGTAACAAACCCCAGACCAATCAACATACAAAGTCCTCCTCACCAACATTTAGTGGACTGCTGTCTAAACTGGGAGAGTTGCCCTACACAGTGGGGGGGGGGGCGAGCATTTTTGAAAGTGTGGGGGGCTGAGCAATCACTGATCACTGGTCTTGGGGGTACCCGGCGAGGGAATGGAGCAACCAAGTAGGGGGAGGGTGTGGGAGGGGGGTGACCCCCCTCACACGGTAGGGACTTTTTGAAATTTGATGTATTAAAATCATGTTTTAGTGCATTGTAGAAGTATGATTTCAAAGTTTTAGGTTTGAAGTTTTTTAAGATAATGTAGGGCCTACATGAGAGATCGGAGCAGGTGATTATTATTATTGTTATTGCTCAACCTCCAAAAACGGGGGATAATAATACAGGCCATCCCCACCTCAAAAAGTTGGAGATATATCCCCCCCCCCCCCCCCCCCCGACACCAGTGCCTTCCACAGTACAGAAAATTTGACAGAAAAACTTTTAAATGTGTTATCATTTCGGGCTTTTTTTTGTTTGTTGTTGGAAAAAGGGACAAGAAATAATCATAAAATTTCCTGATTTTGCAAAGTCATACAAATTATGTTTTGCTCGGAGAAAAAATCAGAGTATTTTGAAAGTATGCGTTCTCCTTTTGACGTTCGTTTCATTTTGATTTGAATTCAGTATCATCAAACCATGACATTAATAAAGGGGGTATATGTTTGTGGAAACTTTACTTTTTTTTAAAGTAAGACTTTCGAGAAATCTAAAATGCATTAAAAATATACATTTCAATGCACTGAGTCTCTTGCCCAGAATAGGTGAATCGAGGACCAGAGGACAGATTTAAGGTGAAAGGGAAAAGATTTCCAAGGAATCTGAGGGGTATCTTTTTCCACACAAACGGTGGTGGGTGTATGGAACAAGCTGCCTGAAGAGGTAGTTGAGGCAGGGACTATCCCAACATTTAAGAAACAGTTAGACTGATACATGGATAGGACAGGTTTGGAGGGATATGGACCAAAAGCAGGTAGTGTAGCTGGGACATGTTGGCGGGTGTGGGCAAGTTGGGCCGAAGGGCCTGTTTTCACACTGTATCACTACATTACACCTCCACCATGCATGAATGCTTCAAAATCAAGTGGTCGAGTTTTATTGCCATATACTCAAGCATAGAAACATAGAAAATAGGTGCAGGAATAGGCCATCGGCCCTTCGAGCCAGCACTGCCATTCAATATGATCATGGCTGTTCATCTAAAATCAGTACCCCTTTCATGTTTTTTCCCCATATCCCTTGATTTCACTAGCCCCAAGTCTAAATGCAACTCTCTCCTGAAAACATCCAGTGAATTGGCCTCCACCACCTTCTGTGGCAGAGAATTCCACAGACTCACAACTCTCTGGGTGAAGAAAGTTTGTCCTCATCTCAGCCTGCCCCTTATTCGTAAACTGTGACCCTGGTTCTGAACTCCCCCAATATTGGGAACATTTTTCCTGCAGTTACAGTAAGTGTAAATCTAGCAGGCAAGCATGATGCTTTCACCAACCACCCCCATTTGAAGGCCTCTATCTTCCACCGTTTCTACCCAGTGCTTGGTACCTACTTCCAGCAGCCACTGGTTGTCCTCCAGGATGCACTGAGCGCAGCCTGGTCCATGCCGGTCACCTGGGCGAATTTGGCGCATAGACTCTCCCGGCAGCGGCGCAACGTTTCCGACGTCTCCGACGGCCCGAGACTCTTGCACTGAGGCTGCTCCATGGCCGAAGCTGCAGCGAGCGACTCACCAGCCCCAGCTCCCCATCCGCATCTGCCCCCGCCGCTGCTTCTGCTTCCATCCCTCCCTCTGCCCCGGCTCTCCAACACCCACCACCAGGTTGCTCAGAGCATAGCAGCGTCTCGTCCAAAGCCGGAGACATTGAAACATGTCTAGCCAGAAAAGTGGCAGCAACCACCCTCCCCCCCCCCCCCCCCCCCCCCCCGGTTCCACGACCCATGCTGCACACTAGCAACAATCCAACATGGTCCCACACACAATATCACACCGCACAAAAGACAATGTGCCAGACTCCTCCAGCACAAGGCTGTAGACAAAGCGCTAGGAAATAAGATTAGTAGGGAAGGGTGTCCACTAGTTGACATGGTCATTGCAACAAGGTCATTGGAAGATAAGAAATTCATCCTCCATATTTGAGAGGTCCATTCAGTAGATTGATAACAGTGGGCAAGAAGCGGTTCGTGAATCTGGCGATACGTACTTTCAAGCGTCTATATTAATCAACAGCGATTCACAACTCTCTGCAATTTCTTGCAGTCTTGAGCAGCGAAGTTGCTATTCCATGCTGTGGTACAGCTGGATGGGATACTTTCTATTGTGCACCTGTAAAAATTGGTAAGTCATTGGAGACATGCCAAATTTCCTTAGCTGCCTGAGGAAATAGAAATGTTGATGTGCTTTCTTGACCATAACATCAATGTGGATGGACCAGAATAAAATATCGGTGATATTTACACCTCCCACTCAACCATCTTCACCTCAGCAGCATTGTTATAGATTGTGGCGTGTACGCTACCTTCTTTCCAGCTCCTTCATTCTGTATACATTGAGGGAGAAGTTATTATTTTGACATTGTGCTACTAAGCTCTCTATCTCCATCCGATACTCCACCTTGTCATTGTTTGAGATCCGGCATACCAGAATGGTGTGAATGGCAAACTTGTAAACAGAGTTAGAGTACAATTTGACTGCACAGTTGTGAGTGCATCAGGAGTATAGTAATGGGGCTGAAAACACATCCTTGTGGGGGCACTGGTGGAGACAATTATCACGGAGGATGGTTTGTCATCGATTCTTACTAATTGCAGTCTATGGGTCAGGAAGTCAAGGATCAATTTGCAGAGGGTGAGTTCCAAGCCCCAAATCCTGCAGTTTGGAGATATGTTTGGTTGGAATTGTGGTGTTGAATGCAGAGCTATAGTCATAACTCGGAGTCTGGTGTAAGTGTTCTTTCTTATTATCCAAATGTTCTGGGGCTGTGGGAGATACCATCTGTCATGGACATATTACAGGCATAGGTGAATTGCGATGGATCAAGGCCATCTGGCAGCCTGGAGTTGACGCACTTTATGACGGGGATATCAACGCCATCCGACAGTAGTCAGCCACCTTGTTTTTCTTTGGCATCGGGACGATATTGATCTTCTTAAAGCAGGTGAACATCTAGATTGAAATAAGGAGAGACTGAAGATGCCCACAAATACTTCTGTCAGCTGGGCTGCACAACTGTTGAGGACATGGCTGGGGACTCCATCTTGATCAGGTGCTTTCCTTGGAAGGCAGATCCAATGTTTGTGATTATGACCTGAGGCAATGTCATCCCATTGGCATTCTATTCTAAACATGCGAAACTTGCCACAATTGATGGGTGTCTGTTTAGTTAGGCTGGGACTCTAGCTTGGTCAGGATTTGTCCCTTGGCATTCCTGATGGCTTTGTAAATGAGGTACTGAGGTTTCCTGTTCAGGTTGGGATCATCTGACTTTAACACCACAGACCTGATAATCACTCGAGAGTGGGCCCCGCGGTTCATCCATGCTTTCCAGTTGGGAACTACTCAGATTGATTTCATTCCAGGAAAAAAACTCTTGATGGTTACAAAAGGTACAAAGAAACATGATGTACTCTTGGTGCAACACTTCCATGTCCATCATCACGAGACATGGTAGTTTCTTCACACCACTACCAGACTAGGCTTGTGGCAGATAGCAAGCAAACCAACCCAAGAGATAAACCTAACATCTACCTGCACAAGGTGCATCTGCCCACACTATGCAGAGTCAAATTGCTGTCTTCATGCCAAGAATATTCCTACTGTTAAGTTGCGCCACAATCACGCTAAATGAGACTCAGAACTGGGCATACATGAGAAGCTATGGATCATTAGAAGTAGGAATATGATCAGTAGGAATATGCACTCTACCACATTCTGTAACCTCATGGTTTCAAACTATCATTGCTTATCAAACCAGTTTGTCATCCTTGGTTCAATGCAGAGTGAATAAAAGCATGCTGACAGCATCAATGGACATACCAAAAATGATCCCATCTTGTGAAGCTGCAAGGCAGGACAACATGTGTGCTAAACAGCCAAAACAGAATGCAATATACTTTGCTGCATAATCTTGCAACTAATGTATCTTACCACATTTTGGTCATGAACAGTGATTGGCAATTAAACAACTAACAGGAGGGAGGAGCACAGAAAACATACCACTTCTCAACAATAATGAGTACTAAAGACAAAAATGCATCATTCATAACCACCTTCATCCAGAAGTGCAGAATCAATGATACATCTTGGCTTCCTCCTGGATTACAGAAGCCAGTCTCCAAACAATTTAATTCACTCCATGTGGTATCAAGAAATGGCTGGTCACAATGGACATATCAACATCCTAACTGTAGTACTGCAAACCTTTCGAGCTGTGCCACGAGCAAGCAGTTTAAGTACACGTACAACACTGGCATCTACCCAACAATATGGAAGACTTAAGGGCCTGTCCCACGAGCATGCGACTGCATGCGGCGAGCGCGACCAAACCGGAAGCGGGGGCCGCGCGGAGGTCGAGTGATCCCATACGAGTTGATGTGAAGTTCGAGCGAAGGCGTACGCCGTCGAGATGCTGCGTACGGCGTCGAGATGCTGCGCACGCCCGTCGAGGCGGTGCGTACGGCCTCAATGCGGCTGCAGGCCGGCAGGCCGTTGCCACGCGGAATTTTTGGACAGTGTCAGTTTTTCGGAGCCCCGCGCGATGTCGGGACCAGCTCCGCACAACTCCATACGGTTCCGGCAATCGAAGTGGGACCGGCCCCGCGAGGCCGTACGGCTCAAGCGACCATGTTAGGTCGCGCTTGCCGCATGCAGTCGCATGCTCGTGGGACAGGCCCTTTATGCACACAAAATGCTGGAGTAACTCAGCGAGGCAGGCAGCATCTCTGGACAGAATAAATGGGTGATGTTTCGGGTGGAGACCCTACTTCAGTCTGAAGAAGGCTGAAGACTCCAGTCTGAAGAAGGGTCTCGACCCGAAACATCACCCATTCCTTCTCTCCAGAGATGCTGCCTGTCCCGCTGAGTTACTCCAGTACTTTGTGTCTAGCTGCAGTGTAAACCAGCATCTGCAGTTCCTTCCTGCACAATATGGAAGATTGCCCAGTTATGTTAAATCTGACTAATTATTGCCAAATCACAACTCTCAGTCATGAGCATAGTGACACAAGCTGCCATTAAATGTGCTACCATGCAGCACATACTCAATGATAACTGTGACACCACCCCGTGTGGGTTTTTTCCAGCACTACTTGCCTCCAGACTTGGTTTAAACATAGAGCAAAGAAATGAATTCCAGCGGTGAACTGGAAGTGACTGCTCTTGTCTGGCATTAATGAGCCCAGGTTAAACCAATGTCAATGAGAACCAAAGCAGAACATTTCAACGGATGTGGTCATACCTTACACACAGGGAAATGGCTGTGGGAGTTGGAAGCCAATCATCCCAGCCCCAGGAAATCACTCAGGTGTTCCTCAGGCTGTTCCCTTTGCCCAGCCATCTTCAGCTGCTCACAAATGACTTTGTTCCCATGGTGGTAGACAAAAATGCTGGAGAAACTCGGCAGGTGAGGCAGCATCTATGGAGCGAAGGAAATAAGCGATGTTTCGGGTCGAGACCCTTCTTCAGACTGATGTGAGGGTGGGGGGGGGAGGGCGGGAAGAAGAAAGGAAGAGGCGGAGACAGTGGGCTGAGGGAGAGCTAGGAAGTGGAGGAGAAAGCAGGGACTACCTGAAATCGGAGAAGTCAATGTTCATACTGCTGAGGTGTAAACTACCCAAGCGGAATATGAGGTGCTGCTCCTCCAATTTACGGTGGGCCTCACTCTGGCAATGTGTTTCTATTTTCTTTCCCAGCTATTCTTCTCCAAGCGATCATGGTGAAGTTGTAACATATCATGGCCAGTTTTGACCCTGCTAGAAAACTGTTAAAACTCATCTAATGTAAATGATTTATGGAGGAGAGCGCACTTCACCAAATTAACCAGAGCTGAGTTCAAACGCAGAGACCAGAAGAGAAAAGGAAGTGATAGACTACTAGCTGTTGTAATCATATTTAGGTGTGAATATTATATACGTTGAAATGCTGAAAAGAGACTAAAATGAACATTATTGTTAAACCAAGGAACATTCATGGGAGTCTTACAGCTTTACAGCACGGAAAGAGGCCTTTCGGCCCACTTGTCCATGCCGACCAAGTTGGCATTCTGGGCTAGCCTTATTTCCCCCCGATCCTTCTAAACCTTTCCTATCCACGCATCTGTCTAAATGTCTTTTAAAAGCCATAATTTTATCCGCTTCCTTTGGTGATTCATTCCATAAGCGGCGTGCCCTCTGAGTGAAAAGGTTGCTCCCGAGTTGTCTCTTAATTCTCCCCTCTCATCTTAACCATCTGGCCTCCCATTTTATAATCCAATACTCTGGTGAAAAGACTGTAGGCATTCATTTTATCCATGTCCTTCATGATCCTATACACTTCAATAAGGTCACCGCCCAATTTCTGAAGCTCCAAAGAGAAAAGTCGCAACCTATCCATCCTCTCCTGAATACAAGCCTGCAAGTCCAGGGAATATCCTGGTCAATCTATTCTTTCCAACGTAATGGCATCCTTCCGACAAGTATGCAACCACAACTGCACACGGTACTCCAAGTGTGGTGTCACTAACAACGGGTAGCCATGCGCACAGTAGGAGTATCCCGGTGAACCGCGGCCCGAAGCCCAAGGACCCTCCATGTAGGCTCATCTCGCTCGCTGGAGACCAGGGACTCGCCTGCCATGGACGGAGGACCCGTGACACGGACCGGAACCCACCCGGGAGGTCCATCTGGCCCGCCGCAGACCGGGGACTCACCCGCCGCAGATCTAGGACCCGCACCTTGTACCTGGAACCCACCTGGAAGCCCGGCTTTCCCGCCCGGAGTGGGAGGAGTCGGAAGGAGAGCCGTTAAGCGGACCGGCAGCGGGAGTCAGTGCACTGCATTGACGGTGGAGTGGCCCACTGGTGGCCCTGCAACAGCCTGGGGCTTGGCTGGACCGAGCGCGTGGACGTGCCAAGAGGCCAAGTGCGTGGACCGAACGCAACCCACAGCAGTGGAGCAGCGGCGGAGGACACCAACGGCTACTCTTGGCCAGGCCAGGACTTTGAACTTGATTAAATTGTTCCAAACTTGGCTGGGCTGGCATTATATGCAAAATAAATGTCACTACGTAATGTTTCATTGCATATGTGACAATAAATATCCATTGAACCAACTTGTAATACTGCAGCATTATATTCCTACTTTTGTACTAAATTCTACCCTTTCCAATGAAGGAACGCATGCCAAAGGTCTTCTTCACCACATTGTTCAATGCGGAATGGTACCATTCGGCGCTGCCGTTTCGCCTTTTCGGGGTGTTAGGGTTAGGGTTTCGGGGTGTTAGGGTTAGGGTTAGGGTCAGGGTTAGGGTTAGGGTTAGGGTTCTGATGAGTACAGATATTATAAACAGAGGCGCCGAAACGGCGGTGTCGAAAAGTACCCGACCCATTCAAAGGACTCACCACCTTCAGGGAACCTTGCAACCGTAAATGAATCTCTCTGTTCTGCAACACTTTCCAGGTTTCTTTCATTTACTGTGCAAGTCCTGCACGTGTTTGACGTATTAAAGTGCAACATCTCACACATGTCAGAATTAAATACTGTTTGCCATTCCTTGGCCCATCTTCCAAACTAACCTATATGCTATTGCAAAATTGGATATCCTACCTTATTGTCCACTATCTTGATTGATATGGGTGTCAGGGGTTACGGGGAGAAGGCAGGAGAATGGGGTTAGAATGGAGAGATAGATCAGCCATGATTGAATGGTGGAATAAACTTGATGGGCCGAATAATCTAATTCTGCTCCTATCATTTATGAAAAGACCTTATACCACAAATTTCTTAAATTAAACCATTTACAACCTTTCAGCTTCATCTTACACTTCTCTTAACAATTATATCTTTGACTGTTTCAACCTAATGAAAGATCACCGACATGGGGCCTATTACTGGGTATTTCAGAACTGGTTTCATTTTTGCAAAGGAGATCTCATGGAATCCAAGATGAACTAAGCAATTGGATTCAAAAAGTCAAAGGTAGTTTTGGAGGATTGTCATCCAATTTTCTGTTTGCCCAGTGCAGTGTCACAGGTGTCTCCTCCCCTGTTCAGATCACCCTCTAGCCCTCTGGCTCCTCCTCTTCTTTTCTTCCCCCCACACATCAGTCTGAAGAAGGGTTTCGGCCCGAAACTTTGCCTATTTCCTTCGCTCCATAGATGCTGCCTCACCTGCTGAGTTTCTCCAGCATTTTTGGCTACCTTCGTTTTTTCAGCATCTGCAGTTCCTTCTTAAACAACGCAGTGCCACAGGGGTTGGGGTTTGGTCCAGTGCTGTTTGTTATGTACGTTATAGACTTGGATGATAATAATGTGGTTGACATAATTAGTAAATTTGCTGATGATAGCAGAATAAGTGGTATCGTAGACAATGAGGAAGGTTATCTAAGTTTACAACAAGATTAAGGATAAGGATCACAGTTTAAGGATAAGGGGGAAATTTTTTCGGACCAAGAGGAGAAAAACATTTTTCACACAGAGAGTGGTGAATCTCTGGAATTCTCTGCCACAGATGGTAGTTGAGGCCAGTTCATTGGCTATATTTAAGAGGGAGTTAGATGTGGCCCTTGTGGCTAAAGGGATCAGGGGGTATGGAGAGAAGGCAGATGCAGGATACTGAGTTGGATGATCAGCCTTGATCATATTGAATGGCGGTGCAGGCTCGAAGGGCCGAATGGCCTACTCCTGCACCTATTTTCTATGTTTCTATGTTAAGATTGTTGGGAAGCTGGGCCACAGAATGGCAAAAGGCATATAATTCTGACATAGTGTGAGGTGTTGCACTTTAGTGTGTCAAACCAGGGCAGGGCTTGCAGAGTAAATGGTGGAGCCCTGGAGAGTATTGCAGAACAGAATGATCTGAGAGTACAAGTGCATGGTTCCCTAAAAGTGGTGAGACAAAAAAACATTTGGACAGATATATGGATATGAAGAGTTTAGAGGATCATGGGTCAAATGCAGTCAAAAGGTACTAGTCCAACATGCCAACTTGGTCAGCGTGGATAAGTTAGGTTTGTTTCCATGCAGTACAGGTCGATGTCTCTGATCCAAAGATGTTTCTAATTTAAAAGGCAACGCTAATCTTGTTTTTTTAATGAGTCTATACCTCATGCTGCAACAACATTGTAGGTAGTTTGAGGCTGCTGAATCAATTTTGCAACTCGCACTATTGATTGGGAGGCCTTTCATATTTGACTATAAACTCATCCGCTTTGACACACATGGAAATTTCTACTTACAATTGTGAAAAAACACAACACACTTTCTCCAGATTATGAATTCTCCTTTCTTCCTGACCATTCTCTAGAGGGTAAAAATCACGTATTGTTACCGGTTTTATGACTTTGGAGGTGGATGATGAGGCCAATGTGAGTCAACAGAGACTACACCTGAAGGGACAGTTAATGTTTGATGTGGATACATACTGTAGATGACAATGCACTGCTTCTGCCATTTCTGCTGCAATCATGCATGCTTCCAAAGAGACTCAGTGCTTTCCCAGATTAATTTCCATTTTGATCTGTCACCATTGTTAACCATCAGTACCTCAAGGATGATTTTTTCAATTGTGTTTCCGATGATGACACTGTTTGAATCAGAAGATAGAAATCACTCCGGAGATGAGCACAAAAGCCCAGCTGTTCCTGTGTTGCATTAAAGTAGTGTTGCCCCATCCGATTTATACAGGTATTATTGATTTGCACAAAAGTACTATCGCCTCAATCCAAAAAAATATTATTTTTCCTATCTTGCAAGTACTAACACAACTAACATGCCAAATGCAGGCAAGTGGGACTAGTGTGGATGCAGCCTGTTTGTCGGCGTGGGCAAGTTGGTCTGAAGGGCCTGTTTCCACGCTGTACGACACTGTGACTTTATAGTATTCACAAGGTCCCGAATCCTCAATATGAGACCATTCACTAAAATTCAGTTTGACCTACATATTGAATGTTACATGTTTTGATATCGCTGACTTATTTTTATGTTAAACATTTGCTGATTTCTTCATGATTTATTTTCGTTAATTCAGCCTTTACATTTCAGCTGGCTTAAGGTCAATGGACAATCATACTGAGTAGGTAGCAACAGCTAAAACAATGAAACAAATAAATCAAGCCTTGATCAAAACATAAAGCTATTGTATTCATTTGCACAATGGAAGTAAAAAAAGACATTCAAATACAGCTTTGATATGGATTCAGACTCCACCTCCCATTTTTGTTTGCTATTAAAAGCATTGACTATCAATATTATGTCAACTGTACAATAGGTATTCTTATTGAAATACCAATAAATGGTGATATTATTCTTGCAGTCACTGTTTGGAGTACCGCAAACTTTCCCACCCGCACGCCAATTCATGCAACCGGAGCAACATGACAGAGAGAATACAAGATAAATAATCACCAAGGTACCATACATATGATACTGACCTTGAACGCTAACTGGAGAAATATTTATGCAGCTTTCACTTACGTGCTGATCTTCCTGATTATTTTGGGCCGTGCAGCCAGTTAACAGCTCCAGTATTTAGCTCAGACGATGCAGTGTATTCCCCTTTCCAGAACGTTAAAGCTACAATGGCTGAAATGAGCCTTACAGCTTCTTACAAATATTTCATGAAGGTAACATGCTACTCCTCAGCACAGGTAACTGAGCCCATCTGAAAGTGGAGCACTGCACACCAACTTCTAAGCACAGACACATGGGAGCTAAATGACACTGAGAAAGCATGGGAAGAAAATGCAATCCCATTAGCCCCATCCAATTTGAATAAAACTGTTACTAATAAAGGAGCAATTTCCTTGTCTTTTCAGTTCACATGCGAATATGGCTGGTTTCATATGCAAACATATATACTTTTTAAAGAATTACTTACTGCTGGAGAAGTGTTGTATTTTCCCATGTTTAAGGTCATTTACCAAGGTCCAGCGTCAATTTATATTTAGAGTCCAACTCATGAACAATTGATGGGAATCACATATTGATCCTTAACACTGAAGATGATTTCATATAGACCTGGAGTATAAGGCTATTAACAGAACATTCTGGAAGTCATCATCAGGTCAGGCAAGGGAAATACAGAGTTACCTGGCCTGTTGAGTGTTCCCATGCCAAGGTTTCAATGGTGACGGCAGCCAAAGAGCCCTACATGGGAGGACGTGAGTACGAGGGAAACGCCATCATTGTAGGAGGTGATTGAAAAGAAGCATGAGTATAGAGAGTGATAGTAGAGGACTAGAAGCAGGTGCTCACGGTCTTTAAACTACCAATGTGCAAAAATGAAAGACATCTCAAACACAGGAAAACATTTATATTTCATAAAGCTGAAAATAAAGCCCTTTGTTTTACATACTGCCTTTAAGAGAGTTCTGGCATCAGCAGTGACATCTTAATTCTGAAAGCATTAGAAGCATGAGGGAGTTAGATGTGGCCCTTGTGGTTAAAGGGATCAGGGGGTATGGAGAGAGGGCAGGTACAGGATACTGAGTTGGATGATCAGCCATGATCATATTGAATGGCGGTGCAGGAAGCTCGAAGGGCCGAATGGCCGACTCCTGTACCGATTTTCTATGTTTCTATGTTTCTAAGCCAACTCCGATATTGAATCTTCAACCAAATAGAAACAAGGGATTGTCACTCATTTTTTCTTCACTTAATCATAGGGTCATACATCATGGAAACAGGCCCTTTGGCCCATCTCATCCATGCTGACTAAGATAGCACATGGAAAACCTAGTCCCAATTGCCCGTGTTTAGCTCATATCCCTCAAAACCTTTCCGACCAAGTGTCTTTTAAATGCCTTTATATTACATTTGTCAACTATTTCCTCAGGCAGCTAGTTCCATATACCCATTGCCCTCTCACCTTAAACATATGTCCTCTTGTTTTTGATTCCCCAATCTTGTGTAAAAGAATGTGCATTCACCCTATCTATTTTCCACAAGATTTTATACATTTCTATAGGATCACCCCTTAGCTTCTTACACAGCAAGGAATAAAGTCCTAGCCTGCTCAACCTTTCCCTATAGCACAGCCGTTCAAGCCCTTTTCAACTTCCTCATACATTTTCTTTGCACTCTTTCCTTAAATCAGTCTCAATGTATTGGCCACTATAGGTTGGAGGAAACTCAATTCCATCTTGCATCATTCACTGTGCTTTGTGAGAAGAAAATACTGAATAGGGCCCTGGTATGAAAACATAAAAACTCTTAGAAAGGTGCAATTTAGAACAAGAATCAAAATCTTCCTCTGCTGTTTAGAAATGACCTATAAGATCCGGTGGTGTATGGGATTTAAAGCACTAACTTTTATTCCTGTGTCTGGATCTGGATCTTAAAGGTCTGAAATTAAGAAAGAGCGGAAAAATATGCAGGCAACTCTCTTGATATAATCCAGTTCTTGAATAGTTAAACTCATTCTCCATTGTGGAGGCAAAGTAAAGGAATCTTTGCTCACATACACAATGCTTAGTGCCAGCATTGAAGAAAAGGTATTTTATTTCTAACACTGACATGCTCCAACTTAACGGATCAATTATTGTGGTGTATCACAAATAAAGATCTGAGATTGAATGTAACAAAGACTAAATATCTTCCTAAGTTCTCGAAACTTTGATACGGCTATAATCACTAATATCTACTTCCTTAGACATGATAAATTGTATAGCATTAATATATCACCAGTGATTAATGTGTTTGTCATTTGAATCTGTGAAGCGCACTAATATGGAAACCAGCCAGCCGGAGAGGTCAAAATGATACCAAGCTCTCAGATCTTATTGTACGAAACATACACAATGTGCTGGAGTAACTCAGTGGGTCATGTTGCATCTCTGGAGAACGTGGGTAGGTGACATTTCGGGTTGGGACGCTTCTTCGGTGATTGTAGGGAGGAGGGGGAGGGGGAAGAAAACTGTAAAAAAGGAGAGGCAAGATAACGCCTGGCAGGTAATAGGTTGATACAGATGAGATGGGTGTTTTTTTTATAGGTAGATGCTTCAACAAAGGCCAGCGATGAAAGGACAGGTGGCAGACAAAAGGATTGAAAAGTTGTCAATTGTGAAGCTAGAGGAAGGAATGCAGTTGGAAGGGGGGGGGGGGGGGGGGGGGTAGGTATGATTCCAGGTGGGGCACAGGGGGGGGGGGTGTAAAAAGGTGGGTTGGGGGGAAATGAGGGAGGCGGGTGGGATTTGTAGTTACCTATAATTGGAGAATTTAATATTCATATCGTTGGGTTGTAAGCTACCCAAGCAGAACACGAGGTGCAGTTCCTCCTGTTTGTGTCTGGCCTCTCTCTGGCAATGGAGGAAGTCCAATACAGAAAGTTCAGTATGGGAGCGGGAATGGGAGTTAAAATAGTTAGCAATTGGGTGCTTTAGTAAGCTTGGAAGAGTCCATGTACCAAACGTACACTGGCACCACCCGCCAACTCTTGATCATCGATGACTGCATCAGGGCTTCCTCCTGCACCCATGCAGAATACATCGATTTCATTAACATTACCACTAACTTCCACCCTAATCTCAAATTCACTTGGACTATTTCTGACAACGCTCTCTCTCTCACCTTTCTTCATCACGCAGCCTCCATCACAGGGGACAGACTATCGAGTGACATCTATTACAAAACTTACTGACTCCCACAGTTATGGATGACACTTCTTCTCACTCTACCTCTTGCAAGGCCAACATCCCTTACTCTCAATTTCTCTGTGTCCCCACTGCATCTTCTCCCAAGACAGGGCTTTCCATTCTACAACATCTGAGATGGCCTCTTTCTTTTGACATTAGTCAATAGTGCATCTCCTGTGATGGAGACAGAGAGATTAAGAAAGGGAGAGAGGTATCAGAGATTTTCCATGTGAATTTGTGGGCAGTTAGTGGGAAGTTAGTGATGAGGTTTATGAGGGCAGCCCCGATGCAGTTGTTGATGTAGTGGAGAAGGAGTTGGGAGATAGGACCAGTGTATGCCTGGAACAAGGACTGTTTGAATTAACCAACAAAAAGGCTGGTGCAACTGGGGCCCGTGAGAATGACGATGACTACATCTATAATTTGGATAAACTGAGAGGAGTCGAAAGAGAAGTTGTTGAGGGTGAGGCCAAGTTCCGCTAGGCGGAGAGAGAATGTTAGTCGAGGGAAATTGGTTGGGTCCCTGTTCAAGAAAGAAACTGAAGGCCTTGCATTCTTCCTGGTGGGGGATGGAGGTGTAGAGGGGCTGGACATCCATGGTAAAGTATTTGGGAGGGCTAAACCTGAAAATTACTAAAGAGCTGAAGGGCATGTGAGCTGTATTGGATGAAGGTGGGAAGGAATTGGACAAGGGGAGAATAGGATAGAATCAATGTGGAGATGATTTCAGTGGAGCAGGAGCAGGCAGAAACAATCCATCTGCCAGGGGGATTCTGTTTGTGGATTTTGGGGAGGAAGTAGAAGTGAGCAGTATGGGGCTAGGGAAAATAAAGTGGGAGCCTGTGGAGGGCAGATCGCCAGAGAGACAGTCTGGGAGATTATGGCCTGGTGTTCCTCTGTGGGCTCATGGTCAAGGGATAGGTGTTAGGAGATGTGTGAGCTCTGGCCCCTGGCCTCAGCACAGTAGAGGTCACCAGACTACAAGGGCACCTCCCTTGTCGGCAGCTTTAAACATTGTGCTGGGTCTCTGCCTCAACTCCCTCCTCTGGCAGTTTGTTCCATACACCCACCACCTTTTGTGAGAAAAAAGGTTCCTATTAACTCTACCCCCACCGCCCCCCCTCCCCCGCCTTAAGGATTCCCCACCTATGGGTAAAATACTCTGTACATTTACCCCATCTATTTCTCTCATGATCTTACACACCTCAATAAAATCACCCCTTACACTGCTGCTCTCCATGGAATACATTTCTAGCCTGCTCAACCTATCCCTATAGCTTAGGGCCTCCGAGTCCTGGCAACATCCTCAGAAATCTTCTCTGCAACCTTTCCAGTTTAACATCTTTCCTAAAACAAAGTGACCAAAACTGAAGACAATCTTGGTTATAATCTTCCTTCTGATAATTTGCTTTTGAAAGTTATGACTGAATTTGCTCTTCTTGAGCTTCCAGTTGGTAAATTTCAAGTCATAACTTTGTCAACAATAAATGGATACAAGAATGATGAAATATCTATTTGATTGTACATTTTGCAAATGCTCCAGTGAAGAGAGCGGTAAATTGAACACGGCCCTGATGAGCATAACATAACATTATGCTTCACTGGCGGCTTCATTGCCTCGAGTGAAGTAATCAAAGCACCTCCTGCAGCGATGCTTCAAAGCTTGATATGTCCTTTCCTTGCCAACCCTGCTGCCACCCAGCCAGAAAAATAGATATTTTACCCAGAAATGCAGGTGTTTGAGTTACAGTCTGCAGAAGTAATGCTGTCAGCTTATCTGTAGCCTGTGGCCATTCCATCTGGTCACCATGGTGCAGGCAGCTGCTTTAGCTTCTGACCATGCCCAGCATATCTTCAGAAGCTGCCTACCGAAAATCTCCCTTTTTCTCTCTTTACAAACAGTAGAATGGAACCCTGGAAAGTCTCAATGTCATCAGGTTGTATGCCACACAAGTACATTGTGGCTGACGGTTGAACCTCACTAATGTTTCACTGGGGGGGGGAACAAAAGGCAACAACACTCAGACTGCTCAGTAGCTAACTCACTAGTAGCAAGCCCAAGCAAAGCTACAGCATTGCATTTGATTGGTAACTTTTTCTTACATGGGTGAACTGTTCTGTGGAACATCATAGCATGCATTACTTATCACAAATATTGTATACAGAATGGTTTCCTTTGTTATTTTGAAATGTCAAATTTCCATTTGCTAGACTAAGAATGGACGAGCTCATATATTTCTTTCTGCTGCAGCAAAGGGTGCTTCTATTGAAAAAACATGGTTAATGCAGGCAACTACAGGGATTTGCAGTGAATATTATCTCATTTTGAACATGGTAATTTCAATATTCATGTTTGTATTTTGGTTTATTTGCATGTATCATTTTTAATTGCAATCAACGTTCTTTGTTGAATTTGTGCTGTGTCCTCATCTGCAAATACAAATAGGCTTATCACCCGAAACAAAATCTGTGCACGTCTTATACAAAATATGCAGAGAGCACTCATGGAAAAGTAGAGTCCAATTTTTTCCCCCCACTTTCAGCCCTGCATGTATTCAATTAATTTCAGCGGTTTTGCCAATCTTTGAAACTCCACACCTTACTCATTATGCTAATTGCCACACCTTCTTTGGATCAAAAACAATAAATCATTTGACAAGAGTCTACGGCAAATGTTTTGTTGGAACTACCAACAATGCAATTTCAGAGAAGATCACGAATACAACAGTGCTCAGGTTTACAACCTTAAATTATGCAAAATTATCTCTTCGGCTTTACATAAACTGGAAGTTAGCAGATTTTGTTTTTAAGATCCCATTGAAGATAGCTGAATGATGCCATTGCTCTGTAATACAGGCACAGTCCTACAGCCTGAAAAAAAATAGCTTGCATCAATACTTTTGTTCTGTGCACTTTTAACGGATTCAATCTTAAATACAGAATCCTAGGCAAGATGCAGTAGCAAATTTCTGGGTAGGTTTGATTTCCAAAAGTGATTTAGTGCTTTAGCTGGTAACATTTTCAATTACTGTTTGGCTGTTTGCCCATAAAACATGTTTTTGTTTGTGCTGGGAATGGTTTTACGAAGGAAAGTAATGGGATGGAATTCCTCAGAAGGCTTTGGCATAACTACGGAGCAGCAATGGGATTACATCGTTTTGTTCCATCGGGAAATATGTAAGTAACACATTTTATGCTGAGCTTTTGCTAACTGAACAGCAAAGAGAACTACAGATGCTGGAAAACGGCAAAATTAAAAAGATAAATCTTATATTCTTATATAAAGATAAAGATAAAGATAAAAAAGGCCATAAACATTTGTGAAAAAGAATTAACATTTTACATTGATGCTCACTGATCAGAAATGGAAAAGTTAGAAAATAAATGTAGATCAGGCAACATCTTTGGAAAGGTAAACATGAAAGGTAAACATGCACACGTGATGTGCGCATGGGGTACATTACGCGCGCATGGGGTGCATTACGCGCGCACGGTGCGTGGTGACGCAGGCAGTGACACGCGGTCACGTGCGGCGCCCCAGGATTTTGGGATTCACAAAATCTTCGAGTGCCACCTGCGTGACGCGCAAATGACGCCCAAGTGGGACAGACCCTTTACTTGCTGATTGTTTCCAGCATTTTAGTTTAGTTTAGGGATACAGGGCAGAAACAGGCCCTTCGGCCCACCCAGACGCACCGAGCAGCGATCCCAGCACACTAACACCAACACACTAGGGACAACTTACACTTATACCAAGCCAATTAACCTACAAACCTGCACGTCTTTGGAGTGTGGGAGGAAACCGAAGATCTCGACGAAAACCCTTGCGTTCACGGAGAGAACGTACAAACTCCGTACAGACAGCACTCATGGTCGGGATAGAACCCAGTCTCTGGCGCTGTAAGCGCTGTAAGGCAGCAACTCTACCACTGCACCACCGGTCCTAGGAGACTTAAATGTTATTGGTGTCCTTTAAGAGAGGGTGGTGTATGCTTGTTAATCATTGCTGATCTGACTGGAGGAGGTGCAAATATAGAGAGATGAATGAATGCAGGCAGAATGGAGGAAATAAAACAATTCAAACAAACTAGGGTAGAACTCCTGAAATTAGCTGATTATGTCATGGTAGCAGTGCACAACATTTGCCAGAACCGACATAAAAGAGAAGACTTTAAATAATCTACTGGTCAGGCGGTATCTGTAAAGAGAAAACAAACAAAAATGATGATCCAGGTGGATAAACTAATACCAGAACTGACCAGTTGTGACACAAATAGGAAAGTCTGGTTAACTGAAGTTAATGAATTCAATAGAGTTCCAAGGGTCTATAGTGCACATAGATGAAAGATGAGGTGGTGTTCCTGGAGTTATTTTAGGTTTTGTTGAAACAAAGCAGGAGGTCAAAGACAAAGCAGAATGCGTGCTACCTTTGCATAAAGCATGTGTTCAGTTTGCAAGGTGGCCTGAGCTTTGATGCCTGTCGACATCCCTTTTCCACATCTTTGTTACATTTCTACCCATTTCCACTCAAATTATACCTGATACTAGTAGCATCTATCACAAGGCATTCAAAGTTCCTGACTTACAGAAATGGCTGAAATAACCTGCTCAACACTATCCACACAGTACTGCATAACAATGAAGGAAATAGGATCTGAGAGTGAGGCACAGGATACCAATAGAATGAAATCAGTCACTCGACAAAGAGATAGGGAAAAATTCCAGAGAACTGGTCCATATCCACTGCCGTTATTTCACAGTGTACAGACAACAGGGTTTCTGCTGATCAGGAAGCAATGCTGGCAGAAAAGGAGCAAATACAATAAATTGTCAGGCTCGTATCATTCAAATGTGTAATTACATCCGGTAGTAATGCTAACCGCATAAGGAAATTCTGAATAATTCAGGCTTTAACATGTTAACAATGACTTTCCACAATGACTGGTATTGTACGCTGCCTAAATTGACACCATGGTGAAAGTGCAGGGATCGTTTATGTTTCTGTTGTGAGCAACAAGCCCACTACTTGTTAATTTGCAGATAGAAACGGGATTGGAGCAAAACTATATCCCTATATATCCGGAAGCCAGATGAAACCAAAATTCAATCATCAATACTCCTTGACAAACCAATAAAATGATGAGCATTTACATCTCATACGTATAACATTTTTGCACTTAAATAAAACCAACACTCACCGTAAGTATTTTTATTTTGCGAGCACACATTATAAAAAAATGTAAGTCTCTATCACAGGGCAGCACGATGGCACAGCAATGGAACTGCTGCCTCACAGCGCCAGAGACCCAGGTTCAATCCTGATCACGGGTACTATCTGTGCAGAGTTTGTACATTCTCTCTGTAGCCAAGTGGGTTTTCTCCGTGTGCTCCTGTTTCCTCCCACATTTCAAAGATTTGCAGGTTAATTGGCTTCTGTAATTTGCTCCTAATATGTAGGATGTGAAAGTGGGATAACATGAAATGAGTGTACAGGTGAACAATGATTGGTGTGGACACGGTGGGCCGAAGGGCCTATTTCCACGCTGTATCTCTAAACTAAACTAATTTCAGCACAAATGGATAAATCATTGTTGGTGTATCACGTATGTTGGTGAAATCTGTAGGATACTTCAATGCAAAATCTCAACAATTAGCATGGAAATACAGCCATAATTCTGCTTAAGAGCAATTCAGAAAATTCAGAACCAAATGATTGCTTTGACAGTACAGGTACTTGTGTTACTTCAACCTTTCAGCTATCTAACAATGCTGGCACCTTAAAAAAAAATCATGACTTTCGCCTTCCCATATTTCCTGCTGAAAATACATTTTCTTTAATGGGGTGGGAGATTGCAACCTTCACGTGGTCCGCCCTGTTTCGACTAATGCAATCAACCCGGCGTGCACAATCAAATAAGACCAAATGGAACAAATTGTCCTACAACATTAGGCTGTGCACGCCATTCGCAAGAAGAAGATTTTCTTTCATTCCCTTTTGTAACTCTTATGTAATAAATGCTTGTTGTTGCTGTTTTATGAGTAGCCTGCTGAAATATTCCTGAGAGCAGAGTCGATACAACATCTACTTTTCCAGAATATCTTGTGCACACCCTTTTTTTTAAACCTTGTTTCTATTGCTAATGTGTTTTTGCTTATAAGCTTATTGGTTATCTTACAATATTATCACTCACACAACTATTACTACAGGTATTATCGCAACGTTTAAGAAACATTTGGACAGGCACATGGTTAGAACAGGTTTAGAGGGATATGGGCCAAATGCAGGTGGTGCAACTGTGTAGATGGGACATATTGGCTGGTGTAGGCAAGTTAGGCCAAAGGAATGTTTCCACACTGTAACATTTTATGACATTATGACTCTAATAGGAGACATACAAGATGAAATTGCAGCTAATGATACATACAATTTATACATACCAAGAAAATTGTTGAAAAAAGTGAACTTTACATACAAATATGTTGTGTTTATATATTGGCTTGGTTATTTTTGAAAATGTCACATATGCCATCAAAGTCTATTTTCAATGGTCAATCTATAAGCAGTGAGAAACTAATAGAAAATTCCTGAATCCGACAAAGAAAAATTCCCTCCTCAGATGTTTGTTTCCTCTCTTCCACAAGGAACTCCTTTATGTGGCTACAAGTGATCATTCCCCAAATGTTAGGTTCCAGGTTAGGTTCCAGGTACATCTACTGATGTAGATCTTCAACGTTCTGCAGCATGGAAATTTACGATGATCACTTACTCCAGGAGGTATATATATTTTTCTGAAAGTCTACAGTGGGCAGGAAGTAGCCTCTATCATCAGAGACGTGGCTCAGAAATCACAGGCTAAATTGCTTTACTCTCTGCTGCAATAATTTACTCAAAGTGGAGACGTGAGTCCACCCAGGCACAAGGATAGCTCCTGTACTCTGTTCACCGGAGGGAACTAAGGCTATGCACTAAGGTTAGTTCCTTTTAATTATTTGCATTTCTTTTAATCTGTGGGGTTTTTTTTAAATCACATTTTTAATAATTGTAATAGTTTAAACAGCTTTTGGCTGCATATGAATGCCTGAAGCAAAAGAATCGTTGAACACTTTCAATAATTTAACAGCTAGCTGAGTCACAGAATGGCTATCAAAGTTGATTCATCTGATTTACCGTTAAGTTTGTCTTTCTGGCAATGTCCCTTCCATTCCCCTCCTCACTACTCACCCCATCACAGCCACCTAGGCTAGGCCCCTCAATCCTCATCAGCTTGATGTCATTTAAATTACAAAAAGTCTTGTCAACCGTTCAAGACCTTACCACCCACTGATGCTGCAAGTAAGTAAAACCAACATTTTTCTTGTAGATCAGCAGTGTGTGTAGGTGGTTCACCAATGATACGTGTTCTGGGACATGGTTTTGGAATTCTATTCTGAACAATTCTTATTTCTGCTGTGTGTTTGCCAAACTACCTTTACAGTGCCCTGGGAGGAGACACTGTGTGCCTTACTGTGCTTGAGCATATGACAATAAATTCTGACTTGAACGTTGGGAGCATATGAACATCTGAAAATCTTATGAAGGAGCAATGTTACTGTAATAATTTAAGGAACCAAGTCGCCAAACTCTAAGAAAGCTAGTGACAGATGTCTGGACCATATGTGGTTAGTTTGTATGAATGCAAACACACCACAAGCAAGATAATGTTGGAACTTTAAAGGCTGCAGGGAAAATTGTCTTTGTAGCATTTCAGTAAATAGCATTTAATTTTCTGAATTAGAAAATGCAAAATCAAGATGTCACTGGGGAGGAGGAGGAGAAAACATCCAACAATTACACCTTCACTTGTGTCATTAGTTATTCTCTCAAATTCTACCTCTGCGAAATGTATCTTAGTAGCTCTCTGGCTGGGGTCAGGCTTGGCTGTGTTAACCCTCTCACTTCTGCATCAATAAATTATTGGTTATATCTGTCTAAGATGTTAGCTGACACAAGAATATTACTGAGACAATGCTGCACAAATAGACCAGCCGCCTCTAAGATGTAACTGTACACTATCCCTTATCTAGCTTGTTTATGGACACAAAAGATCCCATTGCACTATTAACAGCAGCCAACATATTATCTGGTCACCACATTGCTGTTGATGTAAACTTGCTGTGCATGAGAAGGCTGCATAATAACAGTGACAATATGGGCACCTCACATTTTACGCAGAGGTTATGTTCGTGAAAAGCAGCATGTAATTAAAAAATGCGAAAATTCAAGATATACATTTAAGCAGCGCCCAAATGAGGTTTTGGTGATAATTTGACAAGCGCGTTATTTCCAAAAAATATAAATCACGCATAAAACACAAGGCACCTGAACTTCAAAAATAGTTGCCTGGTTTTTGATTGCTTAAGGCGAGAAAAAACAATACAAAAGTAATTATTTTGGCTCTCTATCCTTTAGCACTGCAAATGGATGACCATACTGAATAAACAGATATAGATGTTAAATGAATGATTTTTTCTTTGAGAATACAGAAAGTATGAAATTTCTAAGTACAGGGTACAGACTTTATCCAAGCTATTAAAATTTGATTATAGCTATCTTGGATCTTTATTGGACGTTTTAACTGAATCATTCATATTTTGGCAAGCTTGACAGATAGTATTGAGGGGAGAATCATTGCCACATTACCTTGCCGACTGACCCAAACATTACAAGTACCTCTAACAATGAACAGAAGTCATTAATTATTCAACCTTATTAATTTAATCTTCTGAGAGAACATAACATCATGTTACATTTGCTATCTCTTTGGTAATATAGTCGTTGACAAATACTCCATTGAGCTGGTCAGATACAGAATATGTAAAAATGACAGTTTCAGAATGTACAAACTGCTGGCTTCAGAGCTGTCTGGTACAATCTATCACATTATACATGGCTTTTCAACAGTTCCAAAGCAAATCATTCTCAGTTCAACTTTTAAAAAGAATATTCTTCCTCAAGCAAGCAATGTCCTTGATTATAGTTGTATCACATTGTGACAAATGTTACATTTACAGCAGGTAGCAATGATTGTAGTCTGGTAGGTTTAAAACCACCGTCATTCAGGTAGGATATAAAATATACAAGTAACCAGTAAATGAGAACATGCTGTAGCATCACCGGAACTGGATTTTGAGCAATCATAATTAGATCTGAAATATACTTTCCAAAGTATATCTGTTTACAGAGACATCGTAAATCAACACCCATCACAATAGCTTGAATCACAATTAAATTATGCAATTTATAGTCATAAATCCCAAAATACAATTGCACAGGGAGTTAGCATTGTGTGAGATATGAATGATAATTCTGATGCCTGATAATGTTTTAATGACACATGCATGCAGCCAGTGCTACCAACACAATTCATTGGCTTCATAATGAGCAAAGAACAACAATTATCTGTAATCTCTGACTTCATTTCAACATCAATAATACCGGTGTCCAAGAAGAGCAAGGTGATGTGTCTCAATGACTATTGACCAGTGGCACTAACGTCTGTGGTGATGAAATGCTTTGAGAGGCTGATTATGGCGCATATCAACTCCTACCTCGACAAGAACCTCGACCCACTGCAGTTCGCCTACCGCCACACCAGATCAACGGTGGATGCGATCTCGCTGGCTCTCCACTCCGCTCTGGACCACTTGTACAACAAAAACTCATATGTCAGGCTGTTATTCATTGATTACAGCTCGGCATTTAACACAATCATCCCCTCCAAGCTGGTTACCAAGCTCTCAGATCTGGGTCTCTGCACATCCCTCTGCAATTGGATCCTCAACTTCCTCATTCACAGACCACAGTCTGTCCGTAATGGTGGAAATGTGTCATCCTCGATAACAATCGGCACGGGAGCACCTCAAGGCTGCGTGCTCAGTCCCCTGTTGTACTCACTCTATACTCATGACTGCGTAACCGGTCATAGTGGGAACTCCATCATCAAGTTCGCTGACGACACCACTGTTGTGGGACGTATTACTGATGGTGATGAGTCAGAGTATAGAAGTGAAATCGACCGATTGACCAAATGATGCCAGCACAATGACTTGGCTCTAAACACCAGCAAAACCAAGGAACTGATTGTGGACTTTGGAAAGGGGTAGTATAGGGACACACAATCCCGTTTATATCAACGGTAGTGGAATGGACCAAGAACTTCAAATTCCTGGGTGTGCATATTTCCGAAGACCTTTCCTGGTCCCAGCACACTGATGCAATTATAAAGAAAGCACATCAGTGCCTCTACTTCCTGAGAAGATTATGGAGAGTCGGTATGCCAAGGAGGACTCTCTCAGACTTCTACAGGTGCACAGTAGAGAGCATGCTGACCGGTTGCATCGTGGCTTGGTTCGGCATCTTGAGCGTCCAGGAGCGGAAAAGAATGCAGAAAGTTGTGACCACTGCCCAGTCCATCATCGGCTCTGACCTCCTCATCATCGAAGGGATTTATCGCAGTCGCTGCCTCAAAAAGGCTGTCAGCATCATCAAGGACCCACACCATACTGGCCACTCATTCATCTCTCCGCTGCCATCAGGTAGAAGGTACAGGAGCCTGAAATCTGGTACATCCAGGTTCATGAACAGCTTATTCCCCACAGCCATCAGGCTATTAAACACGCCATCAAACAAATTCTGAACTATAACAGCCTATTGCACTTTATCTGTTTATTTATGTGTATATATATGGTCTATGCTATATAGACACATTGAACTGTTCTGTATTTCTGTTTACAATACTCTGCTGTGCTGCAGCAAGCTAGAATTTCATTGTCCTATCTGAGACACATGACAATAAACTCTCTTGTCTTGACTTGATATGGTAACAGTGACACATCTATAATCAGGCAAGTAGACAACAGACAAGGATGTAGAAGCGGAGTTACAACAAAATATGCAACGGGAGGACCCCGTGAATTTCACATGCTGCCTTGAAGCAAGATTGGACATAGGATGGAGGATTGTCCTCGCCTTCTAATCCCAACCACCCTACCCCACAGCACAAAGCCTATTGGACAGCAGTTTGGACAGCAAGATGACAATGGGTAAATGCCAGGAATCTAACACCTTGGTTGTGGCTCCAATGACAGAAGACATCCTGGGAAATCTTCAGCAGAGTCAAGATAAGCATTCTACTCTCCAGAAATATCAAACAAGTTATCATCTCTTAATCACATGGCTGAGAAGACAACAATACCTAATTATCTACGTTCTCCTATAATTATAGACGTATCACTGATGTGGTTGATGAGTTTGGTTTCTGGTCTGTACAGAGTGTTGGTTTATCATTATAGTGGCAAGTCCATAAAATTAGGCTCAGATAATGCAATCAGATGCTGACAGTAAGGAAGCGGTAAGGATTATAGGACAGCTGGTATATTGGAAATGAGTTGTCTATTTTAGGTGATGCACTCCTCCATGAGGTGACCCCTCAGCTCCACTTGCCAAAAGACCTGATGATCACCACCAGTCCTGCATTTATTGTGGGCCAATGGGTAAAGCTTGTTACCCCATCACGACAATGATATGGAGCATACTCGGTCAAGGGCAAACTGCAGACCCTTTCCAGTAAAGTTTCAACAGCAGAAGATAGACACAAAATGCTAAAGCAACTCAGCGGGACAGGCAGCATCTCTGGAGAGAAGGAATGGGTGACGTTTGGGGTCTCATCCCGAAACATCACCCATTGAATCTGAAGAAGGCTCTCGACCTGAAAATCCATTATCTCCAGAGATGCTGCCTGTCCTGCTGAATTACTCCAGCATTTTGTGTCTATCTTCGGTGTAAACCAGCATCTGCAGTTTCTTCCTTTACAAGTTTCAACAGCAGCATTGCTTGAGCTGGCAGATCAACTGTCAAATAACATAAACTCAAAATCTTGCAGATATCATAAATCTGTAATAAGAAAATGCTGAGCTGGGAAAGCACCATCTCTGGAGCCAAAAAACATTTCAGATTGAAATCTTGCAGCAGATGGACCTAGAATGTAAATTCTGTACATCAGGTTCTCTTTGTGCATTCTCTGCCTGACCAGTTCATCAATTCTAGCATTTCTCTTCTTGATTTGGATTATTAAAAGATGTTTGTCGCATTGGTTATGTCTCACGTTGTAAAACTATTCTGCTGCTGTTTCCCATTTCTGGTGATGAAAGGACAAACCTAGTTTCTCAAAAGCCAGCTTACAATTAGTTTTCCAAAGGGAATTCAAGTGGTATGCAGGACAAACACAGGGTACAGGAATCACAGCTCTGGAGATGAAGCCAACCCAACAACCAGTATGCAATAGAAATGTTCAGCTCACGAAGGGTATGGGCTGCCTTATTTTTGATTACATTGGTAGTTGTCACTTCAGACAAATGAACGTGGTCTTTTGCAGCTGGGAAGGTGTTTATTCATGTGAACCCTTACACCCTCTATGGTGCTCTTGGGGAAAGAATTTCTTAGAAGGCCCATCTGGTATAAAGAGCCTCAGTGACTTCCTTAAACAAAAGTGTATTATGGACTGAAATATACTCTTGATGTCCCCTGCTGAAACAATTGTGAGTGGGATGTTGCTCCTGAGTCCGCAACCCTGGCTGCTGGGATGCTGATTGAGCACAGGATGTTGTAGGATTGCTGAAGTTCCACCTAGTGTGGCTTCTTGTACTATTGTCCTCAGCCTGCTCCCTCTGCTGGTCATTGCTCCTACCCTCATACAGAGGCAGAGATAGATAGATTATTGATTAGTACAGGTATCAGAGGTTACGGGACAAAGGCAGGACAATGGGGTTAGTCGGGCCATGATTGAATGGCGGAGTAGACTTGATGGGCCGAATGGCCTAATTTTACTCCTATCACTATGACCTTTACTGCGTTTCCAGTCCCAATGATAATCCTATCAGCTAATCCATTATCTGCAATGTGAGCACACAGACAACGTGAACTCTGCACTGATTTAAAAAGTGTTAAAATGATCAAAGGTTAATAAACAGCAGCAAAATAATTAGAAAACAGCAGCTGATCTGTAAACATGAAATGATCACATGAAGAATTACTGGGAAAAGTAGCTCCTGATTCTGAAACTTGCTTTTGACAAAGGAAGCACAAAGGCAATCTGATATCAAAATTGAAATCAGCAGCAAGACCTTAATAAATGTTCTGCATAATCATCCCTTTAAATAATAATGAAAGAGCAACACACTCCGGGTGCTGGAAATCCAAAATATGGTCAAATAGACAATAGACAATAGACAATAGATGAAGGAATAGGCCATTTGGCCCTTCGATATTCATATTCAATGTGATCATGGCTGATCATCCCCAATCAGTACCCCGTTCCTGCCTTCTCCCCATATCCCCTGACTCCGCTATCTTTAAGAGCCCTATCTAGCTCTCTCTTGAAAGCATCCAGAGAACCTGCCTCCACTGCCCTCTGAGGCAGATAATTCCACAGACTCACCACTCTCTGTGAGAAAAAGTGTTTCCTCGTCTCCGTTCTAAATGGCTTACTCCTTATTCTTAAACTGTGGCCCCTGGTTCTGGACTCCCCCAACATCGGGAACATGTTTCCTGCCTCTAGCGTGTCCAAGCCCTTAACAATCTTATATGGTTCAATGAGATCCCCTCTCATCCGTCTAAACTCCAGAGTGCACAAGCCCAGCTGCTCCATTCTCTCACCATATGACAGTCCCGCCATCCCAGGAATTAACCTTGTACTGTAAATAATCAACAGTCATGCAGTATTTTAAGATCGAAAAATTGAATTAATGCTTCAGGTCAATGACCATCATCAAAGTCAGGAAAAGTTAGAAATCAAATATGCTTAAAGTTACAGATATTGAAATAAAGAGAACAAACAAAATGTCCGTATAGGATGGAGACCAAAGAGACTGGATGTGACAAATACCCTTGGCTGAGGGAGGGTGGTAAAGGCTTGTTCATCTTGGTTAATTTATCTGGAGACATAAACTGAAGGAGTTCTCAAAGTTCAGTGTTTTATTTAATCTCTCCTTCATCTGACATAATTCATTTTCCCTCTGTCTGAGTGTGAAGGTCTCCTCCAGAAAACATGTCAACCTGAAAAATTCTGTTTTCTTCCTCTCCACAGATGCTGCCTGACCAGCCAAGTGTTGCAGTATTTTCTGTTTTCATCCCTGATGTGTATTCTTACCATGGTATGTCTGCTTTCCAGAGTTAGTTTCTCAGGGTCAAGGATATCTTATTTCAATTTAAGTTCTTTGGATAATAAGGGTGACTCATGAATAGGAAAAGTGAACTGCAGACTCTGAAGAAGTGAGGCAGGACTGAGCAGTTCTTCTGCTATTTGGGTTTACCTTTCATGTGCTCCTGGAGAAATCAAAACATTTAGCAGCTTCTTGGCTGCTCCTCCAACTGTCTGAGCAGTGTTGGACCAGTTGAGACTGTTAGATAGTTTTCAAGGATGTTTTGAAGAATGTCCTGAAGTGTTTTCTCTGCCCCTCTGGGATTGATGCTGTACAGGAGCTCAGAGTAGAATGCTTATTTCAGAAATTTGCCGTTGTCAGGCATCCAGCCTTTGTAGTCTGGGCATCCAACCAAGGGATTTTGTGATGTCCAAAAACACCATGTATAATGGTTGATTCAGCTCTCTCTTCTTATTGTTTGAGTTTAGTTTATTGTCACGTGTACCAAGTTATAGTGAAAAACATTTGGTGCGTGCTATCTAGTCAGTGGAAAGACAATACATGATGACAATTGAGGCATCTACAGTGTACAGATACATGATGAAGGGAATAATGTGAATAATGTTTGGTGCAAGATAAAGCCAATGTGCCGAATGATGGGCAGAATCTGCATTGCATTCTGGGGACCTTCTTTGGCCTCTGGGATATGAAGCTAAGGAGACTCCTTGCAATGACAAGCAGATAGAGACAGAAGACTGGTGCAGTGAAAGATTAAAGATGTCACTGAAGGCTGTGATTAGTTGTTCGGCACACGGTTTCAGAACCCGTCCTGCAATTCCATCATGTCAGTCGTTTACCAAGAGTTTATCCATGTGAACGCAGGTCTGATCTCTGCCACCGAGCTGCATCAGACAAGCCAAAGGGGGGTGGGGCAGATGCGGCAAAGTGGAAATTAGTTTGCCTGCTCAAAATGGGATTAACATGCATTAAGCTCTCCATTAGCATGCATAGTTGCCAGAGATCACCCCCTGATTTCAGCTTGGAGTTAGTGATGGTATTCAGGTCCTGCCACAATCGTCTGCCATCTATTTGACTAAATCGAGACTCTAGCTTGATTTGGGAACCTCTCTTGCCATCCATGATAACCTTGCGGAGGGAGATCTTCCTGTACAGTGCGGGATCATCAATCTTGAAATTTTCAGATCTGGACTTTAGCAGAGAGAGAATCTCCCTCTTCATTGAAGGTTTCATGTAGGATAGATCCTAAATGTCTTTGTCAATATATTTCTTGACGGAACCAGTGGCAACTGAGGTACACTCATTCAGGCTATATGAAGTGCCGATAAATCCCCAGGGCCTGATGGTCTGCTTCCCAGAGTACTCAAGGAGGTGGCCCTAGAAATCATGGATGCATTGGTGATCATTATCCAATGTTCTCTCGACTCTGGATCAGTTCCTGTGGGCTGGAGGGTAGCCAATGTAACTCCACTTTTTACAAAAGGAGGGAGAGAGAAAACAGGGAATTATAGACCAGTTAGCCTTACATCGGTAGTGGGGAAGATATTTGAGTCGATTATTAAAGATGCTTTAGCAGCACCTTTGGAAAACAGTGACAGGATCAGTGAAAGTCAGCATGGATTTATGAAGGGGAAATCATGCCTGACTAATCTTCTGGAATTTTTTGAGGATGTAACAAGTAGAATGGATAAGGGAGAGCCAGTGGATGTGGTGTATCTGGGCTTTCAAAAACCCTTTGACAAGGTCCCACACAAGAGATTAGTGTGCAAAATTAGAGCACATGGTATTGGGGTTAGGGTATTGACATGGCTAGAGAACTGGTTGGCAGACAGGAGGCAAAGAATAGGAATTAACAGGCCCTTTTTATTATGACAGGCAGTGATGCAAGGCTTGGTGCTGGGACACCAGTTATTTACAATATATATTAACGATTTAGACGACGGAATTAAATGTGACATCTCCACGTTTGCGGATGACACAAAGCTGGGTGGCAGTGTGAGCTGCGATGAGGATGCTATGAGGCTGCAGGGTGACTTGGATAGGTTAGGTGAGTGGGCAGATGCATGGCAGATACAGTATAATGTGGAATAATGTGAGGTTATCCACTTTGGTGGTAAGAACAGGAAGGCAGATTATTATCTGAATGGTGTCAGATTAGAAAAAGGGGAGGTGCAAAGAGACCTGGGTGTGCTTGTACATCAGTCACTGAAAGTAAGCAGGTACACACAAATGCTGGAGAAACTCAGCGGGTGCAGCAGCATCTATGGAGCGAAGGAAATAGGTAACGTTTCGGGCCAAAACCCTTCTTCAGACTGATAGGGGGTGACAGGGAGAAGGAAGGAAACAAAGGAGGAGGAGGAGGAGCCCGAGGGCTGGGGGATGGGAGGAGACAGCTCGAGGGCTAAGTAAGGGGAGGAGACAGCAAGGGCTAACAAAATTGGGAGAATTCAATGTTCATGCCCTCGGATGCAGGCTCCCCAAGCGGAATATGAGGTGCTGTTCCGCCAATTTCCGGTGTTGCTCACTCTGACAATGGAGGAGACCCAGGACAGAGAGGTCGGATTGGGAATGGGAGGGGAAGAAAGAACCTACCTGACCTCCCGGTGGCTCAGCACTTCAACTCCCCCTCCCATTACCAATCCGACCTCTCTGTCCTGGGCCTCCTCCATTGCCAGAGTGAGCAACACCGGAAATTGGAGGAACAGCACCTCATATTCCGCTTGGGGAGCCTGCATCCGAGGGCATGAACGTTGAATTCTCCCAATTTTGTTAGCCCTTGCTGTCTCCTCCCCTTACTTAGCCCTCGAGCTGTCTCCTCCCATCCCCCAGCCCTCGGGCTCCTCCTCCTCCTTTGTTTCCTTCCTTCTCCCTGCCACCCCCTATCAGTCTGAAGAAGGGTTTCGGCCCGAAACGTTACCTATTTCCTTCGCTCCATAGATGCTGCTGCACCCGCTGAGTTTCTCCAGCATTTGTGTGTACCTTCGATTTTCCAGCATCTGCAGTTCCTTCTTGAACACTGAAAGTAAGCATGCAGGTACAGCAGGCAGTGAAGAAAGCTAATGGCATGTTGGCCTTCATTGCGAGTGGATTTGAGTTTAGGAGCAAGGAGGTCCTACTGCAGTTGTACAGGGTGAGACCACACCTGGAGTATTGTGTGCAGTTTTGGTCTCCTAATTTGAGGACGGACTTTATTGCTATTGAGGAAGTGCAGCGTAGATTCACCAGGTTAATTCCCAGGATGGCAGGACTGACATATGAAGAAAGAATGGGTCGACTGGGCTTGTATTCACTGGAATTTAGAAGGATAAGAGGGGATCTTATAGAAACTTAAACATTCTTAAAGGATTGGGCAAGCTAGATGCAGGAAAAAAATTCCCAATGTTGGGGGAATCAAGAACCAGGGGTCACAGTTTATGAATAAGGAGTAGGCCATTTAGGACTGAGATGAGTAAAAAAAAATCCACCCAGAGGGTTGTGAATCTGTGGATTTCTCTGCCACAGTAGGCAGTGGGGGCCAATTTGCTGGATGTTTTCAAGAGACAGTTGGACTTAGCTCTTAGGGCAAAAGGAATCGAGGGATATGGGGGAAAAGCAGGAACGGGGTAGTGATTTTAGATGATCGACCATGATCATATTGAATGGCGGTGCTGGCTCGAAGGGCTGAATGGCCTACTCCTGCACCCACTTTTCTATGATTCCATGTGGTCCTGAACATGTTCCAATCCACTGATTCAAGGCAACCCTGAAGTGGACAGTTTCCACAGAACTCTGCAATATTATTCTTTTCAATGGTGTCTCACCCTTCCGTGTGGAACTGTGAAGCAGCAGAGACTGCACCAACAGACAATCAAAATGGCTGAAATGAGAGCAAGGGATGGAATGATTGCGAGGCTTGATGGTGGCGCAGCATCAATCTTTAACACTAATCATAGGGCAGGAGATATGCTAATGACATTTGGTGAGTACATTCATCAAGTTAGCTTGATTCCAGTTGCTGACAATAATAAATTTTATATTTAATGGGCGCCTTTCATACAAAATCTCAAGGACACCTTACATAGTAATCGGAATAGAAACATATAATCGGAGTAAAACAAGTAATTAAAGACATCACAATGACACAAATTAAAAACAGAATTCAATCCAAAAACAGAAAATCAAAAACACAGTGTGAAGAGAGAGCAGCGGCAACCAATTCGTGCCAGCGTCCACTCTCCCTTCACGGCAGCCATCTTGGACACAGACCTACAAGACTACAGTTAGACAAAAAACAATCATCCCCCCACAGTGGATAGCACTGTGGAGGAAGGCACAATGTCCAGTCCCCACCCCATGTTCACCCCAAAGTCAGGCCTATTGGGGCCACCGCAATTGCCTCTACGGAGGCCCGATGTCCCTGGCCGTTCTCACCGGGTGGTCTTGCCCCGGCGTCGGGAGAGTCCTTTCGGCGGCTGGGCCACTTGGAACGGCCGCTTCTTGGTTGGAGTTCAGCGTTCACTGTCTCTAGCAAGTTGACAACAGATAATAATTCAACGTGCATCTTTGGCATTGGCATGGGATGGTACTTAAACCACTGACAAGGGGGACAGAATCTCATAAACAAGTATTCCATGTCAGAGAAACAGAATTGAGGCAAGACCATCATGACACATTGAACAAAAAGCAGATGCCTCCATCTTTGTCCTTGCCAGAGCATTCTGTACAGTCCATACTATAAATGGAGAATTCCTCAGGGTGTACAGCAGGTGAGTCAGCGGGTGAGACATGGTACAGTAAGACAAACACACAGTCTCTGGTCTCCACTTTGTAGCAGCAGCCTTGCTCCAAGCTCTTCAGGCTTGTTCACGAGCAATTGAACATTAGCCGGGGTGGAGTGGCCAGAAGTCTCCATTGTTCCAACCTCATCTGGAATCCCCACCCCTGTGTATTACTTCCCTGCTTGTACTCACCTGTACTCAGTGCATCAGGTCTAATGTTCAGTAGTTTCCAGAGGTCCTTTCAAATAGCACTGATTAACGAGCCTTTCAACACTAGAACTAATAATTTACTCAGCACAGTGCACCATGTGCATGCAGATTGGATTAGCAAAAATCGGCATGGCTGGTACAGGCATCATGCGGCAAAAGCCGCTCTTGAGCTATCCTGTCTTATGATCGAACATTAATGAGCTGAAATAAATGGGAAACAGGAAAAGGTGTCAAGGTGTTTGGGGAGAAGGCAGGAGAATGGGGTTGGAAGGGAGAGTTAGATCAGCCATGATTGAATGGCGGAGTACACTTGATGGGCCGAATGGCCTAATTCTGCTCCTATCACGTATGACCTTATGAGAAGATTAAAAGAATTGCCTCCTGCAATGCCAGTATACAATAAAGAAAAATCCCAAAAATGCCTCAGGCATTCATCAGAAGAGAGAACATCACTTGGAGCTGTAAGCTGGTAACATAGAAACATAGAAACATAGAAATTAGGTGCAGGAGTAGGCCATTCGGCCCTTCGAGCCTGCACCGCCATTCAATATGATCATGGCTGATCATCCAACTCAGTATCCCGTACCTGCCTTCTCTCCATACCCTCTGATCCCCTTAGCCACAAGGGCCACATCTAACTCCCTCTTAAATATAGCCAATGAACTGGCCTCGACTACCCTCTGTGGCAGGGAGTTCCAGAGATTCACCACTCTCTGTGTGAAAAAAGTTCTTCTCATCTCGGTTTTAAAGGATTTCCCCCTTATCCTTAAGCTGTGACCCCTTGTCCTGCACTTTAACTCCTGCAAAAAATTATTAAGAAATCCTAAATCCTCGGTAACAAGGCAAATATATTGATGGTGTGTTTCCTAATCTTATTTGTTATACCTCTATTTCTAACTGTCCAAATAACCAATGGGAAAGTCTTCGAGTAACTCTCCTGAGAATTAAATATTAAATTGCTTACCTTATCTGATAAAGCAGGTCATTACCAAAACAACAATTCCTCCTGCTTGTGTGTGTGTGCCAATTTTGCGCATTATAACAAAGCAACTATCTTTGAAAAATATCAACTTTTATCAAATGTATCAAACCATATTTCCTAAGAATTACTCAGAATTACCAAGAGCTATAGGTAGAGGTTGAGCAGGCTAGGACTATTCTTTGGAGCCCACAGGATGAGGGGTGATCTTATAGAGGTGTTCAAAATCATGAGAGGAATAGATCGGGTAGACACACAGTCTCTTGCCCAGAGTAAGGGAATCGAGAACCATAGGTTTAGATTGAGGGGGGAAAGATTTAATAGGAACTTGAGAGGTGAAATGTTCACACAAATGTTTGTGGGCGTACGGAATGAGCTGCCAGAGGAGGTACAGTAGTTGTGGCAGCAACTATTGAAACATTTAGAAAGGTACATGGATAGGATTGGTTTAGATGGTAGGGGGGCCAAATGCAGGCAGGTGGGACTAGTGTAGATGGGACATGTTGGCTGGTGTGGGCAAGTTGGGCCGAAGGGCCTGTTTTAATGCTGTAAGGCTATGCCACTGTGACTAAGTGCTCACAGTATTCATGAGGCAGGGGATAGTTCCACAAATAACCATGAACTGTCAGAGCCAGCACACAGTAAAGTGATGTGAAAGTTCCTATGCAAGTCTGGGATTCATCACCTCCATATTGCAATCCCTGTGAGCTCATTCTTATATGGTACTCACATTGTAGTGGGGAGCAGTAAAACACCTGTACAAGGGCCCTGGAAATGGCATAGGTCTTTATTTTAAGTACCTATCTTCTCTTTAATACTACTAAGAAAATAACGCACACACACACACACACACAAAACTAGTGCATAGCCTCAAACACATAATGGGCAGTACACTTTGTGCTAGACTGGTAGAAGCATGTAGCATAGCACAGACTGCATATGTCCAAGAATTATCCGATGACATGAAGTACTGGCTCCTTTGAGTACATAGGAATCCTCCGGCCTCTGGTATAACTTTTGTAGGGGTTAGTCCTGTGCAAGCATATTGATTTTAAGATTGTGCCACAGCAGTGATAATTGTTGCAGTTGTGACCTCTGTAATGTAGACCTCTGCTTGAGAGTGTTAGTAGTAGCAAAGGGTGTGCGCTAGGAATGCTGGGTGACCACCTAGCATCTTTCCCAGGGCCAGTTATTTCAACATCCTCACTAATGCCATATCCATTGTCAGCATTGCCAGTTAAAATAAAATTTAAATGAGAAATGAAAAATATATTGAGCTTGGGTAGAATGGTACAGAGTAGCAGCAGATTTTCCCTGCAACCAAGCAGTGCTCATCCTGACCTGGGAAAGGGCCCTGGAAATGGCATAGGTCTTTATTTTAAGTACCTATCTTCTCTTTAATACTACTAAGAAAATAACTATCACAGTGCAGCTCCTAGACTGTGGAACAGCATCCCCCTCCCAATCAGAACTGCCCCCTCCATCGACTCCTTTAAGTCTAGACTAAAAACTTATCTGTTCTCCCAAGTCTTTCCTGGCGTCCTCTGAGCGAGGGCTATTTGTATATATGTATGTGGTTTGCTTGTGTATACTATTCTTATAACAAATGTAAAGCACTTTGGTCAACGAGAGTTGTTTTTTAAATGTGCTATATAAATAAATGTGACTTGACTTGACTTGACTGACCTGGGAAAGCTGGATTGGCATTAACAGCCCATATCCTGACCAACGTTAAACAAAAAGATTATTTTATTTAAATAAGGTCAATTGTAAACCATGCAATCTGTGCAATCTCAATTTATGATACTTAAGTTTTTTTTAATGTTATCAAAACTTCACGAGATCATGTGGGCAACTAATCTAAAACTGACGAATAAGGAGTGAGAGTCTATGGAACATCGTTGCAGGAGTCATCTTGACAAGTTACAGATGCTGAGGAACCAAAAGTATAATTTGTAATTGCATGGGGATTTGAACACGCATGAGGTTAACTTTACATGTTTATTTGATACATGCAGTAATCTTAAATAGATATTGAATTACTGTGATTAAGCCTTATAAAACAGGCATCAAAGTGGATTGATGTCATTGGCATTAACGTTTGGAAGGAAGGTACTCTGACACAACTTTTCAGGTTTTCTTTGAAACTTTAATATTTCTTAACCTCTCAAAATCAATTTTTATTTCTTAGCATAGCGTCTTCTGAGGGATGTAATCTTCATTTGTGCCCTTTTGGAAGTTGTACCTTGCATGTTGATAGCCTGAACTTAAAATGTAAACTTTAGATAAATCACTAATTTCATTGTGAGATGAGATAATTAATTGTTTGATGTTGGTTCAGCGACCCTCTTTAATTTTTCCCCTGGAGCACAAATCGTTATATAATTACTTATTTAGACATGGAAGTCATAAAATCCTATGGGTCCTTGCCAGTCCCCAGCAGAGCAATCCCACCAGTTCCATTGCTCCCCTTATTATTCCCGCAATTTATTCTCTCCCGTACGTCAAACAACCATCAATCTCCTCACCCTCTTGATTATTTTTACCACTTACCTACATTAATGGATAATTTTACAGTAACAATTAACCTACAAGCACATTTTTGCAGCATTTATCTGTGTCAACCTTGTTACGAAGATCAATGCACTCATTTCAATGACCCAGTTAACGCAACTGCGAGAGTGGAGGGAAAACCATTTGGGAACATCAGATGCAGTCAGTTTATTGACTGAAGACTTTGATTATTAAACAAGTAGGCCAAATTTAGATCCCTAAACAACTCCACTAACAATGCAAACAGTAAAATAAAATTTTAATTTTCTGCAGAACAACAAATCATCTTCAGTAAAGACAGCATTTGGAAAACATCGAACCATGGGTGTTGCCTTACAGTGAACCCGTGCATCTTTTATTCCTACCTATACTATTGGGGAAATGGGAAAGAACCATGCAGTCCTAACTCAAGTTGCCAGGCCAAGATGATTTAAGAAAAATAAGCCAGGGCGACTCAAATGAGGGGCTTATTTATATCCCTTCTTTGTGCACATAATCTGATTTGATTCTTTTATCTCTTTCCTCTGTAGAACAAATAATTTGCAACAAAAATATTGAAAATTCTGAAACATTTTTAATGGAAACAAATAACGTTAGAAATAAAAAAGCATAGAAATAGCATAGAAGGGAATAGCATAGAAGAAAAGCATGGAAACCATCGACAAAGAAAGCAAAAAGAGAATGTTTCAGATCGATGCCCTTGGAATTGGAAATTAGATATTCAATATGTTAAAAATTCCAGAAAAATCTCAGATGGGGGGGGGGGTGGAGGTGGAGTATTGATGTTGTGGGGATGGTGCAGGAAGAACAAAAAGGAAATGCCTGTGGTAGATAAGGAGCAGTATAGTAAGGCATGCAGTGGGACCGACATGGATATGCACAACTAGTGTAAAACAGAAAAGTTCCAGCAGGCACACGTAGCAAATGAAAGAGATCTTAAATCCAGACAACCCAAAATGTACGGCTGTTTGGCTAATGGAAATTTACCCTATCAGAATTCACAAATCAACACCCAATAATCTTATAATGCAGTATAAAATTTACAAATAATAAATCAATCAACGTCAACTATATTCTTCAACTCACATTCCTCGATGAATTGTGGTTTGCGTCACGGAAAATTACAATGCGGACCATTTTCTAGGACCACAACCTACCAGCCCCACCCCACTACCTCCATCAACCCCCATCCCCACCTCTACCATGGAAGCCAGGAATTGCCTGTACAGGTACCAGAAAATTTAATGAGTGCTGGAAATGTGAGATTAAAGTCAGTGACAGATTATCTGCAGCAGCTGAATTCAGTATTGAGTCCTAAATGTTGTAATGCGTTACCCCTCCTTAGTCAGCAGCAAAACTACTTGTCACCCAGCCTCTTCACATAATCACAAGCACCCCGTTTTATTTACTCTTCTCCATTATCTCTCCTATCTATCTTTTCCCAATAATGATAAAACGTTTTTAAAACATCAACTCAACTTTCATCTCCATAATGCTGACTGAGCTATTAGATTTTACCTGAATTAATTATTTCTGACTATCTCAGCATGTGTTGTTTTTACTCTTTAATTAACTTTTATCAAAAAGATTGATTACATTTAGAATGGTTGCAAGTAGACCATGGTTTTAAGAAAGCTCCTCAAAATGTGTACAGTATTTTGACGTCCAAATTCAGTGAGATCAAGTGGCCTTCGGGGTGGAAGATTGCAACCTTCACGTGGTCCGCCCTGTTTCGACTAATGCAATCAACTCGACGTGCACAAATGGAAGATCAAATAGAACAAGTTGTCCTACAACTTTAGCCTGTGCACGCCACACGAAAGATGAAGAAGAAGAGTGGCCTTCCACCCTGGTGCAAGATTCCTGCATTAACCCCATTTCCTTTGCCTCTACAATGCCACCTAACATGGTATCATAAGCAAATTTGGATTTATTACACATGATACCTTAATACTACTCATCAATATTGATTATGAACAGTCATGGCCCAGTGCAAATGCCACCGTACCCCACAAGACACAGCTTCCCAGAAATCCTGCTTTCTGTTGGTAAATCAAATCAAAATATGAAAACTATTATTAATTTTTTGCTTCAGTTATATGAAATACAGAACAAAAATTAACAAATTCAGCGAGTAGGCTGGGTCTCTATTCCATGGAGCATAGGAGGATGAGAGGAGATCTTAGAGGTACACAAAATCATGAGAGGAATAGATCGGGTAGATGCACATTCTTTTATCTAGAGTAGGGGAATTGAGGACCAGAGGACATAGGTTCAAGGTGAAGGGGAAAAGATTTAATAGAAATCCGAGAGGCAACTTTTTCACTCAGTGGGTGTATGGAACAAGCTGCCAGAGAAAGTAGTTGAGGCTGGGACTATCCCATCGTTTAAGAAACAGTTGGACAGGTACATGGATGGGACAGGTTTGGAGCACAAGCAAGTGGGACTAGGGTAGCTGGTACATTGTTGGCCAGTGTGGGCAGGTTGGGCCAAAGGGCCTATTTCCACACTGTATTAATCTATGACTCTATCTAAGCAGACGTTAACGAAGAGAGTGGAAAATAAACAAAAAAGCTAGAGGCATAGGATCTGACCAAGACATAATTATAGGATGAAAAGCAAACAATTTATGTCTGTGAGTAACACCATGGCAGGTCAATGAATAAATATTTTGGATTAAAGTCATTTAATACCGTTGAAAGATTACCTGTCAGTGGCAAATAAATTGTTGCTGAATTTTTAAGCTTTGACTTCACAGTATTATCAATTGAACCAACAGTGAAATTATTACTCCAAACAATGAATTTGTTTCCTCCGTGAAATCACTTTTACATTCTTTATACTTGGGTCAAATGCTTCAATGAAGCAATTTTTCTTTCACAGCTCATGTTGATAAATGAAGTTTTGGGTTTCTTTTGGATTCTTAAACTCAATGTATAATTTATTTCCGTTCAGCCTCTGTCATCAATTTCTAAACATGACTGCATTTTGAAAATGCACCAAATGGATGCATTATTCTAGGCAAACTGCACAGATCTCAGTCAGTATTAGAACAAGCGAATTGTCATTTGTTTAGAAGGTCATTGTTTGCATGTGCACAAAAATGTTAGTAATTTTATGATTAAAACAGGAAATCTATTATAGAGTTGTGGAGTGATACAGTGTAGAAACAGGCCTTTCGGCACAACTTGCCCACACCGGCCAACATGTCCCAGTTACGCTAGTCCCACCTGCCCGCTTTTGGTCCATATCCCTCTAAACCTATCCTATCCATGTACCTGTTAACTGTTTCTTAAATGTTGGGATACTCCCTGCTTCAACTACCTCCTCTGGCAGCTCGTTCCGTACATCCACCACCCTTTGTGTGAAAATGTTATCCCTCAAATTCCTATTAAATTATTTCCCCTTCACCGTAAACCTACGTCCTCTAGTCCTCGAGGCAAGAGACTCTGTGCATCCACCCGATTTATTCCTCTCATGATTTTATACACCTCTATGAGATCACCCTCATACTCCTGCGCTCCAAGGAATAGAGTCCCGGCCTACTCAACCTCTCCCTATAGCTCAGACCTCCTAGTCCTGGCAACATCCTCGTATGACCAATGTGCCACACACTTACTAAAATCACCTACACCCTTCTTGGAGAAACACCAGGTTTAATGTTCATTATGGATAACATTTCCAGATGCACAATAAACTATATTTTATAATACTAAGTTTAATGCACAGCCTTCAGTACAAAAACATTTCTGAGCAGCCACTTTCTGTTTTTCAGCCACTTGGACATCAGTTTTATTATCAGTTATGCTATATAAATCATAATCAACAAAGGCATCCACTCAAAAGCTATTACTCATTCCTTGCTTGAAGTGTTGCCTCATCCACTCAGTGTTTGTGGAAAAGGTCGGTCAGATGAAGCAAATACACACAATGCGCTTAATCTAAAAGGTGACCTGTATATAACTCAGCAACTGTACCGACACTTAAAAGGTTGATAAAGAACACGAACAGCAAGTGCCAGCAAAGTGGAGGCAAGGAAAATAAACTAGGGTGTAGTGGCTTCAACATTTTGGCACCAACTGCTTCTGAAGACCAAAAATTATCCAATAGTCTATATTGTGGCCTGGAGCCATGATCAGGATTCTAATTAGAGACAAGATCTCAAATCGCATTTATATTTTCAACACTGACTTTAACATTAAAACGGGGTCAAGGAAAGAGCGTTCACGTCGCGGGCCTGTTTCCACCAATCTTTCCACCACCACGCACAAGAAGCACAAGAAGCACAAGACCGACACCATTGTTTGCAGATGCCGAGAGGTGTGTTCAGCTCTGGCTGAACAACTTCTAATCTTCGACTTGATAAGAAGAGTAACAATAAAACGAATACAGGCTTACTAAAATGTTATTCTTTCCCATCAAAGCGAGTGAACAACAATATTTAATGAAATACTTCCACCAGGTATATTATTGATGTCAAAGTTGTTGCAAGTTGTGCTATTCTATGGCCTTCGTCTACATTCATGGCAAGTGTTTATAATTATTGCTGTGCTTGTTGGCCACTGACCTGCTTAATCAACACCTTGATTTTGACATTTTCAACATGATTTCAAATTCTTCCACAGCCTATATATCTCTGCAGATTCTTTTAATGTAAAATCCCCCGAGGTATCTGTACAACTCCAAATTCTTACATGGCTTTGACCTTCCAGTCTCCTCCAGCCTTAAATCCTCTAACATACCTGCACTCATTCAACTTGCTCACTCAGTCAGTTCAACAACCAGGTCTCTGTAAATTGCACAGGGTGTGCATGGAGTGGATGCAAATGTGGGATAACAGAGAACTAGTGTGAGCGGGTGAACAATAGCTGGTGTGGATTAGTGGGCCTGTTTCCATGCTGTATCTTTCAATCAAACTGATTGAATGCTGGAACAGACTGAAGAAACCAGGTGATCAGTTCCTGTTTCCAATTCTAATGTTTGTCTGAGCCAGAATTGTATAAATACCTATCATTAAAAACTTACAATGGTACAAAGTAAACCATCCTTTAACTATGGAATCTTAAATTAATTCCTTCAGTAGGTTTCAGATGACTACCACTGATTTGGATCCAGTTTTGGAGTTTATTAAGGAGGTTTCATTATCTTCACCAGTTGGTTGAGCATGAAATTCAAATGCTTTCACTTTTCACCAATTCACAATCTCCATATAGAAGATTCTGGATGCATTTCACCTGACCTGTACACAATTGCCCACATCTTCTGGTCAGAGTCAGATCATTGTTTCATCAGTCTTTAGCTATTGTTTGGTTATGTTGCTTCTTTGCTGGAATTGTATGCTAACTTCCTCCACTTTAACAGCTTTGTGAGAAACGACCTCCATCATTCTGAGATCTGCAGCAACACAGTTTTTTTTGAAGAAAAACAAAATTCATCCTGTTGCAGTTTTTCCCCTCGTCAGCAGGACACAGGGGGATGTTGATGGTGCAATTTGCCTTTCTTCAGCATTTCAATGTCCTCACCACAGTCTTTAATTTGATACATTTGTGTATGACTCAGGCCAAACCCCGTTCTTCCCCCCCCTGCACCCCTCCCTCCACTTCAAAAGACCCTTACCCAAACACTCGTCCAACAGGATCCGCCCCACCCCCACGGCTCACCTGTTCCTGTCTCCCACCATTCACTTATTCAATTACATTCTTCCTTTCCTTTCCTTTCCGATTAAATTCCAGAATCTGACAGCCTTTTGTTCTCCATTTATCATTTCTCAGTGATGTTCCTCCCTTCCTCACCTAACCTCATCTGCCTCTTCATCTGTATCTGTAAATTACTTGCTAACATCCTCTCTCCCACCGATTCGCTTTATGCTGGTGGCTGCCTGTAATCTTTGAGTCACGACCTAAGACAAGGGCTGTCCCACTAAATGCTCCAGTATCTTTTATTTTTTGGCTTCGGATTCCAACATCTGCAGTCTCTTGTGAAGCCCTCACTGCAGATATGACCAGACTGGATTTTCTTAAATCCTCCCGACCTTCATATCTCCCAGATGTTTTTTTTAAGGTGATTGAATTTTGAATAATGATGGAGCTGTTGCAACATCATTCACCAAAAGACATAAGTGAAATGGACATAGAAACATAGAAACCTAGAAAATAGGTGCAGGAGTAGGCCATTCGGCCCTTCGAGCCTGCACCGCCATTCAATATGATCATGGCTGATCATCCAACTCAGTATCCTGTACCTGCCTTCTCTCCATACCCCCTGATCCCTTTAGCCACAAGGGCCACATCTAACTCCCTCTTAAATATAGCCAATGAACTGGCCTCAACTACCTTCTGCGGGAGAGAATTCCACAGATTCACCACTCTCTGTGTGAAAAAAAATTTCCTCATCTCGGTCATAAAAGATTTCCCCTTTATCCTTAAACTGTGACCCCTTGTTCTGGACTTCCCCAACATCGGGAACACTCTTCCTGCATCTAGCCTGTCCAACCCCTTAAGAATTTTGTACGTTTCTATAAGATCCCCCCTCAACCTACTAAATTCTAGCGAGTACAAACCGAGTCTATCCAGTCTTTCTTCATTTGAAAGTCCTGACATCCCAGGAATCAGATTAGGAGACCAAAACTGTACGCAATACTCCAGGTGTGGTCTCACCAAGACCCTGTACAACTGCAGTAGAACCTCCCTGCTCCTATACTCAAATCCTTTTGCTATGAATGCTAACATACCATTCGCCTTCTTCACTGCCTGCTGCACCTGCATGCCTACTTTTAATGACTGGTGCACCATGATACCCAGGTCTCGTTGCATCTCCCCCTTTCCTAATCGGCCACCATTCAGATAATAATCTACTTTCCTGTTTTTGCCACCAAAGTGGATAACCTCACATTTCTCCACATTATACTGCATCTGCCATGCATTTGCCCACTCACCCAGCCTATCCAAGTCACCTTGCAGCCTCCTAACATCCTCCTCACAGTTAACACTGCCCCCCAGCTTCGTGTCATCCGCAAACTTGGAGATGTTGCATTCAATTCCCTCGTCCAAATCATTAATATATATCGTAAATAGCTGGGGTCCCAGAACTGAGCCTTGTGGTACCCCACTAGTCACAGCCTGCCATTGTGAAAAGGACCCGTTTACTCCTACTCTTTGCTTCCTGTCTGCCAGCCAGTTCTCTATCTACATCAATACTGAACCCCCAATACAGTATGCTTTAAGTTTGTATACTAATCTCTTATGTGGGACCTTGTCGAAAGCCTTCTGAAAATCCAGATATAACACATCCACTGGTTCTCCCTTATCCACTCTACTAGTTACATCCTCGAAAAATTCTATAAGATTCGTCAGACATGATTTACCCTTCATAAATCCATGCTGACTTTGTCCAATGATTTCACCACTTTCCAAATGTGCTGCTATCCCATCTTTAATAACTGATTCTAGCAGTTTCCCCACTACCGACGTTAGACTAACTGGTCTGTAATTCCCCGTTTTCTCTCTCCCTCCCTTTTTAAAAAGTGGTGTTACATTAGCTACCCTCCAATCCTCAGGAACTACTCCAGAATCAAAAGAGTTTTGAAAAATTATCACTAATGCATCCACTATTTCTGGGGCTACTTCCTTAAGTACTCTAGGATGCAGCCTATCTGGCCCTGGGGATTTATCGGCCTTTAATCCATTCAATTTACCTAACACCACTTCCCGGCTAACCTGGATTTCACTCAGTTCCTCCATCTCATTTGACCCCCTGTCCCGTGCTATTTCTGGCAGATTATTTATGTCTTCCTTAGTGAAGACAGAACCAAAGTAGTTATTCAATTGGTCTGCCATGTCCTTGTTCCCCATGATCAATTCACCCGTTTCTGACTGCAAGGGACCTACATTTGTTTTAACTAATCTTTTTCTCTTCACATATCTATAAAAGCTTTTGCAGTCAGTTTTTATGTTCCCTGCCAGTTTTCTTTCATAATCTATTTTCCCTTTCCTAATTAAGCCCTTTGTCCTCCTCTGCTGGTCTCTGAATTTCTCCCAGTCCTCTGGTAGGCTGCTTTTTCTGGCTAATTTGTATGCTTCATCTTTTGTTTAGATACTATCCCTGATTTCCCTTGTTATCCACGGATGCACTACCTTCCCTGATTTATTTTTTTGCCAAACTGGGATGAACAATTGTTGTAGTTCATCCATGCAGTCTTTAAATGCCTTCCATTGCATATCCACCGTCAACCCATTAAGAATCAATCGCCAGTCTATCTTGGCCAATTCACGTCTCATACCCTCAAAGTTACCTTTCTTTAAGTTCAGGACCCTTGTTTCTGAATTAACAATGTCACTCTCCATCCTAATGAAGAACTCAACCATATTATGGTCACTCTTGCCCAAGGGGCCACGCACAACAAGACTGCTAACTAACCCTTCCTCATTACTCAATACCCAGTCTAGAATAGCCTGTTCTCTCGTTGGTTCCTCTACATGTTGGTTTAGAAAACTATCCCGCATACATTCCTAGAAATCCTCTTCCTCAGCACCCTTGCCAATTTGATTCACCCAATCTATATGTAGATTGAAGTCACCCATTATAACTGTTTTACCTTTGTTGCACGCATTTCTAATTTCCTGTTTGATGCCATCCCCAACTCCACTACTACTGTAATCATGAAATCCGTACTCCACCAATGCATACAACCCTACTTCCCCCTCATGAGAACTTCGTCACCACCCCAGATGTGAGAGTGCCCAAATAGATACAACATTAAAAAGACATTTACAAATGTACATGAATAAAAAAAAGAGGGATATGGTCAAACGGACACACATGGGATTAGCTCCAGTAACCCCCTGGGTTATCATAGATGTGTAGGGCTGAAGAGCCTGTTTTCCATGATATATAACTCCACGCAACTTAAGCTACAACATATTGTAACATACACTTTTCCTGGTGTACAACTTTTACCCATGATCAGGATCTATCAAAAAATGACTGATCAGGTTTTTGCAGAACTGCACACAAATGATGAAATAAGAGTACCCGACCCCTTTACTCATTGTAGGTTTAAGCTTCTGCAATCAGATTTTCAGAAATGTGTTGAACCAATGTATTGCCCAGATTTTGCTGATAAATGTCAGTGTCTCCTCATGGAACTGCAGTAATTTCTCAGTGTATATCCTGGTATGTTTCCAGACACTGCCATAGAATCTCAACTTAGAACTCCACTAGTCATTTCCCAGTGCTGGAATTCTCTAATATTTACATTGAGAAAACTGGCTCTAAAATCCTCCATCGACTTACACATAGAGACTGCAAGTCTATGAGAAAAAAAAAGTAATGTTTTCAATTAGTTGAGGTTCATTTATTTTATGTTATTTGAAGAGTTTTTGAGCAGTTTTAGTTTTTTACTTGTTGAAAAAATGTTTTTAATTATTTCCCATGTTTAATGATTTTTTAAATCTGGAGATAGGTCATTGCCAGTTGAAAATAGACGTCCCTTTAAATGGTATTTTGTGAGTAACGTTTGTTGTAACTAACCTCCACCACTTCATTGTGTGGATTAGGAACTGCTCCCATTCAGAGCTTTGTAACTGCACCCAAGGAGAAAATGGAACGTTTTCCCAGATTTCACGGAAGTAATTTCAGGCAAGCAATGCCAACAGGAAACACATTTTGCACACAGTCTAAACCAACATATCTCTTACTCATCATGAATGAGCCTAAAGAGTGGCAAGGGTAGGCAGGAGGGAGGATGAGAAACTATTGGCTTTTAATAGTCACACATTCTCAGTTCAAGAAACCTTTGGAGAAGGCACATCTGAATTATTTCTTATAATGCAGATAAAGCAATGGGTTCAAATGTGGATAATGCCTGGTTCATGGATATTGCCAAAGCTCTCAATGAATATATGGGGGGGGGGGGGGGGGGGGGGGGGGGGGTGGGGTTGTTATTGTGGCAATTTAGAAAATACTTTTTAAAAACTGCAACGGAAAAGTGAAAGAGGCAGCTGTTCATCTACTTCCATCTCCTTCATTAGTTATTTATTTTTACTGACTTTTCATTCTACTATGACATGTCAAAGGTTCTATTCATAGCATCGACAGAAGAATGAGATAATAAGAGTTGTTTCTCTAGATTGCACAGATGGATCTGCCTATTCATGGTTTGAAATTGGAAACGTCTCTCTCATGGAAAAGTCATTTCATTTTCACAGAACATCCTTGTCTCTTGAGTGTAGGAAGGAACTGCAGATGCCCATTTAAACCGAAGATAGACACAAAAAGCTGGAGTAACTCAGCATCTCTGGAGAGAAGGAATGGGTGACATTTCGGGTCGAGTCCCTTCCTTCTCTCCAGAGATGATGCCTGAGCCGCTGAGTTACTCCAGCTTTTTGTGTCTCTTGTGGTAGTTTTGCCCTTCGTTGGCATTTCCCAAGCTTACATTTTCAAGATGTGCTGCCAGCAGAAAAGCTTTCACATGTATCCTACATGTTGAAATTTTGATGGGCTAGTCATCTGGTATATAACAAATATTGCACACGTTCTTTGAATTCAAATGAATGTCATATTATCCTGATTTATTTCCCAAGTTTTGATAACCACAGTAAACCGTGATGGAGAACCATGGATCAGAAACCACTGAGGTGTGAGAGTTCGGATTTATATGTACCATTGTTGAATTAGTGCATTACTGCAATAGATGATTTTGGGCAAGACCTCAGAATTAAATACCAATTTCTTCTTTCCAATTCATGGTCAATGCCTTGTACAGTACAACATTTGAAATGCATAATTAAATAACTTGTTTTAAGATGGTGCAGGAGCTTTGGCACGATTACTATCTCATGACGACTGCATAAGTTCACTTTTCTCACTCCCATCTAAGGGATATCAGTCCTTCCATTATATTCTAAATAGATTTGTCCTTATTTTATACAGCATAATTACATTTCCCCTTAGCATTCTCTAGACCAAAGATAACATTCTATGCAGTATTTCCTCATGGCTAACTTCCTACAAGATGAGCGATATCCTCAAACCTCTTCAGTTCCCTTTCTATTGCAATCAGAATGGTGGAGATTAGAACCGTGCCCAGTACTTTGAGATCCTACTACTGTTCTATCCAGCACAACCTTTTCACTTATGCATTCTAAAACTGTTTGAATAAAGTATTCAGTCTTAGCTGCCTAAACTATTTCCTTTCGGGAGCTTGTGCACACACTCCTCTCAGCATCTACCATAAATATGCATTTTATCCCTTATTTTCATCAAACGTACCATGCGTATTCGATGGATCAAAATCAATTAAGTACTCTCCATCTACAAGACCAGTCCATAGATTTTTTTCCAATAATGTACAGCTTACCTTCATGATCATCCACCTTGCCAATTTGGGTATTTTCTCAAAAAATTCTCAATCCACATTTAAATCTGAATTATTTATTCTTAAGCATTGTGAGAAATGTAGCATTGCAGTGAAGATATTAGTTTAGATCATTGATCCTGAAATACAAGTTTGAAACCATCCATGGCAACTGCCTCATTTCAATTCAATTCAAATGATTAAATCTCAACAAAGGCAATGGATTTCTGTATAATTTGTGATTTCATGTAAACCTATGTTGCAATGATGTTGCAGCAAACACGGTTTACATTTTACCTGTACCTTACCACAATTGTGCATTTGACAATAAGCTCAACTTGGCTTGACCCAAAATGGATTGTTATTAAAACCATCTTTGGTTCACTAACATAACCAGAACTTAGTGTTCTGACCTGGTGTCCATGTTCCATTTAGTTAATTGCCATCTATACAATACAATACAATTACAATACAATACAATTCAATTTATTGTCATTTGGACCCCTTGAGGTCCAAACGAAATGCCGTTTCTGCAGCCATACATTACAAACAAATAGACCCAAGACACAACATAATTTACATAAACATCCATCACATTGCTGTGATTTAAGGCCAAAAAAACTTATCTCTCCACTGCACTCTCCCCCCCGATGTCAGAGTCAAAGTCAAAATCTACCTCCACAATTTAGGGGCAGTTAAGAATGGACATCAATAAATTGGATAATGATATAATCAGGGGGCATGGAAAGATGCTCTGTAGAATTCCCAAGGCAAACAACATGAAAACACACAACTGGACTTTGTGTGCTTCCTGATTTTGATCCAATTTGTCATTTACAATTCGCATAGACTTTTACTTTCTGAACAAAGTGTCATGTGGGACTATGCCAAAATCTATGTAGTTTGCTTCTTCTGTGCTTCTTTTATAAATCCTCTTATTGATCTCAAAAGATTCAACTGAAGTTATTCTCCTACAAACTTCCCCTACCAAATCCATGCCTGCCTTTCTTGACTAATCAATGCATCTTTGAAAACGGTAATTGGACTTTGTGAGTGTACATTCAGATTTCATCACACTCCAGCTGAGAAAGCATTGATTGCCCAAATCAGAGTGCTACCTCTGGGGATGAGTGCAGGCAGCTGCTCTGGCTCTATTGTGTCCACTTAGAAACAAAGAACTGCAGATACTGGTTTACCAAAAAAAATCACACAGTGCTGGAGTAACTCAGTGGGTCACGCAGCATTTCGGGAGAACATGGACAGGTGAAATTTTTGGGTAGGGAACTGACGCTCATCCATTTTCTCCAGAGAAGCTGCCTGACCGGACAAGTTACTTCAGCACCTTGTGTCATCGTTTGTATTCATGTTCCACCAATTACCTGCAATACTATTAATTTAGAGAGATGTATTGTCTGATAAAACCCTGCAGATCTTCCTTCTTGGAGGATGCTCCTTGGCTGCAGTAAAAAGTTTGGCCATATAAAGGGTGAAGGAAGGAGACGACAAAGGATAAAACCAAGAATTAAAAAAAGTTTGGCAGTAAATGGAAAATCCCACAGGGTAGATGCTAAGATGATTTATGTTTTACTCAGTTGATTCCTAAAGGTGACATTTCCAGATTCGGACAGAAGGGTTGGGGAGAAGTCATTGCCTTCATGTAATGAATGTCAATGCCATGCAGTCCAAGCTTTACCACTACATCAATGAAGCAAAGGAAGGAATGGGATTTTGAATTATTTAAAATAAATATTTAATGACTGCCAGTAAAAATTGATTTCAAACTAAACTTTTACATTTTTTGGAGGCTGAGCTGAGAACATCATAGGCCTGGAAATATTTTTAAATTAGATTACACTAATTTACTAATTGACAGATAAAACTCTATGGTCCTTTCCAAATATACAGGAATGCAATGCAAAGATGCCATGCAGTAAAGTTTGGTGCTATATAACTTTAGTCTACATGCACGAACAGTAGGAAGATATATCATGAATATCAGTAAAAGTAATTGGCTCTCTAGTGCTGGCTACTGCTGCCACCGGGCTGTCTAATATGAAAGGTTTTATTTTAAACATAGAAACATAGAAACAGAAAATAGGTGCAGGAGTAGGCCATTCGGCCCTTCGAGCCTGCACCGCCATTCAATATGATCATGGCTGATCATCCAACTCAGTATCCTGTACCTGCCTTAAACTGCGACCCCTTGTTCTGGACTTCCCCAACATCGGGAACAATCTTCCTGCATCTAGCCTGTCCAACCCCTTACGAATTTTGTAAGTTTCTATAAGATCCCCCCTCAATCTTCTAAATTCTAGCGAGTACAAGCCGAGTCTATCCAGTCTTTCTTCATATGAAAGTCCTGACATCCCAGGAATCAGTCTGGTGAACCTTTTCTGTACTCCCTCTATGGCAAGATTCAAAGATCAAGAATGTACTGTTTTTTTGCACTGCCCAATGGAATAATCTCCTGTGAAAACAGTCATTAGAACCTTTTAATTAGAGTAAGCAATAATAAAAAAATAAGTCCTCACAAAACTACATTTTATGAGAATGTGTAATGACCCTAATCAAACTTGTATCTGATATTGTCTAACTATTGCCGTGCAATTACATTTTGTGCTTCTTTGCACAACCTTTAATCCTTTTTAACCAAAATGAAATAATCTATTTTTGGAGTTCTGGTGCCTTTTTCTCCCTTGAAATATCCTTGTTCAGAGTAAATTTATGGATTCTTTACTAAATGTAATCTTAATGTCTAATTTAGTATAGTTTTGGAGAATTACTTCAATGAATGGAGGATGAGAGGTTGAAGGTTGTTATAATTAAATCCAAAAAGACTGATTATCTTCTAATTCTACTGAATGTCCTTGGTGATATAATCAGAATTAATGAAGTTCTAAGTAGGTCACCAATATCCAGTAACGTCTTTAGATACATCACGGAACAAATAAATTATTATTCCAGATTTCCATTTCTGAAATAACAGCATTCTATTTGTAGTAGACAATAGACAATAGGTGCAGGAGTAGGCCATTTGGCATTTCGAGCCAGCACCACCATTCAATGTGATCATTTTTAAGAGCCCTATCTAGCTCTCTCTTGTCAATATAAATACATTTTGACAATTTCTTCATCATTCATCATTCATCCAGACTTTGTGAAAGGTCCTGCTTTTGCTGCTTGACTCTGACAATTTCTTCATCATTCATCATTCATTCAGACTTTGTGAAATGTCCTGCTTTTGCTGCTTGACTCTGACAATTTCTTCATCATTCATCATTCATCCAGACTTTGTGAAAGGTCCTGCTTTTGCTGCTTGACTATGACAATTTTGAGCTGCAAAGTTGTCTGTTGGTTATTTCTTCAATTATTGACCACAGCAAGGTTTTATGCAGGAGGATGTCAGAAACAGATTCAAATTCAATCCAAGCTTTGGAAAAGGAATCAGATAAATACTTTGAGGCAAAAAATAAATACAAACAATGAGAAAAGGATGAAGGAAATGGGACTAATTGGAGAACATTTTTTTAAACTCCTGAAACGGAGAACAGTTTCATCTCGTGATTCCATGAATATGAAACCCAATGGACACTTTGGGTCATTTGTAAATCCACACAATGTCCTTGGTGTCCCCATCACAGTAAAACTCCATCTTGAACTTTCACATTGCATCATAGCTTACTTGCATGCAGTCAATCTGTATTCTGAATCCCTGAATGGCAGAAAAGTCAAGGAATGCTATGCCTCTAACTAATTATATAGAATTATCATTCTTGGCAGTATACTTGGCACACTGCAAATTTTAATGCCTGTATTATAATACTTGGTGAAGTAGGCAGAGAAGTAAGCAAAGAGACAAACTTGAATGCTGAGGGAATGCAGTGTATGATCCACATTGATTAATTGTAGAGCATTTAATTAATATTACTCAGGAAAATATAATTATCTGGCCTACATACAAGCTAGATTTCTTCTCAATGCTCAAGGCAGTCAACAATATTTTGGACAATGCATTCATAACGAGGACAAATCAATAAATGGTAAACATTCCTAGATTGATCAATTCTTAATTTGTCCATCTGTCAGTAAAAAGAAACATGAATTAATTCTACTTACACAATTACTGTGACAGAAAGAAACACATTTCCATCAGAAAGCCTATGTAAAATAAATGAAATGCAAAACTAAATACCAAACAGATTTTTGCTGACTTTGGCCACTGCTTATTTAATTCCATGAATGTGAGACTGGATTTGCATATGATTTTATCGCAATTATTTTTTTCTGGCAAGTCAAAATGAAATTTTGAACGAGCTGATTGATTTTTGCACGCTGCCAATTCCTGAATCATAAATAGTTTAAGCGAAATATTCCTTTTTCTAATGCTTTTACGTCACATTTTAAGCACTTCAATTATATCCAATGGAATATGGAATTTAGGATATTGTAAAGAGTCTGATTATAAAAGCCTTTTACAGTAATGAAAACTGCTGTTGATATAACTGTTCAAGCAATAGCTCACCAACCAACCACCCACGCTGCATTCTATTACCGGCCCAGGTTTTGCACAGACAAGCTGTTGACAATAAATTTTTGTAGTGACACCTTCTGCAAATCTCACTTGCATTGCAAAACAACTTGTTAGCTGCCATACTGCTGCGACCCTTGCATTTATATTTACTGTAGGCTTGAACTCGACTATATTTCAACCTTATTACCAAAACACGTTGAAGGTTTTTTTTCCCTCAAACGCTACTCCACAAAACCACTGCAAATTGATATTTCCAATTAATGAATTACGCAGGTTAGTTCATGAAATCCTCCAAAATAATTTGGTTCGTGAATCCCGCAGATGAGCAATTCATTTCATTTTTTAAAGCTAAATATCGCTCAGCAGACTTGCATCCAGTGGGCAATTCCTTTATTCTATGGGATGGTATTTCTGAGGAAAATTATTTCTACTATTTCATTCGTATATTACTTTCCATTCTGTTGATGGGCTTCATTTTTATTGTAATTTAGGACCTATTCCCAGAAATTTGGTTAATAATTGGTAAATAACAAAATATTAACAATATATAGGTTCTAAAGGAAAAGATTCCTCATTCCATGGAAACAATTCTACTTAATGAGCTGTTAAAAGAATATACATGGCAGGCCCATAACTCTGTTATATTCAGGCACACTTGCAGTCTCTCTACTTGGTGTTCTCATTCCCTGCAGAGCATTTGACACTTAAAATAAATGCATCGATATATTTAGCACAGAACACCTTTATCTAGGTGATCCACTAACCTTAGCAGTCAACCATTTTGAGAAGAGGGACTGACATGGTAATAAGGTCTGTGAGATTGAAAATGAACCATGCATTGCAGGAGAAATGAGGCCAAGCTAAAGATAAGAGGAAATGGTGCCTTAAGCTTTCTGTACAGTCACAATTTAAAAATGGAAAACCTATGTAGGACAGTAGCAGAATCATCTATTTTTGTTGTTTCAATTGTCATAGAGGAAGCCAGCAAGGAGATATTGCAGCTTGTTTCCAAATACTGTCCTAGATTTTGCTGAAATCTCACATTATTGCACACTAATTACTCAAATTACTCTTTTTTCTTTCAGCTTCCATTGGAAAGAACATTGCCGTGCATGAGTCTAAACTCTCTGTGCTTCTGACATCTAATATTGGAGAAGAAATTTCCTTCAACTAAATATTGTTAAGACTGGCAAAATGTTGTCAGTCTGAAGAAGGGTCTGGACCCAAAACATTACGCATTCCTTCTCTCCAGAGATGCGGCCTGTCCCGCTGAGTTACTCCAGCATTTTGTGTCTACTTTCTTATTGTTAAGACTAACGCTTTTATCAGCACGATATGCTGCGAACTCCACTCCCTACCTCTCCCCCACATCCTAGCAAATGTCTGAGGCCATAAAGGACTGTTTGTAGCTTATTTGACATTATCTGACCATGCATCCTGTGAACTCAAAGGAAGATTGTTTTCACCTCACCCGATTTCAGCTTTGCCTCCGTTCAACTGCTGCTGAAACCTGCACCCATCCTATTTACACGTCCAGATGACCATCCCAACGTGCTCCAGTTCGCTGTGATCTATAAACTTGTGCCAATTCCAAACTCTCACATTCTTACCATTACGTGCGCTGTTCCATTTACCTATTATTCCTCTGCTTTCTAACTTAAGCATTGCCTTGATTAAAACTTTTCTTTCCAAAGCACATCTCAGAATCACCTCTTCTTTCACCCTAAACCACTTCAGTTCTCCTATCCTCCTAGCTTCCCTGTGGATCTCCAATTCTGAACACTGCAGAATCCAACAGTCCATTCACCCAATCCTTCGCAGTTGTGCCTTCAGCTTCTGCACGAAATTCTGGAATTCTCTCCCCAAAGCTTTCTGCCATTGGACTTGAAGCAGCTTCTTAAATTTTCAGGAGACATGAGGACCTGCTGATGCTAGTTTCCCCCCCAAAAATAACTCAGCGGGTTGGGCGACACCTCTGGAAGACATGGATAGTTAATGCCATGGTTCGGGACCCTGCTGAATAAGGGTCCCAACCTGAAACATTGCTGATCCACATCTTTCAGAGAGATAGCCTGACCCGTTCATAAGTTAATAAGTTATAGGAGAGGAATTAGGCCATTCAGCCCATCATGGCTACTCTGCCATTCAATCCCTCTCATCCCCATTCTCCTGCCTTCTCCCCATAACCCCTGACACACATACTAATCAAGAATCTGTCAATCTCCGCCTTAAAAATATCCATTGACTTGGCCTTCTGTGGCAATGAATTCCAAAGATTTACTACCCTCTGACTAAGGAGGTTATTCCAGCATTTCATGTGCTATGTTTCATTCTTACATTTTTCTGTCATCTATTCTGGCATCTCCTCACATTGCTTGCTATCAAATTTTGTTTGATTACTCATCTGTGAAGTGCCCTGGGAATTTTCGGTCTGTGACAGATCCTATACAAGTTCAAGTTGTTGCTGCTGCAGTTGCAACCTGATTTTACCATAGCAAAAGAAACAGGCATCTGGAACGTGGTTGAAAGACAGAATAAGTCGTATATCTTTTTTTGAATGATATTGAAGGACCAGGACAAAAAACTCAGGATCACAAAAGGAGTGAAAAAAAAGGTCCAAACAGGTGCAAAAGAAGAAACAGACAGAGCAAGAAAGATCAGATTAAGCAAAGAAGACTGTAAAATAAGAAAAATAAATAAACTTTACAAATCCGCAAGAATTTACACGTCAAAATTAGATGACATGGTTTCTGCTATTCACTTTCGAGGCTAGGCTGTATCGGAGGAATATGAATCTATCATCAAAGTGGTTATTATGTTGTTAAGTCGCAGCCCCAACTGCCTGCAGAGAGCTTAATTGGCAAGTAAAGCACCAATTCAGGAACTTGATAGAGGGCAGGCTGCCATTTTCACAAAGTTAACAACAAATGTGTAAATCAACCCACAAGATCTGCAAATTTGGAATCCACAAGTATCTCTTCCTTGTCACACGTTGAAGCATGACCAAATAAAAATGTGCACAATAAACTCAATGTTATTTTGGCAGCTATATTTGGGATTAAGTTAGTTGCTCACATTGATTTCATTAAGTAGCTCAGCTCATCTGACCACACTATACCTCTCTTTTGGCATCCCAACCCTGATCTCTGTTTATCGTTACACATCGTCAAGACTTCTTTTGTTTAAGTTTCAATTGTTTTGTTTTTTAAATAATAAAATTCTGCTCACATAAGGTTCAAAATGTTAAGTGCAGGTATGTTTGCCTGCAGATTTGTCAGTGATGCCTGTCACGAGGAATGCCTAAATGCACATTGTATGCCTGGTTGCACTTTCCAATCAAGCATTTGATGTAATGGGCATTTCTAGAAGTCTGATATTTGAAATCAGAATTAAAATACATTATTTCTCTTTGTCATTTTGCCGTTAGGTGCTATAAAGCATTGCGTTATAAATAGATTAGTTATATTCTGTGTTCTGTACTAATGGAGAAGCTACGAACGGTTTTCATTTAATTGCAGACTGTCAATGGGTTTGCAAAAAGGCCACGGCTGCATGCAAAACCACTCGATTTTCCAAATTTCGACCTGTTCAAATGGAATTAGAGTCTGCATTCCTGCTAAATCATTCAGATTATTTCATAAATGATACATGTTGGAAAATACACCTGGTTGTCCTTTGTGTAGGCGTTCTCATAATGGATCATAAAGTAAAGTTGGTTAAGTACTATAATGTGGCATCTACAAAAGCACCTCTCTCGGTTGTTTGCATCAACACTGTGTCCAGTGCAAAATATATATCGATGTCATAAAACATATACTTTTTTAATCCATAGAACACATACATGAATGCTGAAATAAGCGTATCATTTGAATAACATTTTTAGACAGATCCACATCTCAATAAACTGTTAGAACGCTATATTTTCACCCCCAGCGTCCTTTCGAGAGTCATAACATGCAGCCTGATTGCATCATCATGCAGTAGATTGTAAGATCTGAACCAACCATGACAAAATCTTTTCACAGAAATTGCCACAATTTCATTGGGATACAGAAATAGGAACCGGCTCAGAAACAGCTCCTTTAACCCGCACAGATTAAATTCCAGGTCATGATAAAATAGCTCTCCAGTACTTTACCATGTATCACTGCTCCTGATCAGATTAACAGAGGACTGTATCATCGATGTTCTTTATCAACTCAAACTATAACATTCAGGAAAGAACAAATTAGCTGACAATGAGAAAGAACATCAAAATAATTGTGGAAGTTCGAAAATTGAATCTTTTAAACATCTTCATTTATGGAAAAATATACATTCAAGTTATATGCCTTGTCTGCCTTCTCTTCCTTTCAAATATCACCTGAACTTTGGTCAGGATTAGCATATTTCTGGGCACCATCGAGTAGATGCTCAAAGGCTATTTAGATTTAATATCATCCACTTGATTTCACACGTCCAAAACTGCATTCAAACGACAAACTGGAACATTACTCGTCTTAATATCCTTCATCCACAGAATGGTAATAACTTCTTTCAAACAAGACAATGTATTTGGAGCTCTATCCTGGCCACTGTGATTACCATCACAGTTTTCCGATGGCACATTTAGCATCAAAACGGTACAAATATTTGAAATTATGATTCTTTTCAAACCAACTTCTGCAATGCTGCATTTTTAAGAAGTATATTTAATTTTCCAATGCTACGGCATTAAATTGTGGCAATGCCTCTCCATGTGCATTTTTTCAATGGGCAAATGCATTTTCTTTCGAAATAACTTTCAATAGAAGGTGGGAAGTGATGATATTGATCAGCTGTGGGCCACACAGCATAAGGATATGGTTAAGGGTCAGTGAGTCTCTATTGCCAAGCTTGCAATCTCAGCTAAGCCATGAGGATCATCAAGCACTGATGAGGCTTTTCAGGCATGCATGATAATAAAACAAAGGAAAGAAACAAAATGCAGAATATGTACTTAAGATCTGACATGTTATAAATCACAATGCGCCACAATGTCTGACCTACGTCAAATATCTATCGCAGATCTGACAGGATTTGAGGCCAAGAGGAATATTCGAATGACATGGAGATTAATTCTTCATCATTCCCTTTTGATCGTGTTCATATTCACAGTGTGAAGTTCTTAGGCATGAAATGTTCATTGATCAATAAATGGACATTTAGAAAATAAACATAAACATTAATGTTTACCCAGGAAATGCTTTTAGAACACCCAGTCTTTGGTGTTGCATACAATCCTCCATTGTATTTGATGGAATAATTACACAGGATATCTGGTGCTCAATGAGTTAATACTGGCCTCAGTAAATTTGGTTTAAAATGGAACACCATTTGGAAGATGCTGTGAAACCTTTTCCCACAGGAGGTTGGGGGAAAATGGAAAGTGAGACAAGTCAGGCCACTCTTGTGCATCTCCTAGTGGCCTATTCATGAATGGCACTGACAGAGGTATAGAGCCAGGTTACCTGCTCATCCTCTGACAGAAGATGGTATATACTATTGGCAAAAGTCTGTGCATATTGAAGAAATATTTAGGGAACAAGAATATAGAATGGTTTTCGAAACACAAAATTCCACGGGGTAAAATTTAAAAACATAATTATGGTCTTACCAAAAGGTTAATCAAAATACTAAAATAATAATGCAATTTTATCAATTGATGATAATACCCGACAGAAAAATAAATTGTCGAAATAGCAGGTGCCTGTCACTGTAAACTCAGCCGCAAGAAAAGAAGATTCCTCTTATCGAGCCATTATGGATCTGTTTATGCTCGATGCACTACTGTAAAGTATGGCATTTAATAATCAACATTAAAGTTGACAAGGTTAGTTACATGGAATGCTGCCCAGAATCTCTCATGGTCGACGTACACCAAATAAATGCATGCTGCATAAGAGGGCTCAGCAGAGGAAAATATCACATGAAACAAGGAAAAGCACTCAAACTTCCCCACAATGGAATTAAAACAATTGTTTTTTCACCTGAGTAAAAGTACACAGGATACATTTCATTAATAAAAGATTAGCCTGTTTGACTGTTAGAAATAGTAGAGGACAGGCTTTTTTTTTTAAATCACTTAAGTTTTCATTTGATGCAAAGTAAAATTTGATACATGGTGCAAAACATAAAATCAGATGCATGATACAGTTCTGGACTAGCTGTCTCTATACCATCATGCAGAAATATGCTACTGCTTATACTGCAGGGCAAGCGTACAATTCATCCCTGCAGGTGGCAATTCATATACTGCAGTTACAAACATGAGAGGATGCCAAAAAAAACAACATTTGAATGTTAAGAGGCAAGAGGCATAAGCCATGGAATAATACTTAAAGATAGATTAAAAGCAGGTATAGGAAAAAGGAATGCAAAGTCTTGCCTCACAGTGTTTGTTTTCAGACTCCCTCCCCTCCCCCACCCCCATAATGTGACAGTAACGTTTACAGGAACAAATGCCTACTGATAATAGAAACATCAATAAAACATGCTTTATTCGCTTTGGTGCTTACCTTTTAGATAAAAGCAATACATTAGACATATCTGTCTGATAACTCCATGTTTCCAGAAGACATTAGAACATCTAATAATCTAGAGCACTACGAAGCCACTGGTTAGACTTGTGCAGAACCACTTAGCTGCCACTGAAGCAGGAGTCCAAGGACAGACGATGAACTGAACTACTGCAGACTACAAATTGACAGCTTTCCTGCCACCCTCCCTGAATGCCTGGAGAATTCCCACTGCCCATAGAATTCACTCGCTGAAGATGCTAAACCAGGAATCAAATCATTCCATCTAAAAAATATAAATAGATACATCACTTCCAGTTTTTCTGTCTATAAACAGACAGGGTCACTTGTAACACAAGTGAACACTGGATATTTCAGGCTGAATAACTAAATCTAGGAAATATAAGGAATCTACAATTATAACGGTTCCTTTTTTTGCGTTCGCTTTCAGAGGTTATTTAAAAGGCAATTGCTTTTTGAATGGGTTAAACATAATTAAACGATGGCAAAATCATTCATGATAATATTGCACCAGAAACACACTGAAATTAAAAGAAAATCTTTCACTGTTCCCAGCCAATACGCAGCATGCAAGAAACAGCTCATAAAATATGATGTGCTTTTTGATAGCCCCAAATTAATATTTCTGTAATTAAATTACACATACAGTCAGAAACATAATGCATCACTCTCTCCCACCAATAGTGTCCACACCATTTTCTCCACAGCCTCTGAGAAAAGCAAAAATCCTAACAAGTCAAACATTATATGCCAGCTAAAAAGCCTCAGATTTTTATTCATCCGCTCTGCTTACTTACTTGGTTATGTTATAATCACAAATCCAAAATGATTTCAATTATACAGCAGACTAATCACAGTTCAGCATCTGTATGGGGTTGATAAGTAGGACTACATTACAGGAGTCCTACTGCAGACTGCACCATCTCAAAAGAGGAGCAGGGGAACCTGAATTTCTCGGATAATATGTTATTAATAAACCACGAGTGAAGAAACCACTTAAGCTCTTAATGCTGCAGCCTTCTGAACAAGACTAAATCAGGAGACATAGGATGCTGCACCAGGCAAGGATGCACTGGAAAGGTTTTCATTTTAAACAGCACAGCATCATTTAGCAAATTTCAGTTTATCCCTGTAGGGCAATGACAAATATGGAAGATGGCACACTACCAGGAACATGCCACTTAATCAGAATAGGGAGAAACCTTCAAGGACAGACCGTCAACCTTCATCAGCAACACCGCACAAATTACACACCTCTGCACTCACCTACTTTCTTCCTAAATTGAGCATCTGTCGAATTTATGGTAAATTGTGCATTAAAATAACTATTTCCAAACCCTGCGTCTATTTTTTTCTCACTTAAACCATGATCCAGTTAGCTACTTTGTTAATTTCAAATTGAGCATTTTTTTAATTGCAAAATTCAGATAAAAGCAGATATAAAATAATACAATGTTAATCCAGGCTTAATACCATTTAATCACAATGTTTTAACTGCCTGCACTACAACAATGACACTGCCACAAGAATTTGCACATTAAAGGCACTAAATTACAATCTAATTAGGTAAATAAATAGGCTCCAGTTTTCCACAGGGCTTTCAGATGTCTCCCAGCAAAAAGTCATAGGAGAACCCATGAACATCAGGAAAACTGCCATTAATGCCAAGTTTCCACCCTTCTGGGAGTCTTTTCAATGTCTTGCAAAGACTAATATATCTATTTGTACTATCTTCCTCTTTGGCAGTCCCAAAGGGTTGAGATGAATTAATTCTGTTTTTGTTTGGTACTTTCGTAGATGACAAATGAAAAAAACATGGAACTGCGGACGCTTCAATAGATGGGCCAGTAGGTGCAGGTGGGCTATTAGTTTGCGTGGTAGTGCCTCCTGTGGCCTCTGATGCAGAAGCTCTGTAGGCTCCTGATACAGGACCTTGAGGTCTCAATTCCTTCCTACATGCTTGTTCTCCACTTGGAATCAGAAGTTCCCAGGAGTTAGCAGAGGAGTTGCACTTCCTCAAGGAAGCTTGTACACGTTGTTTCATTGATTTTTTCTGACCACCTGGTAACCACCTTGAATGACAGAGTGTTGTTTCAGGAGGCTAGTGTCAGCATGCAAATGGCACAACATGTCCAAGGTAGCCAACTGTGGGTTACTAAGGTTTCAGGGCTGGGAATGTTGGCCTGGGAATGAGCACTGACTTTGCTTCACTTAACCTTGCAGTGAATTGGAATATTTTACCAAGACAGCATTCTGGAATTTTTCGGGAGCTTAGCGGTGCCTATGTTATATAGCACAAGTCTCAGTAGCATTCAGGAGGGCAGGCTTTATTGCTGCCTAATAGATCATAAGTTTTATGCCAATTCCGAAGGTCTTGACCTTCAATCAAAAAACGCTTAGAAGGTGGTGGTGACCTTTGCCAAGAGACGAATCCTGAGATATGGAAAGTTATCCACATTTCCCAGAGACCAGTTGCAAGCATTTATTGTTGGTGGGTAGTATGGTGCATCATGCAGATTGGTAGCAGAACTTTTTGGGAAATTCAGCCAATTTTCATAGAACGTTGCAATCACTAACAATGAAGAGAAAAATACGGCTATTAAATAAAACAAATGCTCAGAACCAGACTGTTTCTATCTCAAGTATTAAGAGAAGTGAATTAAAGTAATGTAAGAGTGGGAACTATAATCCTTCAAAGTTTTTTGGATTTGACAACTATTGCATTAAATTGAATTGTTGTTTATGTTGCTTTGTTATTTATCCAAGCAAACATAGACCAATGCGACCATCATTTATTGTCGGAAAATGACTGAAAGCTATGGTTAAGATCTAGCTCTGGTTAAGATGGACATCTAGAACTTATTCAGAGAGAACCTGCATTGCTTTGAATAGGATGGCTCATACGTGACAAAGTTGATTAGATTTTTGGAGAGGTTGGGAAAGTAACGGACTAGGAAATGTCCACGATTGTTATTTACATTGACTTTTAGAAGACATTTGAGATCCGTTTGCTGGTTGAAGATCTAGGATCTGAAAACAAATGGTTTACTTGATTAGGACGCAGGCTGAGTGCCAGGAGACTGGGAATAGCGTATAATGGACTCAAATTGGCAGGACATTGCTGGTAGTGTCTGGAATGGATTTATTTTGGCATGCAAATGCTAACCATATTCATAAATTACTTTGATGATGGTTTAGAAACCCACAAATCCAATTTTCCTGATAACATAGAGAGAGATGGCAAAGAAAACATGCAGATGGAAGCATTAGAAAATAAAGTAACTTTACAATAAGCAAATGGAAAAACAGATTTTCACCATGGAAAATATATTATCGTCTGCTTCAGATCACAAATAAGCCATGGAATATTTTCCAAATGATGAAAAGTGAGAAACAATGGAAATACAAAGTGATTGGGAGCCCAACATATAATGATGATAGATCATGAACAAAGTGCAGAAAATAGTCGAGGATAATGAGATGCTAGCCTGTGTGTTTGGAATAGAAGGGGAGACACTGCACAAAGCCTTAGTTAAATCACACATGAAGAACTGCAAGCCGTTCTGACATGGGAATTAGTATTGAGTTTAGAAGTTGGGAGGCCACGTTACACATATAAAAGACATTGGTGAGGCCACATTTAGAGTACTGTTTAAGAAAGATCTGCAGATGCTGGAAAAATCGAAGGTGGACAAAAATGCTGGAAGAATTCAGCGGATGAGGCAGCATCAATGGAGAGAAGGAATAGGCAACAATTCGGGTCAAGACCCTTCTTCAGACTGATGTCCGGGGGGTGGGGGGCGGGAAAAAGAAAGGAAGAGGCAGAGACAGTAGGCTTGTGGGAGAACTGGGAATGGGGAGGGGGGGGGGGAAGGAGGGGGAAAGCAAGGACTATCTGAAATTAGAGAAGTCAATGGTCATGCCACTGGGGTGTAAGCTGCCCAAGCGAAATATGAGGTGCTGTTCCTCCAGTTTGCGCTGGGCATCACTCTGGCAACGGAGGAGGCCCAGGACAGAAAGGTCGGATTCGGAATGGGAGGGGGAGTTGAAGTGCTGAGCTGAAGTGCTGAAGTACTGTGTTCAGTTTTGGGAACCATGATAAAGGAAATGTTGGCAAGTTGGAAAGGATGCAGAGAAGATTTACGAGGATGTTGCCTGGACTTGAGCATCTGAGCTTTTGGGATAGGTTGAGTAGGCTAGGATCGCAAGAGGATGAGTATAGATGTATTCAAAATCATGAGAGGAATAGATTGGGTAAATACACAGAATCTCTTGCCCAGAGTATGGGAATTGTGAACCAGAGGACATAGGTTTAAGGTGAAGGGAGGGGAAGATCTATTAGGAGCCTTAGGAGTAACATTTTTATACACAAAGGGTGGGAGGTGTATAGAACAAGGCATCGGAGGAGGTAGTTGAGGCAGGTACTATCACAACGTTTAAGAAACATTTAGACCCGTACATGATTAGGATAGGTTTACAGGGATATGGGCCAAATGCAGGCAGATGGGACCAGTGTAGATGGGGCATGTTGGTTGGTTGGTGTGGGCACGTTGGGCCAAAGGGCCTGCTTCTACACTGTATACCTCTATGACTGTGAGAAAAGATGGATAATACACCGTTAAAGTGTAGATTTATTTGAATGATACTTGAATGCTCATGGTTAAATTACACACTGGGTTTTTATTCCCAAAATACAGATAACAACTGGTTAATCAAATCAAATTTCCAGATGTCATGGAAAATGATAGAGCAATTAGGCATAAGTAATTAATGCCAGTTGGAGAATCTAAAACTGGTGGCAGAGACTATAACTTGGCATTAAGAAATACTTCTAGATATTTGTTCACTCCAACTTTAAATACAGAAGTTTGGAACACTCCTCAGCATATAGGTTAATGCATCCAAAAACAGAATACTACAGACGCTGGAAATTGGAATAACACAGAATATTCCAGAAATACTCAGCATTTCAGGTTGAGCATCTATAGAGAAAGGGAATGAACCGCAGGTCCATGAGTGGCCAAGGGCAATCACTCCTATCCAATAGGGGGCAACATGGTTTGCTATGGTATTCACAAGGACATTATTATTGGGGCATTAGTTGCAGGTTCTTGTACGTGTCATTTGAGAGTATTATCAATGATACCTGGGACTCTGCTGATGTCTCACATCAGATAGCTTGGGTAGTCGTTTATTCCGACATATCTGGGCAATTTTTCATTTTGTCTTGCGGTGCAGCAAGTTCTGGAATGCAAGTCTTTAGTTCTATAATCAAGATGCCAAGACATTGCCTTGCCCACCGTGTTTATAGTCTCCAGAGCTCCAGACTGTTTTTGAATCAAATTGATTGAAGCCTGATTTCTGTGACAGTGCTGATCTCAGGTGGAAACAGATGCGTGATGCATAATGTTGTTAAATAAGATGTGGATCCAGTAATGCACGATGACAAAAGGTTTTCAAGTCAGGACACTGCGCAACTTGGAGGAAACCAACACGTGGAGATGTTCCATTTGTCCATTGCCCTTGCCCTTCTTGGCGGTAGAGGTCATGGTGTCAGACTCGCCCAAGCATGGAACTGCCATGCATTTTGATGACTTCTGGAGGAATATTTTTAAGAATGCTTCAGTCTTTTATGGCCTTACCATCATTGAGATGTATGCTAGTAACTGAAGAATGCATTGCTTTAAATTGCTAACAAAAAACAGGCTGATATAATCTCAGTCTGTATCACTTGCTCTTTGGAATACCAATGCACCTCATGGTGCAATATCATAATGGCTTTGGCACAATGTAGGCAAAGGCAGTGTAAGCAAAGAGATAACTTCAATACAAGAAAAACAATCCATAGATGCAAATTCAAAGCACAGCCTGGCACCTGTGGGTTAATAATGTGGAATTAAAAAATGCCAGGCACAAGACATACAAACTCAAGACATCACAAAGCACTTTACAGCCGGTTAAATACTTTTTGATGGTGAGTTCACAATTGCAACTGCTGTAATGTAGAAATGTACGGTCAAACTCCATACAACCGAGTCCCACGATCACCAATGTGATAACAACCAGATAATTTGTTATTTTAAGTGATATTGATTAAGGGATAGATATTAACCTTGATCATAGCCCCTTTTTCTTACACTGCAGTGCCTTGTAGCAGAGATTCTATATATTGTAATTTCAGCATCATTGCAGCTGTTATAATATGATGGAGATATGCTTTCTGTGATTTCCAAAGAGAAACTTGTTCTCTCTGTACCATCAGTTGTCTTATATTTAATTTCACAAACTTTTTTTTGTGTCCTTTCTTCTGAATTGGGTAGCATCCGGGCTCTTCAAAAACTGGTTACGACTCCTGGTACATCTAAATCAACTGGTTGCAGTCACATGATGTTGTCCTTGTTACTGAAGGAAGGCTTTGGGAATAATGGATCCGTGGCTGACACAGGATGGAACACTCTGGTTTTCTTGGCCACCATCTCCGTTTCAATCCCACACATTAAATCAAGTAAGATTTTTCTTTGCCTTACTGCTTCGATTAGATTATATTGTCAGTCGAACCACAAACAAACATTACATCTCAGGTCACTGACATTGGTTGGTATTCTTCCACTAAATGTTGCCTTTTGCAGAGACAGACATGGTGATATCGCGACCGCTTTCAGGTCACTACTGCAGGTAGTCCATGTCTCAGAGACATATCGGAGAGCAAGAGTAACTGGAGCATATTGACCATGGTTTTTGTGCTGGGTCTAAGATGACTAAACAATACAATAATACAATACCATTTATTTGTCATTTGAACCTCACATGAAGTTCAAACGAAATTTGGTTTCTGCAGCCATACAAGAAAAGAACCAAGACACACACCAACACAATTTACACAAACATCCATCACAGTGAATCTCCTCCTCACTGTGATGGAAGGCAAAGTCTTGTCTCACGCCTGCTCTCCATTCCTCTTCCGAAGTCAAAGTCAAAGCCCCCGGCGGGCGCTAGCAAGTCCCACGGCCACTTAAAGCGCGCCGGGTGATGTAAGGCCCTGCTCCAGGTCCCGATGTTGGAGCCCCCGGCGGGCGCTAGCAAGTCCGCGGCCACTTAAAGCCGCGCCGGGCGATGTAAGGCCCCGCTCCAGGTCACTCTCAACCCCGCAATTCAAGCGGGAGAAGTCGCCCCGCAAAGCGGTCTCCCACCGGGGACCCGTGAGCTCCCGGTGTCACCATCCACCGGAGTCGGGTCGCAGCAGCGCGCCACCACAGCTCTCCACGCTCCGAAGCCGGCCAGCTCCATGATGGTAGGTCCGCTGCTCTGCAGCTCCGCAGGCTCCGTGACTTGAGCTGTCGTTCCGGTTGGAGGCCGCTCCACGGTGCTAGGCCCCAACGGCAACACAGACCCGACAGGGAAAAGGTCGGGTCCCCGTACAGGGAAGAGATCTAAAAGTTTCCCCCACCCACCCCCCCGCCCCCCACACATACACAGTCAAAAAACCACCACAAACTTTACACTCTACAGGACAATAAAATAAATTTAAAAAAGACAGAGCAAATGGCTGTGCTAGTACATTGAAGGAAATGGTGAATTTGGTCATCACAATCTTCCTTGATAGAGAGGGATACGGGAGAGCTGGTCATGTTTTAAGGGTGTCATTGAGCACCTTTATTGTCCAAGGACAGTATTGCACAGCAAGGTCAGTTTGATGGAGGACTTCAGTTTTGCCATTGTTAATTGTACGGCATCTTCTCTCCTCTGCTTCAGTGAAGAAGTCAACAAAGACTCTTTAAACGTGCACATATGCTAGCATGATCTGCATACTAAAGCTTGATTACATAGGTTGAAGTAACCTTGATTCTGGAGTGGAGGTGATCCATTTTTTCCATTTGATCCATTCCATTTTCCATTATTCCAGTGGGAAAAGTGGTGGAACGAGGTACAACAATTTGGTAATAAAGACAGTGAAATGCGTGTGCTTCACACCACTGCACTGAAATTGGGCCTACTTTGGTCCTGTTGATTAGGGGTCTGGGTTGGATACCATCATAAAACGGATGCAAATTTCTGCAGTCAGACAAACTTGAGAAAGATGCTTCTCAATCCCACTCTGCCTACAGAGAGGGATCGTGAAGTCCTGGCATGAACTTTTCCAATATGAGAAGTGAGATCATACATTTATCACCAAAATTCCTCTTCATCGAGTTTTGTGGCCTGCTGAAGCCTCCTGTAGCAAGGTAGGGCTTCAGCCAGGTGTGTTGGGGTCGGGATGGGGGGGCAGAAGTGAGATGATCTGCAGCAGGACTGGGGGGGAAGAGTAGGAGTGATACAGCCAGGAGTGCTATAGCATACTACAATGTAATCACCTGTAGTTTCTTGCAGTTTGTGACTGGATGCTGAACTTACGGTGTAACACTACTCAGTTAATGGTAGATTGCAGTGTTCCTCCGGCTGAGAGATATACCTGTACCATTTACTGCACCATCTTGATGCACACTTTGAAACTTATTTCCATGAGAAAGACTGCTCTGTGATTTCCCTTCCCTGCTGCATTCAATATTTGCACACTCTCAACATCATCTTTCAGTTCAAGAATACTATTCCCCATGGAAAATCCCCAGTGCATCCTCTGCATGTGATGATGGAAGTGCATGATTCGCACACATTTTTACATACCCACCGGTTTGCTGTGAAGATTCCTTGTCCTTGACCCACCATTTTCTTTCTGTACCGACCAAATAAAATTCATAGTACTCAATTCCCCTGTGCATTTGCACTTTGACTCACAATTTGGTCTACTACAGCAGATTTACACTGTAAAACGAACACTGCAGCAAGCCTGCAAGCTCTCCTTGGCTCCATTTGATTTGACAAGCAGGTTCAACTCAGAATATAGTTCTTCAGCCTGCCGTTGGGCAATTCAACATTCAGGGTGGATTTTCTGTCACACTTTGAAAGAATACCACTCTGAAAGGCACAAGGCTGATTTTGATTTGCTGATTCTTTTTATTTTTTTATTTTAAACATCCGATTTGCCAATTGTAACTAATCTGAAATTGGTCCTTGGATACTGCTGGAATGCTGCTATGTTTTCTGTACCATAACGGTTGCAGAATATAGAGGCATCAAAGAGAACTGTTTTCCATAACTCTTTCAACAAGAAGCTCCATATACATGGTGCTTTCATCATTTATATGTGAAGTACCTACTGTACATGACCCATTTACACAACTATATACAGATACTAAATGTTGTAATTCATACAATGACTGGTCATAATTCTGTCAAACGTTACAAAGAACATTGCCAGCACTAGGGCTGAGACTCAGAAGATGACGACATCTCAATCCTTATGCTCTGTCACACATTCCATCATGCACGTGACACGCATGTTTCAAAAGCCATTCTGCAAACACGTAAGGAGTAATGTAGTAGAACATAACGACAAAAAAGGTGCAGCAAAGGGATCCGCTGATGGGATGGAAATAAAGTGCTGAATGTGGTTTGGAATGTGAATTTGTGGTTAACTTCAATGTTGAGATTGTAACTACGCAGATACTGTGATGACTGTCAACAGAGTGATGGTGATCTGGGAATCATAGTGGGATGGTGATTTGGACTACAGTCAGTGAAAGCACTGTCTGCTAATGTCTTCCTTGCCAGAGATGGGCTCCCTACAAGAATCTTCCGCCCCTTCTTCCCCCTTCACATATTTTCCCCCCCACACTCTTCTGGTAGTTTCATATGTTCTTGTATCCTCTTTTCATTCTCATAAATATCCTGAACTCCTTGGATGTTAGTCAACAAATCATCTACATCCATAATGAAGTCAAAACAGTAATTCCTTCTGCAAAATCCAATCAATTTTGACTTGGTTACAGAGTCATACCGCACAGAAACAGCCTTTTGACCCAACTTGCCCATACCAACCTAGATGCCCCATCTAGGCTAGTCCCATTTACCCAGGTTTGGCCCATATCCCACTAAACCTGTTCCAGCCATACCCTCCAATCTTTCTTTTCCACTACAATAACTTGCATGAGGTCTGGAAAAAGTAAAGGAGATGCTCAAATTCTGAACTAAAATCAAACTGCTGGAGGTACTCAACATTTATGCATGGAAATAGCCAGATAGTGTTTCAGGTCCAAACCTTTCTTCAGAATGAAGCAAGGATCTGCATATTCTCCTTTCATAGCATGGGTAAGGATCCTACTTGCTGTTAATTGATGCATGCTTAATACATGCAATAGCTACATTATAGAGGTCAGATTTGTTACTGCTGGTGTCATACCCTTATGGTGCAAGATTTGATGTTACATTCAGCCAACTCTACATATTTCTCTAATGTATTAGAGTACGATGACAAAAAAGATGCAGCAAAGTGCGCCACTCATGGGATGGAAAAGAGCAAATGTTTGCTTGTGCGCAAGCAACCAACCCACTTTCTCAATATGGTAAATTCATGCAACAATCAGTCTTCATTTTGGCAATCATGGAAAAAAAACAGTGGACATTAAGGAGTTGATCATTGCTGCCTTAATATTTCAGATTGATGCCTTTTAAATACAGTTGTAATAACAGCAATGTATTCCAATATTTCCTTTGAATGTTTATAGAATCAAACATCGCAACGCAAGAGAATTCAAAAATAAGCCACAAGTAGTTATTCATACATTCAAAAGCTTGTTTAAATTGTTTAAAGCTTGATACGAAACATCCCAGAGGAAGATCAAGAAGGTAAGAATGAGGATACAAGAAACTGCAAATGTTGATTTATCAAATAAGACACAAAGTGTTGGAAGGCTTCTTCAGGTAGAAATGTGGAGATATTTAGGAAGTAAAACTCTGGAGAGAAGTGAATGGGTGATGTTTCGGTTCGAGACCCTTCTTCAGATTGGTTAGGGATAAGGGAAATGAGAGATATAGACGATGATGTAGAGAGATAAAGAATAATGAATAAAAGATATGTGAAAAGGTAATGATGATAAAGGAAACAGGCCATTGATTGCTGTTGTTGGGTGAAAACGAGAAGTTAGTACGAATTCTGCCTCAGAGGGCGGTGGAGGCAGGTTCTCTGGATGCTTTCAAGAGAGAGTTAGAAAGGGATCTTAAAAATAGCTGAGTCATGGGATATGGGGAGAAGGCAGGAACAGGGCACTGATTGGGGATGATCAGCCATGATCACATTGAATGGCGGTGCTGGCTCGAAGGGCCGAATGGCCTACTCCTGCACCTATTGTCTATTGTCTATTGACTTGGTGGAGGAGGAATAGACGGGGCTACCTGAAGTGAGAGAAATCAAGATTCATACCACTGGGCTGTAAGCTGCCCAAGCGAAATATGAGATGCTGTTTCTCCAATTTGCATTTAGCCTCACTCTGACAATGGAGGAGTGTCTATGTGGGAATGGGAAGGAGAATTCAAGTGTTTATCAACCAGGAGATTTTTTTTTTGTAATGGATTAACCAGCTTTATTTAGATTAACAAGTTAAAAAAAATAGATGCATGGAACCAAAACGATGTTATCTTGCCTTGAAAACACATTGGGCTTGATCTTGATGTCTGTACGCGTCCTGTCAAATATAAATCTCAGACATACTAACAGATTTGAAAGGCCAATTCTGTCCGTTCGAACCATTACAGGAGTCCCGATGGGAAGGATAAAGCTGCTCCATTACTATACGGTCAGAACAACAGTACAATCCTAGATTCCATTGATCTTAATGTGTTTATAGAGCCTGGAATGTGGAGGCAAAAGGAACGGGTAAATAACCATTTTTCATCAACTATTTTGGATTATTTTAATATCTTTCAAGAATTATATTGTGATTTGTGATGTTTTAGGTCATAAAATATTGGTTTTTTTACTCCTTGTTTACTACTTAGTAAATGTCTTTGATTTTCGCCAAATAATATTTGTTAAAAATCTCATACATCATTTACAGTGAACAACATAGTCTGGCTACACTGATTGTCAGAGGGTTTTTTGTGTGGGAGGGGGGAAACAGGATTTCTTCATTATACTGTGAGTCTTATCACCACTCAGACCATGCCACTGGGCTTCAGGAGGCTTCAGTGGCACCCTGAATTCAAACTAGGGAAGTATTGTAGAGGTGATCGTCTGGCAACAATTGTAAACTGAGTCACCAGCATATCAAGATCAAGCCCAGTGTGACTTTTATGACAAGCTAACAGTTCTGGTTCCAAGAACCATTACTGAATGGGAAATCCACAATATCTTTCTTATCTTATATTAGCCTAATAAAAACCATAAACTGACATTTTAGATCTCAACAGAAAGTAAACAAGTTAATTTTTTAATAAATTATTTTTTCAAAAGATGTTCAATTCCTTTCCAGTTCCAAATTTACAAACTTAAAATACATCAAGTCAAGTGATGTTTATTGTCAGTAGTGTAAGTATGATGTGGTACAGGTACAGTGAAAAACCTTACTTACAACAGCATCACAGCAACATAGACTCCAACAAACATACAACAGCAAATTATGCACAAATTGCACATTATAGGCATCATTTATAAAAGAAAAAATGTGCAAAAAATAACATATTGGCTCAAATATATAATTTTTTTTAAAGTACATGGTAGTGCCAGATGTGGACCACAGTGTTTTGTCATTGGGGTGCCATTAGAATGAATGAATGAATGAATGAATGAATAAGTTTATTGGCCAAGTATTCACATACAAGGAATTTGCCTTGGTGCTCTGCCCTCAAGTGACAACGACATACAGTGACAGTTAAAAATGACACATAAAACATTAAACATTGATAATAAAACATTATTGATTAAACATGTGAATTAAATAAAATACCAGAGTAAAAGGAGGCTACAGATTTTTGGTTATTGAGTAGAGCTACTACTCGTGGAAAAATGCTGTTTTTATATCTGGTTGTGGCAGCCTTGACAGTCCGGAGTCGCCTTCCAGGGGGAAGTGATTCAAAGAGTTTGTGGCAGGGTGAGAGGGGTCAGAGATGATTTTACCCGCTCGCTTCATGGCCCTTGCAGTGTACAGTTCGTCAATGGAGGGAAGGTTGCAGCCAACAACCTTCTCAAGAACCTGTTCAAGAACCTAAATCAACTTTCAGACAACCCTGTACAAAAGCAAATTAAACTTCAAACCAAAGCAAGCAAAAGATTTAGCCCTCGGGCTCCTCCTCCTCCTCATCCTCCTCCTTTTCCTTTCTTTTCCCCACCCCCCCCCACCCCCCATCAGTCTGAAGAAGGGTTTTGGCCCGAAACGTTGCCCATTTCCTTAGCTTCATAGATGCTGCTGCACCCGACGAGTTTCTCCAGCATTTTTGTGTACCTTCGATTTTTCAGCATCTGCAGTTCCTTCTTCAACAAAAGATTGTTCATTTGTGCAAATGAGCGACCAACTCTGGTGTACCTCATATAACTGCGATTATGAACTATAAGTAAAGTTATGTCAAATCACCCAAAAATGGTCCAATTGAATCAGCAATCGATTCAATTTCTGCACCTGTCCGCTCCATCAAGTGAATCCTGATGCTGATGTTGGCTCTGAAGTCCAGATGTTGACTTTGGACAGACTCTGTACTCCCATTGCTTTCACTCCAGTCATAAACTAGAATTGAAAATCCCTGCTCATGGTTGAGTTATAGCTATAAATCTCCATAGTACATTGCAATAGAAATTCCATTTCAATCACAGCTTATACATTTTATTGCAGTGTTCATCAACTGAATTTTATAAATGTATAGGAAAAGGATGCTATGACTCTGCCTGAAAAATTGTTAGTGAAAGAAAAACTAAACAATGCTCTGAGTCAAGCAAGAGAGCAATGATCAAAAATCATAAAGTATGGGTTCCTAAGCTGCCACAGGGTCTTCATTAAATCCAACATACTCTCTGCCTTAAATTATCCTTATCCATGGCCTTGTCCAGTGTCAGTCCATTCTGCCTGCACTTTGATTGCCATCCGCAGCACTGCTTTCACCTCATCTTAATGCACTGAGTCATCTTGCTGTCACCTGGTGACACAAAGCGGCTGCAGAATCCCATCACGTTGTGCCCTGCTGAATTACAATAAACTCACCATGATGTAGAGGATACAGCTGTTCATCCAAAAACCTTGCATATTTGAGGATCTGTACGAAACACATCATTTTGAATAGTACAGAAGGGTTTATACCCATTCCCAAATCATAACACAGAGACATTTTACGCACTTAAAATTTTCACTACAATCAGAATTTTTTTTCACATGCTCAGCATGTTAAGTTATTTTGAAAAATTACTTATCAATTACCCATCGATGTCGTACTTTGGTGCTGTATATTATTTGCTGCTAATATTTAGGTTTGAATATCAGAAGTATGACCAAGGATGATATTGTAAAAGGTAGGACAAGCGATCCAGAATAACCATTTAATTATATGAGCATGATATGAATTTATGAATCATACTCCCAAAACATTATGATGCAGAGGTGTGCACCTCTTCAAAAGGTCAATTTTAATCTACTGCCTTTGCCCTTTAGTTAGTTAGTTTTAGTGAGTTTAGTGTATTGTCACATGTACCAAGGAAGAGTGAAAAGTTTTTGTTGCATGCTAACCAGTCAGCGGAAAGACTTTAATCAGACTTGGGTAGAGTGCATTTCCGTCAGAATCAACATTCAGGTTGCTGTGGCAAGTAACATCCACACTACAACATTTCCAGACAATGGGCATTTCTGACATGAGATAATGTAACCATCTACCCATGATATTCAATGGCATGACCATCACTGTGAATCCTCCTACACCCAGCACCATCAACATTTTGGGGAGTCACTACCAAACCAGAAACTTAACTGGATAAACCACAGGAATAAAAACAGCATGTTGCCAAAGGTGCCATCTGTTTGAAGATCTGACAGATTAACTCTCTATCTTTCTCCACAGATGTGCCTAATCTGCTGAGTATCACTGGCATTTTCTGCTTTCTTTTCAGATTCTCAGCTTTTACAGTCCTTTACTTCTCAGCCACATAACAACCAGACACATGAGCCGATCAGAGGCTGGAATCCCCTGCTGAGCAACTCACTTGATGTCCTAATGCCTTCCTACCATGTACATGGTGGAATACTCTCCACTTGTTTGAATGACTGCAGCTCTAAGCCGCACATCACCATCCAGGACAAATCGGCCCACTTGAAAGACATACCATGCACCACCCTAACGACTCATTCTCTCCACCACTGGTGCACGGTGACTACAACATTCACAGCAAATACTCACCCCAACATCTCTGACAGCACTTGAAACTACACCACCAAGGACAGCAGACACATAGCAACATCAACAACTGCATTTCCCCTCCAAGTCACTCACCATCCTTACTTTGAAAGATAATGATGTTATGAGGATGGGATATCTCAAGTCCTGTGACTGATTATTGTATAAAAGTTCCTGTTTTCAAGTATTCCATGCATAAAAATGGGTCCCAAACCAAAACCTCACTTATCCATGTCCTCCGGAGATGCTGCCGCTGAGTTCCTCCAGCAATTTGTATCCTTTTGTGTAAACCAGCATCTGCAGTTTCTTGTTTCTACATAATCTAGGGGACCTTTGGATATGGTTTCCATCCTCACCCTATCTATATTGCATATTTTTTAAACGCATACATTGCTGTGCACATAATGTAAATGTTTCTATATCCACAGTTATGATAGAAGCAACCCACCTAAACACATAATACCTGCATGTATATCCTCCTACCAGTGAAGGTCCCACGCCACCCATCTATGTTTTAGAACATAATTAGAATGTACCAAGCCTACGCAAGCAGCCTCCATTATGCCTGTAAACATACTTAAAAGGGCAAAATGCACAACATTCATAAATACACGTTTATGCCATGTCAATCATTTTCCACCTTTATCTTTGCTTGACCTAAAGAATATTCTCTCTTTTCATTCTGAGACAAAACCATTTAGACTCTTACTCCATTTATGAAGTTGTTGTTGCCACTCCAGATGGCATACTTTTGTACAACACGGGGAAAATGCACATGCAGAACTCTTCCAAACAACTTTGAATGTGTAAGCAAAATACACTGGTTGATAGAATCTTGAAAAAGAAAAAGAAAACATTGGGAAATACTGAGCGATTCAAGGAATATCTGTGGCTAGAGAATAAGAGCTAATATTTTGATTGATGATCTTTTATCGGAACTGAAAAATGTTAATGGCAGAAAGGTAGGTGTGAGGAGACGAGGGAGGGAAATGGGGCAGTTTGTTTGGAAGTGAGGAAAGATTAAACTGCAAATGCTGCAAATCCAAATGGTAAAAGTGGGAGAAAATGGTAAAGGGAAGGTTTGGATGGGCATAGCAGAATCACAACCTAACAATGCAGCCCAAAACAATAAAACGTGGCAGCAGTGGTTTTAATCTCAAATTGTATGAATGTAATGTTCATTCTGAATGACAGCCCATCAAAATCATTCAAGCTTAAGGTGAAGTTCTTCAGATGACAGAGAGGCAAGGTGAAGAATTAGCGAAAGGCCATTTGAAGTCTGAGCTTTCTCAGGGGGAATTAATGGAGCTGTTCTGCAAATTCAGCATCTAATCTGTATTTTGCTGCTTAATATTGAGGTAACCACATTTTGAGCTCATTAAAATGAGAGACATACAAGTAAATTGCTGTTTCACTGAGAAATAGTGGAAAGATATACATTGTAGCATAACTTGTGTTTTCATAGGAAATTTGTTAGATTATCAATAAAGTGCACCCATTTCTTAAAAATGCAGAAAGCTGAGGGGACAAAAAGATGGTGTTGGTGGTGGCATGATACTGAAGATACAATGATCAAAAACAAGCACAGAGTGCTGGAGTAGCATCAGCAGGTCAGGCAGCATCTCTGGAGAACATGCATAGGTAACTGATTGTTCAAACTGATTGTTGTGGGAGGAGAGGGGAGTGGATGGAGAAACAATGATCAGTTGTATATGGTGACAAACTGGTTAGGTGAGGGGAATCAATTCTGGAAGAGTTGGAAATAGGTGAGAAAAAAAGTGTGAGAAATGGAACAGACACTCTCAAGAGCAGTTTCCATACATGGTAGTCTAAGAAATGGAGGAAGGGGTGGGAAGAGTTCAGATTGGATTATATGACAGTGAAGGGAGAATTGAAATTGGATGCAAAGATGGAAAGAACAGTAAATAGCTCCTAATACAGTGATCACCATATCAGAAAAACAGGCGAGGGAGAGAAAATGTGCAGGATTTAACCAAAATATTAATCACAAATCTCACAGCATGGCACACATGGCTTGGACCAACAAGGATTACTCTTGTGACACCTTTGATCTGCAGAGTTAATGGAGTCAGAGAGAGGGTGTTGACTATAAAATGTTCTGGGCACCTATCGCTAAAATTCACCACTCTAATTCCAATGTGACCCATTTCCTTCCCTGTTCCAAAGAAGCTCAATATAGGGTACTATTTCAATTTAGGACTTCATAACCTTTTGGACTGTGCATGCAATTCAGCAATTTCAGAACATATCTTCTGTTCCCATTTTCTTCAACAGCGAGTGTCGAATATGGTCTTGCAGTGCTAATGTATTCTTTCTTGATACCACCTTTTCTATCTAGGCATCTCATTTTCAAAAAGCAAAACAAGCTGCAAACACAGTAAATTTTTCAGAAAATACTCAGGTCAGGCAGCACCTTGCAGGGAGTGAAGGGTTAATGTTTCAATAGACAATAGACAATAGGTGCAGGAGTAGGCCATTTGGCCCTTCGAGCCAGCACCGCCATTCAATGTGATCACGGCTGATCATCCCCAATCAGTACCCTGTTCCTGCCTTCTCCCCATATCCCCTGACTCCGCTATTTTTAAGAGCCCTATCTAGCTCTCTCTTGAAAGCAAGTTGTTAACCTTCTAATGAATGCGTCATAGACATTTATTCCAGCATACAAACATATAAATGAAAGGTAGGAATAAGCCATGACCTAGATTCTGCCCAACATTTCCTTATAAGACCAGCCACCCATTCCAGGTATAAGTTGGAATACATTTTCTCTTCAATTTCTTCCAATGCTGATCAGCGAGTATATAATGTGAAGTAACGAAGAGATAGGGAAAAGTCATCCTCCACATGTGCAGCATGACCTGTTGACACTATCCAGCAGTTTTATTTCATGATCAATCCATTTAGTTTAGTTTAGTGAGACAGCGTGGGAACGTGCCTTTCAGCCCTCTGGGTCTGCGCCAACCAACAATCACCTGTATACTCATTCTATCCCACACACTAGGAACAATTTACAGAAGCCAATTAACCTAAAAACATGCACATCTTTGGTATGTGGGAGGCAATCGGAGCATCCGGAAAAAACCCACCTGGTCACAGGGAGAATATGCAAACTCGGTACAAACAACACCCATAGTCAGGATCGAACCCCGGGTTCTGGCGCTGTAAGGCAGAAATTCTACTGTTACGCCACTGTGCTGCCCCGTCTACCAGTCTCTTTACCTGCCTCTTATTTTACCTATTGCCCATCAATTTGCTCCCAACCACTCCCTTTATTTGTTTTGTCCTTCAGATGTCAATTAATCTCGCAGCTCATCTCCAGAAGATCAGACAGTATCTGTGGAGTGAAATGGACAGATGACATTTATGGTCAGATGTCAGGATCCAGCAACTGCAGTCTCCTCTGTCATGAGAGGAATGTGCTAGCTCCTCACAAATACCGCTTGAGGTCAGGATCAAACCCAGCTCCCTTGCTAACTGTAGATCGATACAAAATGCTGGATAACTCTGTGGGTCAGGCAGTACCTCTGGAGAAAAAGGATGGATGACATTTTGTGTCGGGATCCTTCTTCAGACTGTGAAGAAGAGTCCCGACCCGAAACGTCATGCATCCCTTTCCTCCAGAGATGATGATGTTACTCCAGCACTTTATGTTTTTCTTTGGTATAAATAAGCAAAGGTATAAATCGGCAGTTCTTTGTTTCCACATTTCCCTTTGTTAACTGCTTCCTCAATGTCCCAGATGTTTCTGCTTATTTTATACATTTAAATACATATTTGCATGCAGTTAATAATTGTTTATATATAATGTGAACAGGACAATTCCCATATCTAGGTTTTCCAAAGGTTGGAATCATAACCTGTAAATATTCACTTAATATATCAAAATCATTTGCACACAGTTGTGGTTTAGACCTCAGGATTGCAGGAATATATAAAAGATTTTTATAAAATATTTAATAAAAATGATTAAAAGTTAAAAAGTCACTTAATTCATTGATTTTCTATATAATTTTAAATATTCATCTATTCCTGTCATGATCATATCCATTTTCCTTTTATTTACTCGTATTATAATGACTTCTCATTGGAGATGTTTGAGCACAAAATCATGGCTGGCAAACCCAGGCCGGCACTGTCAGAGGAGTCATCTTTCAGAAGAAATTAAAAAAAACATCTCTAATTTTTGGACAAATATGATTCCAAGGCAACATTTCACAGATAGACAGGAGATTTCTCCCAATGCCCTGTCCCTCTGCTAACATCACTAGAACTGGTTACCTACTCATTTACCTCAATGTTGTTTGTAGGACCATGCAGTACCTGAATTAGCTGCAATATTTTCTGCATACAAAACTATTTAATAGTATGTAAAGCCCTTTGGGACATTATGAGCTCATGAAAGATACCGCATAATGTATTTTGTTCTTTATTTCAACAAGGCAGTAAAACACAAAGAAAAACAGCAAATAGATAATCATCATCTCACTACTGTCACCATGTTCCAAACTAATCTGTTGTGCCCAACTAAATTGAAACTGTTATCCATTCTGGCATATTTTGGGAGGAAGAATCAATTTGTGCACCTGAACTATCCAGCTGTAGTACGTGATCCAATGGGCTTTGTAACCTGGATTTCTTCAACTATGGCAGTATGATTTTTTTTCCTTTGGCCTAATATTATAAAAGCTCAATCATATAAGCTCAGAGAAAAAAACAAATGGCATCAGGTTGTGGAATGTCTGAAGAAGGGTCCTTGCCCGCAACGTCACCCATCCATTTTCTCCAGAGATGCTGCCTGACCCGCTGAGTTACTCCAGTACTTTGTGCCTATATTCGGTATAAACCAGCACCTGCAGTTCCTTTCTACACAGACAGCTACCTATGCCTTATTTCTATATCTGAACGTGATATTAACAACATCAGGAGCAAACTGATTTTCTCAAGAAGCCAACAGCCGAGTTCAATGCAGTTTAATCAGCCGCACTTTGATCCCGGGATGTCCATGCAGTAGCGTAAGACTCCCGACCCAGCCTGCAGGTGGGAAGCTCAGAAGCTGCCGAGCTCGGCCCCAAACACCGGAGAATCAAGGAGGAGGGAGCTGCTGGTGACGATGGACATGAGGAGTGGGACGGAAGGAGAGGAACTGGGGTATTGCCTCCAACACCTTCAAGGTCAGCTGCAGGGGGCGCCCCGAGGACACAGGGTTGGGACGTCAGTTCGCGGGCCGACCCAGTAGGGGGCAACGGAGGAGGCCCTGCAGCGGCCTGGAGTTTACCTGGATCAGAAGCTGCTCCAGCACATCGAGCATCATAGAAACATAGAAAATAGGTGCAGGAGGAGGCCATTCGGCCCTTCGAGCCAGCACTGCCATTCATTGTGATCATGGCTGACTGTCCCCTATCAATAACCCATGCCTGCCTACTCCCCATATCCCTTGACTCCACTAGCCCCTAGAGTTCTATCTAACTCTCTCTTAAATCCATCCAGTGACTTGGCCTCCACTGCCCTCTGTGGCAGGGAATTCCACAAATTCACAACTCTCTGGGTGAAAGTGTTTTTTCTTGCCTCAGTCTTAAATGACCTCCCCTTTATTCTAAGACTGTGGCCCCTGGTTCTGGACTCGCCCAACATTGGGAACATTTTTCCTGCATCAAGCTTGTCCAGTCCTTTTATAATTTTATATGTTTCTATAAGATCCCCCTCATCCTTCTAAATTCCATCTACTTGGACTTTTCTAAATGGTGCCAAAGTGTGGCGACTCGTGCATGTGTGATCTATGCAAAAATAATTTCACTTTGCAGTGTACAGATGTGACAATAAAAAAAGAACCATTGAACGTTCCATAGAAATTTAACTTTCCTAATACTCACCGATATACAAAATCACTGGTGAGTATTTTAACTCCAGGATGGAACAGGTAGGCAAAAGGGATCACCTGTTCCTGCTGGCAATATACTCCGTTTACTCCTAAACCTTTACCTTGTCAACAATGACTACCAAATGAACATCAGCCCAATTAACATTAGGTAGCCCAGAACCAACTAGCAAGATGGGAAGTAGGTAGGTTGACATGAGGATGAATTGAAATTAATCGAACTGGGAATGGTGAGGGGGGTGGAAGCTGACACACCGATTAGTACGTTATACTTTTGGAAGCTCCAACAGCTCACCTCGATCACACAAAATTAAATGTTGCTTATATTTGTGAGGCTTTTTTCCTAACTGCCCAGATCGTGCATATCCCATCCAAGTCTGCTGCACAACATTGGACTGTAATCTATATCAAGGTTTGAGGCTCTGAACTGACTCAGACAGGCACCTATACATTTCAGCAGAAAGCCAGGAAAAACTGCATTTGAGCATTAGCTGGACAGTAAATGGTGCACAGCAAACTCAGCTTCTCCCTCATTTCTAACAAGCAGGCCAAGTTAAAATTGGCCATCCTATTTCAGTACGCTGGGTATTAGCACACATTACCAAAGTCCCATGCTAATAAGCAATCTCAGTTGACAGCTTTAACTATCATTCATGCAGAATTCCCCAGGGTTTGCCTTGGGTCTGTTGGATGCAATGATTCCAAATACTGGACTCATTCCACGTGAAGAGGAAAAAAGTGCCAATGGAGTAAAAAGTTCATCCAACAAGTTTCACCTCTTGTACTTTCCCATCTAAAAGAGGAAGCAAACGGAGTAAATGAGAAAACGGGAGACTGGCAAATAACAAATGTGCATCTGAGGAAGTAGGAAGAGCTATGAAGGAAAAATCTTGGAATCAGACAATAGCATGCAGATACAAGTCTCTGGTCCAAACCCCTGACAGTGTTCTTAATAGATGACAAAGTGAAACTATTTTTATTCTAAATTTTAAAGTATTGCATTCTGTTAACCCATTCATCTCTGCAACATAATGCAGATGAAACATTAAAATGATACATGCATTTGGAATCATAGAGCACAGACCCCTCACCCCAATTTATCCATGTTGACCAGGATGCCCATCTGAGCTAGTTCCATTTCCTCACATTTGACCCATTTCCCAACAAACCTTTGCTATCTGTGGATTTATTCAAATGTCTTTTTGTTGCTGTTGTACCTGCCTCAACCACTTCATCTGCCATATATGTACCATCCTCTATATGACAAGGTTGCCCCTCAGGTTCCTATTAAATCTTTCCCCTTGCCATAAATCTGTACCCTCTAGTTCCTGATTAGCCAACCCTGAGCATTCACCATTTCCCTCATGATTTTTTACACCCGTAGGGGATCACCCCTCACTCCTATCCTCCAAGGAAAGAAGTCTTAGCTTGCCCAACCTCTCCTTAAAAACCTCACTCCCTCAAGTACTGGCAACATCACTGTAAAAAATGTTCAGCATTGTTTCCAACTTCATGGCTTTCTTCTTATTGTAGGGGGACTAAAACATAGCATAATGTACCAAATGTCACCTCATCAAAGTCATGAGTCAAAGTATAGTGCCCCAACTTCTCCACTTAATGTCCTTACTGATGAAGGCCAGCTAGCCAAAAGCTTTAGTATGTGTAGGAAAGAACTGCAGATGCTGGTTTAAATCGAAGGTAGATACAAACCGCTGGAGTAACTCAGCGGGACAGGCAGCATCTCTGGAGAGAAGAAATGGGTGACGTTTCGGGTCAAGACCCTTCTTCAGACTAATGAAGAAGGGTCTCGACCTGGAACGTCACCCATGCCTTCTCTCCAGAGATGCTGCTTGTCCCGCTGAGTTACTCCAGCAGTTTGTGGCTACCTAGCCAAAAGCTTTCTTCATCACTCTGCCTACCTGTGGCTCCACACCCAGGGAACCACGAGGTTGTACTCCCAGGTCCCACTGTTTAGTTTAGTTTAGGATATACCTGTTTAGGCCCTGGAGATTCATTCATTTTATTCCTTCATACATTTTAAGGCATCCAGCACTTTCTCTACTGTCATGCATCCTATCCCCGAGGTTTCCTCATCTTTATGTCTTTCTCTGTGGCCAAATACAGAGGTGAAATGTTCATTGAGGACCTCACCCACACCCTGGAGCTCTGCACATAGATGTCCACTTTGGCTTTTGTGGGGATATCCTCTCTACCTAGTTACTCTTTTAACCTTAGTACACATAAAATCTCTTTGGATTCTTCTTACTCTTGTCTGCCAAAGCTTTCTCATGCCCTCCCAATTACCTGCTGAAGTATACTCCAGCATTTCCTATACTATTCTGGAGATCCACTTGATCCCAGCTGCCTGTTTCTAACCCATGCTTGCATCTTTTTTCAGTCCAGAGTCTCAAACCAGGGTTCCCTATTGCCAGCCTTGCCCTTCACTCTAATAGGAAGATGGAGACCTTGAACTCTCACAGTGTCACTTTTAAAAGCCTCCCACTTGTTCAATACCCATTTACCCACACACAACCTACTCCAATCAACTTTTACAACTGCCTGTAAGCTAAATACTAAGCTGCATTTTGGCACAGTTGTTGGAGCTGCTGCCTCACAGTGCCAGAAACCTGGGTTCCATCCTGACCGGCTGCTGTCTGTGTGGAGTTAGCACGTTCTCCCTGTGACCAAATCAGTTTCCTTTGGGTGTTCCAGTTTCCTCCCACATCCCAAAGACATACTGATTTGTAGGTTAAATGACCTCTGCAAAAACTGCCCCTAACGTGTAGGGAACGACTAGAGAGTGAGATAACAAACAACTAGTGTGAATGGGTAATGAATTATTGGCGAGAACTCAGTGGGCCAAAGGGGCTGTTTTCACACTTTATCTCTAAGCCATCAAAATTCACCTTGCCCCAATGTAATAAAACCTGTGGAGCAGGTCTGCTCTATTCTGTAACTATTTGGCAACTAATAGACCTATTAGTCTTGAAGTACTCCCTCACTCCCCCTCAGTACTTGCTTTGCCCTGTTTCCCAAGAGTAGTTCAAGTTTTGTCATCACCCTGGTAGGGCCTTTTATATATTACCTGAGGAAACTCTCCTGAATACATGCAATAAATTCCATCCAAAGAAATTTGGCTAAAATCTGAAGTGCCCCAAGTGAGTTTGAATGTTATTTCAAGGAGAATCCACATGAAAACGAATCTTCATAAACCACATAGAATTCCTAATTCATTTATTCTTTGTTTATTCTTAAAAAGCTGGAAATGTTTAAATTATTTGCCTGATAATGTAAAAATCCTAAGCAATTCTAAAAAAACAAGCAAAATTGGTAAGACATTTCTGTTAGAAAAAAGGTTCAGATATACACATTGACAGACATAAGGTGCCTCGGTAAAATCTACAACATAGCTTTTCTTATTTTATCTTAGAGCTTCAAGCCAGATTGTTTATATGTTAAATTATTGTAACCTATGCTGCAGTAAACCTGATGTTCACTTTTGTATAATGCGTTTTGCAAACTCATCAAACATCACTGTTGAGGTCAGACCACAGTGCTACCTGACAACCACAAATTGTGCAAAAATAGTGACTGAAGCTTAACTAACCTTTTGCCTCCTTTAACAAATACCATGAACCTAAAATATATTCAAAGGAAAACTGTGCTCTAACTGTTCTAAATCATGCAAACTCCCCTTGCTGAATTTATGAATAATTCTTATCTCATTTCCTGGACCTCAATATCTTTAATAATTGTTTGACTAATATTCTATAAATGTAGCTAGTTCTTTACAAAAATGTACTCCGGGGGAAACGGTATGCATTCACTATTTGTTGAGACACAAAGCAGTCACAATGAATGTATTATTTTCTGCTGCCAATCTCTATCGCATTGAACGCTACAGTTTTGAAACATCCTTGTCTGAAAGCAGTAATTTGGATTTGAGAATCCAACTGACAGAAAGGAAGTGTAACTGTTTCAGAACTCTTTGATAATATTTGTGGAACACCCATGTTTTGAACTGAGATGTATGTGGAGGTGGCGAGGAGGAGGAAGATTCATGGATGGCTTGTGACCATATCCCCATTCTCCAATCCACCATCTCAGCCAGTAGTGCTATTACCAAACTACTTTTAGCAACAGACATAGAAGGCCTTCACCAACATCATCACTGACCAAGCTGACTAAAGTTCGTATATAGAAAGAGTTGGAAATCTGGTGAAGATATGACACAGAAAAATCCAAGCAGCATGCTGATAAGTCAGGTGATCAATGGCACAGCCAACAAATCAGATCAAAGCTCCAAGGACCTGCTATATATGTTATGCATGGGAATGGATAATTCAACAATAGTAAGAAGAGAAAGCTCTGCTAACTGTCTTATCTTCAGTGATGGCAGAGCAAAGAAAGAATAAATGAAAGATGACAAATAAAATATTTGAACCCATTTGTTGACATAAATTTTAATTTGCAATCTATTACAATCCCTTTCTGAAGCGATATATACTGTTCTTTAGAGGTCTTTAGAAAATTCACTCCATACAATATCAAAGCCAGCTACAATACAGATGTTTTCAAATTGTAGCACTATCTCTCTATAAATCACCCTTACAACTTGGGTATCCGCTCAATAAAATGTTAAATTACCCAATTAATAGTAGACCAAATCCACAATACTCAATTCCCCCTTTGTCTATACTCTAAATAGAAAGAAGGACATTTTCATCATTCGTGCAAATAAGGGGCATTTACTAACTGCTAATAAGTAGGGAAGATTCAAACAAGAGGACATGATTTGAGAATTAAGGGACAAAAGTTTAGGGGTAACATGAGGGGGGACTTCTTTACTCAGAGAGTGGTAACTGTGTGGAATGAGCTTCCAGTGGAAGTGGTGGAGGCAGGTTCGATTTTATCATTTAAAAATAAATTGGATAGGTATATGGACGGGAAAGGAATGGAGGGTTAGGGTCTGAGTGCAGGTAGATGGGACTAGGTGAGAGTAAGTGTTCGGCACGGACTAGAAGGGCCGAGGGCCTGTTTTCCATGCTGTAATTGTTATATGGTTATGGTTAATGCTCGACAATTCATTTCCAGACCTCATTGTACCCTTGATCCAAACATGGTGAATAAGCTCATTACCAGAGATGAAATGACAGCAATTGTCCTTCACATTTAGGCATTATTTCTCAAAGAGTCTCAGTACGGACCCAGCGGAAAATTGAAGTCAATGAGAATTATCTATTGCCCCCCTATGTTGCATTCAACTGTTGATGGTGAAGTCTCGGGGGAGAAAAGAGATGAGTCACTGGATAACCCATTTGTGATCTATTTTAGTATCTGTGACAATTCCCAAATCCACAAGTTCAAACATCTAGAGAGTTTAGGTGTTTAGGAACGTAACCATATCCAAGTTCTCACCCAAACACCTACAATCCAGTCAGCGCTACAGAAAATGTTAGAAATTATAAGTAGGGACATTACTAGCTATCATTTGAACTAGTGTGAATTGATGAGTGAAAGCAAGCAAGGATTTCTTAAAGGGAAATTGTGTTTGATTAACTTGATTGATCAATTGTGATGAGGTAAAGTTAATGGGGAAGAGCATTGATATATTGTGTAAGGACTTTCAAAAGGCACTTTAAAAAGTGCCACGTAAAAAGTTCATCATCAAGACTGATGAAAGAGAATTGGAGCAGTATGGATAGAAAATGAGTTAAATGATGTGAAATAATGATGAGAACCCAGGGACCTGTGCAGTGATGTTCCCCAGATATCAGTGGAGTCACATACTCAATCAAAGACCTATACAGCATGGAAACAGATCCTCCAAACCAAATCATCCATGCCAACCAAGGCTCGGAGGCAAAACTTTAATATCAGAGAGGAAAATTTAAAGGAGATGTGTGGGATGTTATTTTTACACAGAGAGAAATGGGTGTGTGGAACACACTGCCACGGGAAGTAGTGAAAGCAAATTATGTTGGTGACATTTAAGAGACCTATAGACTGGCACCTGAATAAGCAGGGAATGGGGGGATGTGGATCACATGCAGGCAGAGGAGATTAGTTTAATTTGGCATCATGTTGAGTGTAGACATTGTGGGCCGAAGGGCCTGTTTCTGGGCTGTGCTGTTCTATGTTCCACAAAGTTTACATTATAAACAGTATATATAAAATGATGATAAATACAATAATAAATACAATGATTACTGCAAAATGGCAGACTTGTGTAAGATTGTCGTGCAAACCCCAAGCAGTACAAAAGAATAAAGCAGTACAATATTGGAATAAACATTGAGGTAGAGTTAAGAGTAGGAGCACATGGCAACACCTCAGGCAAGGAAGTATAAAAGAGGTGATTAGTTCAGGAATAGTATAGTAGTGGGGAAGAGGCAAGTTTTCAATCTCCTGTACCGTCTCCCAGAAGGTAGAAGAGAGAAAAGAGAATGGCCTGGGTGGCAAGCATCCTTGATGATACTTCCAGCTTTGTGGAAGTATCATCAAGGAACACATTGTGAAGATGGACTGAATGGAATCGACTGAGCTGTGTTCAGCACTCCCTGTAGGTTCAGATGTTCAAGAGCAGACAGCTTCTGTACAAACTGAGATGCATCCAGTCAGAATACTTTCAGTAGTGCATCTGTAGAAACACAAAATATGGAAGTGTAGTGAACTGCGAAGGAGAAGGTTGTAGACTTGAAGAGGCTATAGACTGGATGGTATTTGATGAAATTTAAAGCAAGGTGTCATGTTTTGGAAGAATGAAGAGAAGCGATGTAAACGAGAGGCCATGATCATAAAAAGGGATCCAGGGGCCGAAGGAGATGTGAAGGTACATATGCATAAATCATTGGATATAACAGGTCAGGTTGAGAACACTGTTCAAAGATTCTCAAGGGAACATTTCTTTTATTAGTAGAGGCATCGAGTCAGTCAAGTCGACTTTTATAAAAGAAGTTCACAAAGTTGCAAATGCTGGAAGTCTGAAATAGAGACAGAAAATACTAGAAGCACTCAGCAGGTCAGGCATTATCTGTGCAAAGTCAAAGACCCTTACGGGGCTGTCCCACTGCACGAGTTAATTCAAGAGTTCTCCCGTGTTTCCTCTGATTCAAACTCGGAGAATTACGATAATGGCCGCTCGTAGGTACTCGGGCCTCTCGTGGACATTTTTCAACATGTTGAAAAATCTTCACGAGTCTTCCCGAGCTTACCACGTTTCCCGGGTACCTGCCGTTAGCGTTACGAGCCACTAAGAGACGTCCAGAGCTCCGACGTACCCGCTACGTACATTCTACGTGCTTCCCACGAGTTTAATTTTTTTTTAACTCGGGAGAGCTCTTGGGTGAACTCAAACAGTGGGACAGGCCCATGTCAGAACTTTAACAGTTCTTGAATTCCAAGATCCCTCCAGATCTTTCTCTTCTTCACTTTCCTCCTAACGACAATTCTTTATTGGCTGTTCATGGAATATGGACTATGGAATAAATCGCCCATTTCCAAACCATCTAGAACATTCCCGCTGTTATATTTATAAAATACTGATTCACAACTGCAATGCATGTCCACCACATTATAGGATAGATGCGAGCATGCAGTAGAGTTACAGTGTGATGCAGCACTGACACAGGCTCTGTAGCCCAGCAAGTCCACTTTTTATTCTCACCAAGTTCTCCCCACAGATTCTACCACTCACTGACACAAGGGACAATCTAGAGTGACCAATTAACCTACCAATCCACACATTTTTGAGAAGTGTGAAGAAACTGTGCAACCTCTATACGGAGAGCGCCCGAGCATGGGCACTGTGGGCTGGCTGTTCATCCATCAGCACCATTGTGAAGTGGGCCTTTCATTCTGTACAGAGATTGAAGAAGCTGGTGTTTTTACTTAGAAAAGAGGTGGTCTCAAGAACCGAAGAATGTTGAATGAAGGTGAGTAGCTACAGAGCCGAGCCAAAAGAGATTTTTTTTAAAGGCAGTGAAGTATTAAGATATAAAATATATTGCATGGTTGGTGGCTGAAGAAAGGTGGAGGCAATTAATTTGTTGCATTCAATAGGGAACTGTACAAGATACTTTTTAAAATAAATTTTGAAAAGGAAAACAAATTTGCAGAGCAACAGAGTAAGAGAGACTAGGGACTAGGGAGTGGGACTAGTTGGCCTGCTCTTGTATTGAGTTAGATGGATACAAAAAGCTGGAGTAACTCAGTGGGAAAGGCAGCATCTCTGGAGAGAAGGAATGGGTGACATTGCGGGTCGAGACCCTTCTTCTTCTCGACCCGAAACATCACCCATTCCTTCTCTCCAGAAACGCTGGCTGTCCTGCTGAGTTACTCCAGCTTTTCGTGTCCATTTTCGTTTAAACCAGCTTCTGTAGTTCCTTCATACATACTTGTGTTGAGTTTTCCCAATTGTGATGGGGAATGGCAGCAATCTCTGCCTCCTTGTAATCCAGTACCAGCAACCTCCACTGTTGCTGAACCAAAAACCGAGAATTCCCCACTTATCAGTACTGTGGGAGTCACAAAAAATATTGCAGATGCTGTAATCTTGAGCAAAACACAAAGGGCTGGAGGAACTCAGCTGGCTGGGATTAACCCAAAATGGTGTCTGTCCATTCCCTCCATAGATGCTGCCAGACCCACTGAGTTCCTCCACTTTGTGTTTTGTACTGTGGTAATACCTTCATATCCCTGGCAGATGCGGTTCTTACTACTACCACCTCGAGGATATTTAGGGATAGCTAATAAATGCTCATCTTGCCAAGATTTCCTCAACCCATAAAGATTAATTTAATATCTTATATTTTCTACACAATTTAATGATTTAATGTGCATGGCCCAATTTTAGTAGATCCTCGTGCACTAGGGTTGTACATTGCTTTTCATCTTTCCACAATGATACTAGTTTTCCTTTGGATCAATATTATTGCTTCCAATCTATTAAAGTAACAGCTAAATGAAATGGCACCCCTGAAAACAAGTTTATTAAGGTCATTAATTATATTGAACGTTTCAAGAGTTCTATTAGCTTTGAAATAGTTATAGATAAAGACTGGGTGGGGTGCAAGATAAAATTCTGAACTTGAACAAGTCTAACTTTGATGATATCAGTCAGGAACTTGCTAAAGTTGATGGGACTTGGTTGTTTGCGGGCAAAGGGACATCCATACTGTGGGATGCAATTTAATGTGTGACGATGAGAGTTCAAGGCATGAATGTTCATGTTAGAGTGGACAAAGCAGGTGGGTCGAAGGAAGCTTGGATGATGAGATAAATTTTAGTACTAGTCTGGAAGGACAAGTAAGTATGGGCCACGTATAGGCAGTTTGGATCAAGTTTATCCCTGGAGGAGTTTCCTGATGTTGATGTGACATCATGGTCAGCATGGACAGGTTGGCTCGGAAGGTCTATTTCATGCTGTATGAGTCAATTACTATGTTAATACTATGGATATTAAATTATTAGTGCTCTTAGTACTAATCATATATTATTTAGTAATTTATGTTATTAAATGAAGTTACATTTGCAGAATTCCTTTCATGATTTCAACCAAACGGCAATACCTTCGACAAATAGTGATATTTAAATACCACCCTGGTTTGTCAGAACATTTTTGCTCAAATTGAAACAACAACCTTCCGAATCAGAAGCAAGAACGTCTTTGTTTTTAATACTTTTCCATTCTCTGTACTAGCTCAAATCCTAAAGGACAACATTTCATGTAACTCCTTGTGATAATTATGGATTTAATCATTTAAACTGCTAACAATATTTTGTTTTATGTATCACAACACAGGGAGGAGGCCATTCAGCACATCAGATCAATGTCGATTCCCAGCAGAATAATCCAGTCATTCCCACTGCCCATCTTCCTACGACCCTCTACCCCTGAAACGTACTCTCTCTCACATGCCTATCATTGCTCCCTTGATCTTTTTCATCACTACACAGTAATTTGCTCATAACCAGGACTGTGTAAAATGTTGATAGTTCTCATGGTTTGAGTATTTTTGAGTGTGGCCATTATTTTCAGAACATCAGACTTGAGGAGGGAAGTTAAATGCAGTAGACAGAGTGTTGAACCCTGCCCAATCACACTAGGTGTATAACATGCACACAACTAACCACCAATGGTTTAAAACTCTGCTACTGAAACTCAATTTTCACAAGGATTCCATTAAATTATACCGCAGATTGTTGCAATGTAACGTACTCCACATAACTCTTCCACAAACATATTCCTTGACAGATCATTGGGATTTTGCACAGTCAGGAAAAATAATTTGGTCAAATTTTCAGGTAATCCTTTTTGCCTTTGTAGACTAGCTTAAATTATCGGCCAAAACTGTTGGTTTCTGTAAGCCGGTCAAGGCTTACAGAAACCCTTCTTGCATAAACTCTGTATCTATAGATTCTGCCTTCAAGAAAACTACATATAAATGTAGGCATAAATATTAAATAATGTTTACTGATTTTGTAGCAGTACCTATCAACCTTACTGTCTGATTGCTAAAGCACAAAACCACATCAGCCTTTGAGGAATGAGAGGATCAAATATCCATCTGGGAAGAAATCTACCATCCTTTACTGAACGTCTAAATGTATCTCCAGACCCGAGAAGTTTTAACAGATCTCTGAAACATCTTAGCGTTCAAGGACCATCCATGATTAGAAATAAATGCGTGTCCGGTCATTGGCACCCATATTCCATGTACAAATGTAAAACAACTCATTTCATTTTGCTTAGCAAGAAGACATGAAATTTGATGATTTTTTCACACCACATTAAATCCTAACAGAAACCCTGCTTATTGAGGTATCGCAATTTACTGTTGCAATTTACTGCTCTGGCTGGTCCAAATCCCGAGTTAGTGAAACACCCTCTCGGTTTGAGTCTAGGATATGAATCAAAAATGTTACATGGAGGAACAAAGGTTCCTGAACTTCAGGGTAAAGAGGTAAAGTTAGCAGTTTTAACTCAGTTTACATTGTCTGAGCGACCTATCACTCGACTTTCTGGTGAATTGGAGATGAAGATGGGATATTTGGCAGAAAACATTCCGTGCCTGACCTTCAGGAATATGTATAGAGGCGACTTATTATGGCAGATCGGGGTAGGTCAGACAACAGAGCTCAAAAAATAGAAAATGAATGTGCAATTGATGTGGCCTAGATAATACTCTGATCATCTTTAACTTGATGTGTGACATTGAACATGCATTTATTGACCACAATCTGAAGTTGTCAACTCAAAAGTTATGTTAATTAAAATAAATGATACTTATTCTTACATAAATGTCATTGACATGAAGATAATAATAAGGGATAATAATCAACTTGATAATAATCAACTTGAAAATTGGAGAATTTGCAGATATTTCACTATTTAAAAACAAATAATAAATGGAATTCAATGAAAAGATAAAAGGTGAGCAAAATAAACAGAAGCATGAAATATTTAAAACTGATATTGGAGATAAAAGATTGGGTTAATACAGTAGATAATTAGTTTGAAGGCAGAATTATTTAACTGTTCATCTTTCATTTCTGAGATCAAATCTCAAGGTCTGCATTGTATTTTACTATAAAACATCACTCGGGGCAACCACAGTGTTAAATGTTTCATATGGACCTGATCTGTTCTTACTCCATCTCATTGCATCATCTCACTTTCTAATTCCTTTCATCATCATGTATAGTTTCCCCTAAAATATATCTGTCCATCTTATGTTTTTATGTGCATTCCATCGTAAACCTGTAATGGCAAGCTCCTGATTCAACTTTCACAATGCAGATAGCATAAAAGTCTCTTCTATCTGCTGGATATTCTTAATCCTGCTTCCTGTGACACCTACATAAGGCATTGTCAGAAGAAGGCCACATCTATCATCAAGGATCCAGCTCATGCCCTCTTCTTGCTGTTATCATCAGTCAGGAGGTACAGAAGCCTGAAGTCCACTACCACCATGTACAGGAACAGCTACTTTCCTACAACCATCAGGTTTTTAAACCAACCTGCACTACTCTAATCTTACCTTGACAATGGAACACGACAAATCACTTCTTGTTCTACCTTGGACTTGTCTTATAATTCTATTTTGCGCCTCCATCTTGTGGAATTTGTTTAATTATGTATAATTTAGACTTACCAGTACCTCACCCTACTCCTGCATATGCCAATAAACAAGACAATTTGACTTGACTTTTATAGAAATGTCAACATCTTCCTCTGAGATTACTTAAAGGCTTTTTGGTGGAGAATGGAATAATTGTGGATGCTGAAGATGCTGAACCAGGATGGAAGAGCACAGAGGAAATAGATTCTTTGCATATTCTGAGCAGAGAAGGTACTATATAAATCATTTCATTTTTTTAAATGCTGATCTGAAAATAGATTGTGCCAGCATTGTGTGCACATAAGGTGGGAAAATATAAATTTCCCAGAACTAATATTTTGCACTTCCAGTGGCACAAGATTTTTTTTTTTTAAAAGGCTTTCAAAATAAAAGTTAATAAAATTGGTTAATATTCAATGTGAGATACTCTGGAAAAAATATGCCAATTAGATTAAAATCAGGGCTAGAATAAAAGGAGGCCAGAGTCTCAAGGACAGTATGGTGGAGTGTGGGAGAGAGTGGGATTATGCTGAAAACACCAAGAAACAATTGACAGGGTACCCTGCCCACTATTTCATCCAAAATGTCATCTGCCTATATGATAATATATTTTTTCACATACCTGCCTCACTTGAAGGAGATAGACACAAAAACCTGGAGTAACTCAGCGGGACAGGCAACATCTCTAGAGAGAAGGAATGGGTGACGTTTCGGGTTGAGACCCTTCTTCAGACTGGTTAGGGATAAGGGAAACAAGAGATATAGACGGTGATGTGGAGGGATAAAGAATAATGAATGAAAGATATGCAAAAAAGTAACAATGATAAAGGAAACAGGCCGTTGTCCTTAGAGGAGAGGTGCAGGAAAATAGTCACCAGTCCCTTATTCTTGTTAAAGTCTCAGATGGTTATATTTTAAGTCAGTGCGCCAAATTCATAGTGAAAATAAATATCACATTCTAAAACATTAAAAGTAATTTGTGTCTGAAGCTAATCATTTTAATTTTGCAGAATAATTAAATTTAGGTCATTGCTTTGAATGCTATTTTCTGCCATACCTAGCAGCAGCGAAGTAAATCCTGCAGCGGCTCATTCTGAACATTGTTACTACGAGTACATCTCCTCACCAAATTAAAAAGCATATGCCTGCAGGCAGCAAGGTCAAGACTATATTCAGGCATAGGTTGATAATGACATCACAAATATGCCAAGAAATGCCCATGTCCAACACAAGCATCTCATCACTTAATCATGTCATTCAATGGCATTGCCATCACCAAATCCCTATCATCAATGTACTTGAGGGCCATTATTACTGGAACATAAACTAAACCAGTCACATAAAAACTGTCGCTCCAAGAACAGGTCAGAGACTGAATATCCTGTGGCAAGTGACACACCTTCAAACACCATGGGATTTAAAGGCACATGTCAAGAGCAGGGTGAAATGATTTCCACTGCATGAGTGTAGCATTAATAAATCTCAAGAATCTTCACACCAGATCAAAGCACACTGCTTGATTGCTGCCCATAGCCACCCTAAAAGTTCAATCCCTTCATCGCTAGTGTGTAGCAGCTACTGTGTGTACCCTTTACAAAAGGAACAATCATTGCAAACCCATGCTACTCCAACAGCACTTCCCAAAGCTATGCCATCCTCCAGCCACACGGAATACCACCACCTTCAGTTTTTTATCCACTCTGCATACTATCATGACTTGTCACTGGACTTGAACCTTGGAACTTCCTACAAATTGCACTGTAGGAATACCTTCAGCAGAATACCTTCTCAAAATCAATGTGAGGTGGACAAGTAATTCGGGGTGAAGTAATATTATCCTTGCAAGTGATGCTCACATCTTGATATTGAATTAAAAAAATAAAATAAACATAAAATTCCAATACAAATTGAAAACTACAATGTTTAGAAAATGTTAACTCTATTCATGCAAAAGCAAGATATTGTCAATATGTTTCAGGTCAATGAGCATTAGCAAAGCTGGGATGGATGAACAAAATTTGAGATCCAGAGAAAAGAGAAGATGTCAGGGGGAAATAAATAGAAACATTTGATAAGGTGTTCAACAGGAAAGGTTTAATGACAATAGGGATAATAAGGTAGCTGATGGAACAAATGAGAGAACAGAACTTTGGTTGAAAATTAGTGAATATATGTGGGAAGATAAATTATCATCTGGAATGATTTATGGAAGGTCCTCTGAATGCTCAAAGAGTGAAATAAAAATGTTGGAAATACAACATTTTTGAAAATGTTGATCAATGATTAGACTGGAAGGCTGCATCTTGCCTCTGTGTATAACTGTTAAATTCTTAAGCTTGATGCCAAATATCATCGGCAATCACTTGCCTTCTCTACTTCCATCTCTGCATCTTAAAATGTATCTATTTCTAACTTAGCCCCCAATCTATCTGTGGAATTCTCTGCCCCAGAGAGTTGTAGAAGCTAGTTCATTTTAGAGATTTAGAGTGGAGGAAGCAGCATTTCTAAAAGAGCAGGCAAATTGGGATCTGGTGCAGATGAGGCTTATGATAAACCATAATCACAATGAAAAGCAGAATAGTCGAAGACCAGGTGGCCTCCTCCTGCTCAAGTTTCCTTGCATTCTTATGTTTCTGCATGTATCCAAATCCAACCAAAACAGAACACAACAAAGGACATAAATATATCAAAGGAGCTACTGAAATAATTTTTCTTTCATGTGCATTTTTATGCCTGAATATTAGTAATGCAAATTGGACGAGTGAAGGTATATTATATACCTGGTGAATCAGAGTGGGATACACTGGAAAAAGAGGTCCACAAGCACAAACAGATTCCCAAACCACACTCATGATGCACACATGCACACACACTATATTAAAACTATTTAAATTCCTTTCACATTGTTACAACCAGATAAGCACCAGTTAGAGTACATACTGTGATTTTAAACTATTTTAAACATATTTGGCTTTGCCTGGGAAACTGAAGGGTAAAGTCATATGGATTCAATTTGGAAAAACAATGCAAAGCTGCTGAGTCTCCCATTATTTTAGCAATACAGCAGACGTTGAATGCAGCCCAACAAAACCACGATCGTATAGAAACTTTGCTAACTTTTAATTTCCATTTGAATATTTCCAGTGGGAAATATTCTGTATAAAAATCAAAATATGCCCACATACAGCCATCACACATTGGTTGAGGTACAGTAGGTCATGATTTCTTGTCAATATATCTAATGCAAAGATGTGCTGAAACATTTTTTGAGGTTTTCTAATGAGCAATTAAAATCATTTTCAAATATATTAAAATTAAGGACGTATGGCAATTGATTAATCATGTCTTTTAATGTTAACAATCTCTTTTGAAGATTTAGTGATACCTTTAATTTAATTAGTTCTGAAAATCTGAAAATTTAAGTTGCCTGTGGCCTTCAAAATACTCAATCCAAGAATGGGTATTATTCAATTTATTATCAACATCCTTGACTGTTAGTAATCTCCCAAAAAGATTTAGTACAATAATTGGATTTATTTTCTGCAGTGAATATGCAAAATTCAATTTCTTTGCCTTTGGCTTGACAGATATAGTTATCTCAATTACATTTGCTTTATTTCAGCTTTAAAATAAAAGTGAAATATTAATGTGGTGTATTATACTTATAACTCATTAGCATGTGGAGGAAAAGTTGTCTGCTTTATGCAGAAAATTATAACAAAGACTATTCTCAGGCTCTGAATTTGGCTTTTAAATTTCCTGTCAACATGTAAAGTCATTTAAAAGAAAATCTTGATCTTGACATGGCTTGTAGCTTAGCTGGTAATAAATTACTTCTGGAAACCTTATTGCTCATTTTGCATGAAAAACATCCGACTGTGGTAACTAATTTGAATGCTAAACAATAAATAGGCATTCAATAACATTAATAATTCTGTCTCCATGGTCACAGTGTAATATATATCATGGCGCAGCGATAGGCTTGCATGTTATTTAAATTGATTTATTGTTCATTTACTCTCAGGAAATGATAAATGTACCATTAAATTTAATTTCCTCTTCAATTAAATACATATGTTACTCAGTTTACTTTGGTTACTATAAAAATATCTCCAAACCCAACTTCTACTGGTCTAAAAAAGGTTTAAAAATCAAAGTAGCAAAATGGTAGAGTAATTTCAAATGCGTCACAGACCGCACATATACTTATCCCATCTTAAATTATTTATATTCTCAACCAAATAGAAACTTTAGCATTGCTGAATGATTATTTTTTATAATAGATTACTAGAAGTGGGTGTCATTAGCAGAGCCAGTACTAATACCCTTCAGAAACTAATGGCAGAGCATATGTTCAAATGCACTGTCGTCTCTGGTGAATGTCTTTCCTCAGTGCTGTTAAACAAGTAACTCAAAGTTTTCAATATTGATGATGGAGGAATGGTGTTATATTTCCAAGTTTGCATATTATATCACTTGGAGAGCAATTTGGAGATGGTGGCATTCCCATTTGCCCACTGCATTTGGATAATGGAAGTATTGTGGTGTGTAAAGTTTTTTTTAAAAAGAAAAACAGGCTTTAACAAACTGCTATACTGCATCTTGTCGATGGCAAATGCTTCAATGTCAGTGCACAGATAATGAAAGAAGTGCATGTTTATCTTAATAGTGTCGGACATTCTGATCGTGTGAGCTATTTTTCTCGTCATTCTCTTCAACATTGTTGAAACAGCAATTATCCAGAAGGAAGAGAGGTTTTCATCATACCCCAGACTTTATACTTAGTGGATGGAAAAATAATTTTATTGGCCGTGAGGTGAGAGACAGTTGACGGCACGGAAAGACGGCACCCGGGAAAGGCTGGGTTAGTACCTCAGTCTGTATCTCTCGTGAGAAAGTCACCCAATAAAGCTACGGAAAGGCCTAATGAACCACCATGGCCTAAAAATCCATTAGGCCAGAATGAAATGCTCGGAGAAGGAGAAAGAGGTGCAGCGCACGGGCCTTGAACCTGGTGAGATGCAGGAGGAGCCCGGCCAGGACTCACCCCACAGAGCCCAGTCCCTCCACGCACTAGAGTCTCCCAACCCCTGCAATGTAGTTATTAAGAAGGCTGATCCGTGGGCGTTTGCTGCTGGGACGCAAGTCGGGGCCTGATCAACCCCGGCTGGGACGCCTGGGCGAGGGTGTCTGATGTTGCGAGACCCGAAACACCCGATGACCCCAGATCACATCACTGAGGATGCGTCCCAGCGCATCTAGAAGATGGATATTTTTCCCAGTTATTGCAGGTTATCCTGTCTCTGGTCTGCTTTTACAGCTATAATACTTGGAGCTGGTCCAGTTGCATTTAATGGACAACTGCAACTTTGTTTTTAGACCTGAGGGTGGTAATGCTACAGAGTGGCAGGAGTAAGTAGCCATTGCCTTGCATTTGTGTATTGACTATTACTTGGCAATAAACAGCCCAAAGCCACATCTTGGCCATACTGTGTGCAGACATAAATTGGTCCACGATTTCAGGCATTAAGGATGAATACAATAAGTATTCCCATTTCTCCTCCACTGTCACAATTACCTTACTTTAGAGGGGAGAGAAGGGGGGAGAAGGAGTGGAGACAACGTTTAAGAAGCCAGAGATACACGGCTGTGAAGCTTGGCGGACATTAAGATTACCGGTCGGTTATCCTTGGTTCTGAAAACTACTGCTTACGTTTTTTTTTCCCAATGAGCCAATGAAATTCACCGGCTACAACCTATGAGAACCTATGACAACTTTTGATCTCCTGGCAACGCACTAGTACTGCTCTTACGGCACGAGAATTCTCGCTACTCTCCATGGCGGCTTCATTCTAGTCACCGCTAATTTTTCAACATGTTTAAACATTCGCGGCGACCATAATGAGGTCGCAAATAGTTTCCAGAATACGGGAACTCCTCGCGACCATGAAGGCGACTCCCCAGCAACCACCCGTGAACATATGGCGACCATGCAGTCGCCTAAGTGGGACAGGCCCATGTCAATTATCAGGTAAATTGTCATCATAGCATCTGAGAATAGTGACCAATCTGAAAGGCATGTTCCACTGATTCAATCAACCAAGAGCAACATAGACAACTATTCCAGACTCATTCATCGTTTACCTGAATAACAGCTCTGCAAGCTTTGAATTCTAATAGCTGCACAAGGCTTGGAACTCTCCTAATAACAATATTAAGTAAACATCCAATTGTCTTTCTGTTTCCTCTATACAAAGGAGAACATAAGGGACATAGATACATAGATACATAGAAAATAGGTGCAGGAGTAGGCCATTCGGCCCTTCGAGCCTGCACCGCCATTCAATATGATCATGGCTGATCATCCAACTCAGTATCCCGTACCTGCCTTCTCTCCATACCCCCTGATCCCTTTAGCCACAAGGGCCACATCTAACTCCCTCTTAAATATAGCCAATTAACTGGCCTCAACTACCCTCTGTGGCAGAGAGTTCCAGAGATTCACCACTCTCTGTGTGAAAAAGTTTCTTCTCATCTCGGTCCTAAAGGATTTCCCCCTTATCCTTAAGCTGTGACCCCTTGTCCTGGACTTCCCCAACATCGGGAACAATCTTCCTGCATCTAGCCTGTCCAACCCCATAAGAATTTTGTACGTTTCTATAAGATCCCCTCTCAAAGCAGATTATTATCAAAACTGCCATCTGATGTCTTTTTTACTACGGTCCTCATTATTATGGATACCAGTATCTACCAATTCAGTGTGAAAACACTTCAATGGTATTCTACCAGACACCTGAGTGGACTAGGCTCAGTAAAACATGTTAACCCCAATAACATGGTATAACTGTGCAAGAACGAGCAACTGCTTTTATGAAGATGTGTTAGTACAACAGTGACTGCCATCTGTTCAACAATACACCAAAGTCCTCTGATATAATCTATCTTTTAAATAACAGATAAAGTTGACTTGGCCAATTGACAGCTATAACTCTTCATACACAATTGATAGGGGATGCAAGAGGTTATTAATGGTTTCACCAAGCAAAATCTACTTGCAAACCACTGATATTCAATTTTGTTTCTATCAGAATATTGAAGCTTCACATTCCAATATAATCTTAGTCCTGGTGCAAAATTGAGTTGTAAAGCAATGGAAGCAACTATCTTTCATAGCAAAGGATCCATTGGCCAAGATGCTACCAAGGAACAGCAAAATAACTGGTGGGATTTATCAACAGGGTTTGGAATCACATCTAATTTAAAGAAACGTTAGTCATTAGAATTCAAGAACATCACTGCCTGTTTCATACAGATATCTTTCCTTTATCAGACATAGGGTTTGAACTTTCAGCTTCAATTGTTAGTAACTGAAAGAGCGCCCACAGCCTATTAATACCATGTTTCATTATATTTTTTACACACCCATTTTATAGCATCAGTCATGTATTTGCTTGAAAAATGTTCTCAAAATCTAGAATATTTAAATCCATTGCTAACTAATCACTTGTATTTGTCAATAGGCAATAGGCTGTGGTAGACAGACTGTGTAGTAATACTACATGGAAGAAATCCTGGAATAATTAAACTTTGCAGCAAAGGCAAATTGGATGGCTCAGATATTATCATTGGCTCTATCAATACAGTTGCAACTTATTATGGAAGTTAAAAGATGATGCATTTGCCTACTCCTCTGTTGCAACTTACTCCTCTGTTATTAGGTTTCTAAATGCTCCCTCCATAAGCTGGGGTACTGTCTGGTTCACCTCTACTCCATTGGAGACGTTGCTCTTGTCTATGGAACTGGTGCACTACAAGGCTGAGAACCATATTCTGCACTGTGTGGTTTCCCCTGTGCTCTTTCTATTATACTTGTACTTGAAGTTGGGTTGATTGCATTTATTATTGTATTATCTGATCTTATTGGATAGCATGCAAATCAAAGTTTTTCACTGTACCTCAGTACACATGACACAAAACCAACACAATGATTACACACCAAGTAATTCAAGCCTACTCTTAAAGTGGAGCTCGTTAGTGAACTTTCCTCAGTATTCAAGCTGCACTTCCTGAAGTGGTGAAACGGGCCATAGTGGTTCCCAGCAAGTGTTGCACAACTAGACCGTGATAATAACTTGAGAAAAACAATATATGAATCACACAAGTGGCAGTTGGTGATAGCACCAATGGGTGGCCTACTCCTGCACCTATTTTCTATGTTTCTATGTTTCAATTCATAGTCCAGGTTATCAGAATTACAAGGCAGGATTCCATAAGTGGGTCAACCCTTGTTTCACAGTAGGGGAAAATATATCAATATCAACTTTCTGGCTTTCCAATCACGGTCCTAAGGTAAATAAACTATTTAATTCAAGATTAATTATGCATCTTGATTAAGATCTTGATTATCTTCCAGTTCCCAGTAAGTGTGAAGCTAATTCAATGAGGCTTGCACAAATAATTAACTATGTTAAATCATAAAGCCATCTTTACACCCAAAATCTCACTCCTGCAAATTGCCATCATTTTGAAGCCTTAATACAGAAACTGCACGCAATATTCCAAGGACGATTGCACTTATGAGATTTTTGCATCTTTAGGATTTGGGACACCTTGTTAATGACAATGACCTGATACTTTGATCCAAATCATTAAAGATAGCAGCTTAAATACTTTTTTCCTTAAAATTCCCTTAAACACTTCCTTTCCCCATGGTGAGACAGTAATGTTACTACAATTTCAGGAAGGGATTTCTCACTGGGGAAATTGACAACATGTACAGATATGATGTAGGTAAGTACATGGCACTCCCCACTCGCTGTTGACCAAACAGAACTGCATAAAAATATCTCTTGTCCTTAGCTAAGCTGTGCATAAAACATGTTAACCTATATTTGCTTTAGCACATAGAATAATACAGTACAGAAACAGACCATTCAGCACAACTCAACCATGCTGACAAAGATGCCTATCATATGCCAGGCATTTTCCTGCCTTGGGCCCCACATTAAATGTAGAGAAGTACAGCACAAGAACAGGCCCCTCAGCCCACATTTCAATTCCTTTCCTATCCATGAACCTGTCCAAATGTCTTTTTAACATTTTACCTGCCTCTACCGCCTCCTCTGGCAGCTCGTTCCATATACCCCATACTCTGTATGACAAACATACTCCTCAGATCCCATTTATATCTATTCCTTCTCACCTTAAATCTCTAGTTTCAGACTCCCCTAACCTGGGAAGAAGAATGTGATTTTCTGCTCCATCTGTGCCCCTCATAATCTTATAAACCTCTATAAGATCATCCGCCAGCCTCCTTCACTCCAAAGCAAACAAACCCAGCAGATCAGCCGAGATAGCTCAGTTGGGAGAGCATTACCCTGAAGATCTAAATGTCCATGGTTCAATCCCAGGTTTCAGCAATACTGGCGTTTATTTCTGGGAGAGGCAAGAGAATGGGGTTAGGAGGGAGAGATAGATCAGCCATGATTAAATGACGGAGTAGACTTGATGGACTGAATGGCCTCCTACTGCTCCTATCACTAATGAACATGCTTATCTAACCTCGCCTTTCAACTCAAGCCCTCCAGTCCAGCCAACATGCCTGTGATTTTTTTTCTGCACCCTCTATAACTTAATCACATCCCTCCCCTAGCATGGCATCCAGAACGACACACAGTCACAGCCATCTTCTCAATTAGTAACGTTTAGTAAGTGAAAAAATCATTAAAATATATTGAATTGATGCAATAGTTCCCATCTGACTAGTTAGCTATAGATATAACAAAAATTTAAAGGACCATAAGTACCCATAAAGTATTTTATGACATCAAGTTCAAAGCCAAGAATTGGCAAGAGTCTTTGCCTGACTGAATTATACATATGGGCATAAGAACTGGCAAAAAATTAACAGGGAAAAAAATCATAAATTCCTCATCTGCTTCTACATTCAATAAAATCTAGCTGTTCCTGCATATCATTCACATCCCTATGTACCACCAGTGTCTATTAAAATTGACTGATCTCCACTTTCAGAGTATTCGATGACAAAACATCCCACAATCCACAGGAAGAATCAAATAATTTTTGAAATGTTGACAGTTGCATCAGGATACAAGTGACAGGAAAAAGGAAGCATGGAAAGGAAAGGGAGCCAGCCCTGATCTTAAGGGGATATGGAGAAAGTGCGGAAAGGTGGTAGCCCCCTGTTGCATTAGGCAGACCCTGATGGAATGGACCATGCTGGAAGGTAGGCCATGGCCCACCTAATCAAGAAGGATTGGTGGTAACCAGGGGTCGGAAGAGACATAGCCAAATATTGTCAATGGTGTGTCAAGTGTGCATAGTATAATCCTGCCCCCCCCCCCCCCTGTGAAAATCTGTACGGCACAGCAGCCAAGGCCCTGGAGGAGCAGCAACAAAAATGGGTAGATGTGCTACCTATGGTCTTGATAAACCACCAACCAGACTATTAACCTATGAACTAATGACGGGACGAGCAATGTAATTCCCACATGGGATAGTTATAGGGGGAGAGGAGGTAGGACCAGTAAGGGACCGGATACGCAAGTATGTAGTGGAACTTAGCGGTCAGTTAAAGGGAATGAGACAGCAAGTACGAGAGAAGCAAGAAGAAAGTTGACAGGAGTTGACTCCTTATCCTGACATTATGTCCTGAAGCTCTTGACTATGTTTCATTGGGATCTCCTCTTGGCCTTCTAATCTCCAATGAGTATGGGCGAACCATATTGCAATATCTTTTCCCCAGCATTTATTGAACCTACATTGCACTGACTCCCAGACAACTCACCCTGAACACCCAGTTTCAGCAGAGGAGAGACTAATGAAGAGATTGAATTGAAAACAACAATTTTTCCTATTAATTGTGTAATTAAACATTCATGCTACTCGAAGCAAAGAGTAAAAGTTTACATAATACCCTCAACATCCGCTTACCTTGGGGGTATAGATTAGGAATGCATTCAGTATTTATCCACAGGAAGGGAAATTAAAAACTAAAGGGCATTATCTATAACCAGACAATAATAATGCAAACTGGAGTATGTAGTGTAACCTAAATAAAGTCCATAGTAGACAATAGGCAATAGATAATAGGTGCAGGAGTAGGCCATTCGGCCCTTTGGGCCAGCACCACCATTCAATGTGATCATGGCTGGTCATCCACAATCAGTACCCCGTTCCTGCCTTTTCTCTATATCCCCTGACTCCGCCATCTTCAAGAGCCCTATCTAGATCTCTCTTGAAAGTATCCAGAGAACCGGCCTCCACCACCACTGAGGCAGAGAATTCCACAGACTCACAATGCTCTGTGTGAAAAAGTGTTTCCTCATCTCCGTTCTAAATGGCTTACCCCTTATTCTTAAACTGTGGGCCCTGGTTCTGGACTCCCCCAACATCGGGAACATGTTTCCTGCCTCTAGCATGTCCAAACCCTTAATAATCTTGTATGTTTCAATAAGATCCCCTCTAATCCTTCTAAATTCCAGAGTATACAAGCCCAGCCTCTCCATTCTCTCAGCATATAACAGTCCCGCCATCCCGGGAATTAACCTTGTGAACCTAACAATTATTAAGTAGATCATTGCTGAGAAAAGGTTGTGGTTTTGCTTGTACAGAGTAGTTCAAGAGCTAGATGGTTGTAGGAAACAAACTGTCTTGAATCCGAGGGTCACGATTCTCAGACTCCTACATCTTGTCCCCACTGGTAGCAGTGACATGAGAACATGGCCAGGGTGGTGTGGGTCTTGGATGATATTCACTGTCTTTTTCAGATAGAACCTCCTGTAGATCCATCCCTTCAGTGCTGGGAAGGTCAAAACACATGATGGACCTGCAGTCTCCTTTATTCTTGTGCACTCAAGTTACCGAACCAGGCTGTGACACAACCCATGAATATGCCCTCTGTTGTATACCAGTAGAAGTTCAATAGCGTATTGGGTGAAGTGCCAAACCTCCTCAATCTCCAAAGGAAGTAGATATATTGATGAGCTGTCTTTAAAGTTGCAGGCCTAGAGTAGACAACAGTGCCCCTGAAAAGCATTCACATCTTATCAACTTGGAATACATCCAGTTCAGCATGTTGTCAGTATATCAGCTACAGGAGCTCACACCAAGTTATTTGTAGAAATCTCTCAATACCACCATTGGTTTTTCTGCCCAGCACATTCTTTGGCATAATCTCCCCCTTTTTTACCTCAAAATCTGCAAAAATGTTCTATTCATTCACTTAAGTAATCACTCCACTAAATACCTGGCCTGGTCGTAGACAAGAAAGGCCTGTTGTGAATATTCAGTAAGGCACAGATGGAATCGATGCTACACACATCAAATGTGCTGATGTAACTTTCCTCTTCAACATCCTCGTGCTGCAGAGATAAACACTTTGAGGAAGGTCAACAAGGGGGACCAATTTCAGTTACACTCAATTAGGCATCTTTCTGTCTTTGCCTCATGTTTTGCAGCTCTATAATGTTCAATAATGTATCTAGTTGTTGGATATTACAAAGAGAAAGCAAGTCCTTAATGTTGATAATAATTGTTTTCACTGCATGACCTATCAGGAGGCTTGGACAAGTGCTCTGAAGTTTGACTTGTTTAACTCTACATTGTTGCCATGGGGATATATCTGCATAAAGCTCTCTTGCTCAAAGCTATAGTCTCTGGAGAAAACCTTGAATCATGTCCAAAACTACATAGCAAGACTATTTTTTTTAAAGTACATGTGGGGCACTAAAGCTGAAGAGAGCAGGTCCTTGTTTGTTTTTGCAGATGATCCACACACTGCCATCAGGGTGGGTCACCATTCTCAAGTCTTGGTCAGTGGGAAATATAGACAAGACTTGAGCTTGCATTGCTTTCAAACCTCATTCTTCATAGTTCCACAGATCTCAACAATTACAAAATTAAAAAATGTAATCTACATTCTTGATTTGAAATGGGATTCATTATGCCTTGTGATTCAAATGCCTTGTATAAAATAACTTCTTGAATTGTGTCCAGAATACTTCTATTCTTTTAACACATCCTGCAAAATTCCAGGTATGAATATTTTACATTATATTCACATGGGAACAGAGGGGAAGAAAATAGGTCACCTAAATATATTTCACATTAGAGAAAAAAAATGGCTAAGAGACAAATGTTCCAGATATTCAAACTGACTCCTAATTATTTCTGCAGCCCACATGTGATGGGAGTAGTTCAATCAAACGCAGCTTAACTAATATTAGATTTAAAGCTATACTCACCATCCAGATAAAAACATTAATCTGGATTGTTAAGCTGATATTTTGGGACAATGCATTATATCAAATTAATTCATGCATTAATACTAAATGTGCTTACTCAATATTCTTGTTTGCGCTGTTGTCACTAAAATGTTAATCTGTTCTTAATCAACAGGTTAACAAACTACTAAGTCGGTAATGTACCAAGCACAGATTCTAATGCGCAAAATGCCATTATCCAGATACCGACGAGACAGATGGATGGAAGTGTGTCGTGTTATATCTGTTAAACATACAATCTATGGGCATCAACCACTCATCAATAGCTGTCCAGGTCCTACTGCAAGCTATTTGAATGGAAGACAGCAAGTACTGTAGTTAATTAATAACTTGCGTGCTTAAATTTGTTAAATTCTATGTTGTAAAAATAAGACTATATATTAGGCTGTATAAATGTATTGATTGGGCATTGGCCAGGGTGACCCATTTTTAGGATGGAAGCATCTACTAGTGCAGAGATAAAGCTGCCTCTCTGACATTGTTAAAGTGATGTGAAAGTAACCTAATTTCCAGTTAAAAATAGGCCTGTGAACAGGGAGCAATTACAGCACTGCCGAATAGTAGGACATGACTTTGTAACTGTATTCCCCATATCACTGCATGAGCCAATCCTTGAAGTGCTGCCATGGGAAACTTTGAAGTATAGGCCAGTCATTTCCCAACTGATGGGACTGTAACTAGGCTCTCCCATGTACTGTATATCTCAGCAGCTACTTACAACACCACTGGCGGTACAGATGCAACTACCAGTCTTCAGTCAGAGTCGGTGCATGACCTAGATATTCCAGAGAAGAAAGATATTACAGAAAGTTTCATCCAGAAAGATAGCAACCACTGGGAGGTCTACATTAAAAGTAATTGTGCCCATTTCCGGATATAAAACGAACAAAGATATGACAAATTTAACGGGGCTGATACTCATACCCAAATTGTAACACTATTCAGGTCACTGCCAAATTAGACATAGCCTTATTCAAACATCTCTGAAATCAGGGGAACATCTAGCCTTCACAATTCATTTGAAAGCTGCTTGCATCTCATTCTCCAGTTCACTTACTCCCTTTCAGGTATCTCTGTGCACAGATTCAACAGAAAATACCCAACATGGCAACCACTCCCCGACTTTTCTTTCCATTACCATTCCAACCAGTTTTTGATCAGTAAGTCGTGTTAGAAATACCCTTAGATCATTCACCATTCAAACAAGAAAAGGAAAAGTCATGGAGACATAAGAGACTGCCGAAGCTGAAATCTTGAACTGAACACAAAGTGCTGGAGGAACTCAGCAGGTCAAACAGCATCTGCAGAAGGAATGGACAAGTGGTATTTCAGGGTGCGGCCATTCATCAGACCAATGCAACTAAAAAATTAAAACTGAAGAAAAACATATTTCCCCCAACTCATCAGTCCCATCTTCTTCAAACAATAGGATGCATTTGACCTTGTTCCCATACTTGCATTTTTTTGAGAACTTATTCTAAAAACGTGCTATTCTTTGTCTGTAAAAATGTAAAATTGCAAGTTCTGAAATTAATTGTAGCTTCCTAATTTTGGAAGGGTTAACTTATTTAAAATCTATATAATTAAAAGTGTCATCTTGACCGCTTCCTGTCTGTGCCGTATATTGATTTTAGAAAAAACGCTACCATATATCGCTATGATTTTTGGCCATCTTACTCACAGTCCTCCTCTGCTGAGCAGGCCCTGAGGATTTCCCATCGATGAAAAATAAAAAAACTATGACTGTTTAAAAAACCTTGAGATCCTCTCGCCTGTCAATCCCCGCGATGAAGGTAACGCCCCTTCTTGGAGGGGAGGGGGGGGGCAGGTCTATAAAACCCCAGATGCCTGGACTTGACAGTCACTCTGCAAGATGCCACGACTCTCATTCTAAGCTGTGAATCAACTGAACTGTGAGTCTGCAATGTACTTGCAATAAATTATTTGTTAGCCCTTAATTACAATGCCATGAGTTGTTTGGCCTGCTGCCCTGCCTGTGCTTGCAACTGAAATGCTTTATTAGGTCCGACTGTGTTTAGAAGAAATAAATGCTTTATTAGGTCCGACTGGGATTGGTTTAAAAGTCCCGCTCATTTCATGACTTCCGCTTAGTGGGCAGGTCGCACTGATTGCGTAATTTCCAGTGAGTGCAGAGGTCACGCTGATTGTGGAAGTGCCGCTGACTGCGAAAGCCCCAAAGTGGAGAGGCCGCGCTCAGCCGTGTCAGTATACAAGAAAGTTCTTCAGTGGTGTATTATGAGTCAGTGAGTGTGTGTGTGTGTGTGTGTTTGTGAATGTGTGTGTGTGTGTGTGTGTGTGTGTGTGTGTGTGTGTGTGTGTGTGTGTGTGTGTGTGTGTGTGTGTGTGTGCGTGTGTGTGTGTGTGTGTGTGTGTTTGTGAGTGTGTGTGTGTGTGTGTGTATGTATGTGTGTATGTGTGTGTATGTGTTTGTGAGTGTATTGTGAGTGTATTGTGAGTGTGTGTGTGTGTGTGTGTGTGATTGCGAGTGTGTGTGTGTGTGTATGTGTGTGTGTGTGTGTGTGTGCGTGTGTGTGTGTGTGAGTGGGTGTGTGAGTGGGTGTGTGAGTGGGTGTGTGAGTGTGTGTATGTGAGTGTGTGTATGTGTGTGTGTGTCTGTGTGAGTGTGTGTGTGTGTGTGTGTGTGTGTGTGTGTGTGTGTGTGTGTGTGTGTGTGTGTGTGTGTGTGTGTGTGTGTGTGTGAGCAGTCTCAGTGACTGAGCTACCAGCCCAAGAATCCATTCGGCCCACAATGTTCATACTAGCCGTCTGGAAACCAGTCTCTTCAGCCCACAACACCATGCTAGCGCTCCAGAAAGGAAAATCATTCTTATATCCAGCACAGTTCTGCTAAAATTGCAATGGTCACCTCGAGGCCAACATGATAATGATCCAGCAGCAAATTTTCATGCCCATCACCAACTTGTATCAACCTTATGGACTGGTCTTCTTGCAACTATATGATTAAATTATTTTGATAGTAACGTAGTGAGATATTTTTTAAACAAAATCAATATGTGTGATGTACAAATGCTAACTAAATGTGCAAATCATTTTATACTTTATGCCAAGTTTGACACATTCCCTCATAAATAAAAAGTAGTTCAAGGAATTATTTGATGTTAGAAGCATAAAAATTCTGTGATTTTGGTAAAATAGAACCTTACATTGATTTACTATTTCAGTGGTTCTCAAATGGGGGTACGCGTAACCCTGGGGGTACGTGAAGGCACTCCAGGGGGTACGTGAGATTTTAAAATATATTTTTGCGCTGGTTAGGAGGTACTTGGCTAAAAAAATATTTCACAGGGGGTACATCACTGAAAAAAGGTTGAGAACCACTGTACTATTTCATAACTCACAAGCAATTCATTGGCTGTGAAACTATTATTGAAGGCTACAAAAGGGATATAAAATGCCCCATATAATATAGGCAAAGAGTTACACAGCATGGAAACAAGTCATTCAGTCCACCATGCCCACGCCAACCAGTCAGCACCTACAGTATACATGTTAATCTCATCTCCCAGCACTTGAAACATAGCGTTTGAAGCCTGGGCAATTCAAGTGTCTCAGCATCTCCTACTCTGTTTCTTCCATTCTCTCCAGCAGTGTAATCCAGGTACTAACCCCACTCTGAGTGAGGAAGGTCTCCCTCAGATCTCCTCCAAATCTGTGTGCACTAGTTTTACCTACCTCTGATATGGGGGAAAAGGTTCCTGCAGTCTAGATTATCAATATCCCTCATCATATTAAATAGCTCCATCCTGTCCTCCCTTATCCTCCTCGCTCTAAGAAAAAAACAGAACAAGCCTCTCTAGTCCCTCCTCATAACTGAATTGCTCCATTCCAGGCAACATTCTGCTGAATCTCCCCTACCCTCTACAGTACCGTCACATGTTTCCTATATTGTGGTGATCAGAATTGAATCGGGTACTCGAGCTAATGTTTTATAAAACTGGAGCATAAATTCACCACACTTTTATTGAATGCCCAACTAATAAAGGCCAACATCCCTTGTACCACATTATCCACCTGTGCTGCCACTTTCAAAGATCTTTGGATTTGCATCTCAAAGGACCTCTGTTCCTCAGTACTCCCTTTCATCATCCTACTCATGGTATGTCCTCGCCTCATTAGTACTCCAAAATGCATCTGTTTTCCAGCTACTGCAAGTCACTAACAATTAGAAGTGTGACCTTTTCAAAAACAAAATGAAAACCACAAATTTATTTTGAATTAGTGAGTTTTCAGATTGCTTCACTCTGTCAGATCCTCTAAATCTGGGGAGATTAGTGGCCAATTTTAAGCAAAAAAAAATCCGACTCAAAAATGCGTATAACTCCGCAGTAACCCACTTCTCTTGGTTTGCTCTCCTTCCACCTGCATTTTTGAGGCTGGATTCAGAAACTCCAAAACAAATGTGTCAACTTCACAGCATGGAGTGTAAAGTGTCAGTAACCATGGATGAAAATGGGACAATTGGGTGGCCACGATGGCGCAGCGGTAGAGTTGCTGCCTTACAGTGTAGGATAGTGTTAATGTGCGGGGATCGCTGGTCGGTGGACTCAGTGGGCTGAACGGCCTGTTTCCACGCTGTATCTCTAAAACTCAAACTAAAAACTAAAATTCAACTTTACCAACCCACTGGTCTGTTTCACATTTCAGTTGAATATTATCCCAGGTACTTCAGTGAAGACCATGTTAACCGATTTACCAACCCAGTGTTGAAAAGAGTAGTTAAGAAACTGTGCCATTAAATATAGTTTTTGTTCTTGGTCATTTCATCGTCAAATCACTAACATATTTGTTCAACTTGCTCATAATTACACCCCTTATGTAAAAGGAAACTGTGCACACAGTATAACTCTCTACGTATCACAGTATAATCCTTCTACCCAGATGCTCAGCCTGAAGAAGGGTCTTGACACGAAATGTCACCTATTCCTCTTCTCTAGAGATGCTGCCAGACCCGCTGAGTTACTCCAGCTTTTTGTGTCTATCTTCGACCTATATCTTTAAATGGATTCAGGAAAAAATTGAAGTTTCCCATTGACCATCGAGCTTCTTCAAAAGGGACTTTGCAAGTACATGCTGTCAGCATTAATTTACAAAAGTTAGCTTGCATTTACATCAACTATACACAACAGAGCTCACAGTAATCACCAGCAAATATATTACAGTCTGACTAGGTGAGAGTCTGATGTGGCAACCTTATTATCGTTCAAAGTTTGTCAAGTCAAGTGAGTTTATTGTCATGTGTCCCAGATAGGACAATGAAATTCAATCATTCCTGACATTTTAACCATTTTGATTAACACAACGCCATACATGTTGATAATCTATCTAGTAAGATTTACAATATAACCACCTGGAATTAAATCCAATATTTGCAAAAGGCAAATGAAGTGTTTTTATTATAGTAAATTATTTTCCTGCCCATGTATACCCATTACAACAATTCCCTACTCTAACTTTCTTATCGATGCAGCTTCAAAGGGGATACATCCAGTAGTTCTGCTCTGTATGAAGCATGACCTATTTTCTCATCAGATCTCCATTCCTAATGGAGATGCAAACCTAATAATTTAAACATAGCAGCAATTCTGAGCACACATTAGCAGTTACTGATATCGTTATGTTATTATGCAAATACAAATGATTTGCCACAATGTAATGTATTGAAGATTTTAGAGCACAAATATTGTCATCCATTTGCAGGAATCTTTCATAGGAAGACTTTCGAAAGGATTCTTCAATGTTTTTAAAATTAATACATTAGAGTCATAAAGTCATAGAGTGATACAGTGTGGAAACAAGACCTTCGGCCCAACTTTCCCACATCGGCCAACAATGTCCCAGCTACATGAGTCCCACTTGCCTGCGCTTGGTCCATATCCTTCCAAACCTGTCCAATCCATGTACGTGTCTAACTGTTTCTTAAACGATGGGATAGTCCCAGCCTCAACTACCTCCTCTGGCAGCTTGTTCCATACACCCACCACCCTTTGTGTGAAAAAGTTACCCCTCGGATTCCTATTAAATCTTTTCCCCTTCACCTTGAACCTATGTCCTTTGGTCCTCAATTCCCCAACTCTGGGCAAGACACAACATGTTCGTGAAGAAAAAGCCGCCAAGCAATAGGCACCTAAAATGTCAACATGCAAAGCATTGATATTATTTTGTCAGAGTCTCTAAGTAATAGCCCAGATTTTGTTGTAAAATGCCATTACTTCCATGCAGACATGTTGGTGTTTTCTCCTTACAAGTACCACTAAGTTCAGATTCCTCTCAATTCTCTCACCAAAGTTTAAGACTCCGTTTTGGCTGGCTGGCAATTTCCCATTTGGACTTAGCCTGTAGCCCAGCAACAAGCAACAAACCTGTACCAATTTCTCAGCATTGCCCTGGAAATTCACCCAATAAATTTGCCAAACATGTCTTGATTCATTTGGAAGGAAAAAAGATGTGAAAGGAAATTAGATAAATTGCATCCTTTGAAATTGAGTTTTATTGTTTTTAAGCTTTATTAAATCTTTAAACTGATTTAAAGCCAAGGGCACAGCTTAGCTGGCTGTCACATCCCTTACAATGGTTTCTTGGGGAGGATGTGTTTTAAGGCACAACATGTTTGACTTGTTTTACTCATTGTGCCCTTTGTCACTAAGGATCTGGATAGCTTTGGCCAGCAAACCCTAATTTTGTTGTAGTTTACAAATAGAGCATAGATACAGGCCCTTCAGCCCACCATGTCTACGCCAACCATCAATCACCCATTTACACTCGTTCTACGTTATCCTACTTTCTCATCCACTCTTTACACACGAGGGACAATTTACAGAGGCCAATTAACCTGCAAACACGCACGTCTTTGGGGTGCGGGAGGAAACTAGAGCATCTGGATGAAACCCACACAGTCACAGGGAGAACGTGCAAACTCCACACAAGAAATTCCTACGCTAGGTTGGGATAAATAGAGAGCGTCAGGAAGTGGTTTGCCATTGACAATAAAATATAAGCCATGAAGCCATTTGTTGAGATATTCTGCAAATGATAAGTATCCATGAGCATTGTGTGAAAGAGTTTCTGACGATAGGTATCCTTAAAAACAAACTGTTAAAAATAAAGCAGAACCTAGCAGACGTCAGACTCGTCATCCATAAAAAAAGACACAAATTGCAGGAGTAAATCAGTGGTCAAGCAGCATCTCTGAAGAACATAGATAAGTGACATTTCAGGTCAGGATTCTCCTTCTCCTTCAGGACAACCATGGTAGAAGAAAGCTGGAAGATAGGTAAGAGGTGGGAGAAAGCCTGCCAAGTAATAGGTGGAAGGTACACAAAAATGCTGGAGAAACTCAGCGGGTGCAGCAGCATCTATGGAGCGAAGGAAATAGGCAACGTTTCGGGCCGAAACCCTTCTTCAGACTGATGGGGGGTGGAGGGGGGCAGGGAGAAGCTTTACTGGGTAAGTGATAGGTGGATACAGGTGAGGGGGGGGTCGATTGCCAGATGCCAGAATGGACAAAGCCCAGAGATGAAAAAACAACAAGTGTAAGATAAAGAGATGCGGATGGAAGCGGCATGAAATGTAATGCTAAGTGATAGGAATACAGGTGGAAGAGGATGGAGGTGGGGGGAGAAGGGGAAATAGGTGTGCATCAAATTATTGTAGTTTAGTTCCTAAAATGGTAGAATTCAATGTTTATACAGTCAGCTGTAAGCTACCCGAGCAGAATATGAGGTGCTGTTCATCCAGTTTGCGTGTGGCCTTACTCTGGCAATGGAGGTGGCCCAGGACAGAGAGGTCAGTGTGGGATTGGGAAGGGGAGTTACAAAGGTTAGCAACTGCGAGATCCAAGAGGCATTGGCAAACTGAGCTCAGGTGTTCAGCAAAATGGTTGCCTAGGCTACGCTTAGTCTCGCCGATGGTCTCATCCATAAAGCTCTTTTGCAAGTGTTAGACAGGATCAAAACGTGAATGTTGGTATTTTATGTGTGATTGAATCTTATGGTAATGGCTGTATATATGGTGATGGAGTAACATGAGCCCACAGAACACGTTCATGGATGTGTGGAATTCACAAATCTGGGGTTGATCCTGAATATTTCAAAATGTAAACTCTTCAGAAAATTAGATTGGTTCTCAGCAATATTACTCTGGGCATTTGTCTAAGTTTGGAGAAGCTTTGGTGGATTACAGGCAAAAGTGGAAATAACATATATTTTTATTATATCTCACTTAAATTTGCCATTAATTTGTAGAATCTGCCATTTTATATTCTGACTGAGAGCAAGAATATCAAACTTCAGGGGACTCACGGACTAATGTTTGGATTATAATAGTCTCACAGATTGACTCAATTTGTTATTTCCCATAGTGAATATCACCTCTCCACCCCCACAACTCGATAATTCCCAAAGCAAAAGATAGACTTGCTAGAATTTCAATTTTTGGAAGGAAAACCATTTCATCTCTTTACTTCCGAAAAGAAAACTGTTCCAGATATAGGGCATGCTTCATTTCCACACCATCTAAAATAATGTACAGCAACACAAGTAGAAAAGCAAGGGCACTGCCTCAGAAGCACGTTGAATAAAGCAGATGAAAATTAAGATAATCACATTAAATAAATCACATTCAATAAATTTAATCAGTAATTAGGGGAATTTAATCTTCTGGAAATAGTACATAAATATATCCAACACAAAGCCTTAAGTCAAAGTAGAACTTAATTTAAACCATATTTAAAAACAGTGTGCAGTAATCCTATATCTATAGAACTAAAAGGTTCATCTTGACCACTTCCTGTCAGCGCTGTATACTGATTTTAGAAAAAACGCTACCCTACATCGCTATGATTTTTGGTCATCTTACTCACAGTCCTCCTCCGCCAAGGCAACCCCGAGGAATTTTCCGATCGATGAAAATTAAAAAAGTTATGAGTGTTTATAAAATCTTGAGATCAGCTGATTGGTCCTCTCACCTGTCAATCACCATGATGAAGGTGACGCCCCTTCCGGGGAATGGCAGGACTATAAAACCCCGGATGCCTGGACGTGAGTCAGTCATTCTGGAAGATCACGAGGGAGAGGCCACAACTGTGATTCTAAGCTGTGTCAACTGAACTGTGAGTCTGTAATGTACTTGCAATAAATGATTTGTTAGCCCTTAATGGAAATGAAATTAGTTGTTTGGCCTGCCCTGTGTTTGAAACTGCAATGGAAATGGAAATGAAATGAAAATGCAATGAGCTGTTTGGCCTGCCCTGTGCTTGAAACTGCAATGGAAATGGAAATGAAATGAAAATGCAATGAGCTGTTTGGCCTGCCCTGTGCTTGAAACTGCAATGGAAGTGGAAATGAAATGAAAATGCAATAGGCTGTTTGGCCTGCCCTGTGCTTGAGACTGCAATGGAAATGGAAACAAAATGAAAATGCAATCTGTTTGGCCTGCCCTGTGCTTGAGACTGCAATGAAAATGGAAATGAAATGAAAATACAATGAGCTGTTTGGCCTGCCCTGCGCTTGAGACTGCAATGGAAATGGAAATTAAATTAAAATGCAATTAGTTGTTTGGCCTGCCCTGTGCTTGAGACTGCAATGGAAATGGAAATGAAATGCAAATGGAAATTAAATGAATTGTTTGGCCTGCCCTGTGCTTGAGACTGCAATGGAAAAGGAAATGAAATGAAAATGGAAATGAAATGAAATGAGTTGTTTGGCCTGCCCTGTGCTTGACATTGAAATGGAAATATATTGAAATGAGTTGTTTGGCCTGCCTGAAACCACTAATTTCGGCCCACAAGGCCCGTATTAGCTGAGAAACCAGTCCTTTTTGCCCAAAATGCCCGTATTAGCCCAGGAGCATTTTGGCCCAAAAGGCCCGTGTCAGACCAGGAAAAGTCCAGAAAAGGTGCTTTTCACTGAGATTTCAGTCAGATTTTTTTTAAGAGCCCCTTTGGCCCATCAGGCCTGTACTAGCCCAGGATGAGTCCCTTCGGCCCATCAGTAAGTATTCCTCCTGCAAGTATTAAACCTCACCCTAGTATTTTTCTCGCTGTGAGATCCAGGCCAGGATAAACTTTCCTCCTTCATTGCTGTGATTTGCAGAAAAATATGAAAAATGTCCAAAATTGATTCTCCACCCTCTCCCCCATCTCGCTCACAGAGTCTATCACCTGTTTTGGGCAGAATTTCTTGCAGTTTCTGAGCTCCAGCCCACCAGCCCTGAGTGACTGAGCTGCCAACCCACCAGGCATGAGTGACTGAGCTGCCAACCCAAGAATTTATTTGGCCCACAATGTTCATACTAGCCCTCTGGTAACCAGTCCCTTCGGCCCACAATACCCATACTAGCGCTCTAGAAAGCCCCCCCCCCCTCCCCCCACTGGCCACCAATATTGGAATTGGTGGAGAGATGGAATATTACGTTGGGGGACCAGCCCTCCCATGTGAACATGGGACCCAACGGGTCCCACCTAATCTAGTTAAACTTAAATTTATAACCCTTCATCTTTTCATGTGCTCGGGGGGAAATACCTCAACCTAGGTTCTTAGTGGAGTACAAATTAGTGTGCAGCAGAGGTTTAATAAAACATGTTTTCATTTTAATAGAACTGTCGCAAAATTTAATAGCTTAGAAAACTAAAGGTCACTGCCTCTCCACAAGTTTAACGACAATTTGAAATGCTTCAAGCCAACATATTATCGAAGAATATTGCTACTTAAGTTCAATTTATGACCTAACGCTTTGCATTTAATTTTCCATTAAAGATCAGCCCCCATGTGCAGCATTTTCCACTTTGTAACAGGTTATTGGAATTCAAAATGGTATCTAAGAAATCTCCAAAGCTATTTGGAAAGTTACCAAAACTTATTTGTATTGTATGAGCTAATGAACTCCCTTTATGACTGCATTTTGTGAATTAGTAAAACTTGTATTCATCATAATCTCAAATAATGTTTTAACATTTTGCTTTGTGTATTCCAAGCACAGGTCTGAAAGATTATTGATTGTCACCCTGAGAGAGGGCATGTGTATTGCAATAGGTCAGCTGGAATTCCTTTAGCAATCCAATTCTCTGCAATTTAGAACAATGTAGAACAAATAATCATAGAAATGCAAACAAAAATCACCTGCAGAGATATCTTAATTCTTTGTGATACTAGTTTCGAAAGGCATATCAATGAAAGAGTTCTATACTAAAACTATATGCAACACCAGCTGAGATCATCTTTCAGATATTGGTTAGTGTGTTAACCAATGTTGACTGCCCAGATCACGAAGAACTTCAATCCATATATGTGTGTGTATATGTATATATATACATTATATATGTATATATATATACACATTATATACATTATATATATATAATGTTGGAATTTAGTATCCATGACTCCTAATTCCTCTCCTCTGATTTAACATGTCATAATATTCATTCACCAATCAAGCTGTTCTTGGGATTTGTTGCTCCCATCACATTTAATACAATTTCTCCTCTTGCTCCATCTGGTGAGTGAGTAGAAAACATAGCAACCTTTAACCAGAAGGTCACAAACCATATGCAGTCACGGCAATCTACAATGCCTTTTGACAGATCGTCTCATGATCCTCAACAAGCATCACTATGTCTCCTGCTTACCCCAAATCACCCGTTCATTCAGGAAGACGAAATAGGGGGAGGGGGAAGAGGAGGAGGGGGAAGACAGAACAAGCCAAAACTTTAAAAAATCAGGTAAAAACCAGATAAATTGTGAGGGTTGGAAATTTAACATGGCCACTGGTGCTGGACACAATTACAAGTGTAATGGCCCTGTCCCACTTAGGCGACTTTTTAGGTGACTGCAGGAGACTTTGAGGTCGCCACATGGTCGCCACATGTTCGCGGGTGGTTGCCGGGGAGTCGCCTTCATGGTCGTGAGGAGTTCCTGCATCCTGGGAACTAGTCGCGGCCTCATTATGATCGCCGCTAATTTTTCAACATGTTGACAAATTAGCGGTGACTAGAATGAAGCTGCCATGGAGAGTAGCGAGAATTCTCGTGCTGTAGGTGGGTCGCCAGCAGGACCGGCCTTAAGCTGATTGGACCGATTGCTTCCAATTGGGCCCCACGACTAAGGGGGCCCCGCGCTAGAGTAGTCAAAAGATCCTAGAGCTCCGCAACAGTTCCCCCGCAACGCTGCGAGAGGCATAACTTAACCAGCGTTGCTTTCGTCCGTCTGTCCGCACGTTCGTTCGCTCGCTCTTGGTGCCGGCGCTTCTCCCCTCAGACTCCGCAAAACAAACACACACACACAGCATGTCTGGCAGATTGGTGCGGGCCGAGACCAGGAGCAGCTTTGAGGAGCAGGGCGAAGGATGACATCAAACGGGTCACGGCAGCTATCGAAAAAGTACGGAAATGGTAAGGGAGACATTTTTTAAAAACCCGAAGGATTTCCTGAAAACCTGAAGGATTTTTCCGAAGGAAAAAAACCCGATGGTTACTAAAAGAAAGGAGGGGCGGGAATCGCTCCATGTCCATGTCGGACGGGGGGGGGGGGGGGGGGGGGGGAATGTCACCTATTCCTTGTGTCCAGAAATGCCGCCCGACCCGCTGCATTTTGTGTCTATCCTTTAATCTCTCAGCTTTACTTTGGAGTAATGTACTCTTGGCTCGGGTAGATCTACCTCGGGGTGGAGGGTGAAGAGAGTGGTGGAGAGAGTGTAGAGGGGTGGAGGGGGAAGAAAGGGGTAAACGGGGAGGGTGGTGTGAGGGGAAATAGAGAAGGGGGAGGTGGTTCATTCCCTCGCGGTCCTGGGGTAGCGCTCCCGCCCCTCCAGTCGGCGTGCTTCACGCACACAGCCCCGGCTCCACCCCTCTCTCTTCCCGGGAAGACATGGTGAAAACAGGGAGGGCCGGGCCGGGGGTTGGAGCAACGTTTACAAACCTCAGCCTAAGCTCACACCCGTCCGCCAGGACCCACAGCAGTTCGCCCCTGGCCCTCTCCTCCCGTCTATCATTCAGCCTCCCTAAATCCCTTCTGCCCTCCCGTACATTCTATCTTCCCTCCCTCCTTCGCGATTGCTTTCAGTCTTCCGTCCCTCCAACCATCCTCTCGCTCTTTCCTCTCTCCTGGCCTTCCTCCATTCTGGTCTGCCTTCCCTCCTCCTGGGGCTCTACTTCCGCACTCCCTTCTCTCCTTCCTCTCTTCTCTCCCTCGCTCCCTTCTCTCCTTCCCAACACACACACACACACACACACACACACACACACACACACACACACACACACACACACACACACACACACACCACACACACACACACACACACATACATAATGCACAGACAACATATACACAATCAAGACACACACACAACTAAGTTAGGATGGGGTTAGAAGCCCAAAGGGTCGGATGGGGCTGAAGCCCAAAATTTAATGCCTGGATTGGTTTTTCGCGAATAGTTATTGGTTTTCCAGGATCTAGTTAAATTTTTTTTTTCATTTTACAGTCACTAAAACAAGTGGTATTGTAACTATGTACTTTTCAGAGGTGATCTACACATTGTGTTTGCATGCAAAGTGAGCATGCAGGTACAGCAGGCAGTGAAGAAAGCGAATGGCATGTTGGCCTTTATAACAAGAGGAATCGAATATAGGAGCAAAGAGATCCTTCTGCAGTAATACAGAGCCCTAGTGAGACCACACTTGGAGTATTGTGTGCAGTTTTGGTCCCCTAATTTGAGGAAGGACATTCTTGCTATTGAGGGAGTGCAGCGTAGGTCTACAAGGTTAATTCCTGGGATGGTGGGACTGTCATATGCTTAGAGAATGGAGTGGCTGGGCTTGTACACTCTGGAGTTTAGAAGGATGAGAGGGCATCTCATTGAAACATATAAGATTGTTAAGGGCTTGGACACTAGAGGCAGGAAACATGTTCCTGATGTTGGGGGAGTCCAGAAACAGGGGCCACAGTTTAAGAATATGGAGCAAGCCATTTAGAACGGAGACGAGGAAGCACTTTTTCTCACAGAGAGTGGTGAGTCTGCGGAATTCTCTGCCTCAGAGGGCGGTGGAGGCAGGTTCTCTGGATACTTTTAAGAGAGAGCTAGATAGGGCTCTTAAAAATAGCGGAGTCAGGGGATATGGGGAGAAGGCAGGAACGGGGTGCTGATTGGGGATGATCAGCCATGATCACATTGAATGGCAGTGCTGGCTCGAAGGGCCAAATGGCCTGCTCCTGCACCTATTGTCTATTGTCTATTGTTTGTTACTTGTAAGCATACATGTATGCAATTTTATATTAAAATGTAGCTTAGATCTGTTTGGTCCATTAACACGCAGGCACTTTTTAAGCGTACATTTTGATTACTTTCTATTCTACCATAGAGATATGAAGTCTATAATAGACTTTATTTGTATTTCTAAGATTCTACAGACCTTGGCTGGGAACCTGGGGCTCACCAAAATAGTTCCCAATTGGGCCCCGCACCTCCTAAGGCCGGCTCTGGTCGCCAGGAGGTCCTAGTGGATTGCCAGGAGGTCAAAGGTTCTCCTAGGTTCTCGTAGGTTGTAGCCGGCGCTGACCGGTGAATTTCATTGGCTCATTGGGAATAAAAACGTAAACAGTTTTTCAGAACCAAGGATAACCGACCGGTAATGTTAAATGTCCGCCGAGCTTCACAGCCGTGTATCTCTGGCTTCTTAAAAGTTGTCTCCACTCCTTCTCCCTCCATCTTTTAAAGGATTTACCGCACAGTGTGCTTTTTAGCCGTCTTAATTACAGAGCCAACCTTCCTGTTCATCGCGGTATCACCCTGGCTTTGCATCGTGTGAATTACACTAAGACCACGGTCCTCCCGCTTACCCTGTCCCCCGCCTGCATAACGGGCTGGTGAAGGAAGTGTGTGTGTGAGTGTGAGTGTGAGTGTGTGTGTGTGTGTGTGTGTGTGTGTGTGTGTGTGTGTGTGTGTGTGTGTGTGTGTGTGTGTGTGTGAGTGTGAGTGCGAGTGTGAGTGTGTGTGAGTGTGAGTGTGAGTGTGTGTGTGTGTGTGTGTGTGTGTGTGTGTGTGTGTGTGTGTGTGTGTGTGTGTGTGTGTGTGTGTGTGTGTGTGTGTGTGTGTGTGTGTGTGTGTGTGTGTGTGGCCGGCAGTCGCCTGAAAAATCGCCTTAGTGGGACAAGGCACTGGTGGGACGTAACTTCATACATTCAGTATTATTGATCATATGGATTCAAATGAACAACAGTAACTGCAATCAGCCATATAGTTATTGCTAGCTATGAAAGACAAAGTGATATTATGGCTAACTAGGCTTCTTTCCTAATCTCCAGACACAGTACTCAAGCTGTTTTCATCCACTGCATGAACCAGCGATGGCATCAGGTTTATGATATACTTGTCATGATGTTCAGATGTGACGGTTTTGTACCATTCCTGCCCCCCCCCCCCCACATCCCATCTCAGGCAGACATCAAGCTAGCATGTGCCGATTTGAGCGTTGTGATCAACAAGCACAAATTGGCATATCCTGATGCTCCCCATATCACCTCTGGAGATTTCTACCAAGCTGGATGGAAGAAATATCTGCTGAACATCAGCAACATATCACCAACCAGACCAGAGGATGCAACACACTTGATCATAGTTATGCCACCATCAGCAATGCTTATTACTCCATCATTTGCCTGCACTTTAGAAGATCTACCCATCTGGCTGTGTTTATTCTTCCTGCCTAATCAAAGAAAGATGAGCACGGCACCAGCGAGGAGGATGACAAAGAGCTGGTCAATGGAGATAGAAGAGTGCTTATGGCACAGCTTTGAATAGGTAGACTGAGACACATTCGAGGACTCATCAGCAGGCCCAAGTGGAATAAGCTTCATAAAGAATTGTGTGGATGAATATGTACCTAAAAAAACCATTATGAGCCTTCCCAACCAGAAGCTCTGGATGAACCATGGGACTCAATCTGCTCTGGGCGAGATCTGCAGCGATTACGACTGGCAATCCAGTATCATACAGAAAGTCCAATATGACTTCCTGAAGGCCACCAGGAGAACAAAGAGACAATTTTGAGCTAATTTGGCATGTCGGACAGACACTCAACTGCTGTGGCAAGGTTGTACATGATCACCATCTACAATGTGAAACCAGGTAGCATAAGTGATAACGACACCACTTCAGGATGAGTTCAATGCCTTCTATGCACATTTTGAAATGGAGAATAATGACATGAGCCCCCAGCCCCAGATGATGCTGTCATGTCAGTTTCCGAGCCCAACGTCAGGGTATCTTCAGGATGGTTAATTCACAAAAAGTGACTGGCCCAGAGGCGTACCTAGCTTAGTCCTAAAGGTCTGTGCAAACCAATTGGCTGGAGTATGTGAGGACACCTTCAACCTGTCACTTCTACAGTCTAAAGTTCCCATCTACTTCAAGGGAGTCTATCCTATAGGTGCCCAAGAGCAACACAATGACATGCGTTAAGGAATACCATCTGGAAGCACTTACATCCACCATTAATTACGTATTTCGAGAGGTTAGTAATGGCACGAATCAATTCCTGCCTCAGATATTACCTGGATCTGCTTCAGTTTGCCCGTAGCCACAGCAGGTCTACAGAAGATGCGATTTTAATGCCCCTCCTCTCTGCTCTAAACAATATGGATAATATAAATGCACAGGTCAGGCTGCTGCATCTCAACAATCAACACCATCACCAAGCTCCAAGACTAGGGACTCTGTGTATCTCTTTGCAACTCCATCCTTGACTTCTTCATCAGCAGACCTCAGTCAGTGCAGATCAGTAACAATACGTCTTCTTCAGTGACTATCAACACGGTGCCTCGAGGCTGTATGTTTCGCCCCCTTCACCAATCTCTTTACACCCATTACTGTGGAGCCAAGCACAGCTCCAATGCCATCTGTAAATTTGCCGACTCCACTATTGTAATTGGCTGAATCGCAGGTGGTGAAGTCCATGTACAAGGGAGAGATAGGACATCTGGTGGACTAGTGCCACAACAACAATCTCTCCCTCAGCATCAACAACACCAATTAACTAATTGTTCAATTCAGCATGGGAATGTCAGGTGACTATGGACGAGTTTTCATTTGTGGATCGGTGCCAGAGAGAGTAAGTAGCTTAAAATTGCTGAGCATTAACATCTCTGATGATCTGCCTTCGACCCAGCACATTGATATAATGATGAAGCAAGTGCATCAGCGCCTCTATTAGAAGCTTAAAGATATTTAGATTGTCTCTGAATCCAACAAACTTCAGCAGATTTATTGTGGAAGATATCCTGACTGGTGACATCATGGCCTGGTATGGCAAGTGATTCCTTCATGGGCACAGCCCTTCCTCCATCAAAAGCCATCTACATGAGGCATTGCTTCAGGAAGGCACCATCTATTAACTCACTGCTGCCATTGTACGGGAGCTGGAAATACCTGAAGTTGCACACCACCAGGTTCGGGAATAGCTAGTTTTCTACAACTATCACGATTCTTGAACCAACCTGCACCACAAAGAGTCTGAAGAAGGGTCTCCACCCGAAACGTCATCTTTCCCTTCGCTCCATAGATGCTGCCTCACCCGCTGAGTATCTCCAGCATTTTTGTCTACCTTTTGTACAACCTGGATCCCACTTTGACACGGAATACAACAGTCCACTTCTTCAACTACTCTGGATTTGTTTTTTAATTTAATTGTGTTTTGCATTGATGTCTAGCTTTTTGTGCAGTCTTATTTCTTTTGGAATTTAAAATATGTATCATTTATATATAATCTCTTATGCATATGACAATAAATTCTACTGGACTTGACTTGAGATGCTGCTTGATTGGCTGAGTTTTTCCAGCATTTTTTGTTCTTGTTTCCGATTTTAGTATCTGCATTTTAAATGTTTTCTGTCGTATTATAGACAACCTTTTGCATTATCATTCCTGGTTATGATTAAAAATCATTGGGTATACACATTTTTGGGGGGTTAATTATGTATTGAAGACAATAAAGAGTCAGTGGTGGGATCTAATACAACATTCTCTAAATTATTATACTGTTCCAGGGATATATGTATTACAGCAATTATGTTGCACATATGTTCAAAATGTTAAGCATCAAGGTTCGCTTTGTTGTTCTGATGATCTTCTTAAAATATATTAAAAGCTGCAGGTTCCTGCATATCTTCTGTCTGCTGCTGATGTTACACCAGGCAATCCTGTAAACAGCCACAGCTATTCAGCTCCACATCTTCAATGCCTCCAATCGAAGACTCTTTAGGTTTTGGAAGAGAATGTCCTTTTTTAAACTTTGTGTAAATAATCAGAGTAGGCACAATGTATTGATGAAAATCTGATGTAAAGCAGCCATCTGGTTTCCATATGTTTAAATTAGATTGCATTTATTTAAATCATCACCTGAGTGGAGCACGTCAAAAATAAGCGGGCCTCATAATCACAGGGCCATTGTGGCATTTAAAGCATTGGCTCTAACTATGCATTTGATTTTCCTCTCTGCACTTGCTTAGATAATTATTTTACACCCAAATGAGCAAATGAAAAACATCTGTTCCTTTCCAACAAAACTCATTCTGCATCTGAATTCCATAAATTAGCAAGTGAAACCTAAATGTACATAGATGTACAACAAACAAATGTTTTAATTTCAAAACCTAATCTGTGCCCAGTTCCATCGCATTGTGAACAAATGCTGATTAATCCGTCTTACAATTATTGCATTGAATGAGACGGTGCTGAGGCTAATATAAAAAGATGCTGTAAAAACTTAGCGGGTCAGTGGCACCTGTGGGGTTAACATTGCAGTTTGATGGCCTTTTATCAGAATTGGGAGAAGTTTGAAGTGAAGCAATGTTAAAGTTGCAGAGAAGAAGGAGGGGCAGAGAAAACAACAGAGAAAGTTGATCATGGAGGGGAGATGAGAATAGATTGTGCAACACCTTTGGTGGGAGTACCCAGCATTAATTGTTAAAGTATAGTGCGTAATAGAAAGGAAGCACAAGTAACTAGGACCCGGTTTACAAAAACAACACAAAGTGCTGGAGTAACTCAGTGGCACAGGAAGCATCTTTGCCAGTCACGGATTGACAACTTTTTGGGACCCTTCAGACTGATGTAGGGAAGAGAAAGCTGCAAAAGAGGCAGGAGTTGGACAAAACCTGGCAAGTAATAGGTGGATACAAGTGAGTAGGGATTGATTGGCAGATGGGTGGACAAATCGTGGCAATGAAAAGGAAACGAAAGAGAGATAGATGAGGAGAAAGTGGGGTTGATTTGTAATGCCAGAGAATAGAGGTAGAAGGCGGAAGGGAGGGAAGGTAAAAGGGGAGCAATGAGTGTGCACCAGGACGGGGCACATGAAAGGGAGGGGGCGTGAAAAGGTAGTGTGTGGAGGGAGGGGTAAAAGGAGGCGAGGGGGAGAAAAGGGGCAAAAAGGAGGCAAGAGGGTGAAATGGAGTGGAGTGTGTGAAAAGGGGGTGGGGATGAAAAGGAGAGGGGGTAAAAAGAGAGAGGGAGTAAAAAGAGAGAGGGGTAAAAAGGGAGATGGGGTGTTACCTAAAATTAGAAAATTCAATTTTCATATCATTGGACTATGAGTTGACAATGGAGGAGGCCCAGGGCACAAAGTCCAGTAGGGGAATGGGAAGGGGTGTTAAAATGGTTAGCAAACAGGACACCCAGCAGGCCTAGGCAGACTGAGTGCAAGTGTTCAACAAAACATTCTCTTAGTCTCGCCGATGTTAAGGAAGCCGCATCAGGAACACCAGATGCGGTTAAAAGAACCTCGTTCTCACCTGGAAGAGCTGCCTGGGTCCCTGGATGGACGTGTGGAAGGAGGTGTAAAGGGACAGGTGTTACAGATGTTAAATGATGTGATGAATGTAGAGGCTGGTGGGGTGAAAGGCAAGGATTAGAGAAACTCTATCCTTGTTCCGTCCGCGGGGAGGTGGAGTGACTCTAGAACTGCGGGACACAGAGGAGACATGGATGGAGACGATGTACGGCACGCTTCAGACTCAATACTGAATTCAGATAATCAACCATTCCAGTCTTGAATCTAACATGTATGATATTCAGTACTTTTTCCTGCTCAACCCTCATCTAGATTTAATTCATATCCTCCTTGTTACACAATCCTCAGGTAAACTGTGTCCTTTATCCTATATCACACCTACCCGCTAGAGATTGGTAGGCATGATGTTGTGGGAATTACAGAGACATGGCTGCAAGAAGATTGGAGCTGGGAGCTGACTATTCAGGGTTTATATGTCCTATCGAAAAGACAGAGGGCAGAGGGGGTGGGGTAGCTCTGTTGGTAAGGAATGAAATTCAGTCCTTTGCGAGAGGTGACATAGAATCAGAAGATTTAGAGTCATTGTGTATAGAACTGAGAAATTGTAAGGCTAAAAAGACCTTAGTGGGAGTTATCTATAGGCCCCCAAACAGTAGTCTGGAGATAGGGTGCAAGTTGCATCAGGAGTTAAAATTGGCATGTGACAAACGTAATGCTACGATGGTTATGGAGATTTCAACATGCAGGTAGACTGGGAAAATCAGGTTGGTACTGGACCCCAAAAAAAGAGTTTGTAGAGTGCCTCCGAAATGGATTCTTAGAGCAGCTTGTACTGGAGCCTACCAGGGAGAAGGCAATTCTGGATTTAGTGTTGTATAATGATTTGATAAGATCTATATTTGATAAGACATAGATTTGATAAGGGAACTCAAGGTAAAGGAACCATTAGGAGGTAGTGACCATAATAAGTTTTAATCTGGAATTTGAGAGGGAGAAGGTAAAATCAGAAGTGTCAGTATTGCAGTTGAACGAAGGGGACTATGGAGGCATGAGGGAGCAGCTGGCCAAAGTTGACTGGAAAGGGACCCTAGCAGGGATTACGGTGGAACAGCAATGGCAGGAATTTCTGGGAATAATCCAGAAGATGCAGGATCAGTTCATTCCAAAGAGGAAGAAAGATTCGAAGGGGAGTAAGAGGCGACCGTGGCTGACAAGGGAAGTCAAGGACAGTAAAAACTAAAAGAGTAGGTGTATAACATAGCAAAGATGAACAGGAAGCCAGAGGATTGGGTAACTTTTAAAGAACAACAGAAGGTAACTAAAAAGCCAATACGAGGAGAAACGATGAAGTACAAAGGTAAGCGAGCCAATAATATAAAGGAGGATAGTAAAAGATTGTTTAGGTATGTGAAGAGGCAAAGATTAGTTAAGACAAATGTGGTTCCCTTGAAGACATAAGAATTTATTATGGGGAACAAGGAAATGGCAGATGAGATGAACAGGTACTTTGGGCTGTCTTCACTAAGGAAGACACAAACGATCTCCCAAAAGTACTAGGTGACAGAGAATCTAGGGTGATGGAGGAACTGAAGGAAATTTACATTAGTCAGGAAATTGTGTAGAATGATGGGAAAGAAGGCTGATAAATCCCCAGGGCCTGATAGTGTGCATCCCAAGGTACTCAAGGAGGTGGCTCTAGAAATCATGGACACATTGGTGATCTTTTTCCACTGTTCTATAGATTAGTTTCTGTGAATTGGAGGATAGCTAATGTTATCCCACTTTTTAAGACCAGTTAGCCTGACATCAGTGGTGGGGAAGATGCTGGAGTCAATTATTAAAGATGTAATGGCGGCACATTTGGATAGTAGAAACAGGATCAGTCCAAGTCAGCATGGATTTATGAAGAGGAAATCGTGCTAGACTAATCTTCTGGAAAATGTTTAGGATGTAACAAGTAAAATGGATAAGGGAGAGCCCATGGATGTAGTGTATCTGGACTTTCAGAAAGCCTTTGATAAGGTCCCACAGGAGATTAGTGAGTACAATTAGAGCACATGGTATTGGGGGTAGGGTATTGACTTGGATAAAAAGTTGGTTGGCAGACAGGAAATTAACGGGTCCCTTTCAGAATGGCAGGCAGTGACTAGCGGGGTGCGGCAAGGCTCGGTGCTGGGACCGCAGCTATTTACAATATATATTAATGATTTAGATGAAGAAATTAAAAGTAACATTAGCAAATTTGTAAATGACACAAAGCCAGGTGGCAGTGTGAGTCATGAAGAGGATGCTATGAGGATGCAGGGTGCCGTGGATAGGTTGGGTGAGTAGGCAGATGCAGTATAATGTGGATAAATGTGAGGTTATCCATTTTGGTGGCAAGAACAAGAATGCAGATTATTATCTGAATGTTGTCAGATTAGGAAAATGGGAATTGCAATGAGACCTGGGTGTCCTTGTACATCAATCACTCAAAGTAAGCATGCAGGTACAGCAGGCAGTGAAGAAAGCTAATGGCATGTTGGCCTTCATAACGAGAGGAGTTGAATATAGGAGCAAAGAGGTCCTTCTGCAGCTGAACAGGGCCCTGGTGAGATCACATCTGAAGTATTGTGTGCAGTTTTGGTCTCCTAATTTGATGAAGGACATTCTTGCTATTGAAGGAGTGCAGCGTAGGTTCACGAGGTTAATTCCCGGGATGGCGGGACTGTTATATGATGAAAGAATGGAACGAATGGGCTTGTATTCACTGGAATTTTGAAGGATGATAGGGTATCTTATAGAAACATATTGATTGATATTGATATAATTTAATTGCCACACAACCAAGGTCGGTGGTATTTGGGTTGCCAGCAGCGGTACAGTAATAAAGAACACAACCACAATAAAAAATTTACACAAACATCCACCACAGCATTCATCACTGTGGTGGAAGGCACAGAGCTTGGCCAGTCCTCCTCCATTTTCCCCCGTGGTCGGGACCTCCACCCTCCACAGCCGTTGCTGCAGGCGTCCAGATGGTAAGGGACAAAGTCAAAGTCAAGGTGAGTCCAGGATCGGCTCTTCCCAACCAGGGACTGCGGCTTCAGGCTGGTGTAGGCCGCAGGCCGGCGGTCAAAGTTTTAAAGTACCTGCCGTGCCGCAGCCGGCAGCACCACCGCAATATAAAATTCTTAAGGGATTGGACACGCTAGATGCAAGAAATATGTTCTTGATGTTGGGGGAATCCAGAACCAGGGACCACGGTTTATGAATAAGGGGTATGCCATTTGGAACTGAGATGAGGAAAACCCTTTTCACCCAGAGAATTGTGAATTTGTGGAATTCTCTGCCTCACAAGGCAGTGGAGGCCGATTCACTGGATGCATTCAAAGGAGAGTTAGATAGAACTCTTAGGGCTAGAGGAATCAAGGCTTATGGGGAGAAGGCAGGAACGGGGTACTGATTGTGGATGATCAGCCATGATCACATTGAATGGCGTTGCTGGCTCGAAGAGCCGAATGGCCTACTCCTGCACCTATTTTCTATGTTTCTATATTTCTTTATGTCTTTACTGCCCTCTTACAGACAACACCACCAAATCCCCCATACCTGTGGCAATCAGTCTCTCATCTTCTACACCCTAGACTGACTTTCCCAATAGTTTAGAGCTACTGCATGGAAAGAGGCCCTTCGGCCCACTGAGTCTGCGACGACCAGCGATCAACCAGTAACACTTGCATTATCCTACACACTAGGGAAATTTACAATTTACAGTTCTCTTTCCTCTTCGACACCTTCTCAGCAACTTCATTACTAACGTTTTAAATTTTGGATAGAAATGTTCATTATCCCAATGTACTTATTCTTTTCCTCTTATTACAAATCTGCCTGACAACATGAGTATCAGAGTACTTTGTGGAGTCTTTCTCCCCTAGATTTACAGCATTGTCTTTGCTTTTGCTTTGCAACTTTAACGTGGATAATGGGCAACAATGAAGAATGCACAGCAAATTCTCCCGTGTGCAGGAAGATGGGCTAATCATACTATACACTGAGACACTTCATCAGTATAATTAAAAGATCATAACCATTTTTGAAGAAGGATTAAAAAAAAAATTGTTTCCAACATACTGAGAATGGTCTCAGAATTAGATCAGCTCCCACTATACAGCTTACCCCTTATTCCTTTCCATTCATGGTGTGACTTGGATGAGAACTCGGAAATGATGGGTTTTGCATTTGATTACTACTTCGGTCTTTCTCAATCATAGAAGTCGAGAAAGTAAAAGATGCAAAATGTGGAAAGCAGCTGCCTTGCATCTTGTGGACAGTGTATAGAACAGCAAGAATCCATTCATGACAGAAGATAGACACAAAATGCTGGAGTAACTCAGCGGGACAGGCAGTATCTCTGGAGAGAAGTAATGGGTGACGTTTCGGGTCGAAAAGGGTCTTGACCCAAAACATCACGCATTCCTTCTATCCTGTCCCGCTGGGTTACTCCAGCATTTTGTGTCTATCGTCAGTGTAAACCAGCACCTGTAGTTGCTTCCTACACCATTCACGATAGATGTTGACACCAACACTAGTACCAATTATACCAATTCCATACCTCTGAATCATCTTGAGCCTATCAGTGCCATTGTGGTTGTGTGCAAGTTGATGAGTGGCATGTTTTCCATTTGACTGGATGTGAGCAACCATCTCAGAGTAATCATTTTCTGACCTGCTCATATGGTTATGATGCCGATATAACTAGTCCACATTAAGCCTTTCGACATTTCCACCTCCATTTGAAACTCCCACTTAATTAAAGAGCAGCTCTGGATAAATACCTGTGACATATTAATTCAATACACTGTCAAAGCTCATGAACAAATATTCCCAACTAAGTAAAGGTATGTGCCCATTACATGAATGACAGATAACATTAGACCCTACCTTAACAACTCAGTTTCCAAGTTAATGGGAATCACGTTGATCCACAGTGGTTTGTCTCCCTTCCAGATCCATCCAGTCACCATAGGGTCTTGTATCTGCATTTTCTGCAGTTTAAGTATTTTAGTACTTGACATAACTGGGGAGGATAATGTGATCCAAGACACTCTTATGCAAAATTACTGTGGTGGAAGTAAAGTAAAACTTCTACCTGTGAAGCAATATCTCTGCCTGAGTAACGCCTTAATAATTCCAATCATGACCAAACGGAATGATTTCATAATTTATAAGATAGTGATCTGGTCAATGAACCAGTCAGAAAAGCACTGGAGGCCAGTCAGCTGATGAACAGTGGATGCACTGTTCTACAGCATGTGGGGGACATTGTGTACTACAGTAGTAAGCAGAATAGGACAAGTCTAAATCTGAAACAAGTCCTAAGGCTATATGTACAAAAAAAACATTATTTATTTATCTGAGAGAATTCAACAAGCAGTACTTCAGTAGCAAAGAAGTATTGCATAAATATGCCAATAAATTAATTGGTCAAGTGAAATAAAAGCTATTAGTTTTGTGTGGCATTGTTAAAGGTATCAAGTGTTTTAACTATCAAAGCAATTTCTACAGGTTAATGACCTTGTAAAACCCACAGCTCCATAGGGTGTCTACCCTGATCTGTGTGGGAAATTATGATTTATTGCCATTCAAGAATATTTTTCATCCCAAAAGAGATAGGTATAATTCCACCAATGGGAAAAAACTTAGGTAAATTAACACTGAAAATAGTTGTTTTGCTTCTAGGTTTCCAAATTACATGTTCTTTAGTGGGGCAAACATTGAATAATGTAGTCTGCATTAAAAAGACTTGTTACAAGGAAAGGCCCACATGAACACAAAGTACCGGAGGAACTCAATGAGTCCAGAAGCATCTCTGGTTAGCAGGGATAGGCGGCGTTTCAGGTCAGGACACTTCTTCAGACAAGTCCTCCAAAGATTCTGCCTGACCCACTGAGTAATTCCAGCACTTTGCACAAGATTCCAGCATCTGCAGTTTGTTGAGTCTCCAAACCCCATATGATGTAGCTGTGAATCACTTTTGAAAACATAAAGATCGAAACAAGGAGAGACCAGAGGACCAGAAAATCATATAGTAAAGGAAGACAAAATTGCTGGAGAAACTCAGCGGGTGCGGCAGCATCTATGGAGCTGAGTTTCGGCCCGAAACGTTGCCTCTTTCCTTCGCTCCATAGATGCTGCCGCACCCACTGAGTTTCTCCAGCAATTTTATCTACCTTCGATTCTCCAGCATCTGCAGTTCCTTCTTGATCATGAAGTAAATTTGGGTAACATGTGATTGTAACTGATTCTGTTACTGCCATGTTCCTGTTGATTGCTCATTTACCAGGGTTAGCACAAGTAATGGAGTCAGAATGAGTAAAATGATGCTAGATTAATCTGAAGAACCAAGTAAGGATAAAAGTGAGTCCATAGTACACTTCAGGACACTACAACAGGATGAAAAACTAACATAATACATTTAAATTAAGACAGTTCTTGATTCCAGGGTAATGTCGAATTATTACAAAGTAATTGGTGATCACAATGTTTATGCTTCTTCAGTGTTGTGCTATTAAATATGTTTAATTGTTTGTAAAGATCACTACATGAGCATCTGATTAGTTATATATTATGAGATCTTAAATATTGAGAGACTGGACTGTAATAAGTAAAAATTGGAACCACCGGCAAGTCCAGAAAAGAGAGAGAAGAGTTATGTACTCCACGTGAAGTTTCGCAAAAATAGAGACAGATATACAGTACAAGCACAAAATGCTGCTGCAGTTGACAATTTGAATCACCAACTCGGTTGTAAAATTAAAAGCTAGTAGTTTCACACTACGTTCTATGTAGGTAGCTTTTTGCAAATTAGTGCAGATGATAATTATCCAACGCATGCATAACTGTGTCTGCGTCCAAGTTCAGGATTCCCAACAAGAAAAGCAGGTCCTGAACTTGAGTGCAGCCGAGAAAAATCACACGAGGACTGTGCTTTCCAAACCTTTGCAAATTTCCCAGCACTTACCTGAACCTGCAGCACTGCCCCTGCTTAGCAAGCTCACTAATAATCTATTTGAAGTCATGCTCGTAGAAAGAACACAAGTGTGGGGTCATTTCCCTATATTTTCATTTAAATTAATTTAAATGCAGTTAATTGCTGTAAATTATTTTATAGTTCTTTTAAGCCATTTAAATTATTTTCTTTTGATTTATTTTTAATAGTTTTACAGTTTAACATTTTTTGATTCTTTAAACTATCTTTTGAAGTTTGCGACTGCATGGTGGCAGAGCTCAGCGGGAATTTTAAATGATTCCAGGGGCAGGACTTTCTATTTCATCATGAGAAAGACCCTTCACCAGATTGGACCTTGGCAATGAACTGAAGATTGTGCTAGGCATCTGCTCCATGCTCAAACAGGTTTCAAAGCCAGACAATTGATTACAATACAGACGCAAAGTAGACAAAAATGCTGGAGAAACTCAGCGGGTGAGGCAGCATCTATGGAGCGACGGAATAGGTGACATTTCGGGTCGAGACCCTTCTTCAGACGTCGCGACTCGAAACTTCACCTATTCCTTTGCTCCATGTGTTCCCAATGTGGGACGAGTCCAGAACTATGGGCCACAGTCTTGGAATAAAGGGGAGGTCATTTAAGACTGAGGTGAGAAAAAAACTTTTTCACCCAGAGAGTTGTGAATTTATGGAATTCCCTGCCACAGAGGGCAGTGGAAGCCAAGTCACTGGATGGATTTAAGAGAGAGTTAGATAGAGCTCTAAGGGCTAGTGGAGTCAAGCGATATGGGGAGAAGGCAGGCACGGATTATTGATCAGCCATGATCACAATGAATGGCGGTGCTGGCTCGAAGGGCCGAATGGCCTCTTCCTGCACCTATTTTCTATGTTTCTAGAGATGCTGCCTCACCCGCTGAGTCTCTCCAGCATTTTTGTCTCCCTGCGATTTTTCCAGCATCTGCAGTTCTTTCTTAAACAATGAAGACACAAGTAACTGCAGATGCTGGAACTGCATATTCTGGAATCTTGAGCAAAACACAAACTGCTGGAAGAAGGCAGCAAGTTAATGGTCAGACAACGTTTCAGGTCAGGACCCTTCTTCAGACCCAATTACTAATTACTATGGGCTGATTACTGCTTATGATGGACGGCACACCAATAATGGAAGATCTACACCATTTTTGGCAAAATTTATCAAAAAAGATTGCTCTACAACCACAACTGCATTGCAGTAAAGGTTATTAACAAGTGCTGAGATAGATCTCGTTCTTATCCTCAAAAATTATTATACTTTTCAAACGGCAATAACAAAATATTTTAATATGAAAATGAATGAAATTGACCTAATGTGTGCTCATAATGAAAAATCTGACGTCACAATATCAGTGCTGAAACTGGGACATACTAGCTTCAAAAATGTTATTGTGATTTGCCCTTTGTTAAAAGCATTGCAACGTGATCCATCTATTTTACAGATAATAGATTCAATGTCATGCACATGCTGATCGAAGAGAAGATGGTCAACACACTTAGCAAGATCTTTCCACAGAGTTGAGGGAGTATAGGACACCAAAACAAAAATAAATCACATGAAATAGCCAGTCTGGAGTAGATAACAGAAGAGGCAGGATGAAATATGTTCATGAGTTCTAGGAGCAGAATAGGCCATTCCATCCATCAAGTCTACTGCGCCATTCAATCATGGCTGATGAATCTTTCCCTCTCAACCCCATTCTCCTGCCTTCACCCCAAAATCCCTGACACACTTACTAATAAAAAATCTGTTTAATCCCCCACCTTAAAAATATCTATTGGCGTGGCCTCCACAGCTGCATGTGCAATGAATTCCACAGATCCAGCACCCTCTGACTAAATGGTATTGGAAATGGTAATAGTGCCCGCACCTCTGATGTTCACTTGATCACATCCATGACCATGGTAGTGCTGAACATTGTGATCAATGTCAGCCATCACATTTGCAAAGTAATGGGCCTGTCCCACTTTGGCGACTACAGGAGACATTGCGGTCGCCACATGGTCGCCACATTTTCGCGGGCGGTTGTCGGGGAGTCGCCTTCATGGTCGTGAGTAGTTCCCGCATTCTCGGAAATAGTCACGGCTTCAATCTGAATTTTGACGCCATGGAGAATAGTGAGAATTCTCGTGCCGTTGGTGCAATGGTAGTGGGTCACCAGGAGGTCGTAGGTTGTCGCCGGTGCTGACCGGTGAATTTCATTGGCTCATGGGGAAAAAAAACGTAAACAGTCATTTTCAGAACCAAGGATAACCCACCGGTAATGTTAATGTCCACCGAGCTTCACAGCCGTGTATCTCTGGCTTCTTAAAAGTTGTCTCCACTCCTTCTCCCCATCCCGTCTCCCCCTTCTCCCCCCTCTCCCCCCTCTTTTAAATGACCTGTGACCCTTCCCGTACACTGTTTTCACCGTCTTAATTACAGCGCGAACCTTCCTGTTTATTATGGTGAGTGTCTGTATCACATTGGGTTTGCACCATGTGAATTTCACTCAGACAGCGCTCCCCCGCTTGCCCTATCCCCCGCCTGCATAACTGTCTGGTGAAGGAAGTGATGTGTGTACGTGTGTGTGTGTGTTCCCCTCTGACAGTCTTACAACTAAGAAACTGGGCACAAATGACTGCTATTTCTAAGTAATAATAATGATGAGACACTGTGATCATCTGTGTCGTCCCAATTCTCTCTCAATGATTAGCGAGAATAAATCAGTGCTTTTCCTTCATTTCATTCAGTGTTGATTGTGCTACTTGGATAAGACAACACATAGTTGAATATGTATCTGCTCTACATTAAGCCACATACCGAGTAGACAATTACTTCACACATCATTCACTCCATAGGCAGAGTTGGATCATAGCCGAGGCATTCAACATGGCTCATTTGGTAGCACTTTCTCCACATTTTCTGCTCTACGGATAATCCAGATCAAATCCCAAGTGTTGTATTGTTTGGGTATTGTCTCAGATGCCCATTAAACCAAGGCATCAGCCATCTCCTCCATCTGTACCACTGAATGTTTAAGATACAAAGGCACACTGTAAAAAAGTTCAGGGAGTTCCTAGCAAGTGCAGAGAATTTCTAGTTCCTAGGAGATCGTGGGGCCTTCCTTCCTAGTAAGGCCAATTAGATGGTATTACACAGGAACTTGTTCCAGATCATTGGAGTACATTGTTTGTGGGAACATCCGGAATGTGTGATACTTTTAAAAGTGTGATAACAAGAGTTCAGGGCATCCATGTTCCTGTTAGAGTGAATGACAATGTAGGTGGGAGTGAGGAAGCTTGGATGATGAAAGAAATTGAGGCTCAGTCTTGAAAAAGGAGGAAGCATGGGACAGATATAGGCAGCTGGGATCAGGAGGAGTTTTGGCTCCTTCTTAAGGGGCAGACTTGAGAAGGAAAGTGGGTGGGTAAAAAGGTGTAGGAGGTAGCTCTGGCAGATAATATTAAGGAAAACCCAAATAGTTTTTATATAAGAGAAAGAGGATAACTCAGTCTAAAGAGAGAGAATAGGGCCTCCTAGCTCCAAAGCAGTCATCTCTATGTTGGGCTGCAGGAGATGGGCAAGGTCCTCAATTAGTATTTCTCCTTTAGTTATATCATGAGGACTGGGGAACTTGGGACAGTTAATGGAAATGTCTTGAGGACAGTCTGTACTATGGTCGAGAAGGTGCTGAATGTCCTGAGGAATATAAAAGTAGATAAATCTCCCGGGCCTGATCAGATATATCCAAGGATACTGTGGGAAGCTAGAGAAATTGCATGCACCCTGGCTGTGACATATGAATTATCACCATTGACACGGGTGAGGTGCTGGAAGATTGGAGGGTGGCTACTGGTGTGCCTCTGTTTAAGAAAGACTGCAAGGAAAAGTCTGGGAACTACAGACCATTGAGCCTAATATCTATGGTAGGCAAGTAATTGGAGAGTATTCTGAGTGATAAGATACATATGCATTTGGATGGACAGGGGCTGATTAGGAATAGTCAGTATGGTTTTGTATGTGGGGGATCTCGTCGAATGAATCTGATTGAGATTTTTGTAGTTATATCCAAAAAGGTTGATGAGGGCAAAGCTGTAGATGTTGGACTATGTACTTTAGCAAGCCTTTTGATAAGGTTCTGCATGGTAGGCTGCTCTGGAAGGTTAGTTCGTAGACCATTTGAAGAAGGGTTCCATTCCGAAAAGTCACCCATCCTTTTTCTCCAGAGATGCTGCCTGACCCTGCTGAGTTACTCCAGTACATTGTGTCTATCTGTGATGGTGGAAGATTGTTTTACAGACTGGAGGCCTGTGACTGGTGCTGGGCCCATTGCTGCTTGTCTTTATACAAAAGATATTGATGAAAATGTAGAAGGCATGATTAGTAAGTTTGAGGATGACAATAAAGTGGGCGGTATCGTAGATGGCGAAGGTAGTTATCAAAATGACAGCAGGATCTTAATCAGATGGGCAACTGGGCTGAGGAATGGCTGATGGAGTTTAATGCAGATAAGTGTGAGGTGTTGCATTTTGGGAAGTCAAATCTGGGCAGGACCTACACAGTGTTATGGCAGGGCCCTGGGGACTGTTGTAGACCAGAGAGATCTGGGAGTGCAGGTACATAGTTCCCTGAAAGTGGTGTCACAGGTAGGTAGAGTGGTCAAGAAGGCTTTCCGTACACTGCTCCTCCATCTTATTCCTTGGAGTGCAAGAGACTGAGGCATAATCTGATAGAGGTGTAAAGGTCATGAGGATAATAGATAGGATAAATGAGTCTTTTACCCAGAATTGGGGAATGAAGAACCAGGGGACATAAGTTTAAGGTGAGAGGGAAAAGATTTAACATGGACCTGAGAGGCAGCTTTTTCCACACAGAACGTGGTGTGTATATGGAACAAACTGCCAGAAGAAGTGGTTAAGGCAGATTCTATGGCAGCATTTCAAAGACATTTGGACAAGTAATGGATAGGAAAGGTTGAGAGAGATACAGGTTGATCGTGGGTAGGTTGGACTAGTGTAAAAAGGGCATGTGGATCGACATAGGTACGTTGAGCCGAAAGGCCTGTTTCAATGCTGTATGACTCTGTGACTCCATAACTTGTACTTATGTAGGTCAACTAAGCATTCAGCTCAATGATGTTAAAGAGAAAATCATTTTTTAAAGTCATTTTTGGTGCATTTAACTAGAATTTTGTAAATGTTTTAATAAAATTAGATTTCATTTTAAAATCATAATTCATTTTGAGCATAAAATGAAGTCATTCATAACAATCTCTAGATAATCTAATCAGTTATGCCACACTCATTATCAAGGTACACGATCTCCTGAATACCAAATACTTTAATTCCCATTCCCATTCCCATTCCCACACTAACCTTCCTATTCTGGGCCTCCTCCACTGTCAGAGTGAGACCACAGGCAAGTTGGAGGAAAAGTGCCTCATATTTCAATTGGGCTGCTTACAACCTATTGACTATTGATTTCTCTAATTTCAAGTAACCCCTGCATTCCCTCTCTCTCCATCCCTCCCCCACCCTGGCCGTCCCGCTAGTTGCACTGTTCGCATTCATGTATCCCTTTGTTATCACTTCTTCCACAGCCAACAATGGATCGTTGTGGGTTCTACCTTTCCTTGGTCATTGGTGCCAGCCCTGGTTTGTTCTGTACCTTTTCATACATCTAGCTCCCCTCTCCCCTGGCTCTCAGTTTGAAGAAGAGTCTTGATCCAAAACATCACCTATTTCTTTTCTCCAGAGATGCTGCCTGACCTGCTGAGTTACTCCAGCATTTTGTGCCTATCCTTGAAGCATTTTAGCGGGCATCTGTACCAAAGAAGGAAACAAATCAACATGACTGTCGTGTTTACAGTGAATAATCACTACCCAGTGATTCCTGACTAACATTGTTGGAAACAATCATTGGCCAACTGCTGCAAGGCTTAACTATGAGGTCTTTCATTCAAGATGGCTTCCATTTAGACTCGAAGATGAAGAATGGTTAATGAGGTTGGGAAGCAGTGGATTGATGGTGGTCTTCAAAACGTACCCCATCAACAGTCAGCGCATGTAGAAAAAATTGAAATATCAAGGAGGAAATATGAATAGACCAAGTAATTTGTTTATGCCGTTTTCATCAGATTTTCATGATTCTTCAAAGTCAATATGTATTTGGACAGAGTAAACTCCAACAGAGCTATTCATTACTCATAAATGGATTAAACAATTTGTGATTACATCTTTTCATAAGACAGTGGAAACTGTTTAGAATAAATTGTAATTTTATGACATTCTGTTTACAGTGAAAAATTCCGAAGTCCCAGTTCACTGTTTATGTGAAAGCAAGCATGGCAATGAAGTGACTACACTACATGCTTATAGAGAGGTTTGAATACTTGTTTCCGGCCATTTAACCCCGAGTGGTTCACAGACATCAATGCTTCTCTCATCGGAATGCGTTTAACCCTTTCCTCTACATGTGACAGCACACTGCAGTACAGCATGAAGGCACCTCTAAAAAGTTGAAAACTCGATCAAACTTTTAGAATTTTTAATATTACAAAAAGATTCATGCAGTTTAAGAAAAATAAAATTAGTCAACTAAATTTAATTGATTTGTTATGTCCTCGAACTGCCTATCAAATGGTGACCTGTCATAGACACAAAGCACAAGGAACGATATGTGTATCAGCATCTTCCCGTCTACAAAAAAATGAGGTGGTTTAACTACAAATAAGAAAAGGAAAGTCGTTATTCAGGGTTTTAATTTTAAATGAGAAAGCAATACTTAATCTCAGGATCGTAATCTTTCAGGAAAAGCCAGCAGAATAATAAAATAAAAACATTCTACAATAGCGTTCGGGTAGCTTATTTGGTAAAATGGCCACTTGAAATAAAAGCATGTACCTATGCTCAAGTCTTACTATAGAGTTTAGTTCTAAGGTGAAATTTAATTCTAAGGTGACATTTCATGCAATATTATTGGATCATGTTTTAAGCCAAGGCACGTTCTGGCTATTCAATTTACTTCAAAGGATGTTGGGAAATGTAAGGAGCAACTCTTGTATTCAAGACAGCTGTTTTCGCTAAAGACATAAAAAGCAGATTATGTTGTTGCACTCCAATTAGTCAGAGTATGCATATAAATGTGTGATTGTGATTCCATTTCTTCCTTAAAAAGTCAGAAATTTAAATCAATGAAAAAAAAATTCAGGTAGAGTGACATGTTCACAAGTTATAGGAGTAGAATTAGGTCATTTGGCCCATCGAGTCTACTCCACCATTCAATCATGGCTGATCTCTGCCTCCTAATCCCATTTTTCTGCCTTCTCCCCATAACCTTTGACACCCATTCTAATCAAGAATTTGTCTATCTCTGCCTTAAAAATATCCACTGACTTGGCCTCCGCAGCCCTCTGTGGCAACGAGTTTCACAGATTAACTACCCTCTGACTAAAGATGTCAGTATCTCTTATTTGGGCTTTCTTCCACTCTGATGATTTTTCTACCTTGCTACACACATTTCTGCAGCCCAGAAATCAGTCACAGAACATAATCCTTAAACTAGTCCAGCATTAAAATGACAACTACGGGCCACAAATCCACAACAATGTCTCTCTCAATGTTAGCAATTCAGAGGAGTTGATCATCAACTTCACGAAGTGGGGTAGAGCACACAACTCACTCTGGATCACTGTTTCAAAATAGAGATTCAAAAGCTTCAAGTGCCTGTGTATAATCATCACTAACAATTTGTCCTGATCCAACCACATTGTCGGGATGGCAAAGAAAGCACACCAATGCCTCATCTTCTTCAGAAAACTCAGGAAAGTTGCCATGTTTCCAATGACCAATTTCTACAAATGCACCACAGAAAGCATCCTATCCAGATGCACCACATCTTGGTATGGTAATTGTTCTGCCGAAGAACAATGTTATGGAAGCAACCCAGTCTATCATTCAAACCAGCCTTCCTCCCATCAACTCCATCTAAACTTTATGTTGCATCGGGAAAGCAGACCACATAATCAAGGACCATTCACACCCCAGTCATTCTTTCTTCTCCCTCTCTGTCAGATACAAAAGGTTGAAAGAATATAACACCAGATTCAGGAACAGTTTCTTCCCCACCATTATCAGATTGTTGAACTTCTCACATCCTAAGGATGAATTTTCAATCTTCCAATCCATCTCATTGTGGTCCTTGCACCTTTTTTAGTAAATAGCATTTTCACTGTGGCTGCAACACTACATCTATCTTCTATATATTACTAAAAGTCTGATCTTGACCGCTTTTGGCCCACTGTGCTGCGATTCCCGAGAGAACGGCGCCACCTATGGCTGTCATTTTTAGCCACCTCGCTCAGAGCCCCCCTCCGCCTTTCGGAACTGGGGGATTTTTCCCATCGATGAAAAATCAGAGAGATATTAATGTTTTTTTTTAAATTGCCATTCTCTCTGCTGCCCCTGCTGGTGGGAGGGGGAGGGACTATAAATCCTGGAAGTGTTGTACCTCACTCAGTCTCTGCAAGATGGAGGAAGCCTGAGGGTCATGTCTCTCTGAGCAGTGAATAACACTGAACACATGTCCACTCAACTGTGAGTGCCCTTAATGTGGTTCTAAAATGCTTGCAAAAAGTGTCTATTGTTTCTAAAATGGTTGCAAAAAGTGTCTATTGGTTCTAAAAGGCTTGCAAAAAGTGTCTATTGGTTCCAAAATGCTTGCAAAAAGTGTCTCTATTTGGTTTTAAAATGCTTGCAAAAAGTGTCTATTGGTTCTAAAATGCTTGCAAAAAGTGTCTATTGGTTCTAAAATGCTTGCAAAAAGTGTCTTTTGGTTCTAAAATGCTTGCAAAAAGTGTCTCTATTGGTTCTAACATGCTTGCAAAATGTGTCTATTGGTTCTAAAATGCTTGCAAAAAGTGTCTATTAGTTCTAAAATGCAAAAAGTGTCTATTGGTTCTAAAATGCAAAAAGTGTCTATTGGCTGTTGTTGTGGTGGTAACTGCTTTGAAAGGCTGCACTGCAAAAAAATGGCTATTGTTAGTGGTGGTAACTCCTTTTAAATGGCTGCACTGGGGAAAAAATGGCTGTTGTTGGTGGTGGTAACCGCTTTTAAATGGCTGCACTGGGAAAAAATGGCTGTACTTCTTCTTGTAGGATTCCGGCAGTGTAGACGCTGCTAAGCGTATTACTGCCCTCCACAGGTCAAAGTTTGAACTAAATTCTTACATACAGTCCTGTAACTTTCAGGAATTGAAGAACAGCCCTGGATATCAGTTGATGTTTCTCACTGTCCAAACAGAGATAAAACAGAAAAAGCCTCAACTCCAAGTCCTGTCAGTCTAACAAACAATACTTTTCTTTCTACCCTATACTTTTTACATTCTAGGAAAACATGCTTAACTGTCTCATCTCCCACATTCACACAAGCCAGAAACATGTTTCCCTACAATGCACAAATAGTAATTTAACCCACAGTGTCCCAACCTCAATCTACACAGTTTAACTGAGTCCCTACGGGACAGAGATGTACAGAAACATATTTTCCTAACTTCAGATTGTATAGAAAAGTAGTGTCTACCCCTGACTTCCATTTCCCATCCTCTCTGCCATTCTTTTGTTAAGCCCTCTTTAATTATTTCTCTCAGTTCCACTCTCCCCAATGATACATGGATATCTATTTCTCTTCTTAAACTCTCCTTTGCTATGAGGTCCACCTGCTCATTCCCCCTCACCCCAGCATGCCCGGGAACCCAGCAAAAAATGATGTTAATTCTAGAAAACACACTCAAGATTTCATTTAGAATGTCAGGACGAGCTTTAGATTCCCCTACTCTTAAGGTTTCAAGAGCAGCTGCAGAATCAGAACAGATAATGACTTCTCTAAAACTGGCTTCCTCAATCCACCATAGAGCCCATTGAATTGCCATTAATTCAGTCATGAGAACAGAGCTTTCATCAGAAATGCGCCGGCCAATCTTCAACCCAAGCTGCTCCGCATACACTCCAAACCCAGCTCTCCCACTAACTGGATCTTTAGATCCATCTGTAAAAACAATCAAAGTGCTCTCACTGATTGAATTAAGATATTCCACTATTCTTGGAGTCACCTCGCGCTTATCTTTTTCCTGAAGAAAAGCAAACTCAATAAACAGTTCAGGAAGAACCCAATAGGGCACAGGTAGCCTTATTGTATGCTCTATAATACCCCCTTGTTCCAACCCCAGCTTAAAATGGCTGTTGGTGGTGGTATCTGCTTTGAAAGGCTGCATTGCAAAAAAAAAATGGCTGTTGTTGGTGGAGGTAACTGCTTTGTACGGCTGCATTGCAAAAAAATGGCTGTTGGTAGTGGTATCTGCTTTGAAAGGCAGTCCTGCAAAAAAAAAAGATAAATAAAAATGGCTGTTGTTGGTGGAGGTAACTGCTTTTAAAAGGCTGCACTGCAAAAAAAATGGCTGTTGTTGGTGGTGGTAACTGCTTTTAAATAGCTGCACTTGAAAAAAATTGGCTGTTGTTAGTGGTGGTAACTGCTTTGAAAGGCTGCACTGTAAAACAAAATGGCTGTTGTTGGTGGTGGTAACTGCTTTAAAAGTTTCTATTAGTTCTAACATGCTTGCAAAAAGTGTCTATTGGTTCTAAAATGCTTACAAAAAGTGTGTCTATTGGTTCTAAAATGCTTGCATAAAGTGTCTCTATTGGTTCTAAAATGCTTGCAGAAATTGTCTTTTGGTTCTAAAATGCTTGCAGAAAGTGTCTCTATTGGTTCTAAACCTTGCAAAAAGTGTCTATTGGTTCTAAAATGCTTGCAAAAGGTGTATATTGGCTGATGGTAACTGCTTTGAAAGGCTGCACTGGCAAAAAAAATGGCTGTTGTTGGTGGTGGTAACTGCTTTGAAAGGCTGCACTGGGGGGGAAAAAAGGCTGTTGTTGGTGGTGGTAACCGCTTTTAAATGGCTGCACTGGGAAAAAAATGGTTGTTGTTGGTGGTGGTATCTGCTTTGAAAGGCTGCATTGCAAAAAGAAATGGCTGGTGTTGGTGGTAGTAACTGCTTTTAAATAGCTGCACTGGGGGGGGAAAACGACTGTTGTTGGTGGTGGTAACTGCTTTGAAATGCTGCACTGCAAAAACAAATGGCTGGTGGTGGTGGTGGTAATTACCTTTAAATGGCTGCACTGGAAAATAAATGACTGTTGTTGGTGGTGGTATCTGCTTTGAAAGGCTGCATTGAAAAAATAAATGGCTGTTGTTGGTGGAGGTAACTGCTTTGAAAGACTGCACTGCAAAAAAACGGCAGTTGGTGGTGGTAACTGCTTTGAAAGGCTGCACTGTAAAACAAAATGGCTGTTGTTGGTGGTGGTAACTGCTTTGAAAGGCTGCATTACAAAAAAAATGGCTGTTATTGGTGGTGGTAACTGCTTTAAAAGTATCTATTGGTCCTAACATGCTTGCAAAAAGTGTCTCTATTAGTTCTAAAATGCTTGCAAAAAGTTTCTTTGGTTCCAAAATGCTTGCAAAAAGTGTGTCTATTGGTTCCAAAATGCTTGCAAAAAGTGTGTCTATTGGTTCTAAAATGCTTGCAAAGAGTGTCTCGATTGGTTCTAAAATGCTTGCAAAAAGTGTCTATTGGTTCTAAAAGGCTTGCAAAAAGTGTCTATTGGTTCTAAAATGCTTGCAAAAAGTGTCTATTGGTTCTAAAATGCTTGCAAAAAGTCTCTATTGGTTCTAAAATGGTTCCATAAAGTGTCTCTATTGGTTCCTAAATGCTTGCAGAAATTGTCTTAAATAGCTGCACTGGGAAAACAAATGGCTGTTGTTGGTGGTGATAACTGCTTTAAAAGGCTGCAATGAAAACAAAATGGCTATTAGTGGTGGTAACTGCTTTGAAAGGCTACACTGCAAAAAAAAAAAAGGCTCTTGGTGGTGGTAACTTCTTTGAAAGGCTGCAATGCAAAACAAATGGCTGTTGTTGGTTGTGGTAACTGCTTTTAAAAGGTTGCACTGCAAAAATACAAAATAGTTGTTGTTGGTGGTGGTAACTGCTTTGAAAGGCTGCACGGCCAAAAAAATGGCTGTTTTTGGTGGACACTTGACAACTACCTGTTTGCACGAATAATGATTTTAGATAAAACGCTATCAATTACAGCTGTGATTTTTGACCATCTTACTCAGTTCCTCGCCACTCATCAGGTGCAGAGGATTCATCCCATCAATTAAAAATAAAATTTGTGTTAGTGTTAAAAAAATGTTTTGAGAATCTCTCTACTGTCAATCATGCCATGAAGGCCACGCCCCTTCCAGTTGGAGGGGGAGGGATTATAAAACCAGTAAGTGTGGGTGTGACTCAGTCTCTGCAAGATGGGGGGGAGAGAGAGGTCATGACTGAGCTGTGAATCAACTGAACACACTGAATGTCTACTGAACTTTGAGTGTGGTGTTTTGTGTGGTTTTATAGTATTTTTATGGTGGTTTCACCCTGATTGAAATGGTATGAAACTGCATTTGAATGTGGTTGTCTTGCACCCTGCTTGAAATGGCATGAAACTGCACTAGTATTTGGTGGCCTTGCACCCTGCTTGAATTGACATGAAACTGCACTTGAATTTGGTGGCCTTGCACCCTGCTTGAAGTGGCATGAAACTGCACTTGAATTTGGTTGCCTTGCACCCTGCTTGAAATGGCATGAAACTGCACTTGAATTTGGTGGCCTTCCACCCTGCTTGAAGTGGCATGAAACTGCACTTGAATTTGGTGGCCTTGCACCTTGCTTGAAATGGCATGAAAGTGCACTTGAATTTGGTGGCCTTTCACCCTGCTTGAAGCGGCATGAAACAGCACTTGAGTTTGGTGGCCCTGCACCCTGCTTGAAGTGGAATTTCAAAGAATGGCCGTGAGTCAACTGTTAGTCCACCAGCCGTTAGTGAGCTGCCAGCACATCAGGCTTGAGTGACTGAGCTGCCACCTCAAGAATCCATTTGTCCCACAAATGGCACACAATGCCCATACTAACCAGTCAGTCCCTTCAGCCCACAGTACCCATACTGCATCGGGGGACCAGCCCTCCCGTGTGAACATGGGACCCAACGGGTCCCACTTAGTCAAGTATACTATTAAAACTGTGTGTGTGTGGGTGTATGTCATATTCTTGCCCTTTGATTCGTTACTCCGCCAAAACCACACACAAAAAAACGCAGAGGTTTTTACCATTTCGCTAGCCATTTCACTTTTACATTCGGACATCCACTCATTAAATGTAGTCTTTTTTCTGTACACATCTATATTACTAAAAGTCTGATCTTGACCGCTTTTGGCTCGCTGTGGTGTGATTTCTGAGAGAACGCCGCCACCTACGGCTGTCATTGTTGGCCACCTCGCTCAGAGCCCCCCTCCGCCTTCTGGGACCGGAGGATATTTTCCATCGATGAAAAATCAGAGAGATATTTTTAAAAAAATTTAAATTGCCACTCTCTGCTGCCCCTGCCGGTGGGAGGGGGGAGGGACTATAAAACCCAGAAGTGGTGTGCCTCACTCAGTCTCTGCAAGATAGAGGTAGCCAGAGGGTCACGTTTCTCTGAGCTGTGAATAACACTGAACACATGTTTACTCAACTGTGAGTGCCCTTAATGTGGTTCTAAAATGCTTGCAAAAAGTGTCTATTGTTTCTAAAATGCTTGCAAAAAGTGTCTCTATTGGTTCTAAAATGCTTGCAAAATGTGTCTCTATTGGTTCTAAAATGGTTGCAAAAGGTGCCTCTGTTGGTTCTAAAATGGTTGCAAAAAGTGTCTATTGGTTCTAAAATGGTTGCAAAAAGTGTCTATTGGTTCTAAAATGCTTACAAAAAGTGTCTATTGGTTCTAAAATGCTTACAAAAAGTGTCTTTATTGGTTCTAAAATGCTTGCAAAAAGTCTCTATTGGTTCTAACATGCTTGCAAAAAGTGTCTCTATTGGTTCTAACATTATTGCAAAAAGTGTTTCTATTGGTTCTAAAATGGTTGCAAAAAGTGTCTCTATTGGTTCTAAAATGGTTGCAAAAAGTGTTTCTATTGGTTCTAAAATTGTTGCAAAAAGTGTCTCTATTGGTTCTAAAATGGTTGCAAAAAGTGTCTCTATTGGTTCTAAAATAGTTGCAAAAAGGGTCTCTATTGCTTCTAAAAGGTGTGTGTGGGTGTGGGTGTGTGTGTGGTGTGTGGTGTGTGGTGTGTGGTGTGTGGTGTGGTGTGTGGTGTGTGTGTGTTGTCTTGGAGTGCTGTGAGGTTGGACTTGCGGCTAGGAGTGCTGTGAGGTTCGACTTGCGGCCTGCACTCCAGGATGACTTTTGAGGTAAATTCTCAGATTTTCTTTGTTAAAATTTGACCGCTTAATCACTCTATATTAAAATTGTCTTTTTTATATATCAAAAGCAAAGTGTTATCAAATTAAATTAAATTAAATTAAATTTCTTTATTTATATAGCACATTTTTAGTCAACTTGCATTGACCCCAAAGTGCTTCACATAATTACATCCACACACACAGGCAAAGGTGGGTGAAGTGTCTTGCCCAAGGACACACACAGGCAAAGGTGGGTGAAGTGTCTTGCCCAAGGACACAACGACAGTATGCACTCCAAGCGGGATTCGAACCAGCTACCTTCCGGTTGCCAGCCGAACACTTAGCCCATTGTGCCATCTGTCGTCCCTCCCTCAAGAGGCAGTGAGCAGCAGAACACAGCAAGAGACAAAACAAAAAAGAACTTAATAAATCTCATCTTTAACATTTAAATTGGTGTTATATTTTAAGTCATTCACATTTTAAACCTTAATAAATCCTTTTTCCACTTGTCATGCCTGCGTGCTCTTCATCACAATAGTAACCTAATAGGCAGGAATGGTTGCGCTGTCGGAGAGCCACTAAGAGTGCATGGGGGGGGGGGGTGGGAGGTTGAGGGGAGATGGACTGAATGCGTGTGGGGGAGGGGAATGGCATGGAGCAGAGTGGGGGGTGAAGGGAGGACGGGTGACTGAGTGAACTGCCACCACCAGCCATGAGTGACTGGGCTGCCAGCCCACCAGCCATGATTAAGTGAAATGCCAGCCCACCAGCTGTAAGTGACTGAAGTGCCAGCCCACCACCCATGACTTAGTGAACTGCCAGCCCACCAGCCATGACTCACTGAACTGCCAGTCCAATAATCCATTTGGCCCACAATTTCCATACTAGCCCTCTGGAAACCAGTCCCTTTGGCCCACAACACACATACTAGCGCTCCAGAAAGCTCCAAAATGCACTTTATAATGTACTGGTTAAGCATTAATTACCTGATGTTCAGGTATAAACAAACGAGACATACAAACCTACTTATTTTCAGAATTACAGGTAGTAAGGCAAAATGAACAAACTTTGATGTCCACGAATACTTGTCATGGCTTAGATAAATTGCTCATAAATCAGATGCATGGATAAAACTCATCATTTACCAACTATACTTTCTTTAAATCACCTTGTAGAAAATGTTTCATTTTAAAGAGACAAATTGATTAAATATACAGTAGGCTATTCATGTCTTTTTTCATCTACAAAAAACACACTATTTGGCATTGCACAGTTCATAGCCAATGTTGTATCAGATGTTAATGTGGAGTCATAGTATCACACAGCACGAAACAGGCCCGTTGGCCCGACTTGTCCATGCCGAGCAAGATGCTCCATCAACATTATTCTGCATTTGGCCCATTCCCTTCTAAATCTTTCCTATCTATGTACCTGTCCAAGAGTCTTTTGAATGGTGTTATAATACCTGCCTCAACTAACTCCTGTGAGATTTGCAATTTAGGAAGTCCAACATAGGCAGGACCTACAAAGTGAATGATAAGGCTTTGGGGAATGTTGTAGAGCAGAGAGAGCTAGGAGTGCAGGTGTATGGTTACTTGAAGGTGGAGTCGCAGGTAGATAGGGTGGTCAAAAAGGCGTTTGGCACATTGGCCTTCATCAGTCAGAGTATAGAGTATAGAAGTTGGGAGGTCATGTTGCAGTTGTATAAGACGTTGGTGAGGCCACATTTAGAGTATTGTGTTCAGTTATGGGCACCATGTTATAGGAAAGATGGTGTCAAGCTGGAAAGGGTACAGATAATATTTACAAGGATGCTGCCAGGGCTAGAGCTAGAGGGAGAGGTTGAGTAGGCTGGGATCTATTCCTTGGAGTGCAGAAGGATGAGGGGTGATCTTATTGAGGTGTATAAAATAATGAGAGGAATAGATCGGGTAAATGCACAGAGTCTCATGCTCAGAGTAGGTGAATCGAGGACCAGAGGGCACAGGTTTAAGGGGAAAAGATTTAATAGGATTCTGAGGGGTCACTTTTTCCACACAAAGGGTGGTGGGTGTATGGAACAAGTTGCCAGAGGCGGTAGTTGAGGCAAGGACTATCCTGACATTTAAGAAAAAGTTAGATAGGTACATGGATAGCACAGGCTTGGAGGGATATGTACCAAGTGTGGCAGAGTAGCGAGTGGTACCAGACCCTATAAGAAGAGAAGCACTAGTGTACATACACTTATCATATCCTGAAGTGAATGGTCGTTTGAGCAGAGCAGAGCAGAGGGGGACTAATGTTGCTGGGACATGTTGGCCGGTGTGACCAAGTAGGGCCAAGGGCCTGTTTCCATACTGTATCCCTCTATAACTACCTCCTCTGGCAATTAGTTCCCTTTACCAGCAGCCTGAGTGAAAAAGTTGCCCCTCAAGTTCCAATTAAATCTTTCACTAATGTCCTTGATTCCCAACTCTAGTTAAAAGACTCTGTGCATTCGCACCATCTATTCCCCCTCATGATTTTATACACCTCGAGAAGAACGGGGCTGCTTTCCCTTGAATGAAAGAGGTTGAGGAGTGAGCTTAAAGAGGTTTACTAATCAACGAGGGGCATAGAAAAGGTGGATGATCACAGTTCATTCCCAGTGTCAGGGAGCATAAAACTAGAGGGCATAGTTTTAAAGGTGAGAGGGAATAGATTTAAATAGGATTTGGAGGACACATTTCTCAGGTGGGGGGTGGTGTGGATATAGTACAATCTGTCTGAGAAAGTGTGAGAGGTGGGTACAATTACATTGTTTGAAAGACATTTGGCCAGGTTTATGAATAGAAAAGGATAAGAAGGACATGGCCCAAATGCAGGAGGATGGCCTAGCTCTGGAAGTAAACTGGAACTAACTCAAGGACTAACTTGCACTGCAGGCCCAATTTCTGTGTCGTACATCTACATGATTCTATCACCTAATAGCATCAAACAAATCAGAAGCAGGAGTCTGCCACTCAGTCCCCTGAGCTTGTTCCACCATTAAATAAAAAAAGGTTGATCTGACTGCAAGCTCAACCACTTTCATGCCGACCACTGATAGTCTTTAACCCACATGCGTATTATGAATACATCAAGCACTGACTTAAAAATATTTAAAGTCTCTATTTCCACTGTCTTTGTACCATTTCATGCATCATTTTACTGTAATAAATAAATCAATATTTAATTATATTTCTAAAAACATGGACAAACGAAGCCAGTCATATGTTGAATGGACATCCATAAATGAACAGTCCAAATAAACAAAGAGATTGACAAAGCGGAGCCAGTGTTTCTCTTTTTTAAATACCAGAAAAAAACTGAACACAACAAGTCTGGAGAAGGGTCTCGACCTGAAACGTCACCCATTCCTTCTCTCCAGAGATGCTGCCTGTCCTGCTGAGTTACTCCAGCTTTTTGTGTCTATCTTTGGTTTAAACCAGCATCTACAGTTCCTTCTCACACAACAAGAGAAGGGTCGGGAGTAGGTGCCTGCCCTGCTTTGGAATTGGAGCGACATGCTCTGTTACTATTTGGGTTTGGGAAATTCACCATTACATATCTGGGACATTTGTCCCTGTGCAGTTAAAATTATTGAGAAGACGAAAGTCAACCAGGTCCCACAGAGGCTACAAGAACTGATTCTATGCTCACTGTCATATGATACACAGATTACCTATAATCCCGACAGCTAAATATATATCACGGAAAATAAATCACGTCTATTTCCCAGCAGGAAAAACAGATCACAGGCACATACAAATGAATTAAATAAATATAAAGAAAATCTGACAATATAAACCCATTGATAAAGAAGTTACTGCAAGTACTGTACATCACACGATTCAACACTGCAAGATTTGCACAGTTATTATGAAAAGAGATCTGGCGAATGGGTTCCATTCAGTCCAGGCCTATTCTTTCACTCGCAATAGGCTTAGTAGTTGCTTTTCAGAGATGACAGTGTAGTGAGTAGTACCAGAACCTGTAAGAAGAGAAACACTAGTGCACACATAAACTTATCACATCCCGAAGAGAATGGTCGTTTAAGCAGAGCATATGAATCTTTGTACTGACTACAACAGAATCCTAAAATGAAAAATATCACAGGAAAATGTGATATGTGCAGCTCTGTGGTGGCAAAGTGACAGGTGGAGCCTGTTCTTAAATATATATACTGGCTAGATCACGGGCAATGGCAGCAACAGATCACTTCACAATTGAGGCCAAAATCTATACGGCTGATTATTTTCCCAATTGCTGGAAATAGACTATCACTCAACATGCTGAAGCTTAAGGGCCTGTCCCACTGACGCGACCTTTCAGCAATTGTCTTCGACCTTCAAGCTTGAGGGCACTCGCCTGAAAAACCTCGAGCTGGATCGACCGTCAGCGATTAAAACCGCGAGCCGGATCGACCGACCGCAGACACACACAAGCACATCGCAAAGGTGGGGGCCAGGGAAAGCGGGGGAGCGCTGTCTGAAATTCACACCCGCAATGAACAGATAGCTGCACAGTTACGGTAAGTCCTTTAGGGAGCATGGAGGGGGGGGAGGGGGGGATTGAAGGGGAGATAGGGGGAGAGAAGGGAAGAGAAGGCGGGGAGAAGGTGGGGAGAAGGGGGAGAGAAGGAGTGGAGACACTTTTAAGAAACCAGACAACTTATAATAAAGTTTAGCGGACATTTTACTTACCGGTCGGTTTTCCTTGGTCCTGAAAACTCCAATGAGCCAATTAAAATGCCCGGTCAGCGACGGAGATTGCCTACGGCTACCTTGGATTGCATGTAACTGCATAGCGACCCCACTCCACTGCACTACGAGTTCAAAAGAACCATGCCGACCAATGTTTACTTGCGGAAAATTTTTCAACATGCTGAAAATCTTTCCGCGACCTAGCTGAGGCCGCGAGTAGGCGGGAACTTCCCTCAAGCATGAAGGAGAGTTCCAGTGACCTCATAAGACCTCCTAGGACCACGCGTCGACCATGCTGCGAGTATGAGTCGAGGGCAAACTCTTCTAACCTCGCCAATAGGTCGCCGCAGTGGGACAGCCCCTTTAGTTAGCCAGGCTTGGTACTCCAGAGGAGTTTGTAACAGTTCATAGTAAAACAACTTGCTGCAGATGTGTTTGCAAAGCTTTCAGCCATCAGTGAATTCACTTATACAACATTGTAACATTGTAGCATTGTAACAACCATCCATCACAAAGGGAGAGGGAGAATACTGTTAAAAAAAAAGCCACATTTGCTTCCATAAAAGATGAAAGCAGCATGTATAAATGCATGCCTCAGGATCACGCCACATAGAAAGGCACCAATGCCCGCGGTTCACTTACTGCCCAGTCCAGAAACTGATAAAAGCACTGATGTTGAAAATCACTGCCCACATCTGCAAGATAGCAGAAACCTAAACAACAGCAACAATGACAACCAGGTCGAGGGGGATGGTTTTCAAAAGAAAGCCTAACATGGATCTTGTGCTGGATTATGTCTGCTGTTTCTTTAAATTTATACCCAAATTTTATGATGCCAGTTTATGTTAAGAGCATGGAAATTATTGCATGGTAACTTATTTTCCCTTTTTAAAAGAATACCGAGAGCTAGAGACCCTCTTTTGTATGTTCATAGGAGAAAACTGGTAAAGAAACATAGAATTAAGGAAGCAAGAGAGATAGCAACAACTCCAAGTGCTGCCAAGATAGAGGATCATCGCACTGCAGGTTTATGTCTGGTTTAGATATAACAAGAGAGGAATCCATAGAATATGACAAGAGGACTTCATTTAAAATGTAGCTATTGGAAACATAACACAGGAGGCCACCTTCAATATTTTAGCTTCTATTATTCAATTTCACTTCTCAAACTCTCATTGAGAACCTCTTCATATCTCTCTTATTCTGGAATACTGTCTGCTTTTTTCTCACTTACTCATGCATGAAAGCTGCTTCTGCTCCCTGCTTTGGTCCCACTCGTATCCCATTTCAAACATACACACTGATCATTATTCTGTCATTGTACCAACGCACTCACATACCACTTGACTCAACGGTACATCTTGTTCCACACTGTACGACTCCCCCACACTCACTAAAACTCCATTCTATGAAGAGTCATAAAATCGTACAGCATGATAACAGGGCATTCAGCACAAGTCAGCCATGCCAACCAGTGGACACCTTTCCCTATTAATCCCATGTCTTTGCACTTGGTTTCATAGCTTTCAATGCATGGGTGATTCAACTGCTCATCTGGACACTTCTCAACTGCTGTCAGTGACCCAGCTTCAACCATTTTCTGAAGCAGAGCCTTTCAGGCACCTAATCGCACTCTAACTGAAGGTCCCTTTCAGATTTAATATAAATCACTTACGTCTTGCCCTAAATCCATGTTCTCTAATTTTATCTACCTCTGATATGAAGAAATGTTCCTGCAGTTTACCCTATCTATACGTCTCATTGTTTTATTCACCTCTATCATGAACATGAGACCTAGCTTCTCTAGTCTTTCCCCATAACTAAATGCTCCATGGCAGGCAACATTCTGGTGAATCTCCCTCACAAACACTCCAGTACTACCACATCCTTCCTGTGACAAGCAGTGGTCCAGCTGAAGTCTGACCGAGGTTTTATAAAGTTTGTACATAACCTCCCAACTTCTGTATTCCATGCCCCAACTATTGAAGGCCAGTATTACATACAATCATACAAGAATGTCATAATGTCAAGTTTGCTCAACGACTTCTCATTATTCTGTTCTATTGCAGGCAAAGGTTGCCAGGAACATGTGCTGCTGCAGCAGAATGGGGGGCCCGACCTTGTGAGAGAAGCTTGACACGTGTCGAAGGGAGAGTGCTGGGCCATGTGTGGTTAAGACAGGTTAGTCCCAGGCCCCAAGAGAAGCCAAGTGTCTTCAAGATCTGTCAGGAATGAGCTCGTTGCACCCGAGCACAACCTATCCCCTCAGTAAAAAGTAACCTTACCCTACATAGAGTGTACTCCCTTCCAAAAGGGCATGTATTCCAGCACTTTCAATACATGGAACCCCTGACATTAGGTAGCTCTATTTCATAAGACCAAAGGGATCAAGCAACATGCGGAGATAACAGGAATAGGCTACTAATCCTAATGAACCATGATCACATTGACTGATGGAGCAGGTCTGAATCGCCGAATTGGTCGATTCCTGCTCCCATTTTCTGCATTTGTCAGCAGGAAATTAAATGTGGATGTTGGTTGATGGTTACAGATCAGTCACTGACTTGCATTTAGCCAAACATACATCTCAACTGAATCAAAGATTTATTCTTTACAGGAAGTCCATTTATCAATGCTTCCTTTGCTATCTGGCACATTCCATATTTTTTCATTAACAAATATATTTACAAGACTGCAATTTAAAATCTGTACATTTAATACTGACACAACTACTCCCAGAATGATCCCAGAAATGAGTGGGTTAACATATGATGAGTGTTTGACGGCACTGGGCTTCTACTCACTGGAGTTTAGAAGGATGAGGGGACACTTCATTGAAATTTACCGAATAGTAAAAGGCTTGGATCGAGTGGATGTGAAGAGGATGTTTCCACTAGTTGGAGAATCTAGGACCAGAGGTCATAGCCTCAGAATTAAAGGACGTTCTGTTAGGAAGGAGATGAGGAGGAATTTCTTTAATCAGAGGATGGTGAATCTGTGGAATTCTTTGCCATAGAAGGGTGTGGAGGCCGTCCATGGATATTTTTAAGGCAGAGACAGATAGATTCTTGATTAGTACAGGTGTCATGAGGTTATGGGGAGAAGGCAGGAGAATAGGTAGATCAGCCATGATTGAATGGCAGAATAGAATGATCGGCCGAATGGCCTAATTTAGCTCTTATCACTTATGACATGACTCCACATGCACTCAGATTCCTTTCTCCTTCAGATAACATGAGGTAGTAAAAGTTAAAATTACTCATGTACACCCTGGCAGGAGCCATACAATATATGGTTTCTACATTGTGAAAGCCCTTTCCAAGGCTGCAATGTAGATGACTGGTCAAAGGTTGTAATTAGGCAAATAATGTAATCTTCAACAGCCACAGGTAATTTCAGCCTTAATTGAAACTCTTGTCTCCTTCAAACATGCCTGGTAGCGGCAACCAATCCATGGATATTAGTTTCATCACAAGCTAATTTATCTGACAATGGAATAAATAGTTCTTTCAAATATATCTGAGGTTAAATATTTCCAGAAAGGTGCAGGCTGTAGTAGTATGCAAGTGTTCTCATTGTAATCATGAGGCATGTTTGGTGCTGAGATTTAACATTTCCAAGTGACCACCAAAGTAGATTAAATGTTTAAGAAGGAACTGCAGATGCTGGAAAAATCGAAGGTAGATAAAAATGCTGGATAAACTCAGCGAGTGAGGCACCATCTATGGAGCGAAGGAATAGGTGTTGTTTCGGGTCGAGACGTCTGAAGAAGGATCACGACCCGAAACGTCACCTATTCCTTCGCTCCATAGATGCTGCCTCGCCCGCTGAGTTTCTCCAGCATTTTTATCTACCCAAAGTAGATGAGTTTGCCTTTCATAATTTACACAGGCAGGGAAGAGAGGCTTAATCAGTAGTTTGCTTCATCAGAGGAGCTACAAGAGTCTTCTACAGACCGACTGTAGGGAACATATACAGCAGTAGTAGTATACCCCATTGCGTCAGTGTGCCTACTGTTAGAGGAGAGATTAGATTACAGAAGAATACAATTGGCACCAGTGGGCTTCAGGCAGGCAGGAGAAGGGGAGGCTCTGTACAGATAGAGTCCAGTCAGTTATGCTGATTTGGGGCTCAGAAGGGTCCCACAATGGGAACGCACATCTTGGATAAGCACCAGAAATATTTGGTGCCCAATATGACCAGCAGAAAGAAGGAGACCACGTCCATGTTCTCTTTGTCGATGGCACCGTGCTAATAGAATGCAACTTTCATTTGAATGTAGTTTACCCTATTGGACTAAACAATAGCAATGCTGAGGAAAGCTGCTGAGACAATAGGTTTCTCCCTCCGATGGGAAACAGTCCCAGACATACTTCCTTGGAGCAGCAGATAACTGCTCTTCCAGACATTAAAGCGGATTGTATTGTATTGTATTGTATTGTATTCAATTTATTGTCATTGTCTCAATTAGAGACAACGAAATGAATTTTCCTTACAGTCAGTATCATAAAAATAAATAAATAATAAATAATAAAACATATTAAAAAATAAAATTGAATTTAAAAAAAAAGCACAAACACAGAACGTCCACGACACAACATAACACAGTGGCACCAAGGTGAGGAAGGCACCATAGTCCAGCCAGCCTCATCTCCGATCTTCCCAGTTGTTCCCCGTGGTCGGGGCCTTCCGAGCACCCGCAGTCGCCGCCCCGGGTGGCCCGATGTTCAGGCCCTCACGCCGGGCTGGTGGAACGCCGACGCCGATCCCCGACGGTGAACATCCTCCTCCTCAGCGGCCCGGACCTCCCGATCAGCCGCCTCCCGCAGCTTGAGAATTAAAGCGGATGTCTCAGAACAAGCATTATGTTCATGTTCCAATGTTAACTTACTAGCCTCAGCATGTTTCTGGAGGCTCTGATGGTTGTGACCTTACACAACACCAGATGCACACATTATTGTCTGCCTGGTAGTGAGAATTCAGTTCAGTTTAGTTTAGTTTGTTGTCATGTCTACCGAGGTACAGTGAAAAGTTTTATTCTGTTGCGTGCCTTTCACAGTACCTCGGTACACATGACAATAAACTAAACTAAAATGAATTCTCGCTAACTGGCAGACAATACTGTGTACATCTGGTGTTGTGTAGTGTCACAACCAGCATCTGAGCCACCAGAACCATGCTGAGCCTAGTAAGTTAACATTGGACCCTGATGTTGGCAATGTGGGGCTGTCAGGATCTCTCGTGTGACCTCCAGCTCCCTGACACTTTCCTTGTCAATTCACCCAAAGCCGCTTATCCAGACTGCAGGCACATAGGCTAGAAGAACTAGCATACAAGAGCACGAGCTTATCATAGGCATCTTGTATGGGCATCTGCACCTTAGAGCCAGGAAGAGACACTATCTTCCAATGGTCAGACAACAGGCAAAGTTAAAGCACCAAGGATAGTTGTAGGGTTTCCAAGCCAATTACTAAACCTCCAAGTACCTGTAGATACTGATTTATTGTTTTATCAAGTTTCCTTAGCAGCTAAATAATTTGTTTAATTTCAATTGATGTTTTCCAACCGACTACAGGTTCACAAAGAGGACACTGCGTATGGTACGAGCTGCCAAAGGAAGTTGTAGAGGCAGGTTCAATTACAATATTTCAAATATACTCAGACATGTAGATGTAGTAGATGTTTGGAGGGATATGGGTCCAGGAGCAAACAAGTTAGTTCATTTTGGCAACTCAGTGATGCATCGAGCGTTCCATGCTGTTTAGCTCCAACTCTATGACTCTGTAGTAGGTCCAGATAGATTCCCATTCAAAGTCAGTTTTGCTTGGATGACAGAGCTTGAAGATCCAAGGAAAGCTCACTCTTCAAAATGAGCAGTGTCCAGATTAAGCTGTCAGCATGTACAGCACAGCGCAGTTATCCACCGTCAGTGCAGCTCATTTGTAATTGGCCCTTTAAACTGCTTCTGAACAACCACAGTAATAAAACCCAGTCCTTCAACAAGAGATAGCAACTCGTGTTTCTCAGAAAGAGAGGGATGTAATTCTTGCTGATGACAAATTTTGCTCAGTGAATTACTACTGATTTCACCTGAGCGAGTTGCATGTTGCAACAATGATGCTGGGTGACAAAGATCTACCTGATCCTATTGAATGACTAGAGACTGCGGGAGGGGTGGCGGGGGTTAGGGTGACACTCACTCCTGTATCTACTTCTTACGTTTCCAGGTACCGACGATGTTAACGCTCCAGGAATGTTTGCAAAATTGCTCCCCACTGCAGTAACACCATTTTGAATGGTGTAATGTTTTTTTTATAGTTGTATGCATAAATCTCTAGCCCTACATATTATAAAACAGTATATTTTAAGTTAAGAATGATTAAGATCTGCAAGATTAATTTGGTTTTGTGTGGTGAGCAAAGAAACAAGTTCAGTTTATTTATAATTCAAGTTGCAGGCAAGGTCCCTGTTATATCCCTGGCATCCTTTTGGGAAGAGCCCATTGCGAGGTGAGAAACTCTCTTCCTTGTCACGGGGAAAAGGATCCAAAAACACAATATGTCGCAGAGCTACCGAGAAATTGCAGCATTAGCTCTAGGGCTTGAGTATGATACACTGCATTCTTCACTGTCCTTCGTGTGTAACAAGGGTTCAAGTAGATTATTTATGCCCTTTCAACATTGCAGGGACACATATCCAACAAACTCAATCATTTCAACTGCAGCTCTTTCAGCACACAGAACATGGATACAGTCTACTAAATTGTTACCATATAACCAATGCCTTCCTGCTTCCTGTACAGCTACAATCAGTATTAATGTCATCTTTACTAATAATTCCTTTATACTTAGACTGTTCCGGGTGTTCTGTGCTTCCTCGTACCAGTGTCAGTTTTTCGCACTCACGCTCAGAATTGCAAGTCAAATATAACTCTCATACATCTGTAGGAAACACTCACTAATTCTCACCTTTCATCGTTCTGTTAAGCAATAGGGTGTGCAACAAAATGATCAAATGGAGAAACAAACAATCAACACCCAAATCCTTCTGTGATCCAATTATCAACTTCGGTGAAGGATCTGTGAAGGATTACTCTTTGACTAAAGCTGGGAACATTTAGTAGATGCCATGTTAAAATTATAAAGGGACTTTGGACAGGCTTCATCTTAAATCATGTGTCTAATGTTCATCTCCAAATGAGAAATGTAACTAAGTAGGCTGAACAGATGGTGCTTTCCTGGTGAACAACAGGGCACTAATACTATTGAAAACCTCAAGTTTCATCCTCAGCACAGAATATGCTCAAGCAGAACTATGAAAAACACATTATACACCGAAATAATTAATGAACATACTTATTTTTTATTATGATGGTCAAAGGTCCATTGATCATTAGCAGTAATCATCAGATGCAACATCATGAAAAATAATTTCCTTAATGAGATACAAAATTGATATATTGCAGATTAATATGTATATGAAATTAAAAAAGATTGTGATAAATATTCAAATGTGGCAATAAGCAACACTTTAACTGTGCTTGCCTTTTCAAAGATACTGCCTAGCTTTCTCTGTTTCACCAAAATTTGCCAGATCAAGCAATATTAATTCATCATACAGCATAGAAACAGGCCCTTCAGCCCAACTCGTCCATGCCGACCAAGATGCCCCATCTAAACTAGTTCCATTTACCCACATTTGGCCATTATCCCAATAATTTTTTCCTATTGCCACACATCTTTTAAATCCTGTTAAAGTACCTGCCTCAACTACCTCCTCTAGCAGCTTGTTCTATATGCCCACAATCCTCTGAGCAAAAAAGATGTCCATCAAATCTTACCCCTCTCACCTTCAACCTATGTCCTCTGGTTTTTTTAATTCCCCTAACTTGGGTAAAAGACTCTGTGCATTCACCCAATCTACAGTATATCCCTCATGATGTTACACGCCTCTATACGATCACCCCTCAATCTCCTGTTTTCCAGGGAAGTCCTAGCCTAGTCCTAGCCTGCCCAACCTCTCCCTATAGCTCAGCCCTTCTAGTCCTGGCAACATCGTTGTAAATCTTCCCTGCACCCTGTTAATAATTATTTTGACCCTATTCATTTAAGTTGGAAATGAATGCAATATCTGCAATATTTATGAATATCAGCTTATTGATCAAACTCATCCCATGTAACACCATACAAAATAGACACTTATTAGTGATATATTTTAAATATTTCCTGGGCAGTTACACACCTCATGCTTCCAAATAAATAGTTAACCATTTGTGAATACTGTTCAACTAGACACAGGTCAGCAATGGTAGATAAAACTGCCTAACAAACTCCAATAGAGGGGACAATCCCTTAAGTCTTGTGAACAGAAAGGAGGAGCATTAACATTGTTGTATTGTCAGTTCCTCGTGTGTGCAGTGATTTAAGGTGAAATATGTACTTTAATATCAGAGATTAAAAATAAAACTTCCAGAGTTACTGATATCTTAATCGGATTTTGAATGTTAAATTTCATGGGTGTAGCTAGGAATGTAACTGGAGTGTGTGAATAATTCAAATCTGCCAAAACTTACTTAATACTGTATCTTTGCAATTTACATTCAGCTCAGACCTCTTAAAGGTACATTATAACTATCATACTCCATTGCTCCAGAGCTATTTATACCTAGCACTGAGCGATGATCTTGGGGAAACAAAGCACAGAGGGTGCTAGGTCAACTACTGTCGAATGGTTGGGAACATAGGATCAAAAGGAAACCATTCAGCACTCGGGAATATCCTGCCACTCCAAAGATTCATGGATATTCTGCATCTTGATTCAATCTACCAGCTTTCTCCAGTCAAAAGTGTTCACAGGCCAAACTAGTCAAGATAACTGAGCATTACAGTAAAGATATATTACATAATCACATGGCATTCATGATGAAAAGCCCAGCTGCCGAGGTTTAAACAATGTACTCTTCCTCAAAGGTGCAGCTCATGCCAACTGGTGGCAATATTTAATAGGAAACCACATGCCTGCAGCAGAGAACAAGAACAGGCCTTTAATAGATCAATGCACATTAGTGCTGCTGGTGGCCACCTTTGGAGGGGGGGAGGAGGAAGAAGTGGAGTGAATTGAGTTGGGATATCGAGGGAATTTATAAACAACTGAGAAACATTAGTCTGAAACTGGGAGGTTGTCAGTGTACAAATAAGATAAATGATTGGTGGTTGCCTGGCATTGCACTGCATGGATCATGCCCTATCAATCTGATTGGATTTTTGAAAATGACTCAGCGAAATCTCTCTGTATGTTTTTCACTTGGAATTACAGAGGGCACTTGGGAAAAGCCTTCTGAAAAATACTGATGCCTGAATATGATGCTAATGGAATGGAACATAAATAATTAATTGCCAGGGAAAGTGATTGAATGGCCAAAGACCAGTATAAGGATCATAAGATGATACAAGATAGGAGTAGAATGAGGCCATTTGGCCCATCAAGTCTACTCCACCATTCAATCAGGGCTGATCTATCTCTCCCTCTAACCCCATTCTGCCTTCTCCCCGTAGCCTCTGACACCCATACTAATCAAGAACCTATCTATCTCTGCTATAAATATTTCCATTTATTGCCTCAACATCTTTTTGTGGCAAAGAATTCCACAGATTCACCACCCTCTGACTAAAGAAATTCCTACCCATCTCCTTCCGAAAAGAACGTCCTTTAATTCTGAGGCCTCTAGTCCTAGACTCTCCCATTAATGGAAACATCCTCTCCACATCCACTCTATCCAAGCCTTTCACTATTCTGTACATTTCAATGAGGTCCCCCTCATTCTTCTAAACTCCAGCGAGTATCAGCCCAGTGCGGTCAAACACTACCACACATTAACCCTGTCATCCCCTGGGATAATTGAAGACAATGGATGATTGAAGAGGATTGAAGACAATACCCTAACCTATTTAATTCTCCTCACATCAACATCAACTTCTTCCAGATTCCACTTACTGGAGACAAATTACATTGGCCAATAAACCTACCAACCCACAAGCCATTGGTATGTGGGAGGAAGCCAGTGCGGTTGGAGGAAGTCCATGCACTGGAGAATGTGCAGAACCCACACAGACAGCATCAGAGTTCATGATCAAACCTGCGTCACTGGAGCTGAGGCAATATATCCAATAGCTGGACCACTGTGATGTCCGAAGAAACTAAGGGAATGACCAGCACTGTGGCAAATACATTTTGAAGGATTAAAAAAAAACATTGAAGAGGAATATTTTCTAATTGGTGAGAAGCACAAAGCAGAGGAAGTACAAAATTCTTAAATTGTCACTAGGTGTACAGGAAATAATCATTCAAGGCTAAAGAAAATCAGTAAGCCAGACAACATCCATGAAAAAAATGGACAGACAACATCTGAAGAATTGTCCAACCCAAAATGCAGTCTGTCCATTTCCCTCCTCTGGACCCTCTCCAGAACAAAACTGTCTGGAGTGGGGGGGGGGGGGGGGGGGTTTCCTCAAGGTTCCAGCATCAAGATAATATAAATTATAGTTTTGTAATTTTGAGTAGAAATTACCAAAGTTCACTCAAATCCATGGTCAGTCCATGTCTGGCCAACTGTGAGCAATTCTTGGCAAGAGGAAGGAGGATAGGAAAGATGAACTGGCCTTCAAACAGATTTGCTGATGTGATATTTTCAAGTCAAATTGTCATGGATAATTGTATTCTGTGTACACTAGAAGGTTAAGACATGAATTGGTTCCACTTTTTCCAAGATAGTAAGGATAACTTCATTGTGTAGATAACAAGAAACTATTTCTGCTGGTTGGGAAATCTAGATGTAGTCTCAGAGCACAGTCTCATCACAAGGGCCAGGCATTTTTTTGGAGTGAGACTCGGAAACATTTCAAGAAATATGGAATTGTAAAGGTTTAGAACTTCCTGCTGCATATTTAGTTTTAGAAATATTTAGTTTCATAAGTAATTGAGAGGGCAACATTCAAAATTATGCCGAGACAAAATACGTTAGGAGTCAGGACCTGCCTGTTTAAGATCTATAAAAGTGTTCACATTTGGGCCAGTTCAGCTACACATCCAAAATCTACAACTGCAACTGAACCAAATGGATACTGTGTTAACGTAAATGAATAGAAAACAGGGTTTAGTGTATATCATTCCAAAACCTTTTTATTTTTAATCATTGTTGCATTTAAAAAGTGGGCAATGCAAAATAAGATGCCCAATGGCTTTAATATATCGTCCAATTACTATTAATCAATCAAGCATATATTTTCAAGAATTCCTTTACGACTAGGTATACACATTTTGTCAGATAAATATGTTGAAGAATTCCAGACACACATTTCTAAAATAAATCCTTGTTTCAAAAGCCGGCACAATTTTACATAACTTGAACATCTAACAATTAACACAAAATATACTGATGGAAGACTCTGCAGTTGTTAAAAGGAACTACAAACATATATATGTGCGGTTTCAATATTTTCTCTGGATTCGTGAGACTGGTTATTACATAATTCATTACTGACGCAGTCTGCTTGTCAAGTGCTAAAATACACATCTATCATAGTCACTAATCCTGCAGTTCATATAGCTATATAATCATACATGCTGCAGCATTCCTCCCTCCCCTTTATGTGCGTGGTACTCACAATTTGACAATAGACTCAAGATTAATTCTTTAAAACCAGTACAATATCACTTAAATAATGTACGTGCCACACTTGTGTCATTAATGTTGGAAACTCTGACTTCTTGCCCACGAGAGTGGATAACAAAGCACCATTTTCTTGGATGATTGTACTGTCAATCTAGATTCAATTACTTAGGCTGTGGCATTCTTATTGACAGTTTCACAGATCACATAAGACCTATTTCTATTTAAGGAAATAACGCACGATACGTTTACCACACGATGCAAGCCTTATTTTTCTTTTCAGTGTGACTTTCATTTTCATTACTGTTTTCCCTCTTTGAAAATCTGGTACTTTGCATGCTTTCATTCTCTTAGAGAAAAGACACCATAATGGGAAAATTATTCTGAATCATAGAGTATTAGTTTATTGTAAGATTACCACATATTACAACCGCTTTGAGTATTAGCTATTTTTATGATTTGTTTGCTTAGATCAAAATAAAAGTTTGCGAGATCTGGAAATATGCAGCTGCAGAGACAAAATAAATCATCTGGAAAACAAGACCTAAACAATGGCAACAAAGTTTACATTTTAAAATTTCCATCTTTGCAACTAACATTGCAATATAAGTAGATTCATATAAAGAAAGTCATACAGTAGTTCTCCATACAAACTCATCTAAAATAGCATTAGTTTTATCTGCAACATCTCATGATTAGCCAAAATAGCTGGATGACTCATTCATTATTCAACCTTAGCTCGGAAGAAAATCAGATCATTATTAAATAGCGGTTGCTTCCAACATTGGGATTAAACCCCAACAGGGCATAAATTCAGAAAGGACAAATTGAAGGATGATATTTTTAAATCTATTCACAATAAATAAATTATATTTTGTTTGGCCATATTTCTGACAGATAGATCTTACCAAGTTGACGGTGGGCAGTTTTACGTTCATCTGAGATATAATGAAAACTCATCTTCATTGTCAATAATCACACTAGCAGTAAGTGCAAGAATACACATCACACAAAGGAAAACATACAACAAAATGTAACTCTTGATGGACAAGGCAGTGCAGATGGTCTAAAAGCCAAATTGCAATGCAACAATGGTGGATGTTATCTGTCGGAAAGATACAAGCCAACTCAGTTGTGTCAGTCTGCCTCTACGTAGGCAAGAGCCCACAATGGAAAATTGCCCACAGTTCACCATTACATTCACAATTTTATTTCAGCAGAAATGAGAAAATCAATTCAGATCAATCCAATTCGATCAAGCTGTTTCCAGTATCTAAATTAAAACATTTTATTAAAATCGCATTGAAGAGGCATAGTTCTGCACACACCTTGCATTATTCTTAACCGAAGAGCTCCTGCTGAAATAAAGGCACGAAGAGACAAGATGTTTCCAGCAACTTCAGTAGTTCACTTATATGGTCCCTTTCACAACCCTTTCAGAACTTGCCAAATCATCCTAAACTCAATAAGACACTTATAAAATGTAGGAATGCAGTAGCCTGTTTGCACAGAGCAAGTTCCCATCAGCAGAAATGTAATGTGACTGTATCATTTGTTATTGTGAGATTGATTGAGGCGCAAAGACTGTTTTTCAAAAAATAAACAAATGCATTGTATCTTAATGTTTTAATTAATTTACTAGTACAAATTTTATTTACTTTAGTGCATTATACGGATCTGTTTTTAAGAGACATCTAAAACTAAATCGCTCGCCACTTGGCAGATGAATAGAAATATTTAAAACAAATAATTGATAATGATGTTGTACCTATGGAAATGTGAAACATGAGAATGCATAAAGTGATCATAAAACGTATCCAAAATTGATAAATGATGATTCATAACAAACTAAGCAGGAGGTATGCATGGTCCTGAAATTTCCGTTAAAAAGCCAGCAACTCCATGCAGACCTGCCAAATTTTAGCATGTTCTCAGTACAAAAGTGTCAGACTCCTGTGAACACCTGTATCATGTCCCACTGTCAAGTTGACAGAACTCTGTAGCTGGGCTCCTCATAATGGAGACAGGTAACCTATAAGCAATTTAAATATTTATAATTAATTGAATCAGTTTAAATATATCTAGTTGTTTAATGTGCCTTAAAATGTATTTTAATTCTTTTAGTTCAGATAATATTCTCAATTTTTAATTGTATTTGAATAATCATGTCAGAAAAATATGTTCATATTTACCAGCGTTTTGAATAGTAGCATCATAATATTCATAGGTAGATGTGCAGAGAATGTTTCCTCTTATGGAAACTCTACAACTAGAGATTACCATTTAAAAATAAAGGGTCTCCTGGGTAAGGCAAGGATGAAGTTTTGTTTTCTATCTCCAGAGGTTTGTCACTCTTTGTCATCCTCTTCATTAAAGGGCAGATGAACAAGGACTACTGAATTTGTTGGTATGGCAGAGGTAAATAGATTCTTGACATGTGGAGGGGTAGAGAGTTTACCATGGGAATATGGCGTAGAGGTTGCATCCAAATCACCCATGATGATATTCAATGGCACAGCAAGTACAAGAACCAGAATACTCTAATCCTGCTCCTAATTCCTATGTTTGTATGTTAAAATATTTTAACAACTTGGACAGGTAGTTCAACGTTTGGATATGACTTGCAGAGGAAGCACCTGCAGATGCTAGTTTACACCAAAGATTATCACAAAATGCTGGATTAACTCAGGCAGCATCACTGGAGAGAAGGAATGGGTGACGTTTTGGGTGGACATCCTTCAGAGTCTGAGGAAGGGTCTCGACCCAAAACGTCACCCATTCCTTCTCCCCAGAGATGCTACCTGTCCTGCTGAATTACTCCAGCCTTTTGTGACTATCTTTTTGGATATGACTTAACAGGCTCTCAGAACAGTTCACTGGAATTGACACTGTGCTTGGCCTTGATGGTTAGCTTGCTCTGGCTTGTGCACGTTTGCACTGGGGTGCATCAGCTCTCAGTAACCTTGAATTTAGTGGATGACTATCTAGTGATCTGGAGTGCTTAGGGAATAATGTATTTGGCACCAGATTGATAGCACTCACCCAGCCTACAATAACTACTCTGGAAATGAGCCAAGCATAAGAGATGGAAATGACACAAACAAGAAGTAGGATTTTGATTGTACAAAATATAGATTGTTTGAGCGACACTAAACATTTTACATGCCTTTTCTTGAAAATACAAAATAAGCCTGAACAAGGGCAAACGATATGTTAATTATTCCTTTGCCAAGATAATAAAGTCAAGTCAATGTTATCAACTATCATTGCAATTCCAAACCACAAGGTGGCATATTTGGTAGGTCATAAATTCAAAAAAACGTTATGCGGCAGAGAATCTATGATTCAAAAAGTTTCTAAAATCATGATTCATTGAAGTTTTCATTAGAACTTTACAACATCATATCAGAAGCGTTTGATTATGTTTTTTTCAGTTGTTTCTGAGAGGCAGATATACCTTAATCTCATGCCTTTGGCATTAACACAAGGTTTTCAAATGCAGGTGCCAAAAAGACTGATTTTGGAATAAAACAGCCGTCGGTTTATTCAAAGTATAAATCACCTGGGAGATCACCTCTCACTTTTACTGTAAAGCAGATATCGGAGAAAAAGTATGACAACACTTTCGGACTCAAGGCTCGGTGTGAGAATCATCAATGCAAAGCTTGGTGGATACTACAATTCCAATCACACAGGAAATAAATCCAAAATAATGATGAGCCATCAATACCAGTCTGCAAGGTAGATGTTTTCAGTCTGCAAGGATGAGGGGAAATCTTATAGAAACATATAAAATTATAAAAGGACTGGACAAGCTAGATGCAGGAAAAATGTTCCCAATGTTGGGCGAGTCCAGAACCAGGGGTCACAGTCTTAGAATAAAGGGGAGGCCATTTAAGACTGAGGTGAGAAAAAACTTTTTCACCCAGAGAGTTGTGAATTTGTGGAATTCCCTGCCACAGAGGGCAGTGGAAGCCAAATCACTGGATGGATTTAAGAGAGAGTTAGATAGAGCTCTAGGGGCTAGTGGAGTCAAGGGATATGGGAAGAAGGCAGGCACGGGTTATTGATAGAGGACGATCAGCCATGATCGCAATGAATGGAGGTGCTGGCTCGAGGGGCCGAATGGCCTCTTCCTGTACCTATTTTCTATGTTTCTATGTTTCTATGAAAAGTATCCCGTGAAGATATTAAAACATGGAATGGTTCAGCATAAGAACAAGCCTTCAGCACACAATGGGGTGAACATAATGCCAAGATGAACTCGTACTTGCCTTCACATAATCCATATCCCTCCATTCGCTGCATATCCAAAATTCTCATTAAGATCACTATTGTATCTGCCCCCCCCCCCCCCCCATTGAAAATAATAAGCGGACAATAACTTATGCCAGAATCACACTATTAAAATATTGAAAATTGAATTGTTTCACATCAATGAGACATTGTTCCAAACATGGACAACAGAACGATGATTTCAAGGGAATCCTGCAGCTTTTAATTGGGCACGTGGGAGTTTCTAAATATATATTGCTTGGAGAGGTCCCCAGAGTGTTTGGACCGAAGTACACATTTGGCACATCATAATTAGTCCAAACAGAAACAGAATGAAAGGCAGGCAGATCTTGCAAGATAGAGACTAAAGTGTTGGTCATCAAATCACTAGAGATTGAAAGCTTTCCTGTGAATTTTCATGAATTCAGGTTTATGTAAGTAATTGTCCCACGAGACTTAGAACACACACAAAAAAAATCAATCAAGCGTATGAGGTGTGTTTTGGTTTTGAAGACAATGGAGTATCGAGAGGGCAGATCCTTTCAAATCAATCAAGAAGCTCTGATAGTCCAGAAATAATTCCAAATAAAGAATACTGCAAGTAAATTCAATAATAACATTACACTAACTGGAAATAAATTAAAAATGGAAAATAAATTTCAAGGCTCAGAGTTGGGCGGAAGGGAAAGTTATAATTCCACAATACTGTTCGAAGCACTCTCCTCTTTCCTGGCTCACATGCTAATTTATATTGTAAATAATTCCATCTCTTCTGATACTGCCCCCTCCTCTTTAAAACTGTTGTCATTACCTCCCTCTTCAGAAAACATATCCAATTAACCTTTACCTCTAAAGTCCTGGAACATGTGTTGTCACCGACCACTCAATGTCAATCGTTCCTCGAATTGCTCAATGCAAAGTACAAAAGCAGTGTCTTTTGCATGCACCACAAACACTAATTACTGCCATCCTGGCTTCTCTCTCTCAACACCTTTTATCAACGGAAATGTCAAACAGAAAACGTTGCGAGTATTCAGGAAGAATTTGAGATGACTGGTGTTGGGATCATGTTGTAGCTTGTGCAAATGTTGGAGGGTGATGTGATGGATGCAGAAGGCATCCTGGTGGGGTAGAAGACAAGTGCTAAAGGTAACGATTCCTGTTCTGTTGGGGGAGGTGGAGTGAAAGCAGACATGCAAGAGATAGAGGAGATAGGAGTGAGGGCTTGGACAACCACAGCTGGAGGGCCGGGAGAAAGCCTCATTTGCTAAAAAATAAGGATATTTCAGAAAGCATCATCTCAAAACAAATGTGGTAGAGATGAAAAAAAACTGAGAGAAAGGGATGGTGTCCTTACAAGAGATAGGATGGGAAAAGGTGTGGTCTATGTAGCTTCGGGAGTCAATAGGTTTATTGTAATGTGAATAGTTGTCTCCTAGGTAGGTTTATGGTCATAAAGAAAAAGTAAACAAGGTTTAAGAAGATGAAATTAGACAGAGCTTTTGAGGAATGTAAAACTAAGATGAAAGATCTCAAGCAGATGATTAGAAGGGACAAATGGGGCCACAATATTACATTGGTGAGTCGGATTAAAGAAAGTCCCAAAGCTTTTAATACCTATGTTAAATATAAGAGGGTGACAGGGAGAAGATAGGACTGGTCAAGGATATACGAGAGAATCTGTGCGTGGAGCCAGAAGATGTAGGTGAGGCAGTAAACAAGTACTTTGGATCTACATACATGAAATCGACAGAAGGATGTAGGGCTGGGTGTTTATGCGTGCTATTTTTATGATATTTATTTTAGTTGTTTATCTTTTTAAATATTTTACTTTGTATGTATCGTTAGCTTTTAGAAATGTTTGAATGGTGCACTGACTGGCTGACATTTTACAATTTCGTTGTACATGGTTCATGTTACAATGACAATAAAGAAACTATTCTATTCTATTCTATTCTAGTTTCACCAAGGAGACGGATATGGAGGACAGTGAGATCTGTGAGGAGAATACAAATATGTAATAGCAATTTGTGATTGCCGAGGAAAAGGTGTTGGGGTTCTTAAAAAGCATTAAGGTTGACGAATCCCCAGGGACTGCTGGGATCTATCCCAGGTTATTGAGAGAAGCAAAAGTGATTGCGGAGCCTTAGTGAAAATCTTTGGCTTCTCTAGCCATATGTGAAATCCCGGAGCACTGGATAGTGGCTAACGTTGTTCCTTTATTTAAGAGAGGTAGAGAGAATCAAGGTAATTGTAGGCAGGTAGCCTCACGTCAATGGTAGGGAAGCTATTGGAGAGGATTCTTTGTGATAGGATTTATTCTCATTTGGAAGAGAATGAGTTAATTATGGCTTTGTACACAATAAGCTGTGTCTTACTAATGGGCCTGTCCCACTTAGGCGATTTTTCAGCGGACTGCCGGCGACTGTCAAGTTGCTGGCAGTCACCTGAAAAACCGGCAAATGGAATGGCGACTGTCAGAGTGGAACACACACACACACACAAACACATCACTTCCTTCACCAGCCCATGTGAAGTTGTTAGACAGCGCTTCCCCCGCTTGCTCTGTCTAAAAAATTCACACGGTGCAAAGCAAAGGTGATACAGACACACACCGCGATGAATAGGAAGGTTGGCGCTGTAATTAAGACGGCTAAAGCGCAGTGTACGGTAAGTCCTTTAAAAGAGGGGGGAAGGGGAGGAAGAGGGGGGAGAAGGGGAGAGAAAGAGTAGATACAACTTTTAAGAAGCCAGAGATACACGGCTGGGAAGCTCGGCGGACATTAACATTACCAGTCGGTTATCCTCGGTTCTGAAAACTACTGCTTACCATTTTTTTTCCCCAATGAGCCAATGAAATTCACCGGTCAGTACCGGCTACAACCTACGGGAGCCTCCGAGAACCTTCGACCTCCTGGCAACCCACTAGGATCTCCTGGCGACCCACCTACGGCACGAGAATTCTCGCTACTCTCCATGGCGGCTTCATTCTAGTTGTCGCTAACTTTTCAACAAGTTGAAAAATTTGCGGCGACCATAATGAGGTCGCGACTAGTACCCAGAATGCGGGAACTCCTCGCGACCATGAAGGCGATTCCCTGGCAACCACCCGCGACCATGTGGCGACCGCATAGTCTCCTGCAGTCGCCTAAAAAGTCGCCTAAGTGGGACAGGCCCATAACTTACACAAGTTTTGCTCAAGACTGACCCAAAATTCCACCCATTCCTACATTCCTGCCTGTCCCGCTGAGTCACTCCAGCTTTTTGTGTCTAAACTAAGCTGTTGACAGTTTCAGTCCTATTTGATAAAGATCAAACTCTTCAATGTCATATTCTCTACAACATAAAGAATGCCTGGGCACTCGACTAAATCAGCCATTCTGCTTTGAAAACATTATCCACACGTTATTTTATTGACTAATCTGATACAAACTCATGATTTGCTTTGTAAATTCCTTTGCCCGATCCATCTTTTTGTCATATTTGAGACATTTCCCAATATACATGAGACACCACGGTAGCTTATTGCAATCACCAACAATTCTCAAACAAATTTTTGAACTCAAACAAAACATTTCTCTAAGTTTGTGGCTATAACTATGCCATCCTTGGATTATTTTTTGTCAACATGCCAAATGATGCAACGATGTTCTCATTTGATGTGATGTTATAGTGAGTTTATAAACCAATTTGAATCTTTTCTCCACTGCAAACGTCCATGTAATTTAACACTACAGGTGGTTAGTCAACAGTTAAACATCCTTTGCTAAATCAAAGTGTGAGTCAATATTTGTACTAAGGTCCCAATTAGAAATAACTGCCTAATTGTTTCACTGTCACAATTAATTTTTTTAATGCAATAGATAAAATCAGGAGGTGACAGATAAGCCACAAATGAGACTGAAGGAAAACCAATGGATCTAAGCTATGGAAAGATACTATGGTGCATTAGTTAGCACAGCTTCCTCACAGGTCCAGAGATCTGGGTTCAGTCCAGACCTTGGGTGACGTCTGTGTGGAGTTTGCACATTAACCTCATGACCACATGGATTCCGATTGGATGTTCTGGTTTCCTCCCACATCCTAAAGGACATAAGAAATCAGTCCCCTCTTCAAACCTACCCAGACGTTCAATGTGATTACAGTTAATTTGTCCCAGGCCTTATCGCTGCTTCTGTGCAGCTTAATATTGCCATTGCTGGTGCATTAAACAGTCATTGTAAATTAACCTTTAGTGGGGTGAATGGTGAAAGTGAAAGTTGGTGGATGTGTGAGAGAGAACAAGTTGAAGTACGAGAGCCGAATATGAGGAGGGATATGGCAGCATGGACTAAATGGGCCGAATGGCCTTCAGTTGTGTTGTGATTAGTATAAGTATGTGCACAATTAAAAATTCATGTCTCTTGTGTACACCTTGAGTTTATTTTTTATTAGCCTATCATTTAAACACCCTTTATATTCTGGATATGATCATGCTTTGTGAGGTCTATTTCATATTGGCGCATATCCCCAGGATGCATCAACTGTACATTGGTGTCATAAGATATTCCACACATATGCTTCCCCTACATTTTACTTTGTAGGCTTTTTACACTCAAGGGAATGAAAAAATCTCAGGCCTCAAGCTGGTGAATTAAATAATAGAAACAAGGAATTGCAGATGCTGGTTCACACAAAAAAAGACACAAAGTGCTACAGCATCTCAGCAGGTGATGCAGCATCCCTGGAGAACCTGGATAGGTGATGTTTCAGGGCGGGTCCCTTCTTCAGTTTAGCTTCTTATCACTACTCACTTTGAAATCAGCACTATTTGTCTTTACAAACAAAAGCAAAATCATGAACAAATTGTTTGTTCACAAAATCAGTGTCAAAGTGCCTTTCTCGAACAAAAATACTTCAAAAATAATCTCACATTTTTAACAAAGTCTACATGACTAACTTTCAGCTAAAAAATCCATTTTGCATTTATGCCCCAATTTTACACTGTGCTGCTTGCAGCAAGATATCCTTGGCTGACTACCCAGGACCAATAACTTTTAAACACAATGGATCTAAGCTCTTTATCAATGACTGCGGTAAACAAATAACTCACATATTGCTTTTGGATTTTACCAAAATATATTTAATCATTTGACATTGACATTTTAATCACACTTCATCTTGCTTTTAAATTGGTTTTAAAGATGCATTATTTTGTCAACAATGTAAAGTGAAAGAACAAAAACACTATTGTTTATGACAGGTAACAAATGGTTTAGAATTTAGATTTACTTTTTGTTTTGGTGCTTACATAGTCATTGTGTGCAGCGCTCGTGCCCATATAGTTATCAATAAAATATCAATAAATCCTTGTAAAACAAAACATGGTGATAAATTTTCTCATGCGGTTTATACGTTCAGCTACCTGTTGAGGTTAAGGCTGGTGCATCATTGCCTCAGAAATAATGGCAGGCCAATCAGATCCTTAAAAATAACATGGAAAACTATCTACCTCACTGGAGACCCTCGGGCTATCTTCAATTGGACTTTACAGGACTTCATCTTGCACTAGAAAATTATGCACGTTATTCCCTTTATCATGCACACTGTGGACGGCTCGATTGTAATCATGTATTGTCTTTCCGCTGACTGGTTAGCATGTAACAAAAGCTTTTCATTGTACCTCAGTACATGTGACAACAAACTAAACTAACCTAAAAAAAATAGCACGGTGGAAATACTTGGCAAGTCAGGTAACATTTGTGGAGAGAGTATCAGACTTAGTGTTTGAAGTTGATAACGTTATGAGAATGAAAACGTTTGAGATTAAATCGGTTTTAAATTGCAGAGAAGAGGGGTGAGTGGAAAGAACGACATTAATGCCTGTGAGGGGGTAGTGTCCAAGAGAGAATGGGTACCGTAAATAGGGGAACTGGCTGTGAGAGGACGTTGAAGGGGCGTAAATTACAGCTCATCTGTCTGAAGGTGTAAACTGACGGAAAGTAATGAAAATAACAAAGGAAAGAGAACAAAGGAAAAGTCAGAGAGAAGCAAAATGCCACAGAAACTGGAAATCAGAAATAAAAACAGAGAATGCTTCAAATTTTCAGTATGGCAAGCAGCATTTGTGGAGAAAGGAAAACCGAGTTAATGTTATTGGTCTCTTCTGTTACAGACTGAAAAGAATCGTTCTGTGAAATTGTTGATGTTATTGTTAAGGCCTGAGGACTGTAATGTGCCAAGTCAGGGCTTTTCTGGAAAAAATATAACAAGGCATAGACAAGGTGGCGAGTTGGACAGAGAATTAAAAGTGTGTGGAGGGAGATGAGGGAATCTGCCATGGGGAGGGGTGGGATGACCTGTCATCACCATCGTTGCATCCCCGCTGAACATATCCAGCAATCACATAACTAAACTGAGTCCATATATAACCATATAACCATATAACAATTACAGCACGGAAACAGGCCATCTCGGCCCTTCTAGTCTGTGCCGAACACTTACTCTCACCTAGTCCCATCCACCTGCACTCAGACCATAACCTTCCATTCCTTTCCCGTCCATATACATAGCCAATTTATTTTTAAATGAATTTAAATAAATATTTTAAAATAAATTAAATAAATAAAGTCCTATGCTGCAAATGTGCTCTGACGGAGATTGCAGGATGTACCATGAATTCCACAGCAAAACAGAAGTGATTCTCGGCCCAGAAATTCTGGATCATAAATGCTGAAGCATAAACATCAAGGTTGTGAGATGCAAGGTGCAAAACATCAATAGAAAAGTGAGCTCCCTATAATTTTTAGACCGACACAAAATGCTGGAGTAACTCAGTGGGACTGGCGGCATCTCTGGAGAGATGGAATGGGTGATGTTTTGGGTCGAGAAACCTCATCTATTACTTTCTCCAGAGATGCTGCCTGCCCCGCTGAGTTACTCCAGCATTTTGTGTCTATCTCCTGTGCAAACCAGCATCTGCAGTTCCTTCCTGCACATTTCCTATAATCTTTGTCCAGTCTGTCCAATCCAGTGTGAAGATGGATCCTAACCTGAAACATTGCTGCCCATTCCTTCCCCACATGCTGTTCCTCTGACCTGCTCATTTCTCCAGCACTTTTGCTCAAGGTTCCAGCATCTGCAGTTTGTCCATCCTATAATCTTTGTTTTACTATGAATAGACCATTGGCCATAGGTCATACTTTTAATCCCCTTCCGAAATGTAGAAATAGTCGCAGCATTAGTATGCTGCCAGGCAAAAGTCAGAGATGCCTTGGCCAATATTCCAAAAGTTGCTATTTAATCTAGAAATTGTTGCTACTGTCAACTATTGTGCTCGAAATGGCTTGTTTGCATAAATTACTCATTAAAATCGCACAAATAAGTCCAATTTTATAAAAGTATTTTTTTTCTGTGATTCATATCCCCCCCCTTTCACCTTCTTGAAAACACTAGGGTACATTCCACTGGCGATAGTGCTTTTTTTTGGCTCTTTGCCTGTGATCATTACTCATGTGTGAGCCATGACAGTGAGTGCCAGCAGGCTTTTTGACTGCAGGAAATATCCTCATAGAGACCTGTCACATCGTTGAAAATGTCCACAAGCTTACATTTCTAGCATGGGTAATACATGAGAGATATCTTTCCTTTCCCAAACCTGGTAAATGAAGATAACAAAAGGTGGTTAAATGGCAGATATGAAGAGGGGAGGAGTCGTGGAATAGCAGGGAATGCCACCCATCCACCCCTACACCCACTAAACATATTAAGGTTACATGCATGGTGAATCTGTGGAATTCTTTGCCACAGAAGGCTGTGGAGGCCAAGTCAATGGCTATTTTTAAGGCAGAGATTGATAGAATCTTGATTAGTACAGGTGTCCGGGGTTATGGGGAGAAGGCAGGAGAATGGGGTTGAGCAGGAGATATAGATCATCCATGATTGGATGGTGGAGTAAACTTGATGGACCGAATGGCCTAATTCTGCTCCTATCACTTATGAGTTTATGCTCTTCCTACATGTTCATCCACACAAAGGCAGGTGTAAATTCCTCAAAATACTTCTAAATGCAGCACAGATTTGCAATCGACGCTGGGGTCTTCCCTGTCTGTGTGAATTCATTACTCATCAGAAAAACGCACTAAATCTAAATCAGTAGAGAGCAGGTAATAACCATAAATTCCTACTGCTCAATATCATCCAGGTTCCAACTTTATATCAACAAGTTAAAATGCTGGAAAATTATCAACTGGGGATTACCAAATTAAACACTCACAGATAATATATTAATTGTGGCATGCCACATCTTAAATAAACATTTTAGATTTCAATTTACAAAGCTGTATATAAGCAATTTTCCATAAGATTTTTCATGCTGTTTTAATAAAAATGTAAGTCTATTTAAATGAATGTTAATGCCACCATAGCTAACAAGGAAATTTCATTTAAAAACTATTTGTCTCTATTCACAAGCATTTATGTTTTAAGACCAAAGTACGATGATCATAAAGATAGCATGCCTTCTATAAAATTTACATTACATGTTTAAAATCTTTGTAAAGGACTAGGGGATCTCTGAACCTCTTAAATTCTCTTATGCTCTCAGCGTAGAGGTTTGCATCTCCTTGATTAGTGCATTGTCTGATTCCGCTTTTAGCTTCTATTTAATTCTGCATTAGCTGGGCAGCCCCTCTGTTTATGCTAGCTAAAGGCTCTGTGCAAACTACTGCTGTCAGGAAGGATTATGCAGCTGGCTGAGCAAACATCCTAGAATGTGTTTTATTTTTGTTGGGCAGTACTAAAACACCACAGGTTCAAAACAAATGGAGATGGTACAGGTTGTCATTGTTGTTGCCCTGAAATATAGTCAAGTATCAATGGCAAGGTAATGAATATGCCACTGTGAGTTTGTCACAATCAGTTCTGAAGGCTTTACTTGAATGCCCCTTCATAAGGTTAAAAGTTGGCTAAGCCAGACGGAGGAATGAGTTTAAAATTTAGATTTTAATATGTATTCATGTATAACTCAGTTCAGACACAAAGTCTACATTGCAGCCTACGTATATGAGCAGCTTAAACAACAATGAAGCATATGATTAAATAACAGCAGGTGATGCAGCGTGATGCATACTAACAAGCTCCAATTGGTATCTTACTGATCTGCTATCAGGCTGCCCATGCACTGTGCCATGCATTGTATAGTTCTCTGCAGTGTAATAGCCAGAGCTCACGGTCATACCAAGGGCACAGATATGCTGTCAGCTTGCTGCTGTACCAGAAATAAACTGGTACCCAAAAGCATACAAGAGATGCAAAGGCACTTACTGACGAAAAAAAAGGATTGTATTTAATTCTCTTTTGTGCGCACAACTAGCTGCAGGCATTAAACTCTTCATAGATGGTAATTCAGTGTTATAATGCAGTTCGTGTTCACAATTGCATTTTCTATCTGTTATATTCATTTTCAGTAGGTCATAATTTAAGGTTTCCTTTTGTCTGATTTGACCATTGTACACTCAGAAAATGCTGGTAATATTTCCGTAGATCAGGCTGCATCTACAGAGAGCAATATAACATTAACTCTTCAGGGTCATGGTCATCCTTCTGAATTATTTTAACGTTATTGATTCATATTTCAGATTTCCAGCAAACGCAATATTTTGCCGTTAACCATGATTCAATACCACGTGGCTGATTGTGCATTATCACAGGATGATACTGACTTCCCTGGAAGGACACCTTTAAAGGTTTCAAGTATTTATGGAGGAGTAACTCAGAAAAAGGTACAATCAACAACAAACACAGAGATCTATCTGCACATTGATGATGAACAAGAAAAATGAAGCCGATTATATCTGCTGTTTTTCCCAAGATAACAAAACTGAAGTATGTGCACACGCACATAACCCTGTGTGTGTTGGGGCAATGGATGGTGATGGCGGTGACATTTGAACCACGTGGCAGGGAGTGGACACAAGAAGGGTCGCAATAAAGGTGAACAATATTCAATAGGGATTGGAGAGGTAACAGGATCAGAACAAGAAAAGCTTTCAGAAAAAGGAGAGCAAAAGAGAGTAAACATATAAGATTGTTAAGGGTTTGGACACGTTAGAGGCAGGAAACATGTTCCCGATGTTGGGGGAGTCCAGAACCAGGGGCCACAGTTTAAGAATAAGCAGTAAGCCATTTAAAACAGACGAGGAAACACTTTTTCTCACAGAGAGTGGTGAGTCTGTGGAATTCTCTGCCTCAGAGGGCGGTGGAGGCAGGTTCTCTGGATGCTTTCAAGAGAGAGCTAGATAGGGCTCTTAAAAATAGCGGAGTCAGGGGATATGGGGAGAAGGCAGGAACAGGGTGCTGATTGGAGATGATCAGCCATGATCACATTGAATGGTGGTGCTGGCTCGAAGGGCCAAATGGCCTACTCCTGCACCTATTGTCTATTGTCTAAAAGAAGTTTCAACTTCATTGACAGCACATGTCTGTAAATACAAAAAACATTTAAATTAACTACGTGGAATTTTAATGTTGTGGTAATAACAGAGAGCTGGCTTAAAGAAGAATGTTGTCGTGCCAGAGGGAGAGAATGTTCCAGAGCAAACAAAACAGAATCCATTCCAAACTCAAAATAATGGGGACTTGTGATTACACTATTGGGGCTATTCTGTCAGTTACCAACTAGCAAGAAAGAGATTAAAGTGCCTGTCCCACTATACGGGTTTACCCAAGAGCACTACCGAGTTTAAAAAAAAATCAAACTCGTGGTAAGTACGGAGAATGTACATAGCGGGTACATTGGAGCTCGGGACGTCTCTTAGCGGCTCGTAACGCTAACGGCAGGTACTCGGGAAACGCGGTAAGCTCGTGAAATTTTTTCAACGTGTTGAAAAATGCCCACGAGTGCCCCGAGTACCTACGAACAGCTATTACCGTAATTCTCTGAGTTCGAATCAGGGGAAACTCGGGAGAACTCTTGAATTACCTCGTACAGTGGGACAGGCCCTTAAGGAACACATTTGCAATTATATTTCAGAGATGTGCAAAAACCAGTCAGTGGTAACAATTGGAGACAGCTATCCAGTTCAGTAAGTTCAGGTCAGCTTAGTTTATTGTCACATGTACTGAGGTACAGTGAAAAGCTTTTTGTTGCGTGCTAACCAGTCAGCAGAAAGACAATACATGATTACAATCGACCCATTTATAGTGTCAAATATTGACTGGGTTAGCATAGAATAGTTCAGCACAGGAACAGGCCCTTTGGTCCATGAATGCTGTGGCAACCATGATGCCAACCTGATTTTTTTTCCCTCTATTCCATGAACATTCATGTATCTGTCCAAAACCTTCCTAAACTTCACCATTGTGACTGCTTGCACCACTGTCTTGGCAGCACATTCAAGGCACCGTCCACTCTGCAAAACAAGAAACCTCACACATTCCCGCTGATACCATGAAGATACGCCCTCTTGTGTTTGACATTTCTACCCTGGGGAAAAGTGATTGAGTAATTACCCTAAATATAGCTGCTCAAAATTTTATAAACATAAAGGACAAAGAGAGGCATGAGATTTTGAAATGTTCAGGAGAACTTTCATGATCATTATGTCTCTGGTCCAACATTCAAGTGATGTATCCAGATTTGGTCATGAAAAAACATTCAGCCAGGCCAGGTAGGTCAAGTATCAATCAGGGAGCATATTGGATATAGTGACAATACTTTATAGATGTAGAATAGCTGGAAGACAATGTACCAAGAAATAAAATGTCATTTGGAGATGGGTCAATTTCAATGGGATGAGAACAAATCTGGCACAGATAAACTGGAATCAAAGTTTGGCAGACAGAACTGTAATTGAACAATGGGAGGTCTTTATAGTGGTGATGGTTCAACTCCAGTCTGGGTACATTCCCAAGAGGATGAAAGGCCAGAAAATTAAAGCCAGAGTTTGCGAGATGACCAAAAAGTTAGAGAGATAAACAGGACATTAAATAAATATGTGAGCAGCTATAAACAGCATTGATAGAAAAGATGGTAAGAAACGTTTCCGTTCCAGAGAGAGGTCAAGAAATTGGTGACATAGCATAAAGATGATTGATAAAGATGACACAAAGTGGCATTGTTTCACACAGCGAGTGGTCAGGGTCAGTAGACAGTCTGTGGTATGAACAAGAGATGGATTAAACTGGAATATTCCACAGGGGACTAGACATGGATCTGAGAGGAAAGTATTTATAGGGGTTTCAGGAGAGAGTGGAGATGAGGATCTAGTTGGATTGTTCTTACATCCCGCCCATTTGGTTTTGACAGTCCAAATGGTCCCCTACTGTGATGCAAACATTCCATGATTTCAGGTCAATACCCGGTCATCAAAACAGACTGCCTAGGCTACATGATTTCACAGGGATTTACCTTAATTGGAATGAGTCAGCTTCACAGCTGAGATTCACTGCACATTTGTAAAGAAAAGCTGCCCTGGAGCAGTATCAAGTTTCGCATCGCATGATCAAAAGTCATACCACTTCTGCTTTTCTTCCCATCACCGTGCAGTGTTTATGCCCATTTGTTTGACAAAAAACTGGCAAACAACAGTTCCAACATACCAACCAAAGAGTGCCAGAGTTACAGATCCCTACCATGCTTTGGTGGAAAGTGGGGAGATTTCTGGGAAAACAGTGGAAAGCAGAGTCAATCCTGATCATCTTGAACATAATATGAAATCTGCAAATTTGGGTGCTTTGGCAAACAGCATACAATGTAAAGACCATCCGTTTCCATTATGGACCAATGCTACATTTTTATTTGGGATCTCTCATCTGGCAAAGGAGGCAAACCAAAAACATCAAGTATTTTTGTTCTTTTGTTAGATTTTGACTGCTGAGTACATCCAGTATCTTTTGTTTTATATTGACCATTTAGGGGCTTTCATCAACTTCTATCCATTATGAAGGACGATACTGCCTTCAATAAAATTATCCCTCTTTCGATTTTAAATTATATTTATGAACACCCAGGAGCGATAAAGCATTAAAGAAATAAAAAAAACTACATTTCAGTTTAAAAGAGTTTAAGCTGGCAAACAATATTAATAATAATAATAATAAATTTTATTTAATGGGCGCCTTTCAGACATCTCAAGGACACCTTACTTAGTAATCGGAATAAAAACATGTAATCGGAATAAAAACATATAATCGGAATAGAACAAGTAAAAAAGACATCACAGAGACACAAATTAAAAACAGAATTCAATCCAAAAACAGATAATCAAAAACACAGTGTATCGATCAGTGTATCGATCAGCAAAGCGTGGACAATATACAAAAATAAATTCAAATACATGCCTGGCATCTTTATGATTGATTATTGACAATAATTGAATCTATATAGATGTTGATAAGTAATAAAAATGTACAATATAATGTTAGTCAACCACCAAACCATGATTTCAATGAACAAAATGCAATCTTAATATGCTTTATTTGGGGTGAGATGCCATCATAAAACAATGTTAACGCCTTCACTGCGGGTATTCACTACAAAATTTAGACATAAAGCAAAGTACTAGAGGCACTCAGTGGGTCAGGTTGGGAAGGTGAAAAAAAAAAAGAACAATCTGGTTTAGGAAGGAGTGGGTGATTAGTGAATGGAGGAGGTAGGGGATGAGGATGAAACTGGATGGTGGGGGTAGATGGAGTGGAAAGAAAGGTGTACACGGGGGTACGGGAAATTAGGTCGGTGAGAAGTGTGAGCCAGTCATCTGAAATTGCATAATTCAATGCTCACACCAAAGCAGAATATGAGGTGCTGTTCTTCCTGTTGACAGTGGAGGAAGTTGAGAATAGACTGGTCGGTATAGGAATGTGAAAGGGAATTAAAATGGGAATCCAGCCAGACAAGGCAAGTGTTCCGTAAAGCATTGTCTCGTCTCATCGATTCCCTTAATGACATGTCAATCCTTTGCCTCCTCCACTACCAGAGTGAGACCACACACACACACACACCAGGTCTCCATTAGTACCCCCCAACCCCATTCCCTTCCACACAGCTTTCTTCCCTCTGGTTCTTTATCTCCCACCTTTCTTTGAGGGCCGATTCTATAATTTGCACGCTTTTGTCTTCTACACTTGTCACCCACAGCCTCGCTTACTTTTTTCAGCCATCTCTCCACTGTCTCATTCATTTGGGTAGAAAATTGGCTTCATGTGGATAGAAAAGTAGTTTCATGGAAGGAAGCAGAGGGTGAAGATGGAAGATTGTTTTTCAGACCTGAGGCCTGTGATTAGTGTTGTGCCTCACGGATCAGTGTTGGGCTCATTACTGTTTGTGATTTATCTCAATGATTTGGATGAGAATGTCGAAGATACAAAGTGGATGGTATCATAGATAGCAAAGATGGTTATCAAAAATGACAGAGGATATTGATCAGTTGGGCAGGTGGGGTGAGGAATGGTTAATGGAGTTTAATGCAGATAAGGTTCTTCTTCTTCTTGCATATGGTGTACACAGCCTAAAGCTGTAGGACAACTTGTTCTATTTGATCGTATTTGATTGTGCACGCCAGGTTGACTGCATTAGTTGAAACAGGGTGGACCACGTGAAGGTTGCAATCTCCCACCCCCAGGTAAGGTTGAATTTTGGGAAGTCAAACCGGGACAGGACCTTCACAGTGAATGATAGGGCCATGGAGAGTGTTGTGGAGCAGTGGGATCTAGGAATTTAGGGTACAGAGTTCCCTGAAAGTGGTGTCACCGGTAGATAGGGTGGTCAAGAAGGCTATTGGTACATTGGCCTTCGTTTGACATGGTATGTAGTTGGGATGTTATGTTAACTTGTACAAACATTGGCGAGGCCACATTTAGAGTATTGTGTATAGTTTTGGTCACCCTTCTATAGGAAGGATGTTGTTAAGCTGGAAAGAGAGCAGAGAATATTTATGATGTTGACAAGATCAAAGGGTTCATTCAACATGTCAATTGTGAAAATTTCAAGATAACATGACAATCAAAAATTTAATAAACCATTTTCATTGGTTGAGTCATTGTCTATAACTCGTTTTAGACAATAGACAATAGGTGCAGGAGTAGGCCATTCGGCCCTTCGAGCCAGCACCGCCATTCAACGTGATCATGGCTGATCATCCCCAATTAGTACCCATATCCCCTGACTTTCACCTCGTCCACAGCTAACAATGGCCTGTCTCTTCTATCATTGTTACTTTTTTGCATATCTTTCATTCATTTGATCTATATATCACCGTCTATCTCTCTTGTTTTCCTTTCCCCGACTCTCAGTTTGAAGAAGGGTTTTGACCAGAAATGTCAACAATTCTTTTTCTCCAGAGATGCTGTCTGACCCGCTGAGTTACTCCAGCTTTTTGTGCCTATCTTCGGTTGATGCCAGCATCTGCATTTCCTTCCTACACAAACTATTTTATTATTTTGCCACTCAGTCCTGGGTAAAATTCCATCCAAAACATGGTGTAATGCTGAATGCCTAAACCCGGTCACCTTTAAGGGAGGAATTAAAACAAAACTCAACCACATCTTGTCTGCCTTTTCCTAAACACTTGAATGTATTTTTGGAAAGCATCTTTAAGAAAACGAGTTGAAAGCTCTGTTGTGGAATGTTTATACCAGTTCCTTCAGGCTATTGAATTTTCTGCAAGGGTTTGTATGTGTATTTTCCCCTGGTAGCAATGCGAAGATCTACAAAATCCGAGAATGGAAAATTTTGTATAATATTTTTTTCCGGACTGAATTTAACAGCTGATGTTCTGCCTTTTCTCATGCCAAATGTATGAATTTGTTGAAACGTTTTAACATCCTGAGAGAACTAAAGGCAAACTGCTCTGCGCTCCAGACTTCTGCTGATACACTGCAGCACAGAGGACGTAAACAAACTGAAGGGAAGATGCCACAGATCTGATGTCTCGCACTGACCCAAGTTCACTGTGGAGTCTGAGACTTGATTCAATTCGAGGAAAAGAATCAAGGCCATGGGAAATGAATCTAAACGAGAAACAATGATCTTGAAATACAAGGGGGCTAAGTTGGAAAATATATCTTCAGTTCTTTTGGTGCCACAGGTGTGCATTTGTTTTAAATATCAATCACAAATCACAATTACTTATTGTTTAGCTCAAGTTGTGCTTCTTGATAAATTGGAATGCATAACGCAAAATATACCTGCAGTGTGGGCGATTGTTGACATCAATCAATATATTCCCATGGAGGGTCCAACATTCTGGAAGGAAATGCTGCCAAGCTGTGGTTCTAAACTCCTAGACTACAGAATGGTATCGTCAATTATTTGCAGGTTGGTTGGGTAGTGATTAACATTTAAAACAGGTGCTCATCTTTGAAATTGGAAAGACCGCACAGGTATTCAAAATGTTCTGTGGCAGGAGTTGGTAATTGTCAGCAGATATCTGCCGCATTCTGTGGGCTGATGACATGTGAGCATTGCTATTCATTTCACTGGCTGGTGATCATAGTAGGTCGGGAAAGGTCTCTGAAGCATAGGTGTATGTAAGGCACAGGTTGGGAGGACATTCTCTACAAAGATAGCTCTGGAATGTTCACCTTTGAGCATACAAATAGAAACCAATATCTCCCATTTGCTGCACTCTTCTGTATTGTAGGTGATTCTACGAGCTAACCAGTTGAGGCAAAAATCATATCTCCATTGATAAGAACAACAGGCAGTGTGTGAGGGGTCATACAACATTTAGCAGCCCCTTGACAGTGCCAAAGGCCATTGACTGGACTTGTAACGTACCAAGAATCTGGATAAATAAGTTGTATGACTTATATGGCTGCAATTGTTTAAGAGTCAGCAGTTTGCATTAGCTAAGAGACATTGTTACAATGGTTAGGAATGTATAGGAAGGAACTGCAGATGTTGGTTTACACTAAAGATAGACACAAAATGCTGGAATAGCTCAGTAGGACAGGCAGCATCTCTGGGGAGAAGGAATGGGTGACGTTTTGGGTCGAGACCCTTCTTCAGACTCTGGGCAACATTTTGGGTTGAGATGCTTCTTCAGATTGAAAAAGGGTCTGCATTATTCTGAAGTGTGCAAGACTGGAGAGGCAGTTTGGGTAAGTAATTGGAAAAGAGAGGAAAACATATCTCAATGGCTTTGGCCCAACATGTGAGGACTTTAAAAAATATTTAAAACTCTTCCAACTATGATATTAACAATATTTTAATGGTAGCATTTTTTACCTACTCACTGTTGAACAAACGCCAAAGTAATTTGGAGACAGTGGAAGGTAGGCACAAAATGCTGGAGTAAATGAATGGGTGACATTTCAGGTCAAGACGTCACCCATACTTCTCTCCAGAGATGCTGCCTGTCCCGTTGAGTTACTCCAGCATTTTGTGTCTACCTTCGATTTAAACCAGCATCTGCAGTTCATGACTGTGTGGCTAGGTTCAGCTCCAACTCTATAATCAAGTTTGCTGATGACACTGTGGTGGTGGGCCTGATCTCCGATAACGATGAGAAGGCCTACCGGGAGGAGGTGGCTGATCTGGCACTGGTGTCAGGACAACAGCTTCCTCTTGAATGTCAAAAAAACTAAGGAGCTGATCGTGGACTTTAGGAGGGCACAACATCTGAGGACGTACACACCATTGAAGATAAATGGGGATACCGTGGATAGGGTGAGCTGCTTTAAATACCTGGGAGTCCACATCTCAGAGAATCTGACATGGACATCACACGCTGCCGCACTGGTGAGTAAGGCAAGGCAGCGCCTTTACCACCTCAGGCAATTGAGGAAATTCTGAGTGTCTCTGAGGATACACCAGTGCTTCTACTCAGCGGCTGTGGAAAGCATCTTGTCCGAAAATATTACCATCTGGTTTGGGAATTGCTCATTCCAGGACAAGAAGGCTCTGCAGAGAGTAGTGCGTTCGGCCGAACGCACTATGGGAACTTCACTCGCCCCCCTGCAGGAACTATACATCAGAAGGTGCAAATCCAGAGCCAACAAGATCATGGGAGACCCCTTCCACCCCAGCAACAGACTGTTCCAGCTGCTACGGTCAGGCAAACGCCTCCGTTGCCATGCTGTGAGAACGGAGAGGATGAGAAGGAGTTTTTTCCCAGAGGCCATTAGGACTGTAAACTCCTATCTCACCAGGGGCTAACTTATTGTACCAATTTACTGTTGTGTGGTGTCTTTATAAATTGCTGTTTCTTCTTTTTTTCTCTCCCACAAATATGTAATTACTGATTCTGTTCCATTCTGTTTTGTAGTTTTTTTTTTTTGCACAATCCGCAAGCATTGCCACTTTTCACTTCACTGCACATCTCGTATGCGTATGTGACGAATAAACTTGACTTGACTTGACTTCCTACACTTAGAGACAGTGGAGATACCCAGAGAGCATCACAAAGTAAATTGGATTTCAGCAATGTTCAGGGAAACTGTAAAAATACATTTTTGGAACCTGTAGCCAAAGGACAGATTGTAGAATTATTATTTTTTTAAATCAAGGGGACCAAAGGATGTCCCTTGGAGAACATCAGAGGTAACAGTGTAGGGCCAGGAAGAAAAGGCATTCCAGAAATCTCTGACCGATCCAGGGAAGTTCTATCCTACCCAACTGAATGATAGTGAAGTTTTGGAGCAACATGTTGTCAAAATGATCCAAGCTGGTCAGGAAAGGCGAGACGTTTCACAGCATCATCATCACATTAGGTTCCTTGAAGCAAGCCATTCTGATGCGTTGGCAAAGAGGAAAAACTAGTGATGGATTCAAGCAACGATTCCCAGAAAAGGCAGACAGTAATTTGGAACACAATTGCAAGTTCAATGTTTGTGGATAAGGAAGGGACATTGAAGGTAGCTCACTTCAGGCCATCATGGTCTCATTCTTGTTTTTTACTCTTGCAGCATACTCTCTAAATCCTATTTCACGACATGTCTAGATGGCTTCCTGCCCCATTGTGGGAGTGGAAGTGTTTCATCTTCATTCACCGGCATCTCAGGTGCAATGCCAAATAAATTCAGGGCTCCCTTCAGATCTCACTTTCTGCAGCACCATTTGCAGCTATGTTCACTGCACTAGTACTGACCACTCACAAACAGCTCAGCAGACACTGGCTTGTTGATCCAAGCATATAATTTGTATATGCGTTCCAAATGGTTCAAGGGTAACCGTTTTCCAGCACGAACCAATCTTGCTCCAAATACTTTGCAAAATTGATACATAATTCCTAAAAGTGGGATCTACAAGGAATAGGCTGAGTTAAACCTTAGTCCAATGAAGCAGAAGAATGAAGCATGATCCATGGAATAACATAGCATTCTTGTCACTTTAACATGGAATTTCCATGAGTGACTCCATATAAAATGCTGAATCAGTTCTTCAGTACTGTACTCCCCGATTTTATAATTATCATTGGCATTAGAAAGTGCTCCTTTTGTATTTGTATTCAAGTCTTTTTAATTTAGTTCCTAGAAAAAGCATGCTTCCAAAAACCTTAATTTTAACGTTTACCTTTTGGGTAAATCTGTGCTGCAGATAATGGTACAGTGATCCAACCTCAACATCTGGTCTTAGGTTTGAATAAACAGATACAAAAATAATCACAGCAGATAAGATTGGTACTGACAGTGTTATCTAAAGAGGCACTCCAGGGCCTGTCCCACTTACGTGACCTTTACAGGCGACTGCCGGCACCCGTCATAGGTCGCCGAAATTTTCAACATGTTGAAAATTCAGCGACGACCAGAAAGACGCTACGACTCTTTGGAGACCTCTCACGACCATACAGGCGGCCCCTGGCGACATGTTGCAGGTGACCTCTCACGACCATAGGAGACCTCTCATGACCATACAGCCTATGGTCGTGAGAGGCCTCCAAAGAGTCGTAGTGTCATTCTGGTCACCGCTGAATTTTCAACATGTTGAAAATTTCGGCGACCTATCACGTGTGCCGGCAGTCGCCTGTAAAGGCCGCGTAAGTGGGGCAGACCCTTAACACAGCAGTATTGAAAAATGTACCATTTTCTTTTTTTCTGTTCAAGCGTTCTTTGTACAAAACTGTGAAAATTATACACAATAGGCTAAGTGCGACCTGTTGGGTCGCATTCTCACACGGGAGGCCTGGTCCCCCAACGCAATATTCCACCACTCACCCATAGCCCCCAACTACGCAGGCGCGGCAGGCGGGTTCCCGTTGTGATGATTCTGATCCCCCCTCACACCCTCCCCCCCCCCCTCACTCCGCCCTTTGCCCTTCCACCTTTGTGGAGGGCTAGTACAGACATTGTTGGCCGAATAGACTTTTCCTGGGCTAGTCCTGTAGCTGGGGTCAGGGAGGACTGCTTCGGGTGAGGGCCAGCGGGAGCGTTCTGTAGCCAAGGAAGGGGGAAGGGGAATGGTTTCAGGCAGGGGACGGTCGGGGGGGGGGGGGAGGAGGAGGGGGACGGCCTCAGGAAGCGGCCGGTTGGGGGGGGGGCGCAAGCGCTTCCGTGGTCTGTCGCTGTGTGGGGGAGATGTGCAAGGGGAAGTGGGTGGGGGGTTGTAGGCCGGAGGGGGTGTGTGGGCGGGGGTGGTGTGCCCCGCCAGCGGCTGACCACAATCACCCTTCACTTCCCCAGGATCTTGAGGTTGCAGCATTCGGCCTCACAGTCGACCAGGCTCCGGGCCGTTCCTTGACTCCGCGCCGCTTCAGGACTCACTCACTCAGCACGGCTTGCGGGCTCACTCACTCAGCATGGCTTGTGGACGCAATCAGCACGGCTTGTGGACTCACTCAGTGCGGCTCACGGACTCAGCCCCGTCTCTGGGCTTTATTCTCCTCGCCCCGGTGATTGATAGCCTTCATAACTTTTGTAATCTTCCACCGATCGGAACAAAACTTGTGCGCTTGGAGCAGAGGAGATCGGTGTATAAGGTGGCAAAAAAAATCCTAGCGATGTAGGGCACTACTGTTGCGCAAATTTTAAAAAATGCAAACCATAAGAGGACACGATGAGAGTTTTAGTAATAGTATAGATACTTGACCAAGTGGGACCCGTTGAGGAGGGGGAGGCCTGTGGCATCACACATACACGCACTAACCACCCCACACACACCCATTAACCTCCCCCTTGATATTATATTAATATTATAATTAATATTAATTAATATTTAATTAAGAGAGAGACAGAAGGAACTGCAGATGCTGGTTTACGAAAAAAGACACAAGGTGTTGCAACTCAGTGGGTCAGACAGCATCTCTGGAAGACGTGGATAAGTGACATTTTGGATCCCTTTCTTCAGATTTATTTATTTAGTTAGATTTAAATCCCACAGATGCCTTAGAGGGATTTGAACACCCCTCTCTGGTTCCCTGCACTATCAAGCACATAGTTTACTGAACAGGATCATTGACCTGTGTAGTAAATCTGAAAATTCCAATCTGGAAAATATCCAATGTTGAAATGTTGTAGTAAATTAGTGTCTTTGACACAAAGTGACCATGGGGCACTTGGAATCCTCAGCATACAAGGTGGATAGTGCTGCAAGGTTTGTGGTAGAAGAGATCAGTTCCCCGTCTGCTTGCTTCCATTCACATTCTGGAACCTGGTCTATGGTTCTCTTCAAACTGATTTTCCATTGTTTGTTTTAGAATCATGACACATATCCAAATTGAAGTCTGCAGACTATTCATCTAAATATATTAAAACTGGGACCTTTACAAATGTAGTGTTGATGTCAAATGTATTATAATGGAGCAGGTCAATGAATTAACTCCCCTTCCCATTCCAAAACTGACCTTTTTGTCCCGGGCCTGCTCCACTGTCAGTGTGAGGCCAAATGCAAATTGAAGGAACAGCACCTTTGATTTCTCTTGGGCAGCTTACAACCCAGGATTTGAACGTTGATTTCTTGAATTTCAAGTAACGCTTTCATTCGCTCCTTTTACCCCCATCCCCGCCCTGTCATCCCCTCACGCATAGTCCCCAACTGTGCAGGCGAGGCTAGAGAGGGAGAGGGAGGGGAGTAGAGAGGGAGAGAGTGAGGGAGGTAGAGAGGGAGGGCTGAGGGAGTAGAGAGGCAGAGGGAGGGGGGTAGAGATTGAGGGGGAGGGACTAGACCCTCTCCCTCTATAGAGAGGGAGAGGGTCAGAGAGGGAGGGGGATGGGGTGGAGAGGGAGTGACCCTCGAGTGGATTAACATAGAAACATAGAAATTAGGTGCAGGATTAGGCCATTCGGCCCTTCGAGCCTGCACCGCCATTCAATATGATCATGGCTGATCATCCAACTCAGTATCCCGTACCTGCCTTCTCTCCATACCCCCTGATCCCTTTAGCCACAAGGGCCACATCTAACTCCCTCTTAAATATAGCCAATGAACTGGCCTCAACTACCCTCTGTGGCAGAGAGTTCCAGAGATTCACCACTCTCTGTGTGAAAATGTTTCTTCTCATCTCGGTCCTAAAGGATTCCCCCCTTATCCTTAAGCTGTGACCCCTTGTCCTGGACTTCCCCAACATCGGGAACAATCTTCCTGCATCTAGCCTGTCCAACCTCTTAAGAATTTTGTAAGTTTCTATAAGATCCCCTCTCAATCTCCTAAATTCTAGAGAGTATAAACCAAGTCTATCCAGTCTTTCTTCATAAGACAGTCCAGACATCCCAGGAATCAGTCTGGTGAACCTTCTCTGCACTCCCTCTATGGCAATAATGTCCTTCCTCAGATTTGGAGTCCAAAACTGTACGCAATACTCCAGGTGTGGTCTCACCAAGGCCCTGTACAACTGCAGTAGAACCTCCCTGCTCCTATACTCAAATCCTTTTGCTATGAAAGCTAACATACCACTCGCTTTCTTCACTGCCTGCTGCACCTGCATGCCTACTTTCAATGACTGGTGTACCATGACACCCAGGTCTCGCTGCATCTCCCCTTTTCCTAATCGATCACCATTTAGATAATAGTCTGCTTTCCTGTTTTTGCCACCAAAATGGATAACCTCACATTTATCCACATTATACTGCATCTGCCAAACATTTGCCCACTCACCCAGCCTATCCAAGTCACCTTGCAGTCTCCTAGCATCCTCCTCACAGCTAACACTGCCCCCCAGCTTAGTGTCATCCACAAACTTGGAGATATTGCCTTCAATTCCCTCATAGCTGGGGTCCCAGCACTGAGCCTTGCGGTACCCCACTAGTCACTGCCCGCCATTGTGAAAAGGACCCGTTTACTCCTACTCTTTGCTTCCTGTTTGCCAGCCAGTTCTCTATCCACATCAATACTGAACCCCCAATGCCGTGTGCTTTAGGTTTGTATACTAATCTCTTATGTGGGACCTTGTCGAAAGCCTTCTGGAAGTCTAGATACACCACATCCACTGGTTCTCCCCTATCCACGCTACTAGTTACATCCTCGAAAAATTCTATAAGATTCGTCAGACATGATTTACCTTTCGTAAATCCATGCTGACTTTGTCCAATGATTTCACCACTTTCCAAATGTGCTACTATCCCATCTTTAATAACTGACTCTAGCAGTTTCCCCACTACCGATGTTAGACTAACTGGTCTGTAATTCCCCATTTTCTCTCTCCCTCCCTTCTTAAAAAGTGGGGTTACGTTTGCTACCCGCCAATCCTCAGGAACTACTCCAGAATCTATAGAGTTTTGAAAGATTATTACTAATGCATCCACTATTTCTGGAGCTACTTCCTTAAGTACTCTGGGATGCAGCCTATCTGGCCCTGGGGAATTATCGGCCTTTAATCCATTCAATTTACCCAACACCACTTCTCGACTAACCTGGATTTCACTCAATTCCTCCAACTCCCCTGCTATTTCCAGCAGATTATTTATGTCTTCCTTAGTGAAGACGGAACCAAAGTAGCTATTCAATTGGTCCGCCATATCCTTGTTCCCCATGATCAACTCACCTGTTTCTGACTGCAAGGGACCTACATTTGTTTTAACTAATCTCTTTCTTTTCACATATCTATAAAAACATTTGCAGTCAGTTTTTATGTTCTCTGCCAGTTTTCTTTCATAATCTATTTTCCTTTCCTAATTAAGCCCTTTGTCCTCCTCTGCTGGTCTCTGAATTTCTCCCAGTCCTCTGGTATGCTGCTTTTTCTGGCTAATTTGTACGCATCATCCTTCTAAGATTCTAATTTTTTTCTTCAAAATGGGTGAGCTTGAAGAACTTTAATTTTAACTGTTTTTAAAAGATTAGTAACCTGGGAAACATAGGTTGAAATGCGACGGGAAGATATTTATCGCGTCCGCAAGGAAAATGTCAGTAGCATGTGTAAAAATGGGAAGGCTGCGGCGCAGCGTTTGGAAGAAGATAGGAATTAAGAAGATTGACAGAGTGCTGACAAAACCTTGGCCCACACAGACACAAGAACAAAGGGAAGAGTTTTAGTATAATACTAGACTAAGTGGGACCCGTTGGGTCCCAGCATCACACGGGAGGGCTGGTCACCAATGCAATATTCCACCTCTCCACCAATTCCAATACTGCTCGCCAGTGGGGGGGGGGGCTGTTGTTGCGCTAGTATGGGTGTTGCGGGCTGAAGGTACTGGTTTCCAGAGGGCTAGTATAGAGATTGTGGGCCATATGGATGCTTGGGCAGGCATCCAACTGTTGCAACAATTTTAAAAGCCAAGCCAAGGCAAACAGTTGGGCTGCAGACACCCGACAACCAAAATTCATTTTGTGAACACAAACTTGTTAAAAAAGGCGAGGCAAACAATTGGGCCGCAGACACCCGACAACCAAAATTCATTTTGTGAACACAAACTTGTTAAAAAAAGGCAAGGTAAACAATTGGGCTGCAGACACCCGACAACCAAAATTCATTTTGTGAACACAAACTTGCTAAAAAAAGACGAAGCAAACAATTGGGCTGCAGACACCCAACAACCAAAATTCATTTTGTGAACACAAACTTGTTAAAAAAAAGGCGAGGCAAACAATTGGGCTGCAGACACCCGACAACCAAAATTCATTTTGTGAACACAAACTTGTTAAAAAGGGCTGCAGCCACTTTACAACCGCATCGAGGGGACTCACCGTGGAGTAGATGTGCGTTCAGTGTTATTCGCAGCTCAGAGAGCCGTGACCTTCTCGCTTCCTGGTCTGGCAGAGACTGAGTGAGGCACGACACTTCCTGGTTTTATAGTCCCTCCCCCTGCCGCCAGCAGGGGCAGCAGAGAGAATGGGGAATTTTGTAAAAACATTAATTTCTCTCTCATTTTTCATCGTCGGAAAGAATCCTCCGCACTCATACGGTGGAGGGGGGCTCTGAGCGAGGTGGCCAAAAATGACGGCCGTAGGTGGCGGCGTTCTCTCGGAAATCGCAGCACAGTCGGCCAAAAGCAGTCAAGATCAGAGATTTAGTAATATAGATATATATATACTAGACCAAGTGGGACCCGTTGGGTTCCATCCCCCAACGTGGGAGGGGGGCGCACGCATCACAGGGTAGGGCTGGCCCTCGAACACAATATTCCACCACTCACTCACAGGTCCCAATACTCACCATTCCCCATAGAGGGAGGGGGGGTAGAGAGGGAGGGGTGATAGAGAGGGAGCGGTGGTAGAGGGGGAGGGGGTAGAGAGGGAGGGGGAAGGGTAGAGGGAGGGGGTAGAGAAGGAGGGTAGAGGAAGGGGGAAGGGTGGTAGAGAGGGAGGGGAGTAGAGAGGGAGGGGGTAGAGAGGGAGGGGGAGGGGGTAGAGAGGGAGGGGGTAGAGAGTTAGAGAGAGGGGGTAGATAGGGAGGGGGAGAGGTAGAGAGGGAGGGGTAGAGAGGGAAGGGGAGGGGTAGAGAGGGAGGGGGAGTGGTAGAGAGGGAGGGGGAGAGTTGAGATGGAGGGGGTAGAGAGGAGGGGGAGGGGGTAGAGAGGGAGAGGAGTAGAGAGGGAGGGGTTAGAGACCCTAGCACATCTACCTCCTCCTCTCCTCACTCCCAATCCCTGCCCCAGGACCTATCCAGGTCGTAGAGCAGCGCCAGGGCCTGGAACTCGTCCTGGTTCTCATACTCAACCCGGCCCTAGCTGTAGACCTAGACACGTCCTTGGTTTCAGCGGCAGCCTCCAGCCGTCAGCTCGGCCGCTGCCTGGGCTCCAGTGCAGGTTCCGACTTCACCGTCCCTGACCCTGGACCCAGGCTCGTCCTTGGTTCCAGCAGCAGCTTCTCAGCCCCCTCCCAAGCCCCGGGCTCGGCTCTCACTCCAGCTCGAGCACCAGGCTCGGCTCCAGCCAGGGCCCGCGACCCAACTTCGCCACCAGATGTCTGGCGCCAGCGGCTGCCGCACGAACGCTGGAGTCCCCCTCCCTCCTGGAGTGTCCCGTCCTGCTTTGCGAGTCCATTGTGACGTCACTCGGGGGGGGGTTTCACGAAGTGGTTGAGTTTTCGGGCTGTTGGGAAATATAGGTGGGAATGTGACAGGGAGATGATTATCGCCTCGAGGGGGAAAATGTGAGTAAAATGTGGGAAAACGGGTAGGCTGTGGCCTAGCGTTTGTAAGGAAATGAGAATCAAGCAGATTGTGCCCAGATGACACACACCCACACACACATATACATACACACAAACAAGATGAGAGTTTTAGTTATATAGATAGAGCAATCAATCAGGGACATTAGTCTAAGATTGCTCATCTATAAATCAATGCAGCTATCATATTGAACAGCGGGGTAAAAAGCTGTAGGATAGCTCAGCCCTGCTCATCCACGTTATTGACTAAAACATGTGAGGGAAGAGCTTTTAAGGAGCAGCTTTTAAATAGATAAATGTGATTTAGAGAATAAATTCAAGCATTTCAGACCTTGAGAAGTGACTGCAAAGGCATCAATCATGTTGCGATGTTGGGGGCGCAGTATCTCTAAGCTCTTAGATCCAAACAAGGGAGGAACAAGATACCAGGAGTGGGTAGATTTATTGAAGTTTCAAGGGTGTGAAAGATGGCTTCATCGGGCAAGTTGATTGAAATATTCCACATGGAAACAGGCCCTTCAGCCCACCAAGTCCACACTGACCAATGATCACCTGTTCACGCTAGTTCTATGTTATCCCAATTTTTCATCCACTTCCTGTACACTGGACGCAATTTACAGAGGCCAATAAACCTATAAAACCCACACGTGCAAACTCCACACAGACAGCACTCGAGGTCAAGATCCCTCTCTAACCCCTCCCCCGGGGTGGATCTGGTGCTGTGAGGATGCAGGTCTACCATTTATCAAGTATTTGAAATATGAAGGAAGTATAAATAATAAGTCCTGGCAAAGGTATTTGGTCTAATATTCATCTCAGGTTGACATATGAAAAAAGAGCAGCGCAGCCTGATTCAGATTGAGCTTGATCCCAAGGAGGGGGATAGAATCAGAAGCTGGGCAAGGAAGATGCTGACAGAAACAAATACAATGGGTATGACATTCCCAATATTTTGAAGGTGGGATTTTTTTACCTCCTCACTGCATCCTGTTGAACAAGCACTGAGGTCATTTAGAGATGGTGGAGATGTTGCGAGAGCCTAATAAGGTAAATTGGGGCTCAACAATTTAGTTCATGGAAACTAAAAAAAAATGTTTTGATGCTGCAGCTGAAGGACAAAATGTAGGTTAAAAAACAATAGCAGAGGATCAAAGTTTGCTCTTTGGAGAACAGCAGAGGTAAATGTGTAGGAAGGAACTGCAGATGCAGGTTTAAAATGAAGATAGACACAAAAAGCTGGAGTAGCTCATGGACAGAAGGAATGGGTGATGTTTTGGGTCGAGTGTGTAGGAGGGACCCGATCCGAGACATCACCCATTCCTTTTCTCCAGAGATGCTGCCTGTCCCGATGAGTTACTCCAGCATGTTGTGTCCACCAGAGTTAAGCGGACAGGTAAGGGAAGAAAAGCCCTTCCAGAAATCTCTGATTATAACTGGACAGATCCAGGCAAGTGTTATCCCACCCAACTGGACAACGATGAGGTGGTTTTGAGAAAAACAACATCAAAATGAGCCAAGCTTTAGTTTAGCATCATCATACAAGCCAAATGACATTAGTGACTTTGATGCAAGTGAGGTGGTAAAGATGGGAAACTAGTCAGCTCTCCCTCAGCCCTCGGGCTCCTTTCTCCTTTCTTCCTCACCCCCCCACCTCCACCCACCCTACATCAGTCTGAAGAAGGGTTTCGGCCAGAAACATTGCCTATTTCCTTCGGTCCATAGATGCTGCTGCACCCGCTGAGTTTCTCCAGCATTTTTGACTACCATGGATTCAAACAAAGATTCCCAGAAAGGACAGACAGTAAATAGAACATGGAACAGCACAGAAACACATAAGATGCCAAGTTAAACTAATCCCTTCTGGCTGAACGTGATTTATATCCCTCTATTCCCTGCATGTCAATATGCTCATCCAAAAGCATATTAAATGCCATTGTTATATCGGCCTCCACCCTAGCAGGAGTAATTTGGAAAACTATAAGAAGTTCAATAATTCTGGATAAGGAAAGCATATTGAAGGCAGCTTAAATTTTAAAGGCAATATATCTCTTCCCTCTTGGATGAGTGATTTGTGGTGTGGAAATATGACTACAAGACTGCACTCCATTGTTGCTACAAAATAAATGTACTGAATAGATCATAAGGCCATAAGTGATAGGAGTAGATTCAGGCCAATCGGCCCATCAAGTCTATTCCGCCATTCAATCATGGCTGATCTATCTCTCCCTCCTAACCCCATTCTCCTGCCTTCTCACCATAATCTCTGACACCCTAACCTCAGAGTAAAATCATAAGAAAAATAACAAATTACCAATAAATAAAATTAAAAAGATGAATTATTTAAAATAAAGTTAGTATACTGCTGCTAATATAAATATTATTTAGTTACTGGTGATATTGTCATGAATGCTAGTGCTTTCATTATGGTCTATTATTTTTCATTCCTTTATCTATCATTCAAATGGCAAAGGTCATCATGACTTCTATTTACTAAACTGAGTAGCAAACTTAATACTGCAGTATTGTGCATTAGTAATTAAAGTTATAGTTATCAAACTGAGCAGATTATTTTTTATTTTTTAAATGAATGCATCATTTATATTATGCAAATATCATACATTTAATTACTAAGAAATTAAGATGTTGTGGGATTGAAAATACGAACTAATACAATTAAGTTGCAAAGCATTTAGTTCATTAAATCGGACCAAAATATTGATCTCTCCATATTTATTTATTGGCAATCAATGTAGTCAGTGATAGTATTAATCTTGAATCTTTTCGTCAATAGACCTCCTGTCTCTTGGTTGAGTGATTCATGGTGTGGAAATACAGTATGACCACAAGACTAGATTGCACTCTATTGTTAAAATACAGCTAGTATATTGTTTTTAACATAAACGTAATTATTTACAGATTATATTGTCATGAATGCACATTATTAGTCTTTTCTTTTTTTTCTTTCATTTCTTTTCATTCCTTTATCTTTCATTCAAATGGCAAAAGTCAATAGACCATAGACAATGGGTGCATTGGGAGCCAGCACCGCCATTCAATGTGATCATGGCTGATCATCCCCAATCAGTACCCCTTTCCTGCCTTCTCCCCATATCCCCTGACTCCGCTATTTTTAAGAGCCCTATCTAGCTCCCTCTTGAAAGCATTCAGAGAACCCGCCTCCACCGCCCTCTGCGGCAGAGAATTCCACAGACAAGTCATCATGTACTCAGTCGGCATGAAAATATTTTAGAACCCAATTTGTTATTTTTAGTATTAATCATGTCTTGCTGAGAAAAACTGAGAAATACAACAAACAAATCTAAATTAACTTCTCCTCCCAAGGATCTTGTAGTTATTTAAAGTCTTCCATCAGATGAACTCTCAGGGACATAGAGAAGTATGAAGCTTTAAAGTTGCTGTGTTTTTAGAATGGGCAGTACATCACAGAAAAGGGATAATCGCCAAGAACAGAGCAGGAACATAAAGGACAAACAAATATAGTGGGAGGCCAATTATCATTCAGCTGTTCACTACCATCCAAAATGAAATTAAGTGCCAATTTAAAAAGTGAGAAATGCATTGGCCGACTAAAAAAAAAGAGAAAGTAATGACTCAGGGAAGATTGGAGAGTGGTGGGAGGGCATGTGTGCTTTTGATAATACCTACAATCTAACAGCTTGACAGCCAAGTTGGTAACCAAGCAGAGTTACAGTGCCAAGGAATGTCACATGTAGACTAACAGGTTAAAGCATTTACAGTGTACACCATCTACAAAACTCACTGCAGCTACTCAAAGCTTCTTCAAAAACATCTCCCAATCCAGTGGTGATGACAACCACCATGAAGGACAAGGGCAGAAGACACATAACCTTGCTGCCAGCTTTGAGTTCCTATTCAAGTGGCACACTATCACAGGAAATAAATGATGTTCCATAATTGTAACTCGGTCTAGGTACAGTAAACCCTTATTATAACAGAACAAAGTGAAGGAGGAAATGATATCCGTCGTTGCTGATTGTCCGCTGTAACAGAGTAAGGGATTATCATTGTATAAGTAGTAGAAACAAGAAACTGCAGATGATGGCTAATATCCAAAAATGATACAGAGTGCTGGAGTAACTCAACAGGTCAGGCAGCATCTCTGGAGAACATGGGTAGATGATGTCTCGGGTCAAGACCGTTCTTTAGACTCTCGGTCTGGAATCCAGGAGAGATGACGGGTCCGGCCCACTGATGGCCGGAGGAGAAGTGATGATCGGCAGAATCATTGGTCATGGACCGCTGGCGGGTAAGGGTTGGCGACAGCGGCAGGAGCCTACTAGAAACGGCGGTGGGAGCTGTGTGGGACAGTGGGTGGCGTGGCGGCCCAGCCAGGAAGTCCCCAAAGTGGTGGTGTGGGCTGGGGCTGGTGTTGGCAGCCCGGTCTGGCAGTGAAGGTCAAGAGTCCAGCCTGGAGGCAGCTGCGTAGGTGGTACGGGCCACTGTAGTAACTGAACTAGAATATGCCATCTATTGGGTCTCCAATTACCTTCACTACACAAGGGTGGTTCAGTAAAGTTATTTCTTATCTTCATCTTAACAGCAGTTAAGGATCGACAACAAATACTGGCAGTTCCAGCAATGTCCACGTGGTATAAATGAATTGCAGTGAAAATGTGTAGTATTTACATTAATGCATATTTGCATTACCCAAGAACCAAATAATTAAATTCAATCATTCAATGTAGATTCACTTGATCAAGATACAATTGTGGATCAATAGAAAACCTAAATTTACAGGTGATAAAAATAAAATGAGTACATTTCACGAATATTCCAGAATAAATCCAAACAGCTTTATTGCCAACAAAGTACAGAACTTTAGCAGTGTATTCAATGCTATAATGTGGAAAACACAGGTGCCAATTTGTGCACAATGACCTTCCACAAAAATAACATTAATGTGAAAAAACACTGTGTGAATAATATGAATCATATTTTAGGCTAATTTTGCTACTGTATGAAATTAACTCAAGAACATTGTGACTTAAAAGGTAGTGCTACTAAACTGAGCCACGGCCGACACCAAGAACATAATGCAACATACTGTGGGACCAGTGCATAGGGTCAAGAATGGTTCATTGCTGCTCTTGCAGACATGAGCTTTCAAATCTCTGAGAGTCATGGAGTCATACAGCATGGAAACCAGCCGTTCAGCACAACTTGCCCACCCGACCAATATGCCCCATCTACACTAGCCGCACCACATTTGGCCTACATCCCTCTAAACCTATCTTGTCCACGTACCTGTCTAAATGTTTCTTAAATGTTATGTTAGCACCTGCCTCATTTACCTCCTCAGGCAGCTGGTTCCGTACACCTACAATCCTTTACGGAAAAAAGTTGCTCCTATTATATCTTTCCCCCCTCACCTTAAACCCATGTCTTCTGATTTTCGATTCCCCCTGCACTGGGTAAAAGACTCTGTGCGTGTACCCTATCTATTCCATGACCCTAAGTCATGTGAAACAGTGAGACAGAAATGGAAAATGTGCATATGAATCAATACTAGCCATTCTTCATAGAAATCATAGAAGCCAATTCATACAGCCATTACTGGCCAAACTAGACTGGCCATCAAATATTAATAGTGCCATTGTTCCATGGCCCATAAAAACACATGGCAGAAAATTGCTAAAGACACCGAAGAAAACTAGTATGCATTATATTTCATTTTGAAGTGCTGAAAAATGAAAAGTGATCTTCACATAATAAAAGTAATGTATTTAAAATCCAATCTTGATAGATTATTGCATACAAGAATTTGGAATACAAACTGACAGTGAGAAAAAACTGACATGCCTGCCTTAATACTTAGTTTAATGCTAGGATTTTTATCCTACCAACTCTCTTTATTTGAAATATGTGTAAGTCTAATTTTATCAATGCCAGATAATAATCTTCAAGGAGAATTTCCCATGTCTAAGAACATCTAATAAATCCTCTTATTTCTACAATAGTATATATAGTTTGGCTATGTACAATGAGTTAGGATTCACAGACATTAAACATTTCATGGCTGTTGTTGAATTCCGTGCTTGTATGTGTCTCGTGGCAGTTCATTCAAAGGGAACTGATTTTGGGGGAACTGGAATACCACAGAACTGAAGTCCACATAGAAAATCCACAGAATGGCACATTTGCCTTGCATACATAGAGAACATCGAGAACATTAATATGCTACAATAATCTCACTTCCCTGCTTTTTTCCCATTAAATGTTTAAATATTTTAGCCTAGTGAGTGGCATTAGGATTCATTTGTGTCCAAATTAACAAATTGGCTGGTGAAGCTCTGTGGTAGACTCAATAATCCAATATCTGAGCAACAGGATATGCCTGAAGGCAGCTCACCCACCTCAAGTTAAATAAACCTTGGAAAAATGGGCTTACCTTCGTGAACCTTTACAGATAACAACATGAGCCGAGATCTCAAGGCAAAATATCCTAAATAAATACTAAAGTAATTTTTGATCAAAATGGTGTTAATGCATTCACCCAAGGTTCACCCATGATTTAATTTCAACAAAATTATTGATTTGCTATTTCTGTACTGATGTTTAGAAGGGATAGTAGAGACACAACTATTGGTGCTGACCTACATATAGTATTACAAGCAGTGATCTAATTAGTCTATCATAAAGTTTCATCAGCAACTTACATTTTTGTTTCCAAGTGCCATATGCAAAACCAGAATCCCAATTGCCATAATTGTGGCTGACTTTCCTACTTGTAAATCTATATACTTTTACCATTTCGCTAGCCATTTCACTTTTACATTCGCTCATCCACTCATTAAATTTAGTCATTTTTCTGTACACATTTTTAATAAAATCCTCCCCCCCCACTCACTCATTTTTCGCCTCCTGCTGGCCAGCGACCATAACGGCTGCTGCCGTCCAGCTCTCCTCCAAAAACGCCGACATTTTTCCCATTTCTCTAGCGACCGACAGTTTTCCCATTTTGCTAGCGATTTTACTTCCACCACTCCCCCCCCCCCCCCACTCCCCCCCCCCCCCACCCCACCCCGCCAGGCTCTGTCACGCTGGACAAAGCCAAAGATCGCCTGCTCCACCCGCTGCATTTCGCCGTCCTCGCTGGCTTGCACTGTCCGAAGATATCCCATGCGTCAACGGCCTGTCGGCCCACAGGCGCATTGAGGGCGTACGCAGTGTCTCGACGGGTGTACGCAGCGTCTCGACAACGTACGCCTAGCGCATGGCGTTGCGCGATGACGTCAGGCCGCCCCCTCCCCTTGCAACCACGTGTTGCGGGAACAGACCCAACGGGTCTGCACTTGTTTATGTTTAAAATTATGCTTCCACACATTTTTCTGATCCTGTACATCGCTAAGACCTTTACGTGCTAAATTACATGCAATTTCCTGCGTTCTTCCCCCAAAATGTACTATTCCACATCTATCAGCAGTGGATTAAATTTGGTTTTAGTAATTAATCTATCTTTTCATCCAGATCCCATAGATGCAGAGTCTTTTGCCCAGAGTGGGTGAATCGAGGACCAGCGGATATAGGTTTAAGGTGAAAGGGAAAAGATTTAAAACTAATCTGAGGGGTAACTTTTTCACACAAAGGAACGGAACAAGCTGCCAGAGGGGTAATTGAGGCAGGGACTATTCCAACATTTAAGAAACAGACAAGCACATGGAGGGATATGGGTCAACTGCAGGTAGGTGGGACTAGTGTTGCTGGGACATGTTGGCCGGTGTGGGCAATTTGGGCTGAAGGGCCTGTATCACTCTATGACTCGATGGCATGTGAATTCACCTTTCTCTTGCTGCCAAATAGCATTAATAAGCAAGTAGACAAAAAATGCTGGTGAGGCAGCATCTATGGAGCGAAGGAAATAGGCAACATTTCGGACCAAAACCCTTCTTCAGACTCGGTAAGTACCCAGTTATCTGACCAGAATCTCAAAATAAATGTTGGTTGAGCAAAGCAAACAATAAAGTTAACAGACTCCAGTTAAGAATTCATTTTATAAAGATTGTCTTCATGTGTCACTGCCATTGCAGAATGCTCGTACACTTGTTGTACAAATGCTCATGTCAATTAAATGTCTTTAAAATTCTCCTCTCGTCATCAGGAGAAACCGATCTACAGTGGTCATTTGAGACATGTAACTGGTGAGTAAGACTTTCAATATATTGTAAATTATTTATTTAATCTGTTCTATTACTCTCCACCACCTACTGTTTTTAAAGGGCAGAACGTGGACGTTATCAAATGATTCCTCCAATCCTGTGATTAAGTGAGAGGCATGAACAGACTGCTTTAATATTGCAAGTCTTGCTTCCCACTTAGCACATCTCACATTTTGCCTGGATAAAACCAAGCCTTCGTCATATTACAAATCAGGAGTACAGATTCTATTATATTCCCCTCTAACATAATAAGCTGCAATGTTGAAAAGCGTGATATGTAACAAATAACAATGTTCTTTGCAAACCAGTATTTGCAGGGATTACATATTTTCTATTACTCTTAAAGGTTAAAACATGAAGGAAGCAGCATTATCACGATAAATACAAGCTATTCTTGGAGTTACACTTAACTCTGGTTGTGACCCGAATGACATTTTCAATTGAAAATGTGGACTACGTCAGGGCTGCATTTCTGTGTGCAGAGCTCCTCAATTTTGAAGAATCGACAGAAGCCGACTTTAGAACTTTTTCTAAACACGTTCCAAGCTCTGCAATGGTATTATCCAAAAATATCACTCTTTTCACAAATTTCAATTTTGTCAGAAACTTATGTAACCAGTTTGGGTGTAGAATACAAGGGAAAATCCATAATTCAATTTTGAACACCAATGCTCAAATTAGTGCTGCAGTTTCTAAGATGTCAAAATTGCTGACTACTGAATTCAACCATCAATCTGAGGCGAATATAAAGTAAAATTGCATGGTTGGACAAGAAATCAACAGTTAAAATTTAAAATAATATTTTGCAATTTAATATATATATAGTCAGTCTATTCCAAATGTGTGTTCTTGAAGATCGATTTCAAATATTGGGGAGGGATGGTTGGCCAAGCACGCAAGTTCTGAACAAATGTGATTTTACTGAACATAGAGAAGTCCAGCACAGGAACAGGCCCTTTGGCCCACATTGTACGTGCCAAACAAGATGACATATCAAACACAACTCCTCTGCCTGCACATGACTCATATCCCTTGATTCCCTACATGTCCTTGCGGCCATCTAAAAGCCTCTTAAATGCCACTGGCCAATCTGCTTCCTCCACCACCCCTGGCAGTGTTCTCCAGGCACCCACTTTCCTCTGTTTAAAAATAAAACTTGCCCCATACATCTCTTTTAGATTTTGCCCCTCTCACCATAAAGCAATGGAAACAGCAAAAAGTGAGATATATGGGACAAAAAAAATCATACATGGCATTTGCAACCGTATTACAACTATAGGATGACATAACAGAACATGGATACCATTCCGGACAGGCTCCTATAATATTGTTCCTTACTCCACATTTTCTAATGGAACAACCATTTGGGCTTCATTGAATAATAAAATATTATCAGATTGGTCACACACATCAAGAAGATTAACGATGTTGAGAATCATTACGGGGTGTGGGGGGGGGGGGGGGGGGGGGGGGGCATTCAGCCAAACACCTCTCTTCATTGCTGACCACAAAAGGAAACTTTGGGAAATTACTTTTTGGTAACTGACAACAGATTCAATTGTTATTTTGTTGAGCTATTTGTGATGTAATTGATGTACACTTGATGTGGACTCTTGAAGACCTTAGAAATCTTGGATGGAGCTGCACCAAATGAAACTGCCTTGGCACAAAGTTCTGAATTCTGATACATCTTAATACTCATTTAAGTTGATGTATTTTGTGTTTTCATGTGCTTTCTGCTTCATGTATTTTGTGTTTTTATGACTGTTGGCAGATCAATTTCCCTCCAGGAATAAATTAAGTTCTATCACATCGTATCGTAAGGATGCAGTATTCACCTGTACAATATTTTGCAAAAACCAAGCCAATAATATCCCTAACAGATCAGCACCACTTATTGTTTTCCCCAGTGATAATCCTTGAGTATTTGCCCATGGCGGTAAGAATGAATAAGTTCAAGTTCAAGTTCAAGTTCAAGTGAGTTTATTGTCATGTGTCCCTGTATAGGACAATGAAATTCTTGCTTTGCTTCAGCACACAGAACATAGTAGGCATTTACTACAAAACAGATAAGTGTGTCCATATACCATGATATAAATATATACACACATATGAATAAATAAACTGATAAAGTGCAAATAACAGAAAATGGGTTATTAATAATCAGAGTTTTGTCCGAGCCAGGTTTAATAGCCTGATGGCTGTGGGGAAGTAGCTATTCCTGATCCTGGTTGTTGCAGTCTTCAGGCTCCTGCACCTTCTACCTGAAGGTAGCAGTGCCTTTTTGGGATACGAAATACAGTGCCATTTTAGGATACGACTTTTTCATTGCACATCACCCAGCTGAGGTGCTCATGATAACATTTAACAATGCTTCCTACAAAGATATCTTGAAAAGTCTGATGCAAGCATTATTCCTTCATATTGTGGGTGTTCATCATTCATCTCTTTCACATGACCCTAGAGTCTGACCAAACACTTTACTTGGAAGACATATTTTCTCTACTTACATTAGGGGGTAGCGTAGCAGTAGAGTTACTGCCTTACAGCGCCAGAGACACGGGTTCGATCCTGACTACAGGTGCTTGTCTGTACGGAGTTTGTACATTCTCCCCATAACCTGCATGGGTTTTCACAGAGATCTTTGGTTTCCTCCCACATTCCAAAGACGTACAGGTTTGGAGATTAATTGGCTTGGTATAAATGTAAAATTGTCCCTAGTGTGTGTAGGGTCATGTTGATGTGCGGGGATCGCTGGTCAGTGCAGACCCGGTGGGCCGAAGGGTTTATTTCTGCGCCATATCTCTAAACTAAACTATTAGTAACGATATCAGAATACATCTTGATATGTTGAGCATGGAGTTCACTTCTTGCTTCAACTGGAGTCATGCTGACTGTGTCACATCTGTCTGTCCTATCACTGTGTTGAATCACACACAGTAATATGGGCACTATAGTGCAATAATGGCAACCTAATTGACTCCAAACTGTATGTCACTGTATGAAAAGGTTTGTTGTGATGTGTATGCCATTGAACAATATTATTGAATATTCCCCAAGGTCATATTGTCAGCAAAATGTCAAACATATGTCAATGCAATTCATTAACATAAGTTGCGGTCTCCAGTTACTTTCCTTCCCCTCAAATCAGCCACATACTGAAATCCACTTGCTAATTAAGTTCTATGATGAATTAATGCAGGCACTGCACTATACCATATTCCACAGCATCATGGCTTCCCTCAACACTGCCTTCTTTCCTCAACCTCAGCAACATGTCTATTCACTGATCAAATGCTTAGTGAACTTGTATTCAACAGTCGCCACATTATGTCACAGCCAGCAGTCACTCATATACATGTTATACATTACTCATGTGTTATATGGTCATGTGATAGGAGCAAATTAGGCCATTCGGCCCATCAAGTCTCCTCGGTCATTCAATCATGGCTGATCTATATCTCCCTCCTAACCCCAATCTCCTGCCCACTTCCCATAACCGCTGACACCCATACTAATGAAGAATCGATCTACAGTATCTATCTCTGCCTTACATGCATTAAATAATGGTTGAAGCTGAACCATGCACATCATAAAAGGAAATATTCTAACTGCTGCTGACCAAAGAGCCACAGATCAACTGAACCATACTTTAACCAAGACAGCAAATGTCTTTCCAAACAACAGTCTGGTTTTTTACAATAACTTTTTCCAAATGCTGAGAACACAAGTACTCCAGAAGGAAATGAACCAGGAACACTTTAACCAATCATTTCCTTAAATGTGGAACCAGAGGTTGATCTTTCAATGACCCAACAGATGTTGCAAAAGATGATAATGGTGCCTACCCTAACCCAAGCAAATTGCCCTTAAGGTTCCTTTAATTTGTTTAAGAACCATTAACATATGAAGCTTATTATTTCACTCATAAGCCGAGCAAGTTCATCTTTGTGCTACAAGTGGAGTAACCATGCAAATGTCATTCTGTAGTAGTCTAGCGTAGTAGCCAATGTCAGAAGATCCTTCAGCAGGATGCAACCTCAAAGCATCTGGTGCTGGTGGAACACCTAGTCGCGTTCTTAAAACCCGTTGTGACCAACTAGCTGGAGTTTTTGCGGACATCTTCAACCTCTTATTACTGACATCTGAGTTTCCACCTACTTTAAAAGGCCATCAATCATACCAGTGCCCGAAGACTAAGGTGACATGCCTCACTGACTACCAACCGGTGGCACTAAACTCCATGGTGATGGAGTGCTTCGAGAGGTTGGTTATGGTCCATATCAACTCCTACCTCATCAAGAACCTGGACCCGCTATAATTTGCCGACGGCCATAACAGGTCACCAGAGGATGTGATCTCAGCGGTTCTCCAATTTGCACTGGACCACTCGGAGAATAAAAACACATATGCCAGGTGGTTGTTCATAGACTACACCTCGGCGTTTAACACCCTCATCCTCTCCAAGCTGGTTACCAAGCTTACGGAACTGGGTCTCTGTGCATCCCTCTGGAACTGGATCCTTGACTTCCTCCTCATCAACAGACCACAGTCTGTACAAATTGCCAGCGACACTTCCACCTCGATAACCATCAGCACAGGAGCACCTCAAGGCTGTGTGCTCAGCCCCATGCTCTATACTCAAAACTGTAGCCAGTCACAGTTCAAACTCCATCTTCAAGTTTGCCAACGTTATTATATTGTTCTTGGACGAATTAAAGATGACAATGATTCTGATATCAATCGACTGATCAAATGGTGCCAGAACAACAACCTTGCTCTCAAAATCAGCAAAACCAAGGAAATGATTGTGGACTTTGGAAGAGGAAGAACGAGGATCCACAAACCTGTATTCATCAACAGGATGGTGGTGGAGAGAGTCAAAAGCTCCAAATACCTGGGTATCATCTCTGAAGACCTTTCCTGGAACCAGTACATTGAAGCATCATAAAGCAAGCCCATCAATTTCTAAGAAGATTGAAGAGATTCAGTATGTCAACAAATACTCTCTTGAACTTCTACAGGTAGAGAGCTTAATAACTGGTTGCATCACAGCCTGGTTCAGCAAATCAAACACCCAGGAAGGAATATAATTGCAAAAAGTGTGGAAACTGCCCAGTTCATCACAGCTACTGACCTCCCCACCATAGACGGGGTCTACAAGAGTTGCTGCATCAAAACGTCAGCAAGCATCAGAGACCCACACCACCCTGGTCACTCTCTCATTTCACTCCTGTCATCAGTAAGAAGGTAAAGCAGCCCGAAAACTGTAATGTCCAGGTTCAGGAGCAGCTTCTTCCCTACAACCATAAGACTATTAAACACTACAACCTCCAAAGAGGCTCCAAACAATATAGACTTGGAAACATTATCTTTGGTCTATGTCTATATAAATATGGTATATTTATTTTTCTGTTTGTTTTTTTATATATACGGAACTATCTTTTTGGTGTTTATTGTGGGTTTTACAAAGTTTTTTTTTTTTTTTTTTTTTTTTTTTAATATTTTATTTTTATTAGAAGTACAATAAGTTACAGTAATACACACCACATATATCTTATTACATTTGTTGTACCCCTTCATTTTTTGAGCTTTAAGAAAGATAGAAATGAAAGAAGTAAGGAAAGTGAGAAAGAGTCGTGATAGTGCAGGAAAGTGTTGGGAAAAGAAAGCCCATTAGAAAGAGAGTTAGAGAAGAAAGTTAAGAAATAGACCCTAGAAAAGAAAGAGAAACAATCGCTCTATTATAAAAAAACTCCGCAAAAAGGGATATACCAACCATATTTTTCACCCCGTTACCAGATCCTGGCACCATTTATTTTTTAAATTACTTTTGCACCTTATGCTTGTAGTAAGTCCATAAATGCAGACCACATCTTTTGAAAGTGGACTGCTTTGCCTGTGAGGAGGAGTCTCATATCTTCCAGGTGTAATGTTTCGAACATGTTTGAAATCCACATTTTTATTGTTGGTATAGGAGCGTTTTTCCAGAATTTGAGTATAAGCTTTTTTCCCGTTATTAGCCCGTAATTAAATAAATTCTTTTGAAACACGTTTAGTTCAGGGCTACCTTCCATTATTCCAAAGAGAATCCATTCTGCTTTTGGTATCAGTTTTATATTAAATAGTTTTGTGAAGATTTCAAATATTTCGTTCCAGAATTTTTGGATTTTTATACAAAAAACAAAAGATGTATGGTAACTTCTTGAGACTGACATTTATCACAAATGGGTAAGACGTTAGGGAAAAGTTTATTTATTTTGTTTTTTGAATAGTATAGTCTATGTAATGTTTTGAATTGAATTAGAGTGTGTCGTACGTTGATCGAGCATTTATGCACATATAGTAAGTGTTTATCCCAGCTCTCTTTTGAAATTTTTATAGCTAGTTCTTGTTCCCAGTCTCTTCTAATATCATCGGTTGTAGGTATTTCTATATTTAAAATAATGTTGTATAAGTATGATATTAGATTTGCTGATTCAGCCTTTGTCTTCATGGCTTCATCCAATAAGTCTGGGGGCATGTTATGATAGTCTTCTGTGTATTTTTTCAGATAGTCACGGATTTGAAGATATTTAAAATATTAATTAGTTTTCAAATTATATTTCAGTTGTAATTGTTGAAATGATAGTAATTTTCCAAATTCATACAAGTCTCCGAGCGTTTTGATTTCTATTCTTTCCCATTGTGTAAATGATTTATCTATAGTAGAAGGTTTAAACGACGGATTATTGACTATTGGCGATAAAAGAGATAGATTTCTTAATTTTAAATTCTGTTTTATTTGTTTCCAAGTTCTAATTGTGCTATGTATAATTGGATTTTTATTGTAATTTTTTTAATTCAGATTCATTGGTGAGAAGAGAGTCGCTCCTATATTGCACGGAGAGCAGTCCTCTCTCTCCATTACAATCCAGTCCACTTGCTGGGCAGAATTGTCCAGCAGGTGAATCATATTTTTAATATTTACTGCCCAATTATAGTACATAAAGTTAGGGAGTGCTAGACCACCCAGCTCTTTGGGTTTGCTCAGATGTGTTCTTTGTATTCTGTGGGATTTATAGTCCCATATAAAATTTGCAATGTCTGAGTCCAGTTTTTTGAAAAACATTTTTGGAAGTATATAGGGATTGATTGAAATAGATATAGGATTTGTGGTAGAAAGATCATTTTTATAGCATTTATTCGACCTATTAGAGACATCGGGAGCGTTTTCCAGAATTTGATTAGAGTATTTAATTTCTTAAGTAAGGGACTATAATTGGCATTAAATATAGCATGATAATTTCTAGTAATTTAAATTCCCAAATATTTAAATTTTTCTGTGGCTATTTTAAAGGGGAATTTTAAGAGATGTGTTGAGTCTTTCGGTTTTATCGACATCATTTCACTTTTGTTCCAGTTTATTCTGTATCCTGAGAAAGATCCAAAGTCCTCAATTAGATTTAGTATGTTTGGTATACTAATTTGGGGTTTTGTGATGCACATTAGTACATCGTCTGCATATAAAGATATTATGTTATTTGAATATTTTGTATTATAACCGTAAATATCCGGGTGTGTTCTGATTTTTTCAGCTAAAGGTTCAATTACCAGAGCAAATAACAGCAGTGATAATGAACATCCTTGTCTATTGCCCCTTGATAATTGGAATTTCGTAGATAGTATATTCTAGCCGTAGGTTTGTTATATAATAATTTTATCCATGCGATGAAGTTCTCTCCCATTTGAAATTTTAGCAATACTTTAATCATATAATCCCATTCTCCTTGATCAAATGCTTTTTCTGCGTCCAATGAAATGATTGATAACTCTTGTTCTTGAGGTTTGTGTGAATGCATTATGTTAAGCGGACGTCTCAGGTTATTAAATGAGTGTCTCTTGGGTATAAATCCCGTTTGATCCGCGTTTATTAATTTACTAATATATTTATTTACTTCTAGCTAGTGTTTTCGCTAATATTTTTTGATCTGTAGTTAACAATGCAATAGCTCTGTATGAACCTGGTTCTTCTATGTCTTTATCTTTTTTAAGTATTAATGTAATCGTTGATTCTGCTAGTGTTTCATGTAGGATTTGTTCTTTAAAAGCATATGTATACATTTTCTGTAAACGTGGTGTAACTATGTCGTAAAAACATTTTCTAAAATTCGTTACTGAATCCATCTGGTCCTGGTGTTTTTCCATTCTTTAGTGTGTTTATTGTGTCTTCTATTTCCTTAGATGTAATTTGTGCTCCCAGTTCCTCTTGTTCCTTCAATTCTAGCTTTGGAAGATTACAATTGTCCAGGAACTCTGAAACTTTATTATTGTCTGTTAGCGTTTTGGATCTGTATAAATTCTGGTAAAATTGAGTCAATCTTTTATTGATATCATTGGGTAGTGTTAATAATTCCCCTCTATCTGATTTAATCTTTAAAATTGCGTGGTCTTTTTCCCGGTTTTTTCAGTTGGCGTGCCAGAAGTTTGTGGGGTTTATCCCCGAATTCAAAGTGTTCCTGTTTTGTAATTTGGAATAGTCTTATAACTTTATCTGATAATAACTTATTTAGTTTAAATTTCAATATTAATATTTTATTATTGTAATGTATTCATGCATATTCATTATATGCTAATGAGTTGGTCTTGTATATAAGTAGGGAATGTTGGGTAATAAAACTCTCTTGTGATCCAGCCAGCCTGCGTGTAAGTTATTGTTCATTCTACTGTCCGGAATATAACAATTATGTTTATCCATAGTTGGATCTTTAGCATTATCTATATCTAGTTGTCTGATTTGTTCTTCTAATTGTCTTTGTTCGTTCTTGTTCTTTTTGTTTTGAAAAGCTTGGTATGAGATAATGACTCCTCTAGTAAATGCTTTGAAGGATTCCCATAGTAAAGTGAGCGATATGTCTGGTGTATCGTTTGTCTCAAAAGATAAGTCCATCTGTTTTTTTAGATATATACTCCCTTGTGGGTCTTTTAAAATTTGCTAGTTAAACCTCCAAAACAATTTATTCGTAGACATTCCTTCCAGTTTTAAAAAGAAAGTTAGCGGGGAGTGATCTGAAATCGTATTGGTGTGATATTTAGGGTTCATAGTATAAGGGATTAGTTTTGTATCCACTAGGAAATAATCTATATGTATGTTTTGTGTACCATTGAATAAAACGAGTATTCCCTTCCAGTCGGATTCGCGATCCTCCAAACGTCTGTTATGTTTGTATTTTTTGTGTATGTATTTAAGAGTTCACTAGTTTTAGATTTCATAATACCTCTCTGTTTTTGCATCGATTTATCTAAGTACGGGTCTAAAACACAATTAAAGTCTCCTCCAATTATAACATTTTGGTAGTTGAACTCTGCGATTGTATTCAAGATTTTATTAAAAAATTGAGGATTATCAAAATTGGGCGCATATATATTTACCAAGGTGATTGGCGTAGCATGGATCTCTCCTGTAACTATAAGATATCTCCCTTCCTTATCTGATATAATGTTCTTTGATTTAAATGGTATTCCTTTGCGAATAATAATTGCGGTACCTCTGGATTTCGAGGTGTGTGAAGAGTGATATGTTTGGTCTATCCAATTCGCCCTCAATCTCATCTGATCTTGGTGCTTAAGATGCGTTTCTTGTAAAAAAGAAATGTCCGTGTTGTACGATTTCAACTGAACCAGTATCTTGCCCCTTTTGATTGGTTCATTAATACCCCTTATGTTCCAGCTACAGAATGTGATTCCTCCCATTTTCTTTTGTTTATCATCTTGCATTTTCGCTGATTTTAATACCCTTAATTCTTATGGTGCATCCATACCTCAGGTCTCTGGATATTTGGGGAACGTTTACATTACTAAATTCCTTTGGTAGATCCCTTTTGCGATTGTCCTTAAAAAAAACCCACATAGTTGTGACATATTGTGATTTTTTAAAAAATGGAACAAGTGAAATTACAGTGTCTAGAGTGGTCGACACTGTAGTAAGTGTCCCTACACGACTGTGGGATTTGACATCAATTCGACTTCCAATGTTGATGTTATACAATTAGCTCCGCTCCCTTTATTACTCTTAGCATAGGAGGGCGGGACCTCTTCAAAATCAGTTGTATTTCACCCGATTACACTATATATATATTTCATTAAGACTTATCAAATCGTATGTTCAGCTACTGTGAAACTTATATATCTAACACTTTTATCTGCTAACTATTTATAGTTATAGTTATACCTTTGATAATAGTCAGCTGTCGGCTGAAAGGGTTAACCAGAATCAGGCTCTTGGAACTATGCCAGGTGCCTGATTCTCCTCCCTTCCCCACCTGAAGTACATAGCACTAAAACTTATGATATTATCTACGTTAGTTCTAAAATTTGTTATTTGTTATTTCTTTATCCATGCTTAACTGTCCCCCTCTATATACGGGATAGTCTGTCTTTATAAAACATTATTACATTTTGCCCCATTATATAGTTCTGGTTAGTTTCCATTTCTATTTCTATATTAGTGTTGTTAATTATTGTTAATTCTCTATGTTTTGTGAAACTATTTAAAAATCTTAAACCGCCATTTGTCCTTGTGATGTTTTCCACGTTCGGCTCTCCTGTTCGTCGCTCCCTTGTTAATCAGTCTTTCCCTTCATTTTGAACAAAGAATGTCCTTGAGTTAAATTCCAAAGCGTCCGAGAGAGATAAGATGTCTAGACCAGCGCACATGGAGATACTCCTCCATTTTAGACTTTTAGAGAATGGTGTTTCTTCCCTTATCTTCGGGCGTTCTCTGTGAACTAATAAAAATAAAGAATTTGTCCATACCGTCCCGCTGCATTCATTAATCATCTGTATCTGCCACAATCTCTTGGGCATATTTGTGCGCTGCCTCCGGATTAATAAACAATTTCTCCTATCCTTTGTAAGTAATTCGCATCCTGGCTGGATAAAAATCGCTGTATCTGACATCTTGAACTCCTTGGAGAATCTGTCTTGTCTGTGAGAACTGTTTTCTCTGTTGCACGATCTCATAGGGATAATCCCAGAAAAGTTTGATAGAGTCGTTTCCAAACGTCATCTTCACTCCGTGTTTGATTTTTTTCATCAGCTCTTCCAGTGCTGAAATGTCCCGAAGTTTGACTATGATCTGTCACGGGTGGGCTGGAACTACTTGTGATCTTGACTTAAATCTGGGTACTCGATGTGCCACTTCAATTTATCAAAACACAATCATCTCATGCTTTAGACAACTTTGGCTTCTGAGTTTACAATTTCTATTGCTCTTGCTGTGGGTACAAGAAGATTGGTGGAAGCTACTTCCTTTCAAAGGATGCACCATGAAGTTACAATAACAACAGTTTAGTTTAGGGATAGAGTGTGGAAACAGGCCCTTCGGCCCACCAAGTCCACATTGACCACCGATCAACCAAACACTAGTTCTATCCTGCACACTAGGGACAATTTACAGAAGCCAATTAACCTACAAACCTGCATGTCCTGGATTAAGGTGACTCGGCGGCAGGCTGCACCATCTGGGCTTGAGCAACAGTTGTGTGAGAACATAACTGTGGGAGCAAAGTGCAAACGCAGAGTCATTGAGCCACTAATAATAATAATAATAAATTTTATTTATGGGCGCCTTTCAAGAGTCTCAAGGACACCTTACAAAAATTTAGCAAGTAGAGGAAAAACATGTAAGCGGAATGAAATAAATAGTAGAGACATGACTAGTACACAAATTAAAGACAGAATTCAATTCAAAACACAATATGAGGCAATTCAAGCACAGATGAAAAGGGAGGGGGACGTGGGGCTAAGGATAGGCAGAGGTGAAGAGATGGGTCTTGAGGCGGGACTGGAAGATGGTGAGGGACACGGAATTGCGGATCAGTTGGGGGAGAGAGTTCCAGAGCCTGGGAGCTGCCCTGGAGAAGGCTCTGTCCCCAAAACTGCGGAGGTTGGATTTGTGGATGGAGAGGAGACGGCTGATGTGGATCTGAGGGACCGTGAGGGTTGGTAGGGGGAGAGGAGGTCAGTGAGATATGGGGGATCCAGATGGTGGAGGGCTTTGTAGGTGAGGACCAGGATTTTGTAGGTGATCCGGTGGGAGATGGGAAGCCAGTGAAGTTGTTTGAGGACTGGAGTGATGTGATGCCAGGATTTGGTGTGGGTGATGAGTCGGGCGGCTGCGTTCTGGACCAGTTGGAGTCAGTTGATGTAGGTGGAGCTGATGCCAAGGAGAAGTGAGTTGCAGTAGTCCAGTTGGGAGGAGATGAAGGCATGGATGAGTCTTTCAGCAGCGGGAGGTGTGAGAGAGGGTCTGATTTTGGCGATGTTGCGGAGGTGAAAGAAGGAGGTTTTAATGACATGGCGGATGTGAGGCTCAAGGGAGAGGGTGGAATCAAAGATCACGCCAAGGTTGCGGGCCTGGGGAGATGGGGAGACAGTGGTGCCGTCGATGGTGAGAGTGGGGTTATTGATTTTGCTGAGTGTGGATTTGGAGCCTATGAGGAGGAATTCTGTTTTATTGCTGTTGAGTTTGAGGAAGTTATGTTGCATCCAGGTTTTTATAGCTGACAAACAGGAGTTGATATGGGAGAGGGGGGGGGGGGATTGTGGGGGGATTTGGTGCCGAGGTAGATCTGGGTGTCATCGGCGTAACAGTGGAAGTCCAGGTTGAAGTGGCGGAGTATCTGACCAAGGGGGAGGATGTAGATGATGAAGAGGAGGGGGCGAGTACGGAACCTTGGGGAATGCCTTGAGTGACTGTGGCTGTAGCAGAGGTGTGGTTGTGGAGAGAGATGAAGTGGGATCTGTTGGAAAGGTAGGAACAGAGCCAGCTGAGTGCAGAACCTTCAATGCCAAGGTCCCCAAGTCCGGTAAGCAGGATGTTATGGTTCACTGTATGGAAGGCTGCACTCAGGTCGAGGAGGATGAGGATGTTGAGGGAACCAGTGTCAGCAGAGGTGAGGAAGTTGTTGAGGACTTTGAGGAGAGCAGTTTGGAAGAGCTGATGAGTTTGGAGATTTCAGTAGGGGTGACCAGGTCAAACTGGGAGAGGAAGCAGTGTGGAGGAGGGGTAAGGAGGTCAGTGGAGATGTTGAAAGGAGGGGCCTTGGTAGGTGGTGGAGTAGATGCTGGGGAGTCGGGTACAGGGGATAAAGATTGATAGATGGTGCTGATTTTATCAGCGAAAAAGTGGAGGAATGAGTTGCAGAGATCCGGAGTAGAGGTAGGGAGAGTGTTGGCTCGAGGCTTGAGGAGGTTGCCCACTGTGGAGAAGAGGGTTCTGTGGTTTAGGCAGGGGTCGGTGAATATGGAGGAGAGGTAGGCAGATGTTGCAGCAATGAGGGCATCTTTGTAGTCAGTGAGGTGGAGTTTGTAAGCTTCAAGGTGGACTGTGAGAGAAACTAAGTGGGTACACAAAGTCTTTCATCCCAGAGAGTTCACTACTTGCTTGCTGTAGTGAACCAGTGGTACAGCCCTAGAAGGAGACATGTGATGGCCTTGCAAACTGAAATGTCAGATCATATTGCAGACTTCTCTGTTTCCTGAGAAATTCCAACATTTTGCAGGTCTGCTTAGTTGTGTGATAATTATGAAATAAGAATTATTTAGAATTAAGTTAATTGCATAATATAGAAACTAACAGTTATTAGCAATATTGTTTGAATAATCGTCGTGGCTATCGCTCGAGGTCGAGGATGATGGTCTACGTAATGTTGTTTTTACGGACTCTCAGGTGGTTTATGAGTCCAATCCTGGTTTTGAAAGTTCTTTGACATTCAGGACAGGTAATTCCAGATGGCAGATCGAGCTTTGGTTGTTGCTGCCTCTCTTTCCGTTTTCTTCTATTTTCTTCTAATTCTGTGCATCTCTTGGCTTCGAAGGTCGCTGTTCCTTCTTGGATGATGGTTCGCCAGAGTTTCCTGTCCTTGGCATTGGTTTCCCAATTGTCGATGTCGATTTCACATTTCTTCATGCTAGCTTTTAAGGCATCTTTGAATCTCTTCTTTTGTCCGCTTCTTCTACGTTTGCCTTCTTTAAGCTGGGAGTAGAAGGTTTGCTTTGTTAGATGCTCGTCTTCCATCCGAACAACATGACCGACCCATCTTAGTTGGTTCTTGATGACGAAGGCTTCGATGCTAGATGTTTTTGCTTCATTCAGCACACTGACGTTGGTTCTTCTCTCTTCCCAGCTGATATTTAAGCTGGTTTGACGACATCGTTGATGGAACTTTTCAAGTGTTTTCAGATGGCGTCAGTATGTTGACCAGGTTTCCGATGCATACAGGAGCGTTGGAATCACCACTGCCTTGTACACTAACATTGTCTGTTTGGATGTCGCGATTTGAAAGACTCTCATTTAATGCATCTTGGACAGCATTAAGAATATAATGTTGTCCATGATGCATTTGATTAAATGGTTCTCATGTGACTTTAAGTCTATTTATTCAACACTGATTTATTTTCAAACCCAAGCAGTGTCATGCAGCCTTACATCATGGAAACAGGCCCTTCAGCCCAACTTGTCCATGGCATTCTGTGTGAGACCCATATCTCACCTAACCCTCCCTATCCAAATATTCCATATGACTTAGTCATAATTGTACCCACTTCAATAACTTCCTCAGATGGCTTGTTCCAGATACCTCTGTGTGAAAAGTTCCTTTTTAAATCTCTCCCCTCTCATCTTAAGCCTATGCCCTCTAGTTTTAGAATCCTCTAACCTGAGAAAAAGATTGAACATTCACTTTATCCATTCCCTTCATAATCCTGAACGCCTCAACATGGTTATTTCTGGCCTCCAACGCTCCAAACAAAAATAGTTTTGATATATTGATATCCAATATAACCCAAGCCCACCTCAGGTAGCATCCTGGTGAATCCAACTTCACGATGTCCGGCCTATAGCTGGGCAGCCAGAACTGCACACAGTGCTCCAAGTGTGGTCTCACCATTGACTTGAACAGCCACATCATTGTACTCTGTGCCATTCGCATGAAGGCGAGCATGCCATATGCCTCGTTCCCCACCTTGTTTCTACTTGACACGCCACTTTTAGGGAACCACACAGTTCTCTCTGCTCTACCATTTATTATGCAAATTCTGCTCGGGTTTGACACATCAAAGTGCAACACCTAACACTTGTCAGAGTTAAACTCCATTTGCCATGCCTTGGCCCACCTTCTCAACTGATCCAAATCTCATTGTAAATTTGGAGATCTTTATTCACAGCCCACTATAACACTGATTTTAATGTCATGTGCAATTTTATTCAAAATGTCAACTACATTGTCATCCAAATTGTTAATATAAAAAAAACACCAGTGGACTCAGCACCAACCCCTGCTGCATTCCACTAGTCACATACCAGCAATCAGAAAAACAACCTTCCACTACTAATCTTTAACTCCTTCCTCTAAACGAATTTTGAATCCAAGTGGCTAGCACACCTTGGATTGCGAGTGAGCTAACCTTCCAGACTAGACTACTATGCATGACCTTGTCAAAGGCCTAGCTAATGTCCATACGGACAACATCCATTGTCTTCAATCCTATTCAATCGTGCATTGTCTTCAATCATCCTTGGGGATGATGGGGTTCACATATGATAGCATTTGACAGCACTGGGCATATACCAGTTTAGAAGGAAGAGAGTTGAAACTTACCAAATAGTGAAAAGACCTGGATAGAGTGGATGCGGAGAGGACGTTTCCACTAGGGTGAGAGTCTGGGACCAGAGGGCATAGTCTCAGAATAAAAGGGTAAGGAGGAATTTCTTTAGTTAGAGGGTGGTGAATCTGTGGAATTCATTGCCACAGACAGCTGTGGAGGCCCAGTCATTGGGTATTTTTAAGGCGGAGTTTGACAGATTCTTGATTAGTAAGGGTGTCAAAGGTTATGGGGAGAAGGCAGGAGAATGGGATTGAGAGGGAAAGATAGATCAACCATGATTGAATGTCGGAGTACCTATCCCTAATCAATCTGTGCCTATCCAAATGCTGCTAGGTCCTGTCCCGATGAGTTCCCTCCAATAATTTTCCTCCACTGATGTCATGCTCTTTGGCCAGCTCTGATCAGTGTTGTACAGTACGGTAGTACAGTGCTGATCAGTGGCCTTCTAATTTCTAATCAACGAAAGGCCTGACATTGATTTAACAATATGTAAATTCCTTTGTATACATTTTGAATCTTGTAGGCAAACCAAGACCACCTTCAGACCACCTTTAATTATATTCAAGAACAAATTCCCATCCATTACTGTTGATTCACTGCAGCATAATGATTAGGAGTTCCAGAATGGCCTTAAAACAGTTTTAAATAAATGATGTTTAATCCTTGTAGCTAAATGTTCTTAAATAGAAACTATGCATTCAGTCGGTGTTGCCTAAAAACATGAAAACAGCAGCAGATCACTAATCTCATCTACCAGTAAAATAGTTGACAATTATAAACACGCAGTATTACATGTTTGAGAAATCCTTATTAAAATATGGGAACAAACAATAAGTGTTCTCCCGAAACAGAAGTCAGTAGGTTGCAATCTTTCATCCAAATGTGTTTTCGTTCAATTCACTTTTAGTTTTTGCACAGCCACAAATCAAGTTTCAGCTTTTATTGACTGTTGGATCAAGATTCAAGATTCAAGAGAATCAAGAGAGTTTATTAGCATGTGTCCCAGATAGGACAATTAAATTCTGACTTTGCTTCAGCACAACAGAACATAGTAGGCATAAATAAATACAGAACAGAACTGATCAGTGTGACCATGTACCAATGAATATATATACACACATAAATAAACAGATAAAGTGCGATGGGCTATTAATGATCAGAGTTGTGTTTGAGTTGACTTTAATAGCCTGATGGCTGTGGGGAAGCGGCTATTCCTGAACCTGGATGTTGCAGATTTCAGGCTCCTGTACCCTCTACCTGAAGGCAGTGGGATCTGCTGTGTGGCTGCATGCTAAGGCAAATAACAGGTAGCATTATCAATAGAATGCCCTGTATTAAAAGCAATTATCTTAATAATTTCTTTAAATTATGCTTACAAGCAGATAAATAAACTTCTCCACCCTAAAGCACTTTGCACTATTTGTCATTGATCTGTTTCAAGGAAGATCAATGGATTTTTTGCAATTAGAGGAATCACAGTAGACAAGGTTGAAAATCAGCCATGATCTTGTTTAATGACAGAGCAGGCAGATGGCTTTCGCCTGGTCTTATTTGTTATGTTCTTATATTTCATGTTCATATACTTTCTCGCATAATAGTTTCTTTATTGAGAACAAAACTTCTAAATTACTTGCAATGCATATTCCAATAAATAAATAAAAGGCAAAGTCAATGATTAAGAGAAGAATTTGCTTTGATTTACTGCCTCTGATAATGCCAACATTAGTGTCATCTGAATGACACCCCAAAAAAGAACTTAGTAATTTGGTGAAAAAAAAACAAAGTGCCACAGTAACTCAGCGTGTCAGGCAGCATCTCAGGAGAAAATGGGTGTTGACATTTAGGCCTGGGACCCTTCTTCAGACTCAAGGATTGATGATATTTTGGGTCTGAAGAAGGGTCCTGACCTAAATCATCACCCATTCATGTTCTCCCGGGATGCTACCTGACCTGCTGAGTTACTCCAGCACTTTGTGTCTTTTCTTTTGTAAATTAGCATCTGCAGTTCCTAGTTATTATGTGCATGTAATGATCTTAGGATGTTTCCAAGTCCTGTAAAGCCAATGAAATACTTTTGAGATACAGTCATTGTCATAACGTGAGGCAATCTGAAAACTGACTATCTCTTGACCTCTGTAAATTGACCATCTCTAATGCATAACAATAAACAAAGGTCAAATAATGCATTTGAATGATGGCTAAGGGATGAAGAATTGGATAAGGCACCTCTGTTCTTCTCCAAAAATGTAATCGTGTTCATACTGTATATCTAAATTGAAAATTCCACATAAAACCTGACACTCCTCCTGTGCTGTATTCCCCCAGCACTGCACTGAAGCACCAACATATTATATGTTCAAGTCTCTGGGGTGAGACTCAATCTGTGTTCAGTGACAAGAATGCAACATTACAATTATTATAGTAAGTACAGGTGCACAACCTTTTGTCCGAAAGCCTTGGGACCAGACACTTTTCGTAATTCGGAATTTTTCGGCTTTCGGAATGGAAGATTTTTAGCGTAGATTTTAACGGCTGGCTCAGTGGTAGAGTGCTCGGCTCATATCCGCAAGGTCGCGAGTTTGCGCCTCGATCCCGGCAGTTACTCGATCGCGAGTTTGAGTCTTCAATGTAGTTTTTTCGTGCAGAATAGGAGAGAATAGGGAGGGTTAGGCTGGGATCATTCTCTGTGAGATAATCTTAGTGCGGGAGACAAGTGTAGGAAAGGTGTACTGACTGTGTGGGCAGAACTTTGGAAGTGATTGCCCACCATTCTCAAAAGCCGCTGTGTCTCCCTGTCCCTGGGATAGCAGGGGGCGATCAAACAGCACAATACCCCCCTCCCCCTCCAACTCCAGAGGAATCCGCTCCCCGATGGGCCGCTATGGCGACAAGTGGCAGTTCGCCCACAGCCCGAGCTGCGCCCCCCCAAGAACAAGACGTACCTTGCACACCATCAGCTTCTGCCCCGTGTTCCTCTGGAGTTGGAGTGGGGCTGGGCTGGAGTTGCTGATCTGGGATCTCCGTGCTTGCAGTGGGCCTGGGGGTCGGTGTCCCGATGAGGGGGCGCAGCTCGGGCTGTGGGCGAACTGCCACTTGTCGCCGTAGCGGCCCATCGGGGAGCAGCTTCTGGTGGTCCTGACGTCTCCGGCCAGTTTACAGTTTTCCTCTGGAGTTGGAACGGGGCTGGACTGCTGCTGGCTGTGGGTCTCTGGGATCTCCGTGCTTGCAGTGGGCCTGGGGGTCGGTGTCCCGTTGGTCCTGACGTCTCCGGTGACTGGCACTGACCTGCTGGCATCACCGACGTGAAGACAGTGCAAAGCCCCCGCTCCGGTGCAATGGGCGGGGAGCTGGAGAGGGGAGGGAAGGGGTCACACACATGGCCGGGAAGCAGAGGGGTGTAGGTGGGGTAAAACTGAAGGGAGCGACAATCTGCTGCTGCCTGCCCGCTGAGTTAAAAAGTTCCCACGCAAGACTCACGATACACTGTGTATCGTGAGTCTACCGTGGGAACTTTTTAATTCAGCGGGCAGGCAGCAGCAGATTGTCAATTATTAACCCTCCCGCGCAATATACCCTCACCTTCTCTTTTATGAATGGGGATTTAATTCCCCTTTCTTCGAGGACCGACCGGAGGTTCCGCTGTCACCTCTGTGGGCCGCCCTCGGTGAACGTCTTCAAGGACCTTTCTTCAAGGACCGATAAAATGTCTGCTATTCGGAGCTTTTCGTTATTTGGAATTTCGGATAAAAGGTTGTGCACCTGTACGTTAAAATTGTATATCTATTCTTTACATACATTGGATGGAAAAGGAAATTTGCAATACTTTTGTAGAAGAGCAAAGTTTAATATGACAAAAGTACAGTTTTAACATTGCCACTGGTACCGGTTTGCGATTTGAAATACAAAAAATATTGATATGAAACCTTATCATCTTATCATGATTTTATTCACCAACCATAATCATTTATATATGGCATCTATAATTATTGGACAGGTCAAGAATTTTTAATATATGGCTAATTTATTGGTGTACTCAGGATCTGTATGTAATCAAATTGTGAAAATCGCTACATTCTAATTACTCCAAGTACATAGTTCAGTCAAAAATTATGCTGCAAACAATTTGAAAAGCATATTTGCTATTTATAAACTCAAGTGGACTCAAGAGTGGAATAATTTTTTATAATTTCTCTCTTTTGACATGATTGTCAGGCTGTCGAACAACATTTCTGTGCCTGCATTGTGCAAAGAGCAGGTTTTTATATACTTCATGATAAATCTGAACATTTAATTCTGCTTATTTTCAACAGAAATGAGTCACAAAGCTGAACATTCTCTGTTGCTCTATGACTCACCCCTAAATTGAGGTACGTTTAACGTTTAGGATAGCTCTTTCGGTGAATGTTAATCATTTTTCAACAAACTTTCTGTCTGTTATTTCTATTTAAAGCATTTATTAAGATCTGGATTACACCTATTATCTTAGACTTTGCCCAAATGACCATTTTTCTTTCCCAAGCCAAAGGGTTATCCACTGACTTTTACATCCATTAAGGCCGATACAATTAGGATTGATTCAATTCATACAAAGACAACTGCATATCTAATACTAACAACTGGCTATGACCAATTATATTATTCACACCATTCTCTGAGCAGAAATCACTTAATCAATCAGAGATCAGAAATTTAACCAAGTATCTTCTGAGTTTAGGTGGGTCACAGCCGTACACCATAGTACAGATGCTTTACATTTTTCAGTGCTGCTGAGTAACTCAAAGACTCAAAGTTATGCAGCTCAGATTGAGACCCTTCAGCTCTGAGGCCATCAACCACTAACACTAGTCTGAAGAAGAGTCTTGACCCGAAACGTCACCCATTCCTTTGCTCCAGAGATGCTGCCTGACCTGCTGAGTTACTCCAGCATTTTGTGTCTACCATCCACTAACACTGCATTGATAGATTGATTGAAAGATACAGCATTGAACCCAGTCCCTGAGACCCACCTCGTCTAAGCTGAACATCGGTAACCCGTTCATACTAGTTCCATTATTCCACTTCTGCACACATTCCCTATCCACACACAATGGGCAATTTACAGAGGCCAATTTTCTTACAAACCCGCACATCTTTGGGATGTGGGACAACATCAGAACACCTTGGGGAAACCCACGCAGTCACAGGGAAAATGTGCAAACTCCACACAGACAGCACCCGAGGTCAGTATCGAAGCCAGGTCTCTGACACTGTGAGGCAGCAGCTCTAATAAAAGTGTTATTCATTCATTAATCAACTGTGCAATTGTGCTGCCCTTGAGCAATTGAGCATATTAATGACATTTTTATTATTATCAATTTCCCCCAGATTCTGTTACTCGCCTATGTACTAGGGGCAATTTCCAAATGTCAATTAACTTACCAACCCACATACCTAGAATGAAATTTCAGTGAATTTTTAATGGAATGAAATTGGAAAAGACTGCTAACTTTGCAATTGATGTTACATATGCATACATAAAATCAAGAAAACAGTGTTTTAATTTTTTTTAGATAGACTTCACGTAATGATAAAAGTCCACTGGGAATTGGCAAGAGAAATAACGGACAGATAATAACATGCAGTTAAATTAAATACCCACCATCACCACCATTCAAATCACAATATTAACAGTTCAATTCAAATTACATGTTTTCATTATAATATGCCATCTATTAACATTTATCATGAGTAGGAAAGAATTGCTGATCTCTCCGAATTGCTGAACCAGTCTGAAGAAAGTTCATAAGTACACAAAAATGCTGGAGAAACTCAGCGGGTGCAGCAGCATCTATGGAGCGAAGGAAATAGGCAACGTTTCGGGCCAAACCCCTTCTTCAGACTGATAGGGGGTGGCGGGGAGAAGAAAGGAAAAAGGAGGAGGAGGAGCCCGAGGGCTGAGGGATGGGAGGAGACAGCCCGAGGGCTGGGGAAGGGGAGGAGACAGCAAGGGCTAACAAAATTGGGAGAATTCAATGTTCATGCCCGCCGGATGCAGACTCCCCAAGCGGAATATGAGGTGCTGTTCCTCCAATTTCCGGTGTTGCTCACTCTGGCCATGGGGGAGACCCAGGACAGAGAGGTCGGACGGGGAATGGGAGGGGGAGTTGAAGTGCTGAGCCACCGGGAGGTCAGATAAGTTCTTGCGGACCAAGCGGAGGTGTTCGACGAAACGATTGCCCAGCCTCTGCTTAGTCTCACCGATGTAGATCAGCTGACATCTAGAGCAGCGGATGCAATAGGTGAGGTTGGAGGAGATACAGGTGAACCTCTGTCGCACCTGGAACGACTGCTTGGGTCCTTGAATGGAGTTGAGGGGGGAGGTAAAGGGACAGGTGTTGCATCTCTTGCGGTTGTAACGGAAAGTGCCCGGGGAGGGGGTTGTTACGAGAGGGAAGGGAAGAATTGACAAGGGAGTTATGGAGGGAGCGGTCTTTGCCGAAGGCAGATATGAGGGGAGATGGGAGGATGTGGCGAGTGGTGGGGTCACGTTGGAGGTGTCGGAAATGGCGGAGGATTATTTGTTGTATGTGATGGCTGGTGGGGTGAAAGGTGAGGACTAGGGGAACTCTGCACTTGTTGCGAGTAGGGGGATGGGGAGAGAGAGCAGTGTTGCGGGGTATGGAAGAGAACCTGGTGCGAGCCTCATCTATGGTGGTGGAGGGGAACCCCTGTTCCGTGAAGAATGAGGACATTTCAGATGCCCTGGTGTGGAACGCCTCATCCTGGAAGCAGATGCGGCATAGACAGAGGAATTGGGAGTGGGGGATGGAGTCCTTACAGGAAGCAGGGTGGGAAGAAGTGTAGTCCAGATAGCCATGGGAGTCAGTAGGTTTATAGTGGATGTCGGTCAGAAGTCTATCACCTGCGATGGAGATAGTGAGGTCAAGGAATGGTAGGGAAGTGCCGGAAATAGTCCAGGTGTATTTGAGTGCCGGATGGAAATTGGTGGTGAAGTGGATGAAGTCAGTCAGTTGTGTGCGGGTGCAGGAGGTAGTACCAAAGCAATCGTCGATGTAGCGGAGGTAGAGGTCGGGGATGGGGCCCTGATACGTATTGAACAAGGATTGTTCGACGTACCCGACAAAGAGGCAGGCGTAGCTGGGGCCCATGCGTGGAGAAAGTTCATCTTGTGGGAGCAGAATTAGGCCATTCGGCCCTTCAAGTCGACTTTGCCATTCAATCATGACTGATCTCTCTTCCCCTCTCAACCTCATTCTCCTGCAATCTCCCCGTAACCCCTGACACTCGTATTAATTAAGAATCTATCAATCTCCACCTTAAAAATGTCCATTGACTTGACCTCCACAGCCTTCTGCAGCAACAAAATTCCACAGATTCACCACCTAAACTAAAGAAATTCCTCCTCATTTCCTTTCTATCGTTGCCTTTCTTGCTCTTGGGATGTAGCACATTAAACATCTCTGTTACAAATTGAAACATATACATTATATAATAATTCTAAACCCTGCGGTCCCCTGCGGTCATCTCCCTCCTAAACAGGTATACCATTTTGGATACTGTTGAGGGAGATGGCTCATCAGGGGAATGCAGCAGCAGCCAAGTTCATGGCACCATGGGTGGCTCTGCGGCACATGAGGGGGGGGAAAAGAGTGGAAGGGCAATAGTAATAGGGGATTCAATTGTCAGGGGAATAGATAGGCGTTTCTGCGGCCGCAAACGAGACTCCAGGATGGTACGTTGCCTCCCTGGTGCAAGGGTCAGGGATGTCACTGAACGGCTGCAGAACATTCTGGAGGGGGAGGGTGAACAGCCAGTTGTCGTGGTGCACATTGGCACCAACGATATAGGTAAAAAAAGGGATGAGGTCCTACAAGATGAATTTAGGGAGCTAGGAGATAAACTTAAAAGTAGGACCTCAAAGGTAATAATCTCTGGATTACTACCAGTGCCACGGGCCAGTCAGAGTAGAAATAGAAGGATATTGCAGATGAACACGTGGCTTGAAAAATGGTGCAAGGGGGAGGGATTCAAATTTTTAGGGCATTGGAACCAGTTCTGGGGGAAGTGGGACCAGTACAAACAGGACGGTCTGCACCTGGGCTGGAATGGAACCAATGTCCTTGGGGGAGTGTTTGCTAGTGCTGTCGGGGAGGATTTAAACTAATGTGGCAGGGGGATGGGTACAAGAGCAGAGAGGCAGGGGGGTGTAAAATGAGGGTAGAAGCAATAGGTAGCAAGGTGAAAAGTAAAAGTGGCAGGCAGACAAAACCAGGGCAAAAATCAAAAAGGGCCACTTTTCAACATAATTGTATAAGGGGTAAGAGCGTTGTAAAAACAAGCCTGAAGGCTTTGTGTCTCAATGCAAGGAGCATTCGTAATAAGGTGGATGAGTTGAACGTGCAGATAGCCATTAATGATTATGATATAGTTGGGATCACGGAGACATGGCTCCAGGGTGACCAAGGCTGGGAGCTGAACATCCAGGGATATTCAATATTCAGGAGGGATAGAGAGAAAGGAAAAGGAGGTGGGGTAGCGTTGCTGGTTAGAGAGGAGATTAACGCAATGGAAAGGAAGGACATTAGTTTGGAGGATGTGGAATCGGTATGGGTAGAGCTGCGAAACACTAAGGGGCAGAAAACGCTGGTGGGTGTTGTGTACAGGCCACCTAACAGTAGTAGTGAAGTTGGAGATGGTATCAAACAGGAAATTAGAAATGCGTGCGACAAAGGCAAAACAGTTATAATGGGTGACTTCAATCTACATATAGATTGGGTGAATCAAATTGGCAGGGGTGCTGAGGAAGAGGATTTCTTGGAATGTATGCGGGATAGTTATCTAAATCAACATGTAGAGGAACCAACGAGAGAGCAGGCTATTTTAGACTGGGTATTGAGTAATGAGGAAGGGTTAGTTAGCAGTCTTGTTGTACGTGCCCTCTTGGGCAAGAGTGACCATAATATGGTTGAGTTCTTCATTAGGATGGAGAGTGACATTGTTAATTCAGAAACAATGGTTCTGAACTTAAAGAAAGGTAATTTTGAGGGTATGAGACGTGAATTGGCCAAGATTGACTGGCAATTAATTCTAAAAGGGTTGACGGTGGATATGCAATGGAAGACATTTAAAGACTGCATGGATGAACTACAAAAATTGTTCATCCCAGTTTGGCAAAATAATAAATCAGGGAAGGTAGTGCATCCGTGGATAACAAGGGAAATCAGGGATAGTATCAAAGCGAAGGATGATTCGTACAAATTAGCCAGAAAAAGCAGCATACCAGAGGACTGGGAGAAATTCAGAGACCAGCAGAAGAGGACAAAGGGCTTAATTAGGAAAGGAAAAATAGATTATGAAAGAAAACTGGCAGGGAATATAAAAACTGACTGCAAAGGTTTTTATAGATATGTGAAAAGAAAGAGATTAGTTAAAACAAATGTAGGTCCCTTGCAGTCAGAAACAGGTGAGTTGATCATGGGGAACAAGGATATGGCGGACCAATTGAATAACTACTTTGGTTCCATCTTCACTAAGGAAGACATAAATAATCTGCCGGAAATAGCAGGGGACCGCGGGTCAAAGGAGTTGGAGGAATTGAGTGAAATCCAGGTTAGTCGGGAAGTGGTGTTGGGTAAATTGAATGGATTAAAGGCCGATAAATCCCCAGGGCCAGATAGGCTGCATCCCAGAGTATTTAAGGAAGTAGCTCCAGAAATAGTGGATGCATTAGTAATAATCTTTCAAAACTCTTTAGATTCTGGAGTAGTTCCTGAGGATTGGCGGGTAGCAAACGTAACCTCACTTTTTAAGAAGGGAGGGAGAGAGAAAACGGGGAATTACAGACCAGTTAGTCTAACATCGGTAGTGGGGAAACTGCTAGAGTCAGTTATTAAAGATGGGATAGCAGCACATTTGGAAAGTGGTAAAATCATTGGACAAAGTCAGCATGGATTTACGAAAGGTAAATCATGTCTGACGAATCTTATAGAATTTTTCGATGATGTAACTAGTAGCATGGATAGGGGAGAACCAGTGGATGTGGTGTATCTAGACTTCCAGAAGGCTTTCGACAAGGTCCCACATAAGAGATTAGTATACAAACTTAAAGCACACGGCATTGGGGGTTCAGTATTGATGTGGATAGAGAACTGGCTGGCAAACAGGAAGCAAAGAGTAGGAGTAGGGTCCTTTTCACAATGGCGGGCAGTGATTAGTGGGGTACCGCAAGGCTCAGTGCAGGGACCCCAGCTATTTACAATATATATTAATGATCTGGATGAGGGAATTGAAGGCAATATCTCCAAGTTTGCAGATGACACTAAGCTGGGGGGCAGTGTTAGCTGTGAGGAGGATGCTAGGAGACTGCAAGGTGACTTGGATAGGCTGGGTGAGTGGGCAAATGTTTGGCAGATGCAGTATAATGTGGATAAATGTGAGGTTATCCATTTTGGTGGCAAAAACAGGAAAGCAGACTATTATCTAAATGGTGGCCGATTAGGAAAAGGGGAGATGCAGCGAGACCTGGGTGTCATGGTACACCAGTCATTGAAAGTAGGCATGCAGGTGCAGCAGGCAGTGAAGAAAGCCAATGGTATGTTAGCTTTCATAGCAAAAGGATTTGAGTATAGGAGCAGGGAGGTTCTACTGCAGTTGTACAGGGTCTTGGTGAGACCACACCTGGAGTATTGCGTACAGTTTTGGTCTCCAAATCTGAGGAAGGACATTATTGCCATAGAGGGAGTGCAGAGAAGGTTCACCAGACTGATTCCTGGGATGTCAGGACTGTCTTATGAAGAAAGACTGGATAGACTTGGTTTATACTCTCTAGAATTTAGGAGATTGAGAGGGGATCTTATAGAAACGTACAAAATTCTTAAGGGGTTGGACAGGCTAGATGCAGGAAGATTGTTCCCGATGTTGGGGAAGTCCAGGACAAGGGGTCACAGCTTAAGGATAAGGGGGAAATCCTTTAAAACAGAGATGAGAAAAACTTTTTTCACACAGAGAGTGGTGAATCTCTGGAACTCTCTGCCACAGAGGGTAGTTGAGGCCAGTTCATTGGCTATATTTAAGAGGGAGTTAGATGTGGCCCTTGTGGCTAAGGGGATCAGAGAGTATGGAGAGAAGGCAGGTACGGGATACTGAGTTGGATGATCAGCCATGATCATATTGAATGGCGGTGCAGGCTCGAAGGGCCGAATGGCCTACTCCTGCACCTAATTTCTATGTTTCTATGTTTCTATCTTATCCACTTACCTGCACAATCTTACAAGTGTTACTTACAAAGCCTCCCGTAAATAACTTTGATCTGGATTTGCAATCATTTTCTTTTTTTTTTAAAATAGTTTTATTAGAAGCAAACACATATTATGGTAAAAACATTTCATGTATATCAGTCGTACATTATTAATATTATCAGTGGATTGATTCTGCTTCTAGTTTTTTTTATAGATAGGGAGTAAGAGAGAAAGAAAAAAAAACAAATGGCATGATAAAAAAAGAATTTACTAATAATACATCATTGGAGATCATATTCAATGAGTAAATGAAAACTTCAATCATATTGAACCTCGTCCTGATAACTAGATTTTGTTCATTTCATTTTGTCCCTGAATACATTTTAATTTAATAAGCTATTTATTTTTAAATTGACCTACCAAAGCCACTCCTGTGTTTGTTTAATTAATGGACTGTGGGCGCCAGTACAAGGGCATATTTATCAGCAACCCATAGATGCCCTTATGAAGGAAGGAGGTGAAGACCACCTGTATGAACAACTGCAGATAACAAAAGCCATCCTACAGTGCTGTAAGAGAGGCAGATCAAGATTTTGACTTGGTGATAAGCGAAAAATGACAATCTATTATCCAATAACTCATGTTTTAACCATCGAGAACAGCATGAAGATGAGGGAACTCAGGAAAGCTAAAGGGGATGTCTTGGGGGATAGTCGGTATTACAGTAGAAGAGGTGCTGGATGTTTTGAAGATAGGTAAATCTCCAGGGCCTGATCAGATGCATCGAAGAATACTGTGGGAGTCTAGGCAAGAAATTGCAGGAACCTTGGCTGAGATATATGTATCGTTATTAGCAACCAGTTGCCAGAAGACTTGAAGGTAGCTCGTGATGCACCATTATTTAAGAAGGGCTGCAAAGAAAAACCTGGAAACTATAAATCAGTTAGGCTAACATCTGTCATAAAGAAATTACTGTAGGGGATTCTGTGGGATAAGATATACATGCATTTGGAAAGACAGGGGTTGATCACAGGGCACCCAAGGACAGCTTGCTAATTGGGCTAATTAAATACATGAGCAAAGAACAAAGTGCTGGAGGATTTCAGCAGGTCAGACAGCATTTGTGGAAGGAAATGGAGAGATGATCTTTTGGGTTGGGACCTTTCTTCGGACTGATGGATTACAGGGAAGAAAGCTGGTAAAGAGAGGTGACCTCATCTGGCCATTTCCCTCCAGAGATGCTGCCTGGCCTGCTGAGTTCCTCTAGGACTCTGTTTTTTACTCAAGATTCCAGCATCTGGCTTGAGTAAAAAACAGCAGGTGTTGGGAGAAGGTGATTTTTCAGAATGGTGGCACATGATTGGTAGCGTGCCTCATGGGCCAGTCTTGGGCCCATTGTTGTTTGTCATCTCTGTCAATTATTTGGATGAGAACGTAGAAGACATGTTTAGTAAGTTTGCAGATGACACTAAAATAGATGGCACAGGAGACAATGTAAAGATTATTAATAATTATAGCAGGATCTTGATCAGGTGGGTATGTGGGCTGAGGATTAGCAAATGGAGTTCAATTCAGGCAAGTGCGAGGTGTTGCATTTTGGAAGGTCAAACCAGGGTAGGACTTTCATAGTGAACAAAAGAGTCCTGGAGAGTGTTGTGGAAAAGGGAGTCTACGTAGTTCTCTGAAAGTGGTGTCGAGGTAGATAGAATGTTGAAAAAAGCTTTGGCAAGCTGGTCTTTAACAGTCAAGGCACTGCGATGTATTGTTGCAGTTGCACAACACGTAGATGAGGCCACACTTGGATTAATGTGTTCAGTTTTGTCAATCTGCGATAATCAAGATGCCATGAAGCTGGAAAGAGTGCACCAATGATTTACAAGAATGGTGCCAAGACTCTAGAGACCGAGTTATTGGGACTTTATTCGTTTGAGCATAGGAGACCAGGGGGTGATCTTATAGAGCTGTATAAAATAATGTGGGGCTCAGATATGGGTGAATGAAGACTTTCTCTGCAGGTTTGGATATCAATAATTAGAGGCCATTGATTTAAGGTGAGAATGGAAAGATATACTAGGAACCCGAGGGGAGATGTTTTCACACAGAAAATTGTGGGTAAATGTAACGAGATGCCAGAAGAAGTGGTTGAGGCAGGTACAATAACATTTAAAATACATCTGGACAGGTAAATTGATAGGAAAGATTTAGAGGGATATGGGTCAAACTCAAATGTGACTAGTTCAAATAGACATCTTGGGTGGCATGAATAAATTGAGGAAAATGGCCTGTTTCCATGCTGTACGATTGTGACTGTATCAACATTTAAGAGTATTGAGGAGAAAAAATATTGATAACTAGACCAAGTGCAGACCCGTTGGGTCTGTTCCCCCAACGTGCGGTTGTGGGGGGGGGGGAGGCGGCATGCAGGATCACACGCACTACCTATCTCCCCCCCCGGCACTCACGCTAATTACCCCCCTTGATATAATATTAATATTATTAATTTGCTCCTTTTACCCCATCTCCCACCGTATCTACTGACGCATAGCCCCCAACTTGCAGTCACATCTAGAGAGGGGGGGGATGAGAGTGAGGGCAGAGAGAGAAGGGGCAGAGACAGAGAGAGAGACAGAAACACAGAGAGAGGGGCAAGAGGGAGAGGAGGATGGGGAGGAGGAGAAGAGGAAGGGTGGGTGGGTGAGGGGGAAGGAGAGAGAGAGGGTGAGAGTGAGGAGGAGAGAGAGGGGGTGCTGAGAGGGGGAGAGGTGGGGAGCAGGGAGGGGGAGGGGGGAGGGGGAGGGAAGAGGGTAGGGGGTGTGGAGGGGAGGGGGTTTAGGGGAGGGAATGGAGGGGAGGAGGGGGGAGAGAGAGAGAGGGGGAGAGAGGGGGGAGGGGAGAGGGGGAGGGGGGGAAGAGGGGGAGGGGGGGAGAGAGGGGGAGGAGAGAGGGGGGAGGGCAGGAGAGAGGGGGGGAGAGGGGGAGAGAGAGTGTGCTGAGAGGGGGGGTGAGGTGAGGGGACGGGGAGAGGTGGGGAGCAGGGAGGGGAGGGAGGGTGGAGGGAAGGGGGTAGGGGTGTGTGGAGGGGAGGGGGTTTAGAGGAGGGATGGTGGGGGTGGGGATGGAGGGGAGGAGGGGGAGAAAAAGAGGGTAGAGAGAGAGAGGGGGGAGGAGAGGGGGGTAGAGGAGAGGGGGGTGAGAGGAGAGGGGGAGAGAGGAGAGGGGGAGAGAGGAGAGGGGGGGAGAGGAGAGGGGAGAGAGAGAGAGTGCCTTTTTATTTCAACCCAAACAACCATTTGCAGGCAGTGCTTTTTTACTTTAACCATATTTTCATTTTCAAACCACATTAAGGGTACTTACTCACAGTTGTGTGGACATTTGTTCAGTGTTATTCACAGCTCAGAGAAACGTGACCCTCTGCCTTCCTCCAGCTTGCAGACTAATTGAGGCACACCACTTCCTGGTTTTATAGTCCCTCCCCCCTGCCGCCAGCAGGGGCAGCAGAGAGAATGGGGAATTTTGTAAAATCATTAATATCTCTGTCATATTTCATCGACGGGAAAAATCCTCGGCACACATACGGCGGAGGGGGGCTCTGAGCGAGGTGGCCAAAAATGACGGCCGTAGGTGGCGGCGTTCTCTCGAAAATCGTAGCACAGATCGCCAAAACCGGTCAAGAACAGAGTTTTAGTAATATAGATAGAAGATAGATGTTTAATCAATGAGAAGAATGCAGCATTACTGCTATTATTAAATGTCAGGAGCAACTGGTATGAATTTATAAATGGGTTTGTCAACCATTCCTGATAAGTCTGGAGCAACTAGGAGAAAAATCACAGTGTCAACTAATCTATATTTAAATTTTCATTGAACATTTTTGGGGGAAATGAATTTGTTGACTTTCTATCTCCAAAAAGTCATAAGAAGGCAAGGTGTGACAAGAATGAACATGTCCGAGGTCCAATGATAGATTTAATTCAAGTGGGTTAAGTAGTTTGAAGTAGGTGATTGTGTGATGAAAACATATCTAACCAGAATTTGCAACCCTACTTACATGATCAAGGACAAGGACAAGGACAAAGGACATTTATTGTCACGTACACCAATTGGTGTAGTGAAATTTGAGTTTCCATTTGCAGCACACCAATAAAAGTAAAACACAACATTAAAGAATTTAACATTGAACATAAAAACATCCCCCCACAATGGTTCCCACTGTGAGGGAAGGCAACAAAGTCTAGTCCTCTTCTTCTTGTTGTTCACCCATGGTCGGGGCCTATTTGAGGCCTCCGCAGTTGCCGCAACGGCGGCCCAATGTTTCAGGCCCTCTCGCCGGATGATGGAGCTCCGGCGTCGGAAGAACACTGTCAGCGGCTTGGAGTGTCTGGAACGGCCGCTTCCTACCCGAGACCGCGGCTCCCGAAGTCCACAGGCCGCTCTGGTCGGAGCTCCAACACTGGCGATCTCGGCGAAAGATCCCAGGCTCAGCGATGTTTAAACCCAGCGCCGCCTGCAGCTGGAATCTCCGCGACCACAGCTCCGCGATGTAGGAGTCGGCGATCACAGCACTCCGGAGCTTATCACACGGCGACCCTCGGTAAGGCATCGCCCACTCCGCAATGGTGCTTCAGCGCTGTGCCGCCGCCGGAGCTGAGGTTCTGGCCGTTCCTGGAAGGAAACACCACTCCAGTCCCGATGGTGGGCCGCGAGGAAGGGGCGAAGATGCGGCTCGGTGGAAAGCCGCATCTCCGATCAGGCAAGGACTGAGAAAAAAGTTTCCCCCTTCCCCCCTCTCCCCCCACATAAAAAGACTAGAAGACCTCCAAAAAAAAACACACTAACACACTAAAAATAAAAAAAGGTTGAAAGGGCAAACAGCTGCAGGCAGGGCAGCCATACTCGACAGCACCCCCACTTGAATCAAGCAATACATTGTGCCAATGCCCAATGGGAGGGGGAGGTGATGTACAAAAGGTATAATGCGTTAGCACCAGTTGGAAATGCTTCATCTAAAAAGCATCAACAAATAAATGTTTTCCTTTATATGGCAAGATGGTTAAATAATGGCCATTTCTGTAACATATAACTAAATTCTGCTCTATTGAGCACATCATTTGACATCACATTTACAGAGAAGATCTGGTGATACATTATATTAAGGACTCCAAAGAATAATGAGGAAGTTGAGTCAAGGATATTGCTATATATTACATTTAAACGGTGATAAGCCACATATTGTCTCAATCTTTCATAATTTTACAATATTCCAACCTAGCAATGCTTTTTGAATGTGCATTTTATACAAAACATATGTTACGTAAACACTAGTAGCCTCTACGTCAATAAGCAAGCTTTCACATAACTAATGTGATTTTAGGAAAAGTTCAGCTGACCAAAATGCTTTCAGTGGTTAAAGTGAATGAACAAATTTAATTTACTCTATCATGTCCGTTAAATTTAATACCGACAAAACAATTAGCACAAAGCAAATTATATTATACCATAACGTAAATCCGTATGCATCCTGCTATGGAAAGAGTTAAAGCGTGAGCTGACCTTAAAGTGACTTAGGATAAATTTGGATTTTGAGATCAAAGCAGTAGCAAAATAAATGATAATAATCTTAGAAGTAAACCAGTTCTGTTATTGCACGACTATTTATGTGCTTAAGCTAAATCTGCATTTGCTTTGTTTTACGTGCAATGGCATTTGTTGATACTTATACCAAATGTACAAGAAATACAGCTGTGGCTGTCTAAATTCATCATGGAAAAAGACTGCTGGGCATGATTCCAGAACAGTTTTATCCAAACTTCATGGGCAGATATTACCATGCCTATTAAATTACTGAAACAATACTTGCCCTTATTTGGGCAGGAACAGAGACCTATTACTCTACAAAGATATGTGTAATTAATCAAGACAGAGATATTAAAACATGAGTGGAAAAAATTACCATTGAAGTGCAGAACTCGAGATTAGAATCTTGAGGTGGAATGGAAGCAAAACCTTTGTCGGCAAAATCCCTAAAATGAGAAGAAATAATAAATTAAAAGTGTTGATTATACATCAGCAGCAAAAGTAACATTGACAAAATCAACAAAGTAACCATTAAACTTGTTAACAGTTTAGTATGAGTGGTGATTTAATAAACAACTGCAGATTCAATAGTATTGATGACAAATAGTTGAACTCTTTATTGGTAAAAACTTATATTTTGGACAAATCTGAGAAGTTTGTCATGAAGTGAAACATGCCAACACACTGGCTTAGACTTTGATCTCAGAATTGAATTGATTGAAAGATACAGTAAGGAAACGGGTCCTTTGGCCCACTGAGTCCACACCAATGATCAATTCACCCATTTGCATTTGTTCCATGTTACTGTATTTTCCCATTCACTCCCTACGCATTAGGGGCAATTGACAGAGCCCAATTAACCTACAAACCCACACATCTTTAGGATGTGCTAGGGACCGGAACACGTGAGGAATCCACACGCTCAGAGGGGGAACGTGCAAACACAGACGCAGCACCCAAGATCAGAATCGAACCCGGGTCTCTCGTGCTGTGAGCAGTAGCTCTACCAGCTCCGCCACTGTGCTGCACAAAGGCTATCTTGCATTACCTTCCTGTTTAGGTACTTGTGTTATTCTCTATCGCTAATTAACAATGGGTACCCAGTTTGTGCATATGTCAAGGAGTGTCCACGTATATTCAGAAACAGAAGAAAGTTTGCAACTCTTCCATGCCACTTTGATGACATGTTAATCAACGACATAAATTTAACAATGAGGAATACTTCCATCACCTGCCATGTTCAGTAAAATCTACGACTGTGAAAAGGCAAGAATTAATGGATGCACCTAGCTTTTCAAATACCTATTGCTCACAATTATTTGTAATACTGCACGTTTGCTAGTCAAACATAGCTGCTGGAATATGCACATACTCTAAATTGAATAGTACAGTTGCATCGTTTCAATAGTTTATCATTCCCTACACAAGACATAAAAATCTGAAACAGCACAATGTTGAAGCAAGTCCTTGAACAATAGTTTCAATTGCCTATCTGTGCCATCAACCTCAATACAAAATAGACTTCTCAACACAGAAGCATGCTTTCAAACTACCTATAAGCTATGATCCTCTGGATGTTATAGAAACTTACAAAATTCTTAAGGGGTTGGACAGGCTAGATGCAGGAAGATTGCTCCCGATGTTGGGGAAGTCCAGGACAAGGGGTCACAGCTTAAGGATAAGGGGGAAATCCTTTAAAACCGAGATGAGAAGAACTTTTTTCACACAGAGAGTGGTGAATCTCTGGAACTCCCTGCCACAGAGGGTAGTCGAGGCCAGTTCATTGGCTATATTTAAGAGGGAGTTAGATGTGGCCCTTGTGGCTAAGGGGATCAGAGGGTATGGAGAGAAGGCAGGTACGGGATACTGAGTTGGATGATCAGCCATGATCATATTGAATGGCGGTGCAGGCTCGAAGGGCCGAATGGCCTACTCCTGCACCTAATTTCTATGTTTCTATGTTTCTATGTAGTGAGACTAATCAATGCATATCAAATTTAATTGCAACAAGGTCAAAGAAAGGGAAGTATACTACTTAGCTCAAAAACCCAATGAGATTCCTCCTTGTAGAAGCAAGGAGTTGCAGATGCTGGTTTACCAAGCAAAGACACAAAATGCTGGATTAACTCAGTGGGTGGGGTGGAAGATTGCAACCTTCACGTGGTCAGCCCTGTTTCGACTAATGCAATCATCTCGACGTGCACAAACGGAAGATCAAATAGAACAAGTTGTCCAACAACTTTAGGCTGTACACGCCACACAAAAGAAAAAGAAGAACTCAGTGGGTCAGGCAGTATCCCTGCAGAATGTGGATAGGTGACATTTTGGGTCAGGACCCTTCTTCAGGCTGATTGTAGGGGTGTGGGTATAAAAAGCTAGAAGGGTGGAGGGGCAGGACAAAGCACGGCTGGTCATAGGTGAACACAGGCAGATAGTTGGACAAAGGCCATTCCTCCTTGTTTCCATATGATTTAGAAACGTAGAAACATAGAAAATAGGTGCAGGAGTAGGCCATTCGGCCCTTCAAGCCTGCACTGCCATTCAATATGATCATGGCTGATCATCCATTTATCTTCTATTTTACGATAGCATAAAGGGCAAAACATTTGGTCATGCACAAATACTTCAACAAGAATAATGTGAACATGAGTCATTTCAAACAGCATCGTTAGAGTTATGCTTGTGCCCAAGGGCCAACGGGACTTACTAACTACTTCAACTTTGATCAAGTTAGAATATTTAAACTTAAGTTTATTATGTTTTACAGTTACAAAATTACCAAAATGTAAAATAAGATTTATATTTTGACCTGAAATTTTGAACTTATATTAGAATCATAGATCGTACAACACAGAAAGAACCTTGGAGCCAACTTGTCCATGCTGACTAAGATGCCCCATCTACGCCAGTCCCACATGCCCACATTTGGCCTATATCCCTCTAAACCGTTCCTAACCATGTACTTGTCCAAGTGTCTACAAAATATAATAAGCAGATTTTTTTTTAAATTTCTGGGAGCATCAGCGTTACCAAAAAATCTTCATTACATCTGAAGTTTTTAAATGGAATGAACAATAAAACTTGAAATGGTTTAAACCTTAACAATGGGCAAATGGTTAACATATTGATCTAAAATTGGTTCTCTCCATTTTAAGCAAAACATCAATCAATATTAAACAAATTGGTTAATGGATACACTAAAAAACAATGTTAATGCTATTACGTAATCTCAGGTCCACATCTACTTCATGCTTCCGCATTGCGACTGAGCAAGAGCACAACTTGCAAACATTAAAAGCAATGGAAACAATAACAGTGCAGGTATGTTGACAGCAAAATTAATACCAACATGAGAGTCAAAATGGAAATGCATGTTCACAGCATTCTCTGCTTTTATCATTGTGTCCACTCTATAATTCTGTGACTTTGTGTAATCCAGATATCTTTATGGAGACACTGACATTGGCTCTACTCAGTCTGGTGATATGCCTCACCAGAGTATTTTCTATTTTTGAGAATGGTTAAAATGCACAACTTATCCTGAATTGTTCTAATCAGAAATTTATAAAAATAAATCGAAAGGAACGTGAATTTGGTCACAAATTATGTAATCATTCCCGGAAATAAAGGATTGGATACACTGGTCACTTATTTCAGAAATAAACGGATCCAAGAAAGAACCCATTTATTTGTTATCTGCAAAAAGAGGCAATTCAAACATGCGTAAACATAAAAGGCAATAATGTGAAGTAGACCACAAAAATACTTAGGATAATATTGGAAAGTAGTTAAAATATAGAATACAAGTTAGATGGACAATCAGGCTACTGAGATGTTTCTGGGATGTGTTTACACGAATAATAATCTATGTTCATATTACTCTTTTAAAATAGAAAAACATTTCAAAGCACTTAACAAAAGTATTAATCAAACAAAGTTGAAAACTCAGCGAGGAGAGGAAATAGCATTTCCGGTGATAAAAATCTATATCAAGATGGCAGATTTCAAGGAATAGGGAGATGGAAACATTTAAGGAGGTGAATTCTAGGTTATGTAGGTGCTGGCAGCTGAGTGAAGAAACATAAAAAGTTTAATGTGGAGGATGCAGACACAGTGGTGAGGCCACTATTTATTTCTCATCTCTAGTTGCCTTTAAAGTTGGCCTGCTGAAAACTCTCTCACAAGGCTATTCTGTAGAGAGCTCTGGGATTTGAACACACCAACATGGAAGGACTGAGAATTGAGTGATCTGCAGCACAACTTGCAGGTGGTGATGCTCCTCTACTTTTGTCTGAGTTGGTAGAAACTATAATGGAAAAAAATAATTGGTGGCCAGAGTTTAATATTGGACATGCCTTGAAGAAGATGGGGCTAGACAAGATAGGCAGGAGTCAAATTATGGATGCATTTGAAAACAAAGATTAATTTAACAGCATCAATCACAGTACAGGTGCACAACCTTTTATCCGAAATTCCAAATAACGAAAAGCTCCGAATAGCGGACATTTTTTCGGTCCTTGAAGAAAGGTCCTTGAAGACGTTCACCGAGGGCGGCCCGCAGAGGTGACAGCGGAACCTCCGGTCGTTCCTCGAAGAAAGGGGAACTAAATCCCCATTCATAAAAGAGAAGGTGAGGGTATATTGCGCGGGAGGGTTAATAATTGACAATCTGCTGCTGCCTGCCCGCTGAGTTAAAAAGTTCCCACGGTAGACTCACGATACACAGTGTATCGTGAGTCTTGCGTGGGAACTTTTTAACTCAGCGGGCAGGCAGCAGCAGATTGTCGCTCCCTTCAGTTTCACCCCACCTACACCCCTCTGCTTCCCGGCCATGTGTGTGACCCCCTTCCCTCCCCTCTCCAGCTCCCCGCCCATTGCACCGGCGTGGGGGCTTTGCACTGTCTTCACGTCGGCGATGCCAGCAGGTCAGTGCCAGTCACCGGAGACGTCAGGACCAATGGGACACCGACCCCCAGGCTCACTGAGACCCACAGCCAGCAGCAGCCTAGCCCCGTTCCAACTCCAGAGGAAAACTGCAAACTGGCCGGAGACGTCAGGACCACCAGAAGCCGCTCCCCGATGGGCCGCTACGGCGACAAGTGGCAGTTCGCCCACAGCCCGAGCTGCGCCCCCTCATCGGGACACCGACCGCCAGGCCCACTGCAAGCACGGAGATCCCAGATCAGCAACTCCAGCCCAGGCCCGCTCCAACTCCAGAGGAACACGGGGCAGAAGCTGATGGTGTGCAAGGTACGTCTTGTTCTTGGGGTGGCGCAGCTCGGGCTGTGGGCGAACTGCCACTTGTCGCCGTAGCGGCCCATCGGGGAGCGGATTCCTCTGGAGTTGGAGGGGGAGGGGGGTATTGTGCTGTTTGATCGCCCCCTGCTATCCCAGGGACAGGGAGACACCGCGGCTTTTGAGAATGGTGGGCAATCACTTCCAAAGTTCTGCCCACACAGTCAGTACACCTTTCCTACACTTGTCTCCCGCACTAAGATCATCTCGCAGAGAATAATCCCAGCCTAACCCTCCCTATTCTCTCCTATTCTGCATGAAAAAACTACATTGAAGACTCAAATGAGCGATCGAGTAACTGCCGGGATCGAGGCGCAAACTCGCGACCTTGCGGATATGAGCCGAGCACTCTACCACTGAGCCAGCCATTAAAATCTACGCTAAAAATCTTCCATTCCGAAAGCCGAAAAATTCCGAATTACGAAAGTGTCTGGTCCCAAGGCTTTCGGATAGAAGGTTGTGCACCTGTATATATTGACAAATATATATACAGAGAGTCACTACATAAAACATCTTACAACTTCCCTTAAATGACAGCATATAACAATTCATGAAATTCCTGCCGAAGATAACATCAATTTAATTTAAATTTAAATATGTATTCATGATCTAAATGTTCATGATATTTGATTAACATGAACATTTAATTAAAAGAATATTTCCCTTACAATGAAGCTTTTCACTGTAAATAGGTTTAACTTCAGTAAATTCATCGCCATTATTATTCAAAAGAAGAGGATGAATGCCCATGACAAAACAAAATGTGTTTTTTTTTAATGTCATGAAAAACCTGCTTTATGTGAAAACTACACAAATAATCTTTATATCACAGCGATATGACCACATACAAAGAAATCACAACAACAACAAATATTTTTAAAAATCAGGCTCTGTGGTTTTCAGTTTAATAACTGCTAATGCAGATATTCAGTAGACATGAAACTAGCAAAAAATATGGATACGAAAAAATATATCGACTGGGACTTCCTTCATACAAAATGCTTAGACGGAGGAAATCATTAGGTGCATCCGAGGCGGTTTCTTGAAACAGTATGTGGATAGTCCAACTAGAGGAAGGACTATTCTGGACCTATTTGAATAGTGAAAGGCCTGGGTAGATGTGGAGAGGATGGTTCCACTAGTAGGAGAGTCTTGGAACAGAGGCCGTGGCCTAAGATTAAAACGATGTTCCTTTAGAAAGGAGATGAGGAGGAATTTTTTTAGTCAGAGGGTGGAATTCATTGCCACAGAAGGCTATGCAGGCCAAGATGATGGATATTTTTAAGGCAGAAATCAATAGATTCTTTATTAGTAGGGGTGTTAGCGGTCATGAAGAGGAGAATGGGTTGAGAGGGAAAGGTAGATCGCCCATGTTTAAATGACAAAGTAGACTTGATGGGCTGAATGGCCTGATTCTGTACCTAAAACTTATGGATCTACAATTGGGAATTAGCCTCGCCAGGTGACTAGCATTTCAGGTTTTAAGATGCTGCCTGACCTGCTGGGTTCCTCCAGCACTTTGTTTTTTGAAAAGAATATCACCTTGCTTATTTCGGCACACATTCCTCCTATTTTAGATTTTAATAAAAGCAATGACTACCTTAATTAGAATTCCAAAGTTCCAAAATCTAGAGGACCTCTCCGGTCTCTGAGAATAGCCCTTTCATCTCCTGAAACAAAACCTTATGTTTTTTTTGCAGTAATATTTCCTCTTCAATTTTAACAATGTTTCGTATCCTCCCATATACAGTATATGAAAGCATGCTGGGTACGCAATTAAATTAGAAGACTTCATCCCACTATACTGTTAGCATAATTGCTGTTTTCATGCATCATAGGTTTTAATGTAGGAAGATTGTTTTTTGTGGTCAGGGTTTTGTGGCTGTCAGCCTTTTTAAAGCTTATTAACTTTCTAGGTTGGCAATAATCTATATTTACAACAAAGTTAGAACTGAGACAAGGTAGACCAACACAGCAGTTTTCTGTGCAAATTAATCTATGTTTCCTTTACTTAATCTTTGATAAGGCTTTTTTCCTACCGTTAAGCAGCTGAGAACTTAAAGATGAAATACCTGGGAAAATTCATGTTTTTTTGAGGCACAGGCTTATCATTTCCATGTCAAAAAAATAGAATAGCTTTAAATACAAGGTCTCATCAAATCTGATGAAAAGCTGCAGTTGATATTTTCTCAAATCCACAAAAGTAAAACCATCCGCTTTGAAGTAATCAAGCCATAAAAAAAGGCTTCTTTGCTCATGAACTCTTAAATTCAATTACTACAATCATCCGACACAAACAGAATAATTTTAGTGCTCAGCAAGTTCAAATTGGGTTGAAGAAACATCCTTCAGCACTGTTACATTTTAAAGCAGGCATCTACGCTATATTCTTAGTCTCCATTGCGAATGTGCAGCGTTGGTAACAGAATTTGTCCCAAACAAAAAATTTCTTAGATACGTTAACATTTTGAGTTGTCAATAATTGTTTCCACCAGAGAAGACCATAAGACACAGGAGCAGAATTATGTCATTCAACCCATCTAGTCTACTCCACCATTCAATCACGTATGATCTATTTTCTCCCTCAATCCCATTCTCCTGCCTTCTCTACATATTCTTTGACGCCCTTCCCAATCAAGAACCTATCAATCTCTACTTTAAAAATAATTAATGTCTTGGCCTGCACAGGAATCTGTGGCAATGGATTCACCACCCTCTGGCTAAAGAATGGCTCATCTCCATGCTAAAAATACGTCCTTATTCTGAGGCTGTGCCCTCTGGTCCCAGACTCTCCCACTAATGGAATATCCTTTTCACGTCCACTCCATCTAGGCCTTCCGTTATCCGGCAGGTTTCAATGAGATTCTCTCTTATCCTGCTAAACTCCAGCGAGTACAGGCCCAGAGCCTTCAAACACTCCTCGTACATTAATCCAATCATCCCTAGGATCTCCTCTGGACCCTCTCCAAAGGTAACACAACCTTCCTCAGATATGGGGCTCAGAACTGCTCACAATGCAGTAAACTCTTGTTTCTACATACCTCTTTAAAGTAGATTTCGATTCTAGCGGACGGACCTACCGACCATCACCGCCAGGCTGGGCCGGCTACCCTTGTCCCACACCACCTCTCCATCACCTTCTCTTGGGATTCAGTACCTACCTGATTTTCCCCAGTTTACTCACATATTGAAATCCTCCATGATCACTGGAACATTTTCTCTTTTATGTCTTTTCTATTTCCTGATGTAATTTGTGCCCTACATACAGGCCATTATTTGGAGGCCTTTATACAACACCCATCATGACTTATTGCCCTTGCAGTTTCTTCACCCACAGGATTCTACTGGTGTTATGTCGTTTCTTGCTATGGATTGGATTTCATTCCTTACCAACAGAGCCACCCCACCACCTCTGCCCACCTGCCTGTCTTTTCAGTAGGATGCATATACAATACGATATGATACAACTTTATTTATCCCAGGAGGGAAATTGATCTGCCAACAGTCATAAAAACACAAAATACATGAAACATGAAGTTAAAGTGACGAGCGGAAGGGCTAGGGGATGAGTAAAGATTGGGGGGGGGGGGGGGGGGAGCGGAGGGAGGGGAGTCGGTCTCAGTCTACCCCATGGGACAGAAGAGGGAGGAGTTTTAAAGTTTAATAGCCACAGGGAAGAAGAGTCTCCTGTGGCGTTCTGCCCTGCATTTTGGTGGACCCAGTGTGTTGCTGAAGGTACTCCTCAGGTTGACCAGTGTGTCTTGGAGAGGGTGAGCTGTATTGACCAGGATGCCTCGCAGTTTGAGGAGCATCCTCCCCTCCCAAGGCCACCTCCCATGAATCCAACTCCGCCCCCAGGACGGAGCCAGCCTTCCTGATGAGTTGTTGATCCTATTGGCAACCCATCTATGATGAGCCATAGTGTTTGATGCTCAGATTCCAGGTCATTAACTTTGAGCCTAAATTCTACAAGCAACCACCACTTGCAGCAGATCTGGTCACCAGAAACCACACTGGGGTCCACCACCTCCCACATCATGCAGCTACTGCACATTTGCATTGGTGAATAAATCAGCTGAACACATGGATAATGAATGGGTTCTCAAATCAGCAGGATGCTGCAAATGGTGCCCCTCAAGGGTCTATGTTAAGGCCACAATTATTCACTGCATTTATAAATTATTTAGATGATGGGATAGAAAACCATACTAAAAAGTTCCCCAATGACACAAGGATTGGCATCATAGAATACTGCGTAAATGAAGACATTAAATAATAAAGAAAAATACTGCGTAAATGAAGACATTAAATAATAAAGAAATATCAATGGGTTGAATAGATATGTAAAACCAAGATTATTGGATTATGCATAAATTAAGGCCATCTATGAAGGACCATGTTGGTGGTGTTTGATCTGCACCCCAAATCTGGCTTTCACATAGGGCCCAGTCACCCTTTTAACTACGGCTCAGATCGGACAACATGCAAAGAAAATCTCAGACAGCACTGGTGAGTTTCTCGAACAAGTTGGATTATTAAGAACTTATTTCAGTACATACTGCAGAACATTCCTGAGTGTCATAGAGTGATACAGTGTGGAAACAGGCCCTTCGACCCAACTTGCCCACACCGGCCAACAATGTCCCAGCTACACTAGTTCCACCTGCTCGCGTTTGGTCCATATCCCTCCAAACCTGTCCTATCCATGTACCTGTCAAACTCTTTCTTAAATGTTGGGATAGACCCAGCCTCAACAACCTCCTCTGGCAACTTGTTCCATACACCCATCACCTTTGTGTGAAAAAGATACCCCTCAGATTCCTATTAAATAATTTCCCCTTCACCTTAAACCTCTATCCTCTGGTCCTCGATTCACCTACTCTGGGCAAGAGACTATACATCCACCAAATCTATTCCTCTCATGATTTTATACACCTTTATAAGATCACCCCTCATCCTCCTGCGCTCCAAGAAATAGAGTCCCAGTCTACTCAACCTCTCTCCCATAGCTCAAACCCTCTAGTCCTGGCAACATCCTTGTAAATTTTCTCTGCACCCTTTCCAGCTTGACAACATTTTTCCTATAATATAGTGCCCAGAACTGAACACAATACTCTCAATGCAGCCCCACCATCATCTCATACACTAGTACATTCCAATAAGACATTTAGTGTCCCCACATTACAAACTTTCTTCATTTTAGACTTGAGAGATGCATCGCAGCAACAGGCCCTTTGGCCCATCTAGTCCATGCTGAACAGTGATCATCTTACACACTGGTACTATGCTAAACACTACGGACAAATTAGAACTTTTACCAAAGCCAATTAAACTACAAACCTGGTCATCTTTGGAATGTGGGAGGAAACCGGAGCACCCAGAGAAAACCCACACTATCAGGTTCCCACAAGTGACCACCTGACACCCCAAAAAAAATCCAGTGATGTGCGTACATTGATTCTGTCTCGCTGTTGCATGTTGCAATCACAACCTCTGACTCTTTTGATTGTTAATCTTATCAATAATATTAATTAGAGACCGGAATAGAGTTTAGAGGATAAAGAGGGGTCTTATTGAAACCTACCAAGTAATAAATGAATGTGGAGAGGATCTTTCCACTTGTGGGAGAGGCTTGGGTCAAAGGGAACAGCTTCAGAATAAAAAGGATATACCTTTAGAACGGGGGTGAGGAGGAATTTCTTTAGCCAGAGGGTGGTGATTTTGTGGAATTCATTGCCATAGACCAGGTCATTAGCTATTTTTAAAGTGCAGATCGATAGGTACTTGATTAGTAAGGGCATCAAAGATTACAGGGAGAAGGCAGGAGATAAATGGTCATCTATTCTTGTGCAGATAAAGGACACTCATTGAATAAACAGAAACAGAATGTTGTTTTTCATCTCAAAGACATTTTGTGACCATTTCTCTTGCTGCTGGTTAAAGCTAGAGTAAAATATATAATTGTACCAGTTGTGAATAATATCAGCCTGCTAACTTCAAAACCTCTGCTTACACTAAACTGACACTAACAAACCATACTTATTTATTAAGTACCACTTAATTCTGCTCATTACAGTATGTGAGAGCTTTGCATAGAATACGGTTACCAAACACTCACAATTTTGCCAGCAAACCTTATGTAAAAATCATAGAACTAAGAATAACATTGTTTTGTTTTGAGGTTTCTTTAAAGTAGGATTGGTAGAATGGCAAATATTAAACAAGCAGAGAGGGACATTTGAAGGAATTGAGGTGATGTCATGTAATATCATAAATACAAAATTGATTAGCATCAATAATGCATTAATTCAGCTATTTCATAGTATCAAATGCTTACAAACAAGTAACCACATGACATCATCGGTCCTTGTACGAACTAAAATACACAAAAATTAAGAACATTTTAAAAAAGTTAAATGAAATCGTCAGGTAGGTGTCTGTTCATCTTAGATTTTTTGGAATCTCATGTTCAGATTTCCTTATGTCATCATTTACAAAAATATCACAATTTTATATAATTAATTACAAACGAGCAGCATTTTTTCTGAAAGGATATCGATTTTACTTCGGAGTCACGTGAGTGACTACGTGAAGAGCCCGTCAGCGCGCATGCGCTCATTACGTCTAACGCATGGCGCGCTGACTGGCTGGCTGGCGCGCAGCTCCAGTAGCGGTCCTTTTAAAAAGACCCCAGGTAAGTGCGAGAGCTTAATCTGTGGTGAAATTTTGCTCTGTCGTTACAGATATGGAGAAAACAAGGGTGAAATCATGGATGCCTGCAGGGAGAGCCTCTTCAGAGGACCTTGGGAGTACGGTCAGCGGTCGGCAGTCGATTTCACCAGCACGGTCGCTGTCAGCTCAGCCCGCGACTTCGGGCTCGGTGCCCATGGACAACACTTTGCATACCCCGCGGGGGAAAGCAACGTGTAAGTCCAACAGAAGAGCAGACTCGGATGAGTCTGGCCGGGAGGATTCGCCTCCCAGAGCGGGAAGGATGGCTGGACGCCTGTCCCGAGTGGAACATCTTCTGGATGCTCCACTGTCGCCTGTCCCGAGTGGACCATCTCCGTGGTCGTGAGCCGTGCCGCAGCGGGTCTCGGGGACCCGTAGCAGCGCCTGTTGCAGGGCTGCATGACGTCTCCCCATCTGAGGATGGAAGTGCAGACGACTCCGGTGCGGAGGGACGCTCGATGCGGGACCCGCGGGAAGCGGAGGTGCCCAACCTAATATCAAAGTTTGCGGTGCCGTCGCTTGTTGGAGAGCCGCTGAATGAGGAGTTAGCGGCTAGCATCAATTACCTGGTCTCCCACCAGCTGCAGGGCCAGGTTATATTACAAACTACCATACGGTACCACGCACCCAGCAACTGTGCATCCCTGACGGTACCGGTGGTAAACAGTTCTATATCGAACCATATTGGTGGGGGTATAAAAACCCAAGAACTGAAGCTGCAGAGGATTCTGAGCCTGCTGGGGTCGGGACTGACAGCTTTCGCCAGGTCAGTGGATGGCTGCACATTGTCGGATGGGCAGAGGGACGCAATGGCATTGCTGTACAATGCACATTTTGAAATCAATTGTTTCCCAAAAAAATGCCATTTGTCCCATTCTCAACCCCAAGTTTGCGGGGTTGTGTAAAGCCAGCAATGTGCAGCCGCCAAACGTACTGTTTGGGGAAGACCTCTCCAGGCAGGTTAAAGACCTCGACGAGGAGGCAAAGGCTGTGGGGCTGCTTCGGGCTCCACCAGTGGCACCAATCATACCCTTTACCCAGCACAAGACCGGCTGGGCAACCAATGAGGTCGGGAAGAATTCCAAGGAAGTCTTTTTTAGGACAAGGTCCGACCCGACCAACAGCGAAGATGCGCAGCTACCGACCACAAGCACCCCCAAAACCCCAAACAACGGGGAAGGAAGTAACCGGGGAAAGTCCATCTAATACGGAGGTAGGTGGGTCTGGTTCACAGAGTAACATACCAGGTGTAGATTTATTGCATGTTGGTGGTAGGTTACGGTTCTTTTTGCATGAATGGCATTGGATAACTACTGACTTGTTCATACTGCACAGTGTTGAAGGGTTTAAAATAGAGTTTGCTGGCACGCTGCCACCCACACAGCATGCTCCAAGCCGTTCCTTTCTCCGTTCAAAAAAGGATGATTTGGAAGTTCAGGCTGAAATTGATGCTCTGTGTGAAAAAAGGGTAATTGAGAAAACTAGACATGAGGCACACCAGTTTGTGTCCAATATTTTCACCAGAGCAAAGAAGGATGGGGGGTGCCGCATTATATTGGATTTAACCCAATTAAACACTTTTGTGCAGTACAAACATTTCAAAATGGAAAGTTTTGTCACAGCCAAACAGTTAATTTCCAAGGGATGTTATATGGATGCTTATTATTCAGTCTCTCTTCACAAAGAACACAGGAAGTACCTGAAGTTTAACTTGATGGGGCAATTATGGCAATAATAAAGCACTGCCTAATTGGTTGCCCTCAGCTCCTAGGCTGTTCACTAAAATATTAAAACCGGCACTGGCTCTTTTACGAGCACAGAAACATATTGTTAACGGCTTACCTAGATGACATTCTCATCATAGGCAAGCCTATGGAATTAGCAATTTTGGCAGTTTCAGCCACTAAGCTTGTGTTTCAAAAGTTGGGATTTCTCATTAATCCAGTAAAATCCAGGTTGACTCCATCCACTATCATGGATTACTTGGGATTTACTATTAACTCCAATCACCTGGTGACTTTGCCCGAGGGCAAGAGATTGAAGTTAATAGTCCTGCAGCAATATGATTGCACAGCACCTGCCTTCAATTCGTCAAGTGTCAAGTTTAATTGGTAAATTGGTTGTTGCATTTCCAGCAGCTAAATATGGACCCCTTTATTATCAACAATTGCAAAGAGACAAGGTGCAAGCACTTAAAAACAATTTGGGCCACTTTGACAGGGCTATGCAATTGTCGGTTAAAGCTCTTGATGAGCTCCAGTGGTGGATAGCCAATCTTGGCCATTGTTTGGGCAATATTTCAATTGAAAGCCCTTCATTGGTAATACAATCTGATGCAAGTGCTTTGGGGTGGGGAGCTAATGACACCTTTGACAGCTGCGGTGGCAGATGGAATTTGCATGAACTGTCGTTTCTACAGGTGCATGGGGTTAACTATTTGGAGTTGCTCGCAGCCTTCCATGGGCTGAAAGCTTATTGTATACGCAGGCATCATCTGCATGTTCAGTTGCAGATAGACAATACGACTGCAGTTGCATATATAAATCACATGGGTGGTATCAAGTCAGTATCCTGTGATAAATTGGCTAACCTCATTTGGCAACGGTGTATTAATCGTAACATTTGGGTTTCAGCTATCTATCTACCTGGTAGATTCAACACGGTGGCGGACACCAGGTCACGTAAATTCAATGACAACACAGAATGGGTGTTGAATCATAGAGTATTTAATGACATTGTTTCTAGGTATGTTACACCGGATATGGATTTGTTCGCTTCAAGATTAAATCATCAGTTACCAAAGTATGTTGCGTGGGATCCAGACCCAGGGGCTGTAGCTGTGGACGCGTTCTCGCTACACTGGGGAGGAATGTTTTTCTATGCATTCCCCCCATTCTGCCTCGTCACTCGCTGTCTGCAAAAGATTCAGTAGGACTTTGCCTCTGGCATTCTGGTAGTCCCTGACTGGTCCACTCAGCCATGGTACCCTCTCGTTCTGGGTATGGTGGTACAACCTGTATGGAAGGTGCCAAAACACAGGTCTTTATTGACTAATCCCAGTTCGGGGGAAGCACATCCTCTACATTATCGGCTAAATTTGTTAATTTGCAGGTTTTGAGAAGACCTTTCCTCGGACTGGGACTAGCTGACCACACGGTGGATTTGTTAACTGCGGCATGGAGAAGCAGTACACAGAAACAATATGCACTGTACATCAGGAAGTGGGAAGATGTCCTGGAATTTCTTTCTAAATTATTTTATGATGAAAAATTGAGTTACAGTGCTCTGAATAGTGCCAGGAGTGCGTTGTCATCATACTTACAGCCTAGCTCCGTTTACCAGTCGGTGGGATCTCATCCTCCAGTGTGTAAATTCATGAAAGGAGTTTTCAATTCTAACCCTCCTCGGCCCAGATACACTGAAATTTGGGATGTGGGGTGGTCCTTAATTCAATTCGCTCATGGTTCCCACCGTCTTCCCTGTCTCTATTGAGGCTTACACACAAGGTGGTCATGTCACCCAGAGGGTCCAATCCTTGCAAAAGTTGCGGGTGGAGAGGATGCTCACCTCTAATACTGGGTTTACCTTTTTCATTCATGACAACATAAAACAGAGTAGACCAGGGTCCTCGGGACAGAAATTACAATTTATGGCATACCCTGTGGACCCAGAGTTGTGTGTAGTTCGTTACCTCCGACAGCATATGGTAGTTACTAAGGGGCTTAGAGGTTCGGACTTATCATTGGTGATTAGCCATAAGAAGCCACATAAAGGGGTTTCTACTCAGACTATCTCCAGGTGGCTTAAGTTAGTTTTACTATGCGGGTGTGGATACTAAAATATTCAAATCTCATTCCACCAGGGCTGCAGCGACGTCCGCAGCAAGAAACATGGAGGTCCTATTCGACCAGATCCTGTTGGCTGCAGGATGGTCCTCAGCACGCACGTTTCAGGAGTTTTACAATAAACCTGTAATGAAAAGGAGCGTGTTTGCTAGTTCAGTTTTGAGTTCAGTTGTACAGTCCCTCTCGGGTAGAGAGGTGACCACGGTTGTGTTGTTTTGTTTCTATATTACATTTGTTATTGTTTCAATACCATGACTGAACAGTTTCCATTTCTTCAATTGTCAACTATACAGTGTGTGAGGCCTGGACTCGTTTTCCACGGCATGGAATCACAGAGCTTTAAAATCTTCACGTAGTCACTCACGTGACTCCGAAGTAAAATAGTAAGATTAAACGAGAATTTACCAGTTTGAAGTTTGATCTTTATTTTATGAGGAGTTTGGATGAGGGATTACGTGCCCTCCACTCCCAAACTCTTCCTCATAAAGCTAACTGGTATTTCTAGTTTCTTGAATCTTACTATTCTCAGGTCAATTGGTTCCGGTTCTGTGACTCCACACCGCTGCTTTGAAGGTTGATGCGCATGCTCGCTGACGGGCTCTTCACGTAATCCCTCATCGTAACTCCTCATAAAATAAAGATCAAACTTCAAACTGGTAAGTTCTCGTTTAATCTTACTATTATCAATCTCTTAATTGTGTGTAAGGAATACCATGAAAGGGTATAGTTAAAAAATGACACCAAGCAAAGAGTTGTGTGTGAAGTGAAAGTATATATGGGAATACTTGGCAGGTCACAGAGCATTTCTGGAGGGTGTAAAGATAATGTTTCACAAGAAAATAGGAGCGGGAGTAGATCAATCGGCCCCTCTAATCAGAGCAGCCATTCAAATATTCATCGGTGATCTGCAAAATATCTCTTGTGTAATACAAAATGTTTTAAATTGCAGACAAGTGGGAGGAGTGCAAAGATTGAGACAACAAAGAATGTCTGTGATAGGGTGGAGATGAACAGAGACCAAATGACACAAGCGGCGATGGTGTAAATTGAGAGAATGTGGTGATGGCTTGTTTTAATTGCAGATGATAAGCTGCAAGAGACATAAATAGAAGATGAATGAGAACAGAGAGGAAACAAATTGTTGGAACAGTGTGACATAGAACACTTTAGTTACTGAAAGTCTGAAATAAAGAAAAAGCTGGGAATACTCTGCAGGTCGGGCAGCAGTCCTGGAGACAGAAAGTTGGAGTCAATATTAAAGATTGATGACCTTTCAGCAAAACTGGCTAATTCATATTAAAAAAAGAGAGATACAACTGCAGAAGCTGGATTCTTGAGCAAAACACAAACTATTGAACTACTTAAGGGTGGCACGGTAGCACAGCGGAAGAGTTGCTGCCCTATAGAGCTGGCAGCGCTGGATACCCAGGTTCGATCCTGACTATGGGTGCAGTCTGTACGGAGTTTGTACGTTCTCCCCGTGACTGCGTGGGTTTTCTCTGAGATCTTCCATTTCCTCCCACACTCCAAAGACGTACATGTTCGTCGGTTAATTTGCTTGGTAATCAGTGTAAATTGTCCCTACTGTGTGTAGGATAGTGTTAATGCGCGGGGATCGCTGGTCGGTGCGGACTCGGTGGGCAAAAAGGGCCTGTTTCTGCACTCTCTAAACTAAAGTGTCCAACTCAAAACGTTCATAAGGTATAGGAGCAGAATTAGGCCATTCGGCCCATCAAGTCTATTCCGCCATTCAATCATGGCCGATCTATTTTCCCCCCCTATTCTACTGCCTTCACCCTATAACCCCTGAATACCGTACTAATCAAGAAACTGCTAATCTTCCACTCAAAAATATCCATTCTTGGCCTCCACAGCCGTCTGTAGCAATGAATTCCATAGATTCACCACCCTCTGACAAAAGAGGTTCCTCCATATCTCCTTCCTAAAGGTACGTCCTTTTATTCTGAGGCTATGGCCTCTGGTCCTAGACTCTCCCACGAGTGGAAACATTCTCTCCACGTCCACTCTATCCAGGCCTTTCACTATTCGGTAGTTTTCAATGAGGTTCCCCCTCATCCTTTTTTAATAGTTTTTAGTGAGTCCTGTTTTTTGTTTGTAGGGGATATGGTCTTTTCATTGTGGGGGGTAGGTGTAAACTTTATTTCTAGGTCCCTACCTGGTCGGTGTGGCAGCCTTTTCTCCGGGCTGCCCGTTGACCCGTCCTCGTGGCCTACCAGCGGGCTTGGAGCGCCGTTTCCTGGCGGGGACCGCCCAGCACCTCGGCCTCGGCGGCGTCACAGCATTGGAGCGCTGGAGCGGAGCGGAGTGGAGCGGGCGACGCCTTGCCTGGGTCGCCGCGCTGGAGCGACGCGCTGGAGCTCTGGCGAGCTGGACCGCCGAGAGCAACATCTCCGGGCTGCGGGTCTGCGGAGCGGAGAGGCGGCGTGCGGAGAGGCGGCGCCAACTTTTTCATTGGGAGCCTGGGAGCTCCAAACTGGCGCGGCCTTGTCGGCTTCGGCAGCCGCGGGCTCCAACGAGGAAGCGGCCGTTCCAGGTGGCCCAGCCGCCGAAAGGACTCTCCCGACGCCGGGGCAAGACCACCCGGTGAGAACGGCCAGGGACATCGGGCCTCCGTAGAGGCAATTGCGGTGGCCTCAATAGGCCTGACTTTGGGGTGAACATGGGGTGGGGACTGGACATTGTGCCTTCCTCCACAGTGCTATCCACTGTGGGGGGATGATTTTTTTGTCTAATTGTAGTCCTGTAGGTCTGTGTCCAAGATGGCTGCCGTGAAGAGAGAGTGGACGCTGGCGCGCTTTGGCTGCCGCTGCTCCCTCTTCACACTGTGTTTTTGATTTTCTGTTTTTGGATTGAATTCTGTTTTTAATTTGTGTCTCTGTGATGTCTTTATTACTTGTTATATTCCGATTATATGTTATTCCGATTACTATGTAAGGTGTCCTTGAGATGTCTGAAAGGCGCCCATTAAATAAAATGTATTATTATTATTATTATCCTTCTAAACTCCAGTTAGTATAGGCCCAGTGTTGTCATACGCTCATCATATGTTAACCCAATCATTCCTGGGATCATTCTCGAAACATTGTCTGTCTGTCCATTCCCTCCACAGACCCTGCCTGACCTGCTGAGGTCCTTCAGCACTCTGTTTTTCTTATGTTTCTAGCAGATACAGTTCCGTGTGTTTCCATTTTACTGCTCCACTACAAAATCTCAAAATATGCCCACTGAAGAAGTGTTGTTTTAGAGATTCAGTGCAAAAACAAGCTCTTTGACCCACCGATTCCACACCGACCACCGATCCATGCATATTAACACTACCCTACACACATTAGGGACAATTTACACTTGTAACAAGCCAATGAACCTACAAACCTGTACGTCTTTGGCGTGTAGGAGGAAACCGAAGTTCTCGGAGAAAACCCACGCGATCACGGAGAGAACATACAAACTCTGTACAGACAGCACCCGTAGTCGAGATCGAACCCGGGTGTCTGGCGCTGCAAGCGCTGTAAGGCAGCAACTCTACCGCTGCACCACCGTGCCCTTCTACTCGTTCTCCGCTTCTAGTTGCTAGAAGTACTCTCTCTCACTGCTCTCCCTCTGCTCGACCACGTTCTGACTCAGACTCACCACAAAAACCACTTCTTTCCTCAGTAGTCTGAAGAAGGTCCCAACCCAAAACATCATCTATCCATTCCCTCAACCGATGCTGCATGACCCGCTGAGTTCCTCTCACAATTTGTGTTTCGTTCTGGTACAAAATAGATAAGGCTGATTTAATTCAGTGAAGAGTCCCAATGGCCTTAACATGCTTGGACAGGAGATAAATAGCTGTGAGAACTTCAATACATGTACGAGCTGGAAATCTGCAACTAAGTGAGAAGATGCTGGCAACATTCACTAGGTCAGGGGCCTCCAAACTTTTCAACATGAGGGCCACATTATATATTTGGCACATTTTTGTGGGCCATAGGAAAAAATAAAGACAATAGACAATAAATGCAGGAGTAGGCCATTCGGCCTTTCGAGCCAGCAACGTCATTCACTGTGATCATCCACAATCAGTACCCCGTTCCTGCCTTGTCCCCATTTCCCTTGACTCCGCTATCTTTAAGAGCTCTATCTAACTCTCTCTTGAAAGCATCCAGGGAACTGGCCCCAACCCTCCACAGATTCACAACCCTATCGGGAACATGTTTCCTGCCGCCAGCGTGTCCAAACCCTTAATAATCTTATATGTTTCAATAAGATCCCTTCTCATCCTTCTAAATTCCAATGTACAAGCCCAGCTGCTCGATTCTTTCAGCATATGACAGTCCCGCCATCCCGGGAATTAACCTTGTAAACCTACGCTGCACTCCCTCAATAGCAAGAATGTCCTTCCTCAAATTTGGAGAACAAAACTGCACACAATACTCCAGGTGTGGTCTCACTAGGACTCTGTACAACTGCAGAAGGAAATAAATGTCAGTTTTGCTGTACGGACTAGATCCTGGAGGGTATATTCCAGTTCTGATGCGCAAACACGAGTAGTGGATAGACAAGGTAGCCGATGGCGTCCGCGGGCTTGGAGTGGACTTAGTTCATTCGCATTTTCTCCGAATCGGAGATAGAGACGGCGAGAAAGCAAAGAGAAGAGCAGAGGAAAGTGGGAGCTGGTTGGAAACTGGCAGTGAGGGAGATGATGCATTAAAGTGGTGAATGAGAGCAGGAAGCAGCACCGATACAGACATGATGTACCTGGGAGAGAGGTGAGGGAAGGGTCTGGCGGCGACTGAAACAAGGAATGATCCACGTATTCTACTGGGGGAGAAACAGGGCCTGAGCACAACAGGCTCCCACCGCGAACCGGGAATTCCGTTTGAACCCGTTCTTCCAAAGATCCGTTCCGAAGAAAACAAATCTGTTGTGTGGAGAGCAAATGCTGCAAACACGCTACAAATTCTCTGAGTTGCTGGACTTTAGGACCCGGGGGAGCCCGGAGCTCAGAGTTTGCTGCGGGCCGGACGGATAAAATCTCGTGGTGGGCCGGATGTGGCCTGTGGGCCATAGTTTGGAGACCCCTGCACTAGGTCATGTAGCACTATGATAAAGAGAAACTGTCAATGTTTTGGATCTGCAAACCAGCTTACATTGGGTTTTGTAGGAAAAGTGGCCAAAGACACAAGGTTATAATGGGGTGGGTCACAGCATTAAAGTGAGCTGAGCTCAGAGTCATGTATATGGACGGAACAGAGGTGTTCTGCAATCTCCAGAGACGGCCAAGCTGGGAGAACTGAATGCAATACACTAAATTGGAAGAAGTGCAAGTGACAAATGTTTTACGTTGTAGAGACATGAGATGGGTGGAGGGATTGAGAGATGGAAGAATGAATTGGGCAGTCATAGAATGAACCCATGTATTCTGAATGCTGAGAGGAGAAAACGTGTCTGATTGAGGTAATAATTCCCAATAATGACCTCTTCAATGTGGAGATCCCCAGAGTGGACTGATAAGGGGGACCCAAAAGGTGACAGGAGCAGCATGTAGAGATGGGGGACGGGGGTTTCTGTTCAACGTGAAGGGCTTGTTCGCCTTCCCCATGCAGGATGAATGTGTAAAGAGTCTGGATGTCAATTTCTGCCAACTGTGTAAAGTGGTGTTAATACTGTTTGTTAATACTGGCCAAATTAAAAACACCATAAAATGGAGGATCCCTGCACTTGTCAGAATTACTTAACCCTTGTCAGCTGAAATTTACAGGCTGTGGATGGCGCCAGCCAGTCTACGCTCATACTGGTATGCAGGAGGTTGAGGGGTCCAGGTGTTCTCCTTGTTTCTCCTAAATTGATAAAATGTATAGCAGTTTTGTAAACAAACCCTAAATGCATAATTTCGATTGGATCGCTGCAAGGGCATTGTAAATAGTATAAATAATGTTGCGAGACTGTCACCCTGTTAATTGATGATTGGTCGAACTGTTGAGCCTTGGAGAAACTGTTTGAATCCCAGGGCACATGTTTCAATGTTTATTCCTGTTTGCTTCCTTCTAGAACTTTCTTTCAAATACAATGTGTTCAAGATTGTATTATTGGGTTAGGGAACTGTCTATCATGTACTGTGTTAATCGCTATCTGTTATTGGAATGTAAAGAGACCACTCCCATGTGGTTCGGCCCCTCAAGGTTCGGGGACCTATGAAAGGTAGCTCACACGAGGTCCTGTGTTGATCTTCTGGAAGAACGCTTGAGACTGCGTGACCTTTTGGAGGGTCTCTGCTTGCACGAGGCTAGGAGGGCTTGGCCTAGCAGATACAAGGATCGAATCTGCAGTGGTTAGGTATAGTAGTGGGGAACAGTTATTGTGTTTTCCAAAATAAAATTCAGTTGCGCAAGTGCCTAACTCAGTATTTTATTGACTGAAACTTGACTGGGGGGAGCTTAGAAACAATCCATTTACATTGTCAGAATATTCAATGCTATTGCTCAAGGTTAAATAGGCATGATGCTGCTCAGAAGTTTATGTCTGATGATATTACTGTCCCAACAAAGGCAACCAGTTCAACAGCAGAGGTACATTTGAGTCAATTGGAACATCAAGAGAGGTCAAAACAAACAATTATCCTACTCAATGCTTCATAACATGATTTCATTTGCATATTATTATTTGTCTCTGTTATAATTCAATGGAGAATTTACTCTTCCCTCTCATCTTTATAAGCTGGCTGCCTGAGTCGGTACCCGGACGTGGCGCCGACAGACGAGAGGCCGAAGCAAAGAAGCCGAAGCCAAAGAACCGAATAGAAACAAGGCCGAAACGCCAATAAACCGAGAGAGTCCGAAGATGAAACGCCTACTAACCGAAAGGATGGGACGCCTAAATGCAAACTAACCGAAAGGGCGGGACGCCTAAACGCCACCTACCCGAAAGGCGGCGGCGCCTACAGGCCAACGGACTGACTGCCGCTCAACAGAAAAGTCCAATAACGGACTTGACGTTACCGGGGGGCGGGACTTGTCAGCGATTGGTCCAGACCCCCGCGTCCATCACATCACTGTGAAGGCATGAACATTGTCCCAAACCTCCGCTCCACCCGACCCGCAGCCCGCGGAGGGTGGCCGTGGGAGAGTGGGGGCTGTCCCGAGGGATGCGCACCTTCGGCCGCTTTCAACGGTGCTTGGGTTCAGATTGTCCAGTCACCTATGGCTTGTGTGGGAAAATGACCCCCACGCTCCTGTCTCCCCCTCCTCTCTCTCCCCCTCCTCTCTCTCTCCCCCTCCTCTCTCTCTCCCCCTCCTCTCTCTCTCCCCCTCCTCTCTCTCTCTCTCCCCCCCTCCTCTCTCTCCCCCTCCTCTCTCCCTCTCTCTCTCCCCCCTATCCCCCCCTATCTCCCCCTCCTCTCTCCCTCTCCTCTCCCTCCCCCTCCTCTCTCTCCCTCCTCTCTCTCTCCCTCCCCCTCCTCTCTCCCTCCCCCTCCTCTCTCCCTCCCCCTCCTCTCTCCCTCCCCCTCCTCTCTCGCGCCCCCGCCTGCCTCCCTCCCCCTCGTCGCTCCCTCCCCCTCCTCTCTCTCTCCCCCTCCTCTCTCCCTCCCCCTCCTCTCTCCCTCCCCCTCCTCTCTCCCTCCCCCCCTCTCTCCCTCCCCCTCCTCTCTCCCTCCCCCCCCTCTCCCTCCCCCTCCTCTCTCCCTCCCCCTCCTCTCTCCCTCCCCCTCCTCTATCCCTCCCCCTCCTCTCTCCCTCCCCCTCCTCTCTCCCTCCCCCTCCTCTCTCCCTCCCCCCCCTCTCTCCCTCCCCCTCCTCTCTCCCTCCCCCCCCTCTCTCCATCCCCCTCCTCTCTCCCTCCCCCTCCTCTCTCCCTCCCCCTCCTCTCTCCCTCCCCCCCCCTCTCTCCCTCCCCCTCTCTCCACTCCCTCCTCTCTCCATCTCTCCCTCCCCCCCCTCTCTCCACCCTCCTCTCTCCCTCCCCCTCCTCTCTCCCTCCCCCCCCCCCTGCTCCCTGCTCTCTCTCCCTTCTCTTTCTCCCCTTCTCTCTCTCCTCCATCTCCACCCGCGGGAGCGTCCCACAGTCACTGACCTCGATGCACCGCCATCGGACCCCAACCTCCACACCAGGGTGAACCCCCCCCCCTCCAACCCCCGGTCTTTGACACCCACACCAGGGTGATTCACCCCGGCCGCGGGTCAGATGTTTTATTTATTACCGTCTCGGTGTTTGCGGAACGCACCCAAGCTCCCACGCACAAAACAGGCAGCATCTCTGGAGAGAAGGAATGAGACCATTCTTCAGAGTGCGTCTGAAGGGTCTCGACCCGAAACGCCACCCATTCCTTCTCTCCAGGGATGCTGCCTCTTCAGCCGAGTTACTCCAGCATTTTGTGTCCATCCTTGGTGTGACAGTTGTGTCATTTCATCGACTTCGTGTATTGCGCGTCCAGGAGAGAAGCTGGACATGCCGCTTGCATCTATCCAAACAAGTGCGCTCAAATTGAAATCCCACATTAACCATGTTCCTGAATGTAAGAACAATTTATACATTAAATACATGATATACATTTATACATGGTTAATTAACTGGTGTATATCATGTAGTACATGTATAAATCGTTCTTACATTCGGGAACATGGTTAATGTGGGATTTTAATTTGAGCACACTTGTTTGAATAGATGCAAGCGGCATGTCCAACTTCTCTCCTTGAGCACTCACAAGCTTCCCGGCTTGCTTTTCCAGAACTTTCTCAACGGTCATTATATCACATTGATGAACGAGGCTTAATGCTGACTTCCACATCTCGAAAGCTAAGTCCAATTGAACTTCATTGTTTTGGTTTAACTTCGAAAACGTTGCATTTTTTGTTCTTTAAAGACTTTCCAGTGTCTCACTTAACTGTACTAATTCTTAAAGATAACATTTAATTTCAAAGACAGCGCTTTTTTAATTTTAGAATATGTTTCTAACGTTGCTTTTCCCCATTTGTTACTTCCCGTTTTTTATTTTGGTACTAATTTCTTTACAATTTTAAAAGTTTGCGGTTATTTATTCCGCAAATTTTGAGAGATTTTTGACCGTTTTCAAAAATATTTGCTGTTGATTTGGAAAGACCCTCCCACCCTCCGTATTCCCTCCCCCCCCCTCCCTCTTTCCTCCCCTTCTCCTCTCTCTCCCCCCCCCCCCCCCCAAGCCCTTCTCCTGATTTAATGAAAGACATACCACATTCAGTTTAAGTACTGGTTCATTGGATTACTGCACTTTTAAGTAGGTTAATGATATGATATGATTTTAGCCCTAAAGCATATTTCCTTCTGCTGTCTGGGGTTGTTCCATTCTCAATTAATAAGAATTTGCATATTGCAATGATTCTATCCCCAGACCAGTTCAGGATAATTGGATAATTTGGCAGCCAAGCAAACCTGATGACGACACTTTTGTTAGCCACTGAGGTTAACTTTATGTACATAATGTCTTCCGCTCTGCATTTTACTGGAGATGCTATCTAAACCAGGGCACACACTGCTTCACTCCAAGAGCAATGTCATTGATAGTTTATCCAACAAATAATGATTACAGATGTGCAGTTGTGCACCCTCAAGTCCCTGTAGGATGTACAATTTTAATAATGATGGAAATCTATAAAACTGAAACATTTGCCTTTTCAAATGATTCCCAGGTGTTCAGACTAACTGAAATTAAACAGACAGTCAGTGACTTACTCCTTTAGCGTGTTATATCTGATATTTGGAGAATAACTCGCTTCTCTTTTTATACCGTTTCTTCACACATTACTTCTCAAGATTACACTTCCTGAGATAGGAAGTATTTCCCCCCTGAAGCATACAGTATGAATCAGCATTTTGAAATCTCATCACTTTATATCTATATTACTAAATCTCTGTTCTTGACCGCTTTTGGCCGTCTGTGCTGCGATTTCCGAGAGAACGCCGCCACCTACGGCCGTCATTTTTGGCCACCTTGCTCAGAGCCGCCCTCCGCCGCATGTGTGCCGAGGATTTTACCCGTCAATGAAAAATGACAGAGATATTAATGTTTTTACAAAATCCCCCATTCTCTCTGCTGCCCCCGCTGGCAGCAGGGGTGCCTCACTCTTCAAGATGGAGGAAGGCAGAGGGTCACGTTTCTCTGAGCTGTGAATAACACTGAACACTCAAATGTGAGTGCCCTTAGTGGTTCTAAAATGCTTGCAAAAAGTGTCCATTGGTTCTAAAATGTTTGCAAAAAGTGTCTATTGGTTCTAAAATGTTTGCAAAAAGTGTCTATTGGTTCTAAAACTTGCATAAAATGTCTCTATTGGTTCTAAAATGCTTGCAAAAAATGTCTATTGGCTCTAAAGCTTGCAAAAAATGTCTATTGGCTCTAAAATGCTTGGAAAAAATGTCTATTGGTTCTAAAGCTTGCAAAAAAATGTCTATTTGTTCTAAAATGCCTGCAAAAAATGTCTATTGGTTCTAAAATGCTTGCAAACAAATGACTATTGGTTCTAAAGCTTGCAAAAAAAATGACTATTGGTTCTAAAATGCTTGCAAAAAATGACTTGGTTCTAAAGCTTGCAAAAAAAGTCTATTGGTTCTAAAGCTTGCAAAAAATGTCTATTGGTTCTAAAATGTTTGCAAAAAGTGTATCGGTTCTAAAATGTTTGCAAAAGGTGTCTCTTTTCATTCTATAATGTTTGCAGAATGTGTCTTTTTTGGTTCTAAAATGTTTGCAAAAGGTGTCTCGTTTGTTTCTACAATGCTTGCAGAATGTGTCTTTTTTTTGGTTCTACAATGTTTACAAAAAGTGTCTCTTTTGGTTCTACAATGCTTGCAAAAAAATGTCTATTGGTTCTAAAGCTTGCAAAAAAATGTCTATTGGTTCAAATGCTTGCAAAAAAATGACTTGGTTCTAAAGCTTGCAAAAAATGTCTATTGGTTCTAAAGCTTGCAAAAAATGTCTATTGGTTCTAAAGCTTGCAAAAAATTTCTATTGGTTCTAAAATGCTTGCAAAAAATGTCTATTAGTTCTAAAGCTTGCAAAAAATGTCTATTGGTTCTAAATGCTTGCAAAAAGTGTCTGTTAGTTCTAAATGCTTGCAAAAAAAGTGTCTATTGGTTCTAAAATGTTTGCAAAAAGAGTCTATTGGTTCTAAAATGTTTGCAAAATGTGTCTCGTTTGGTTCTACAATGCTTGCAGAATGTGTCTTTTTTTTGGTTCTACAATGTTTACAAAAAGTGTCTCTTTTGGTTCTACAATGCTTGCAAAAAAATTTCTATTGGTTCTAAAGCTTGCAAAAAAATGTCTATTGGTTCTAAAGCTTGCAGAAAAAATGACTATTGGTTCTAAAGCTTGCAAAAAATGTCTATTGGTTCTAAAGCTTGCAAAAAAAATGTCTATTGGTTCTAAAATGCCTGCAAAAGATGACTATTGGTTCTAATGCTTGCAAAACAATGACTTGGTTCTAAAGCTTGCAAAACATGTCTATTGGTTCTAAAGCTTGCAAAAAATGTCTATTGGTTCAAATGCTTGCAAAAAAATGACTTGGTTCTAAAATGTTTGCAAAAAGTATATCGGTTCTAAAATGTTTGCAAAACGTGTCTCTTTTCATTCTATAATGCTTGCAGAATGTGTCTTTTTGGGTTCTAAAATGCTTGCAAAAAATGTCTATTGGTTTTAAAATGCTTGCAAAAAAAATCTATTGGTTCTAAAATGCTTGCAAAAAATGTCTATTGGTTCTAAAATGCTTGCAAAAAATGTCTATTGGTTCTAAAGCTTGCAAAAAATGTCTATTGGTTCTAAATGCTTGCAAAAAGTGTCTATTGGTTCTAAAATGTTTGCAAAAGGTGTCTCGTTTCGTTCTACAATGCTTGCAGAATGTGTCTTTTTTTTGGTTCTACAATGTTTACAAAAAGTGTCTCTTTTGGTTCTACAATGCTTGCAAATAAATGTCTATTGGTTCTAAAGCTTGCAAAAAAATGACTATTGGTTCTAAAGCTTGCAAAAAAAAAACTATTGGTTCTAAAGCTTGCAAAAAATGTCTATTGGTTCTAAAGCTTGCAAAAAAATGTCTATGGGTTCTAAAATGCCTGCAAAAAATGTCTATTGGTTCTAAAATGCTTGCAAAAAAATGACTATTGGTTCTAAAGCGTGCAAAAAAATGACAATTGGTTCTAAAATGCTTGCAAAATAATGACTATGCTTCTAAAGCTTGCAAAAAATGTCTATTGGTTCTAAAGCTTGCAAAAAATGTCTATTGGTTCTAAAGCTTGAAAAAATGTCTTGGTTCTAAAATGTTTGCAAAAAGTGTATCGGTTCTAAAATGTTTGCAAAAAGTGTCTCTTTTCGTTCTATAATGCTTGCAGAATGTGTCTTTTTTGGTTCTAAAATGCTTGCAAAAAATGTCTATTGGTTCTAAAATGCTTGCAAAAAACATCTATTGGTTCTAAAATGCTTGCAAAAAATGTCTATTGGTTCTAAAATGCTTGCAAAAAATGTCTATTGGTTCTAAAAGTTTTGCAAAAGGTGTCTCGTTTGGTTCTACAATGCTTGCAGAATGTGTCTTTTTTTTGGTTCTACAATGTTTACAAAAAGTGTCTCTTTTGGTTCTACAATGCTTGGTAGATCCTCTCTCCCTCCCCCTCCTCTCTCCCTCCCCCTCCTCTCTCCCTCCCCCTCCTCTCTCCCTCCCCCTCCTCTCTCCCTCCCCCTCCTCTCTCCCTCCCCCCCTGCTCCCCGCTCTCTCTCCCTTCTCTTTCTCCCCTTCTCTCTCTCCTCCATCTCCACCCACGGGAGCGTCCCACAGTCACTGACCTCGATGCACCGCCATCGGACCCCAACCTCCACACCAGGGTGAACCCCCCCCCTCCAACCCCCGGTCTTTGACACCCACACCAGGGTGATTCACCCAAGCCGCGGGTCAGATGTTTTATTTATTACCGTCTCGGTGTTTGCGGAACGCACCCAAGCTCCCACGCACAAAACAGGCAGCATCTCTGGAGAGAAGGAATGAGACCATTCTTCAGAGTGCGTCTGAAGGGTCTCGACCCGAAACGCCACACATTCCTTCTCTCCAGGGATGCTGCCTCTTCAGCCGAGTAACTCCAGCATTTTGTGTCTATCTTTGGTGTGACAGTTGTGTCATTTCATCGGCTTTGTGTATTGCGCGTCCAGGAGAGAAGCTGGACATGCCGCTTGCATCTATCCAAAGTGCGCTCAAATTGAAATCCCACATTAACCATGTTCCTGAATGTAAGAACGATTTATACATTAAATACATGATATACATTTATACATGGATAATTAACTGGTGTATATCATGTAGTACATGTATAAATCGTTCTTACATTCGGGAACATGGTTAATGTGGGATTTTAATTTGAGCACACTTGTTTGAATAGATGCAAGCGGCATGTCCAACTTCTCTCCTTGAGCACTCACAAGCTTCCCGGCTTGCTTTTCCAGAACTTTCTCAATGGTCATTATATCACATTGATGAACGAGGCTTAATGCTGACTTCCACATCTCGAAAGCTAAGTCCAATTGAACTTCATTGTTTTGGTTTAACTTCGAAAACGTTGCATTTTTTGTTCTTTAAAGACTTTCCAGTGTCTCACTTAACTGTACTAATTCTTAAAGATAACATTTAATTTCAAAGACAGCGCTTTTTTAATTTTAGAATATGTTTCTAACGTTGCTTTTCCCCATTTGTTACTTCCCGTTTTTTATTTTGGTACTAATTTCTTTACAATTTTAAAAGTTTGCGGTTATTTATTCCACAAATTTTGAGAGATTTTTGGCCGTTTTCAAAAATATTTGCTGTTGATTTGGAAAGACCCCCCCACCCTCTGCATTCCCTCCCCCCCTCCCTCTTTCCTCCCCTTCTCCTCTCTCCCCCCCCCCCAGCCCTTCTCCTGATTTAATGAAATACATACCACATTCAGTTTAAGTACTGGTTCATTGGATTACTGAACTTTTAAGTAGGTTAATGATATGATATGATTTTAGCCCTAAAGCATATTTCCTTCTGCTGTCTGGGGTTGTTCCATTCTCAATTAATAAGAATTTGCATATTGCAATGATTCTATCCCCAGACCAGTTCAGGATAATTGGATAATATGGCAGCCAAGCAAACCTGATGACGACACTTTTGTTAGCCACTGAGGTTAACTTTATGTACATAATGTCTTCCGCTCTGCATTTTACTGGAGATGCTATCTAAACCAGGGCACACACTGCTTCACTCCAAGAGCAATGTCATTGATAGTTTATCCAACAAATAATGATTACAGATGTGCAGTTGTGCACCCTCAAGTCCCTGTAGGATGTACAATTTTAATAATGATGGAAATCTATAAAACTGAAACATTTGCCTTTTCAAATGATTCCCAGGTGTTCAGACTAACTGAAATTAAACAGACAGTCAGTGACTTACTCCTTTAGCGTGTTATATCTGATATTTGGAGAATAACTCGCTTCTCTTTTTATACCGTTTCTTCACACATTACTTCTCAAGATTACACTTCCTGAGATAGGAAGTATTTTCCCCCTGAAGCATACAGTATGAATCAGCATTTTGAAATCTCATCACTTTATATCTATATTACTAAATCTCTGTTCTTGACCGCTTTTGGCCGTCTGTGCTGCGATTTCCGAGAGAACGCCGCCACCTACGACCGTCATTTTTGGCCACCTTGCTCAGAGCCACCCTCCGCCGCTTATGTGCCGAGGATTTTTCCCGTCGATGAAAAATGACTGAGATATTAATGTTTTTACAAAATCCCCCATTCTCTCTGCTGCCCCCGCTGGCAGCAGGGGTGCCTCACTCTTCAAGATGGAGGAAGGCAGAGGGTCACGTTTCTCTGAGCTGTGAATAACACTGAACATGTCTACTCAAATGTGAGTGCCCTTAGTGGTTCTAAAATGCTTGTAAAAAGTGTCCATTGGTTCTAAAATGTTTGCAAAAAGTGTCTATTGGTTCTAAAGCTTGCAAAAAATGTCTCTATTGGTTCTAAAATGCTTGCAAAAAATGTCTATTGGCTCTAAAGCTTGCAAAAATGTCTATTGTTTTTAAATTGCTTGCAAAAAATGTCTATTGGTTCTAAAGCTTGCAAAAAAATGTCTATTGGTTCTAAAATGCCTGCAAAAAATGTCTATTGGTTCTAAAATGCTTGCAAAAAAATGACTATTGGTTCTAAAGCTTGCAAAAAAATGACTATTGGTTCTAAAGCTTGCAAAAAAATGACTATTGGTTCTAAAATGCTTGCAAAAAAATGACTTGGTTCTAAAGCTTGCAAAAAAAGTCTATTGGTTCTAAAGCTTGCAAAAAAATGTCTATTGGTTCTAAAGCTTGCAAAAAAATGTCTATTGGTTCTAAAATGTTTGCAAAAAGTGTATCGGTTGTAAAATGTTTGCAAAAAGTGTCTCTTTTCATTCTATAATGTTTGCAGAATGTGTATTTTTTGGTTCTAAAATGCTTGCAAAAAAGTGTCTGTTGGTTCTAAATGCTTGCAAAAAAAATGTCTATTGGTTCTAAAGCTTGCATAAAAATGACTATTGGTTCTAAAGCTTGCAAAAAAAAAGACTATTAGTTCTAAAGCTTGCAAAAAATGTCTATTGATTCTAAAGCTTGCACAAAAATGTCTATTGGTTCTAAAATGCCTGCAAAAAATGTCTATTGGTTCTAAAATGCTTGCAAAAAAAGCCTATTGGTTCTAAAATGCTTGCAAAAAATGTCTATTGGTTCTAAAATGTTTGCAAAAAGTGTCTATTGGTTCTAAAATGTTTGCAAAAGGTGTCTCGTTTGTTTCTACAAAGCTTGCAGAATGTGTCTTTTTTTTGGTTCTACAATGTTTACAAAAAGTGTCTATTTTGGTTCTTTAATGCTTGCAAAAAAATGTCTATTGGTTCTAAAGCTTGCAAAAAATGTCTATTGGTTCTAATGCTTGCAAAAAAATGACTTGGTTCTAAAGCTTGCAAAAAATGTCTATTGGTTCTAAAGCTTGCAAAAAATGTCTATTGGTTCTAAAGCTTGCAAAAAAATGTCTATTAGTTCTAAAATGTTTGCAAAAAGTGTATCGGTTCTAAAATGTTTGCAAAAAGTGTCCCTTTTCATTCTACAATGTTTGCAGAATGTGTCTTTTTTGGTTCTAAAATGCTTGCAAAAAAGTGTCTGTTGGTTCTAAATGCTTGCAAAAATGTCTATTGGCTCTAAAATGCCTGCAAAAAATGTCTATTGGTTCTAAAATGTTTGCAAAAAGTGTCTATTGGTTCTAAAATGTTTGCAAAAATTGTGTCTATTGGTTCTAAAATGTTTGCAAAAGGTGTCTCGTTTTTTCTACAAAGCTTGCAGAATGTGTCTTTTTTTGGTTCTACAATGCTTGCAAAAAAATGTCTATTGGTTCTAAAGCTTGCAAAAAAATGTCTATTGGTTCTGAAGCTTGCAAAAAAAATGTCTATTGGTTCTAAAATGCCTGCAAAAAATGTCTATTGGCTCTAAAATGCTTACAAAAAAATGACTATTGGTTCTAAAGCTTGCAAAAAAACGACTATTGGTTCTAAAGCTTGCAAAAAATGTCTATTTGTTCTAAAATGTTTGCAAATTGTGTATCGGTTCTAAAATGTTTGCAAAAAGTGTCTCTTTTCATTCTATAATGCTTGCAGAATGTGTCTTTTTTGGTTCTAAAATGCTTGCAAAAAAATGTCTATTGGTTTTAAAATGCTTGCAAAAAAAGTCTATTGGTTCTAAAATGCTTGCAAAACATGTCTATTGGTTCTAAAATGCTTGCAAAAAATGTCTATTGGTTCTAAAGCTTGCAAAAAATGTCTATTAGTTCTAAATGCTTGCAAAAAGTGTCTGTTAGTTCTAAATGCTTGCAAAAAGTGTCTATTGGTTCTAAAATGTTTGCAAAAAGAGTCTATTGGTTCTAAAATGTTTGCAAAAGGTGTCTCGTTTGGTTCTACAATGCTTGCAGAATGTGTCTTTTTTTTGGTTCTACAATGTTTACAAAAAGTGTCTCTTTTGGTTCTACAATGCTTGCAAAAAAATGTCTATTGGTTCTAAAGCTTGCAAAAAAATGTCTATTGGTTCTAAAATGCTTGCAAAAAGTGTCTCTATTGGTTCTAAAGCTTGCAAAGCAAATGTCTATTGGTTCTAAAGCTTGCAAAAAAATGTCTATTGGTTCTAAAGCTTGCAAAAACATGTCTATTGGTTCTAAAGCTTGCAAAAAAATGTCTATTGGTTCTAAAATGCTTGCAAAAAAATGTCTATTGGTTCTAAAATGCTTGCAAAAAGTGTCTCTATTGGTTCTAAAATGCTTGCAAAGGTGGGAGGGGGAGGGACTATAAAACCCGGAAGTGGTGTGCCTCATAGTCTCTTCAAGATGGAGGAAGGCAGAGGATCGCGTTTCTCTGAGCTGTGAATAACACATGTCTACTCAAATGTGAGTGCCCTTAGTGGTTATAAAATGCTTGCAAAAAGTGTCTATTGGTTCTAAAATGTTTGCAAAAAGTGTCTCTTTTCGTTCTATAATGCTTGCAGAATGTGTCTTTTTTGGTTCTAAAATGCTTGCAAAAAAATGTCTATTGGTACTAAAATGCTTGCAAAAAGTGCCTATTGGTTCTAAAATGTTTGCAAAAAGTGTCTCGTTTGGTTCTACAATGCTTGCAGAATGTGTCTTTTTTGGTTCTAAAATGCTTGCAAAAAAATGTCTATTGGTTCTAAAGCTTGCAAAAAAATGTCTATTGGTTCTAAAATGCTTGCAAAAAAATGTCTATTGGTTCTAAAATGCTTGCAAAAAGTGTCTCTATTGGTTCTAAAATGCTTGCAAAGGTGGGAGGGGGAGGGACTATAAAACCCGGAAGTGGTGTGCCTCATAGTCTCTTCAAGATGGAGGAAGGCAGAGGATCGCGTTTCTCTGAGCTGTGAATACCACATGTCTACTCAAATGTGAGTGCCCTTAGTGGTTATAAAATGCTTACGAAAAGTGTCTATTGGTTATAAAATGTTTGCAAAAAGTGTCTCACCAGCCAGCTCTGCCCAGCATTTTCCTCGCGAATGTCCGATCCTTGGTGAGTAAAATCGATGAACTAAGGCTGCGGATCACCACACACAAACGGATCGCTGACTGCAACGCCATGGTCTTTACTGAAACATGGCTCAACGGCAACATCCCGGACAACGCCATCGAGGTGGAGGGGCGCACTGTCTTCAGGGTCGACAGAACAGCAGAGGACTCCGGTAAGACCAAGGGCGGCGGACTGTGCATCTATGTGAACAACTCATGGTGTACGGACGTCGTTAGGATTGGTGGCCACTGCTCTGCTGACCTGGAATACCTGATGTTAAAGTGCAGGCCCTTCTATTTGCCAAGAGAATTCTCATCGACTGTTATCACTGCAGTCTATGTACCACCAGACGCTAATGCCAGGCTAGCAATGGAAGAGCTGCAAGCTGCTATCAGCAAAAATCTATCTGCTCACCCAGAGGGGGCATTTATTGTTGCGGGTGATTTCAACCACCCCGACCTCAAAACTGTACTCCCCAGGTTCCATCAGCATGTTTCCTGCCCAACCAGAGGAAACAATATTCTGGACTTAGTTTACACTAATATTACTGAAGCCTACAAAGCCCTCCCCCTCCCCCACCTTGGTCAGTCTGACCACCTCTCTCTGTTCCTGCTCCCCAAATACACACCTCTGATCAGACGTGTGAAACCTACCACGAGGACAGTGAAGGTCTGGCCTGAGGGGGCTGTCTCTGTTTTACAGCAGCAGTTTCAGCAGACAGACTGGAGTCTGTTTGCTACCCAGTCCACCTTCAATTCACAAGTGGACATCAACTCATACACCTCAACAGTTATGGACTATATAAAATTCTGCACCGATAATGTCACTACACACAAAGAAATAAAGACCTTCCCTAACCAGAAGCCGTGGATGAGCAGGGAGGTCAGACTCCTACTGAAGGCTCGCGATGCCGCTTTCAGATCTGGCGACGCTGAGGGATACAGCTCTTCTAGGGCCAATCTGAAAATGGGAATTAGGAATGCCAAACTCAATCACAAACGGCGGATTGAGGAGCACTTCCATAACAACTCTGACCCCAGGCGCATGTGGCAAGGAATCAAATCCCTTGCCGATTACCAGAAAGTTAACACCCCTCCCCCAGACAACGCCACCCTTCCTGACGAGCTAAACCATTTCTATGCTCGCTTTGACCGTGATAACAAAACCCCAGCCATCAAAGTTGCTCCACCACCAAATGAACAACCCCTCAGTCTCTCCACCTCTGCTGTACAAGATGCACTGAGCAAGGTGAATGAGCGCAAAGCTGCCGGCCCCGATGGCATCCCTGGCCGGGTGCTTAGGGCATGTGCTGGACAACTATCCCGAGTCTTTACCGACATTTTCAATCACTCACTGGCCCAGGGTGTTGTCCCCACTTGCCTCAAGACATCAACCATCGTGCCAGTGCCCAAACAGTCAGCCACAGGGAGCCTCAACGATTTCCGCCCAGTGGCACTCACCCCTGTCATTGCTAAGTGCTTTGAGCGGCTGATCTTGGCTCACCTCAAAGCCAGCCTCCCCCCCACACTGGACCCCCATCAGTTTGCCTACCGGGCCAACAGGTCTACAGAGGACGCCATATCGGCGGCCCTACACTCTGCCCTGACCCACCTGGACAACAACAACTCCTACATCAGGTTGCTGTTCATTGATTTCAGCTCCGCTTTCAACACAGTCATCCCCGCCAGCTTGATCACCAAACTCAGCGGGCTTGGCATCTCCACCTCCCTCTGCAACTGGACACTGGATTTCCTCACCAACAGACCACAGTCTGTTAGGGTCAACAACCTCAACTCCACCACTATAACACTGAACCACAGGGCTGTGTGCTCAGCCCTCTCCTCTACTCCCTCTTCACCCACGACTGCATCCCTAAGTACGGATCCAACGCCATCATTAAGTTTGCTGACGACACCACGGTGGTAGGACTGATCAGTGACAACGATGAGTCAGCCTACCGAGAGGAGGTCCAGCACCTGACAACCTGGTGTGCCAATAATAACCTCGTCCTCAACTCCAAGAAGACGAAGGAAATTATTGTTGACTTCAGGAAGAACAGAGGGGGCAGACATACCCCCATCCACATAAACGGAACTGAGGTGGAGCGCGTCTCCAGCTACAAATTCCTCGGGGTACACATCTCGGAGGCTTTGTCCTGGTCCCTCAACACCTCCAAGCTGATCAAAAAGGCACAGCAGCGCCTTTACTTCCTGAGGAGGCTCAAGAAAGCCCACCTGTCCCCCCAGATCCTGACCAACTTCTACAGGTGTACCATCGAGAGCATCCTGACCGCCTGCTTCACGGTATGGTACAGCAGCTGCACTGTTGCGGACAGGAAGGCACTGCAACGGGTGGTGAAAACCGCGCAGCACATCATCGGCGCCCCGCTCCCTGCCATGGATGCCCTCCACCGAAAACGGTGTCTGAAACGAGCTGGGAAGATCATTAAAGACCCCTCCCACCCCAATCATGGACTGTTTGCCCTCCTCCCATCAGGGAGGCGGTACAGGAGCCTCAGGTCTCGTACCAGTAGGATGAGGAACAGCTTCTACAATCATACCGTCGCATTGCTGAACTCGGAGTCCCGTCGATAGATTCCTCCGGTCCCTCCGTCCCCATTGTTTAATTATTCTGCATTTTCTATTGTTCTGTATCCTCTTTTTTTTTAAATTTCTATATTGCACTACTACGGACTGACGCAAAACTGCATTTCGTTGTACCGATACTCAGTATTTGTGCAATGACATTAAAGTTGAATTGAATTGAATTGAATTGAATTGTATTGGTTCTAAAGCTTGCAAAAAAATGACTATTGTTTCTAAAGCTTGCAAAAAAATGACTATTGGTTCTAAAGCTTGCAAAAAAATGTCTATTGGTTCTAAAGCTGGCAAAAAAATGTCTATTGGTTCTTAAATGCTTGCAGATAGTATCTCTATTGCTTCTAAAGTGTGTGTGCACGTCTGTCTATGCGTGCGTATGTATGAGTTGCTGTGTCTGTGTAAGTGTCTGGATGAGTGTGTGTATGTGTGAGTGTTTGACTGTGTCTCTGTGTATGAGTGTCTGTATGTGTGTCTGAGTGTGTGTGTGTGTGTGAATGCGTGTGTGTGTGTGTGTGTGTGTGTGTGTGTGTGCGGAGAGCCACTAAGAGTGCATGGGGGGAGATTGAGGGGAGATGGACTGAATGCGTGTGGGGGAGGGGAATGGCATGGAGCAGAGTGGGGGGGAGAAGGGAAGAGGGGTGACTCCACCACCAGCTGTAAGTGACTGAAGTGCCAGCCCACCACCCATGACTTAGTGAACTGCAAGTCCAAAAATCCATTCAGTCCACAATGTCCATACTAGCCCTCTGGAAACCAGTTCCTTCAGTGCACAACAGCCTGAGTGACTGAGCTGCCCGGCCAGAGTGACTGAGCTGCCAGCCCAAGAATCCATTCAGCCCACAATATCCATACTAACCCTCTGCAAGCCAGTCCCTTTGACCCACAACACACATACTAGCGCTCCAGAAACCTCCCCACTGGCCAGCAATATTGGAATTGGTGGAGAGGTGGAATATTGCGTTGGGGGACCAGCCCTCCCGTGTGATGCTGGGACCCAACGGGTCCCACTTAGTCTAGTTTAGTCATAGAGTCTTAGAGTCATATTTCTTCCAAATATTGTGTAGCTTTACGTTCTTACTATAACATCTTGATGAATGATATCCAAAAAGAATATTGGTTATTCTATAGAGCATAGGCAAATAGAAATGTATTCAATCCATCTAATCTCTTGTAAATTACTTTTACACGACTGAGGAGGACATTGTGTCGAAAATGGAAAAAAGACCAAAAGCAGGAATCTCATAATATCCACAATCCGAATGGACTGAAATGAGATTGTAAATTTTGAAAAGAAGTAGGAAATATGTGGCATCAAAGAGATGAGATTGCCTAAACTGCAATCAGAGCAGCAAGAGACTAACGCTTTAAGAGAAAATAAAATCTTACAGCATTGCCAATTACACAGTAGAGCACGATGAGATGACAGATACTAAAAATATATAACGCTGGTCTTGAGGATCACCTTTCCAATTTCACTGAACCTGTGGCTTCTGCATACCTCTATTATTTTTATTTTTACAAATGAAGTACTGGAGATCGAACAAACATTATTACATCAGTCTTTAGTTAGCAAAAACATTTTCTATGTGATGCTGCTGCTCAACTGAGTGCTTCCCAACCTCATTACAATATCATAGAAACATAGAAACATAGAAATTAGGTGCAGGAGTAGGCCATTCGGCCCTTCGAGCCTGCACCGCCATTCAATATGATCATGGCTGATCATCCAACTCAGTATCCCATACCTGCCTTCTCTCCATACCCTCTGATCCCCTTAGCCACAAGGGCCACATCTAACTCCCTCTTAAATATAGCCAATGAACTGGCCTCGACTACCCTCTGTGGCAGGGAGTTCCAGAGATTCACCACTCTCTGTGTGAAAAACGTTCTTCTCATCTCGGTTTTAAAGGATTTCCCCCTTATCCTTAAGCTGTGACCCCTTGTCCTGCACTTCCCCAACATCGGGAGCAATCTTCCTGCATCTAGCCTGTCCAACCCCTTAAGAATTTTGTAAGTTTCTATAAGATCCCCTCTCAATCTCCTAAATTCTAGAGAGTATAAACCAAGTCTATCCAGTCTTTCTTCATAAGACAGTCCTGACATCCCAGGAATCAGGAATCTACATAGATACATCCAATGCAAAAATAATTACAGAGACTTTGCAACTTTCCAATGTACACTGTATTCTCATCGTTATCATAAGCACATTTCAGTCCTTGTCCAAGTTCAAATTCAATTCAAAGGCTTCACCACAATAAACCATACTCTGCCCACACACAAAAAGGTAATTTGTACCTATTTGCACAGTAATGATTCAATAAGTGTTTGGTGGCAACTGGTAAATCTTCAAAATAACTGCAGCCATGGAATTTACTTTGCTTTGCACAACTTAAGAACTGTTGAAAGTTGGTCTAATCCACGTTGAGCAATGTTGTGACCATTTAGCACCCATCACATTTCAGCCTGTTGACCACATTCCTCCAAAGGAAGAATTCCTCAAATGTGCCCATTGTCAAAATTGTGTCAAAATTCAACCCGAGAGAGAATTTCTCAACAATTTTTTAGAAGAGTTTTTATATACTCAGTTTCACTCACCCAGTTCCGTTTTCAAAGGACCAGCCTTGAAGCCACAAATTGTCCTTAACTGAGTTACATGAATCCACCAAACCCAAATGCAACATCACCTTTGTCCCTGGTCTGGTCAAAGTACCCAAGAGGTCAAAGCCACTGTTCATATCAGCTTCCTAGCTTCACAATATTCCAGGTATATCTGACAAACTGCTGCATTCAGGAGAGCATCCGAACTCTATACGCCTGAACAGCTGACTTTTCAAACAACCCACTGGACTAGGTAAAAGGGGCATGGGAATTTCTCTATTGCAAGCTTCCTCTAAGCGCAGAAATTCATAGACTGAACTCATTTTCATACAGAGACCTCCCTAACAACCTTCTACCAAGGGTACCTAGCTGGAGCCCCAAACAGTCTCCATGGTCTCCTTACACAAAAATCAGCCTACATCCACTTCGCTTTACAAGCCTGTCCATGTCAATCTGGCTTAATGGGACCTGTGTTCACTCTTTTGCACACTTCAACCAATGCAGACCCAAGATTCCTCATGACCACTCCTCCAATTTTCACATAGTAACAGAACTTTCTATAACAGCAACACTATTGCTTACATTGTGGTATGACAGCAGTTTTAGAGATCACACGTCCAAGTTTAAATACTAAAAATGCAAGAACTTGCAATGCCTGCGCCAATATTGATGCAGCACAGCATTACGCATGAAACCCAACAAAATATTCTTCTGTGAACATCACAGCTGAAGAAGACTTCAGTCTTTATTTAACTCTCCTCATATCATACCTACATCCTACAGTAATGCCAATCAAAAGATCAGTAATCCAATTTCAATGCCATATCTTTATTGCTATACATGTGTGCATAAATTCAGTATCAGGTAGACTCTGAAGATAGCTCAGAAATTATTAGAAAACTATATTGAAGTGAATGGACTAACAATTTAGAGGTCCAAATTCCTAACCGTAGCCTAACAAACATGGACCATTTTTAAAATTTAAATTATTAACTAAATACATGATTAATGATCTCCACATTTATCATCTGATCTATATGTCATTCCAGAGCCACATATATGGTTGACTTATTCAATACCCTCTGAAGTGGCCTAGAAGTCTCTCACTTGCAATACTGAGATTGAAATAGAGAAATAATAAAATTGTATATGAAACATTAATCTTAACACAAAATGTGGGACGTCACAAAGTTGCTCCCCACCCAGTCAACCTTCACAATGTCTTCTTCACAAACATCTGGGGACAAGTATCTAAGTTCAGCGAGTTGTTCCAAACTAATCAAGCACATTGTCATCCTCCCAGAATCATGCCTTACCAACAATATACCCAACTCCATCAAAGTGCATTCAGAGTGCATCCTGTTCAGCTAACAGGGTGAACCTCCCAGAAAGTGTGACACAGTTGTAGTCCCCAGAATCCTAAACATCGTCTCCAGACCCCACAAAGTCTTATAGGATCAGTCAAAAAGAACAAACAATGAGTGATGGGGAGCTCAATCCTTAAGGGAATAAGGAGGTGTTCTAGTGGTCACAAATGTGACACCAGGACAGTACATTGTCTCCCTAGTGCTGGAGTCAAGGATGTCTCTGAGCAGCTGCAGAGCATGCTACAAGGGAGGATCATCAGCTGGTTGGCAAGATGCACTAGTACCAATAACATAGGTAAAAGGGATGAAGTCCCAGAGGCTGAACGTGGGAAATTAAGGAGTGAAAGATAAAATAGGAGTTAAAGAGAAAAAGAATGTAATCTCAGGATTATTACTTCTGCAAAGTGGTAGTGAAAGTAGAAATACAAGGATAAGTTTAATGAATATGTGGTTAGAGCAATTGGACGAACTGGAGGCAAATTCCTGTGACACCTGGAATTGGTTCTGGGGAAGATATGATCTGTACAAGCTGGACGGGCTCGGCCCAGCCAAGCCTATCACTAACTTCCCATTGGGAGCGTTTGCTAGTTCTGAAAACAAGGGTTTAAACAAAAATGACAAGGGACATGAATCTATGCAAGGTGGCAGTGGAAGGGAAACAAGGATAGAAACAAAAGTAGATGGCAGAGTAATCAAGGGGAAAAGATGAACAGGGTTATAATGCAATATATTGCCAGCAAGTCTAAGAATGTTTTAAAAAAAAAACAAGTTTAAAGGCTTTGTGTCTTAATGTATACAGCATTTTGCAGTAAGATAGACGAGTTAATCACTCAAATGGATGTAAATGGCCATGATCTAATTGGGATAATGGAGACGATGGATGCAAGATAGGGAAATTAATATTCAAGAGTGTTCAATATTTAGAAAGGACAGCACAAGCAAGAAAGATGGAGTAGTATCGCTGGTTAAAGAGATTAATAGCAAGGAAGGATATTATCTCAGGTGATGTTGAATTTGTATGAATTGAGCTATGAAATATTGAGTGGCAGTGTTTTTTGAGTATGTGTGCGTATGTGTATATATATAATATATACACATACTGTAAACAGTATATACATACTATAAACAATATGATAAATGAGAGAAAAAAGTCCAGTGTGTATTTTTCACATACTCACAATTTCACACACACACACACACGCACACACGCACGCGCGCGCGTGTGTGTGTAAACATATATATAAAACGGAACTTGTGAGATGTGCAAAATACACACTGAACATTTATTTTCTCGTTTATCATATTTTTTAGTGTATTATGTTGACATATTCTGTTATGCTGCAGCAAGTAAGAATGTTGTTGTCTCATCTGGGACTTATGACAATAAAACACTCTAGACATCATGGATACAGTAATGGATATATTTAATCTCCAGCAATGTGATGGAGGGAGACGCTGCTTACTCGTCAACATCTACTTTGGGTTTTGCTGGGACAATATAGCTCTGGGATTTGCCACAGCACTGGTTCAAACCTGGACAAATAATTGAATTCCCAAGGCAAGGTGAGAGTCTGTCTCTGAGATCAAAGCAACATTTGACTGAAGGTAGCATCAAGGAAGCCAATGGGCAATCAGTGATGGGGCCATACCTTGAATTAAGGAAGATGGGAAATATCATTGGACGTCAATCATCCCAAGTCCTGGGATATCGATGCTGATGGTCTCTGCTGGTCTCAAATCATCCTCAGCTTTTCCAATAACTTTCTTTCCATCTTACAATTCCATCTTTCCATCTACAATATTCAATTCCATTTGTAAGTCTGCATCAAATAATTGCTCGCAGCAAAATCTATGAGTGAGAAGCAACATTGATGCTACTAAAAAGCCAGACAATGACCATCTCCAATGAAAGAATCTAACTACCTACCCTTGACATTCAACAGCATTACCATTTCTGAGTTCCTCATCAAGATTTGACTAAAGCCCAACAACACTCAAGTAGTTTTACGCAATCGAGGAGAAAGCAATTGACTTGATTAGCATCTCATCTCACCCCACCCCAAATGTTTTTATTCCTTTTAAAATCTATGCACTGTGGCTGTAGTGTGTACCATCCATGAAATGGACTGCTTACCATTGCCGCTTCTCAACCTTTTCAAAAGATTGTGAGCCGTAGATGCATAGGAATACCTCTACCTGCATCTTTTTCTCCAATTCACACATAACTCTGACTTGACAATGTATCTCCATTTCATCATCATTGCTGTGTCTCTAAAACTATGCACAACTCCTGACTTGTCAGCTTACAAGTTTTAAAATAAAACCGTTAAGGTCAATGAAAACTACCAGCAGATTTCATGGTACACACATCTGCCAAAATGTAATACCAGAGAACCAGTATTACATAGCTGATTCACTTCTTCTTATTTTCGTGTCTTTGAAGCTGGTTGGTTATATGATAGTTTCCCATTCCTTTACACAGTCCTTTGCGTTTTTATTGAACACTCCAAGATCCTTTGAGCTGCACTGGTTGGGTAGTAGGGGGCAGACAAGGCAGTGCTGCATTGTATGGTCCTCTTCTCCACATTCACAGGTGGTTTGGCCAGTTTCATAGCCCCATCTGGCCATGGCAGCGTTTGATCGCCCTGTTCCTGTTCTCAGGCGGTTGAGCGTCTTCCACTGGACCCATGGTGCTTCTGAGCCCGGAGGGAGGGCTTCAGAAGGAGGGATGCCCATGTCAGTAGGAGGGGGGTCGTCCTCAAACCTTTTTGTCCATAGTTGGAGTCTGGTTTCTTCCCGTAATGCTATTAGGGGCTAGACATGGCTGAGAAAGCTTCTCCTGGACTTCAGCCATTGGGCCGGGGGTAAATGTCCGTAGAGGAGGTGACGTTCATCACTGGTGGCCTTGGTCATCTCCACTCGGCTGGCGACATCCCGTCTCACATCAGCTGATTCACTGAAACTTAAGAATCATAAATTCCAGACAAATTTCACAAAATCAATGTTCTTACACCCAAACAGAAGTAAAAATGGAGAGAGAACAGATAAGTACACATCTCTTTCTATCAGTGCAAGGCTATTTTGGTTACCAGTACAGAAATTACCAGTAAATTGATTGCATTTCACATGTACTAGTCAGCATCACCTGAGACAAATATTTTCATTGAGGGTCTCTGGGTTTTGACAGGCAGTAAAGTTGTCAAATTTTTGTTTGCCATCAATTTTATACCATTCCATTTGTTGACTGTTGCCGCAAGCTATACTGCCTACAAAATAACAATTTCTCCTGAATTGTTGGCATTCCTTCAAATATTAGCTGTGGATCCTAATGAACGTGAATTGGTGTCAATTAATCCCAGATGAAAAATGACAAAGTCATTCTTTTGCTTGCATCACTTTATCTATATTACTAAAAGTCTGATCCCGACCACTTCCTGTTTTTCTGTTTCATGATTTTAGAAAAAACGCTGCCACTTATGGTTGTGATTTTTGGCCATCTTACTCAGTCCCCCTCCACTGCGCAGGACAAGAAGATTTTTCTCATCGATTAAAAATAAAAGAGTTATTAATGTTTTTAAAATATTGAGATTCTCTCTGCTGCCCCTACTGGTGGGAGGGGGGAGGGACTATAAATCCCAGAAGTGTTGTGCCTCAGTCAGTCTCTGCAAGATGGAGGAAGTGAGAGGGTCAAGCCTCTCAGTCTGAGCTGTGAATAACACTGAACACATGTCTACTAAACTGTGAGTGTGGTTTTACTGACCTTGAGTGCCCTTAATGTGGTTTGAAAATGAAAATGTGGTTGGTTTGATGCAAAAGCACTGCAAATGGTTGGTGGGGATTTGGGTTGAAGTAAAAACACTGCAAATGGGTGGTGGGGGTTTGGGTTGAAGTAAAAGCACTGCAAATGGTTGGTAGGGGTTTGGGTTGAAGTAAAAGCACTGCAAATGGTTGGTGGGGGGTGTTTGTTGAAGTAAAAGCACTGCAAATGATTGGTGGGGTTTGGGTTGAAGTAAAACCATTGCAAATGTTGGTGGCGGTTTGGATTGAAGTAAAAGCACTCCAAATGGTTGGAAGTCTAAACTTGACAATTTCCTGTTTGCACTGTATATTGATATTAGATAAAAACACTACCACTTACAGCTGTGATCTTTGGCCAAATAAAAATGTTATTAGTGTTGAGAAAAATGTTGAGAATCTCTCTCCTGTCAATCACGCCACGAAGTCCACACCTTTTCCGGTGGGAGGGGGGGGGGATTATAAAACCCGGAAGTGTGGGTGTGGCTTAGTCTCCGCATGATGGGGGAGGGAGAGGTCACGATTCTGCCTCGGCTGTGAATCAACTGAACACACTGAATGTCTACTGAACTGTGAGTGTGGCGTTTTGTGGTGGTTTTATGGTGGATTCACCCTGCTTGAAATGGTATGAAACTGAATTTGAATGTGGTGGCCTTTCACCCTGCTTGAAATGGCATGAAACTGTACTTGAATTTGGTGGCTTTGCACCCTGCTTGAAGTGGTAAGAAACTGCACCTGAATTTGGTGGCCGTGCACCCTGCATGAAATGGTATGAAAGTGCATTTGAATTTGGTGTCCTTGCACTGCTTGAAATGGAATTTCATGGAATAGCATTGAGTCAACTGCCAGCCCACCAGCCGTGAGTGAGCTGCCAGCACATCAGGCTTGGGGGACTGAGCTGCCAGCCCAAGAATCCATTTGGCCCACAATGTCCATACTAGCCCTCTGGCCTAGTCCCTTCAGCCCAAAACACCCATACCAGCACTCCAGAACGCACCCCCCCCCCCCTCCCGTGTGAAGTGAAGTAGTCCAGTGTTACCTATTTCTGGGTGCACAAAGGTTATGTCCACAAAGTTGAAACAGGATTCACATTTCACTCGCATATCTCCAAAATTAAAGTAGTGGTGCTGAAATCTCAAAAAGTCATCTCCAATGTTATTTTCAACGTGGACTCTTGGTAAACACGACCCTTGGCAAACACGACCCTTGGCAAACAGGACCCTTGGCATTTCCCTGAAATGATGCTACTTAGAAAAAACAATACTCAAACCACAATTTTTGTCCACATTAAGATCCACAATCTCCGGCAACTGCAATATGGCTTCATGCTTGGGCCAGGACTGATTTCCCCCTTGGAGGTTAAGGTCTCAGTTGTGAAAACTTTAATTATATTAATAATGAACTTGGCACTGAATCTGACACAGTTGCAGGAAGATCCTTCAACGTCTTACTGTGAACTTTACAAAAGAACTTTACACAATCTTTATGAAATTATTTACAAACATAATTCAGTTGATCTACAGATGTTTTTAACAGCATTTATATATAGTACAGTAATTGCTGGACCAATGTATTTCCATTGTTATGTAGTTCCTGCACTACATGTGCAATAAATAAAAGAAATAAATTATTTTATAATAACGGTGATATAGAAATGCAATGAATCACAAATAATTTATATTTGTCTTAAGCATTTGAGGTATGGGGCATCAATAAGTTGAAAACAATAAGTTGCTTTTAAGTGTAATCATTGTTGCAATTTTGAAATGTGGAATTAGATATGAGAATGTACATGGAATTTGATGTAAATGGGTGCAGTGGAACGTTTGGTCAACGAGTAGGCTTTAAGTACTTTTTCCCCAAGTATTAAGAGAGAATTAAAAACAGAGAAGGGTGAAATGGAACCATGAATGACCTTTCAGGAGAGATGGACTGGAGTCTAAATACATACCATGATATATTCATAGACCTCCTAAAACAGAGTGTTAGAGATTAGCTCAAAAGCAAACTCTAGACACCCATTATCAAGATTTTTCCATTATTTACCATTAGATTACAGGATTTAGTGGGCCTTAGGCTCCCTGTTACGTAACAGACTTTTTCCAGAATGCTCCAACTATCTGTCTTGACATTCAGTCGTTATGGTTACAACTCCCACAATTATCTTATTCTTCATACACATCAACCTCCCAATAGACTACAATCTTCATCAATGACTCCCTGCACACGCAAGACCAAGTACCAGTCTTTGCAAATCCTTGTGCATCTACCTTAAAGAAATACGCTAAACATTATCCAATTAGTTTTGCACAAGCGCATTTTCAACTAAGACCGCTTATACTTCAAAACCAAAACCATCACACCCTCACACAATAACCAATCTTTACACATGCTTGGAAGAAAGACCGTTCTATTCTTCAGCACCCATTGTTTACTGTATAAACGTGATATACTTTTCATGCATAATTAAAATACTGTATTTAATGCTAAGAGCTTTATTTACATAGTCACACTCTGTCTGAATCCCAACCAAAATAAGTGTATGTTTTATTTTCAGTTAGCTCTGTAATACAGATAGCAATAGACACAGAGAATAAAATTGAATTTGGGAATGTTGCTAGTTGCTGATATGTTCAAAACAGAACTGCCCATCTAGTCAAGAATTGAGGATTTGAAATATGAACCCCATTTTGCAAAACTCTTTGCCAATTAAGAACCTTTGGAGACGCAAGCGATTATTGATGCTGGAATCTTGAGCGAAACACTAAGTGCAGGAGGAACTCAGCAGGTCCAGCAGCATCTGGCAGGGGATTGGATAGACAATGTTTGGAGTCGGGAGCCTTCTTTGATCTGACCCAAAACGTCACCTGTCGATTCCCTCCCCTGAGTTCCTCCAACATTTTGTGAAGTGAGGACCTGTGTCAGGCAAGAGTGGGCCACCTCCACCAATGTACCAACACAACCCATGACCAATGCTCCAAAATGCTGAGCTGGAATAGAATGTAAAAAACTTTACCCTTAAGGAGAAATAGACAATAGACAATAGGTGCAGGAGTAGGCCATTCGGCCCTTTGAGTCAATGATAGCTTTCAAATCTTGCAGTGGCAGGCCACTTTAGTCCCGTTATGGTTTCATGTTTTTCCTCATAATTTTCATTCACTTATCCTGTGTTTCAGGGCTCACATTTGTTACACCACTTCTCCCCCCCACCCACCATTTCCCAGGATTTCAGCTGGAATTTAAGGGTGCAAATAAATAAGCCAGAATAATTGACAACTGCAGATGTAACTGCTGGAGCTACATTGAGCAATCAAACTACAAATATTCCATTCACCTTTCAACAAGTCTGAAATACTGTGGATTCTATCAGGGCATTGGGAAAATGCAAAACATTTCACCTATCAAAGTACTCAACTGTATCATGTAAGTTGACTACTTTAAATTATTCCAAACATGCTAAAAGGTCCCAAGAAAATTTGCATTCTGTTAAAAAGTATTTGTATTGAGAAACGAACTGTAAGGCAAAAGGCATCATTGTAGTTTTGTCTAACCACTAATTTGGTCCAATATAGAATACTGAATCTTGAATGTATCCCCTCTCATGATTAGATGGGCAGAGGCAAGGGTAGAGGATGTGAGAGGTGGATAGTATACATGGACGCAATAAATGCTTGGATCTCTATATTAATACCAAGTACATGAAGTTTAATTACTTCCATTTCTTATGGGGTTGGACAGGCTAGATGCTGGAAGATTATTCCCGATGTTGGGGAAGTCCAGAACTAGGGGTCACAGTTTAAGGATAAGAGGGACGACTTTTAGGACCGAGATGAGGAAATCATTTTTTACACAGAGAGTGGTGAATCTGTGGAATTCTCTGCCACAGAAGGTAGTTGAGGCCAGTTCATTGGCTATATTTAAGAGGGAGTTAGATGTGGCCCTTGTGGCTAAAGGGATCAGGGGGTATGGAGAGAAGGCAGGGATGGGATACTGAGTTGGATGATCAGCCATGATCATATCAAATGGCAGTGCAGGCTCGAAGGGCCGAATGGCCTACTCCTGCACCTATTGTCTATGTTTCTATGTTTCCATAAGCATTTGTGAGTTGCCATTTTATTCTCTACAGTATTTTGGAAGGCTTAGTTCAAAAAGTTACAGGAATGAAAGGACATCATATTTGTATGTGGACAGATTTGGGAGAACAAAGGGTGAAGTGTATAAATTATGTGTACTTTGAACAATGTTAGATCTCAGTGGTTATTATTTTCACAGGAGGGTATTTGCATTTGGAATATGTAGTTGGCTTGTGCAGTAGTTAGGGATACATTGCAAGCATTCAGAAAGATGCTGGATAAGTTCCCAGTGAAAGATAATGTAACCGTACACAGAAGTGAACAAAGATGTTGGGTGATGTTTCTTGTTTTCACCTTTTTATTAGAACCTGTATTTGGTTGGGTTCAGAGAGAAAGTGCCAAAATATTTTATCTCCCATTAGTTTTTTGTTTAATCCTTGGAGATACCAGGAATTCTGGTGGATGGGGAGCTACTGTTACCTACTTGCCATACGAGTTGATGAACCAAAACAATTTTTATCTTTTCATCCAGCTTTACATTTGCATATTAATAATTTGCTTGAATAATAATGTTGAAAAATGAGTGATGATTAATATCCTAAGTCAATGCATTTTATTCACGATTTGGCCTGTTTAAAATAACATGACTAGAACAATCATTTTCTAAAGAATCACAAGTTAAATGATTCAAAAACGACCTGCAGTATTGACAGTGAAAAGCATTAGACCACAAGAATAGATTGGAATGGAGCAGTTTTGTTTTATTATTTAAAATAAAGAAAATAAAATGCATGTTCACAAGTATTAAATATTACCACTGCGCGCAGAAATATAGTCTGGAACTGAATATAACTCCCTCATAACTTTGTCTGTAGCCACAAGGAGCTCATTGTTTTGTGAGAGCAGCTTCAAATGGATAATTGTTATTCCTTAAATGTTTTTATCTAGATTATTAAATAAAAATATGCAAAATATAGGATAGGGTAAACCTCTGAGTTTATTTCTTGCAACAATGTGATTTTAGGTAGAGGATTGGCTATCGACTGTTAAATGGTTTGGTTTGACTGCTTTGGATTTAACAACATGCAAACATCAGGCGAGTGAAATCGGCAAGTTTTTAATTCAGTTGAAGTGTTTTGTTTGATTTTTAAATGCCAGTGACATTGATAAACTTGCATATATTGCCCATCTCTAATTCCACAAGGAATTCCTTTTGCTTTATAGGGATTGTTTTGATTCACTGAATAACATTAATACCAGTAAACACCAGTGACTCATTTCATCCCATTGTGAGTTTTGGACAAATATTTTTCAATCCATATTTTTATTTCAGTAAATATTTTACCAATTTCCAGAAGAGAAAAGAATAACCATATGGAATACTTTTGACAATTTTCATCAACTAAACAATTGCAAACATTCAACAAGTGATACAAAAAAGTCAAAAAGTGAAAAATTGAAATGCTGGAAATCTAAAATATAGCAGAGAATGACGGATAAAAGAAAAATCAGCATCTGTAGAACGAGAAACAGAATTAACTTTAAAGGCAATAATGCCATGGATTTCTTCATGGAAATCTTGTTGACTTTGCAAATCCAGTCGTGAATCACTTTAAGCATTCTGTTGGGATCCATCTGCCAGTTGTTATAGGGGGTGGGGGGATGTTAAAGTCTGAATCTAGCACAGAAACAGGCTATAGACACAAAATGCTGGATTAACTCAGCGGGACAGGCAGTGTCTCTGGAGAAAAGGAATGGGTAACATTTCAGGTCGAGACCCTTTTTCAGACTGAGTCAGGGGAGGGGGAAGGGGAGATACAGATAAGAAAGTGTAAGGTGAGAACGAGACATCAAAGGGATGGAGATCAAGGAAAATGTAGAATAGCTCATTGTTATCTAGGAGAAGGTAACAACAATGCAAACAAAGATAACATTTAATCAGGGACAGTCAGACTGGTCTGAAAACTGGGAAGGGGGGGGGATGGAGAGAGAGGGAAAGCAAGGGCTACTTGAAGTTGGAGAAGTCAATATTTATACCACTGGGGTGTAAGCTGCCCAAGCGACATATGAGGTGCTGTTCCTCCAATCTGTGCTGGGCCTCAATCTGCCCATCTCAGCTTAAACCCCAGTGGTATGATCTCCTCTCTCTCCATCCCTCCCCCTTCCCAGTTCACCGATCAGTCTGATTGTCCTGTATCTGCAATTCATTCAGAAACAGGCTAATCAGTTTGCAAAGAGTAGGAGTAAACGGGTCCTTTTCCGAATGGCAGGCAGTGACTAGTGGGGTCAGGGCCGGCCTTAAGACGATTGGACCGATTGCTCCCAATTGGGCCTAAGGGGGGCCCCGCACTAATGTTCCATATTTCATACGGAAATACGAATTCTCTTTGTTAAATAAAGATTTTTTTTTTAATTCGCCATCCGGTTTTTTTTTTAAACGAACATGTATAACAACCGCTGCACGGCCATCAGACACAAACGATTTGTTAACTAGTACTGTTAGCACTTCTTAACAGCAAGTAGTTAACAAGTAGTTATACAATGTCATCAATGCATCCATCCACATTACTCAGTAAATGTAATTGTGTTTTAAACAAGTATTAATGACGCTGTGTTCCTTTGAATAATATTCACGCGGCGTCATTAATACTTGTTTAAAACACAATTACATTTACTGAGGAATGTAGATCGATGACACGTTGAGAATTTCTTTAAACTCACCATCATGAGTGAGGGCCCCGGACCGTGAGAAGGGGCTTCTCCCTGGTGTGCAGGTTAGTCATTCACCTACCGACCCACGTTGTGTCACCCTGTGTTTTGCTCTCTCCCTCCCTCTCTCTTTCGCGCTCTCTCTCCCGCTCCCAATCTCGTCTCTCTCTAGCTCTCCCACTCCCTCTCTCTCACCCTGTCGCCTCGGCATTCCCGGAATCATTGACGTTTTGCGGTGGACAAAAATGCTGGAGAAACCCAGCGGGTGAGGCAGCCGCCTGGCCCGCTGAGTTTCTCCAACACTCTGTGTTTTTTGTTTGGCTCTGAAGTTGAAGGTGGCTCAGCGGGACGGGCAGCGGCTCTGGGGAGAGGGTTGCGTTCCTGGTCGAGACCCTTCTTCAGATAATCACAAGTACTCTCACCGACGAGAGTTCAGTTTAGTCTGAAGAAGGGTCTTCTCTCCAGAGTCGCTGCGCTGCATGTCCTGCTAAGTTACTCCAGCTTTATGTCTATCTTCAATTTCAGAGAAATACAATTTCTCACGGGGGGGGCTTATAAAGTCTCTAAACCCCTCTAAACTCCTCTATTCCTGTCTATTCCCCTCTATACACTTCTAAACACATCTGAACCCCTCTAAACATCTCTAAACCGTTTAAACCCCTCTAAACCAGGAGACTGCAAGGTGACTTGGATAGGCTGGGTGAGTGGGCAAATGCATGGCAGATGCAGTATATTATGGATAAATGTGAGGTTATCCACTTTGGTGGCAAAAACAGGAAAGTAGACTATTATCTGAAAGGTGGCCGATTAGGAAAAGGGGAGATGCAACGAGACCTGGGTGTCATGGTACCCCAGTCACTGAAAGTAGGCACGCAGGTGCAGCAGGCAGTGAAGAAAGCGAATGGTATGTTAGCATTCATAGCAAAAGGATTTGAGTATAAGAGCAGGGAGGTTCTACTGCAGTTGTACTTGGTGAGACCACACCTGGAGTAGTGCGTACAGTTTTGGTCTCCTAATCTGAGGAAAGACATTCTTGCCATAGAGGGAGTACAGAGAAGGTTCACCAGACTGATTCCTGGGATGGCAGGGCTTTCATATGAAGAAAGACTGGATAGACTCGGCTTGTACACGCTAGAATTTAGAAGATTGAGGGGGGATCTTATAGAAACTTACAAAATTCTTAAGGGGTTGGACAGGCTAGATGCAGGAAGATTATTCCCGATGTTGGGGAAGTCCAAACAAGGGGTCACAGTTTAAGGATAAGAGGGAAGTATTTTAGGACCGAGATGAGAAAATTATTTTTTACACAGAGTGGTGAATCTGTGGAATTCTCTGCCACAGAAGGTAGTTGAGGCCAGTTCATTGGCCATATTTAAGAGGGAGTTAGATGTGGCCCTTGTGGCTAAAGGGATCAGGGGGTATGGAGAGAAGGCAGGTATGGGATACTGAGTTGGATTATCAGCCATGATCATATTGAATGGCGGTGCAGGTTCAAAGGACCGAATGGCCTACTCCTGCACCTATTTTCTATGTTTCTATGTTTATCAGCTCAAAACATTTTAATAATCTAGTGCACACTAGATATAGTGAAGAACCCAGAATGAAAAATGTGGATTTCATAAGTCCCCAGTTTTCATTCAATTTCTCATGGAAATATAGATTCAAGATTCAAGATTCAATTTAATTGTCACATGTACCAATTAAGGTGCAGTGAAATTTGAGTTACCATACAGCCATACTAAGTAAAAAAGCAAAAACTTTCGTAAACGCAGTACGTAAAATCAAGTTTAACATAAACATCCACCACAGTCCTCACGGTGATGGAAAGCAATAAAGAGCAGTTATCTTCCTCCTTTGTTTACCCATGGTCGGGGCCATGAACCCTCCGCACTTGCCGTTACCGACGATCCGCTGTTCAAGCCCTCTCGTTGGGATGTTCGAAACACTGGCGTCGGGATGGATCGGATCACTCCCGAGTCGGCCGCTTCTTACCGGAGACCGCTGCTTCACGGTGTTAAAGAGCTCCAATACTGGCGATCCTTGGCAAAAGATCCCAGGCTCCATGATGGTAAGTCCGCGCCGCACCCGCAACTTGAAGTACTGGGCCGGTCTCCAGGAAAGCCTGCACCACTCCACGTTGTAGGCTGCAAGGGGGGACGGAGATGCGACACGGAGAAAAATCACATCTCCGTCGAGGTAACAGACTGGAAAAATGTTCCCCCGATCCCTACGCCCCACAGAAAACATACCAAAAGATATTAAAACAAACATTCAAGACGTATTTAAAATGATTTTTTTTTAATGGGAAAAGACCAACTGCTGGCGAGGCAGCCATTACGGGCGCCACCCAGTTGCATAGTACACAAGAAAAATGTGTTACTCCATGTAATACCTGTGCCTTCCCCCTTGTGAAATCACCATATCGAGGATCACATGCTTGTAGTCAGGTGCTATAGAAAGAGTGCCATTGATATTGGCAAATTGACCTCCTTACCATTCCACCAAACTAGGAGTTTGCAGGATCAACCAAGTCTGCCTAAGACATAATATCTTGACATCTATCTATATAACTAAAAGTCTCATTTTGACCATTTCCTGTCTGCGCTGTATATTGATTTTAGAAAAAACGCTTACCATATATTGCTATGATTTTTGGCCATCTTACTTGCAGTCCTCCTCCGCTGAAGCAGCCCCGAGGATTTTTCCGATCAATGAAAAATAAAAAAGTTATGTGTTTAAAAAATCTTGAGAACAGCTGATTGGTCCTCTCGCCTGTCAATCACCACAATGAAAGTAACGCCCCTTCTGGGGGGTGGGGGGAGGGGGTGGGGGCAGGACTATGAAAACCACGGATGCCTGAACGTGAGTCAGTCACTCTGGAAGATCGCAAAAGGGAGAGTCCACAACTGTGATTCTAAGCTGCGAATCAACTGAACTGTGAGTCTGCAATGTACTTGCAATAAATGATTTGTTAGCCCTTAATGACAATGCAATGAGTTGTTTAGCAATTTGGTGGCCTGCACTCTGCTCTAAATGCTATGAAATTGGATTTGGTGGCCTGCACTTTGCTTGAAATGCTATGAAATTGGATTTGGAGGCCTGCACTCTGCTTGAAATGCTATGAACTTGAATTTGGTGGCATGCCCTCTGCTTGAAATGCTATGAAATTGAATTTGGTGGCCTGCACTCTGCTTGAAATGGAATTTCAAGGAATAGCCGTGAGTGAACTGCCAGCCCACCAGCCCTGAGTATATGAGCTTCCAGCCCACCAGGCCTGAGTGACTGAGCTGCCAGCCCAAGAATTAATTCGACCCACAATGTCCATACTAGCCCTCTGGAAACCAGTCTCTTTGGCCCACAACACCCATACTAGTGCTCCAGAAAGTCCCCCCCTCCCCACTGGCCACCAATATTGGAATTGGTGGAGAGGTGGAATATTACGTTGGGGGACCAGCCCTCCCGTGTGAACATGGGACCCAACGAGTCCCACTTAGTCTAGTTATTTATAGCATTTGCCAAGGAGTCTAAGAACTAGCTATCCAGTGGTTAATCATGCATCGTGCTTCAGTTCATAAAGCCAGAGATTTGTACCATTCAGAATATTTATGGTAGAACACTACAGTCACTGGGAACCAATGAAGCTGCAAATTGAATTCTTGTTTAGAGGTATATGCTAACTACCTTGTGCAATGTTTTTTGTTACAGAAAAACTGCATTGTTGCACCTGTGTCAGAAATGATTGTACAAATAAATTATTGTTCATAGAAACTTTAATATGTTTGTACAAGCAGCTTTGATTGCAGTGGGGGGAAAACAACCCCTTCAACCAACTCTACCACTTTATCCAGGAATCATACCGCAGTCAATACAATGCTTGTGATACCAGTTTTATTTTAAAAAATTATGTTTACATTTCTCTTCGAGTTTACATAAACCTTATAATTTCCCACTTAAGGGACAGGTAGGAAATAGCATCAAATGTAATGCATTGCCGTATATAAATAGGCCCCATAGCAGAAGCGTCCACATCGTGGGGCTGGAAGCTGATAGTATCCTGAGCTAATTCTGCTACCACCATCATCTATTGCGGCAAGTGATGGCTTCCACTGTCGCTGGAAGCTTGTGTCCTTTTCAGGATGGATGATGACAGCGAGGCCAACATTTGTAACAAGATGGACACGAAAAGAAGATAGAAATATATATACACACACACACACACACACACACACACACTATATATATATAGTTTAAGAAGGAACTACAGATGCTGGAAAATCGAAGGTAGACAAAAATGCTGGAGAAACTCAGCGGGTGCAGCAGCATCTATGGAGCGAAGGAAATAGGGAACGTTTCGGGCCAAAACCCTTCATCAGACTGATGTGCCGGTGTGTATATATATATATATACACGTATAAGATAATCATCATAGGGAGATATGGACTGAAGCTCCACCCAAAAAAGATCCAAGATAAGAGGTAACATAACGAAACTTACACCTAACTACAGTTTCAACAAATAAATTTCACGTATCATCAAACTCATCTTAATACAACTCTTGTCATCTGTTCTTTAAATCTACTTCCTGTAATTAAATTACAATGTTCCTCTCCACTTCAGCACGTGTGTTCCCATTGCACTCCCCAATGTCGGGCTTCTACTTGAAATCAACTGTAGCAGTTCAAACAAATGTCAGACAGGAAAGTTATTGCTCATTTATCGGTCCAGCAAAACGGACAAGTAACAGGAACATGCCTGTGGAGCCCACTTAGATTCTCCAATTGCATCTTCTATATTACTAAAACTCTGATCTTGACCGCTTTTGGCCCACTGTGCTGCGATTTCCAACAGCATGCCGCCACCTACGGCCGTCATTTTTGGCCACCTCGCTCAGAGGCCCCCTCCGCCTTACGGGTGCGGAGGATTTTTCCCCTCGATGACAAATCAGAGAGATATTAATGTTTTTTTTTAAATCACCATTCTCTCTGCTGCCCCTGCTGAAGGAAGGGGGAGGGACTATAAAACCAGGAAGTGGTGTGCCTCACTCAGTCTCTGCAAGATGGATGAAGCCAAGGGTAACGTCTCTCTGAGCTCTGAATAACACTGAACAAATGTCTACACAACTGTGAGTCCCCTTAATGTGGTTTGAAAATGAAAATATGGTTTGTTTGAAGTAAAAAGGGACTGCTTGTAAATGGTTGTTTGGGTGCTTTGGTTTAAAGTTGAAAGGCACTACTTACTGCAAATGGTGGCTTGGGTGCTTTGGCTTGAAGTTGAAAGCCACTACTTACTGCAAATGGTGGCTTGGGTGCTTTGGCTTGAGGTTGAAAGGCACTACTTACTGCAAATGGTGGCTTGGGTGCTTTGCTTGAAGTTGAAAGGCACTACGTACTGCAAATGTTGGCTTGGGTGATTTGGCTTGAAAGGCACTTCTTACTGCAAATGGTGGTGTGTGCATTGGCTTGAAGTTGAAAGGCACTACTTACTGCAAATGTTGGCATGAAGTTGAAAGGCACTTACTGCAAATGGTGGCATGAAGTTTAAAGGCACTACTTACTGCAAATGGTGTCTTGGGAGCTTTGGTTTGATGTTGAAAGGCACTACTTACTACAAATGGTGGCTTGGGAGCTTTGGCTTGAAGTTGAAAGGCACTACTTACTGCAAATGGTGGCGTGGGTGCTTTGGCTTGAAGTTGAAAGGCACTACTTACTGCAAATGGTGGCTTGGGTGATTTGGCTTGAAGTTGAAAGGCACTTCTTACTGCAAATGGTGGCTTGGGTGCTTTGGCTAGGTTGAAAGGCACTACTTACTGCAAATGGTGGCATGAAGTTGAAAGTCACTACTTCCTGCAAATGGTGGCTTGGGAGCTTTGGTTTGAAGTTGAAAGGCACTACTTACTGCAAATGGTGACTTGGGAGATTTGGCTTTGGCTGGAGGGGGAGGGACTATAAAACCAGGTGGTGTGCCTCACCCAGCCTCTGCAAGATGGATGAAGTCAAGGGTAAAGTCTCTCTGAGCTCTGAATAACACTGAACAAATGTCTACACAACTGTGAGTCCCCTTAATGTGGTTTGAAAATGAAAATATGGTTTGTTTGAAGTAAAAAGGCACTGCCTGCAAATGATTGTTTGGGTGCTTTGGCTTGAACTTGAAAGGCACTACTTACTGCAAATGGTGGCTTGGGAGCTTTGGCTTGAAGTTGAAAGGCACTACTTACTGCAAATGGTGGCGTGGGAGCTTTGGCTTGAAGTTGAAAGGCACTACTTACTGCAAATGGTGGCTTGGGTGCTTTGGCTTGAAGTTGAAAGGCACTACTTACTGCAAATGGTGGCGTGGGTGCATTGGCTTGAAGTTGAAAGGCACTACTTACTGCAAATGGTGACTTGGGTGCTTTGGCTTGAGTGGGTCCCATGGGTCCCACTTAGTCTAGTTCCTCCTATTCTTCCCCTTGGTAAGGAGGCACAAACTAGCAGAGACCGATAAAAAACAACTTAAAGGAAACAGATTACAGGGACTTAACCACTTTTTTCTGTGGCAAAGTCACTTCTCTGCTCCTCTAGTTCTGTAACATATTGCTCCTCAGTCCATGCTCCCACTATAGAGTTTAAATTCTCGGTGCATTTCGATCTTGCAATTGAACTTTCCCCAAGAGCTATAACACTATTATCCTTACAACTAATCCTGTAAACTACACTTACTTAGCATCTTATTATATGAATGTCATGTTGTCCATGCAAAAACTGTTGAGACAAAATGTTGAGTCTTTTTTTCTATTTGGAAAAGCGTCGCTCGACCTTGGAAAAAGCCTACACGATGCTAAATGATATGTTCAGCTGCATCACCACTCTAAGCAAGAACATAATTACTACAAAAATAAATTAAGATTTGACATTTTTTGTCTTCACTTCGATGTCTTACCACTTCACTGTGAATAAAGAGGGCTGCCATGTTAATGGATTTCACTATTGTTTGTGTAGTGTTTCAATTATACAGCATCACTCACTACTTTGGGTTGCACCAAAGCCAATAAAACAATATTCGAGTAATGCAGCAAAATCGATCACAAAAGATGTTGTTCTATCCGATTATTATGCAAAACAGTATTAGGATAGTGTGCCCTTGGGGTTGTTTGAAGCTGAACAGTAACCTGATCTCCAGTACTAACATAAGCAAAGAGAGGCAGCGAAATCCTCTTGTTTTCCCATTGATTTTGAAAGAAGCTCATTAAAAATTAACTGGTGAAATTTAACATGATTTAAGTGTTTATTTGCCAAGAAATTTATCTGTGCTAATTAAGTTAATGGAACTAATTTGGAGGCAGAATGGAACACATTGCCACTACCACAGAGACGGTCTTGTGCTACTCAATGGACACCTGTATCCTGTGATTTCATTTCATCAATACTTGGAAGGTCCCACATTCTACATACTCAGTAGAAAGTGAAATATTGGACAGATTTCATGAGAGTTAAAATGCAGATTATACAGCCAAAAGTCTGGAACAGGTTGTTAATTTTAGACTATAAATAAGAAGAAGACATATAAGGTAGAGATATAATTTCCAATCATTCAGAACCATTAAAGATTTCAGCAGAGTGATGGGAACAGAAGTTAAGGGAAGAAATGCAATGCGCATCCATCTCATCACTCACAAAGGAACTCCCTGAGTAGATGGCAGGTAGATTTGTGGCTTGTCAGCAGAAATTGGCAACTGTCTTGTTACGGGTGTTATCACTAAATTTAGTTTTCCAATGGAACATTTTTAGTGGAATACATGATTATCTTCTCGGAGAGCCTGAATAAATGCATATCTAAGTGACAAGGAGATGATTTCTGCTCTGCAGCTCAATTTTGCAAAAGTTGTCAAACCAATCAATTTGAACTTTGATTTGATCCCAGCTGATTGATTGATTGATTGGTTGAACCTATATGGGCTAGTTACATTTCAATCCATCAATCAGTTTGGATCGAATCAAAGTTTAAAACATTTCATTTGGCAACTTTGGCAAAATTATTTTATGAGCATAGAACTATCAACAAAGTTTTGCTGAGCAGAATATAAGCAATTAGATTGTTTTCAAGCATATGAGTTGTGGCAGAAATAGTGGATACTTAATGTGTCCCACAATCAAGCTTAGTGGGACACTAATTAACCAGAAAAACAGAGTAAATGGGTAGGAAACCCATAGAATAACATTAAAGAAATAAAATAAAATTGTTGCATTGTTTCTAATAAAACAAATACATTGATTATGTACAGACACAAAGTGCTGGAGTAACACAGCAGGTCAGGTAGCATCTTCTGAAGAAGTGTCCTGGCCCAAAACACCACCTATTCATGTTCTCCAGAGATGCTGCCTGACCCGTTAAGTTCCTCCAGCATTGTGTTTTATTGTAAATCAGCATCTGCAGTTCCTTGTACCTACATCAATTCTATACTTGATCAAATAACATACCTCATTAATAAGTGTTTTACTGTGTCCTTCTGTCCATGATATATTTCCTTTCATTAAATTTTAGGTTTGATAGTTTAAACAGATTCCTTTAAAACATTTCACAATGTTTGATTCCATGCTGATAAAATGATTGGCAACATGATCTATTTCAACACAAATCACAGCCTCAACATGTCTATATTTATTGGATTAGGTTAGAGCGGTAAGTGGGTGGATATATTTGAAGTTGTACGTAAAAGGTTGTGTTGTCTACAAAATGTTGTGATTATTTAGAGGTTGGAAATGGCAGCAGTGAATCCCTCAAAATGATTAAATGGAGTGTTCTTCAGCTTAGCTTGTGGGAAAAGAGGGTTGAAGTGGAATGGTGCACAACTCAATGGCTTTAGCAAATGTTGTTTGTGAACAAATTGCCTTCAGAATTCCATGACAAACAAATTAAAACTTTGGTTGCACTTGGCATTCAGCTGTTCAGTCGCGCATGAGAAAGTTAGATGTGCAAGGTGACCAAGATATTTTCTGATGCCTTCATTTTGCAATATACAAATACATATTGGATGCTACAGCTCATGAAATGACCATGTTGCAATTTTTAGAAATGATCTTTGTTATTATATATGAATGCGCAAAGTATAAAGGGCCTGTCCCACTTAGGCGGTTTTTTCGGCGACAGCGGGAAAGTAGGCTGTCACCACATGGTCGTGGGGTGACGCCTGTATTGTCATGAGCGGTCTCCGCAAGTGTCGTAAATTTTTTCTTGTCACCGCTGGGTTTTGAAATGTTCAAAACCTTTCGGCGACAGTGGGCTTGACGTTGCCCGTCTACTCCTGCCGTAGGTTGTCACCAGGATGACGCCAGGTGAGATTGGTTGTCGCCGGGTGATGACCTCGGTGAATTCCATTCGTGACAAACTACATAATCGTACGCCAACAGGCGACAGTACCGGAGTCAAGAGAAATCTTCAGTTGCCTTCATTTGTCGCCGACAGGGTCGGAGCTTGGTGCGGTTGGAGGTAGGTTGGCTTCGGTTGTTGTAGATTGTCGCCCGTGTGATCGAACGTTGTCGTAGGTGTGACCGTAGGTGGACATCCCAAGTCGCGAGGGATTGTGTTGCCAAGCTTGTCGTAGCTTGCCGTCGACCAGGTGGTAGCTTGACGTTGACATTGTCGTTGGGTGGGTCCATTTCGGCATCCTGCTGCGACTGTGACTGTCACCGGCAGTCGCCTAAAAAATCGCCTAAGTGGGACAGGCCCTTTAGAAATAAAGTGAATGAGCTTGAGGCTATGATGTTGCGCGAATTACAGAGACATGGCTACAAGAGGATCAGAGCTGGGAACTGAATATTCAGGGGTATACGTCCTATTAAAAATACAGACAGGTGGATAGAGGGGGGTGGGGTGACATAGAATGAGAAGATGTAGATTCATTGTGGATAGCACTGAGAAAGTGTAAGAGTAAAAAGACCCTAATGGGAGTTATCTACAGGCCCCCAAACAGTAGCCTGGAGATAGAATGCAACTTGCATCAGGAGTTAAAATTGGCATGTGACAAATGTAATGCTACAGTGGTTATGGGAGATTTCAACATGCAGGTAGACTGGGAAAATCAGGTTGGTATTGAACTCCAAGAAAGGGAGTTGTAGAGTGCCTCCGAGATGGATTCTTAGAGCAGCTTGTTTTGGAGCCTACCAGGGAGAAAGCAATTCTGGATTTAGTGTTGTGTAATGAACCGTATTTGATAAGGAAACTCAAGGTAAATGAACTATTAGGAGGTAGTGACCATATTATCATGTTTTGATCTGCAATTTGAGAGGGAGAAGGTAAAATCGGAAGTGTCAGTATTGCAGTTGAATGAAGGGGACTATGGAGGCATGAGGGAGGAGCTGGCCAAAGTTGACCGGAAAGGGACCCTAGCAGGGATGACGGTGGAACAACAATGACAGGTATTTCTGGGAATAATCCAGAAGATGCAGGATCAGTTCATTCCAAAGTGGAAGAAAGATTCTAAGGGGAATTAGAGGCGACCGTGGCTGACAAGGGAAGTCAGGGACAGTATCAAAATAAAAGTGAAGACGTATAATAGGTATGCTGCAAAGCCTACCTGAAGCGTCGCTGAAAATCTGTCGCTGCGTGTGTGCGCGGTTTTGGCGCCGTTTAGAGGGGGGCGGGTTTAAAACGCGATTTTCTCTAGGCTGTTCAAATCGAAGATGTTCAGCCTAGTTCATAGAAACATAGAAATTAGGTGCAGGAGTAGGCCATTCGGCCCTTCGAGCCTGCACCGCCATTCAATATGATCATCCACTCAGTATCCCGTACCTGCCTTCTCTCCATACCCTCTGATCCCCTTAGCCACAAGGGCCACATCTAACTCCCTCTTAAATATAGCCAATGAACTGGCCTCGACTACCCTCTGTGGCAGGGAGTTCCAGAGATTCACCACTCTCTGTGTGAAAAAAGTTCTTCTCATCTCGGGTTTAAAGGATTTCCCCCTTATCCTTAAGCTGTGACCCCTTGTCCTGGACTTCCCCAACATCGGGAGCAATCTTCCTGCATCTAGCCTGTCCAACCCCTTAAGAATTTTGTAAGTTTCTATAAGATCCCCTCTCAATCTCCTAAATTCTAGAGAGTATAAACCAAGTCTATCCAGTCTTTCTTCATAAGACAGTCCTGACATCCCAGGAATCAGTCTGGTGAACCTTCTCTGCACTCCCTCTATGGCAATAATGTCCTTCCTCAGATTTAGAGACCAAAACTGTACACAATACTCCAGGTGTGGTCTCACCAAGACCCTGTACAACTGCAGTAGAACCTCCCTGCTCCTATACTCAAATCCTTTTGCTATGAAAGCTAACATACCATTCGCTTTCTTCACTGCCTGCTGCACCTGCATGCCCACTTTCAATGACTGGTATACCATGACACCCAGGTCTCGCTGCATCTCCCCTTTTCCTAATCGACCACCATTTAGATAATAGTCTGCTTTCCTGTTTTTGCCACCAAAATGGATAACCTCACATTTATCCACATTATACTGCATCTGCCAAACATTTGCCCACTCACCCAGCCTATCCAAGTCACCTTGCAGTCTCCTAGCATCCTCCTCACAGCTAACACTGCCCCCCAGTTTAGTGTCATCCGCAAACTTGGAGATATTGCCTTCAATTCCCTCATCCAGATCATTAATATATATTGTAAATAGCTGGGGTCCCAGCACTGAGCCTTGCGGTACCCCACTAGTCACTAGTTCATTATTAACGAAAAATCGCTGGAAGACCCCGTCACAAAAGCTATTATTAGTTTTAAAGGCCTCGTATAATAGTTATAGTAGTTTAAAAATCAATCTCTAAACCCGCGACCACCGGCAGCTGTCAGGGTCGCATAGAGCAAATAATAGAAGGTAGGCTGCTTATTTTTACATTAAAAAGGGCTTCTTAAGATCCCTTTATACAAAGTTTAATATTGCGAGTAGCTCATTTTGGGCCCATTATATCCCGCAGTATTTTTCTGGGCATTTGAGGGCACAAATCTAGCGCAATGTGAACGTTCTAAACCAGCGCGTTCACAGGATCCCACTAGAAAGCTGATTTAAAATGGACTTTAATTTACAGCAATTGAACACTAAATTCCTTCCATTTGGCCTATAAATTAATGTAAATGAGATTTAAAAATCATGTTTTATTGTGAATTATTTATGAATATTATTTGGACACTTAGGCTATTTAAAAATGTTAATCATTTATTAAGAAATGGATAGATGTTTAGATCTAGTAATTGAAGTTTGAAATTAGCTACACTTGGGTAACTAACTAATTATATGCTTTAATTTCAGGTCATCCAAGTAAGATTATTTTATATTTGTTTCAGAATGGTTCAATCTACGATAACTGAAAATTTCATTCAGTTCTCTTAATTTTTAAGAAGGTTATGGGCTTTTGACTGCACACGATCACAGCTTTTTTGTTATGTCCATAGAAAATCAATAGGGAACAAGATGCTAATTTCCGAGTATGAAAATGGCCATAACTTTTTAAATACTTGAGATATGAAAGTGAATTAGGTGTCAAATTAAACTTATTTTTATGCTTTATCTGATGGGATAAATTACAGGCTTGATTTTTTTAATCTCAAAATTTTGTAACATTGCTACGTATAACATAACAATGATGAGCGAGCAGCCAGAGGATTAGAAAACTTTTAAAGATCATCTAAAAAGGCATACGAGGAGAAAAGGAAGTGCGAAGGTAAGCTAGCCAAGAATATAAAGGAGGATAGTAAAAGCTTCTTTATGAGAAGAGGAAAAAATTAGTTAAGACAACTGTGGGTCCCTTGAAGACAGAAACAGGTGAATTTATTATGGGGAATAAGGAAATGGCAGACGAGTTGAACAGGTACTTTGGTTCTGTCTTCACTAAGGAAGACACGAACAATCTCCCAGAAGTACTAGGGGACAGAGAACCTAGGGTGATGGAGAAACTGAAGGAAATCCACATTAGGCAGGAAATGGTGTTGGACAGACTGATTGGACTGAAGGCTGATAAATCCACAGGGCCTGATGGTCTGCAGCCCAGCGTACTTAAGGAAGTGGTTCTAGAAATCGTGGATGCATTGGTGATCATTTTCCAATGTTCTATAGATTCTGGATCAGTTCCTATGGATTGGAGGGTAGCTAATGTTATCCCACTTTTTAAGAAAGGAGGGAGAGATAAAGCAGGGAATTATAGACCAGTTAGCCTGACATTGGTGGTGGGGAAGAGTCGATGGTTAAAAATGTAATAGCAGCGCATTTGGATAGCAGGAACAGGGTCGGTCCAAGTCAGCATGGATTTATGAAAGGGAATAATGCTTGACAAATCTTCTGAAGTTTTTTGAGGATGCAACAAGTAACATGAACAAGAGCGAGCCTGTGGATGTTGTGTGCCTGGACTTTCAGAAAGCCTTTGATAAGGTCCCACATAGGAGGTTAGTGGGCAAAATTAGAGGGGTGCCGCAAGGCTCGGTGCTGGGACCGCAGCTATTTACAATATATATTAACGATTTAGATGAAGGAATTAAAAGTAACATTAGCACATTTGCAGATGACACTGGGTGGCAGTGTGAACTGTGAGGAGGATGTTATGAGGATGCAGAGTGACGGACAGGTTGGGTGAGTGGGCAGATGTATGGCAGATGCAGTATAATGTGGATAAATGTGAGGTTATAAACTTTGGTGGCAAGAACAGGAAGGCGGATTATTATCTGAATGGTGTCAGATTTGGAAAAGGGGAAGTTCAACGAGACCTGGGTGTCCTTGTACATCAGTCACTGAAAGTAAGCATGCAGGTACAGCAGGCAGTGAAGAAAGCTAGTGGCATGTTTACCTTCATAACGAGAAGAGTTGAGTATAGGAGCAAAGAGGTCCTTCTGCAGTTGTACAGAACCCTGGTGAGACCACACCTGGAGTATGTGTGTAGTTTTCGTCTTCTAATATGAGGAAGGACATTCTTGCTATTGAGGGAGTGCAGCGTAGGTTCACGAGGTTAATTCCCAGGATGGCGGGACTGTCATATGATGAAAGAATGGAGCGACTGGGCTTGTATTCACTTGAATTCAGAAGGATGAGAGAGGATCTTATAGAAACATATAAAATTATTAAGGGATTGGACACGATAGATGCCGGAAACATGTTCCTGATGTTGGTGGTGTCCAAAAACCAGGGGCCACAGTTTAAGAATAAGGGGTAGGCCTTTTAGAACTGAGATGTGGAAAAACTTGTTCACAGAGAGTTGTGAATTTGTGGAATTCTCTGCCTCAGAAGGCAGTGGAGGCCGATTCACTGTATGTATTCAAAAGAGAGTTAGATTGAGCTCTTAGGGCTAGCGGAATCGAGGGATATGGGGAGAAGGCAGGAACGGGATACTGATCGTGGATGATCAGCCGTGATCACATTGAATGGCGGTGCTGGCTCGAAGGGCCGAATGGCCTATTCCTACACTTATTGTCTATGTACCTATCTATGTATCTGTGCATATCATAACATGTTTAATCAGTAGCCATGATTCCATTGCTTTAATTAAGCCTACCACTATATCTTAAAGCAAAAAACTGTATTGATCTTCTGAGGTAACATCAATATTACTTATGGCATTGATCACTTCGCATTTGAACTCTGCTTTTACATTACTTACTACAATCTTGCCTTGTTCAGAATTGTATGACTAGAAATTTGATATTAGATTAACTATAAATTATTTAGTATCTATGCAACAGTTATTTTCTTCACCACCCCCTACCCTCCACAGATGCTGCCTGCTCTCCGGAATTGTCCAATCAAGTACAAGGGCCGCAATCCAACATAGAATCCCCAAAAGATAGAAAATGTAGTCAAACAAAATATTAATGCGTGTGAGAAAGTTAGATAAATTTGAATACAGGCCCGTACAAGTGTAATAGTGTATAGGAAGAGAGGCTAGTCCCAAGTACAACAATGCCAATACCATGGGTACAAAAAACCCACAGTTTAAAATATACATCTGGCAAAGATTGTGGTTGCAACATATAAAGTAGAAACTAAGGAGTGAATATGTCTCACTGGTTTCTTGCTTGTCGATCCTATTGCCAAGCAATACTTGTTTTTTAACGTTACACTGAATGAAAGCTGTTTCCCAATAGTCACAAATCCATTGTATCAACTAGCGCTGACTGCTTTAGCATTTTTCCCCCAAATTAGCTCTAGTAGTTATTTCAGGGAACAGTTTATATGTGGAGAAAATGCGTGGTTTTCTAGCACCAGGTAATTTAAGTGAGGATTTTTATTGCCACTTTGCAAATGTTAAATTTCCTTCCATCTTGAATATGAAGCAACGATTCAGCCTCCAGAACTTCCTCAAGCTACCTATAGGCGGGTAAACCACTCAATTGAATCCGGCAGGGCACAGCTTCCACCAGCTTTGTACGTTATGGTGTATTCTGCCACCAAGAGGGTGATTGTGATGTGGAATACAAATACATTGCTTTAGAAGGTAGGTGCTCTCACAACATTTAAGATTCATCCATCTCGACAAGTATGTGGATCGCCAAAGCAATGTAGGCTATGGACTAAGTGCTGGTAATGGGATTCCCTGGCTACTTTTCCTTGTTTTGTTTAGTTATCTATAAGGATATAAATACAAACTGCTGAGAACATGTGTAGTGTATGATCAAGACTTAAAACTCTTGAAGATTAAATCAGTTCTTAAAATGCAAGACTACATTTCATCCATTAATGTACCAAACTGTAATTTAATTATTCAATCACAATATCTATGAAAAAAAGTTTTAATGTCCTGGCCGATAATAACTGATTGTTTAATGATATGTAGCTTCCATTATAACAACTATGCAAGTAATTTAATAATGAACTATTTAGTTTCCGTTATAAATTGACCTCAATACTGAAGATTAAAATGATGCAGCTTTCAAATATCACTGAATTATAATTTTTCCAATTACCCTGCATGCCTGCCCTCATTCTTTCCATCGGCATCTCACGCAGAAATATGGCGCATCAGGTAGCTAAGACAGAATTGCCCATATTGGAAAGGCTTATACAAACAGCTACAACAGCGAGAAAACGCCGCAAATTCCATTGCTCCCAGACTTTCATACTGCTTTTCCTCAACACATACATTCTCCAACAAATGTGGAATCCTCTGCCACAGAAGGCAGTGGAGGCCAATTCCTGGATGTTTTCTAAAGAGAGTTAGATACAGCTCTTAGGGCTAAAGGAATCAAGGAATGCGAGGGAAAAGCAGGAACTGGTACTGATTTTGGATGATCAGCCATGGTCATATTGAATGGCGGTGCAGACCCGAAGGGCTCAATGGCCTACTCCTACACCTTTTTTCTATGTTTCTATTTTCTATATCACTCTACCATTAAATTGTCTCGTACCCCATACTACCAAGAACCAAAATGGAAAAGGAGGTTGCCATTTCCAACCAATAGGCATTACCCAAGCTTTGACATCTCTTTCTTTGTTCTATTTGTAATTCTACCTCAAAATTACCCTTGGCCTTAGGTAGGCTATCCAATGATTTTTCCTCTTTTGTGTATCATTTTAATTCAGATTTTGCAATAAAAGTAGCACAGCTATAAACTTTCTAATTCATTATGCATGGCCTAAAATTATAACATTCAGGTTCATGTTGGTGAACGAGGACAATAGTTCAATTAACAGTAAACCCTGTAGGACAGATATTAGCCTTGATCACTGTTTCAATGGAGTCAATAAACAGCCAGCAAATCATGATTCAAGAATAAGTTATGGCTGATGTGCATGAATATATACATGAATATGTATGAATACATTACAATCGTGATTGTAATGTATTCATACATATTCACGTATATATTACTGTTGGTGTTGTATCTAAGTTGGGAATGCTGGGTAATAAACCTTTCTCTCGTGATCCAGGCAACCTGCGTGTGAGTTGTTATTCATTCTGCCGTCCGGAATATAACAAAATAGGTGACGAGGATGGGATAGAGTTTGTGAACTCATCCTGCAAGGCTGCTTTGCAACAAGCAGTATTGTTTAACATTTTAAACATTAAATACGGAGTTGTGTCACAGTTGTTTGCAAACTGGACACGATAGGCCGCAGATCCTTCTATACAGGGGACTGTAGTTTAAAACAGCAGCTGTACAAATCGTCGCGAGTTTGTCAGGCTATCTCTATGTTGTGTCTATGTGGCAAGATGCCGTCCTAGGGATTGTATAAGATTGTTTTTTTGTCGAATTCCTCAAGCTGAATAGCCTTTGTACAGCTAAGTTTTAGGTGAATTGTTACACCAGAACAGACAGGAAATTGGGGATTTTTAACAGACTTTAAAAAAAAGAAAAAAGATTACAACACGATGGCTGCATCCACGGGCTACATCGGAAACCTTGGCACTTTTGATAAGAGTAGAGAGCCGTTCACCTCCTACATGCTTTTCATGGCAAACAACATAATGGAGATTAGTGGTGAAGGAGAGATAGTGACTGAAACAAATAAGGTCATTTGTGAACGCATGAAAGCGATTCTGCTCACGGAGATCGGTCCTGAAGTGTACGGCACACTCGTGAATCTCCTTGCACCCATAAAGGCAAAAGACTTGCCGTTTAATGACATTATGGAGAAGTTGGAGGAGCATTTCAACCTAAAGCCTCTGGATATTGCAGAAAGCTATAAATTTGGCACTAGAAACCAGAAGCAGAATGAGATAATAAATGAGTACATTGTTGCCTTGAAAAACTTAACTTTGCACTGTAACTTTGGAACCTTTCTCAGACGTGCACTACACGGCAGATTTGTTTGTGGTCTAGTGGATGAACAACTTCAGTCCAAACTCATGAACACTCCAGATCTTACATTCGAGAAAGCATGCAAGATGGCTACCACAATGGAAATGGCATCAAAGAATGCTCGCGGGTTTTGTCCACCACGGACTGTAGTGGCCGTTTACAGTCACAAGGCAGTGCCCATGGTCAAACCAAAATCAAAGTATGGCGGGGAGCCGAGTTCAGCCAGTTGTTATCGTTGCGACGGTAATCACTCATCCCAATTTTGTCAGTTCAAAATTGCCAAGTGCTATAACTGCCAGAAGAAACCAACAATCTGCGGGAGTCAAGCGACAACACCAGAAAGGAGTTCATAACTTAGAGATGAACCCAGATGGAAATGAATTTGGGTTGTACACCATTTATGCAACCAACATCGATAAGCCTACAACCAGCCAAGGCAAGGACTTTCAAACTAAATTATGGATAAATTAACAGTCAATCGATATGTGTGTTGACACGGCAGCAGATTGTTCGGTCATGAGCAGAGACCTGTACGAAACAAAGTTCCCACAGACATCGTGTTCAAGAAGGAACTGCAGATGCTGGAAAAGCGAAGGTACATTTCGGCCCGAAACGTTGCCTATTTCCTTCGCTCCATAGATGCTGCTGCACCCGCTGAGTTTCTCCAGCATTTTTGTGTACCTTCCCACAGACACCATTGTTTGAGAGTAAGGTCAAGCTGAGAACCTACTCGGGTGAAGTTTTGGAGACATGTAGACAAATGAACTGTAAAGTTCAGCATAATGGTCAGTCAGTAACACTGCCCATCATAGTAGCCAGCTACAGAAATAAACCAACCCTCCTTGGAAAGGATTGGCTGAGTATAATAGAGTTAGACTGGATGAACATTTTCAGTGTCGATTTGTCCAAATCACGTCTTGAAAACGTCATAAGCAAACATGCAAACATTTTTGCTGACAGTGACACGGAAATAACAGGGTACTCTGCACACATTCGACTTAAGCAAGATGTGAGGCCTGTGTATTGTCAACCAAGACCTGTACCATATGCACTAAAGCATCAAGTGGAAGTAGAACTTGACAGGTTAGAGCGGAACGTAGTACTTGCGAAGACAGACCAGAGTAACTGGGCAACGCCAATTGTGGCCGTACCCAAGGCTGAAAAAACTGTTCAACTTTGTGGTGATTACAAAGTCACAATCAACCAAGCCGTTGATGACGAACAATATCCGTTATCAACCTCGCAAGATCTGTACGCAGAACCTAGCGGAGCAAGATTCTTCACTAAACTGGATTTATCTCACACTTATGCCCAACTCAATGTCGACAAGGAAAGTCAGCAGTACTTGACTATCAACATACATAAAGGCTTGTGTTCAGAAACAAAGCTGCCCTATGGTGTGAAATCCTCCCCGAAAATTTTCCAGTCTGTCATGGACAAAATATTACAAGGCATTCCGCACTGCGTGTGCAACCAGGATGATCTACTGATATTCACAGAGGGCATGGTAGAACATCTGGAAATCCTCGAGCAAGTTCTCACACGACTGAACTGCCACAATGTCAAACTGCGAAAAGTAAATGTGCATTTGCGCAGTCAGAGGTGGTCTACCTTGGACTCAAAGTAGACGCCAACGGACTTCGCCCTGTGAAGGCGAAAGTGGAAGCAATAGTGAATGCTCCAAAACCCACCAATGTGTCAGAGCAACGATCATTCCTTGGGATGGTGCAGTTCTAGGCACGATTCCTTTCAGATTTAGGAAACTGTGCTTCTTCTTCTTCTGTCGTATGTATTTTAGACCTGCAGCTCCGTTGAGGCGAGCCAGGCCAAGGTGTCATCGTCCAGGTCAATCAGACCTCGTTCACCATTCGGTGGCCGGTGTGGTTGGGGCAACTGGTGACTATGTGCTCCACTGTCTGTGTTGGGTCCCCCACACACGCAGGAGGGGCTGTCCATGAGGCCCCACCTCTTCATCGCTACTCCATAGCGTCCGATGCCTGTCCTCAAGCGGTTGAGGGTTGTACACTGCTTTTGGGGCAGGTCCTGGCCAGGGACGTCCATGGGGTAATTGATGTAATGGTGTAGCCTAGATGGTTCCGCTGACTTCCACTGGTCTCTCCATCTCGTCTTGACCCAGGCGGCCGTAGAAGCGTCAGCCGGTGTTGTGCAGAGCAGCTCTTGAGCTTGCGTGGCAAAGGGGCGCCGTGACTTCAGGCGCACTCGTCGTGGTGTCTGTGACGATCTGATGCAGGAGGTGGGATTCACTAGTCTGTGCCTTTCGAGAGAGGGCCAGCGTGGCTGCTTCTCGTCTGATGTTGGCCGTGGCGATGCCAGCGAGGACGGGCAGTTGGTTTACTGGGGTGGCTCGTAGGCATCCGGAGACAGTCCGCAGGGCGCTGTTGAGGGCAGCATCCAGCTTCTTGGCATGAGGGCTACGGCACCAGACCGGGGTGCAGTAATCAGCGGCTGAGAACACCAGGGCCACTGTGGACATGCGCAGTGTCTTCGTCGTGGCTCCCCATGTGGTGCCGGCTAGGCGGCGTATCAGTGCGGCACGGGCGCTTGTCTTTGCCTTGGCACCTTCCAGGTGTTGTTTGAATGACAACGTTCTGTCGAGCTTCACATCGAGGTACGTGGGGACGGGCTGGGACCGTAACCGGGCGTTATCCACCATGACGTTCATCTCGCGAGTCGCTTCCCTGTTGTTGAGGTGGAACATTGACGATGTTGTCTGACCCATGCTGAGCTTAAGGCGCCAGTTCCTCAGGTATGAAGACAGGATGTTCATGTCTTCAGAGAGGCCCTCTTCTGCTGCTTCCCAGGATGTATTGAGTAGGATGGCCAGGACATCAGCATAGCCATACTTCATTGACTGGGTTGCAGGCAGGTCATGGATGCAGATGTTGAACAGCATTGGTGCCAGCACTGAGCCCTGAGGGACGCCGTTCTTAAGTTTCCTCACCCTGCTGCATTGCCCGTTGCTGGTGTGTAGCCTGAAGCTGCGGTTGCTCAGCATCTCTATGATGAAGCTCACCATGTGCTTGTCTGGGATGGTTTCCAGAAGCTTCATGTGTAGTCCACGCAGCCAGACAGTACACTAAAGCCACTACATCATCTGCTACAAAAATATGTGAAATGGACGTGGGGAAAGTAACAGCAACGTGCATATGACATCTGTAAGGAAAACTTGACGTGACAAATTCCTTGTTCACTACGATACGACACGCAAGATGAAACTTGCTTGTGATGCTTCAAGTTATGGTGTAGGTGCAGTGATCTCCCACGTAATGAATGACGGACAGGAAAAGCCTATTGCTTTTGCATCCCGCACCCTGTCATCGAGTGAACGCAACTATGCGCAGATAGAAAAGGAAGCACTCAGCATCGTGTTCGGAATCAAGAAATCCATCAGTTTCTTCTCGGCAGATCATTCACCCTAGTGACAGATCACAAACCACTACTAGTGATACTTGGTCACAGGTCAGCTATACCTTCTATGGCAGCAACAAGGATGCAACGCTGGGCAATTTTGCTGTCCCAGCATGACTACAAGGTTGAGTACAGAAGGTTGAGTTGGCGGCGCTGGCTTAACAGCTGCGGCCCACCTGCAGTCCGTCTGTTTTTTTCTTTCGTTTTGTTCCTTGTCATGTTTTAGTTAATTTTGTTTTATTAAGTTGTGTATGTGTGTGGGTGGGGTGGGAGAAACATGTTTTGGTCTCTTCCTTCGGGGGATGCGACTTTTTCTTCGGTCGTATTCCCCGTCTCCGTCTGCGCCGAGGCCTAATGGCGGAGCTGGCGACATCGGAGCTGTAGCAGCAGCAGCGGCAGCAGCGGAGACCTGACTCGGCCCCGAAACTGTGGCGGCGGCGGCGGCAGCAGCGGAGACCGGACTCGGCACCGAAGCTGTAGCAGCGGCAGCAGCGGCAGCGGAGACCTGACTCGGCCCCGAAACTGTGGCGGCGGCAGCAGCGGCAGCGGAGACTGGACTCGTCACCGAAGCTGTGGCGGCGGCTGCAGCGGCAGCGGAGACCCGGCTCGGCCCTGGGGCTGTAGCAGCAACAGCAGCGGCAGCGGAGACCCGGCTCGGCCCTGGAGCTGTAGCAGCAACAGCAGCGGCAGCGGAGACCTGACTCGGCCCCGAGGCTGTGGCGGCGGCAGCAGCAGCAGCGGAGACCCGGCTCGGCACAGAAGCTGCGGTGGCGGCAGCAGCAGCAGCGGAGACCTGACTCGGCCCCGAGGCTGTGGCGGCGGCAGCAGCAGCAGCGGAGACCTGACTCGGCCCTGAAGCTCTAGCGGCGGCAGCAGCAGCAGCGGAGACCCGGCTCAGCACAGAAGCTGCGGTGGCGGCAGCAGCAGCAGCAGCGGTGGAGACCCGACTCGGCCCTGGAGTTGCGGCGGAGGCAGCAACCACCCGCGGAGTTTGAACCGTCGCCTCGGCGCAGAGGGAGAACAAAGGGGGAAGAGACAGAGACTTTAAGATTTTGCCTTCCACCACAGTGAGGAGGTGTTTGGTGAACTCACTGTGGTGGATGTTAAATTTGTGTTGATTGTGTGTTTTTGCCATTTTTAAAAATTATATGTATGACTGCAGGGAAACAAAATTTCGTTCAGACCGAAAGGTCTGAATGACAATAAAACGAATCTAATCTAATCTAATCTACAGAAGCTCCAAGGTCAACGCAGTTGCAGATGCGTTGTCCTGGTTGCCCCATGAGAACTCTGACGTGGGAGGTGAGAACTCAATCTACACAATCGTGAGCGCGAGGAGAAAGTTCTTCATCGTGAGCACCGGGATCAGAAACAGTGCGTCTGTGCGTTGACCGCAGCTGCTTTCATCCAGAGCCGGGGGGGGGCGGGGCCACGAGCCAGGTGGGCCAAGAGCAAAGGCATTGTGACGTCATCAGCTCGGTTTGATTTTAAAACACTTTCTTTGAATTTAAAACAATTTTAGTAAAAAAACTCGGGAAATAATTAACCGAATTTTCAGATGAGGTGAATTTTGAAATCATGACGTAAATCTCTACCAGAATATGTAACAGATTTCACAAATAATTAACCCATTCCTTGCAGATTATTATTGTGTATTGTATTCAAATTTATTGTCATTGTATCAGTTAGAGACAACAAAATGAATTTCCCTTACAGGCAGTATCATAAAAATAAAAATAAATAAATAATAATAAATAATAAAACATATTAAAAATAAAATAGAATTTTAGTCTAAGGAATTATTTGAGGTTTTACAGATATGAATGGGAATCGAATGGAGAGATAGAGATCATCTAGTACTGATGGTTGGGACCTCTCAGACACAGGGAAGAATGAAGCAGGGGGTGCAAGAAGCATGATTTGGAGTCAGCCATTTGGAGTGAGATTGAGCACTGCATTTTTTTTAAATTCACCTCTCGTCCATAAATGCCAATTACTGCTCATTTTAAATTAAATATTTTTGTGAACCAAAGTGATTAAAGGTAAAGAGGGAAAGACAGGTGTTTGGAGTAGGGTCATAGATTAGCCATGATCTCACTGAGTGGTAAGGTATTTAAAGTAACTACACTTTGGTAAGGTATTTAAAGTAACCTCTCTCTACTTGTGTTTCCGAGTTCAGTTTGATGATACCTCAGGAGTGATATTTGTTACAATTGAGGTGGAACGGCATTTATAGTTGCTGCCCCACATCTCCAGTTCGCCCTGACCTCTAGTGTTAACTGTGGGGGTTTCCACATTCTTCCTGTGACCACGTACATTTGCTCTGGCTGCTCCAATTTCATCCCACATCCCAAAGTTCAATAAATAGGTTAATTAGTTTAGTTTGGAGATACAGCGCAGAAACAGGCCCTTCGGCCCACTGAGTCCACGCCAACCAGCAATCCCCACACATTCCGACACACACTAGGAACAATTTACAATTATACCAAGCCAATTAACCTACAAAACTGTAAGTCTTTGAAGTGTGGGAGGACTGAAGATCTTGGAGAAAATCCACGAGTACATTCAAACTCCATACAGACAGCACCCGTAGTCAAGATCGAACCCGGGTCTCTGGGGCTGCAAGTGCTGTAATGGGGCTGTCCCACTGTACGAGCCAATTCAAGAGTTCTCCCAAGTTTCCCCCGATTCGAACTCGGAGAATTACGGTAATAGCCGCTCGTAGATGCTCGGGGCTCCCGTGGACATTTTTCAAAATGTTGAAAAATCTTCACGAGTCTTCACGAGCTTACCGCGTTTCCCGAGTACCTGCCGTTAGCGTTACGAGCTGCTAAGAGACGTCCCGAGCTCCGACGTACCTGCCACGTACATTCTACGTGCTTACCACGAGTTTGATTTTTTTTTTTAAACTTGGGAGAGCTCTTGAATTACCTCGTACAATGGGACAGCCCCTTCAGGCAGCAACCGCTGCACCACCATGCCACCCTGGCCACCGTAAATTGCCGCTGGTGGTAGAATTTGGGAGGAGTTGAGGAAATGTGTGATGAACAAAATAGGATTAGTGTAGAAGGGTGCAAGATGGACGATGTGGACTCAATGGGCCAAAGTTTGTTTCTATGCTGCATGACTAATGACTTCTTCCAAGTACAAGCCTTCATTTCGTACGTATGGCAGTGCCTAACCATTACTACTGAAAATATTCAACTGCCTAATTACCTGCGAAGTGAACGAAAAAGCGTTGAGTTTTCAGATTGCTGGCTTTTCATCAGACCTGGAAAAGCAAGCTTTACAACATAGAGAAATGGAAGGGGGAAAAAAAGTGATGGAGTGGAAGGTAGAGGAAATGAAAGGATGAAACAGATGACAGCTCTAATCAAATTGTAATGGAACTAATAAAGAAACAAGAGAAGGCTCTCGAAGAGGTGCATGTGGGAGCAGAGATTCATTTTCTGAAACATGGAGTCTGGAAGTTCAGAAAATACAAGGGAACAGGAGACTCAATGTTAAATTTGTGGTGGTAGAAGCAGTCTGCATTTCAAAATACAAGCCATCACAAGTAAGAAACTACAGTGCAGTAAAAGCATACAGTGATCATTACTAAAATTAGCAGAAGTAACTTCAAAAAATAAATTTGACAACAAAAAAAGTCTGCTAAAAGCACAGAGCTAAACAGAATATTGCAAAGTGTACTGCAGTGTCAAAAGTAGCTGTCAAGAATCTTGTTGACTACCACTCTTCAGCTGAAATTCTTGTGGCATAACTCACTGTCGATCAACAAATTCTTCAGAGTTCCCTTATGCACCAGTAAATGGTCCATAAGGGAACTGTGCAGGAGCTTTTAAAAGAATGTAACACACCAAAACGCAATAAGCTAAAATGTTATATCATTTTATTACCACAGTGGTGAGAACAAAACTTACAAGAAAATCTGTCATTCACCCTAATAGTGCATGTCAGCGTTTGATCTCCACATGAAAAAATACGTCAAATCACATTGATGCAATGAATTTTGTGTAATTAATTACGAGTTCTTCACTTCTCTGAAGATCCATAACAATCACTGGATGTAATTTGCAAAAGACACTTTAAAGGCGATTACACAGTTTTACATTGCAGCATGCTACTTTTCACCTGGAAGTCCCATACAAAGTAGAAATACGCTGTCAGGGCTCGAAATTAGCGGTTGCCCGGGTGCCAATGGCCACCCAAAGTGCCGCCGGGCAACCTAAATGGCGAGTCATTTTGCCCAGCTTGGCACTGCAGATACTGGTTTATACCGAAGATAGACACAAAAAACTGGAGTAACTCAGCGGGGCAGGCAGCATCTCTGGAGAAAAGGAATGTGACTTTTTGTGTTGGCGGCGACGCAAAGATAACTGCGTGGACAGGGACGGCCAAGGCAGCGGGGCGATGATGCCGGTGTTGTCCGAGGAGCGCTAATGTTCCTTCTTCTCCAGCTCCCCCTCTCTCTCTCTCTCTCTTGTACGCCCCATCCACCCCCCTTATCCTGGGACCCCTCCTCTCCATCCCGCATTGATCCACATTCCCGCCTCTATTCAGTCCTCACTGACATCTCCTGTGCTCCCCTCCCCATCTACCTCCCCTCTCCCCATCTATTCATCCTGCACTGATCACCCTATCCACCTCGCATTGATTTTCCTGCCACTCCCCATCCATCCTACACTGGTCCCCCAATTCATCCTGTACTGACCCCCCTTCCCATCTATCCTGCACTGCTCCCTCCATTCATCCTGCACTGCCCCCCCTATTCATCCTGCACTGATCTCCCGATCCATCCTGTACTGATCCCCCTCCATTTATCCTGCACCGATCCCCCCATCCATCCTGTAGTGATCTCCCCATTTATCTTTTACTAAACCCCTCATTCATCCTGTACTGAACCCCCTATTCATCCTGCACTGATCTCCCGATCCATCCTGTACTGATCCCCCTCCTTTTATCCTGCATCGATCCCCCCCATCCATCCTGTAGTGATCTCCCCATTTATCTTTTACTAAACCCCTCATTCATCCTGTACTGATCCCCTCATTCATCCTGTACTGATCCCCCTTCATCCTGTAGCGATCCACCCCATCCATCCTGTAGTGATCCCTCCATTCATCCTATACTCATCCCCTCATTCATCTTGTAGTGCTTCCTCCATTCATCTTACACAGACCCTCTGATCTACACTTTACTGATCTCCCCATTCATCCTGCACTGATCCCCCGTCCATCCTGTAGGGATCCCCTATCCACCCTTTAGTGATCCCCCCCCCCCATCCATCCTGTAATGACCCCTCCATTCATCCTCCACAGACCCTCCAATCCACACTGTACTGACGCTCCCATTCATCCTGTACTGATCCCCCCCATTCATCCTGTGCTGTGCCCCCCCCCCCCATCCATCCATCCTGTACTGATCCCCTCATTCAATAGGAATGGGGGGATCAGTCTGAAGAAGGGTCTCGACCCGAAACGTTGCCTATTTCCTTCGCTCCATAGATGCTGCCTCACCCGCTGAGTTTCTCCAGCATTTTTGTTAACACCCATTCATCCTGCACGGACCCTCCCATTCATCCTGTACTGATCCCCTCCATCCATCCCGTACTGATCCCCCCATTCAACCCCACTGACATCCCCCGCGCTCTCCCCTCACAATTTTACTTACTCCAACCAACATGCACTAATTCCCCTGCCTCAATCCATCCATTCCGCACCGATTGCCTTCTTAACCCCCCCCCCCCATCCATCCCGCACTGACACACACACACACACACACACACACACACACACACACACACACACACACACACACACACACACACACACACACACCCACACACACACCCCGACCCTATTGTGCTGGAAATGTCTTCAGAGCGAACATTGACTATGTTTGATAACGGAATGCAATCAAATGTGTTTTAATTCTCAATGCTATTATTTGTTTTAATCCATAAAGATGGATTAATTAAATTGTGAACACGTGAAACATTAAAACCGCAGTGTTCGATTGTCACTGCTACCATTGACAAGTTATTACAGAATTCATTTTAACGGCAAATCGATGCTCTTAATATGGAGTATCAGTACTGTAGTAATTTAATGAGCAACATTCATAACTATACGTTGGATTTATCCAGGTTTTATTTCTACAGTTGGTCATAAACATCACAAATTTTGTCAGGAGGTATGTCATTTGAAATGCTAATGTTAATTCTGAAGTGGGAATGATGGAAACAGTGTTTATCAATAAAAAAAATTTAAATCTGGTGCGTACAAACTGAGTATCTTCATTTCTGTTCACAACATACATCTAATCTGAATGTCCGGTAATGTGGTGTTTTGACACCTTTAAACATATTACCAAAAGAACATTTGCTGCAGTTATATCCTTTGGCCATCAGTTAGTGTAATGTTTAACCTGTCAGATGGGTATAATCGGTTTTAACAGCTATTATCATAAAATGCCTTTAGAAATTTCCTTGCAACCTGTATATTTTGTTATGGATAAATTATGTGGGAAGCGAGTGTTTCTGTGCCAATAGCAATAATGACCCATGCTATGGCCATGTCATGATAATTTTCGGTCCTTCACAGATAACATGCTTGCATCAATCTGCAGTGTGCATGGTTAAGCATATATGTTACTATGGTCCAGGATTTATTGACACAGGTGGAACATACGCTTAATAATCCAACCACATTTTTGTTTGGAAGTGGAAGAAATAATAGTAATTGCATTCATTGCAATGTGTAAAAAGAGTTGAGATTCTGTATTATAATTCAGCTGCATGTCATTGTGGTATATATCATGTCTTGATTGGTGAATATGTTTAGTTTGTGACTTTATTTGAAGCAGAAATAATATGTGAATGCTTCATTGAGCAAAATTCCGACTGGGTAACTACGCACTTTGTCCGAGCACATTATCGCACGCGTCATGCAAGCCGTCTTAAATGACCACCAAAACTGACATTTGGCAACCTAAAAAGGTTGCCCGACTGGCAACAGGGAAAAAAAGTTAAGTGAGAGCCCTGACGATACACTCATAACAGACCATATGGGGAAATTGGTGTCCATTAGTGACGATTATTTACTATAACCGAGCAAGGGATTTTCATTGTCTGCAGTAGAATTTTCTATGTCTATGTTTCTAAATAAAAAGAACAGCAGATGGTGGTTAATACACTAAAGGACACAAAGTGCTGGAGTAACTCAGCAGTTCAGGCAGCTCTGGAGAACATGAATAGGTAACATTTCAGGTTTGGACCCTTCTTCAGACAGATTCAGTCAGAGAAACATAGAAAATAGGTGCAGGAGGAGGCCCTTCAGCCCTTCGAGACAGCACAGCCATTCGTTGTGATTATGGCTGATCGTCCCCAATCAAAAACCTGTGCCTGCCTTCTCCTCATATCCCTTGATTCCACTAGCCCCTAGGTGAGCAGGAGAGTGGGGTTGTTTGCAGTTGCAGAGGGAGGGGGCAAGGGTGGTACAGTTCCCAGTCTCAGCTCCTGTCCAGGGGGGTGGCCGGAGACGTCAGGACCAACGGGACACCAACCCCCAGGCCCACCAGGCCCACTGCAAGCACGGAGATCCCAGAGACCCACAGCCAGCAGCAACTCCAGCCCAGCCCCGCTCCAACTCCAGAGGAACACGCCGGGGCAGAAGCTGATGGTGTGCAAGGTACGTCTTGTTCTTGGGGTGGCGGATGAGGGGGCGCAGCTCGGGCTGTGGGCGAACTGCCACTTGTCGCCGTAGCGGCCCATCGGGGAGAGGATTCCTCTGGAGTTGGAGCGGGGCTGGGCTGGGCTGGAGTTGCTGTTAGCTGTTGGCCTCTGGGTTCTCCGTGCTTGCAGTGGGCCTGGTGGACCTGGGGGTAGGTGTCCCGTTGGTCCTGACGTCTCCGGCCACCAAGATTGGCTCGGGAGACGAACTTGGAACATCGCGGAAATGACAAGTAAACGGCAAACTTGTCATACCCGTGGGAACTCGGTTAAACTCTTGATCATACACTTGCAATCTCGTACACAACCACGAGTCTTTCACTCGGGGTACCTCTTGTCTCAACTCGCAACGTGAGAACCAGCCTTAACTCTCTTAAATCCATCCAGTGACTTGGCCTCCACTGCCCTCTGTGGCAGGGAATTCCACAAATTCACAATTCTCTGCGTGAAAACGTTTTTTCTCACCTCAGTCTTAAGTGGCCTCCCCTTTATTCTAAGACTGTGGCCCCTGGTTCTGGACTCACCCAACATTGGGAACATTTTTCCTGCATCTATCTTGTCCAGTCCTTTTATAATTTTATATGTTTCTATAAGATTCCCCCTCATCCTTCTAAACTCCAGTGAATACAAGGACATCCAGGTCTCGCTGCACCTCCCCCTTACCTAACCCCATTGAGATAATAATCTGCCCACTTGTTTTTGCTGTCAAAGTGGATAACCTCACATTTATCTATATTATATTGCATCTGCCATGCATTTGCCCACTCACTCAACCTGTCCAGGTCATCCTGCAACCTCCTAACATCCTCTTCACAGTTCACACTGCCAACCAGCTTAGCGTCATCCGCAAAATTACTAGTGTGGTTCCTAATTCCCTCTTCCAAATCATTAATGTACATGGTAAACAGTTGCGGCCCCAGCACGGAGCCATGCGGCACTCCATTCGCCACTGCCTCCCATTTTGAAAAGGACCCGTTCACTCCTACTCTTTGCTTCCTGTCTGCCAACCAATTTTCTATCCATGTCAACACCCTACCCCCAATACCATGTGCTGTAATTTTAGTCACCAGTCTCCCGTGCGGGACCTTATCAAAGGCTTTCTGAAAGTCTGGATACATACATCCACTGGCTCCATTTTACTTGTCACATCCTCAAAAAATTCCAGAAGATTACTCAAGCATGATTTCCCTTTCATAAATCCATGTTGACTTTTACTGCTATCCAAATGCCCCATTATTACCTCTTCAATAATTGACTCCAGCATCTTTCCCACCACCGAAGTCAGGCTAACTGGTCTGTAACTCCCCGTTTTCTCTCTCGCTCCTTTCTTGAAAAGTGGGATAATAGCTATCCTCCAATCCACAGGGACTGATCCTGAATCTATTGAACATTGGAAAATGATCACCAATGCGTCCACTATTTCTAGAGCCACCTCCCTGAGGACCCTGGGATGCAGACCATCAGGTCCAGGGGATTTATCATCCTTCAGTCCCATTAGCCGACCCAATACTATTTCTCGCCTAATGAAAATTTATTTCAGTTCCTCTACCCCCTTAGATCCTCTGTCCTCCAGTACATCTGGGAGATTGTTTGTGTCTTCCTTAGTGAAGACAGATCCGAAGTACCTGTTCAACTCTTCCGCCATTTCCTTGTTACCCATAATAATTTCACCCGTGTCTGCCTTCAAGGGACCCACATTTGACTTTGCTACTCTTTTTCCCTTAACATATCTAAAGGCCCTGACCCACTTTCCCGAGTTACTCACGAACTCTCCGGAGTTTTCCCCTTGATTCGCTCAGGGAATGTCCGTAGCGAGTCCGTAGGAGTCCGTAGATGTTTTGTAGCAGCTCGTAATTCCAGCCGTAGGTACTCGGGGCATCAGGTAAGTCGGGGCGTTTTTTCAACATGTTGAAAAATGACCATGAGTTAAAAAAATAGCCCTGAGTATCAAGGGGAAAACTCTGGAGAGTTTGTGAGTAACTCGGGAAAGTAGGACAGGGCCTTAAAGAAGCTTTTACTGTCCTTCTTTATATTCCTGTCCTGCTTCCCCTCCTACTTCATCTTTTCAGCCCGTATTGCCCGTTTTGTTTCCTTCAGTTGTCCTATGAAAGTTTCCCAATCCTCTGGCTTCCGGCTACTCTTTGCTGTGTTATACATCTTTTCTTGTAGGTTTATTCTATCCCTAACTTCTCTTGTCAGCCACGGTTGCCTCCTACTCCCCTTAGAATCTTTCTTCCTTTTTGGAATGAAATGACCCTGTGTCTTCCGGATTATGCCCAGAAATTCCTGCCATTGCTGTTCCACCATCATTCCTGCTAGGATCCTTTTCCAGTCTACCTTGGCCAGCTCCCCTCTCATGCCTCATAGTCCCCTTTGATCAACTGCATCACTGACACTTCCGATTTAACGTTCTCCTTCTCAAATTGCAGATTAAAACTAATCATATTATGATCACTATCTCCAAGCGGTTCCTTTACCTCGAGTTCTCTTATCATATCTGGTTCATTAGACAACACTAAATCCAGAATTGCCTTTTCTCTGGTCGGCTCCATTACAAGCTGCTCTAAGAATCCATCTCGGAGGCACTCGACAAACTCTCTTTCTTGGGGTCCTGAACCAAGCTGATTTTCCCAGTCTACCTGCACATTGATATCCCCCATCACTACAGTGGCATTACCTTTGTTACATGCCAGTTTTAACTCCTGCTGCAACTTACACCCTACATCCGGGCTACTTTTTTGGGGCTTGTAAATAACACCAATTAGTGTCTTCTTGCCTTTACAATTCCTCACCTCAATCCACAGTGACTCTACCTCGTCAGTCCCTATGTCTTCCCTCGCAAGGGTCTAAATTCCACCCCTCACCAGCAGAGCTATCCCCCCTCCTCTGCCCACCTGCCTGTCCTTTCTATAGGATGTATAACCCTGAATATTAAGTTCCCAGGCCCGATCCTCCTGCAGCCACGTCTCAGTAATCCCCACAATGTCATATCTAACCACCTCTAACTGAGCCTCAAGCTCCACTACTTTACTTCTTATACTTCGCGTATTCATATACAATACTTTTAATTCCTTACGCATCTCACCTTTCACATCGATCCCTATTACACTTGGCCATACTCTCCTATCCCTTTGTGAGCTTCCTTTCCCGTTAATTCTGGGATCATTAACTATCCCTTTACTCTCTTTCCCTTTAACTCCCTTTGACTATCCCATTTGACACCCGCTTCTCCCCCCCCCCCCCCTCCCCCCCCCCCCCTCCCCCCCCCCTTATTTAGTTTAAAACTACCTGCGTAGCAGTGGCAAACCTGCCTGCCAGAATGCTGGTCCCCCACCTGTTAAGGTGCAATCCGTCCCTTTTGTACAGTTCCCCCTTACTCCAAACCAGATCACAATGGTCTAAGAATCTAAATCCCTGCCCCCTGCACCAGTTCCTCAGCCACACATTCAGGTCCTGTATCTCCCTGTTCCTGCTCTCGCCAGCACGAGGAACTGGAAGCAAACAGGAGATAACAACCCTGGAGGTCCTGCTTTTCAGCATTTTTCCGAGCTCTCTAAAGTACGCTGCAGAATATTCATCCCCTTCTTTCCGACATCGTTTGTGCCGACATGCACTACCACTTCCGGCTGTTCACCTTCGCCCTTGAGGATTTTCTGCACTCTGTCCGTGACATCCTGGATCCTGGCACCAGGAAGGCAGCACACCATCCTCGAATCCCGTCTGTTGCCGCAGAAACCCTTGTCCGTACCTCTCACAATGGAGTCTCCAACTACCACGGCATTGCCTGATGTTGGCCTCTTTGGTTTTGGCTCAACAGCACTTTTTGCTTCGCAAGCCAGTCCGCCGCTCAGTGTGTTAACGTCTTCTGTCCCGACAGCTTCTAAGTGGGTGAACCTGTTCACAAGAGGTACAACATCCAGGGGACGTTTGCATTCCATGTTTCCTTCCCTTTCTCACCGTCACCCACCTTCTCTCTTCCAGTACCTTAGGTGTAACAATCGTACTGTAGGACTTGTCGAGGAACGACTCAGTTTCTCGGACGAACCTGAGGTCATCCACTTGCTTCTCCAGTTCCCCAACCCGGTCCTTCAGGAGCTGTACCTGGATGCACTTCTCACATTTGTAGCAGCCAGAGGTGTCCGTGACCTCCCACATACTGCAAGCATCGCAATGAATCAGCTTGCTTGACATCTCCTTCTTTCGTCTCTCCCTCTCCAGCGTTTGGTGTGGAGTCCTCCCTCAGCCTCCTCCCTCAGCCTCCTCTCTCAGCCTCCTCGCCGAAGACTCGCAGCAAAAGACTCGCATTTTTCTCACAGGGCACTTCCCTCGACAGGGCGGCACCCAAACAGGGCCACTCCTCTTGAGCAAGTCTTGCTTATATCAGATGCTAAATTGCCTAATTTTCCAATCTTCCCATCTAATTGTTCAGCCAATTCCCACACTCCTAACTTTCCTTCCTCTGATGAGCTTAGAAGTATGTGCTTTGTCCGACCTGCGCTCAAAAGAGTCTGCTGAGTTATTCCAGGACTTTGTGTCGTTTCACATTAAAACTAGGCGTCGATGCCACTGGTCTGTACCAGCGAGCCCTTCTTCACCGGCTACCGCTTGATGCGGCTGTTGTTGCAGCTTACGTTGTAGTTCCTGCCAACAAAGCTTCCTTCCTTCAAGCTGCTACAATGCCAGGACGTGCTCGCTCTCTGTGGAGTTCCCTCCCTCCTCACCGGCTGCCACCTCGTTCCCTTGGCCATCGCTTTGTCAGCTCCCGCCTCCAATGCCACCACCTCCTCCATCTACCACCCTGTTGTCCACTCCACCACTCCCCCCTTCACTCCCATCTCCACCTTCTCTCCCACAGTTGATGCCGGCATCTTCCAAGGTAGGAAATGTCGGCAACTCCAGGGGAGGATGAGGAGGCTGCGGAGTTGGAAGGGGGATGGGAGGGGGGGGGGAGGAGAGGCAGAGTGTCATAGCAATGGAGAAAGGGGAAGCAGTGGAGGAGGAGGGGGGGGGAGCAGACAAAGTGAAAGACAACAGGAAGAAGCAGCAATCGGTGAGAGGGGAGGGGGCTCCACTCTGATTGGGTGCATCCTGTCAGGAGCTGCAGCCTGAAGAAGCTACATCCCCTGGAGCTACAAGGTGAGCTGAACAAGAGCACTTCCAACCTGACCGTGTAGCAGCTGATGAAGAAGAGTTTGCTGCGGCACGTGTGGAAGATGTCGGCAACTCAGCTGGGGCTGTATTGGCCAGGGAAGGTGTGAGCCGGGGGTAGCATTGGCAGTCATCGGTAGGTCCATCGGCTATAACACAAATCCATTATTAAGAGGTCCATAAAACAACGGTTTACTGTACTTCTTTAGTTTGTAACGACAACTCAGGAAAACATAAATTGAGATCAAAATAAAGTCAGACAACCAAATTTCTGCATTTTAACTGCACTTCCCATTTCATTATTACTCTGGACCATTTGCATGAAATTGAATCTGATTTTTCTGTCTGTGCTATGAATCACTATTCCCCAATGGTATAAAACCAATTTGTTTTTACTCCCAGCTTTTTGAACGTAGAATCACACATTTGCCTTCTTGTTTTCAGATTAGAGAAACCTTTCAGATTAGGTGAAAACATCATAAATCAAAAATATCTCGTTGAAAACGCACGCGAAAACATTGCGACCACATGACCGTAAGTGACTTGCGGCTCGCTGCCATTGCTGAGCGTTTGCCAATCGTAAAGTCGAAATATCGTAGAGTCGAAGCATCATAAACCGTGGAGCATCTGTGCTAATGTTGCAAAATGCATTATTGACAAATGACACTGGTCAGCAAGATGGAACTGGAGTTGGATCTGACCCAGGATTTCTGAGAGCAAATTAAGGGCGGCGCGGTGGCGCAGCAGTTGAGTTGATGTCTTACAGCGCCAGAGACCCGGCTCCGATCCTGACCTGGGTGTTGGGCTGTACGTTCTCCTAGTGACTTGCGTGGATTTTCTCCACAATCTCCAGTTGCCTCCCACCTCCAAAGACGTACAGGGTTGTAGGGTTATTGGTTTGCATTAATTGTAAATTATCCTTAGTGTGTGTGAGATTGTGTTAGAGTGCGGGGATTGCTGGTTAGTGCAGGTTCAGTGGGCAGAAGAGCATGTTTCCACACTGTATCTCTAAGCATAACTAAGCGAAATTAGCCGTATTGTGATCATGAGGGATTTTTTCTATTAAGTGGTCTGAAGAAGGGGAGCAAAGTGCTGAGGAAGGCTGAAATGCAAACTTTGTTTGCCTCTTAATGATTGCTTCTTTACATGATATATTGGAAAGCATTCTGGATGGAACAAGTGATTAGATTTAATACTTAGGAATGATGCAGAAATGGAACCATGTCTGGGGAATTATGATAATTACCTTGTTAGGTTTCAGTTAATGAGATTAATTAATACCATTGTTAACTTAATATTGTTGCCTGATTTTTAAAGAGCTATATTTTATTATGGTTTGGAAAATTCATAAATGCACACTGGGATATGCCATTGAAGTATATTTCTTATTTCTATTACCCAAAGAAAACAAATTGATCATTTTTAACATCACGCTGAAGAACAAGGCAGCCTTATACATCCATCCTAGCAAAGGAAGAATGCATATCAAAAGGTTAATAGAAATTTGCATACAGAAAGTTAATTACACGTTCAGTTTGACCTTTCAGAATCAGAAAGGCTCACTTTTGATTGAAACTTGTGAATGTGACCTTGCTGTTCAAAAAAGAGAGAGAAAGCAGAGAATAGTGCCATGTAAAAGGAAAACGCCAGTATCATGTAACATTAAAAAGTACAGCACAGGAACAGACCACTTCGGCCCACGATGTTTGTGCCAAACCTGTGCGGACCAACTGGCTGGAGTTGTTACGGACATTTTCAACCTCTCACTTCTGAGGTCTGAGGTTTCTACCTGCTTTAAAAGGGCATAAATTGTACCGGTGCCCAAGATGAGCAAGGTGATGTGCCTCAATGACTATCGACCAGTGGCACTAACGTCGGCGGTGATGAAGTGCTTTGAGAGGTTGATCATGGAGCAAATCAACTCCTACCTGGACCCATTGCAGTTCGCTTACCGCCACAACAGATCAACGGTGGATGCAATCTCGCTGGCTCTCCACTCCGTTCTGGACCACATAGACAACAAAAACTCATATGTCAGGCTGTTATTCATTGATTACAGCTCGGCATTTAATACAATCATCCCCTCCAAGCTGGTTACCAAACTCGCAGAACTGGGTCTCTGCGCATCCCTCTGCAATTGGATCCTCGACTTCCTCATTCACAGACCACAGACTGTTCGTATAGGTGGAACGGTGTCAGCCTCGATAACAATCAGCACGGGTGCACCTCAAGGCTGCGTGTTCAGCCCCCTGCTGTACTCACTCTATACTCATGACTGCGTAGCCGGTCATAGTGCGAACTCCATCATCAAGTTCACTGACGACACCCCTGTTGTCTTACGTATCACTGATGGGGACGAGTCAGATTATAGAAGAGAGATCGACCGACGACCAAATGGTGCCAGCACAATAACCTGGCCTTCAACACCAGCAAAGCCAAGGAACTGATTGTGGACTTTGGAAGAGGTAGGATGGGGACCCACAGTCCCATTTATATCAACGGGTCGATGGTGGAAAGGGTCAAGAGCTTCAAATTCCTGGGCCTGCATATATCTGAAGATCTTTCCTGTTCAGAGAACACTGATGCAATTATAAAGAAAGCTCATCAGCACCTCTACTTCCTGAGAAGATTACGGAGAGTCGATTTGTCAAGGAAGACTCCCTCTAACTTCTACAGACGCATAGTAGAGAGCATGTTGACCGGTTGCATCGTGGCTTGGTTCAGCAACTTGAGCGCCCAGGAGCGGAAAAGACAACAAAAAATAGTAAACACTGCCCAGTCAATCATCGGCCTTGACCTCCCTACCATCGAGGGGATCTATCACAGTCGCTGCCTCAAAAAGGCTGGCAGCATCATCAAGGACCCACACCATCCTGGCCACACACTCATCTCCCTGCTACCTTCAGGTAGAAGGTACAGGAGCCTGAAGGCTGCAACGACCAGGTTCAGGAATAGCTACTTCCCCACAGCCATCAGGCTATTAAACTCAACTCAAACAAAACTCTGAACATTAATAGCCCATTATATGTTTATTTGCACTTCATCTGTTTATTTATTCATGTGTGTATATATTTATATAATGGTATATGGACACACTGATCTGTTCTGTATTCATGCCTACTATATTCTGTTGTGCTGAAGCAAAGCAAGAATTTCATTGACCTATCTGGGACACATGACAATAAACTCTCTCGAACTTGAACTCTTGATGCAAAGATAAACTAATTTAATCTGCCTGCACATGATCCATATCCCTCCATTTCTTGCATATCCATGGTGCTTATCTAAATCCTCTGAAATGGCACTTTCGTATCTGCCTTCATCACCACCCCTGGCAACGTTCCAGACACCCACCATCCACCATGTAAAAATATTGCCCCACACCTCCTTTAAACTTGCACCTTAAAGCTATGATCGCTAGCCTTTGATAGGTTCTGCCTGTCAATTCTATCTTAGTCATAAGATGACAAGGCAATAGGAAAAGCACAATGTAATTAAGCATACAAATATCTCTTTCATAAAGGGACAGTATTCAACAAATCTGTTTTAAAAATGTATTGGAACATGACTAGCAGGATAGACATGGGGAACTAATAGTGGTTAACTTATTTCACAAGCTTAGTGCTCACACGAAGATGAGTAATGTGGAATTAAATCTGATTTTTCTGTCTGATATAAATCACTATTCCTTGGAATCACTATTTCTTGGAATTCCAACACTTCGAATGAAATTTGTATTGGTTGAGGAACAAGAAACAATGAAACATTTGAGAATCATTGATAGACTAAATGCTGGAGTAACTCAATGGGTCAGGCAGCATCTCTGGAGAAAAAGAGTAGGTTATCCCTTATACTATGAACCCTAAATATCACACCAATACGATTTCAGATCACTCCCCACTAACTTTCGTTTTAAAATTGGAAGGAATGTCTGCGAACAAATCGTTCTGGAGGTTTAAGTCGCAAATTCTGAAAGACCCACAAAGGAGTATATATCTAAAAAAACAGATGGACCTATTTTTTGAGACAAATGATACACCAGATATATCGCCCACTTTATTATGGGAATCCTTCAAAGCATTTATTAGAGGAGTCATTATCTCGTATAAAGCTTTTCAAAACAAAAAGAATAAGAATGAACAAAGACAGTTAGAAGAACAAATCAGACAACTAGACATAGATAATGCTAAAGACCCAACTATGGATAAACATAATAAAATTTTAATACTGAAATTTAAGCTAAATAAATTATTATCAGAGAAGATTATAAGATTATTCCAAATTACAAAACAAGAACATTTCGAATTCGGGGATAAACCCCATAATCTTTTGGCACGCCAACTGAAAAAACGGGAAAAAGATCATGCAATTTTAAAGATTAAATCAGATAGAGAGGAATTATTAACACTACCTAATGATATCAATAAAAGATTTGCTCAATATTACAAGAATTTATACACATCCAAAACACTAATAGACAATAATAAAGTTTCAGAATTTTTGGACAATTGTAACCTTCCAAAACTAGAATTGAAGGAACAAGAGGAACTGGGAGCACAAATTACAGCTAAGGAAATAGAAGACACAATAAACACACTAAAGAATTGAAAAACGCCAGGACCAGACGGATTCAGTAATGAATTTTATAAATGTTTTTACGATATAGTTACACCACGTCTACAGAAAATGTATACATACGATTTTAAAGAACAAATCTTACCTGAAACACTAGCAGAATCAACGATCACATTAGTACTTAAAAAAGATAAAGATATAGAAGAACCAGGCTCATATAGAGCTATTGCTTTGTTAAATACGGATCAAAAAATATTAGCGAAAACACTAGCCAGTAGACTAAGTCAATATGTTAGTAAATTAATAAATGAGGAACAAACGGGATTTATACCTAAGAGACATTCATTTAATAACCTGAGACGTCTGTTTAACATAATGCACTCTCACAAACCTCAAGAACAAGAATTATCTATTATTTCATTGGACGCAGAAAAAGCGTTTGATCAAGTAGAATGGGATTATATGATTAAAGTATTGCAAAAATTTCAAATGGGAGACAGCTTCATCGCATGGATAAAATTATTATATAACAAACCCACAGCTAGAATATTAACTAATAATATACTATCTACGAAATTCCAATTAACAAGGGGCAATAGACAAGGATGTTCATTATCACCGCTGTTATTTGCTCTGGTAATTGAACCTTTAGCTGAAAAAATTAGAACACACCCCGGATATTTACGGTTATAATACAAAATATTCAAATAACAAAATATCCTTATACGCAGACGATGTATTACTGTATATCACAAAACCCCAAATCAGTATACCAAACATATTAAATCTAATTGAGGACTTTGGATCTTTCTCAGGATACAGAATAAACTGGAACAAAAGTGAAATTATGTCGATAAAACCGAAAGACTCAAAACATCTCTTGAAATTCCCCTTTAAAATAGCCACAGAAAAATTTAAATATTTAGGAATTGAAATCACTAGAAATTATCACGCTATGTTTAATGCCAATTATAGCCCCTTACTTAAGAAACTAAATAATTTTATTAAATTCTGGAAAACGCTCCCGATGTCTTTAATAGGTCAAACAAATGCTATAAAAATGATCTTTTTACCACAAATCCTATATTTATTTCAATCAATTCCAATATATCTTCCAAAAAAGTTTTTCAAAAAACTAGACTCAGACATTACAAATTTTATATGGGATTACAAATCCCACAGAATACAAAGAGCACACCTTAGTAAACCAAAAGAGATGGGTGGTCTAGCGCTCCCTAACTTTATGTACTATAATTGGGCAGTAAATATTAAAAATATGATTCACCTGCTGGACAACTCTGCCCAGCAGGTGGATTGGATTGTAATGGAGAGAGAGGACTGCTCTCCGTGTAATACAGGAGCGACTCTCCTCTCACCAATGAATCTGAATAACAAAAATTATAATAAAAATCCAATTATACATAGCACAATTAGAACTTGGAAACAAATAAAACAGAATCTAAAATTAAGAAATCTATCTCTTTTAATGCCAATAGTCAATAACCCGTCGTTTAAACCCTCAATTATAGATAAATCATTTACACAATGGGAAAGAATGGGAATCAAAACGCTCGGAGACTTGTATGAATTAGGAAAATTATTATCATTTCAACAATTACAACTGAAATATAATTTGAAAACTAATTAATATTTTAAATATCTTCAAATCCGTGACTATCTGAAAAAATACACAAAAGACTATCATAACATGCCCCCAGACTTATTGGATGAAGCCATGAAGACAAAGGCTGAATCAGCAAATCTAATATCATACTTATACAACATTATTTTAAATATAGAAATACCTACAACCGATGATATTAGAAGAGACTGGGAACAAGAACTAGCTATAAAAATTTCAAAAGAGAGCTGGGATAAACACTTACTATATGTGCATAAATGCTCGATCAACGTACGACATACTCTAATTCAATATAAAACATTACATAGACTATATTATTCAAAAACTAAAATAAATAAACGTTTCCCCAATGTCTCACCCATTTGTGCTAAATGTCAGTCACAAGAAGCTAACATAGCGCACTCTTTTGTTTTCTGTATAAAAATTCAAAAATTCTGGAACTAAATATTTGAAATCTTCACAAAATTATTTAAAATAAAACTTGTACCAAAAGCAGAATGGATCATTTTTGGAATATCAGAAGGTAACCCCGAATTAAATGTGTTTCAAAAGAACTTACTTAATTACAGGCTAATAATGGGAAAAAAGCTTATACTCAAATTTTGGAAAAATGCTCCAATACCAACAATAAAAATGTGGATTTCAAACATGTTCGAAACACTACACTTGGAAGAGATGAGACTCCTCCTAGCAGGCAAAGCAGACCACTTCCAAAAGACGTGGTCTGCATTTACGAAACTATTACAAGCATAAGGTGCAATAGTAATTTAAAATATAAATGGTACCAGGATCTGGTAACGGGGGGTATAAAATAAAAAAAAATTAAAACACGGTTGGTATATCCTTTTTTGCGGAGTTTTGTGTTACAATAGAGCGATTGTTTTTCCTTTTTTTTCCTTTTTTTCCTAGGGTCTTATTTCCTTTCTTTACTTCCTTCTCTAATTTCTTCCCCAAGGGGCTTTCTTCTCCCAACACTTTCCTGCACCTTCACGATTCTTGCTCACTTTCCTTACTTCTTTTATTTCTACCTTTTTTAAAGCTCGAAAAACGAAGTGGTACAACGAAATGTAATAAGATTTATGTGATGTGTATTACTGTAATTTACTGTACTTCTAATTAAAAAAAAATTAAAAATTAAAATAAAAAAATAAAAAGAGTAGGTGACGTTTAGGGTCAGAACCCTTCTTCAGGGATTGTGTCACAGTTATTTACAATCTATATTAATGACTTAAGTGACAATGCAAACGTCTGAGGGAAAGTAATCACTAAGATAGATGTAAATTTGTTGTAGGCAAAACAAATGTGTGGACAAGACTTTGGCAGATGAACTACTGTTAAAGAACCTATCCTAGCTGGAAAATTGAAAAAAAAGGAATTTTTTTAAGATTGATCCGAGCCATATACGAGGTATTCAGGGAGACTTGTTTGTTCTTATATGTTAATGTATATTCAACAAGGAATCTTCAATGCATGGCATGTATCACTGTACTACAATAAGAGCAAAGTTTAAGAGCAAATACATTCTTAATGGAATTGCATGGAGTCTCAATGCAAGTATATATAGTTCTGGTTTCAGCCTTGCAGACCGTGCAACAAATTGATTTGTGGGACGAGAAGGTTGTGCCATGAGTAAAGACAGAGTAGGATGGGCTTATCTATGTTTCCCAGACTGAGAAGCAATTTCACTGAAACATATACATCCCTAAATAGTTTGACAGGGTAGTAGAGATAGTTTCCTTGGTATCAGAAGTCGAGCATTTAGGATTGTACATTTAGAATTAGAATTTAGTGGAGGAGAAATGTCTTCGTATCGAGGGATGTTAATCTTTCAAATTCATAAAACCAGATGGTTGTGTATATCATCATTTTTAAATATATATTGGAGACTGAAATTGGTAGAATGTAGCATCAAAAGATATGGGACCAAAATGAGAAATTCAGCCAGAATCTTATAGAATAATAAAGCATTGCAAAACAGCCATAAAGCCCATCCTTGCTCATACTTTTAAAACCATTTTCCTGGATAATATGATGCACACTATAACAGGCAGCTTAATATTGTCCAGACCTGAATAATATTCTCTGGTTATAGGGTACGAAGTAGTTCACTTGGGAGTGACCATCAGGGGTTTTTTAAATTATTATTTTGGAGTCTAGTGATGACCCACTCTTCAGCAATTGTTTATAACGCATATGTTACTCAAGTGCTTCCAGAGTATCCCTTAATTTGAACTACCATCCTGAGCATAAGTGTTTTGCATAGCAAAGAACAATGTGTACTTTTCTCAATAATAAAGTGCAATTATAAATTCATTTGAGCATTCATCAGTTCAAAAATCCTATGCTGTTCAGCCGCATCTACTCTGCTTTTATGTGTGTACAACATACTAGTGAAGTAATGAGTGAGTGCTACCCTGTGACCATATGTATTTCTGCCAGATGCTCTGGTTTCCTTCCATATCCCAAAGATGTTCTGCTAGGGATGGCTGCTGGGAATTTCAATCGACAATAGACAATAGGTGCAGGAGTAGGCCATTCGGCCCTTCGAGCCAGCACCGCCATTCAATGTGATCATGGCTGATCATCCCCAATCAGTACCCCGTTCCTGCCTTCTCCCCATATCCCCTGACTCTGCTATCTTTAAGAGCCCTATCTAGCTCTCTCTTGAAAGCATCCAAGAAAATTATGCATTTAAGTGCACCCCTCTACTAAATTTACAAGGCGACTTTCGGGAAAGGGAGAGGGAAAAAATCAATTAGCTCAATATCTTCCATGCAACAAAGAGCACAATCGCTATTGGCATTTTGCCTTTTGGAAGTATTTAAGTGAAAAAATACTAGAAAGAAAAATGCTTGAAATTAAATCATGGCAGAATGACCAAAGAACGACTTGGCAAATCAAAGTGGAAAGGTCCCATTCTAAAATATTCATTTTCTAACTAAGGTGCTTGATTATATTTGATGACAACTGCTACTCACCCAAATTAATAATCGAGCAATAATATGCTCAAGCACTTAAACGGGAGATCAAGATTCTGTCAAGCCCCATTATAGACAATATTTATTAGCATGCATCACTGTGAAGAAATACACGTGCTCTATTTCAATAAACAAGCGCAATTCCCGTTGCTTGGCCTGTTGCTGCTGCACATTTGCTATGTCAGGTTGGATATTGCAAATTTTGAAAAGGAGCGGGCAGTGACAGTGCAAACGCTGACCTGAGGCACAGGCAATTACATTCCATTGAATTTCAGATGTTGCACTCACTACAGCCGTCAGGTCAGCTATTACTCCAATTTCCATGCACACTACCATATTCTACATAAAAAGAAAACAGTGTTCTGGAATGAAATAATGATAGGAAATAGTATGGCAGAAATATGTTGCTTTGGACCTTGTGCCATTTTGTGACTCATCTCTGGAGTCCATCCATGTTTGACTTTCAACATTGGAGTTCACCCAATTTCACGTGTGAGTATTGCTTGCAATGCCAGAGCCCAATCAATTGAGTTATCATGTTCTCAGGAAGTTGGTGAACATTGGAGAATATTTTTTCAGATGGTTTTCGCTTCTTATTAAAAAAACTGTCTGCATTTTTCCGAGTGGCAGATCCCTACAATGGTTGCCACCTCTGTGGTTGACGATTGGGAAAAGTCAAATGTGTTTTCTCCATGGTAGTAACAATACAAAAGCATTAAAGCTGCCATGGGGACAAAAAGCAGGGGGCGGGGAGAACTCTGTAGTGTGCATGATTGCATAATGGTCTGGCCTGATACCCAAGGTCACTACAAGATGCAAGAACATCAAGGTGCCAGTGATCACAAAATCTTGCGAGAGGCACATTATGTAGAGATCCTTTGATCTTTCTCAGTGATGTCCGTGGCCAAAAGAATACTACATAAAAATTGTTGCAGCAGAGTCTGTTCAAGAACATCAATGTTCCAGCAGAGGCCTTTTAATTCACATCCTGGGATGGGAGATTGCAACCTTCACGTGGTCCACCTTGTTTCGACTAATGCAATCAACCCGACGTGCAACAAAAAGATCAAATAGAACAAGTTGACCTACAACTTTAGGCTGTGCGTGCCATACGCAAGAAGATGATTCACATCTTGATACAGTCTTGCTGTTGGATTTGTTTTTAGTTTTTGTGGGAATTAAAAACGAAGATCATAGGTTGGGAAAGAGTTCTAATGGTTAAAGATACAGCTACCAATGGAGGAAAGGCAGAAGAAACTCATAAGAAAACAATGTTGAAGCTTTCATGATTGCAAAGCTGGACACAGTTATGTGGAGACCAGATCATTTTTTAAATTATAATCGTTTTGTGTCTCTACATATTGCAACTTAGAAGATATATTTTTGCTCTTTCAATTGTCTTTTTATGGAGTTATAGGGAGAGAAAGGTCCTCTTCTATCCCTACATTAATCACCCCTCTCAATTGCTTCTCATTCCTTAATTTCCCTCCCCCCTGCCATCCGACATTTGGCCAAAATTCAGTGATACAATCCGGCTCCCACTCCCCACTTTCCAGCTGAAGTTTAGGACCCCAGTGATTCATGAATAATAAACATCAAGGCAGTTCATTAATAATAAGCATTGGGTAGCTTACACCCCAGCGGCATGAACATTGACTTCTTTACCTTCAAATAGCCCTTGCTTTCCCTCTCCATCCCCTCCACCTTCCCAGTTCTCCCACCAGTCTTACTGTCTCCGACTACATTCTATCTCTGTCCCACCCACTCCCCTGACTGACATCAGTCTGAAGAAGGGTCTCGACCCGAAACGTCACCCATTCCTTCTCCCCAGAGATACTGCCTGTCCCGCTGAGTTACTCCAACTTTTTGTGTATACCTTCGATTTAAACCAGCATCTGTAGTTCTTTCCAATACAAATATTAAGCATCAAGTCAGTTCATTAATAATAAGCATGAAGTCAGCAAACCACTTTACTGGGGTGCAACATCCACTTCATCAGATGCATCCAGCATGGTCGACTTCTGTAACGCTCTAACTCTTGGCCTCCCAGTTGCAGTCTGTACCACCTCTCACTCTTCAGAACATGACAGCCTACACCTTACATTTCTCAAAGTCCCAGTGCTCCCATCATTCCCATGTCATAAATTCTTACACTTCACCCTCAGAATTACCATCCTCAAATATTCATGTTCCACAAATCCAGAAAGTTCCAGCTTGCATCTTCACTGTTCTGATTCAATTCCCATCCTCACGCATTACCATTGACATGAGTCATAGCCCCTTCCATGGTTCTATTCGTGAATCTACTTCTCACAGCCCTGATGCTTACTTTCATAAAGCTCAACAAAAATAATGTTCATTTTGCCTGCTTTAAATAAGTAGGCATAAATGTTCCTGGAAGAGTAACTTGAAACATGTCATAATATTGATGACATATAAAGTAGCGTTGCTGTGCATTCTTTGTCTGATGTCACCAAATACATTTTTGGAGTTTAGTTTTCTGCACTGAGGTTCGGTTAAAAGATTTTTTTAAAGCTACTGAGAGTCTGTTTTATATTCAATATTAAAACCCAAAGCTTGTAAAATAAATCTTCACATTATTTATATAAGATTTATGATACGATAAGCTAGCTATTCTAGTATTAATCCTTCTTCTTTGACAAATTTAAGACTACCGTGCAATTTGTATAAACATTCCATTGAGCACTGTCTCTGGAACTTCAGCTTGATTCACTTACTATTTTGTACAAATCTAGTTGTTTTTACTTGGATTGAATTGGGATGGGATGCCAATGCATCCGCTCAATATCTGATTGGCTGCATTTTATCTTTCTATTGGTGTCCAATATAACTGAATAATGGGGCAATCGGATTAGACTGCACTGTTTGAAATCTAAAATGCATCCGGTTAGATACTAAGAATATCAAATAATATTAAATTGGCATTTCTCCTTGGACCTTTGCAATTTCATTTCTTGAAAGAGAAAAGGGAATATCTGAAGGCTCAGAATGCACCAGGGAAATACATTTCTGGCATTACATTTATAAATGTATTTTGGAAAATGACATTGAAAAAAATGCACATTCAAAATATACAGCTTTTATATGCTCCAACTTCATATTGAGAATGGAGCCTATTTTATTGTATGAATTATGATGTCCATGAAAGAAGGAAGAACATGGGGTCTATAATTTCAACACATGGTTTAAATCCTATTACAGCTTGTTCTAATAAGAAACTGCAGATAGACTCTGCAGATAACTGCAGATAAACTCCAAATAAAGACACAAAATACAGGAGTAACTGAGCAGGTCAGGCAGCTTCTCTGCAGAACATGCATAAGTGATATTTTGGGTAGGGACCCGTCTTCAGGCTGAAGTCATCTGACCAAGGGTCCTGACCCTAATGTCCATGTTCGCCAGAGATGCTGCCTGATCCACTGAGTTACTCCATCATTTTGTCTTTCTTTACAGCTGAAAATCATTGCTCCGAAACTACACTTTTTAATTCTGTTGTAAAATAGCATGATAATAATCTAAGTGAGAGCTTATTTCAGCTTACCCTACAAAAATGTTTGGAAGATAATACTTCAAATTTTTTTTAGCCATTTATGAACAAACAAAAGTAACTCCATAGATGCATTATTAAAATATATGAAAAACTGTTCATTAAGAAATGTGATAGAAAATTGCAATGCTATAAATTTCACATCAAGCAAAAAAAGTTTAAAAACAGCTTATTTCAAGTTGCATTCAAGGAAATAGTTTATTCTCGCTTTCCCTTTAAGAAAAATGTTTTCCAACAAAGAACTCGTATAGCCTAACTATATAGCCTAACCTAATCAAGAACAAATGTCAGTCACAGATGAGATATTACTGCCCCCAGGGTCACTTATTGATTTCCTTTCATTAAAACTGTAGCGAGTGTAGCATTCAATGGAAATAATTAACCTCATTACATGTGTGCTCACTATAAAATTTCAGCTTGTATACTCTACAATACTTTTATGATTGCACTGCTTGTCAATATAATGCTTATGTTCCTTTCTTGTTGATTAGGAAAGAAATGAATTTAAATCAAAAGATTCAGATGAGGTTGTCAATCCTGGCAACACTTTGAACACTTTGTTTCGTCTCCAAAGGCACCATCTCCTTGTGTGAACCTTTTTTATAGTTACTGGTATGCAAGATACATTCCTCCTTGCATGGTAATCACAAACTTTAGCAATGTATAAAAGTCTTAGCACATCCTGCAAGGAATAATTGACATAAGCTTCCCCTGGACTGTTCATATGTATGTTGTGTCCAGTTTAAACATTTCAAAGTAGTTATTATCGCAACAACTATGGGCAGCACTTAGTTAACTCGTCAATATACAGAAAAAATAACAAGCATCTTACATATTTATTAGAAAATAAAATGAACACCAAACCAGAGGAGATACGTACTGGTCTAGAAATTACTTATTTTAATCAGTGCAAAACCAGAATAATAGCAACATTCCCAACCATCCCCTCCACCAAGTCTCAGAGTATTGTTTTCCCATTTGCTTGGGTACTATCATGGAGTGTCAGCTTTAACATGTTTTATTCATTGACGGGTCGCCAAATCTCAATTTTATTCGCTTAGTTTATTAGTATTGTCACAGTTATTGAGATATGGTGAAAAGCTTTTGTTTCCGTACTATCCAGTCAAAGAAATAAGACTATGCATGAATATAATCAAGCAATCCACAGTACAAAAGGGTAAAGGGTACAACATTCAGTGCAGAGATATAACAATCAAGTCTGATCAAATCCAATTGAAGAAAGCTCAAAAGTCTCCAATCAGGAAGATGGGAGATCATGGTCGCACTCAACCTGAAGTGAGGACCATTCAGTTGCCCAATAACAGCTGGGAAGAAACCGTTCCTAAATCTGGAGGGATGACTGTTCAAACTTCTGCATCTCCTAACAAATGGGAGGGGGGGAGAAGAAGGAGTGATTGGGGTAAGACTGGTCCTTCATTGGGCCAGCGGTCTTGCGTGAAGTGCAGTTAGAGTCAATGGAAGGGAGGCTGGTTTGTGTGATGGTCTGGGCTTTGCCTACAACTCTCTGCAATTTCTTGTGGTATTGGATGGAGCTGTTAACAAACCATGCTGCGATGCTACCCAATAAGATGCTTTCTACACGCAAATATAGAAGTTGGTTGTTGGAGACATGCCGAGCTTCCTAAGCCTTCTAAGGAAGTAAAGATATTGGTGTGTTTTCATGGCCATAGCATTGATATGGTTGGTGATATTTTTTCTTAGAAACTAGAAGCTTTCGACCATTTCTACCTCAGAGCCATCAATGTTGACTGGGTTATATGTACTGCTTCACTTCCTGAAGTTAATCACAATCTCCTTTGTCTTGCTGGCATTGAGGGAGAGGTTGTTCTATTGGTACAAAATTACAAGATTCTCAGTCTCCTTTCTGTACCTTTATCCCGTCATTAATCAATAGCTGGCCCATCAGTTGGTAATGGTGGTGTTGTCTGTGAACTTGTAGATTGAGTTGGATTAGAATTTGGCTGCACCGATTCTCAATGATTTGAGTCTGCCGGTCAAGGAGTTCTGGAAGGGCAGAGGTTTCTTGGGGTCTGAAGAACTTAATGGGTTGGTGAAGAACAGTTCCCACACAGAAGACAAGGAATAAAACTTCCTGATTACAGTCTATAAATACCTGCCCTTTTTTAGAGCTGTTCTAACAATACTCATGTACATGCCTGTGGGCTGTCCATAGATAAAGTTTTGTCTCCCAGTGAGAAGCTAGGGTGATCTCCCAATGCACCAGTGAGAGGCAAACTGTGAGACGTGGCAAAGAATAATGGCAGTGCCCACCTAAATCAAAGCAAAAATACAAAACAATTATTTCACCAGTGCAATGAACAAACCATAAATTGGATTGATATATTACCAATCTGAAAAAGGTTTGCTATATTAAACATTTGGAATTCACAATAGAAAAATAATGTCTATAAATATATTTTTACATCAGGGCTATTCACTCTGTTCACAGTGATTTATCACCTTATAAATAAAAGTTATTTGATTTCTAAACAACATTAACCAAGTATATTTTACAGTCTATGACTTTCTACAAATTCTCTTTATACTTTATGTGCTTTGAAATCCATGTAATGTACAGCAAGCTCGTGTCCCTTGACCAGCCTTGTTTGTCCAAATGAGATTCTTTCATTGTGCCACAGCGGCCAAGATTAAATCCATCTGACAGATTTGGTTTTCTCAAAGTTGCAGGAAACAATTTTCTAATGTATAATGAAAAACATCGTATAAACCAATTTTCATCACAGCATGGTTGGCAAACATGTGATCACTGCATTTGGCATCAAGATACACAAACTGACACATATGAAAGGCCATCTTAATATTATGCAGAATGTCAGTAAAAAAATATTAATTCTACAACACTAATAGTTTTTTGAATTTGTTCCAACCACACTGATTTTTTTTGTGTTTTGGTTTTAAATATCCCTTCATGATGCAGGATTGGCCATGTGGAATATTGCACTGAACTCTTTAGTTTAGTTTAAGCATATAGCATGGAAACTGACCCCTCAGTCCACCGAGTCCACGCTGACCATCAATTACCCGTTCATACTTTGTCATCATTCCCAAGACACTAGGTCCAATTTCCAGATGCCAATTAACCTACAAACCCGCACATCTTTGTTACGCAGGGGGAAACCGGAGCACCCGAAGGAAATCCACATATTTGCAGGGTGAACGTGCAAACTCCATACAGAGAACACCCAGGGTCAGGATCAAACCTGGGTCTCTGGCACTGTGAGGCAGTAGCTCTACCTGCTGCGCCAATGAGGATGACAGTGGGACTCAATGTTTCTGCCATTGACCATTAACAGGCGGTTTGAAAAGCTCCTTTATGTCCATCTATTTTTCAAATACAAAGTAGGTCAACTCATCTCTGTATCTCTCTCTCTCACCTTTAGCTGCTGCTGATACCACATCAAAAAGGCTTCACTTCCCACCATCCATGATCCCAAATAATTATTTCCAGTGAGGCATCAATTCATTTGTACTTCTTCCAAGTAATAGTGCATTTGATGTTCATAATGTAGTCTCCTCTGTACTGGAGAAACTGTATGCAGATTGGATGACTAATTAGCAAATCACAAGCATTTAGTCTGCAGGAGCAGCCCTGAGCTTGCAGTTGCTTGTCATTCTAATTCACCATCCCACTCCGACCTACCTATCTGTGGCTCCCTGCTCTATGTTTAAGTTCAAAACAGGTTTGAGGAACAGCACCATTCTTTCACTGGGCACATTGCTGCCTTCTAGACTCAAAATTGAATGAACAATTTCAGCTACATAGTTTTTTTCTGTCAGCCTAGATCTACACTAGGTTAACTATTTGCAGTATTGCCCTTTTTCCCCCGATCTGCTGGTCATTTGACACCCCTAAACAGGATTTCAGTTTTTACCTATTGTTTCCATCTTCCCTTCCCCCCTCCCCTTTTTCCCTCATAAATGCATCAACCAAGATGGAACAATCATATGCAGCAGTTGCTGGCCTCACTCTAACAGGGATATTCCTTTTTTATTATGTTCCATTCTCTCTGCTACTGAAACCAAATGCGTTTTCTCCCTTTCTCATTTCTAATGGGGGGCATCCAATCCAAATGTTAATTGTTTCTCGTTTCACTGATGAAGCCTGGACTGTTGAATGTTCCATTATTTATTTCATTTCAGATTTTAAAACGCGGTGAAGGTTGCAAATGAAAGCAAAAAGCCTAAAACACTGAACAATGTTGTATTCTATCATGGCAATAGCATCAGACAGGCTACTTCGTTCTAAATTACACAGATTGAGCCAAAGAGAACTAGCAGGGTTTTGGCAGGTTGAAAAATAGTGTATTTTCTACTCTTTGTAATTTTTTTTCAAGTTGGTTTCTCCTGAAAACATGCATCATTCATTAAGCACATAGGCAGCAAGATTTCCAGGTGAAATACTCAGGTCATGGAGAATCCGAAATGAGAACATAATTGACCTGCAACGTTGAGATTCTTTCTCTCACACTCTCTGTGGATGGTGCCTGACCCATTGTGTATTTCCAGCATTTTCTGTTTTGCATGAGCCACTATTTATTGTGATCCTCGCTGCAAATTGAAGACTTACAAGAAAATAAGGCCCAAGATAGACATGCATGTGTATCAACTATTATTTTGATTGTAACACCACAAAAATAATTGATTGGTGAAGAGGCCATCCAATAAAGGCATCATTAATGATTCCCATCAACTAGAACGTTACTCGTGGCTGCTTCTGGTATTGTTAATAATGTCAGACCCATTAGCGAGTCAGTTCTCACATACTGCATCACAGTATGGTACTCTGGCTGCACCGCAGAGAACAGGAAAGCTCTCCAACGCGTCATTAAAACTGCTGAGAGGATCACTGGCACCCAGCTCCCCAGTCTGGAGGACATCTACCGGACCCGCTGCATCCGGAAGGTCAAGGGCATCATTAGAGACAGCACACACCCTGGACACTGCCTCTTCACCCTCCTGCCCTCAGGAAGACGATACAGGACACTGAGCGCCCACACGACAAGACTGAAAAACAGCTTCTACCACAGAGCTGTGACACTACTGAACTCTATCCCCCTCCCACACTGATTCCCCCCTCTCTCACACACCCGCCCATACTCCTGTATGTTTATAGTCTAATTTTTTAATAGTTATTTTTTAAACGTATTTTTATACTGATATTCCTGTGCAGCTGGAGGACTGCTCCAACAGAATTTCGTTGTCTTGTACAATGACAATAAAGATTTATCTTATCTTATCTTATATCAGTACTTTTGTCTTTCTCTTTTTGCCAAGAATTAAGAAAGCATTTATGTTCTAAGAGGAACATAAAATTATGCAGTTGGCAGTGGTGCGAGCAACAGACGGTTTTATTAAAAAAAACACTCTTATTCTTTTGTTTATGAATTAAAAATTTAAAACATTCTTCCTTTACAGCTTGAGTTTATCAGATTTAGTTTCTTTTCCTGCCTGACAGTCATTAAACTGGATCTAGATTAGCTTGGAGCTGAGTGTGACAACTTCACACTCTGATGCTTAATTTTATACTGTCATGAACTCTTCGAAAACGGCTCAGAGAAAGCATGTATTTAAATTCCACTTAATGTCACCAAAATGCAACTTGTAACGTCACAGAAAATTGTCTTATATGTTGTATAATTGCTGGAAGACAGCTATTTCTGTAAAGATTTATAGAGTAAAATGTTGGAAAAGATTGCAGTTCATGTTGTGGGTTGGAACATGTTTACAAGATTGAGAATATCCATTAAAAAAAATAGTATCCTTTTACTGTGATTGAAACAGAGCAATGAAACAGTTTAGTAATACTATTTGAGCATGTTGCAAATTTAAATTTGACCTAGGGCTCTGTATTTATAGAAGACATTTCACCATTAAGATTCTAACTTACACTGCTGCACCTATTAAAATCAAGGCAATATACAATCCAGGAGTATGAATAACTTCATTAATATGTACAGACGTCCTCAGGTACCTGTTAAATTATAGAAAATATTAATAGAATCATAAGGTTTTTAACCCTTGAAGAGCGTAGCCTTAATCATGGCTACTCATTATGTGAAAGGCAGCTGACATTTATACCATAAAAAATAAATCACTTTCCAGTTCAATAACTTAATTCTGTGCTACAAATATTAGGCTGTGGGCTGAGGAGCTTTATTCTGCAGTTTCGTGACCCAAGTCACCAAACTACATGAAATTTTCACATATTGTGTAAAAATATTTATATAAATCACCCCTGAAACTCGATATGTAGAAGACTTGCATATTTTTATTAAATTAGAGAAAAACCGGAAAAATTTAGGGAATTTTTTAGTCCAATCAAAGCACGTTTAACATTGAGTTGTCTGCCAGTTGGCCAATTACGCGCTTTGTTTTTGGCTAGCACACAAAATGGCTGAGGGGGCTTCACAGATGCCTGTTTTACTGGAGATTCCGATTTGTTGTTCTGTGGAATAAATGTCGTGGAAACTTGCAGCAGGTTAATTGTATTTAGTGGGAAAAGCATTAAAAAGGCTGAAGAAAGTGCTGCGAAGTGGATTAAAGTGCAAGAAAGCCTTCAAAGTCCCTGCTGATGTGCTGGAACACAAAGAAGGCCCCCATGAATCAACTCCAACTGAAAGGTAAGATTAAAGTCTGAATTTATGAAAATCTATCTGTATGGACTTTAATTAATTTAATTGCACCCGTTTATAATGTGAATAAATTCATTCATTCATTCATTCATTCACTCATTCATTCACTCATTCATTCATTCATTCATTCATTCATTCATTCATTCATTCATTCATTCATTCATTCATTCATTCATTCAATTGAGGGCCTAAACTATAACACAGTCAATTAAACATTGTCACTAATGCCAGCTTGTTGTAGAGTAATAAGTCTTTAACAAATAATCTCGGAGCTGCCTGCGAAAACTTACCGGGAAAAAGTGCTCCGATCGTGGGACCTAGGTACTCACGGTAAATAGCGATCGATATCCCTCTGTTTTTCTCCCGTTATCGGGGTCTGAAAACGACTGCTATAGACGGCACTATGTACAGCCTCCCCCCGCCCTGCCTGCGGAGATGATCCGCGGCTCCACGATCGCGAATCGGCCGCTTATTAATTGAGACCGCGGCTTCACTTTACCGTGAGTACCTAGGCCCCGCGATCGGAGCACTTTTTCCCGGTAAATTTTCGCAGGCAGCTCCGAGATTATTTGTTAAAGACTTATTACTCTACAACACGCTGGCATTAGTGACAATGTTTAATTTACAGTGTTATAGTTTAGGCCCTCAATTTCATGAATGAATGAGTAAGTGAGTAAGTGAGTGAGTGAGTGAATGAATGAATGAATGAATGAATGAATGAATGAATGAATGAATGAATGAATGAATGAATTTATTCACATTATAAACGGGTGCAATTAAATTAATTAAAGTCCATACAGATAGATTTTCATAAATTCAGACTTTAATCTTACCTTTCAGTTGGAATTGATTCATGGGGGCCTTCTTTGTGTTCCAGCACATCAGCAGGGACTTTGAAGGCTTTCTTGCACTTTAATCCACTTCGCAGCACTTTCTTCAGCCTTTTTAATGCTTTTCCCACTAAATACAATTACCTGCTGCAAGTTTCCACGACATTTATTCCACAGAACAACAAATCGGAATCTCCAGTAAACCAGACATCTGTGAAGCCCCCTCAGCCATTTTGTGTGCTAGCCTGAAACAAAGCGCGTGATTGGCCAACTGGCAGACAACTCAATGTTAAACGTGCTTCGATTGGACTAAAATATTCCCGACATTTTTCCGGTTTTTCTCTAATTTAATAAAAATGTGCAAGTTTTCTTCATATCGAGTTTCAGGGGTGATTTATATAAATATTTTTACACAATATGTGAACATTTCATGTAGTTTGGTGACTTGGGTCACGAGATCCTATTTCTAGACACATTTTTGATGCTCGGCCCACAGCCTATATGCTTAAGTACAGGTTTCTATCTCGGTTTCTCCTTTAGTCATTATTTACAGGCTATAACAAAGATGGCAGTAAAACTATTGCTCGCTTCCTTCTCACACTTGGCCTTGACCAAAAACAAATTATTGTTCAAGGGTCTTCATTTACTGTTCTCCTTCTACAGATTCTGCATGACCTGCTGCGTATTCACAGCACTTTCTATTTTATCATTCAGGTATCTGGTATTAACAGTTTGTGCTTTCCTAATTAATTTGTAAACGTAGAAGTCAACCTATTGGGTCCTAAAAAAGGACATACCTTTCTGAGAGACCATAAAAATGGATTCAATACTAAACAGTCCAAAACTTATAAAAATCATTATTTACAAAGAATATTTAGGATTCAGCTGGACAAATAAAAGAAAACTTATCGAGGTGAAATTTGATCTTTACTCCTCAAATCCTGATGAATTAACAGTGATTACCAAGCACCTGAAATTGGTCAGTTTTCTACATCACAATCTCTGTAAACTCTTAAACAGGTAAACTAGGGATGTAAATGAACAATATAAAACTTAAAAACAAAAGCTATGACTTTTGACAATATGCCTTAACATAATGCAAAGTAATTGAAACATAAATGAAGCCCAAACTATATTGTGAAGCTAACCAAGATATTTACTTACTGAATATTTATGGTGAAATGTCACAAGAGGCAAGCATAAAGGGGTACAATCACACTAACCTTAATTTAATCATAAATGTTTACCATTACCAACTGCATAAAATATAACCAAAGATCTCGGATAAAACCCACGCGGTCACGGGGAGAACGTACAACCTCTGTAAAGTCTACTCTCGCACTTTGAAAGAATGTCTTTTTTTTTTTAAGTGGTCATTGGTGCATTATTGTACCGTTTATTCAAGTAAATGTATTTAATTCTAGAGGTTAAAACACATTCACCAAATTTAAAATACCCTTTTATAAAATAATCTGACCTCCTTTTGGAGTGCTTGAAACACAAAGGAAACAATGTAGTCATATTTTTCAAGTAGATCGCAAATTTAAATTTGGCCCAGGTCTCACTATTGATAATTGATGCATTCCCATAGGAGTAACCCAAGATTTTATTTGTGCAGTGCACTGCCAATATTTCACTCCAATATTCTGAATGATCAAGCTACATCTACTTCTAAGGCTAAAAGCCAATCTTAGAGATATTTTATTATTCAAGTGCATTTATACATGCAACATAAAACTTTCCAGGAAGAATTACCAACAATATGGCAACTGGGCGGCACGGTGGTGCTGTGGTAGAGTTGCTGCCTTACAGCGCTTGCAGCGCTGGAGATACGGGTTCGATACCGACTACGGGAGTTGTTTGTACGGAGGTTGTACGTTCTCCCCGTGACCGCGTGGGTTTTCTCTGAGATCTTCGGTTTCCTCCCACACTCCAAAGACGTACAGGTATGTAGGTAAATTGGCTTGGTAAATGTAAAAATTGTCCCTAGTGTGTGTAGGATAGGGTTAATGTGTGGGGGTCTCTGGTCGGTGCAGACCCGGTGGGCAGAAAAGGCCTGTTTCCACGCTATATCTCTAAACAAAACTAAACTAAAATATGGTTCAGCACAGAATGGGAATTATTGAAACTGCAATAATATGGCTCGGTTAAGATCATTCAACAAGAAACTGAATCTAAAATAACATTCAGAGATCTGATAACTCAATATAGGTCCATATGGGGCACAAATCTGCAATCCTGGATTAAAGATGCTCTGCGAAATATCAGAATAGTGCAAGGTGATTGAGAGGCTTTGAGGATTATGCATATTCAGAAACCACATACTACATATTGGAATAATTAAAGATATTAATGCAATTCCAAATAGAAGCCTGGAATCTATTTCACATTCAAGCTTTTGGATTCTCAAAGGGAAAATTTATTAGAATTTTGGCTAGGTAAACAAATCTTTCTGAAGATTAAATATTATTGAAATACTTTAAGTAAATGTCAGTTTCTAGAAACAAAGGAACAGAAGTTTTGCCTTTATTAAAAAGGAAATATCTTAGCTTCTCTCAGTCATTGAACATTTTATTTAAATCTATTTTCAAAACTGTGAGTTCTTGTCAATTTGATTCGCAGGTTATTGATATGTATTGGTATTGATATTAGTTTATTTTTGTAATGTTTACTAAGATTTGAAAAAATATGCAGTGAGTGCTATTCAGCTACATCATACAATAGATGAGTATAACAGGTAGACCAAAAGAGAAATTAATGAGTGGGCAGAATATAGAGTGTAGAAAAAGTGCAGATAAGATTCATCAAGGGCGGCAATAGGGTAGATTGAGAGATCTAGCATTTATCTGTAGTAGATGAGAGGACCATTCAGTAATCTGATAACAGTTCCTGAATCTGATGGTACGTGCTTTTAAGTATTTGTATCTTCTGCCTTGTGGAGAAGTGGAGAAGCGAGAATGACCAAGGTGTGAGTGGTCCTCGATAACGTTGGCCGTTTTCCCATAACAGCATGAAGTGTCTGAGTCGATGGGGAGGAGATGGAGGGGAGGGGGGGGGAGGGGGTGGGGGGGGACTCTCTGCAGATTCTTAAGGGCTTGGATACAGCAGTTGCCACACTAAGGTGTGATGGATAAGATCTATCTATGATGTATCAGTAGACATTGGTAAGAGTCATAAGAGATATGCAGAACTTTTTTTGTCTTCTGAGGAAATAGAGGCATTGGTATGCTTTTTTGGCTTTATCAATAATATGGTTGAACCAGGTCAAATTTGTTGGCAATATTTCCACCCAGGAACTTGAAGCTCTCGACTATCTCCACTCCAATACCATTGATGCAGACTCGGGTGTGTACTTCACCCTATTTCCTGTAGTCGATGACTAGCTCCTTAATTCTGCTGACATTCAGAGAGCGATTGTTGTCATGCTACTAAGCTCTTCATCTCCTCTCTATACCCAGTCTTCTCATTGTTTACCATCAGTGTTGTCATTTGCAAACTTGGGTATGGATTTAGAACAAAATGTGCACACCTGTACAGGCACAAGTGTACAAGGTGTGCAACAAGGGGCAGAGAATGCGGCCTTGCAGGGCACCAGTATTGCTAATTATGCTTTATTTATCTATCCTTACTGATTGCAGTCTCTGAGTCAGGATTTCAAGGATCCAACAAAGGGATGCAGAGTCTTCAATCCAGAGTGGAATTATGGCATTGAAGGCAAAGCTATAGTCAATAATAGGGGTCTTCTGTAGGCTTCGTTATTATACATATGTTTGCGGGATAAGTGTAGGGCCAGGGAGATGGTATCTACCGTGGACCTTTTATGGCAGTGGACGAATTGCAGTCTGTCTGGCAGGTCCGATATGACCAGCTTCTTGAAAAGTTTCATGATATAGGATGTCAAGGCTACACTAAATCAGTAAGATTAAACGAGAATTTACCAGTTCGAACTTTGATCGTTATTTTATGAGGAGTAACGTTGAGGGATTACGTGAAGAACCCGCCAGGACGCATGCGTGTCAATCTTCAAAGCAGCGGTGTGAAATCACAGATAACAGTAATGACTGAACATAGTAAGATTAGAGAAGAGGATACCAGTTGAACTTTATGATCAAGGGTAGGAGCGGAGGGCACGTAATCCCTCAACGTTACTCCTCATAAAGTAACGATCAAACTTCGAACTGGTAAGTTCTCGTTTAATCTTACTATTTTACTTTGGAGTCACGTGAGTGACTACGTGAAGATTTCAAAGCTCTGTGATTTCATGCCGTGGAAACAAGTCCATGCATCACATCTGCCTAAATTGACTAAGGGAGGAATTGTGTTAACATGTTTAAACATGAATCCGACATTGAAATCCATGATAAAGTTATTAACAACAAATTATAGCCCCTATTTCATGAGGTGAAATCATATTACAGAACTTAAAATTGATTCTCCAAAAGTTCCAGGTTTAACCACTGGTTTATGGTAGAATTGTTGGAACGTTTTTTCCCTTGACCATCCTGCTGTCTCTAGGATTTGGTCCATCGGTACGTCCAACTCCATAGCTGCCGATGTAGCTGCAGCCCTGGTGGAATGAGATGTGAATATGTTAGTATCCACTCCAGCTGTTGTTAAAACCCGTTTCAGCCATCTGGAAATAGTTTGAACCGACACTTTTTTGTGGGGTTGCTTGTGGCTGATTAGTAATGCCTTCTCATAGCCTCTGATGTTTTTGGTGTTCTCCATATATAACAATAAATGTCTTATTATACAGAGACGATCATCTATGGGGTAAGCCCTAAATTCTATTTTGAGGCCTGATGGTCCCGGTCTGTTCTGTTTGACTAATTCGTGAATATGAAAAGTTATATTTCTTGTTGAAGAAGTCATATTGTCCAGCCTTAACTTATGTAAAGACTGTACCCTTTGTGCTGTGACCAAAGCCATCAGCATGACTGTTTTATGCGTCAGTTTTTGCAGGGACAGAGCTGTTGCTGGAGACCAGCTCCTTAGCAACGTTAGGACAATACTCACATCCCATATTTGAGAGTAACTGGTTCTTGGGGGATTGATATTAAAAATTCCCCTCATAAGTTTGGTTACCAGGGGGTGAGTCCCAACAGAATGACGCTCTGATCCTCGCCATAGATATGCTGAAAGGGCACTTCTGGCGCAGTTAATGGCACTGTAACTGAGCCCCTCATCATAATGGAGGCCTGCCAGGAATTCCAGAACAGACGTTATGTTCATCGAGCTGTAAGTGATGTTGTTTCTGTGACAATATATCTCCCATTTCCTGATGTATACCAGATATTGTTTTTTGGTGGACTGCCTGTGAGCTGCTGAGATAATGTTCAATGTTCGGTCCGTCAGTCCCAGTTCCAGTAGAGGTTTCTTTAAACTCTACAAATTAATAAGTTTGTCGTATTATGACATGGATGGCTATCCCCAGTTACAGGATGAACCAACAAATCTGGTTGTTTCAGGATGGTGATACATGGTTCTAAGTCCATGTCGAGTATCACAGGGAACCATGGTTGAGTAGACCAATCGGGCACTACCAAAATACCAGTCGCCGAGTCTTGTTGTATTTTGCGTAATACCCGACTGATGAGGTAGAAAGGAGGGAATGCATAGAAAAACAATTTCTCCCAATGCAGCGAAAAAGCATCTATCGCTGATGCCCCAGGGTCTGGTTCCCAAGAAACATAGTTTGGTAACTGGTGATTGAGTCTAGATGCAAATAGATCGATATCTGGTGTTCCATACCGTGCTACAATATCAGCAAATACTTTTATATCCAACATCCATTCGATGTTTTCATTGAATTTGCGTGACCTGGTGTCTGCCACTGAATTTAGATTAAGTTGCTGATATCCAAATATTTATCTGGATACACCATTGCCAAATTGTATTAGCCGGATTGTCACATGATGTCGATTTGATTCCACCCATATGGTTAATATATGCCACCACGGTGGTATTGTTAATCTGTAGTCTAACATGCTGGTGATATATTCCAGAACAGTATGACTTTAGGCCATAGAATGCACCCAACATTTCCAGGTAGTTTATGCCAAGTGTCTGTAGTAATGATGCCTCCTGTGCATTCCATCTACCTCCACAGCTGGAGATGGAATTGGTAGCACCCCAACCAAGTGCACTGGCATCAGTTTGTAGCACCACTGAGGGGTTGCTGATAATGATAGGGCTGGAACAATGCCGAATGTTATCCCTCCACCATTTTAATTCCATAATTGCTTTGATTGGTAACTTCATTGGTCTGTCGAAATGACCAGCATTAATTTTGAGTGCTTGTATTTTTGCCCTTTGTAAATTTTGATAATACAAAGGTTCAAATTGTGTGGCTGGAAAAGCAGCCACTTTTTTGCCAATCACCCTTGCTACCAATCTGATAGATGGTTCACTGATGTCAATGAGGTTGTTGCAGGCCTCAGTTAAGACTGTAGCCTTGTCCTTTGGTAAAGTCACCGACATGTGAACTGAGTCAATAGTGAACCCCAAATAATTCATTATGGTGGAAGGCGTTAGTTTAGATTTAACTGGATGGATGATAAACCCCAGTATCTCAAACAATTGTTTGGTGGCTGATACAGCTAGTTTGGCTAATTCCAAAGTTTAGCCCACAATCAATATGTCATCTAGATAGGCCATGATCATATGTTTTTGTTTCCAAAGAAACGCTAGGGCTGGTTTCAAAATGTTTGTAAACAGCCTGGGGCTGATGTTAATCCATTTGGTAGAGCTCTATACTGCCATAGCTGCCCCATCCAGTTGAATTTTAAATAATGTCTGTGATCAGTCCGTATAGGCACTGAATAGTAAGCATCTTTTAGGTCGATGCTGGCCATGAAGTAGCCTGTGGAAATCAATTGTTTGGCAGTAACAAAGGTTTCCATTTTGAAATGAATATACTGCACAAATGTATTCAATTTGGTCAAATCTATGATGATGCGACAACCATCATCTTTTTTGTTTTTTCAATAACCCCCTTAGCATGGAGTCTCACCAGTTCAGCATGTGCTTCCAATTTTTCTTTTCGTGAAAGTACGAACGTTCGGTTCAGTACATGCTGAACTGGGGCTATTTTTGTGCACAAATTCAATGGTATATCCCTGGATACTGTTTAGGATGTAAGTGTCTGTTGTTAATGCACTCCATGCCTCCCAAAAGAAGTGTAATCTCCCACTGATATGTGTATTATCCACACTTCCTATAATTTGTAAGGGACCAGGCCCACCTACCTCCATGGTTACCAGTGGAAAGTTTACTTCTTCCTGTGTAGTCTTCGAGGAGGTTGAGGCGCCGGTGTCTGGGTTTGGGTTTGGGGTTTGCGCATTTTCCACGAAGGCCGGTCTGGGCCATGGCCTAAAAAAGACCGCTGTCCTGTATGTCCGGCCTTTGAGCTTTCACCAGCTTCTGATTGTCTTGCTCTGCTGGTGGGTGCGTCAGGGTGCTGTCTTTGAGTGTAGGAGGTCCTTCCTGTTGTCGCCTTTATGAGCCCCAGGGTTTTTGCCTCCTCATCGAGCTCCTTCTTTATCCTTCCTGCACCCCCTGCACACTTGTTGTTTGTTCAGCAAACCCCTCTTCAGGGTCAGCCCAGAATTGACCCCCAGTACTCCCCTCTGTCGAGGGAGATTCACTGTGCAGCCCTACGTAAGGTGCTGCTGTGGGTGTTTTGTATAACCCATGGTGACTAGACTCCATCTCCCGGAGTCTGTCACGTTGGAGCATCTGCTCCATAAGCCGCTCCATTTGGCCCCAGCAACGCCGGTCCCCGCGGCATTTCTTGCAGTCCGACTTGTCAGAGTCAACGGCTCTGTTCCGTATAGCCTTCCCGCCCGGCCGTGGTGTTGATCTGGCCGGCGCGGGTGCCAAGTCGGGCACAGCTGATCCCACTCACGGTGATCTGGTGCCGTCAGCCGCTGCTAGCTGCCCGCAACTCCACGGTTCTTTCCAGCCAGTGCAGCCCTTGTGAACTCTCGTCCATAGTTTCCCCTGTGAAAAACAGCACGGGAAACAAAAAACGACCGCAGAGTAATTCCCTTACCCGTCGGTCTCAGTTTTAAACTTGCCGCTGCGGGGGGACGCTCCCTCCGCTTGCCGTTTTGACTTGTCAGAGTCAACGGCTCTGTTTTGTGTAGTCTTCCCGCCCGGCCGTGGTGTTGATCTGGCCGGTGCGGATGCCAAGTCGGGCACAGCTGATCCCACTCATGGTGATGCTGGTGCCTTCAGCTGCTGCTGGCTGCCCGCAACTCCGTGGTCCTCCCCAGCCAGCTTTAGACGCAGCCCTTGTGGACTCTATTTTTGTCCAGTTTCCCCCTGTAAAAAACAGCGCGGGAAACAAAAAACGACCGCAGAGTAATTCACTTACCTGCGGTCTCGGTTTCAAAATTACCGCTGCGGGGGAACGCTCCACCCCGCCTGTTGTTTCGCAATGCGTGAAGCGATATGACACGCATGCGTCCTGGCGGTTTCTTCACGTAGTCACTCACGTGACTCCAAAGTAAAATATACTTTTCTTGTGCACTGTGCTTTAAAAAAAACTTATTTCCCAGATCCCTTAAATATAATGGAAGATGTCTTTACCTACTGCAATTCTTATCCTTGGACATATGTTGTACACTACAACCTCATTAAAAAGTAATTCAAAGTCAAGATTCATTCGGTCACAAGTGCAGTGTAGCTGAAAAAACCCTCGGCAGACATGTACTATTCATAGTGCGCATAATCAAATGAGTCAGAAAATCTCCACCTCTGTGACATTGCCCATCTCTGCCAAGATCTCCAACATTTATCCAAGCACATGTTACCACTATTCCAACACCTTTCTGACAAGTCTCTCTCATTCTACGCTTCATAAACTCGGTCAACCAAAACTCTGCTACCCATGGTTTTAACACACATCGAGTCCTGTTTACTCATTAACTTTGCTTGTCAATCCACATCGACATCCAGTGAAGCAACATCTCCCCTTTAAAGTCTTCATTCATTTTCAAATCCTTATGAAGTTCCCAAAGCATCGGACTCTTCACATGCCACTTCCATTTCTTTATCTTTCCTTAGGACACACTGTAAAACCCATCTCCTGGACCAAGACATTGGTCATTGCAAGTAATAACTTCTCATGTAGCTTTTATCAAATTATATTTGCGAAGACTCCAAAATTCTCAGGTCTATAGAAGTCCATAGACACACCTTACGAACTGCACGAAACAACTAGCAAGAGTATTCACAGACATCTTTAATCACTCCCAAGTCTTTTCTAAGGTAGACACAAAATGCTGGAGTAACTCAGCGGATCTTCTTCTTGCGAATGAAACATTAACCAAAGGAATAGTTAGATCTCAAGCCGGTTGTTGAGCAGCCGGGTTGTTGTCCCTGCTTCAATGTCTGCCAGCCCGGAGCTCCATTTGGTGGGTGGTAGAGCGGGCACCCAGAGATGACATGGTTGGCTATCTGTTGTTCTGCTCTGTATTCACAGGCTGGGCTCTGGCGGAGTCCCCATCTCCACACGCTGGCATTGAAACGCCCAACTCAACCCAAAACATTGCCCATTCCTTCTCTCCAGAGATGCTGCCTCACCCGCTGAGTTACTCCAGCATTTTGTATCTTCCTTCCATTTACCAGCATCTGCAGTTCTTTCTTACACATCTTTTCTAAGGTACCCTACCAAGCAGCCTTGATCCACTGCAGTTTGCTTATCATCACAACAGGTCCATGGCTGATGCCATCTTACTGGTCCTACACTCATCCCTGGAACACCTGGGAAGAAGGAGACCTATGAGAGACACCTTTTCATTAACTATAGCTCTGCCACATCTTATTATCCCAACCAAGCTCATCTCCAAACTCGTGAAACTCAGGACACCCTCTGCAACTGGATCGTTGATTTCCTGATGAACAGACCACAGTGAGGACAGATGACAATTCATCCACCACAATAATCCTCAACACTGGTGCCCTACAGGGATACATGAAAAGACAAAGGAGATCATCAGTGATTTCAGGCGACATAGAGCGGAGCTCAGGCCACTGGAGATAGGGGGCGAGGAGGTGGAGAGGGTGCCTAGTTTTTAATTTCTGGGGATCAACATCAGTGAGGATCTTAAATGGTCTGTGAACTCTGCTGTAGTTGTAAAAAAGGCACAACAGAGACTTTACTTCCTCAGAACACTGAAGAAGGCCCATCTGTCTGCTAAACTGCTGGAGTCTTTCTACCGCTGTTCGGTAGAAAGCATACTAACTTACTGCATAACTGCCTGGTTTGTGAACTGTTCAGCAGCTGACAGAGCAGCTCTCCAGAGGGTGATAAAAACTGCCCAGGGCGTCATTGGACTCCCCCTGCCCCCTCTGGAGGACATTTACCACTCAAGATGCCGCAGCAGGACCTGTAATATCGTGAAAGACATCACACATCCTTGTCACCACCTTTTCACACTGCTGCCCTCAGGAAAAAGGTACAGGTCGCTAAAGTCACACACTGCCAGACTCAAGAACAGCTTTTACCCATCAGCAATCTTGGAACTGAACTCTGTCTCGGGAGTTGGTTATGGGGAAGGAGGGGGGGGTGGGAGACAGTGTTAATTTATGTAAATGTGAATCCATGGGTAGGTTTGGGGAGGGAGGGAGTGTGAAAAGTATGAGTATGTGAATGTTTGAAGTTCTTTTAAATGGAGAGACACAGTAATCTCGTTGTATGTGACACATGCAATGACAATAAAGCATTCTGATTCTGATTCTCACCCCCATGCTATATTTCTTGTACACAAGATTGTATAGCAAAATACCAATCCAACTCAATCTTCAAGTTTGCAGACAACACCACCATAGTGGTCTGCATATCAAATAATGACCAGATAGAGTACAGAAAGGAGATTAAGAACCTTGTAAATTGGTGCCAAGACAATAACCTCCCCCGCAATGTCAGCAATACAAAGGAGATTGTGAGTGATTTCAGGAAGTGAAACAGTACACACATCACAGTATAGGGGGTTGCACGTAAGGTCGCTGGGTCATAGTGATTGACGCACTGACCCGCTCAATCCATCTGGAGGACATCGCAGCTTCCAGTATATGTTGTTAATACACGAAACGCGTACTTTCCTACCTGTTAAAGACCACCAAAATGTTGAATTTTTGCGTTGTAAAAAATTGTGGAGATCGGGGTAAGCATGAGAGACACGTACCCAACTTCAGAATTCCAAAAGTGAAGCGAAATGAAGGTAAAGAGAAGCAAGAGCTGAAGGGACAACAACAGCTAAAGTGCTTGGCGAACATTGGCCGTGCAGATATCGAAATTGAAAAGATTTCAAATTATCAAGTTTGCTCACTGCATTTCATCAACAGTAAGGCATTATTTGTGTTTTCTTAATTCCTTTGGTATCTGAAACGTCTCAGAAGTGATAAAACTGGCTGTAAATTTTGCTTCAGAGGCGTTTTCTTTTTGTATGTAAAAACCCACTTGAGAACTATGGGCAATTTTAAAATTTTACAGCCAGATTTATCACTTCTGAAACTTTTTAGATGCCAAAGGAATCAAGAAAAAACACAAATGATGCCTTACTGTTGATGAAAAGCAGTGAGCAAACGGCCAATGTTCGCCAAGCACTTTGGCTGTTGTTGTCTCTTCAGCTCTCGCTTCTATCTACCGTCATTTCTCCTCACTTTTGGAATTCTGAACTAGGCTAAATGTCTCTCACGCTTATCCCGATTTCCATAATTATTTACAGCGCAAAAATTGACAATTTCGGCGGGTATTAACGGGCCCGCTACGCTGGAAACAATGGTAAGTGCCTACCTGCAGTTCATCACGTGTACTCCAGTTGGCGTAGCGTAGCAACAGCACGGGTCATGGGTCGTGACCCAACTGCCGTGCAACCTCCCTATACATTGATTGTGTAAAACTAGAGATGGTCAACAGCTTCAAGTTCCTTGGAATAAATATCACCAGCAACATCCTGGAACAGCCACCATGAACCCATGGTCATGAAGGCACATCAATGCCTCTACTTCCTTAAAAGGCTTAGGAAGTTTACCATGTCCCCAACAGCCCTCACCAACGTCTACATATGCGCTGTAGAACGCATTTTATAACGAGTTGTGGATTTAAATCCAGACCACCATGCAAACCAACCTCCATCTATACTTCATACTGCCTCAGCTAGAGGGCAAGCATGATCAAGCACGAGTCTCACCCCAATCACTCCCTCCTCAGCTGTTAGGCAAGAGGTACAGAAGTTTGAAAATACATACCTTCAGATTCAGGACAGTTACTTCTCAGTTGCTATCAGGCAACTGAATGGTCCTCTCATCAGCTAGAGTCCAGTCCTGACTCGCATCTCAATGGAGACCTTTGAACTATCTTTAATCAGACTTGCATGAAATGCTGACCGCTTTAACAGTGCACTGTAGATGGCTTGATTGTATTGATGTATAGTAATTTATTTGACTGAATAGCACGCAAACAAAAGCTTTTCACTGTAGCTGTACATGTGACAATAATAAACTAAACTGCCTTGAAACTAATTGCTGGATTATGTATTCTTTTAATTTAAGTTTAAAAAAATCAATTTTACATTAAAGGATTTAATTTTTTTCTCCAAATTAACTGATTTATATTTTTGTCACATTTTTAAACTTGCTTTTCCTGATCACAAGGAGTGAAGAATGAAGTGCATTTGTGAATTGAAAAAATATAAAGAACAGGCAAATAAAGAGGCATCTTACTTGATTTAAACAGGATGTCTTCTCATTATTCTCCAGCATTTCTAATCTCCTATCCTCAGCAATGTTGCTCACAGATTTTACCTCTCACAAAAGCTCACGATGTCACAGCCTTCTATTTAGTCTGACCTTAGTATTAGCCTCTGGTCAAAATTATAAGTCCTCCATCCAAAAGTGAAATCCACAAATTTAATTTGGCATTCCCCCGCAGAGCTTAAATTCATAAAAAGGCTTCCATATGAATCCTAATCTACATTTTCCAGCTTTACGAGCCCGAGAGTTTAACCAATTGCCAGTTTTAGCACACACACAATACCTAGACCAAATTATTCAAATACGCCTAGGGAAAATGATTTTAAGAAACAGGAATATTCCAATGTTGAGATACAGTTGTTAATTTTCTAATAGTGTAGCAATTGATTTTACGGCTATATGCACATATAATATTTCACCTGGAAATAATCTGATTTTTGTCTTTACGATTAACAAAATCATTGGAACAGTCAGCTTCATTTCTACCCAATATGAAGAATAATAAACCATCTCCTCTATTCCATGAGATTATCATAAAATAATTTGGGCAGATGCCAAAATTTAACGCTTCAACACCAACTCATTCACTTTCAGAATTATCTACAGCACTCAGCAGGGTTAGCAACACATAAAATGACACTCTTAACTAAATACCTGACCTTTCTATCACAGTTTATTGTTGCTTGAACACAGGTCAGCAACTCCTTGCATCACGACCCAGTTCTGGAATCTCTACCATAGACAACAACAGCAGCAATGTGGTGGGAAGATCATAGTTTCCAAATTAAGCCATAATGACATGACTACTGCACAAAAGAACTAGAAATGTTCTACCTATCATTTACATGGAAACAAAAGTAATTTGTCACATCAGGGCAGCAAGAGGTGGACAACAGTCACGGAACCCTCAGCATTGCACTAACCACAAGATCAAACCACGCAGAAAACACAAGGCACCACGTTTCCCTCAACTTATTTTAACTTTCAAATCTAATGGAAGAAATTTCAAAATCCATGAGTCAATTTCACTAGATCTTTTATGCATTGGTCTTCCAATGGTAATGTCCATCAGAATATAATTCCATGTTTCATAATTTTTCAATCTCATCCATCAAATCTCAAACTGAAAATTATTGTAGTGCTACAAAACTATGGAATTATGGTGTGATTTTCACTATGCAGAGAATATAATTATTGGCATATACTCATTTGATGTACTGTTTAATCAATGGGAAATCCCGATGATACACGTCATTGTTCGATCATATTGCCTGCTCCAGCAACTTCATCACATAACAAACATTATTGTACAACAAACAATATTTCAATATATTGTACAACAATATTTTAAGGTTTACATCTCAATAAACTACTATTTATTTTGTTGCAAATACCCTGAGAAGAATAAGGAAAGGCAAGCTGCCAAGATTCTGATCTGCACAGTGCTGTTAGTGCTGCACCTCTCCTGTGTCCTGTATTGAACGCTTCAACAATTTCAAATCAAATATCATATTTTGCAGTCAGTGTGTATTCCAGAAGAAGATACTGACACTTCTTCCAATTGATCTCAATTTACTCAATTTTGAGAATGTGAGCATTTTGGGTCAGGTTAAAATCTATTGCCCAACCATAATTGTGGATGTTGAACCACTTGTGGGGGTGCTTTTGGGTACAGAGTTTCCAGTCTTAAGCCAAGTGGTAATGAAGGAGCATAAATATCTATCTATTTATTTATTTATTTGTTTGATTATTTATTTCGAACAGAATAAAATAATAAAAAGCAAGTGTAAAACAGTATACAAAAAACAAAACAAGAATATTTATAAAGTGTCATAAACAATATTTATAAATAAATGAAAAGGAGCAGGAAGAAGCCAAAGCTTATTAATTCCCACCCCTTATTCAACTGCTTATAATTATCTTATACAAATTTAGCAGCTATATGTACACCATATGTACACCAGCAGCTATATGTACACCAAATTATTAACATTTATACACTAATCAAATATTTGCAGCCATACAAAAAAGAGAGAAAAAAAGAAAAAAAAGAAAAAACCCTCATATACTATACAGTATCTCTTAGTCATATATACACCCCATCACCCTATAATCACCCTTCCCAATACAATCAGTATAACAAATATCCCACTCACAATCACCAAACCTCATCCCAGTATACTTTAAAAAAAAGTGTTTTTGTACATCTTCTTAAACTGAATTATGTTTGTGCTAAGTTTTATCTCCTGTTCCAGACCATTCCACAAATTCACCCCACAGATTGCTATGCACATACTTTTAAGAGTTGTTCTCACATTGATTTTTTTTAATTATGTTCCCCGCTCAAATTATACCCACCCTGTATTTCCATATATTTCCAAGTTAGAATTATATACAAGTTTGAGGGGAACCTGCATGTGGTGCATTTCCTAGGCCCCTACTACTTTTATATTTCTTGGTGTTGGAAGCCACGGCTTTGGGAAATGCTGTTGGAATACAGATTGCATGTTGTGCGATGCATTTATAGATGTGTTGACATTGTTGCCCTGAGGGAGAGAACGAATGAGGTGCCAATCAAGCACGCTTTCTCTTAAACCATGGATGAATGTTGTTGAGCTTTGAGGGTTGATCAAGCTGCACTCTTCGGGGCTAGTGGTGAGTATTCCTTCATGCTCCAACCTTGAACCTTGTAGATGATAGCAAGGCTTTAAATGTGAAGAGATGTACATCACCCCTGACCTGCACCTATTGCAGCAATATTTATTCAATTGGTCAAGTAAAGTTTTGAATCAAAGTTAAGCCCCTTATGGTGTGGTCGAGTAACAACCACAATAATGGTATTTAACATTGAAAATAGAGAGCTAGATTCTCTCTTGGAGATAAGAACAAGAAATAGGATCACGAGTAATCCACCATTCAATAAGGTCATGGTTGACTCAATCCAATTTCCTGCCTGTTTCTTTATCACTCTCGACTCTCCAAAGACAAGATCTGTCTTTTGATATGTGTTGATTCAGCCTGTAGGCCTTCCAATGGTAAAGAACTCCAAAGATTCAAGACAAAGTGTGAGAAAAAGTTTCTCCTCGTATACTTCTTAAATGTGCTACTTTACTGAAAATATGATCAACTTTACTGAAATTTTGATCCACTTTGAGATGTCTAATAAGGGCAAAACATCCCCTTGGAATCTATTTTATCTAGTTGCCTTGGAAACATATGGTCTATGGTATATAGACACACTGATCTGTTCTGTATTTATGCCTACAATATTCTGTTGTGCTGCAGCAAGCAAGAATTTCATTGTCCTATCTGGGACACATGACAATAAACTCTCTAGACTTGACCCTTCCATATTTCAATAAGATCACCTATCATTCTTCTAGATTCTAAAGTGTAACAGATCATGTCAATGTAAAGATTCAGCCTTCACCCCAAGAATTAACTGTGAACTTGTAATCTGCCTCCAATAAAAGAATATCCTTTCTCAAATAAGGAGACCAAAACTATACATAGTATTCAAGGTGCAGACTTAAAGCCATATACAGTTTAAGCAAGGATGACCCACTTTTATATTCCATCCCCTCTTCAATGTTCCACATGCCCTTCTGGGCCAGGTTGATCATGCCAATGAAAATGAGGATGCAACAGAAATTGTGATGAAAAATTCAAGTACCTGATCAGTATAGTACGATTCTGTGAGCACAGCTACACCCAGCTGTTGCCCGTCTTGTTTATGGGACAAGCTTTCCAAATTTAGACACACATCCCCAGAGGTGTTTGCAAGCAAGACTGTGCAAAGCTGACTGAACTGCGAACGACTTTATTGTGTCTGCATTCACTGCTTACGTTCATGCTCGGCAGCCCATCATGTTTTTTTTAATTTTAGCAAAGCCATTATGATACAACTGAGTGATGTGTTCGACTATTTAAGAGGACAATTAAGAGTAAACCTCATTAGCAATAAAGTGAAAGAAATGCTTTAAAAAAAACATTTCATTCCAGCAGATTTCCCAAGAAATAGATTTCATTCTTTTTGAGAAAAGGATCAAACTTCTAATCACGTCATATATGCAAGTTCTGATTTTTTTCACTCATTTGTTTCCCACTGAACAATTTAACTAAATTCTCAGCATTGATTCAATGCCAGATTCAAGCCAGATGGTTGTTCAACATTCCTTCGGAGCTATATTAAGGAGTATTGCAATTTTATTTAGCGAATGTAAAGTCCTTTAGCCAAGCAGTTGCCTCTTGATCTGCTGTATGAAGGGTGACAAGTCCTCCTTTGAGTCTTTGTTGAGGGCATGCTTCAATGATGTGTTGCATTGTTTGCTGCTCTCCACAAGCACACCGTGGGGTTGGACTGCTACTCCATTTGTGAAGGCTGGCCAAGCAGCGGCCATGTCCAGTCCTGAATCTATTCAGCGTCGTCCACTGCTTCCTTGGGAGATTGGTGCCAGGGACTGGTAGGGTGGGGTCTGACACCAGATGTTTATTTGGGACGTCCTTGGACTCCCATTCCTTTTTCCAAGCTGGGTTCTTCCAAATTGGTCGTCTAGATGGAAGTCGAGCAGTGGGTGGGTTGAAGATGTCCATGTGAATTGGCAGGTGAGGGGAGTTTTTGGTCTTTTGGAGCATCCTTTAAGTGAGGACTACTCGCCGGATGTGTGGAGGGGTTATGTTGGATAGGACAGGGAGCCAGGGGAGTGGTGTTGAGCGGATTGTTCCTGTGATGATCCTCATTGTTGAGTTCAATTGGGTGTCCAAACAGGGGCACAATATTTGGCTGAAGAAAATGCAAGGGCTAGTGTTGAAATGCACAGTGTGGGGGCTGCTGCCCCCCACTTTGAGCCAGCAAGCTTACTGAGGAGATTGTTTCTGGACTTCACCTTAGCTGCTGTTCTTTTGAGATGTTCCTTGTAGGATAGGGTCCTGTCAAGGGTCACTCCGAGGTAGGTTGGAGTGGGGGCATACTTCAGTTTGGTCCTGCTCAGATAGATGTTTGGTTCTCTTGTGGCTTCTGCATTATGGACGTGGAACACACTGGAGACCGTTTTTTCTGGGCTTGTTTTTAGGCGCCACGTTTTGCAGTACCCGTCCAGTTTAGCAAGGTCTTCATTGAGCACCTGTTCCAATGTACCAAAATCTTGTGCTTGGAAGGCCAAACAGATGTCATCTGCATAGATGAATTTGCGGGATTTGGTGGTGGGTAGGTCATTTGTGTAAAGGTTGAACAAGGTTGGGGCTAAAACTGACCCTTGCGGGAGCCCATTCTTCTGCGTTCTCCATGCACTCTTGTTCTGACCAAGGTGAACTCTGAACCTGCGGTTGGAGAGCAGAGATTTGATGGTTTCTGATGCCCAGGCAGGGAGTGCTTTGGTGAGTTTTAGGAGGAGGCCTTTGTGCCACACAGTCATAGGGTTGCAGTGACAGGATGCAATGTGTATAAGCAAAAAATAAAATAAAATTAGACCAGGATTATTTGTTGAGACTCCCAGTGGGAAACAATACTTAAAAAAGGAATTATATTTCTTATAAAAGTCTTCTATGTGCTCTGAAAAATTAAGAGTTACTTAAAGTTCAACATAATACAGAATGGATTAACACATGGCTTCATCATTTACTTGTGCTCTTCCTTTTGTGTTATGAAGTCAAGTAGTACAGAAGGAAGCTATGTATTCCAACGTGTCTCTTCTGGCTCTAAGTTATCCAGTTAGCCTCAAATACTTGTTATCCGGGGAGAAGGCAGGAACGGGGTACTGATTGGGGATGATCAGCCATGATCTCATTGAATGATGCTGGCTCGAAGGGCCAAATGGCCTACTCCTGCACCTATTGTCTATTGTCTATATCTACTTTGTGAAGCTGAATTTCGGCCTTAAAAGTATGAATTACACTCTGTCACTGAGGGTCAGTTACTCCTCCATTTAGCAGCTATCAATCTTAATGCTAATTTGGAGGCAATGTACTGCATACCCACTTAAAATGAGAGTAACTCTGTATTTAATGTCAGGTTTTTATAAGCAACATATTTAACAGAAGTCCTCTTTAATTGGACCTGATCCCAAGTCTCATTTATGAAAGTACAGTAAGGTTAGAATCAGCAAGCTTATAGCCGGTCAGACTCTCTCAGCTTGAAGAAGCGAGACAAAGTCAATGTATCTTTCCTGGTTCAACATCAATTCACATTACATTTGCAAATCTGCTCAGAGGTACAATTCAATGCAGAGTTTGGGTTTTTTACTTTATTAATAAAAGTTATCCCTCTTTTTTTATTGTTTCAAAATAGTTACGTTTCAGGAAAGATACAGCTGCGAATTACACTGACTTCCTCAATGAAGAATTCGCACCTCAAATAACTCAATTACAGCATTTTTCCACTGCTGTCAAAAGCTTAATTGTACACTATCAGAGCTACAACTACATAGTCTAAATCCCATTCTTATTAGGTAGCATTCCAAGATTGCTACTAATCTCTTTGAAAATTCCACAATCGCTTGCATTGGTTACGCTAATAAACGTTCAAATTGCACGGAAGAAATAAACTACAGTTAATTGAAAATTCCACATCATGATTCACATGAAATAAATGGATATTATACAGAGAATTGGGAAGAAAGGATATATTTAAGAACTGTTGACATCTTATTTTTCAAAATTCTTATTTGCTACACGTTTTAACAGAACATGGGGCTGTACGGTAGTGCAGAGGTAGAGTTACTGCCTTGCAGCATCAGAGACCCGGGTTCCATCCTTGGCTGTATGGAGTTTGTACTTTCTCCCCATGCTCTTTGTACGTTCTCCCCACTTGTTCGGGTTTTCTATGAGATCTTCAGTTTCCTCCCACATTCCAAAGACATACAGGTTTGTACGTTAATTGGCTTGGTATAAATGTAAATGATGCAATTACAATATTACAATTACAATATTTATTCCATGTCGTTTGAAGCTCAGTGAGGCTCAAACGGAACTCCGTTTCCACAGCCATCCAAACAAAGACAATTCCTACAAGACATACAAACAATTCAATTTACACAAACATCCATCACAGTGAATCTCCTCCTCACTGTGATGGAAGACAAAGTATTTTCTCTCCCATGCACCATTTCTCTCCCGATGTCGAAGCCCCAGGCGGGCGATGGTAAGTTACATGGCAATTTAAGGCTGCGCCGGGCGATGTACGGCCCCGCTCCAGGCCCAAAAGTCACAAAGTTGGAGCCCCCGGCGGGCGCTGGAATGTCCCGCAGCCATTAAAGCCGCGCCGGGCGATGTACAGCCCCGCTCCGGGTCGTTCCAACCCCGCGACACAGGCGGGAGAAGTCGCGTTGAGGGAGCTCCGAAAAGCGGTCTCCACCCGGACCCACGAGCTCCCGATATCATAGTCCACAGGTCTGCAGCTGGAGCCTCCGAGCTCCGGAGTCGGGCCACAGCAGCGAGCCACCACCGCTCCCCACGCTCCGAGGCCGGCCAGCCCCACGATGGTAGGTCCGCAGCTCCGCAGCTGGAGCCCCCAGGTCGTTCCCATTGGAGGCCGCTCCATGGTGCTAGGCCCCAACGACAACGGAGACCCGACAAAAAAAAGGTCGGGTCTCCCGCGCAGGGAAGAGATTTTTTTTAAGTTTCCCCCTCCTCACCCCCCGCCCCCCACATATACACAGTTAAAAACAGTATTTAAAAAAAAACACGAACAACTACATTTAACTAGACAAAAAATAAAAAAAAGACAGACAGGCTGTAGGGGGCGCTGCAACGCGAGTCGCGCCGTCGCTCCCTAGTGTATGTAGGATAGTGTTAATGTGCGGGGATCATTGGTTGGTGCAGTCTCGCCAGGCTAAAGGGTCCGTTTCCGTGCTGTATACCTAAACTAAAATAGACCTAGGGAATCAGGCACAATTCCAGTTTATGCCACATTTAATTTTATTTTGCGTTGAAGTCAAGTGGAGAGTAACAATGAGCAAGTGCTGAACTCTCATCTGAGCCAATTCCATGGGATTTCCACTTGATGGATGTTGTCTATATGGACTTCAGTAAGGCCTTTGACAAGGGTCCTCATGGAAGGTTGGTTAAGTAGGTTCAACTGTTGGGTATAAATGCAGGAGTAGCAAGATGGATTCAACAGTGGCTGAATGGGAGACGCCAGAGGGTAATGGTGGATGGCTGTTTGTCGGGTTGGAGGCAGGTGACAAGTGGGGTGCCTCAGGGATCTGTGTTGGGTTCTTTGTTGTTTGTCATGTACATCAATGATCTGGATGAAGGTGTGGTAAATTGGATTAGTAAGTATGCAGATGATACCAAGATAGGGGGTGTTGTGGATAATTAAGAGGATTTCCAAAGTCTACAGAGATATTTAGGCCATTTGGAAGAATGGGCTGAAAGATGGCAGATGGAGTTTAATGCTGATAAATGTGAGGTGCTACACCTTGGCAGGACAAATCAAAATAGGACATACATGGTAGGGAATTGAAGAATGCAGTTGAACAGAGGGATCTGGGAATAACCGTGCATAGTTCCTTGAAGGTGGAATCTCATATAGATAGGGTGGTAAAGAAAGCTTTTGGTATGCTAGCCTTTATAAATCAGAGCATTGAGTATAGAAGCTGGGATGTAATGTTAAAATTGTACAAGGCATTGGTGAGACCAAATTTGGAGTATGGTGTACAATTTTGGTCGCCCAATTATAGGAAGGATGTCAACAAAATAGAGAGAGTACAGAGGAGATTTACTAGAATGTTGCCTGGGTTTCAACAATTAAGTTACAGAGAAAGGTTGAATAAGTTAGGTCTTTATTCTCTGGAGCGCAGAAGGTTAAGGGGGAACTTGATAGAGGTCTTTAAAATGATGAGAGGGATAGACAGAGTTGATGTGGACAAGCTTTTCCCTTTGAGAATAGGGAAGATTCAAACAAGAGGACATGACTTCAGAATTAAGGGACAGAAGTTTAGGGGTAACATGAGGGGGAACTTCTTTACTCAGAGAGTGGTAGCGGTGTGGAATGAGCTTCCAGTGGAAGTGGTGGAGGCAGGTTCGTTGGTATCATTTAAAAATAAATTGGATAGGCATATGGATGAGAAGGGAATGGAGGGTTATGGTTTGAGTGCAGGCAGGTGGGACTAAGGGAAAATAATTGTTCGGCACGGACTTGTAGGGCCGAGATGGCCTGTTTCCGTGCTGTAATTGTTATATGGTTATATGGTTATATGATAAGTTATGGTACAAGTATAGGTAGCTGGTTGTGCATGCTAGCATTTCATGCATGTAAACCACCATACTGCCATATCATTCATACTATCTCATAGAATGTTTATGTTAAATCCTATCGTGTATTGTGTTTTATTCGTATGGCTGTATGGTAATTCAAATCTCACTGTACCAATTGGTGCATGTGACAATAAATGTAACTTGAACTTGAGAATGAAGTTAAAAAATGACAGGTGATTCTTCACATGAATGAACCAAATGTTGAAAGATAGAACAAAAATCACACCAGACCATACTGGCCACCACCAAATACTTAGTTATTTTTTGTATGATCATAATTATGAGTAGAGAAGTTGCTGAAAGTATAAAAAGTCAATCTTATCATCATGTACTGGAAGATAACATATCAACAAGAACAATTAACCTGCACTCGGAGTAATGCTTAACATTTTATAAAAGCAAAGTATTCTTTGAAATGAACTCCAAAAAGTTTAACATGCACGGAACCATATGTGAGATCAATTGGAGTCAATAATAAATGATGAGGTTACACAGTACTAAGCAGTTCACGATAAAATAGACGGTGGTCAGCATGGTTTTGTGAAGGGTAGATCTTGCCTGACGAATCTGCTGGATTTATTTGAGGAAGTTGATAGCAGGACAGACAGAGGGGAGGCTGTAACTGTTTACCTAGATTTTCAGAAGGCCTTCGATAAGGTTCCACATGTCAGGCTGCTTGGGAAGATGAGATCCCATTATATTAAAGGGAAGATACTAGCAGGGTAGCAGGTTGGCTGGATGGCAGAAAGCAAAAAGAGTTGCAATAAAAGGCACTTTTTCAGGTTGGCTGCCAGGGACTAGTGGAGTTCCGCAAGGGTCGGTGCTGGGGCCGCTTCTCTTCAAGTTGTATATTAATGATTTGGATAAGGGGATTGAAGGCTTTGGGCCCACGTTTGCAGTTGATGCTAATCTATGTGGAGGGGCAGGCAGTATAGCAGAGGAAGCAAGGACTGCAGAAGGACTTGGACAGTTTAGGAGAGTGGGCAAAGAAGTGGCAGATAAAATTCAGTCTACCAAATGCAGAGTCATGCATTTTGGTAATAAGGATAAAGGCGTAGATTATTTTCTAAATGGAGAGAGAATCCAGAAATCGGAGGTGCAAAGGGACTTGGGAATGTTGGTGCAGGACTCACAAAAATGTAATTTGCAAGTCAAATCGGTAGAAAGGAAGGCAAATTCAATGCTAGCATTTCTATCAAGAGGACTGGTATACAAAAACAGAGATGTAATGCTGAGGCTCTATAAGGTGCTGGTCAGGCCACATTTGGAGTACTGTGAGCCAATGTGGGCCCCGTATCTGAGGAAGGATGTGCTGGCTCTGGAGTGTGTCCAGAGGAGGTTTACAAGAATGATTCCAGAAATGAGTGGGTTAGCATATGATGAGTGTTTGACACCACTGGGCCTCTACTCGTTGGAGTTTAGAAGATTGAGGGGGGACCTCATTGAAACTTACAGAATAATGAAAGACATAGAGTGGATGTGAAAAGGATGTTTCCACTGGTGGGAGAGTCTAGGACCAGAGATCATAGCCTCAGAATTAAAGGGTGCTCTTTTAGAAAGGTGAGGAGGAACTTCTTTAGTTAGAGGGTAGATAATCTGTGGAACATTGCCACAGAGGGCTGTGGATGCCAAGTCAGTAGATATTTTTAAGGAAGAGATCGACAAATTCTTGATTAGAACGGGTGTCAAGGATTATGGGGAGAAGGCAGGAAAATGGGATTAGGAGGCAGAGATCTGCCATGATTGAATGGCGGAGTAAACTCGATGGGCTGCATGGCCTGATTCCACTCCTATGACTTGTGAACTTATGAGATGAATCAAATGACAGCTTCACTATGGATTTATCAAAAAAATTTAAGCTTAAACATTATTGAATAATTCAATATGTTTGCACTCATTCAATGGCAGATACACATTTAGCTTCTGCATAGAGAGCATTTGTACATTGTATTATGTACATTGGCTTTTTGAAAAGGGACAAAAATCCAAAATAAATGAACAGAGATGAAAACAGATGGCACTTAAAACGTGCTGCCATTGAGCATAAACGAAAGCAGAAAAGGAATAAAATGATTAATTGTGTTTAGAAATGTGTCAAAAAGCTTTCTCAATACAGATGAAGTGTTAAAAATCTATAAATATGTTTAGTCTAAGAGGAGGTGAAACATTTGTGTGTCCAATATCAGTAAGATTTATTTCAGATGAACAGGTTCATATACCCTGATGTTAAATTGGAAAATGGTTAATAAATAGTTGTAATTAAGCTTCCATAAATTTACAACTTTATTTGCACCCTGTACTTTCCATGAAGATAATTTCATAATTTGCAATCTTAGGCAATGCATTGAATAGGGTGCATTTTTACATTTTGGATAGAGCTATAATGGATCTTCTAGGGTGCATGCTAGAGTGTGCACTTGATAAAAAAATCCCTTGTGGCAACATCAAAATGACATATACAAATGAAGTATTTTCAATTGCTACATTCTCTGCTTCACAATAAATTGAGGGGATTGTGCCTGACTGTAGACTTTGCAGGTAGAAATCGGCCCAGATTTGAGTTATATGTTAACAATCTGCATATCGTTTTTTGAGCAGCACTGCACAAAGAACTAATGCTGCCTCTTATTATCATTATTGTGTAATATTCTATTTTACAGAATACAATTTAGACAAGTTCAACTGGAGAATTAAACAGTCAATGATATTTATTTATTGCCATTTTTAGCAGCAGTAGTTCAAAATATTATCTCTGTACTTGCACACTGATGAAAATGTACAACCACTCTGGCAGAATTTCTAACCTGCAGTTCAATTATTCATGCTTTAGGATTTAACAATAGATATCCTTAATGATGAACCACCAGCTATATCAGTTAAGATAGTCGCTCTCCCTTCTGTCAGTGCATCTCAATATTAGTCATGCATTTTATTAGTTCTCCAGTGCAAAAAAAAAAATCCTGGTTAGTACTTAACGACATATCCCTCAATTATTTTAGCATGCCAGATTTCATGGAGATGTACAAGATCAGGATGGGTTTATATAGGTTGAACAAAGAAAATATGTTCCCACTATCAAATGGTTCAAAGAAAGGGGAGAAGAAAGATTAAAAGTGATAGGCAAAGGATGCTGTGGGGATTATGATTTTTTTTTAATGTTTATGATTGGAAACCTAATGCATATAGTGGTGGAAATAGAATCAATTGAGATTCTATTCTACACCAGCTAAGAAGCAGCAATGGCCCTAATGTACTTGGAAACCTGTAACAAAATGAAAGCAAATCTTGTCCTAAAGAATCTTTCCCAATAATTTCCCAGCAAGGCTAATCTGTCTAAAATATCCGTTTCCCCCCTGTTGCACTACTTAAACAAAGGATAAACACTGGCTATTATCCAGTCTTCTGCCATCTCACCAGTGGCTAAAGTGGATACAAAGATTTCTGTCAAGGCTCCAGCAAACTTGAACTGGTCCAACCTCATCTATTGTATCCATTATTCAAGGTGTGGACTCTTATACATTGGCGAGACCAAGCGTAGATTGGGCGATCGTTTCGCTACACACCTGGACCTACCTGATCTTTCGGTTTGCCAAACATTTTAATTCCGCTACCCAATCTCATTTCCATACTGACCTTTCTGTCCAAAGCACCTCCATTGTCAGAGTGAGGCCAAACACAAATTGGAGGAACAGCATCTCATATTTTGCTTGGGCACCTTACACCCCAGTGATATGAATTTGATTTCTCTAACTCTTGCAATCCCTCTCTTTCCATCCCTCCCCCATCCAAGTCCTACCGGCTTCAGTCACCTTGTTGAGCCTCATTGTCTGTCCCTGTTCTCACCTAGGCCATTGCTAACAATGGCCTGTTTCCTTTATCGTCATTGCTATTTTGCATACCTTTCATACATTTGTTCTATATCTCTCTCTACATCACCGTCTACATCTCCCGTTTCCCTTTCCCCTGACTCTCAGTCCAAAAAAGGGTCTCGACCCAAAACGTCACCTATTCCTTTTGTCCAGAGATGCTGCCTGTCCTGCTGAGTTACTCCAGCTTTTTGGGTCTATCTTCTGAACTATAATGACCAAGTGGCCTTTCAAATATTCCCATGTCAGATGTGAATTTACTTCCAGTCTACTTTCACCAGTTCCTGTGTAATGCTGTTGTAATGAGCCTCCCACTAATTTAGCACTTTCATCCCTCATCCATAAGATTCTTAAAACTTACAAAACTATGGTCACTGTTCCCAAAATGCCCTGCCCCAACCACCAGGTGACATTATGATCACCTTCCATATTAATTCCTAATACTAGGTCTGGTATGGTCCCATCTTAACTTGGACTACATATTAAAAACTCAGAACACAGAACAGTACAGCACAAGAACAGGTCCTTCGACCCACAAGGTCTGTGCTGAACATAATGCTATAACCATCGCTAATCAACCTGAACATAATTCATATCCTTCAATACCCTGCATAATGATATGCCTATCCAAAAAACCTTATAAATGCCATTTATCCTATCTGCCTCAACTACCAATCCTGGCTCTGCATTCTGGCACTCAGCAACTTCTGTGTAAAAAGTTTTGCCCTGTAATATATAGTTGTTTTTACATTTAAGTATAATCTACCTGCTTGTCTGTTCCTCTCTATCACATTGGCTGTTCACATGTATAATGACAAAACTAATTTAAGCCAAAGAAAATGTATCCATTATTTAAAGTTTTTGAATTAACAGCTCAAATAATGTTAAGAGTAATACAATACAAATACTGCAGCAAACTATGTAGAAATTAAAAATTAGAGGCATAAACTGAGTAAAATAAAATTAAACATGTAGACACAGGAGCGCCTTATCACATTTTTGGAATATCTGAAAGCATTTCATGCAGCAAATTACTCCTGGAACACAATAACGGTTGTTATGCTGAACGCTGCAAGAAATATCGTGCTTCATTAAGTGGATACATATTCACAATTATCCTTTCATAATCTGAGCTACAAGGATAAGCTGCAGCCTTAACTAGGTTAAACAGCTGGAACTATTTCCCAAAACACTTTTAAATGCAAAATATTACAGAGAGCTTGTTTAAGAGTCACAAATCTATACACGGTAATTAACTCATGCATCCGTCAGTGGCCTAGCAAATAAATGAAACAGCAACTGTTGGTTTAGAGTTAACTTTATAAAACAGCAAAGGTTTAAAAAATATAATAGATCTAATGTCAAGAACGATTTGAATGCTGGTTGTATATTTTATACACAGTAGCAGTGTTCCTACCAACGCAATGGAGACTATAATTCAAAACTGCTACCATTTTATAAGATATACATAATTCACATTCCAATGCCAATTTTGTGAATCAGTAATCGGTGTCCAACATTCAATGCACCAATTCATCAAGTTATATACAGAGAAGAGGAAAGCACACAATCACCAGGTCATTGAAGATCTATTTTTTAAATGTAGATAAATACTTCTCATAAAAAGAATCTGAAATGTCACTTATGCAGTCACTTTAATAGGGCCCAACAAAGCCGGGTAGAGAAGATTTAAGTTTTATGGAATTTTATCTATATTTAAAAAATACAAAATCATGGCCAAAAGCTTTAACAACTATTTTTCATTACCTAAATAACAATTCTCAAAGTTTAAATGTCTAAAAGTAGTTATACATCTCAGTTATTAAGTAATTAATTTCTACCAGTTCCATTGCCTGACAATATTTCTTCTGTATCATGTCAACTGTGAACAGGTCATATTCCATCGGACAAAGTAAAAGGGTGTCGAGAAAGCTCAAATCACTTAAATAAATGAGGCACCACTTTAAAATTCATTAAAAATACAACTTCCCCTAGTTAATAGCTTAATGATATTTATAATTTGCCTATGCTTAGAACAATCAACATTTTTGCAATCTTTCTCAGAATATTTCATAAATAGGTGGCATGGAGAGTTAACTTTTTCTCCAATGGTCCAATTCAAGTTGCCAGTACTTCATAACACAAAAATCACCACAAATAAGTAAGAAACTGCCTGAACTGCCACAGGCTTCAGCCAACAATCTAGGCAAGTGAAGCTGGGGTACGTTATTCAGTTCTGTCTACTAAATGTTACCTCCAATTTTTAAGGGAAATCTCTGGTTCTCTGTGGATTTCCTTCAGGATTAAGCTGCTAAAATCAGTAATTCAGCAAAATGAAATGTAAATCAAAGCCCCATCATTCAGTGGCACGTGCTCACATGTCAAATTATTTGTGGCAAACTAATCCATCCTGCTGTTTATCAAACTTCTCTATTCACATTGACACACCATTTATAATGGATAAATGAAACCAAACTCTAGTACAGAAAATTGAGGGCGCTGTGACAGCAGTTGGAAGATCTCCTCGCATTTTCTCTGAAAAGTAGCATGAACAGATGGGGTGTTTATGTTATGGCTGATCTATGCTGCGCTTACAAGAATGGTAGGCTGAATTCTCTGGAGACCAAGCATAAACCTGGTACGGTTTAGTAAGGGAATAGTTGAAACAATAAGCAATATTTATATTAGAGATTCATTTCCCATGGTTAATATTCTTTTCAATTATTGGGGGTATATGATGCACAATTTTAAACTATTTTATGCTTGTATTTTAACTGAATCTATCCAAAGCAAAATATATCCATCTTAGGATGAAGGTTTACATACATTCATATTTTACTAATACATACTGATATTTGGAAATTGCAAGCGTAATTACAAGCCAATTTGCACTACAGAACAGGAAAGCCATTCAAATCTTCCAAGCCTTCCTTTTCAAAATGCCTACACATTTTCTTTTGATACGAGATCAAAGAATGGATAAACTATTCTTCTAGTCAATATTCATGCATGTTTTAGATATCTGTTGCCAGGTGTTCATATTGCAAGTTCTGATGCAAGAGACAACCAATCCTTGACCGACAATTAAATGGGCACATTTCTATCTTACATTATGGTTTGAATAATAGAGAATTTCATAATCAAATATCTTCAAAAAAATATATTTGTTGGTTTGAAATTTGTCATCTTAATCCCAACCAGACTACAATATTGCATACAATGTTTGTACTTTTTCTGAATAAATATGGTGAAGCATTTACTGATTGGTAAAATGGATAAACAAAGTCTTCACAAGACTTTCGAACTGCTCTGAATATCCTTCTCCAGAATTATTTATTTTTACTGACAGGAATGAAATTCAAATACGTGACATTTAGCTAAACCTGCAATGAGAAAAAAAAGTGATGACCTACTCATTCCCAAAGCCAAAATCAATGAGTTCTCAACACAAGAAACGTGACACTCGTGGAAATGGTGATACGACATATGCTTCAAACCATTCATGCTTTCACAGTTATACTTCATAGAAACATAGAAACATAGAAATTAGGTGCAGGAGTAGGCCATTCGGCCCTTCGAGCCTGCACCGCCATTCAATATGATCATGGCTGATCATCCAACTCAGTATCCCGTACCTGCCTTCTCTCCATACCCTCTGATCCCCTTAGCCACAAGGGCCACATCTAACTCCCTCTTAAATATAGCCAATGAACTGGCCTCGACTACCCTCTGTGGCAGGGAGTTCCAGAGATTCACCACTCTCTGTGTGAAAAAAGTTCTTCTCATCTCGGTTTTAAAGGATTTCCCCCTTATCCTTAAGCTGTGACCCCTTGTCCTGGACTTCCCCAACATCGGGAGCAATCTTCCTGCATCTAGCCTGTCCAACCCCTTAAGAATTTTGTAAGTTTCTATAAGATCCCCTCTCAATCTCCTAAATTCTAGAGAGTATAAACCAAGTCTATCCAGTCTTTCTTCATAAGACAGTCCTGACATCCCAGGAATCAGTCTGGTGAACCTTCTCTGCACTCCCTCTAGGGCAATAATGTCCTTCCTCAGATTTGGAGTCCAAAACGGTACGCAATACTCCAGGTGTGGTCTCACCAAGACCCTGTACAACTGCAGTAGAACCTCCCTGCTCCTATAATCAAATCCTTTTGCTATGAAAGCTAACATACCATTCGCTTTCTTCACTGCCTGCTGCACCTGCATGCCTACTTTCAATGACTGGTGTACCATGACACCCAGGTCTCGCTGCATCTCCCCTTTTCCTAGTCGGCCACCATTTAGATAATAGTCTGCTTTCCTGTTTTTGCCACCAATCAGTTTCTTGACAAGACACAGTATAAAACTTTTAGAGATATCTTTGTAACTGCCATGAATAATTAATCTTTTATCAATACTGAATGTACTTACTTGAATATTACCTGCAAAAGATTAGACACTACAAATATATTTCAAGTAGTTACTTTAGCTAAAGATGAATCGAAGGAATTGTCTTGACATTGTTGGCACCAGTTTTATAAAATAGGATTCTGCCAAACTCAGAAGAGGAAACCACTATCACTTTCATTCAAGTTTCCAAATACTATCCAGAGATTATCACCATGTCACCCACCACACCTCACAGAAAATAATTTCACGTAGGGTAAAGATATCTCCCAAGATCCTTGCATGTTTGAATGATATCCTGACATTTGTTTTTAAGGTTTATTATAGTCATGAGTGGCAAAGTACAGTGAAAAGCTTTGCATTGCATGCTATCCCATTAAACTATTATACATAAATGCATTCACACTAAACTCTAATACAATAGGTAGAACAAAGGGGGAGGTACAGAGTGAATTATACGATTCTCAGTTTTGTAGCACAATAGTTCCAGGGACAAAGTCCGATGTCTGCAATGAGGTGGAGGTGAATTGGACTGTACCCTAAAAGGACGTTCTTTTAGGAAGGAGATGAGGAGAAATTTCTTTAGTCAGACGGTGGTGTATCTGTGAAATTCTTTGTCACAGAAGGCTGTGGAGGCCAAGTCAGTGAATATTTTTAAGACTGAGAGAAATAGATTCTTGATTAGTACAGGTGCCAGAGGTTATGTGGAGAAGGCAGGAGAATGGGGTTCGGAGGGAGAGATAGATCATGATTGAATGGTGGAGTATTGATGGGCTGAATGGCCTAATTTTACTACTATTCCTTATGACCTTACCCTAGCTTATAAAAAGGACTGTTCAGAACCTTAATAGCAGAAGGGAAGAAGCTGTTCCTAAGTCTGGTGGTCTGGAAAGCTTCTGTACTTTCTGCCCGATGGAAGCAAAGAGAAAGAGGATTGACCAGGTTAGGAAAAGTCTTTCAATTATATTTGGCTGCTTTCCCAAGGCAGCGTAAAGCGTAGACCAACGATACTAGAGGAGCAAGATAGACCACTTGACGAAAAAGCCGTAGTACGGTCATGGGCTCATGGGTAATTTTTTTTCACGCCATTTCGGGAATCAAATATATGAGGGTTTTTTTTTTAATGGGCTTCTGTCATGGCGTCCACATCTACACGCATAGCGAACTGTTCTGCTATAGTGCTCGAATCGCCAATGTAAGCGATTCGAGCACTTTAAAGCAGTCTTTCTTCAGGTTCCCCACTAAAGACGAATGGTAAGAAAACAATTATAACTTTCTGTCGTGTGACCTGCCGGATCTCTTCCTATAGCTCAGATCACGGAGCGGGGGTCGCCAGAAGAATTGCTCTGATTGCTGGCCTGTGGACTATAACACCCTGAAGCCGTGGTGTGCGGAGCTTCTAGTCGCGGGGGCAGCGTGCACTTTACCTCGCGGAGTCTGGGATTCCTCACCGGAGAAGCGCTCCGACCGCGGGCCTGCGGCCTATAACATCATGAAGCCCCGGTCTCCGGTAGGAGGCGGCCGATTCGGGACCTCCAAGCAGCGGAGATCCCGAATCGGCTTGTGTTTAAGCCGGCTTGAAATAGTGTTTAAAATACAGTATAACTGGTGTTAAATATACACAATGTACACGGATCAATGGTATTTAAAATACATGATAAATGACGTTATAGGGAACAACGACATGCCACGAGGAGCACACATTAAAGCCTTAATTGCCTTCCCAATGTATGATGACTGTAACATATACAATTCTATTCTTATGATCCCGACAATGTATTATATTATATGAGACATGTTTTGGTACATGAGCAAGTTATTAGAAAGAATTATTTTATAGATCTAGACTTACCACAATAATAAAGGTAGACACAAATACTGGAGAATTTCTCCAGCATTTTTGTCTACCTTCGATTTTCCAGCATCTGCAGTTCCTTCTTAAACAATAATAAAGGTATCAATTTTTACACACTTTGGTTTTGTTCTTGTCGTAAGGCATGCATGGTATTGTAAGCTCTTCTACATTTAATTTAAATTGACCTATTAGAGGAAAAATGCATTTTCAATATACATGTCCCTCCCCACCCCTGAAAACAATTGCATTTAAGTGACATCATCCATTCTGCAGTTATGTAGTTATAATCAGAAATGTTCTTATAAGTTAATTCTATATGATATTTGACTAATTTCAGATGTCGACAGTGGGTCCAGAATACTCGTTGACAAGATCTCCGACACCGAACTACGGAGTACTTGTCAAAGAACTGCCGTCTTTGTTCTGAACGCCCTGTATATCTCACACATAAAACAATAAATTATGTAAATCTTACCATAAATGACAGAAATAAAAAGTGTTATCCTTTTTTATGAATTTTGATGTAGAATTATTTAAAATTGAGTGGATTGATGCAATATACTGCTAACCCACAAATGTTTAGTTATGAGATATTCACATTTAAAAACTCACTCAGTAGCTCGGGTGGCTATGAGCCACCGCCGGGACCGGACAGCGGAACCGCAGCTAGACCCGGGACTCGCAAGTGACCTGGGAACTGCAGCTAGTCCCGGAGGGTCCTGGCCCCTATGCAAAAAAGGCTGCAGACCCCTGGACTAAACCAAAGCGTCGATCCTGTCCCGCCATCCTTTTTTCAAAATTTAGCAACTCAAATGGTGGTGCGTCTTCATTGCCAGGAAATACGGTAACTCATTTCCCTCAAATATATGTTAAATTTTCTTCAAATATATGTTAAATTAAAAACTAAACTATGGTAGCAATGTACAGTATTCATGTCTAAAGCTCGCACTTCTGCATCAATGTAGGTATGTATACACTATATTTCTTTACACTAATATAGAATGAAAAAATATCTTGGCATGTGTTCATTTATATTTTATTCACAATATTAGGATTTCAGAGAGAGGTTGAATGAAAGAAAAAAAGTTGAAAAAATTAGAGATCACAAGAAAGAAACGAGAAATATACATATGTGTGTTATATATTTATATACATATACTAGACTAAGTGGGACCCATTGGGTCCCATGTTCACACAGGAGGGCTGGTCCCCCAACGCAATATTCCACCTCTCCACCAATTCCAATATTGGTGGCCAGTGGGGGGGCTTTCTGGAGCGCTGGTATAGGTTCTTGGGGTGGCAGCTCAGTCCCTCAAGCCTGATCTGCTGGCAGCTCACTCACGGCTGGTGGGCTGGCAGTTGACTCATGGCTATTCCTTGAAATTCCATTTCAAGCAGGGTGCAAGGTCACCAAATTCAAGTACAGTTTCATACCACTTCAAGCTGGATCCAAGGCCACCAGATTCAAGTGCAGTTTCCTACCACTTTCAGCAGGGTGCAAGGCCACCAAATTCAAGTGCACTTATATACCATTTCAAGCAGGGTGCAAGGCCACCAAATTCAAATGCAGTTTCATACCATTTCAAGCAGGGTGAAACCACCATAAAACCATCATAAACCCCACACAAAACACCAAACTCACAGTTCAGTGGGCATTCAGTGTGTTCAGTTGATTCACAGCTCAGACAGAGTCGTGACCTCTCCTTCCCCATCATGCAGAGACTGAGCCACACCCACACTTTCGGGTTTTATAACCCCTCCCCCTCCCACCGGAAGAGGTGTGGCCTTCATGGCGTGATTGACAGGAGAGAGATTCTCAACATTTTTTAACACTTATAACACTTTTATTTTTCATTGATGGGAAGAATCCTCTGCACCTGCTGAGCGGAGGGGGACTGAGTAAGATGGCCAAAAATCACAGCCGTAAGTGGTAGCGTTTTATCTAAAATCAATATAGAGTGCAAACAGGAAGTTACCCAGAGCACCCAAACCACCATTTGCAGTAGTGCCTTTTAACTTCAAGCCAAAGCACCCAAACCACCATTTGCAGGAGTGCCTTTTAACTTCAAGCCAAAGCACCCACACCACCATTTGCAGGAGTGCCTTTTAACTTCAAGCCAAAGCACCCAAACAACCATTTGCAGTAGTGCCTTTTTACTTCAAACCAACCATATTTTCATTTTCAAACCACATTAAGGGGACTCACAGTTGAGTAGACATGTGTTCAGTGTTATTCAGAGCTCAGAGAGCCGTGACCCTCTGGCTTCCTCCATCTTGCAGAGACTGAGAGGCACACTACTTCCTGGTTTTATAGTCCCTCCCCCTCCCTCGAGCAGGGGCAGCAGAGAGAATGGTGAATTTTTTTTAAACGTTAATATCTCTCTGATTTGTCATCGATGGGAAAAAATCTCTGGTCCAGGAAGGCGGAAGTGGGCTCTGAGGGAGATGGCCAAAAATGACGGCCGTAGGTGGCGGCGTTCTCTCGGAAATCGCACCACAGTGGGCCAAAAGCGGTCAAGATCAGACTTTTAGTAATATAGATATCACACATATATATGTGATATCTATATTACTAAAAGTCTGATCTTGACCGCTTTTGGCTTTATACATATAAAAGAAACTAGTGAAATATGTATGTGTGTTATATAATTATATACATCAATATCACGTATATATGTGTGTGTATCATATATAATATATAAATATAGGCAAATATATTGGTTTATGGCTTATGTTCCTTACATCTTATAGGCAAAAAAAAAGGCAAATATAATTGCCTTCATGGCTTATGCACATCATGAGAATGGCTCATGTACATCATGAGTTGCTTTAAATCAAAGTTGCTTCTGATCCATGAGGAACTTTGAAATATATTATCTCTATCTTGCCTCACACACAGAAACACACACCTACCTACCGTTCCCCCACAACACTGATTAAACCAAAGATCATAGAATACATATGGTCCAGAGACCTTTCATTGCGCATTGTCGCCCATTTTATATGCAGTTTCCATTTTAAATTTTTTTTTTTAAAAAGCACCTTATTTATTATAAACAAAGATCATAATGGTCTATCATAGAAGGCTAAAATAGACCAAGATAAATGGCAAAATTCAATGGACTGACGTGGATGAAACTGCGAGAGGCATAACGGGGATCGGGGTCTTATTCCTAAAATGGAGGAAGTGACGTTCCGTTGCGTACTACACGTCAATACATTGGATTTCGTAGGAGTGGTCTATCTTGCTCCTCGAGTATCTTTGGTGTAGACAGAGTCATGGTGAGATATCTGGACTTTGTGTTGGACTGAGCTACATCCCATGAAGGGGTGGTAAATTGGATTAGTAAGTATGCAGATGATACCAAGATAGGGGGTGTTGTGGATAATGAAGAGGATTTCCAAATTCTACAGAGTGATTTAGGCCATTTGGAAAAATGGGCTGAAAGATGGCAGATGGAGTTTAATGCTGATAAATGTGAGGTGTTACACCTTGGCAGGACAAATCAAAATAGGACGTACATGATAAATGGTAGGGAATTGAAGAATACAGTTGAACAGAGGGATCTGGGAATAACCGTGCATAGTTCCTTGAAGGTGGAATCTCATATAGATAGGGTGGTAAAGAAAGCTTTTGGTATGCTAGCCTTTATAAATCAGAGCATTGAGTATAGAAGCTGGGATGTAATGTTAAAATTGTACAAGGCATTGGTGAGACCAAATCTGGAGTATGGTGTACAATTTTGGTCACCCAATTATAGGAAGGATGTCAACAAAATAGAGAGAGTACAGAGGAGATTTACTAGAATGTTGCCTGGGTTCCAACAACTAAGTTACAGAGATAGGTTGAATAAGTTAGGTCTTTATTCTCTGGAGCGCAGAAGGATAAGGGGGGACTTGATAGAGGTCTTTAAAATGATGAGAGGGATAGACAGAGTTGACGTGATCAAGTTTTTCCCTTTGAGAATAGGGAAGATTCAAACAAGAGGACATGACTTCAGAATTAAGGGGTAACATGAGGGGGAACTTCTTTACTCAGAGAGTGGTAGCGGTGTGGAATGAGCTTCCAGTGGAAGTGGTGGCGGCAGGTTCGTTGGTATCATTTAAAAATAAATTGGATAGGCATATGGATGAGAAGGGAATGGAGGGTTATGGTATGAGTGCAGGCAGGTGGGACAAAGGGAAAAAAGTTGTTCGGCACGGACTTGTACGGCCCGAGATGGCCTGTTTCCGTGCTGTAAGTGTTATATGGTTATATGGTTATCCCAAACCAAGCTGTAATGCAACCCAACAGTGTTTATGCTTTCTCTAGTGCACCTGTGGAAAATTGTATGAAACATTGGAGACATACCAAATTCCTGAGGAAGAGACATTAGTGTGCCTTCTTGGCCATTGCTTGAATGTGATTGGTTCATAACAGATACTTGGTAATATGTATGCCAGAGAATTTGAAGCTCTCAACCATTTCCACCTTGACACAATTGATGAGCAGGTGCCCCAACACAAACTTCCTTGGAGCAAACAATACTAAAGCTCATATGCATCATAGCATTTATGTTGCACATCAGTGAAAACAATGCTCAAAAGCATATCAAAGTACAACTGTTATATTACAGAGTGCTCAGGTATTTGACCTCACAATTCTCCATACAGCGAGGGATCCTGATCTTAGCTAAACCATCGTAGGTTATCGAAAAACACAAGACAACTCTTCAGAAAGACGGGGAAATAAAATTAGTCAAGACAATATCTATCTATATCTATACTATTACTAAAACTCTCATCTTGACCACTTCCGGTTTGCTTTTTTTTTTTAAATTTACACAAAATCAGTACCCTTTATCGCTAGGATTTTTGTCACCTTAATCACCGTTCTCCTCTGCTCCAAGCGCACAAAGTTTTGTTCTGATCGGTGGAATTATACAAAAGTTATGAAGTTTAAAAAAAATTGTGAGATCAGCAGATTGGTCTTCTCGCCTGTCTGTCACCATGAAGGTAACGCCCCTTCCGGCACCCTCTGGAGAATAAAACCCGGAGGTGGGGCCGAGTCCACAAGTAGCCCCGATTGAGTCCGCAAGAGTGGAGTCGGGAGGTGCTGTGTGGTGCCGCGGTCGGTGGCCGCTGAGTCCCTCCACCCCCCTCCCCCCCACAATCCTCCTTCCCCCCTCCCCCTCCTCCCCACAACCCCCCTTTCCCCCTCCCCCCACACACCACTTTGCCCCTCCCCCATTTCTCCCCTCTCCCCCACACATCCCCTCTCCCCCAAACCTCGCATGCACAGTTTGATCTCTTCTCCTGCCGTTCAGCGCCACGCGGATTAGTCTCTTCCCCCGTCACTCACCGGGACGGTCCGCCCCCTCCTGCGCCTTTGCGTCTTTACTAGAGCTGAGGATGGCCGGCAGAGGTTTCCAACCAGACTCAATTTTCGGAGGGAACTGAAGCAGCCAAGCGTTGGAGACCCAGCCCAGCGTCAGAGACCCAGCCCAGCATCGGAGACCCAGCCCAGCGTTGGAGTCCCAGCCCAGCCCCGCATCGGAGATCCAACACAGCCCCGCCCAGTCGGAGTCCCAGACCAGCCCGGAGTCGGAGATGTAGCTAAACGGAAAGCGGATACTCTGATCCTTGCGGAGGAGAACGACCAGCGACCAGCACCCACTGTGAGTCCCCATCGCACCGCCAATTCCAGCCACTACCCCTGTGATCCCCCTCGCTGGCTCTCTTCCCCCCCCCCCCCCGCCACCAACCACCCTCACTGGTCTCACTTAGTCTAGTGCAGAACAAAAATGGTATATGCAAAATTTAGTTCATTGTGGTGAGGGAATTTTTTTTTTTTTAATGGTCTGTTGATTATATTGTTAAATGCTTGATTAAGGATCCATTTGAAAATTGCACAACACTGTGAATAACATAGACATGTTTCCTTTGACAATCAAAATACATGTTGTGAAGTCTTCTGTAAAGAGCACACACGGTGGTAAGCCACTCTGTGTGGTTCCTGCTGAGAGTTTTGTTGAACTTTAGCGTATTTGCATTGATATCTAGACTCATTGGTGGGCACTGATATTTCTGGGATCCTGCATTTTGTCAAAGGTTGTTTATCCACAGTTGTTCCGCTTGGTCTGGCTATTGCATTAGAGTTTAGAGGAATTGGAGGAAAATAAGTTACAGCAATGGGATATCAAGGAAGAAAGAGGGCTACCCAGGCTGAGAAAGTGAGAAGTGACAAAGCCACTGGTTGAAAATGTATGCAAAGAAACAAACGTATTGAAGTCTATATTGCCCATGAACCCAAGGCAGAGTAATGAGGTTCCACTCAAACTGCTCTGTGTAATGCAGCAGTGATGACATTTTTTAAATGTTATACTCCGCAGGTATGGTATGACCTGGGGGGAAGTAAACATAATTAATTATATTTTTCTCGTCTTCACAAATGCTCCTTGACCTGCTCAGAATTTCCAGCATCTGTCGCATTTAATCTGAGATTTCAGCATCTGCAGTATTTTGAAAACATGGGAGTCTTTCAAAGCTTCAGACAACAGGGTCTGTCAAGCTATTCGAGCAGGCAACTCACAAGAGCCCAGAGACAAGCGGGTGGCAGTCTGAGCTTGATTCAAAGCTGTCAAGAGTTGCTTAAGGCTTAATCATTATGAGTCCCATGCAGTGTGCTTTATTCTTCATGCTTGATTGATATGTCTGAAAAAACTGTTAGAAGCTGACACAGAGGTGGATCAAGACAGGTCCATGTTCTCTGCATTGTACAGAAGGTAACTGGCAAGCAGGCCAATGCTGTTAAAAGTTTGTCTTGTCAAATATTTAACACTACTACTTTCTGCATCTTTGAATTCTGTATTTCCACCTTCTGCAACAAATGCAAACTCTCCTTTTCCTTTCTTTATTGCTCTATCCTCTCATGTTCATTTTCCAAATTATCTAGTGCAGGTTTCTTTTGCCTCCTCTCTCAAGTAACCAAAGAGTGCTTCACCCTAAGGAGTTTGCATGAATAACGCTTATTTTCCTGATGGGCCAACCTCTTCACATCCACTATGCCCTCAAGAGCATTAGGATCTGTAAAAGATGCAACAAATAATTCATGACAGAAGTTATCAGATGAGTGATGCTGAATGCAGAACCCTCCATCATTCTCACCATAAGAAGGATATTTAAGTAAAAAGTGGAGGGCAAGATGAGATCCAAACATAAACTACTTCAGCCTCTCCAGAAGCAACATAATTGATGGACTCTTGGCACAAATGTCTAATAGACCCAGTGAAGTGGGGAAAGGATGCCAATGGATTCTTGGCCTCCTTTTTTAACTAACTTGTAGACATATGTTTGCACTGTAGAAGATGGTGCATTTGGTATTAGGCAGCGAGCTGTGCATGCCTGTAGAATGCTGTGGATGGTGCTGGTGGGAGGAGGGGAGCAAAGTAATAAATGCAATAAGACCAGGTCCAGAAAGCCATATTGGAACATTAAGCAGACAATACTCCATTGAATGAGAAGAGTGGTGGGGAGCTGGCACTCCAAAAAATGCATAATTTGCTGGACAGTAATGAGAGATTACTTGTTGATGGGTAGAAAGAGGAAGTCTCGTCTGTCAGACCTCCTTTATCATCCTCCAAGCCACATCTGTAAATCATTGAGGTTGTTCTATCACTGCTAGTTTATCCAGTCATGCTCAAAATGGAACTTGTTGCGCTTGCACAGTACCTCCCCTTCAAGAGATACAAGTTCCCTTTAAGAAATGCTGCATCCATTTCCTGATTTCCCAGGCAGGCAAGATGCCATTGAAGTGCACAATTAGATGCAGCAGTTCATTCCCTTCATGCTAAAATGGCATGGAGACCAATATGGTTATAGTCCATGAACCATGTCGATGGTCATAGGATTAGAGCGAGCATTTTCACTTCCTGTTTTCGTCCAATTATTATTTAACTTGAATCTGTCAAATCTAGGAGTTGGATGTAAACGTATTGCAGATGTACAGTCAGTATTTCTTTGTACATCTGAGCCCCTGCAGCTCCAGCCTGTTCTAGTAATTGGATGACCTTGCTTAATATTTTTTTAGAAAGTTGTAAGGTCAGGTTTAAAATTAAGTCAGGGCCACCAGTCACCTTCTGCGGCAGATATCGGCTGCAAACAATGTGGGTGCAGTGTTGAATGAAAAGTGTCAACATGAAAAGTCGAAGATTCCACTTAGCTATGGCTTAAAGGAAGGAATAATAGCTGCTGATAGAAGTCTTTATAGGACAATGGAACAAGCAAAATCACCAGTTCTGCTCAGATGGATTGAAGAAAGGTGCAACAATAGCACCCATAAGCGATAACTAAATAATTCAAACGCATACAAGTAGCAATCTAAAATATGAAAACTCTCCTTGCAAAAAAAAAACCAGACAGTAATAGCTTACAAAGAGCATTCAGATGTCAATCTAATTTGTTGTTCAGGACATGCACAAGAATGGACAGAATGTTTAAAGTTAAATCACAACAGGGTACAATGATGCATGAGTGAAAAGTGACCTTGTAAACAGAAACTTGCTTAGCTGAAGTAGCCACCTAGCACACAAAAAATAATCCCATTTTATACTGGGAGTAGGGAACGTCTGAAGTGATTTTAACCACCTAACCAACCTTATTCCTTGAGGGTGGATTGGGTTAAAACAGTCTAATATTTCCACACATTTTTTGATAAAGCATAGTTCAGGGGTGCCACATAGTTTCCTTCCCCTTCAATCCCTTGGCTAGTTTTCACATACTGTATAATGGGAATATATAGAAGCATAAAGAATGAGAAAATAACCACAACAGAGGTGACATGGAAGCGGGATAACTCCAACAGTTGCTTGTAGCCATAATTATTTGGCAAGTGGTCTGAAGAGTGTTCCAGCTGAACAATGCTGCTTTACTATGTTAAATCTTTGGCAAAAGTCTCTCCCAGTCATCCCACAGAGAGGTCTGTGCGGCAGGCGATGATGGCGCTGACCGACGGACGAGGACAGACACATAGAGCGAGGACGCCGCTGCCGAGGGAAGAATGAAAGGACCCGGCGTTGGGGACCGCCTTGAGGGAGGGGGGGAGGGGGAAGAACAAAGGGGGAACTGCCGCGGGGGGCGGGGGAGGAAATTTGTAACCATGTAAGCGCCCATTATGGACATACCTGGCAAGGTATGCAAGCAAAGAATTTCACTGTGACTAGTCACATGTGACAATAAAGAATTCTATTCAATTCTATTCCATCAATGTAATGGCAATCACTCAAGTATCAAAATTATTGTATATGTCAATTAACAGATCAGGGTCAAGAATTACAAGATGAACAGTGCACACAATGTCAAAAATAATTGTAAAAGGCCCGACCAGTCGAAATTCATGGTGTTAATTATCAACCTGTGGAGATTCAGGATACCTGTCCTTTGCTCTCTTAATTATCCAAATGTTTCGAATAGTAATTTCCAAGGTGGTTGCAATGTGGCAGTTGCAAGGCTGCAGGGGCTCAGGGGCTCAGCAGCGCCTTTACTTCCTGCGGAGGCTCAAGAAAGCCCACCTGTCCCCCCAGATCCTGACCAACTTCTACCGCTGTACCATCGAGAGCATCCTGACCACCTGCTTCACGGCATGGTACAGCAGCTGCACTGTTGCGGACAGGAAGGCACTACAACGGGTGGTGAAAACCGCGCAGCACATCATCGGTGCCCCGCTCCCTGCCATGGATGCCCTCCACCGAAAACGGTGTCTGAAACGGGCTGGGAAGATCATTAAAGACCCCTCCCACCCCAACCATGGACTGTTTGCCCTCCTCCCATCAGGGAGGCGGTACAGGAGTCTCAGGTCTCGTACCAGTAGGATGAGGAACAGCTTCTACAATTATACCGTCGCATTGCTGAACTCGGAGTCCCGCCGATAGATTCCTACGGTCCCTCCGTCCCCATTGTTTAATTATTCTGGATTTTTGGTTATTCTGTATCCTCTATTTTTTTTTAATTTCTATATTGCACTACTACGGACTGACGCAAAACTGCATTTCGTTGTACCCATACTCAGTATTTGTGCAATGACATTAAAGTTGAATTGAATTGAATTGAATTAACAGCTCCTGATATCTGGTCAATGACTGTAAACTACAGCAACTCGGGGATTAATGCGACATTCCAGCCTTCAGACAAGCACTGACTCAGAATGTGGCCCTGGTCCACATGTGTTGCCAACCTGAGAAACAGTACGTGTTCACTATTCGGTGCAAAGCTTCCTCTGTCATGGAATTGTAGATTCCCTTTCATTTGTGAAAAAACAAACTGCAAGAGATCAATACAAAATTAACCCCTTAACCTAGTCTGTCCAAGAAAAAGTGACGTTGGAGCCTGCAGGCAGCAACACGACAAAAAAAAATCACTAAAGATGCCATAGGGCATTCCAGAGACACCTGCTAGACAGAAATGCATGACTGCAGATGGTAATATTACATAAGAAGCACACAAATAAATAAAATGCTCAGAACTCTGACAAGGCAGTCCAATGAACTGTGCAAATAGAGGTGTATGGAATGCAACTCTCTTTTCTAGGCAGTGTCTTTGAACCTACCTTCTTGGACAAAGCTAAGGTACGACCTTGACATCTACTTAGCCATTTCCTTGGCAATCCTATCTGCCCATTGACCTGATGTTCAAAAAATAAAGGCCGGTAGTATTGTCCCTGTGGATGGTTCATTGCAACACTGTATGGTGTACACAGTATTGATCCGTTCTGCCGAATCTGCTGATATTGAGCTATTTGCTCATAAACCAGGCAACATTTGCTTTATAAAAAATGTTGTCATTTAAAAATCAATTTTCAGGTTTATAAATAAAAAAATTGTACCCTTTGGATTGAAAAGTGTTCATGCCCATAAGAGGTGCAATCCGTTTCTGATTCTAACAATCTGCTGAACATCTCATTTTCTCATTCAATGGCTTGGGTCAGGGATTCCATTACGTCATTGGTCAGGCAGAGGAGGCAACCTGCCTGAGCAATTTGGACTGCAAGTAAATTTGGTTCCAATGCTATCTCCAGTTCAATTGACAATGAAAGGTACAAGGATTGCTTTCAGCATTTATTATACCTTGGGTAAGTGAATAAGATTGCAATTCCCAACGGCGGCTATGCACTAGCAATATTTTTCAATATAAAACACACTACGCTCTGGCTGGGCATGGGTATTGGGCTAGTGTGGGGAGGAAAGAAAAAAGTCTAAAGTCACAAAATTATGGTGATGTTCAATGTTCTTCTTTCCTGTCGAAGGTATGCTGCAGAACACATGGAATAACTCAAGTTTGGATTGTTACCAGCACACATTTAAGGATTGTAGAAACAAGGAAGGATCCTGACCCGAAACATCACCTGTCCATGTTCTCCATGAATGCTGCCTGACCCGCTGAGTTACTCCAGCTCTTTGTGTCACAGTTAAGTATTATTGAACACCCAAGGTATTCAGCAAGTACGGTATCATACAGTGAGGTACAAGAACAGTTCTGCATTATACACAATGCCATTTTTCAGATAAACTGTTGGAATGAGGTGTGCCTGCCTTCTCAGATCTTATAACAGTAGTTCTAAGTAGATTGATTCATGCAAGGCAGCACAACTTAAGTGTGTTTTCTGGAAAAATAATCTCCAGCTACTCATCAGGACCAACTGCACAGCAAGCCCAGAGACTTAAGTTCTGTTCATTAAAGCAAGTACTTCATAAATGTTTGTCATTCTTCAATAAACTTACTATAATGGTTCAGAGGGACAGAATCTCAAAATTAAGATCACATTAAGATCCATATTATACAACATTTTCTATCATAGGAGGTACAAAATAATACATTTGTATTTGAAAAGAGCTCAAACATTGTAATCTTCTCAGAGTGGATCCTCTTTTACACTGCAGAATGCTGCGTGGGTGGAAATCTAGCTTCTGGGATGTTATCTGGGGCACGTAAGAACACAAAGTAACAATCTCAGAAAAAAAAGATTTAGAAATTCTATTTTGTTTTATCCTCAATGTGTTTCTTATTCCAAGTCAGAGACACCTTTTTATTTCATTTCAAGCTCATAAAAGACAGTTAAAATGTTGGGAAGTATCATATATTCCTGTAATTTTTACAATTAATTCATCAAGAGGAATAACTACATATAAGATCAATACCGGGTCAAATTTAAATGTTACAATGCAACTAAGGTATTAAGTGACTTGTATTATAGTAACAGTGCAGTTCAAAGAGTTCTGCACTGTCCAAGGTGCTGGCATTCAGGTGAGCTTAGAATGACATGTGTCTGGTCTCTCATATCCCACAGTGTTAGTTCAATGAAGAACAGAAAGTTCCCAATGGTATTCTGGCTAATATTGATACCTCAATCAGTGACACATATGCAGGGCTCTATAATTAATTATATGACTGCTGATTAAAATAGCTATTTCAAATATAATTAATTGGCTGAAAAGTGCTTTGGAATAAGCAAGGTCATCTATCTATTATTTTATTATTATATTACTAAAACGCTCATCTTGTTTGTTTGTTTGTTTGTATGTATGCGTGTGCGTGATTTCCAGAAACTCCACCAAAACGATACAAGATAACGCTACAATTTTTGTTCCACCTTACTCACCATTGTCCTGCGGTGTGCATTACCCAAGTTTCGTTCGGATAGATGGTATATTTTACAAGTGATTGACATTTTAAACTTTACAAAAACCACTTTACAAAACCACTTTTCTACTTGCCCTGCCCGTCAGCCACATTCGACGTCACAATTATGTCGCAATGGGATCCCGAATTTCATTTACATTTAAAAAATCGCGATTTTCATTGACATGGATTTTATTCTAAGTTTTAATAAAATTCTTCCATTTTCATTTAAGTTTGGATTATTTTAAAGAAAAAATGCGATTTTCATTGAGAATTTCATTTTTATTTAAACATTGCAATTTTCATTGTGAGGGGGAGGGTGGGAGGTCAAGTGGAGAAAGTGAGGAGGGAGTGAGGGAGAGGAGGGGAGATGTGGGAGGTAGAGTGGGGGATAGAGAGAGAGGAGGGCAGTGGGAAGGTGAGGGGGGGTGGGATAGGGGGGAGGTGAGGAATGGGGGAGCAGGGGATAGAAGGAGAGGACGGTGATAGGGAGGGGAGAGGGGTTATTGAGGGGGGAGTGACTGAGGGTAGGGGAAAGAAGAGGGAGGGAGAGGTCATGGAGGGAGTGGGGAGGGGAGGAGGAGAGGGGAAATAAGAGGGAGGGTGAAGAGGAGGTGGAGTGAGTGCTGGCGGATGAGGGGGAATGGAGGAGGATAGGGGTAGGAAGAGGGATGGTGATGTAATAGAGGAGGGGAGGGGAATAGGGAGGAGGGAAGGAAGGGGTGAGGGGGGGAAGCAGTGGAGGGTAGGCGGAGTGTGGAGAGAGAGAGGATAATGGAGGAGGGGAATAGGGAACTGAAGAGGGAGAGTGAGATACGTTCACATTGATCATATATTTTACAGGTTATTGCCATTTTGAACTTAAAAAACTTTGCAGTCGCGCTCTCACTTGCCGGCCGCGCCTGCGCCGTTGTGGGAGGGTTGCCGTGACTCGCGTCACAACAGGGATCTCTGGCGTCATAACGGGAACCCATCAGCTGCACCTGCGCAGTTTGGTGAAATATTGCGTTGGGGGAACGGGACCCAACGGGTCCGCACTTGGTCTAGTATCAATTAAAGTTTGTAGATTGGTGACTTTACTTACTAACCAATGTAATGTTTTATTATTATACGCTCCGCATACTACCACACTATTCATATTATTGCTACCCGACTTGTGCTGCCAGTCAGTGTTGCCATACAGTAGATGTAACATGCTGTAGTGTGTTGTATGCGTTACTCAATAAATACTGTTGTACCAGATCAGTGAGTATGTTTGAAAAACTCAACATGGTGTCAGTGTGGTCATTTTTTAATTTTATTTCCAGTGTTTTGTTTTCACCCGTTTTGTCCCTCTTCTCATGTTGCCATGACCAACTCATTCCGTGAACCTGATCCTCTGATTTTTGATTCGGACCTCACTAAAAGTCTGCAGATTTTCGAGCATGATTTCAACCATTACATCCGTGCTGCTCATCACAACGTTCCACCAGACCACCGTGCCTCTATACTTCTCAAAGTCGCTGGCACAGAGGATATCAAATGAGCAGAGCATTTTGACTTTGCTCCTGCAGTTCTAGATCACAACAATCAGATCGTGGTAACTGCTGAAACAATTGATGATCCCGAGGTTCTGCTCACTAAATTCAGATAGTTATGTGACCTTCGTGCCAACTCCATACTGGAACGTACTAAATTTTTTGCTCAAAACCAGCAACAAAGTGAGCCTGTGGAAAACTACATCAGCGATCTGAAACATATTGCTGCATGCTGCCGTTTTGCTAATCTGTGTAATGAACACATTCATGACAGACTGGTGGGTGGAATCCTCAGTGATAAAGTACGTGATGAATTACTCTGTGATACTGAACTAACCCTGGCCCGAGCTGAGCATGCTTGTCGTATTGCTGAGATCACGACCTCTCAAACTAAATCAAAGGGGCCTGGGCTGCATTCCTCATAACGTGTTGATGTTACCGACACCTCCTACCGTAACCAGCCCCATATATCATCTTGACAATCTCAAAGATTTATTGAAAAGTTCTAACTGTGGTGGTTCCACCCCGCACAAAATGTGTCTTGCCTTTGGAAAATTATGCCATTATTGCAAAAAGAGAAACCATTTTTTTAAATGCTGCCGTACCCATGGGAATCGCTCACTCCAAAGGCAATCTGTGCATCTGTTCAAACATGAAGATTCTGTTATCGAGTACCAGGAGCTACCAGCACCTCCTCCAGTTGCTCTTCCCGAGCTTGAAGATAACAGTCATAACATACACACCCTGATTACTTCCACTAACAAGCAAGTCGACCCTCAAGTTTCACTTTGTGTCAACAATACCATTACTGTTGCAAAGATCGACACCGGAGCCAAATGCAACGTCATGTCATTATCCAAATTTACACAGATCAAAAATGCCGAACATGTTGTAAACACTTCGGCCACTTTGTTGGCCTACAGGGGAGGGAAGGTACACCCAATTGGAGCAGCTGAGCTGAACTGTCACCTAGCGTCACAAGCTGAACTTTTTCATTGTCCGTGGGGAAAGTTGCAACTCTGCTTGCCAGGACCTTGGATTGGTAACATTCGGGCCAACTGTCCATCAAATATCTCCTGCCGAGGGCTCTGCCCAGCAGATACTTTCCCAGTACAAGGAACTATTTGACAATAAGCTTGGGAAGGTACCCATCAAATACAACATCGTCACAGTTGCAAATGTCCTACCTGTGATACGAGCACCACACCGCATTCCAAATGCAATGCATGTCAGAGTACGCAATGAGCTCCAGCGGATGGTGTTCTTGGGTGTCATTGCCACGGTTACCGACCCATCTGACTCAGTTTCCACCATGGTGGTTGCAACAAAGAAAAACAAAGAAGAAATCCGAATTTGTATCAACCCCAGGGACCTGAACACAGCGATCAAACACCTGCACTACCTGATGTGCACGGTGGAGGAAGTTGCTGCCCAGCTAGGCAGTGTCTCTGTGTTTTTCGTTCTAGATGCCAAAAGTTTGTTCTGGCAGATCCCGCTGGATCCCAACTCGTCCAATCTCACCACGTTCGAAACGCCCTTTTGGCCATTTCAAATTTCTACGGATGCCCTTTGGCATCAACTCTGCCAGCGAAGTATTCCAACGAACAATGGAACAATTATTTACGGGGTATCTTTGTGCCATCACTGTCGATGACATTCTCATTACTGGACGTGACATGGCTGAACATGATGCCAACTTGAAAAAAATACTGGATCGTGTAAAAGACATCTCAAGCTCAACCCTCTGAAGTGCAGATTTCGCATCAAGGAGGTCCATTATGTCGGACACGTATTCACCGTGATGGCCTCAGACCAGACCCCTCCAAGACCATTGCCATCAACGAGATGCCAGTTCCTACTGACCTGACAATTTTGCAAAGATTCCTGGGAATGGTTAACTACTTGGGTAAATTCATTCCCAACCTCAGCGAAATATCTGCCCCCCTACGACAACTGACTCACAAGGACACTGCATGGTCTTGGTATGCACAACACCAGAGGGCTTTCAAAATCCTTAAATTACAATTGTCCAGTGCCCCTACCCTCGCTTATTTTGATTTAAACCTACGTGACACTCACGTGTGATGCCTCCCAATATGGACTCAGAGCTGCTTGCCTACAAACCTCTGCCGAAGGAGACTGCAGACCTATTACTTATGCCTCCCGTACCTGGTCTGAGACTGATCAGTGGTTTTTGCCTGCACAAAATTCAAGGATTTTATTTTTGGGAAGTCCGTGGTTGTTGAAACAGACCACCAACCGTTGGTCACTGTTCTGAACAAACCCATTCATGGCGCTCCTGCTCGCCTGCAACGGATGATGATGCAGCTAGAGATTCGATTTTACCCTGGTCTACAAAAGGGGCAATGACATGTACCAGGCTGACACGCTATCAAGAGCCCCATGAACAATCTGCGAACAACAGCCATCTGAAAATGACCCGTTCACTGTAATGATGGTGTCGTACGTACCTAAGCAACCTGCCTTGAACCACACTTGCTACTGACATATTCGAGTGGCGTGGCAAACAGTATCTGGTTCTCGTTGACTCGTATTCGGGCTGGTTCGAAATCGACCTGCTCCAAAGCATGACATCCGATGCAGTCATCCAAAAGCTGTCGCACCATTTTGCTGTACACGGTGCCCCTGCACGCCTCTTGTCAAATAACGGCAGTCAGTTCACTAGCCAGTGTTTCAAGAACTTTGCTCAATGATGGGATTTTCGCCATGTCACCAGCAGTCCAGAATTCCCACAGTCAAACGGATTTGCAGAACGGGCTGTCCGGAGCGGCAAGCAATTGATGGAGCACTCACAACTTGTTAAATCCAATGTCTACCTGGACCTGCTCAACTTAACAAACATCGTCCGTGACCCAATACTGGGGTCTCCTGCCCAACACCTGATGTCCAAACAGACCCATGTTGCACTGCCTGTGCCTCAACAACTGCTGCAGCCACAGGTTCATTCACCACTTGCTGCACAGCGATTTTTCGATGTCCAACAAACCACTTAAACTCTCTCCAGTGGACAAGTCGTTCGACTTCAAACCAACAAGGGCTATGGCCGATTGGGTTTCATCCACTGCCCCGCAAGAGCCGCGCTCATACCTGGTGAGTGCCGACGGAGGGATCTACAGACGCAACCTTCAACATCTCCTTCCTGTGAAGGAACCACATCCAGCCTTGTATCCTGATGCAACGTGTCTGATCTACCCATCTACTGACGGACTTTCTCTTCCCTCACACCATACAGCTGTAGACCAACCATTGGTTGTGTCTCCAGTTCCCTCACCACCACGTTCGGTGCCCCGCTCGCCTGCCTCGCCGTGTTTGTCCCCCGGGTCACCAGTGCTCCCGCCGCACGGGACACCGGCAACCTCGCCGGTGAAGGGAGGAGATGCGGATCTGTACCGTACACGCGGGGGACGGTTTGTAGGCCTCCCCTTAGATACGGGGATTGTGTTTGAACCATCTGTACTTCCCGGTGTGCGCTATTAGCATTTTGGTTACTGTGTTATTCAGTCAGCACCTAGTAATGTGCTTATTCATATATATCACTTTATTTTAAATGTGTCTCACTTTTTATTTTTACAAGGAAAGATGTAGGTTGGTTACTTTACTTACCTACCAATGTAATGCTTTATTATTATTATTATAAGCTCCGCCTACTACACACTATTCATATTATCGCAACCCGACATGTGTTGCCAGTCAGTGCTGCCGTACAGTATATGGAACATGCTGTAGTGTGCTATATATGCGTTACTCAGTAAATACTGTTGTACCAGATCAGTGAGTATGTTTTATTCACTCAACAAAGTTCAAGTTCCTTTTTACAGGTCTAAGGCTCTCAGCTCAGAAATGGGAAGGTAAGAAGTGCTTCAGGGAATAAATGTGAACATACAGCTTACCCATGTTTAAAGCTCTGCCCTGAAGCAACATTTCCCACAAGACCTCTCTTCAGACTACAGTTAAAGCGCTGAATACATTTGCTTGGATGTATAGGTAACATGAAAAAAATAGGATCTTGTACCAAAATGCACCCATATTCAATGAGTAAGCAAATAGGACTAAGTAGTGGAAAAATAAAGTGCTCGAGGAACTCAGTGGGTAGAGGAAATGAATGGACTGAAGAAAGGTCCTGACCAAAAATTCCATTCCAGGATATTCCACTTCCCCTCAAATCAAAGTTCATGTCATTTACAGACAAGTCATTGCAAACAATGTTCAAGTCATTTACAGGTTAATATGCTGAACATGTCCAATTCTGCAGCTTTTAATCTTTTTGTTATCTTGCCCCCAGTTTCAAGCTCTCAGCTGTTGTCACAGTTTTCACCCTCTCTCTGAAGCTACTTATTGACTTACTATTTTTGCTTAGCTAGTGAAGATGGATAATGGGCACTTGGGGTTGTGTTTTCTGGAAATTGATGGTTGCTAGTGGCCAACAGTTTCTCTACTGTTTATAGATGGTGAAAGGTTACTGGTGGTGCCAATCAATGCAGGAAAATCTACAAGTTCAGATTAAATGGGGCAGGATTTAATTTTTGCAGTGCTTTCCAATAATGATCCTGCATGTGGGATAAATATCATAAAACAGGAGGCATTAAGAGAATTAGCATCTTTGAAAATGGGTAATATCACTTGGTCCAGTAGAAACATATCCCAGCATGTTACTGGCAACACAGTAGTACAGCTGCTGCCTCACAGCACCAGAGACCCAGGTGCAATCCTGACCTCGGGTGCTGTCTGTACAGATTTTGCATGTTCTCCGTGACCATGGGTTTCCTCCAATTTCCTCCCAAACCACAAAGACATGTGGGTTTGGAGGATAATTGGCCCTCAGCACATTGTCCCTAGTGTGTAAAGACTAGATATGAAAGTGGGATAGCATTGAACTAGCATGAGCGGATGATCGATGGTCAATGTGGACAGTGGGCCGAAGGGCCCATTTCCATGCTGTACACCTCTAAAACCTGGGAGATAATTGTAATCTCTGACAATTATTTTCAATCCTTCTTGGCAGCAGGACTGGTGCCAAAGGATTGGAGAACTGCTAAAATCATACCATACCCTTGTTTAAAAAGAGAGATTAAAAAAGATAATAGTGGCCAGTTAGATTAACTTGAATGGTGGGCAAATTATTGGAATCCATTCAGAGGTAAAGCATTAACCTTCATTTAGAAAAGCAAAACTAACCAGTGATAGTCAGCATGGATTTGGTTAAGAAAGATTACACCTGACTAACCGGAATGAATCATTCAGATCAATTATTTGATGCATTTACATGGACTTGGAAAGCCAGTAAGCCTTCTAATGGGTCACCACTGGTGCACTGCTCTCAAACAGCCCAGAGGATGCAAATAGTTGTGGCAAATTGGATCTCAAATTGACTCGAGGAACGGAAATAAAATGTTATTGCTTGACACGTACTTTTGTGACAGAAAGGGATTTAATTGGTCTTAGTATTCAATCCATCCATATATATTAATAATTTGACGCAAAATGTCAGGAGCATCAAGGCTCACATTTAACTTTTTTTTCTCTGTTTCCAGCCGGGCAACCGAGGCAGCATTTTAGGTTGCCAAATGACAGTTCAGGTGGTCATTTTAGACGGTTTGCATGACGTGCTCGGACGAAGTGCGTAGTTACCAGTCGGAATTATGCTCAATGAAGCATTCACATATTATTTCTGCTTCAAATAAAGTCACAAACTAAACATATTCACCAATCAAGACATGATATATACCACAATGACATGCAGCAAAATTATAATACAGTATCTCAACTCTTTTTACACGTTGCAATGAATGCAATTTCCACTATTTCTTTCCACTTCCAATCAAAAATGTGGTTGGATTATTCAGCGTATGATCAACCTCGGTGAGGCCAAGCGCAAGCTTGGTGATCGCTTCGCACAACACCTCCACTCAGTTCGCAATAATCAACCTGATTGAAGTGGCTCAGCACTTCAACTCCCTTTCCCTTTCCGACCTTCCTGTTCTGGGCCTCCTCCATGGCCAGAGTGAGGCCCACTGAAAATTGGAGGAACAGCACCTCATATTTCGCTTGGGTAGTTTACACCCCAGTGGTATGAACATTGGCTTCTCCAATTTCAGGTAGTCCTTGCTTTCTCCCTCCTTCCCCTCCCATTCCCAGCTCTCCCACAGCCTGTCTCCGCCTCTTCCTTTCTTTTTCCCGCCTCCCCCCCCCCGACATCAGTCTCAGGAAGGGTCTTCAAGGGTCTTCGAGGACAGGAACGAACACAGATCTCTGGCGTGTGAGGCAGCAAGTCTACCAGCTGTGCCACTATATTTTGTTTTCCAACACACAAAACGTTGATAACTTTGGTTACTAAACAAAACCTATCCATTTTCAGTCTTAAATCTCTAAGTGACACTATGTCTCCCTTTACAGCTACTGTATGTTTTAATTCAGTTCAAGGCTATTGGGGCAGTGCATTGGCCATATATTTGCTGCCTAAAATTGCCAGAGACCCGGAATTGATCCTGAATATGGGTGCTGTCTGTATGGAGTTTGCTCCTTTTCCCTTTGATCGCATGGGTTTTCTCCGGGTCCTCGTTTCCTTTCACATTCCAAAGGTGTGCAGGAACCTTTTTTAGACCCAACCAAAAACATAATATTTTCCTTTTGTCCAGAGATTCTGTCTGACTTGTTGAGTTACTCCAGCTTTTTGTGTCTATCTTCAATTTAAACCAGCATCTCCAGGTCCTTCCTACACACACGATACTATATGATAGAACTTTATTAATCCCAGGAGGGAAAGTGTGTGTGTGTATTTATAGTTATACTAGACTAAGTGGGACCCGTTGGGTCCCATGTTCACACGGGAGGGCTGGTCCCCCAATGCAATATTCCACCTCTCCTCCAATTCCAATATTGGTGTGTGTGTGTGTGTGTGTGTGTGTGTGTGTCTGTCTTTCTGGAGCGCTAGTATGGGTGTTGTGGGCTGAAGGGACTGGTTTCCAGAGGGCTAGTATGGACATTGTGGGCCAGATGAATTATTGGGCTGGCAGCTCAGTCACTCAAGCCTGATGTGCTGGTAGCTCATTCACGGCTGGTGGGTTGGCAGTTGACTCACAGCTATTCCTTGAAATTCCATTTCAAGCAGGGTGCAAGGCTACCAAATTCAAATGCAGTTTCATACCAATCTAAAATCATATTTATACGGGAAACTTTTAGAAAACAGAGTACACATGAAGACTGAGCAAGATTACAAAGTAAAAAATAGATTTGGGAGTTTGCAATGCCTGTTCCAGAGCACAGAGATAGAAAGTTTGTTTTTCTTTTCGGAAATGCAGGGAGAAGTGTTCTGCATCTCCTCTTAAGCTTTGGTAAATGCCAAAATCAGATGGGGAGCAACTACACAAGTATTTTTCTTTGATCAGTTTATAATCTAAGTTCAATGCTATGCTGTACAGTATCAAAATTCCTGAAAATTTAGGTATGTTGTGAAGGCCATCCTTTCAAATGAAATTTATATTCAATTTGCACATGAAACTGAAAGTAAAACAAAATTGCAATGTGCTAACAATTAGAACCAAACCAGGGGCATCTTCCATTGATTTTCTGTTTTGAGGATTTAAATAAAGATATAGCCCTTCGGATGTGTAATACATGTTCCTCATGTGCCTCTGCACTACCACGTTCTAGTGTAAAATTGCTTGAAGCAATCTTGCAGAAGGCAATACAGTTTCAATTGTTTGCTTCTGTGCACATCACGTTTAACTATGCACAGAGATTTAATTTCCATTTCCTCAAGTAGAAACCTGAAGATGTCAAAGGCAAGAGGGCTTGTGAATGCAAAAGATTAATGGAGCAACAGATTGGATTCACTTGGTTCTCCAGTGTCGACATGCAAACCCGGAACTTCTCATGAACTGTAAGTGTCATCACTCCCGGAATATACAGATTTTAATGCCACCAAAACTACAATTGTTTGGGACATTATCATGCATTTAGGAGGCTAAGATTGCTCATTCGTCCCGATGTAGCCTGTAAATCCTCCTGCAATCGATGAACTGCTAGCTCTTGAGAACAAGAACTATCCTCTCATGTTACATCATGCTACAGTGCAGCCTAACAGGCCATTTGTAATAAAAATACATTTTATCATTTCACGTGACATTTGGTGATGTCACTATTGCTTCTTTCTACAAAGAGGCGCCTGGGGAGAGGCTGACCAGAAATTAATACGACCTCCTGGACTAAACTACTTACTTCACAAAATGTTTCTACTATCTGGGTTAAAGTTCTCTCCAGACCAAATACTGTCTCCTTGCCTCTTTCAGTGCTGCCATGAAAACATTAATTTCCATTTCTCTCAGCACAAAATAATCAACTGCAACCCTATCCCCACAAATCATCATGACTTCACACACAGGCTAACATCGACTCAATATCTGCACTGTGTACGACTGTCCAGCATAGAATCTTCCATTCAAAAAAAAGGAAACCTGTAATAGTGGACCAACACAGGTGAGAGATGAGAGTCTATCACACAAGACTATCACTTGAAAATGCATCTTCCCTTCATAACAGCCATGCAGGAGTTCCCTCTCACAAGCATTGAAGCACTTCAAGGAGGAGATCTCTCATGGTCTATGGTCATCCATGTGTGGAGCCACAGGAAATAGGTGTTCTTAAATGATTATTATCTCACCTGCATGGATGTTAAGAAATCAATGGAAATGAATAGTGATATCAGAGCACATATCCACATTACAAAAGTGATGTAGGTCGTCTTACGGGATATTAAGGTGAATAAATCCCCCAAAACTGATCGTGGCCCCCGAGATATGTGGGAAGTTGGGAAAGTAATTGCAGATGCCTTGGCAGAGATAGAAACATAGAAAGATAGAAAATAGGTGCAGGAGTAGGCCGTTCGGCCCTTCGAGCCTGCACCGCCATTCAATATGATCATGGCTGATCATCCAACTCAGTATCCAGTACCTGCCTACTTTCCATACCCCCTGATCCCCTTAGCCACAAGGGCCACATCTAACTCCCTTAAATATAGCCAATGAACTGGCCGCAACTACCTTCTGTGGCAGAGAATTCCAGAGATTCACCACTCTCTGTGTGAAAAATGTTTTTCTCATCTCAGTCTTAAAAGACTTCCCCCTTATCCTTAAACTGTGACCCCTTGTTCTGGACTTCCCCAACATCAGGAACAATCTTCCTGCATCTAGCCTGCAACCCCTTAAGATATTTGCATCATCTTTAACCACAGGTCAGATATCAAAAGACTGGAGGATGACTAATCTTGTGCCTTTATGGTGTGCAAGGACAAGCTAGGGAACTCATGCCAGCAGGCCCAACATCAGTATAGGAAAGTTACTGGGGGAAATAGGATCTATCATGATTTGGAAAGGCAAGGATTAGGAATAGTCAACATGGCTTTGTGCAGGAAAAATCATACCTCACAAATTAGAATGAGTTTATTTGAAGAGGTGCCATAAACAATTGATGACAGCGGGGAGCTAGATGTTATCGACATTGACTTGAGTAAGGTCTTTGACAAGGTCCTGCATCGTAAACATTGACCTGCACAGAGAACTGGCCAAAGCCGTCATCTCTCAAAGTCAGATAGACCCATTTTCTACAGCTATCCATATCATATACTTGCTATAACTTTTTAATTTCATAGCATAATCACCCCAGCTGAACTCATAATTAAATGAATTAAATATAAATGGTATTCAGTCTTCATACGTATTATTAGCGTAACGTAACTAGCGTACTTTCTTGGTGTCAGGTAATTCATTGCACAGGCTGCCCCTAGCACAAATTCTATCTACTACTTCTCTCCCCATGTTCATAGCCTGTTTGATTGATGTCATCCATGATGTTTGCTACACCACCAAGATTAGTAACATCGACACATTTTGAAACTTTGGTCTACATTACAATATACAAGTAATAATAATAATAATAATGGATGGGATTTATATAGCGCCTTTCTAATACTCAAGGCGCTTTACATCGCATTATTCATTCACTCCTCAGTCACACTCGGTGGTGGTAAGCTACTTCTGTAGCCACAGCTGCTCTGGGGCAGACTGACGGAAGCGTGGCTGCCAATCTGCGCCTACGGCCCCTCCGACCACCACCAATCACTCACACACATTCACACACAGGCAAAGGTGGGTGAAGTGTCTTGCCCAAGGACACAACGACAGTATGCACTCCAAGCGGGATTCGAACCGGCTACCTTCTGGTTGCCAGCCAAACACTTAGCCCATTGTGCCATCTGTCGTCCCGATGTAACTTTTATACAGTAGTCCTAGCAATTAGACCATACTATTGGTGACCATACTAATGCTGACACTTTGATATCAACCTTCACAGGCAGCAGAGTGGCGCAGTAGATGGGGTTGCCGCCTCAGATCTCATACGATCGTTTAATGGACGTGGGAGAAAAAGGTTGCAACAGAATGGGAGCCAGCATAGAACGGCCTCCTATGCCCCCATAAGAAAATATGAATAATATCAACATGAACCATCATTTTCAAATAAACAATATTTATTGTATAAGCCAAACAACTGGATGTGGAGCAGCGCAGACAATTTTACAACAAACTCATTAATTCATTCATCAGTTGATCGATTGATAATGGCATAGAAACAGGCCCTTTGGTCAATCAAGTCCACACTGGCTCATTGCTCACTCATTCATACCAGTTCTATGTTATTCCACTTATTCATCCATTTCCATACATGAGGCGTAAGTTTACATAGGCCAATTAACCTACAAACCCGCATGTCTTTGGGATGGGGGAGGAAAACGGAGCACCCCGAGGAAACCCACGCAGTCACAGGAAGAATGTGCAAACTCCACACAGACAGCACCCAAGGTCAAGATCGAACCCGGGTCACTGGCACTGTGAGGCTGCAGCTCCACCAGTTGAGCCACTGGGTCGCCTAACGTGCAAAGTGGAGGAAATAAACCACAGCAACCTCCAACAGTAAAAGCTGACAATTTCTCTAGAAAATATATGTGAGCTATGTCCAGTTGCATATAAATTATGTGCATAGAATTAATCTGTCACCAACAACAGTGTGGGCACCAAGCCTGATTGACAGAGTAATTACACAACCATCTCAGAGTGAAGTATTGTCATTATAAGCAGTTTTCTATAAATGGCCTATCTTCCAACAAAACAAGTCCACAAATTTGACGAGAGTTGTAACTGCTACGCTCCAGGGATTTCACGAAAATGCACACTGGAAATTGGAACCCTGATTTGACACAAAATGTTAAAAAAAAACGATGCAAAAGAAATCTTTAAAAATAAATCTCTTTTCTCTACAGAGTATTATTAGACAACAGTCAAAAATATCAGTCAGTAAAATAATCTCCGGATTTACATTATCAATGTAACTAATGTGACAACATAACTGCAACTTAGAATGCAAATAAAGGCTTTCATTTGTATAGCAACTTTCAAAACCTCAATCTTGTATCACAAGTCACTGCAGATAATGAAGTACTTTTGAAGTGTTGTCAATGTTACAATGTAGCATATGAAGCAGCCTGTTTGGACACAGCAAGTTTCCAGAATTGTCATTTAGCACTGTAATTCTAAATGAAAAAAGCCATTTACTTTTCACAAAAACTGTAAAATACCAGGAAATGATTGAAACAACATATAATAAGTACTATTTTCTAATCAGCCAAAAAAGGTAACTTGTGCCTTTTTCCTGGCATTAAAACAGTGGTAGCAATCTCCGTAACACACTTATGAAAACCTCTCAATAAGATTGCAGAAGACATTAGTATCAGATCCAAAACACTAGTTGTTTCCTTGTGCAATGCTACACTGTTTCAGGAACATTGGAATTTTCTGCATTGGTAACACCTTTCCCTGCACCTTTCCCAGACTTCAAGACGTCACCCATGAAGCTTCCAAAGCAATACTGTCATTGTTTGTTCAGTTATGGGGTTATTAGCAAGGAATAAGTGCAAGCTGCAATGATGGGATGGTTGGCAGAGTCTTCCCCGGGGAGAAGAATAAAGCATGAAGATTTCTGAAGAGCAGCTTTCTTCTGGCAGGAAGCTGTCAAAGATGTGGGTGAAAGTGTGTGACGAATGCCTGCAATTACGAGAGCATTGCATTGCAGCCAAGTGGTCTTTCCAGGTGAGAATGTGGAAGTCACTTTAACCAAAATTAAAAGGTTCATCGCTTGAGCTTTTTTTTTTCATTTTAGCAATCCTACAGTGCATAGAAAATGTCATACGTGCCTCATCTCAGCAGAGACAGCCTAGAAGGATCCCGAATGAACATTTGAGAGAGTGAGAATGATTCCGACATTGACCTTGAGAGCAGTGCAGGTAATTGCAGGAGTTTGTACTCATTTTCTGAGATGATATACAAGTGAGGACAACTTCATGAATAGGTAGTCTGCAATGATATTTCCCCTGAAGGAAATGATAGCTAAATATTACCTCCCTAAGGATCCTGATGAACTCATTTTTGGTGCCATTTATTTTGCTTGATATTTTTCTGCATTTAAAAATAATATTCTTTCTGCCCCACACCTGATGAACCTTTCACTTCTGATTGGATTTCTTCCGAGTGTTTCTGCCTTTAATTTCGAGGGCGAATCTGTTATCCTCAGGTGGTGTGGTCCCTGGGATTCCAGTTTGGATCCAGAACACTTACTCTGTGCAAACTTGTGCAGTCGCCCAGCCTAAGACAAATCTAACTCTTTAAATATCATTCACTTGGAGCCTCCAGAATGACTAAAAAGCTGCTTTTTAAATAGCAACAAACATTGTTAGTAAAACCAATGTGTTGCAAAATCTGATCAGAAATACAAATTTTGAGCATTGCACTACCAATGATGTCATTTGGGCAGGTTAGATGTCAAAACAAACCTTGAAAATATTGCACCGAAATTCTCTATACTACTAATGCTGCCATGTGATTTTTTATTTTTGATCAGTGAACTGTGTTAACAAAAAATTAGTATCTTGGAAAATAGAAAAAAGGTGCAGGAGGAGGCCATTTGGCCCTTCGAACCTACATCGCAGTCATAGTGAGATGTTGCAATTTCATAATGTATAGAAATACTTTGAATTTTTGCTCCTTGTTCCCACATCACGTTATTATCACAAAAAAAATCATAAGACAAGCAATTTTTTAAATGTACTGAAAGGATCAAATTATATGACCCAATGATGTAATTAAGCGATAGCATAAACCAGAGAGATTAATTGGTCAAGTTCCAATTTCAATTTTCCAACATTTTCCATTTTATTCTTGTTCAGGTGTCCATCCCAATTATAAAATGACTGCCAACACCGAGCGACTCAAATGGAATATGATCTCATTTAAAGGCTGCATTCAGATATACAGGGCAATATCTTCCAGATAATAGACACTTTCCTGAAAGGCATCTAAGCTGATTTATTATCAGTTGCAAGGTAATCCACTTACACAAAACACTATTGATGTGCTTTTTCCTTAGAGCATTCAATCACATTGATATTAATTAATGATAATTATTAAAAACAATATCATGGAAATATTGCAGCCCAAAAGGAGGCCATTCGGCCAACCATGACCATACCAGCACTGTGCAAGAGCAATTCAGCTTGTCTACATCAATAACTTCTCAACAGTCTTATCCAGTTCCATTCCAACGTCACCCATTCCTTCTATCCAAAGGTACTGACTGTCCTGGTGAGTTACTCTAGCATTTTGTGCCTATCTTCCAATTCTTAGACCTATATATCTCCAGTAATGTCTCCACCTAATCATCTAACATTGATGACTTAAACTATTGAGCACCACCCACTTCTCCATGCTACTTCCATATTTCGCACCCCACACCATTTCCTATTCTCTATTTTCCTTCCTCTAAGTCTTACTCCATCGTGGAACTCCCTCACATTATTTGGATTCTCCTCCACACAATAGTTCCATTGGACTCCATCCCACATTGCACCTTGAATTGGAAAAAAGATGACTTGAACTGTCATAAAAGGCCAATTTAAAATAGGAAATGCGAAAGTATTTAAACTTGGAAACCTGGAGAAATAGTTAGTTACTCGATTAGGAGGGACGCGTTGGGTCCCAGTCACACAGGAGGCCTGGTCCCACAATGTAACCCATTCCCCAACGCAATATTCCACCACTCACCCATTCCCCCGACGCAACCCGTTCCCCCAATGCATTATTCCACCACTCACCTATAGCCCCTAACAGTACAGGTGCAGCTGACGCCCCTGATATCCCCCTTCCTCCCCTCACCCCGCCCCCCCCCCCCCCCCTCCGCCTCTTACCCTTCCCCCCAGGCACTCACTCAATCCCCCCTCAACCCACCTCCCGCCCCCCCCCCCTATGGGGGAGGGAGAGTGTGTGGGGGAGGGGGAGTGTGTGGGGGAGGGGGAGTGTGAGGGGGAGTGTGAGGGGAAGGGGAGTGTGTGGGGGAGGGGGCGTGTGTGGGGGAGGGGGCGTGTGTGGGGGAGGGGGCGTGTGTGGGGGAGGGGGAGTGTGTGGGGGAGGAGGGGAGAGGGGGGGGTGCGGGCGGGGCCAGGGGTGTGTGTGGGTGGGGGGGGGGTTGTGAAGGCGGGGGGGAGTGAGCTCGGAGAAAATACGGGGGTTGTGGGGGGTATTAACCAGCGAGAATGGGACCATAGGAGAAGGGGCTGGAGAGGACTCACAGCAGTTTCTGGTCGCTGGACCGCTGGTCATTCTCCTACGCCAAGATCAGATTCTTCGCTTTCTATTTGGCGATATTTACCGTGCCGGGCTGTTTCCAGTCCCTCCGAAAAGTTGGAAACCTCCGCCTGCCATCCTGCGTTCCAGTAAAGATGCAATGGTGCAGGAAGGGATGGACCATCCACGGAGTAACAGGAGAAAAGACCAATCCACGAGGCGCTGAACGGCAGGAGAGGAGATCAATCTGCGCACACGCGGTTTTTAAGGTTTTTAAACCTCGCTAAAGTTTACATTAGACCACCAATCCAAACGAAACTTGGTGCAATCACAGGGCAGGAGAACGGTGAGTAAGCTGGCGAAAAATCGTAGCGTTATCGCGTAATGTTTTTGCGCAAATAGAATGACTGCGCAACCGGAAGAAAACAAGATCAGAGCTTTGGTTATGTATAGATACATAAGCTATGGGAAAAAATCTATTATTTGTCATGAACCCTCGAATATTATTTTGCTCACCTTGAGCAAATGTGCTGCTTGATTAATTAGAATTTAATATAAACCACACACTGTCTATTCTAATATTTCCATAGCTGATTACTTTAGTGGCCTAGATACTATAAGAAATCCACAAATTTTCATCCCAATTGTTAAAATACGATTACAAAGAGAAATCAAGTACTGATTCCAGGAAATTCACAACCTTAAACCATTAACAAGTTTATTTGTGGTAAGTGCAATGATGAAGGCTGTGTAGTTTTCACAGCAGAAGCAATCAACTTTCTTACCATCCTCACTTATGAATAATAATTTTAAAAAACAGCTAATAATAAACATTGGCTGCATGTGACACAATTCCTGGAGAGCCTCCACTTTGCCTTTTATAGTTTTCTCCCAGTTTCGCTTTGTTCCTGACTACATCCTGTTAGGCAAACGACCAGGTCTTATTGAGCCCTCAACAGGTTACCATTCAACTGAGAAGAGGCTCAAATTCAAACATGGTCCCATCTTCATGCTGCTACTATGGGACAATCATTGTCATACGCACCCCACTTCCTAAATATTGAAAATGGACCCAAATTCACAGCTGTAAAAGATGGAGTAACTCAACGGGTCAGACAGCATCTCTGGAGAAAAGGAATAGATGATGTTTCAGGTTGAGACCCTTCTTCAGACTGTGAGTCATGGGAAAGTGAAACAAGAGATATAGATGGTGATATAGAGATAAATGGGCCATTTTAGCTGCGGGCTAGATGAAATGAGTTATAGACAACGAGGATTTAGAAGGATGAGAGGGGATCTTATTGAAACATCTAGATAACTAAAAGTCTCATCTTGACCACTTCCTGTCTGCATTTTATATTGCTTTTAGAAAATATGCTACCATATATTGCTGTGATTTTTGGCCATCTTACTCACAATCCTCCTCCGCTGAGGCAGCCCCGAGGAATTTTCCGATCGATGAAAAATAAAAAAGTTATGAGTGTTTAAAAAACCTTGAGATCAGCTGATTGGTCCTCTCGCCTGTCAATCACCACAATGAAGGTAACGCCCCTTCTGGGGGGTGCAGGACTATAATACCCTGGGTGCCTGGACGTGAGTCAGTCACTCTGGAAGATCACAAAAGGGAGAGTCCACAACTGTGATTCTAAGCTGTGAATCAACTGAATTGTGAGTCTGCAATGTACTTGCAATAAATGATTTGTTAGCCCTTAACAACAATGCAATGGGTTGTTTGGCAATTTGGTGGACTGCACTCTGCTTGAAATGCTATGAAATTGAATTTGGTGGCCTGCACTCTGCTTGAAATGGAATTACAAGGAATAGCCGTGAGTGAACTGCCAGCCCACCAGCCTTGAGTGGCTGAGCTACCAGACCCGAGTGGCTGAGCTGCCAGCCCACCAGGCCTGAGTGACTGAGCTGCCAGCCCACCAGGCCTGAGTGACTGAGCTGTCAGCCCAAGAATCCATTCAGCCCACAACACCCATACTAGCACTCCAGAAATCCCCCCCCCCACCCCACTGGCCACCAATATTGGAATTGGTGGAGAGGTGGAATATGAGAGGTGGACCCCAACGGGTCTCACTTAGTCTAGTATAAGATTATTAAGGGATTAGACACGCTGGAGGCAGGAAACATGTTTCCAATGTTAGGGGAATCCAAAACTAGGGACCACAGTTTAAGAATAAGGGGTAGGCCATTAAGAACGGAGATGAGGAAAAATGTTTTCACCCAGAGAGTTGTGAATCTGTGGAATTCTCTGCCTCAGAAGGTAGTGGCGGCCAATTCTCTGGATGCTTTCAAGAGAGAGTTAGATGGAGCTTTTAAAGATAGTGGTCAGAGGATATGGCGAGAAAGCAGGAATGGGGTACTGATTGTGGATGATCAGCCATGATCATATTGAATGGCGGTGCTGGCTCAAAGGGCCGAATGCACCTAATGTCTATGCCCATCTTCTCCCTATAATTCGGGCCAGTTCTGGCAACATTCTTAAAAATCTTACACTTTTTCAGCTTAATTAAATATTTCCTATAGCAGGCAAAACAAAACGCCCTGGTGCAGCCTCAACAACAACTTCCACATAACATCTCAGTCTATAAGCAAAGACCTGACTGTTAGTACCCAGCGTGCCAAAATCCTTTTTCACCACTCTGTCTACCTGTGATGCCACCTTCAGGGAACTTGTATTCCTCATCAGTCCCTTTGTTCTATAATGCTCCCCAGGATCTGACAGTTTACTGTGAAAATCCTATCTTGGTTTGACTTCCCAAAATGCAACATCTTGCACTCATCTGAATTAAATCCCACTTGCCACACTAAATTAAATCCCACTTACCCAAATGATCAAAGTCCTACTATAATTCCTGATAACCCACTTCACTGCCAATTATGTCACCTATTTTAGTGTCATCTGCAAACTTACTAACCATGCCCGAAACATTTGCATCCAAATCATTGATGTCGTGATAAACAATGGGCCCAGCATCAACTTCTGAAGCACAACAGAATCCATGCTATACCTTTGTTCTGGTATTTAAATAACTGGTTAAGTTAGTGGCTTAGATTCTATATTAAAAAAATCCATTAATCATGTTGACTGTTAAGATATGATTTCAGAGAAAAATCAATTCTGGGAAATTCACAATCTTAAACAATCACTAGTTTTCTTGTGGTCTTTGCAGTGATGAGTAGTGTGTAATTTTCACAGCAGAAATAACCATATTTCTTAGTTCAAACTCCTTGGTTATAAATAAGGACAAAAACAATTCAAATCAATAGCACAAGTATTAACCATATAACCATATAACAATTACAGCACGGAAACAGGCCATCTCAGCCCTTCTAGTCCGTGCCGAACACTTATTCTCCCCTAGTCCCATCTACCTGCACTCAGACCATAACCCTCCATTCCTTTCCCGTCCATATACCTTTCCAATTTATTTTAAAATTATAAAATCGAACCTGCCTCCACCACTTCCACTGGAAGCTCATTCCACACAGCTACCACTCTCCGAGTAAAGAAGTTTCCCCTCATGTTACCCCTAAACTTCTGTCCCTTAATTCTCAAGTCATGTCCTCTTGTTTGAATCTTCCCTACTCTCAATGGAAAAAGCTTATCCATGTCAACTCAGTCCATCCCTCTCATCATTTTAAAGACCTCTATCAAGTCCCCCCTTGACCTTCTGCGCTCCAAAGAATAAAGACCTAACTTGTTCAACCTTTCTCTGTAACTTAGTTGCTGAAACCCAGGCAACATTCTAGTAAATCTCCTCTGTACTCTCTCTATTTTGTTGACATCTTTCCTATAATTTGGCGACCAAAATTGTACACCATACTCCAGAATTGGCCTCACCAATGCTTTGTACAATTTTAACATTACTTCTATACTCAATTAGAATGCTATATTAGAATGTTATTATTATTAATAACTATTTTCCTTCACAAAAAGACCTTTCAACCAAGTACTTAGAAAATGTAGTCAACGTTGCGATCCATGAAACTAGTCTGCGTACAAGTTTCTGAACGATCCTCTAATCGGCTAAATGGGAGCCCTGACATCCTATCCACCTCACCGGTGACCTACGAACAATCTTTTATTGGAACCTCAATGTAATATCTTGTACTAAACCGTTTATCTTTTATCTATGCAATGTGGACGTCTTGACTCTATTCACGTACAGTATTTTCCTTGACTGGATACCAAGCAAACAAAAACTTTTCACTGTACCGCAGTACACATGACAATAAGTTTAGAGAATCAGCACGGAAACAGGCCCTCCACCGAGTACGCACCGATCAGCGATCCCCGCACATTAACGCTATCCTACACACACTAGGGACAATTTACACTTATACCAAGCCAATTAACCTACAAATCTGTACGTCTTTGGAGTTTGGGAAGAAATTGAAGATCTCGGAGTAAAACCACACGTTCACGGGGAGAACGTACAAACTCCGTACAGACAGCACCTGGGATCGAACCCGGGTCTCCGGCACTTCAAGCGCTGTCGGGCAACAACCGCTGCAGTACTGTACCACCCTAAACCAGAAGCATTAATTGAAGAATAATCATTGTCGAAGGTATTACATCAACATAAAGCTGCATCAAACCAGTAATTACTTCAAGGAGAGTTTCTGTGCTCCTAATCCTAAAAGGGTCAAATATTTGATCTTTAAAAAAAATGCATTTCTAATCTGCAAGCTATTACTTACTTGTTGAAAACATATTTCAGGTAATATTAATAAACTTCTCTGATAATGCCAATTCACAAAGCCAACGGGCAAATAAAGAGTAAACTCTGAACCCCTGGACCAGTTGCTGGGACAAAAAGATAAATGGATATTAAAAAATAATTAAGTGTAAACCAAAATGACGAAGTGGTACAGATTATCTTAAAGCAAAAGTATTCAGTCAAGCTGGATATTGCCACTTTGCATCAATTACTAGTTTTTGGATTGGTCTTTGCATGGATTGTTATGGGATGACAGATGGTGCAATGGGCTAAGTGTTCGGCTGGCAACCGGAAGGTAGCCGGTTCGAATCCCGCTTGGAGTGCATACTGTCGTTGTGTCCTTGGGCAAGACACTTCACCCACCTTTGCCTGTGTGTGAATGTGTGTGAATGTGTGCGAGTGATTGGTGGTGGTCGGAGGGGCCGTAGGCGCAGAATGGCAGCCACGCTTCCGTCAGTCTGCCCCAGTGCAGCTGTGGCCACAGAAGTAGCTTACCACCACCGAGTGTGACTGAGGAGCGAATGAATAATGCGATGTAAAGCGCCTTGAGTATTAGAAAGGCGCTATATAAATCCCATCCATTATTATTATTATTATTGTTTCAATCCAACTTGGTTACTGTGATTGCAAAAAATATATTGATATGCTGAAAAGATCAAATGAAAAAGACTCGTATTATTCTAATGAATTATTATGTACTTTTTGCCCATTAGGGTCATACGAGTTGTAATACGAGGAAGATTGCTCCCGATGTTGGGCAAGTCCAGGACAAGGGGTCACAGCTTAAGGATAAGGGGGAAATCCTTTAAAACCGAGATGAGAAGAACTTTTTTCACACAGAGAGTGGTGAATCTCTGGAACTCCCTGTCACAGAGGGTAGTCGAGGCCAGTTCATTGGCTATATTTAAGAGGGAGTTAGATGTGCCCTTGTGGCTAAGGGGATCAGAGGGTATGGAGAGAAGGCAGGTACGGGATACTGAGTTGGATGATCAGCCATGATCATATTGAATGGCGGTGCAGGCTCGAAGGGCCGAATGGCCTACTCCTGCACCTAATTTCTATGTTTCTATGTTTCTATGTAAAGCATAAAAACAATCCCCAAAACCCAACTCATTCATGCAAACTAAACTACCTACCTGAGTTAGTCCCATTTGCTTGAGTTTGGCCCATCTCTTTAAACCATTCTTATCCAAGTATTTGACTAAATATGTCTTTAAAACATCGCAATTCTATCTGCCTCTTACTTCGTCTAGCAGCTGGTTCCACATACTCATCATTTTCTGTGTGAAAAAGTTGTCCCTCGGGAATCTTTACCCTCTCATCGTCAATCATTTTGGCATAATCGGCGGCGGCACAGTGGCACAGCAGTAGAGCTGCTGCCTTTCTAGAGCCAGAGACCTAAATTTGATCCCGATTACAGGTGCTGTCTGTACGGAGTTTGTAGTTTCTCCATGTCACCATCTGGGTTTTCTCCGGGTGCTCCAGCTTCCTCCCACATTCCAGAGACATGCAGGTTTATAGATTAATTGGCTTTTGTAAATTGCACCTCGTGTACAGGATCTAACTGGTGTATGGGTGATGGCAGGTGAGCATGGACTCAGTGGGCCGAATGGCATGTTTTCATGCTGTATCTCTAAAAAAAAACAAAAGCCTTTGAGCTCTGGACTGCCCTGTCCCAAGGAAAAGACCATGACCATCCACCTTATCTATGCCCCTCATTATTTTATAGACCTCTGTATAGTCACCCCCTCAACGTTCTATATTCAAGGCAAAAAAAATTATATCCTACGTCTCTTTTTCACTCAAGCCATCCAGTCCCAGTAACATCCCTGGTAATCTTTTCTGCACCCTTTCCAGCTTAATGACATAATTCCTATTGCTTGGTGAGCAGCACTACACACAATAGTTAAACTGTGGTCTCACCAATGTCTTGTACAATTGTAACATGATGTCCCAACTCTTGTACTCAATGTCTTATCCGATGAAAGCAAGCATATCAAAACATCACCTGCGCCACCCTGTTTATCTGTGTTGCCACTTTCAAGGAACTATGTACCACATGTCTCTGCCTCAGAGGGCAGTGGAGGCCGGTTCTCTGGATGCTTTCAAGAGAGAGCTGGATAGGGCTCTTAAAGATAGTGGAGTCAGGGAATATGGGGAAAAGGCAGGAACTGATTGGGGATGATCAGCCATGATCACATTGAATGGCGGTGCTGGCTCGAAGGGCCAAATGGCCTACTCCTGCATCTATTGTCTATTGTCACAAGGTTTCTCTGTTCCACACCACTCACCAGTGTTCTGCCATTTAATGTGCAAGTCCTGTTCTGGTTTAACTTCTGAAAATGTAACACATCACACTTGTCAGTGTTAAATTTAATTTGGCATTTCTTGGCCCTTTCCCAGTTGATCTAGATCCTATTGTAACTTTAGACAACCTTTTTCATTGTCCACTATACCACCAATTTTGAGACATCCGCAAACTTACTGACCACGCCAACAACATTCTAATCTGAACCATTAATAGAGATGATGAATGGCATTGTGGCGCAGTGGTAGAGTTGCTGTCTTACAGCGCTTGCAGGGCCAGAGACCTGGGTTCCATCCTGATTACGGGTGCTGTCTGTACGTTCTCCCCGTGACCGCATGGATTTTCTCCGACTCCCACACTCCAAAGACGTACAGGTATATAGGTAAGTTGGCTTGGTATAAGTATAAATTATCCCGAGTGTGTGTAGAATAGTGTTAATGTGCAGGGATCGCTTGTCGGTGCGGACTCAGTGGGCTGAAGGGCCTGTTTCCACGCTGTTTCTCTAAATTAAACTGAACAACAGTGGACCGAGCACTGGTCCCCATGACACACACTGGACCCAGATCTCAAATTTGACAAACAACCCTCCACTACTACCCCTCGACTACCATCACCAAGCTAAATGTGTTTCCAATTGCCGAGCTTACCCTGTATCCCATGACAACATTCCCTTAAGGTAGGGAGGAACTGCCTTCTTGAGAGAGCAATCCAAGTGATTAATTTATTTCCAAGAGTGTTGATAGATAAGGAATTCCTGGACTTTGACTCAACAATAATGAATGTTCAATTCTGCATAATGTGCACTTTAGAGGAAATAAAACTTTGATATGATGATATTCCTATGGGCTTTCTTCCATTATCCTTCTACAAGGTAGAAAATAAATTATCAATTTGTGATATATTGTAAAAGCCTTGGTGTGTGGTTTGTGCTTCTGAAGATAATATAGTCCATGATGGCGCTGATGGGTCAGGATGTTTGGGGCCGTGGCACTTGAATAGGCTACTTTGTTTAGGTTGGTATTGGGCTTCAAATGATTTAGGAGCTACAATACAATACAATACAATACAATTCAATTTATTGTAATTTGGACCCCTTGAGGTCCAAACGAAATGTAATTTCTGCAGCCATACATTACAAACAAATAGACCCAAGACACAACATAATTTACATAAACATCCATCACATAGCTGTGATGGAAGGCCAAAAAAACTTATCTCTCCACTGCACTCTCCCCCCCGATGTCAGAGTCAAAGTCAAAGTCAAAGCCCCCGGCGGGCCTAGCTCTCCAGGGTATTCTCACACATATCTATTTGGTACATCAGATAATGTATCATTCATTTGAAAATTCTTACCTGTTCTTAGTCTTGCATAGCAAGCAAGTTCAGCACCTGATCAATTGCGATTCCCAAGGATGTTGATGGTGGGGGAATTCAGTGACAATACTAGTGAATTCCAAGGAGAGTAATTGAATTATTTTATTGGAGATGGTCAGTGCTTTGTACAAGAGTGGTGCAAATGCCACATTCTACATATCAAACTTAAATGTTGACCACATCGTATTGCTTCCTTTTTTTGTATTAATGCAGAGCTGAATTGGTACCCAACTGCAAAATCATGCGATTAAAAATGACAATTTTCATTGATGGTAGAGGATGCATTTTTGATGAACAATAGGGCATAATGGAGACCAGATCATTCGACACATCCAAAGTGGAGATTAAGAATTTTCTGAAGGGTCAGGGATTCATGGGTGATGGGAAATTGGCACAGAAGATGAGTTGAGGCAAGATGAGCCTTCATCTTTTAGAAAGGCGTTGCAGGCTTGAGGGGCCAGATGGTCTTCTCTTGCTCCTAGTGTTCTTATGTTATGAACCAGCTTAAGATAGTTAGTTGACCCAGGTCACCAGTTGTGGAACTAATGTAGCAACATTCTTCGGCAAAGCTGTTTTGTCTCCAACACACATCTTCCTTTGGTCCAATGACTCCCAATTTCTGTTCAGATTCCTTGAGAAGATATTTGGTTAAATGATGCCAGCACTCTCACTTCACTTTAGGCAATCAGCCCTTTTGTTCAGTTTCCCACAAGGTCACAATGAGTTCTGGTGACAAATGATCTTAACAGAACCAAAACTGAGTGGTAACAGGTTTTTTGCTGGAAGGCGCTGTTCAATAAATTTGGCATTGATTTTTTCAGCACTTTAATGATGATTGATTTTAAGCTAAGAGGAAGGTGATTGATTCAATTGAATCTGTTCATGCAGGACCTCACTAGGCTAACATATTTCACAGAGTCATACAGCATGGAGCCAGGCCCCTCAGTTCACACCGACTATCAAGCGCAAATTGGAATAACTTTATACCAATCCAATGAAGTAATTCCTCGTTTCCATCAATTCGAAGGGGGCGCTGTCCTGTGCGCGGCTGCCCTGCCAGCAGTTGTCTGTCTTTTCACCATTTTATTTTTATTTTTAGTTAGTTAAAGTGTTTTGTTTGGAGGTCTAGACTTTTTTATGTGGGGGGTGGGGGGGGGGAAACTGCCTTTCAGGGTCCCTACCTGGTCGGAGAGGCAGCTTTTCTCCGGGCTGCAGCTTCGACCCGTCCTCGCGGCCTACCAGCGGGCCTGGAGTGGCGTTTCCTGTCGGGGACCGCCCAGAACCTCGGCTTCGGCGGCGGCACAGCGCTGGAGCGCTATCGCGGAGCGGGCGATGCCTTGCCCGGGTCGCCGCGCTGGAGCTCCGGTGAGCTGGACCGGCGAAAAAACATCGCGGAGCTGCGGGTCTGAGGAGCGACCAGCTGCGGGCGGCGGCGCTGAACTGTACATCGGGAGCCTGGGATCTCGCGATGAGATTGCCAGTAGTGGAGCTCCAAACGGCGCGGCCTTGTCGGCTTCGGAAGCCGCGGCCTCCAGTACGGAAGCGGCCGTTCCAGGGTTCCCAAGCCGCTGAGAGGACTCTCCCGACGCCGGACCAACATCACCCGGTGAGAACGGCTTGGAACATCGGGCCTCCGTAGAGGCAACTGTGGAGGCCTCAATAGGCCCGACTATGGGTGGACATGGGGATGGGACTGGAATCTGCCTTCCCTCATAATGGGAACCATTGTGGGGGGATGTTTTTATGTTTAAATGTCTTTATTACTGTTATGTCTGTATTCTTTCTTTATGTGCTGCATGGCAAGAAGCATTTCACTACACCTAGGTGTATGTGACAATAAAATAACCATTGAACCATTGAATTCTCCTACCCCAGATTCTACCACTCTCCTAAAGAGATGAGAGGCAATTTACAAGAAGACAATTGACCTATCCAGCTGTACACCTATCAAATGTGAGAGGAAATCAGAACATCTGATGGAAACGCACACAGTCACAGAGACAACATGTAAGCTCCACACAGGGTTTAAGGAGCTGAGAGATATCAACTCTACTAGCTAGGCCGCAGTGACCCCCATTATTCCCCTCATTCTGCATTGTATACATACTAGTATCATGGCTATACTGAAAAAGCTTAGTTTGAAACTTGGCTAGATTTGCAGCATTACATTGGAATGTTATCTGCCCTCAATGCCTTTGCTGTTACTAATGAGGTCAGCCATTTCTCTGCATTATTTGACGTGAACTGAACTGGCTGAAGGAGATAAGATGGATCATCCATTCATTATCTGAAAATGATTGAAAAGGCTTATCCTTGCCTACTTGGTTTCTAGAACCCTTGGGGCCAGATGTATTAATTGTGCCTCCTCCTCATATTTACTGTTCTACTGTGCAGCCACAATCATAAGCATGGGAGATCATATGACTTTGTCCAAGAAATCTACTTTATTATCAGAAGAATGTAGTCCAGGGTGGCATCATTTTTGTACAGCTGGTTCTGCTCTACAGCATTTTTCACTAACCAGTGTTGGTGACCTGAGTAGATGGCTATTGCAAAATAAAGGGAAATTACAGATTGTGAGAGAATACAAAACCTCAAGGATACACCTCAACATCAATTGCTAGATATGTTTTAAGTAAATCAGAATTGGCAAGCTGACTGTACCCAACAACTTGTTCTTTGCACAAACCAAAGGCTTTGTCACCGCAAGGATTGTAGTGTAGTTTAGTTTAGAGATACAGCACAGAAACAGGTCCTTCGGCCCACCGAGTCCATGCCAACCGGTGATCCCCGCACAATAACACCACCCAACAAGGGACAATTACAAATTTACCAAAGCCAATTAACCTACAAACCCATACATCTTTGGAGTGCGAGAGGAAACCGGAGCACTTGGAGAAAACCCGCGTGGTCACGGGGAGAACGTACAAACTCAGTACAGACAGCACCGGTAGACAGCATCGAACCTGGGTTTCCGGCGCTGTAAACGGCCTGTCCCACTTGTGCGTCATTACGCGACATCCTAAAAATTGGTTGGCGCGTCGTGACACGCGCGTGGTGCGTGGTGGCATATGCAGTGACGCACGGTGCTTCACTATTGCCCCAGGATTTTGTAATTTTCAAAATCCTCGCACGCCACCTGCGTGACGTATCCCTTGCGCACGCTGACGTACTGATGATGTTCGCTGACGTACTGATGGCGTATGTGTAGCGCGTGGTGACACATGGTTACGCACGTTGATGCACGAACATTGCCTATGTTAATTTATTATGAGTCACCGTGCGTCAACGTCCATAAGCATGCGTCGCTGCGTACGCGGTCGGTGCGCCATTTGAGCATCGCACCACGTGATCACCCGGGTATAAAGCGCACGGAGTTTTGAACATTTTTCACTGCAAAAAATCCTTGCCACGGAAATCGGACTCAAATAACTGTACAGTACGAACAGCATTGCAATGACTCCCAAAAGAAGCAAAGCAGCCCTCAAGAGCAAAGCGCGTGACTGTCGTACTGCTAGACGATTTTAGCGCGACAGTCATTGCCAGCCTGTCGCGCAAATGATGCCCAAGAAGGACACGTCCTTAAGGCAGGAACTCTACTGATGTGCCACCAAGCTGCCCACACCCTATTCTTGATTTGTGGCTGCTCCTGGTTAGGCCCAGGAGTCAGTGAATGGAGTTGGCATTCCATGAGGTAGATGGATGCTCCTGTGGGTTCCAGGAATCAAGTTGGAGTCTGGCACTCTGGAAAGTTAGGCTCTTGGCCTGGTCAGGCCCAGATATTGGGTCACGGTGTCGGGTGCTCAGAGATCGGCCCTTTGTTGAGTTGAGCCTCGACTGCTCTTGCCAAGCAAGGTCGTTGTCCAGGATGGGCCTGCAAAAGGCCCGTGAGTGGATGGCTCCTCCTACACCTCTACTTCTCTACTTCCTGAGAACATTACGGAGAGTCGGCATGTCAAGGAGGACTCTCTCAAACATCTACATGTGCACAGTAGAGAGCATACTGACTGGTTGCATCGTGGCTTGGTTCGGCAACTTGAGCGTCCGGGAGCGGAAAAGAATGCAGAAAGTTGTGACCACTGCCCAGTCCATCATCGGCTCTGACCTCCCCACCATTGAAGGTATTTATCGCAGTCGCTGCCTCAACCATCCTCGCCACACCCTCATCTATCCACTGCCATCAGGTAGAAGGTACAAGAGCTTGAAATCTGATACATCCAGGTTCAGGAACAGCTGCTTCCCCACAGCCATCAGGCTATTAAATACAACATCAAACAAACTCTGAACCATAACAGCCTATTGCACTTTATCTGTTTATTTATGTGTATTTATATGGTCTATGGTTATATAGACACACTGAACTGTTCTGTATTATGCTTACAATATTCTGTTGTGCTGCAGCAAGCAAGAATTTCATTGTCCTATCTGGGGCACATGACAATAAATCTCTCTTAACTCTTGACTTGACTCTTGACCTGTAGGCCACGGTTCCAGCGTCAGTAGCCAGATCTCGCCTGTTCTTTGGCAGGTTGGGGCCTGCTCTTGGTCCGGCAGCAGCTACGTCAGATAGAGCTTCAGAAGGCCAACAAGCAGCACTTCTTGGTCGTCTTCTTCCCGCATAGAGATTGGGACTGAAGAGTGTGGCACTGATGAAGAGGACCATGAAGATCTGATCAGGGGAGGTGAGGAGCGGTAATGGGATTGTTTCGAATCAGTGGACTGGGTCATGTTCAAGGATTTGTCAGAAAATCTGAATGAATAAGCCAGCCAACACTGACTTCACAAAGTAATGTATGGATAGTGTGTACCAACAAAACCAACGAGTATTCCCCAAACAGAAGCACTGGATGAAGCTGCTGGGTCATAATCTGCTGAAGCTGTGGTGTTTAACACCAGCAATACAGAGAAATACAACAAGTCACCCTATGACCTCCAGAAGCCCATTACAACTGCAAAGAGACAATTACAATCCAAACTAGTCACAAATGGATGCTCGACAGCTGTGGCAGGGCTTGCACGCTATCACTTTCTGTAGGTGGAATGAGTGGCAATGAAACATCACTTCTGGATGTCTTTTCTGCCTCTATAACTATTATACACATTTTAAAAGAGAGAACAACGAAAAACCAACAAGCCCTCACAGCCGCTCACGACTTAGTGATCACAATCTCCGAGGCCAATGCCAGAGCATCCTTCATGAGGGCGAAGACACATAGTGAACAGCCCAGGTGGCATTACCGGCCAAATACTACAGACGTGTACAGATCAACCAGCTGGAGTGTTCAAGGACATCTTCAACCTCTTGTTTTCGCAATCCTAGGTTCTCACATGCTTCAAAATGGCATAAATCATACCTGTGCCCAGGAAGATCTGGTGAACCGCCTCAATAACTACCATCCTGTAGTACTTACATCCACTGTAATGATGTGCTTTGAGCAGTTAGTCAACTCCTGCCTTACAAATGAGCTAGATCCATTTCAATTTGCCTACTGCTACTACAGATCAACAGCAGATACTATGCTCTGGACAATCTGGCTGCTGTTTATCAACTACAGCTTAGTCTTCAACATCATCTTCTCCAGCAAACCCATTGCCAACTCCAAGATTTGGGCCTCTGTAACTCCCTTTGGATCCGATCCTTGACCTACTCATTGGCAGACCTTAATCCGATCCTTGACCTACTCATTGGCAGACCTTAATCAGTGCATACCGATAATAACAACACCTCCTCCTCACTAACCATCAACTCAAGAGCATCTAAGTCCACCAATTTGAATCAGTGCAAACTGTTCTATTTTCATTAAACCCATGATGGTGTGGCTAAGTACAGCTCCAATGGCATCGATGAATTTTCCAATGACACTGTTGTTAGCCGAATTAAGGATGGTGATGAGTTTGGACCACCAGGGATCACTGTACGATGGCTGCCTCGCCAACGGTCTGTCTCGACTTTGTCCTTCTTTGTGTTTTTAGTTTGTTGTAAAATGTATCTTTTAGTTTATCTTTAGTTTTGTGTTATGTGGGAGGGGGGACTTTTTAAATCTCTTTCCTCAATGGAGATGCAACTTTTTCCATGTCATACCTCTGTCTGCACTGCGGCCTAACATCATGGAGCTGGCGGCCTCTTGCTGGGACCTCGGGAGCTCCAACCGCGGGAGCCTGCGGACTTTAACAACTCTTACTCTACCATGGACATTTTTCAAACTGTGTTTTGTCTTTAATGTCTTGTTTTGCACACTAGCCTTTTTCTTTTCACAGTTTTGTATAATTTAAGTTGTGTGCGTTGTCTAAATCCACATGCCTTTGATGTTGCTGCAGGAAAATTATTTCATTGTATCCTGTACTTGTACATTAGACTTTAAATTCGACTTGGCTTGTCGTTCAATTTTATACACCCCTACCATGGGAAGCAAACAATGGGTGACCAGACTGTCAATGTCTCTCTCAATTGTATATATTTGTAATCATGGCACCTCACAGCCTCTTTTGCTCTAGGGAACCAGATCCAGCCTATTCAATATTGCATTTCAAGTCAATCCCTCCAGTCCTGTCAATACCCTTGTGATTCTTTTGGTTTTGGTATTAGCTTGGTATTCACTTAGATACAGTGAGAACCTTTAGCTTTGCATGCTATCCAGTTAAAGCACACCATTCACAAGTATAATCAAGCCATACAGAAGTACAATAGGTCGTGCAAAGAGGAAAATAACCAGAGTGCAGAATATATTTATACATCATTACAGTGTTACAGCTACAGAGAAAGTGCAGATAAAAAGTGCAAGGGTCACAATGAGGTAGATTGGAAAATCTGGACTATACCCTTAGCTTTATGAGAAGTCCGTTCAGTAGTCTGGTAAAAGCAGGGTGGAAATGGTTTCTGACTGATGGTAGGTGCTTTCAAGATTTTGTATCTTCTGTCTGACAGGAGAGAGGAGAAGAGAGGATGATCAAGGTGAACAAGGCCCTTAATTACATTAGCTGCTTTTGAGGCAGAGCAAAGTACAGAGGGTTGAAGGCGGAGAAGCTGGTTTGTGCAATGGATTGTGCTGCATCCACAACATTAGATTTTTTGCGGTCTTGGGCAGAGGAGTTGTCAACCAAAGTTGCGATGCATCCTGATTGAATGCTTTCTTTGGTGCATCTGTGGAAATTATCCCCCCCCCCCCCCCCCCCCGCATAATCACACTCTTTAGATGGTGTTGCAGCCACAACTACACATTGTACTACAAGTGTGGTCAAAGCCAGTATTTTGTGCATTTGACACAACTCTTACACATGGCTGCAGATGTTGGAATCTTGAACACAATAAACTCCTGGAGGGGCACAGCAGGCCGGGCAGCATCTGTGGAGAGAAATGGACAGACAACATTTCAGGTCAGAACCCTTCTTCAAGGTTGTAGTAGGAGGAGATAGGTCGTAGAAAGAATCCAGGATAAGGAGAGGGGCAAGAGCTGGCAAATGATAGGTGGATCTAGTTAAGAAGAGGTTGATTAATAAATGAGCCATGGATGACAGCAGAGGTGAGCTCGCTGCTGAGGGCTCGTGATGCAGCCTACAGAGCCGGTAACACAGCCGCTCTTCGATCTACCAGGACTGCACTGGAAAAAGGAATCAGGGCAGCGAAACGTGCCTACGCGGGGAAAATCCAGGGACACCTCTGTGACACAGGAGACACCAGGAGGATGTGGAAGGGAATCCAAACACTGACGGGGTACAAGGCAAGGCAGCAGGTAACTGACACGGACACTTCTCTCCCAGATGAACTGAACAACTTCTTTGCACGTTTTGATGCAGCAAACACCACACCCAAGGGGAGAGCCAGCCCCTGCTTACAAACCGACCAGCCAGTCCTGACCATAGACTCAATGGACACACGGAGAATCCTGTCTGAGGTCAACCCGTGGAAAGCAGTCGGACCCGACAACATCCCAGGACGTGTGCTCAAGGAATGTGCTGAGGAGTTAGCAGATGTGCTAACAGACATCTTTAACATCTCCCTTAGTCAAGCCATTGTCCCCACATGCCTCAAAACTTCCACGATAATCCCCATAGCGAAGAAACCAGTGGTTGCCTGCCTAAATGACTACCGCCCTGTCGCCCTGACCCCAATAATAATTAAGTGTTTTGAACGCCTGGTGAAAGCCCACATTACTGCCAGCCTCCCCTCATCGTTAGACCCCCTCCAGTTTGCCTATCGCCCCAACCGTTCTACAGAGGATGCCATCTCTACCACGCTGCACACAGTACTCACGCATCTGGAAAACAAAAACACATACGCCAGAATCCTGTACATTGACTTCAGCTCAGCGTTTAACACCATCATCCCACAGAGACTTGTGGAGAAACTAACCCTGCTGGGCCTCAACACCACCCTGTGTCACTGGATCTTGGACTTTCTGACAGAGAGACCGCAGTCAGTCCGTGTTGGCAAGAACACCTCAGGCTCGATCACGCTGAGCACCGGCTCCCCTCAAGGCTGTGTGCTCAGCCCGCTGTTGTTCACATTGCTTACACATGACTGTGCTGCCAGATTCAGGGACAATAAGATCATAAAATTCGCGGATGACACAACAGTGGTGGGACTCATCAGCGGAGATGACGAATCAATGTACAGGGAGGAAGTAAAACAACTAGTGGACTGGTGCGGCAAAAATAATCTAGAATTAAATGTCGACAAAACGAAGGAGATGGTTGTCAAAGCATACACCCCTCAACATCAGTGGCACTACAGTGGAGAGAGTGGAGAGCATAAAGTTCCTCGGTGTGCAAATTACAGACAGCCTCACCTGGTCCAGGAACACCACTGGGACCGTCAAACGGGCCCATCAGCGACTGCACTTCCTGAGGAAACTAAAACAGGCCTCACTCCCCACCAACATCCTCAGGACTTTTTACAGGGGTACGGTGGAGTCTGTACTCACGTACTGCATAAATACGTGGTACTCCACCTGCAACTGCTCGGACAGGAAGGCTCTGCAGAGGGTAGTGAGGGGAGCAGAGAGGATCATTAGCGTCTCCCTACCCTCAGTACAAGAACTGTTCCAGAGCCGCTGTCTGAAAAAAGCTCAGAGAATTGCTAAGGACAAACTGCACCCCCTCCACATGCACCTGGATCTCCTGCCATCAGGCAAGAGATATCGAAGCACCAAAGCCCGGACTACAAGACTGCTAAACAGCTTCCTACCACAGGCTGTGAGGCTGCTAAACAGTCACTCTGTACTCACAGTCACTTGATTCTGCGGCTTGGTACGGACACTTTAATAACTGGCACTGGCCACTTTAATAACTGGCACTGGCCACTCAAATCAGCTGCCCCGGACATTTTTATGATTGGTTTATTGTATTTTAACGTTGTGTTTTACCTGCTTTTAACTATTTATACTGTTCCATCAGGGACTGGATTGTTTTTAGTGTTATTATGTGTGAAATGTTTTAAATTTCATGTGCGATGCTCCGGTATTCCCTGGGAAACGTCTTTTCATTTTGCACTGTACAACTGTTGCTTGCAAGATGACAATAAAGGTTGATTGATTGATTGATTGATTGAGTCACTTGGACGAGAGAAGGGTAGAGATAGTCAAAAGCAAGAGATGGTAATGGAGATGGCAAAGGTGGAATCTGATATTTGGAAGGAATGAAATGTAGAACTGGAGGTGGATGGGAACAGGAAAGTAGGGATCCAGAGGGAATAGAAATAAATGATGAGCAAAAGAAGGGGATAGGAACCAGGTGATGGGGAGGGCGCGTGAAAAGAAAGGTGTGCATCAGAGGACCTGGGTAGATTGGAAGACCAGAGAAAGGCTGAGGGTGTGGAGATGGGGAGGCGAAGGGTTGTCTAAAATTGGAAAATTCAATGTTCATAACGTTGGGTTGTAGTCTACTCAATCAAATTGGTCTCCCTCCAGTTCAGATGTAATCCGTCCCTCTTGTATAGCTCACCACTGCCCTGGTAAGGATCCCAATGGCACAAGTAATGAAACTCCTTGCACCCGCACCAGCTCTTCAGTCATGCATACATTTGTTCCAATCTCCTATTCTTAGCCCAGTTAGTTCATAGAACCTGGAGTCAATACTGGGAACTCTTGTCCTTTGGCATCCTGGACTGGTATGGACAAGTTGAGCTAAAGTCCCTGTTTACAGGCTGTTTAACTCTATGACTCTACTCCAGTTATTTGTGACTAAGCTCAAACTTGGGGTTTACTAAATTGCTTAACTAGTTGGTCAACACAGTCTGAAAAATATATATTTCAGATAACATTCCCCTTTTCTGTTACCCAGTTTCTATTGCTGCTGATCATTTGGCTGTTAAAAAGGTTAAGCTCATGGTCATAAAACTTGATCCTTAAAACAGACCGTCATCATTAATGGAATTGTATGTGCGTGCCAAGTCAGTACATCATTCATTACATGAATACAGTCTGTGTGTGTGTGGGAGATATGGGTTTTATTATGGTTTCAAGAGCAATATTTTTGATGGAGAGCTCTTGTTGGAAACTATTCTTTCTTGTATTTTTCATGGCCATGTAAATATAGAAGACTTCTATAAAATGAGCTCAGTAAGCATGACCTTGATGATACAATGCACTGTGTGCCGAGAGAATGGAATGCCTTTCAAATTTGGTACATCTTATACTTGAGATTTGCCTCGACAATTTAACATGCCTACATTCAAAAGCAGTTTACACAAAAGGTAGTCAGGAAATAAGTCGAGCGTGTGTGCATTTGCTCATCTGGCTGGTTCTCTTGTAATGTAGGATGATGCGACTTGAAATATCTTGGAATAGAAAGCTTCAGTGATTGCCCTTATGTAACAGTGCCTACAAATATAGCTCTTGAAACCATAATAAAACGCATATCTCCCACACACACAGACTATATTCATGGAATTCATTTGAACTGTGCCACAACAAAATCTTCAATTTCATTCAGGAGGACCCTGGTGCTTGGAATTCAGAATCATTCTCATCTGATCTACCACTGCAATATGAAGTGTCAACAAAAATATTGGGAACATGTAGAAAGGGAAACAAAGTTTAGGTTCCAGTTTGAAGGACCTTCATCAGGAATAAGAAATTGGGAAAACAAGTTAGTTTTAAGCTGCGGAGAAGGTGGGAAAAGATAGATAGGATAAAGGAATATCTCCCTCCCTTTTTGAAAAGTGGGGTTACATTAGCTACCCTTGTGCACTGCAGTTGTATAGGGCTCTGGTGAGACCACATCTGGAGTATTGTGTACAGTTTTGGTCTCCTAATTTGAGGAAGGACATCCTTGTGATTGAAGCAGTGCAGCGTAGGTTCACGAGATTGATCCCTGGGATGGCGGGACTGTCATATGAGGAAAGATTGAAAAGACTAGGCTTGTATTCACTGAAGTTTAGAAGGATGAGGGGAGATCTTATAGAAACATATAAAATTATAAAAGGACTGGACAAGCTAGATGCAGGAAAAATGTTCCCAATGTTGGGCGAGTCCAGAACCAGGGGCCACAGTCTTAGAATAAAGGGGAAGCCATTTAAGACTGAGGTGAGAAAAAAAAATTTCACCCAGAGAGTTGTGAATTTGTGGAATTCCCTGCCACAGAGGGCTGTGGAGGCCAAATCACTGGATGGATTTAAGAGAGAGTTAGATAGAGCTCTAGGGGCTAGTGGAGTCAAAGGATATGGGAAGAAGGCAGGCACGGTTATTGCTTGGGGACGATCAGCCATGATTTCAATGAATGGCGGTGCTGGCTCGAAGGGCAAAATGGCCTCCTCCTGCACCTATTTTCTATGTTTCTATCTCTGATAGGGCGAGGCCAAGATTGCAGATTTAATCTAAAGTTTAATGTTGTTTTATTCAGTGTCAAGGATATCATTGAACAACTGCAGAATGTTCTGAAAGGGAAGAGTGAACAGCTAAGGGCTGCAGTCCATATTTGGTACAAATGACAATTAGACAAAGGATGAAGTCTATGCAGAGTTTAGATAGGCAGGTAATCTATTGAAAAACAAGACCTCAAAATGAAGTAACCTCAGGATTACTCCCAGTGCCATGTGCCAATAAGCGCCCTGCGGACTGTCTCCGGATTGATACGAGCCACCCCAGTAAACCAACTGCCTGCCCTCGCTGGCATCGCCCCAGCCAACATCAGACGAGAAGCAGCCACGCTGGCCGTCTCTCGAAAGGCACAGACTAGTGAATCCCACCTCCTCCATCAGATCGTCACAGAAACACTACGACGAGTGCGCCTCAAGTCACGGCGCCCCTTTGCCACGCAAGCTCAAGAGCTGCTCTGCACAACACCGGCTGGCGCTTCTAAGGCCGCCTGGATCAAGACAAGATGGAGAGACCAGTGGAAGTCAGCGGAACCATCTAGGCTACACCAGTACATCGATGACCCCATGGACATCCCTGGCAAGGACCTGCCCCGAAAGCAGTGGACAACCCTCAACCGCTTGAGGACAGGCGTCGGACGCTATGGAGTAGCGATGAAGAGGTGGGGCCTCGTGGACAGCGCCTCCTGCGAGTGTGGGGGACCCAACACAGACAGTGGAGCACATAGTCACCAGTTGCCCCAAACACCGGCCATCGAATGGTGAATGAGGTCTGATTGACCTGGACAATGACACGTTGGCCTGGCTCACCTCAACGGAGCTGCAGGTCTAAAAAACATACGACAGAAGAAGAAGTGCCAATAAGTACAGAAGTAAAAGGAGAGAATAGATGAATGTGTGGCTCGAGAGATGGTGCAGAAGGGCAGACTTTAGATTTCTGTTGCGCTGGAACAGTTTCTGAAGCAGGTGGTACCTACGCAAATCAGGCAGATTGCACTCAGCAGGGCCTGGACTAACATTCTTGCAGTGGGATTTGCAAGTGCTACGGGGGAATTCAAGGAATTGAAAGGAATGCAGGAAAGAGCAGCAAGGCAAATCAGAAATACCAAAATCAAATTAAAGAGAATGCAAAAACAGTCAAATAACAAAGAAGGTGAAATGTTAAAAGAACAATGTTAAAAACTTAGTAGCTGAGCATTTGTGGCATTTAATTATCGGCACGAAAGAAGTCAACGAATATGATGTCATTGCCATTTCAGAAATCTGACTGCAGAGTGTCCAAACCTGGGAACAATATATAACAGGGCATTTGTCATTTAGGAAGGAAAATGGGGTGGAATAGCACGAGGAGGATGGAAGGAGATGAGTGCAAGAAAGAAAAATGGCATTGCCTTGACATACATTTTAATGTAGAACAAGAATCAACGTAGATCCAGCTAAGAAGTAACAAAAGGACAGAAACCATTAGCAGGAGCTATTTATAGACCACCTAATAGTAATTGTAAGTAGACAAAAATGCTGGAGAAACTCAGCGGGTGAGGCAGCATCTATGGAGCGAAGGAATAGGTGATGTTTTGGGTCGAGACTCCTCCTCAGACTGATGTGGGGGTGGGGGGGACGGGAAGAAGAAAGGAAGAGGCGGAGACAGTGGGCTGTGGGAGAGCTGGGAAGGGGAGGGGGAAGGAGGGAGAAAGCAAGGACTACCTGAAATTGGAGAAGTCAATGTTCATACTGCTGGGGTGTAAACTACCCAAGCTAAATATTAGGTGCTGCTCCTCCAATTTGCAGTGGGATTCACTCTGGCCATGGAGGAGGCCCAGGACAGATAGGTCAGATTTGGAATGGGAGGGAGAGTTGAAGTGCTGAGCCACCGGGAGATCAGGTTGGTTAATGCAAACTGTGTTGGGTGAAGCGATCTGCGCTTGGTCTCACCGATGTAGAGCAGTTGACACCCAGAGCAGCGGATGCAATAGTAATTGCAATGTTGGGCATGAATGAAGAAATTAGAAGTGCATGATGCAGAAATTGTGACCTCTTTATCGACAGGACAAATCAAAGTTAAGGTGGAAGATGAATTAATGGAATATTTTTGAGATTCTTTTCTAGATTAATATGTTAACGCAAAAGTCATTTTCAATCTCATTTTTTGAAATGAAAAATGGTTCAATTGATGAATGGCCTTTGGGGAAGAGTAACCATACGAGAAAAGTTATGAATGGAGTGTGAGGTGTGGTTGATTTAAGTATGCATTGAAAAGTTTGACGATAGGCAGGAAATGATTAGTATTTAAGGAAATAATGCACAAGTTGCAAAAAATAAAAATCCCTAAAGGCATAAAAACCCATCATGAAAATGCATGAGGAAAATTAAGGATAGCACTGAATCCAAGGAAGAAGCTTGTAAACCTGCCAGAACTAGCAGGTCTGAGGTTCTGGACCACAGCAGTGGAGGACAAAGAACAGCAAGATAGAATGAGAGGAGACTAACAAGAAAAAAGGTAGACTATAAAGGTTTACATAAAGTACATAAAAACATGAAAAAGCAGTGAGGGTAAGTGTGTGTTTCTTCCAGACAGAACCATGAGGATTTATATTGTGGAATAAAGAACCGGCAGAATGCAACCATTGCTTTCTATCAGTTTTCTATCAGTTTTCAAGGAAGACCCAGAAAACCTGCCAGATAGGGAACATGATGAGGAGATCTGTAATAAAGGATTTTAAAACTGATTATCGCAAAAAATGCAGGATGAATTAGAACCAGCATGGGTTTAAGAAGAGAAAATAACTTCTCTAATGGATGGGAGGGGATCTCATTGAAGCATAAAAGATTGTTAAGGGTTTGGACACGCTAGAGGCAGGAAACATGTTCCTGATGTTGGGGGAGTCCAGAACCAGGGGCCACAGTTTAAGAATAAGGAGTAAGCCATTTAGAACGGAGACGAGAAAACACTTTTTCTCACAGAGAGTGGTGAGTCTGTGGAATTCTCTGCCTCAGAGGGCGGTGGAGGCAGGTTCTCTGGATGCTTTCAAGAGAGAGCTAGATAGGGCTCTTAAAAATAGCGGAGTCAGGGGATATGGGGAGAAGGCAGGAACGGGGTACTGATTGGGGATGATCAGTCATGATCACATTGCTGGCTCGAAGGGCCGAATGGCCTACTCCTGCACCTGGCCCCTTGGGCAAGAGTGACCATAATATGGTTGAGTTCTTCATTAGGATGGAGAGTGACATAGTTAATTCAGAAACAAGGGTTTTGAACTTAAAGAAAGGTAACTTTGAGAGTATGAGACGTGATAGGCCAAGATAGACTGGCAATTGATTCTAAAAGGGTTGACGGTGGATATGCAATGGAAGGCATTTAAAGACCGCATGGATGAACTACAACAATTGTTCATCCCAGTTTGGCAAAATAATAAATCAGGGAAGGTAGTGCATCCATGGATAACAAGGGAAATCAGGGATAGTATCAAAACAAAAGATGAAGCATACAAATTAGCCAGAAAAAGCAGCCTACCAGAGGACTGGGAGAAATTCAGAGTCCAGCAGAGGAGGACAAAGGGATTAGTTAGGAAAGGGAAAATAGATTATGAAAGAAAACTGGCAGGGAACATAAAAACTGACTGCAACAGCCTTTATAGATATGTGAAGAGAAAAAGATTAGTCAAAACAAATGTGGGTCCCTTGCAGTCAGAAACAGGTGAATTGATCATGGGGAACAAGGACACGGCAGACCAATTGAATAACTACTTTGGTTCTGTCTTCACTAAGGAAGACATAAATAATTTACCAGAACTAGCAGGGGACCGGGGATCAAATGATATGGAGGAACTGAGTGAAATCCAGGTTAGTTAGGAAGTGGCGTTAGGTAAATCGAATGGATTAAAGGCAGATAAATCCCCAGGGCCAGATAGGCTGCATCCCAGAGTGCTTAAGGAAGTAGCCCCAGAAATAGTGGATGCATTAGTGATAATTTTCCAAAACTCTTTAGATTCTGGAGTCGTTCCTGAGGATTGGAGTGTAGCTAATGTAACCGCACTTTTTAAAAAGGGAGGGAGAGAGAAAACGGGGAATTACAGACCATTAAGTCTAACATCGGTAGTGGGGAAATGCTAGTCAGTTATTAAAGATGGGGATAGCAGCACATTTGGAAAGTGGTGAAATCATTGGACAAAGTCAACATGGATTTATAAAAGGTAAATCATGTCTGACGAATCTTATAGAATTTTTCGAGGATGTAACTAGTGGAGTGGATAAGGGAGAACCAGTGGACGTGTTATATCTGGACTTTCAGAAGGCTTTCGACAAGGTCCCACATAAGAGATTAGTATGCAAACTTAAAGCACACGGTATTGGGGGTTCAGTATTGATGTGGATAGAGAACTGGCTGGCACTCAGGAAGCAAAGAGTAGGAGTAAACGGGTCCTTTTCAGAATGGCAGGCAGTGACTAGTGGGGTACCCCAAGGCTCAGTGCTGGGACCCCAGCTATTTACAATACATATTAATGATTTGGACGAGGGAATTGAATGCAACATCTCCAAGTTTGTGGATGACACGAAGCTGGGGGGCAGTGTTAGCTGTGAGGAGCATGCTAGGAGGCTACAAGGTAACTTTGATAGGTTGGGTGAGTGGGCAAATGCATGGCAGATGCAGTATATTGTGGATAAATGTGAGGTTTTCCACTTTGGTGGCAAGAACAGGAAAGTAGACTATTATCTGAATGCTGGCCGATTAGGAAAATGGGTGATGCAACGAGACCTGGGTGTCATGGTACACCAGTCATTGAAAGTAGGCATGCAGGTGCAGAAGGCAGTGAAGAAAGCGAATGGTGTGTTAGCATTCATAGCAAAAGGATTTGAGTATAGGAGCAGGGAGGTTCTACTGCAGTTGTACAGGGCCTTGGTGAGACCACACCTGGAGTATTGCGTACAGTTTTGGTCTCCTAATCTGAGGAAAGACATTCTTGCCATAGAGGGAGTACAGAGATGGTTCACCAGACTGATTCCTGGGATAGCAGGACTTTCATATGAAGAAAGACTGGATAGACTCGGCTTAAACTCGCTAGAATTTAGAAGATTGAGGGGGAATCTTATAGAAACTTACAAAATTCTTAAGGGGTTGGACAGGCTAGATGCAGGAAGATTGTTCCCGATGTTGGGGAAGTCCAGAACAAGGGGTCACAGTTTAAGGATAAGGGGAAAGTCCTTTAGGACCGAGATGAGAATTTTTTTTTTTACACAGAGAGTGGTGAATCTGTGGAATTCTCTGCCACAGAAAGTAGTTGAGGCCAGTTCATTGGCTATATTTAAGAGGAAGTTATATGTGGCCCATGTGGCTAAAGGGATCAGGGGGTATGGAGAGAAGGCAGGTACAGGATACTGAGTTGAATTATCAGCCTACTCCTGCACCTATTTTCTATGTTTCTATATTTCTATTGTCTATTGTCTAATCTACTACAGTTCTTTGAAAATGGGACAAGTGGAACGGATAAGGTAGAACCAGTGTATGTTACGTTTTTGGTATGTGTTCATAGAGATAGAACAATGCAGCACGGAAACAGGCCATTCGGCCCAATTGGTCCATATCCAAGATGCCTATCTAAGCTGGTCCTATCTGCCTGGATTAGACCAATGACCCTCTAAACCTTTCCTTTCAAGAGAGTTAAGAATGTTTATTCTTATATGTATCCACAGCATGACAAATAAATTCTTACTTGTTGCAACTTAACAGTCCCATAACACACTGAGAATAATAATAAAAAACACAACAGATAAACATAATGGTGCAAAAACAAAAGCCCATAGTACAACCAAAGATAATCCATAAAAGATCATAGTTGTTGAGGTTAATGTTTGAAACGTGTTCAAGATCTTGATGGTTGCTTTCAATGTACTATCTATATTTCCACTAAATGTTAACTGAATTCCATTTACCATTAGCCAGCCACCCGATCTATTCCTCTCATGATTTTATATATCTCTATAAGATCACCCCTCATCCTCCTGTGCTGGAATTGTTGATAACCTTCTTCACTGTCAATGCCCTCTAGGATATGAAGGGGAAGCGTTTTACGAGGGACCTCAGGGGCAGCCTTGTCACTCAGAGGGTTGTCCACATCTGGAATGTGCTGCCAGAGGAAACTATATAGAAGCGGATACATTTACAAACTTTAAAATACATTTTTAGACCAAAAATGTGCATAGAAAGGTTTAAGGCCAAGGTGGGCCAAAGGGCCATTTCCCCTTCTGTACAGCTCTATGTCTATGGCTAATATCTCCTACTCCACAGTAAAACCTGATGAGAAATATTCATTGAAAATCCCACTTTCTCATGTGCGTCTGCACATAGATGACTATGCTGATATTTAAGAGGACCTATAAGAGTGATACAGTGTGGAAACAGGCCCTTCGGCCCAACTCGCCCACACCGGCCAATAATATCCCAGCTACACTAGTCCCACTTGCCTGCACTTGGTCCCTATCCCTCCAAACCTGTCCTATCCATGAACCTGCCCAAATCTTAAACGATGGGATAAATCCAGCGTCAATTGCCTCCTCTGGCAGCTTGTTCCATACACCCACCACTCTTTGTGTGAAAAAGTTACCCCTCGGATTCCTGTTAAATCTTTTCCCCTTCACCTTGAACCTATGTCCTCTGGTCCTTCTCTGGGTAAAATAATCTGTGCATCGACCCGATCTATTCCTCCTGCGCTCCATGGAATAGAGACCCAGCCTACTCAATCTCTCCCTATAGCTCACACCCTCTAGTCCTGGCAACATCCTCGTAAATCTTCTCTGAAGCCTATCAAGCTTGACAATATTTTTCCTATAACTTGGTGCCCAGAACTGAACACAATATTCTGAATGCAGCTCACCAACGTCTTATACAACTGCAACATGACCTCCCAACTTCTATACTCAATAATCTGATGAAGGCCAAAGTGCCAAAAGCCTTTTTGACCACCTCATCTACCTGCGACTCGACCTTCAAGGAACCATGCACCTGTACTCCTAGATCCCTCTGCTCTACAACACTCCCCAGAGGCCTACCATTCACTGTGTAGGTCCTGCCCTTGTTGGACATCCCAAAATGCAACACTTCCATCAACCATTCCTCAACCCACCTGGTCAATTGATCCAGATCCTGCTGCAATCTTTCACAACCATCTTACTCTGCAAAACAACTAACTTTTGTATCATCAGCAAACTTGCTGATCTTGCCCTGTATGTTCTCATCCAAATCATTGATGTAGATGACAAACAGGAACGGGCCCAGCACCGAACCCTGAAGCACACCACTAGCCACAGGCATCCAGTCTGAGAAGCTACCTTCCATCAACACCCCTGCTTCCTTCCATGGAGCCAATTTGTTATCCATTCAGCTATTTCTCCTTGGATCCCATGCAATCAAACCTTCCAGAGCAGCCTACCATGTGGAACCTTGTCGAACGCCTTACTGAAGTCCATGTACACACCATCTACAGCTCTGCCCTCATCAACCTTTTTGGTCATGTCTTTTTGATCCCTAATCAGTACTTGCCCATCCAAATCCCTGCATAACCTGTCCCTCAAAATACTCTCCAGTAACTTACCGACTGCAGATGTCAAGCTCACTGGCCTGTAGTTCCCAGCATTTTCCCTGCAGGGGACGTACACCACCTGAGTTTTCTTCAGTACACTTTTAAAAACATCCCACTTGTAATAACCTGCTCCAGTCAACTTGAGCAAGACCTTCTCTCATACTCTCAAAGTTGGCCTTACCCCAGTTGAGCATTTTAACACGTGGACCCTCTCCGTCCCTATCCATAACTATCTTAAACCGAATCGAACTGTGGTCACTGGTCTCAAACGGCTCCTCCACACACACTTCATTAACTTGCCCTTCCCAATTTACAATACTAGATCCAGCATTGTCCTCTCACGTGTGGGGGCCTCCACATACTGCTTAAGAAAACTCTCCTGAACACTGCTGAGGAATTGCACCCCATCTAAACCCTTTACGCTATGATTTTCCCAGTCTATGTTGGGAATGTTAAAATCCCCTACTACAACAACCTTATTTGACCTGCAGCTGTCTGCAATCTCCCGGCACATTCTCACCTTGGTCACCCTTTTAATATACCAGCAGAATCTCTTATGATTTTCCAAACCTTGCCTTCCAGATCCATCTCCTGCTCTGAAGGAGAACACTTAAAATAGAAATCAAATTTAGAGCACAAGAGGGATCTGGCAGGCAAGGGTTGGAAAACTCCTACACTTCAAAAAGGGTGCCACAAGTTCATCAACAAGGTTAAAACACATGACATCAGACGTAGTATACTGAAATGGATGGAGTACAAAGAGTAAAGACCAAAAATGACAGATCCTTTTTAGGTTGGCAGGCTATGACTAAAGTACTACAGGGCACACTGCTTGCCCCTATCTTTAAACAATCTGTGTCAATACAGAATCAATGTCCTATTTCTAATTTCACTTGAAATACAAAACTAAATGGGATTGTGATTAGGAAGAAATGGGATAAAGAGTTCAAGGGGATATGGACAAGTTGCGCAAGTAAATGATAATATGGCAGATGGAATAATATTGTGGAACATGTGAAATTATTCATTTTAATGCACCCAAAAGCAACATGAAGTATTTCTCAAATGATGATATGCTCAGAGTACCTAAATATGCTTGTTCATAAATTAACGAAGGCCAACATGCTGGGGCAGCAAGCAATTAAGAGGTTGAATGGCATGAAAGTCATTCTTACACCATGATATGAATACAGGAATAAGGAAGTCTTACTGCAATTGTACAGGGGCTTGATAAAAGGGCACCTGGAGTAACTTGTAGAATTTGGTTTCCTTACCAAGAAAGATTTGCTTATCTGTTTCCAGACATGATAAAAAAGACCGGGATTCTATTCTCCAAAGTTTAGAAATTTCAAAGAAAATCTCACAAAAAATATACCGAATTCTTAAGGGCTCCAGGCAGGTTACATATTTCACCTGATTCAGGAGTCTGGAATTAGAGAGCAGAGTTTCATAAGAAGAGATAGGCCATTTAGGAATGAGATGAGGAGACATTTCATATGATGAGCTGTTGATGGCTGTGCGACTGTACTCGCTGGGGTTTAGAAGGATGAAGAGAGGACTCATTGCAACAGACCGAATAGTGAATGGCCTGGATTGAGTGGATGTGGAAAGGATGTTTCCACTAGTTGGAGAGTCTAGGACCAGAGGGTACAGCCTCAGAATATAATAATATACCTCGAGAAAGAGGATGAGAAGGAATTTCTTTAGTCAGAGGGTGGTGAATCTGTGGAATTAGTTGTCGGACTGTGGAGGCCAAGTCATTGTGTATCTTTAAAGTGGAGAGTGACTGTTTTGTATATGTAAGCATGTCAAAGATTACGGGAAGAAGGCAGGACAATGGGGCTGAGATAGATCAGTCAAAATTGAATGAAAGAGTGGACTCGATGGGCTGAATGGCCTATTTCTGCTCCTATGCCTTATGACATTTCTTCACCCAGAGGGTCATCAGTCTTTGGAATTGCTCTATCGTTGATGGCAATGGAGGCCTGGTCGTTGTGTCAATTTAAAATCAATATCAATACATTTATAGGCTTTAAAAGATTCAAGGAATGTGGGGACAGTGCACAAATATGGCACTGAGATAGAAGATCAGCCGTGATCTTAATGAATGGCAGAATTGGCTCTAAAGGGCCTGTCCCACTTACGTGTCCTTGGCACGCAAATTACGCGACCTCGTGGTCGCGTTGAGGGCCGACGGTCCTGCGAAGGTCGGGCGCGACTTCATTCGACCGCACAGCAGTCTGGAGCGCGTGACGTCATTTGAAGATGGACACAAAGCTGGAGTAACTCAGCGGGACCGGCAGCATCTCTGGAGAGAAGCAATGGGTGATGTTTCGGGTCGAGACTCTTCTTCAGTCTGAAAAGAAGGGTCTTGACCCGAAACGTCACCAATTGCTTCTCTCCAGAGATGCTGCCGGTCCCGCTGAGTTACTCCAGCTTTGTGTCCATCTTCAATTTTCTTGGCCCCGCTCTGGGAGTAGAAGTGGGGGCGGATCCGGACCGCAACGGCCGTGAGCCCCAGGCCGAGTTTGGCAATCGTTTGCCTGCTTCTGCTGCTGTTGAAGGTGAGACGTTGCGTCGCGCCAGGGTCTTGGGCCTGTCCCACGTTGGCCGTCAGTTCCGCGACAGGCCGTTGACGCGCGAAGATTTAATTCATTACAAAAATTTTGGAGCCCCGCGCAATGTCGCGCACAACTACATACCCCTCCACGCTTCTAAGTGGGACCAGCCCCGCGCGGCCATACGATGCCCGTGCACCTCAACGCAACCACGAGGTCACCTAATTTGCGTGCCAAGGACACGAGAGTGGGACAGGCCCTTAAGGTACAACCTACTTCTGGCCTTTGAAACATGCAAAACAAACATTGTTTAAATGAAGAAGCACGCTTTAAAATAGAGGCTTGTGCAGGGTCAATATGGTACTGACCATATGGTATCCGGCCATGTTGGTGGGGAAGGGGGGTCTGTGCATTTATGTAAATAAAGCATGGTGCACGGACTCCACCATCATCGAGAGTCACTGCTCAGCAAACCTAGAGTTCCTCTTGGTTAGATGCAGACTGTTCTATCTGCCCAGAGAGTTTACCTCCACTGTTGTGATTGCAGCCTACATTCCTCCTGATGCTAATGCCAAGCTTGCAATGAAAGATCTGCATACTGCCATCAGCAAACAACAGACTCACAACCCCGAGGCAGCCTTCATTGTTGCGGGTGACTTCAATCACTCCCACCTGAAGACTGTACTCCCCAAATTCCACCAACATGTCTCCTTCGCCACTAGAGAAGACAAGACACTGGACAAAGTCTACACTAAAGGTACACAAAATTGCTGGAGAAACTCAGCGGGTGCAGCAGCATCTATGGAGCGAAGGAAATAAGCGACGTTTCGGGTCGCAACCCTTCTTCAGACTGGATCATGAAGTCTACACTAACATGGCTGAAGCTTACAAAGCCATCCCCCTCCCCCACCTTGGTCAGTCTGATCACCTCTCATTGTTCCTGCTCCCAAAGTACTCCCCACTCATCAGACGGGTTAAACCCACTGTGAGGACAGTTAAAGTCTGGTCAGAGGAGGCGGACTCCACACTTCAGCAGTGTTTTGGAAACACTGACTGGAAGGCGTTTGCAGCCCAGGCCACCCTTGACTCCCACACGGACATTGATTCCTATACATCCTCTGTTCTGGACTTTATAAACTCCACCATCAACAGTGTCACCTCCCTCAAACAGGTGACCATATTCCCGAATCAGAAGCCATGGATGAACAGCGAGGTCAGGCTACTGCTGAAAGCACGGGACACCGCTTTCAGGTCAGGCGATGCTCGAGCCTACAGTTCATCCAGGGCTAACCTGAAGAGGGGCATCAAGAAGACCAAGCACTGCCATAAGCTCAGGATTGAGGAGCACTTCAACAACAACTCCGACCCCCGACTCATGTGGCAAGGCATCCAGGCCATCACGGACTATAGACCCACCAACACCACCCCCACATCCAGCGACGCCTCCTTCCTTGAGGAGCTTAACCACTTCTATGGCCGCTTTGACAGGGACAATCTAGAGACAGCCATCAAGGCGGTGCTCCCTGCCGATCACCAGCCCCTCACACTCACCCCCTACGACGTGTACGTGGCACTGAGTAGGACTAATGCACGTAAGGCTGCTGACCCTGACGGCATCCCCGGGCGCGTGCTCAGGGCCTGTGCTGCGCAGCTGACAGACGTCTGGACTGACATCTTCAACCTGTCACTTGCCCAAGCAGTTGTCCCCACGTGCCTTAAAACCACCTCCATCATGCCGGTGCCAAAACACTCTACTGCGGCAAGCCTCTACGACTTCCACCCAGTTGCACTTACTCCCATCATCAACAAGTGCTTCGAGAGGCTGGTCCTGGCACACCTCAAAGGCTGCCTACCCCCCACATTGGATTCCTATCAGTTTGCCTACCGCAGGAACAGGAGTACGGAGGATGCCATATCAATGACACTTCACTCCGCCCTCTCCCACCTCGACAACAGAGACACTTACGTAAGAATGCTGTTCATTCAGCTCAGCATTCAACACCATCATACCCTCTAAAGTGATCACCAAACTCGGTAACCTGGGCATCGACCCCTCCCTCTGCAACTGGATACTGGACTTTCTAACCAACAGACCCCAGTCTGTTAGGTTAGACAAGCACACCTCTTCAACCCTCACCCTGAACACCGGCGTTCCACAGGGCTGTGTGCTGAGCCCCCTCCTCTACTCCCTCTTCACCTATGACTGCACACCTGTACATGGTACTAACACCATCATCAAGTATGCAGATGATACAACGGTGATTGGCCTCATCAGCAACAACGATGAGTCGGCCTATAAGGAGGAGGTCCAGCTCCTAGCAGCATGGTGCGCTGACAACAACCTGGCCCTTAACTCCAAGAAGACCAAGGAGCTCATTGTAGACTTCAGGAAGTCTAGGGGCGGCACGCACACCCCCATCCACATTAACGGGACGGAGGTGGAACGTGTTTCCAGCTTCAGGTTCCTGGGGGTCAACATCTCCGATGACCTCTCTTGGACCCACAATACCTCAACTCTGGTCAAGAAGGCTCACCAGCGTCTCTTCTTCCTGAGGAGACTAAAGAAGGTCCATCTGTCTCCTCAGATTCTGGGGAACTTCTACCGCTGCACCATCGAGAGCATCCTTACCAACTGTATCACAGTATGGTATGGCAACTGCTCTGTCTCCGACCGGAAAGCACTGCAGAGGGTGGTGAAAATTGCCCAACGCATCACCGGTTCCTCACTCCCCTCCATTGAGTTTGTCCAAAGCAAGCGATGTCTGCGGAGGGCGCTCAGCATCGCCAAGGACTGCTCTCACCCCAACCACGGACTGTTTACCCTCCTACCATCCGGGAGGCGCTACAGGTCTCTCCGTTGCCGGACCAGGTCCAGGAACAGCTTCTTCCCTGCGGATGTTACACTACTCAACAACGTACCTCGGTGATTGCCAATCACCCCCCCCCCCCCCCGGACACTCCTCCCACCAGGAAAAAAATACTATGACTGTATGCACGTAAATAGGTTTATTTATATCTCATATTTATTTCGCTCTTCTAGGGAGATGCTAACTGCATTTAGTTGTCTCTGTACTGTACACTGCACAATGACAATAAAGTTGAATCTGAATCTGAATCTGAATCGGAGGGGTTAATATGTGGCACGAAGTGCTGTAAAATAAAAACCTTAGCTCCAATTTGACAAAATTGGTGTTAAACGTTCAACTGACTGACATTACATTCTACCACTTTTACAGAATTTCAGCATGTGTTGGTGTAACTTGTGCTAATGGCTTTTCCAAATTCAGGCTAAAAAAAAACGAATTGCTCAGAATGCACATGTTCACACGAGGCAGTGCGTTGGAAACAAAATGTCATTCCATAAAGGGCAATTCGCGGTTGAATTTATTACTTCAAATAGTAGTTTCTAATATTAGTAAAAACTTCCCTTTTGAAGGGAAAGCAGTCTGAAGAAGATTCAGACCCAAGACGTCACCAATTCCTTTTCTCCAGAAATGCTGCCTGACCCACTGAGTTACTCCACTATTTTGTGTCAATCTTCAGTTCATTGACAACCAGGTTTAGGAATCGAACTGTAGTTCTCCACTAAAGACCAACAATTTGATATTTGCCTGCTTGGGATTTAAACATTTCTGTTTTTTTCCCCATTAATTCCCCAAGGCAAACGTTATAATTTGTTTTGTTCTAACTTTAATAATTTATGGGCATTAAACAAACAGTGAACAACTTTCAAACACTGTAATGACCTTGAAATTGCATATCAGATGCAGTTCAGACTGAAATATTTCTAGCTGTTAATAATGTCCTCAAAGGCAGCAGAATATAATTTGGTAAGGGACCAATGGATTAGCTTGCTCATTGCTCTGTGTGTGAATATTTGGTTAAGCAGGCATCGATTTGGCTAGTACTTGGGTAGCAGACCACCTTGTAATAGTTGATGTTCCACCTGGGAAACTAATGATCTAACCAAAAGGTTGAATTCCTATCCCAACATTAATCTTAGACACATTGCCATGGTTGAAAAAGAAAGTTTAGGAACAGCCATATAAACAAAGGTTGGAGGTTATAAACAAGTAGTAAAATCAATGAACATCCATGTCTTTGCTCTAAATAACAGTAATTTGCATTAAAATGGCAACTGGAACCTTGTTCGTCCTTCAAAGTCAAAGAAGACCATGACTTTTTGTTTTTGTTTGTGGGTCCAGAGGTAACTGGTGAGACCAATCGGGGCCCGGAAGACTGGCCCGCATATGGGACACAGCTGGGTGGGTGCCGCAGTAGAAGTCGAAGTGGCCCGAGCCCCGCGTTTCCTCTCTGCTTCTGTGGTGCGTCCCTTCCCAGCTGCACGCGCTCCCGTGGTGATCCTGTTTCGCCCAGTTGGGCTGTACGGGTCCTGAAGTCATGACATGCGCTCGACTTGGATTAAAGTGAGGGAGAGTTGCGCAAATCATCAGCCTCACTCTCTCGTCCCGGCCTATCAGGATCCAGTGGCAAGACATAGTCAAGACGGCTGGCGATAGGTCAGGATGCAGTGGGTGGCCACCAGTGTGAACATTGTGCCCTAACTGCGCTCCATGTAAAGACATTAGATAACACATATAAATACAAGGAGGGGGAGATAAGAAGTTACAATCAGAAAAAAATAAACCATAGCATAAGTGGGTTTAGTAGAGTTTTTAAACTAGCAGAGAGAAACAAGAGATTGGGTGGTTGTTGCAAAGCATAGGGCAACAATTATTTACCTCCCTGAGCGATGAATTTGAGTGCTGATCTAAATACTTAAACGTGAAGAAAATCTCAGCCTCCACATTCTTCTCAGGTATTGCATTAAATTCCAACAAGCTACTGGATGAAATAAATTCTACCTCGTATTCACTCTACCTTAATCTATACCTTCTGGTTACAGATGCCAGTACTGTGTGAAAAGGTTTACTACTGTCTACTATGACCTATGACCCTCAATGTTGTACACTTCTATGAGGTCCCTCCTTCAGCCTTTTCTACTCCAAGGAAAACAAAAAACAGCCTTTCCAATCTCTCCAAATGACCGAGCCACCCCATTATCAATAGCATCATAGTAAATCTCCCTTGCACCCACTCCTGAGTAATCACCTTTCAATACTGTGGCGACCAAAGCTGCACATACTATTCCAAGTACAGTTCACCGATGTTTATAAAGCTGTACCATACCTTCCCTGCTATTATATTCCATTCCCTGGCAAATCCAGAGTGACATCCTATATACTACCTGTATACTTGTGCTGCCTCCTTCAGGAATCCTTGGATTTGTACACCATGGTCACTCTGTTCCTCAATATTTCCTGCGACATTGTTATTCATTGTGCATGTCCTACTCTTATATGACCTCGCAAAGTGCCTCACTTCACAGTTACGAAGATTAAATTCCATCTGCCATCGCCCTGTCCAATTCAACTGATCAATATATTTCTGTAGCCTTGGAGCATCCTCTTCATTAACCACAACACGCCATTTTTTGTGTCAGTGCTGATGCAAACACATTTTATGCTCTAAATCCTGAATTAATGTCTTGTCTCAACAAAAGGCATTGAGCTGTCCTTCCCCAAAAATATGTGAGGAAAATCATTTTTGTCTTGATGATCATCCAAATTTAGATCCCCCTCCACATATCCTTTGCTTACATACAATTTGGCTTCAACTGCCTTCTGTGGTACAGAAGACTACAGGTTCTGGGTGAAGAAATGTCTCATCAACTCAGTCTATATGGAGATGTGGCTGACTCCACCATCAGGAACACCCTTCCTGCATCTCAATCTGTCCAGTCCTGTTAAAATGCTGTAGATTCTTCTTAACTCCAGTAAGCACAAACATAACTCTGTCCAATTTTTCTTCATGTGTTCAGATTATTTGTCTTCTTAGCCAATTGCTGCACCTGTATGCTTACTTTAAGTGACGTGCACAAGGATCCCATGTCTTATTCCACCTCACCTTTTCCTAAACTATCACTATTCAAATTACAATATGCCTCCTTATTTTTACAGCCAAAAAGTGTACCTCAGTATATCATATACTATTGCATTTGACATACTTTCACCCATGTTCCCAACATGTCCAAATCACATTGAAGCTTCTCTGCATCATCCTCACAGCCCATGTTCCTGCAAAACTGATGTCCTAGTATTGATACCATTGGTACGTTACTTGTTACACTATCACAAATGCTGTAAATATCATGCTCTTGGCCTATGCGGGACCTTAAGGAAAGCTTCCTGTGTTCTAAAGGCATCACCTCCTCCTGCACTTCTTCATCAATACTGCTGGTTGCTTCCTCAAAAATATTTCAATAGATTTGTCTAACATAAACTTTCCTTTCAGTAATCCATGTTAACTTTGTTACAGTGTAGGAAGAAATGCAGATGCTGGTTTAAACCGAAGATAGACATAAAAAGCTGGAATAACTGAGGCAGTCAGACAGCATCTCTGGAGAAAAGGAATAGGTGAAATTTCAGGTCTAGGCCCTCCTTTTTTTTTCCAGTCTATCCTTGACTTTGTTATTGTTTTCCAAGTCTTCCACTATTGCAACTTATAAAGTGGACTCAACTCAAGCAATTTCCACACTATCACTGTCAAAGTACAAAGCCCTTTTCTTTCCAACTTTTATTTTTTTAATGGCAAGGTTATATTAGCAACCCTCCAATTTGTTGGGACTACTCCAGAGTCTATAGCATTTAGGAGAATGCATCATAAGGCTTTTGTAATTGTGAGGACCACTTCCTTAAGTACTCCAGGGTGTAGAATATCAGACACCGGAAATGTTTTAAGCAAGTTTATTGATATATAGAGTATTGTCTATTGTCTGTACACACTAGTACAGTAAGGTACAGGAACAATGAAAAAATCTTGCTTGCAGCAGCACCACAGACACAAACTCAGGAAAACACAAAACAAATGATACATAAATTACATGTGCAGTTTCTGAATGGAAGACTTTGTACAAAAAGATATTGGTGCAAAACAATATTGGGAAAAAAGCAAGTCCAGGGCAGTGCAAAAGTGAACCTATTGTCTATTGTCAAGGTAGGATTAGGGTGCTTCAGGTGGGTTCAACAACTGATAGTTGTAGGAAAGTAGCTGTTCCTAAACCTGGCAGTGTGAGACTTCAGGCTTTTGAACCTCCTGCCTTTTGGTCACAGTGAGAAGAGGGTGTGGCCCTGAAAGTGATGATCCTTGATGATCAAAGGATCCCTAAGCTCTGGGCCATACTTTGAGACAATGTCTCATGTAGATGCTTTCAATGGTGGGGAGGGCTGTGCTGGTGATGGGCCGGGTGGAGTCCACCATCCTCTGCAGCCTCATGTCACTATTCATTGGAATTGTCATTCCAAATCAGGATACTTTCTACAATACATCTGTAGAAGTTTGTTAGAGTATTTGGAGACATACTGAATCTCTTTTAAACTTTGGTGAAATGAGAGGTGCTGGCACACCTTCTTCATGATTACATCTATTTGCAGACAGGTCATCTGAGATGTTATAACCCAGGAATTAGAAATTGCTAACTTTCTCCACCACTGAACTACATAAAAACAGGTGGCTGGTTTCTTGACTTCCCCTTTCTGAAGTTAACAGTTCCAATGTCTTATTGACTTGAGCCAGAGGTTGTTGTTGCAGCACCACTCACCCAGGAATTCTATCTCTCTCCTGTACACCAACTCATCACCACCTATGATTCAGAAAATAATAGTGGTGACATTGGGAGAATTTATAGATGGCACTGAAGCTATGCTTGGCCACAGAGTCATGATTATAAAGATAGTCGAGCAGAGGGGTAAGCATGCAGCCTTGAAGTGCTTCTGTGTTGAATGTCCCTATGGACGTGTTCCGCACTAATTGAGGTCTGTAATGAGGGTGCAGAGGCCCAAACCTCTTGAAGCTTAGCAATGAATTTGGAGGCAAGGATAGTGTTGAATGTCGAGCTGTTAGTAATGAACAGCAGCTTGACATATGTGCTTGTGTTATCCAGATAGCCCGCAGCAGAGTTGACAGCCGGTGAGATAGCATCTGCTAGCGACCTTTGGCAATTGAAATGGATCCAGGTCTCTGAGGCAGGAGTCGATTTGTGCCATAATCAACCCCTCAAATAACTTCATTACAGTGGATGCAAGTCTTACTGGACAGTAGTCATTGAGGCAGGTCACTGTGCTCTACTTGGTATGATAGATGCCCTATTGAAGAGGGTAGGAATCTCAGAAGCTCGAGGTTAAATATGTCCTTGAAAACTCCAGTCAGTTGATCCATGCAGGTCTTTAGTACTCAGCCAGGTATGCGGTCTGTACCAGTTGCTTTTCGTGAATTCACCCTTTTGAAGGATGCTCCAACATCAGCCTCAGAAACTGAGATCACATGTTCCTCAGAGAATGTAGCGGTCATTGTTCTTTAACCACGTCAAATTTCTACAACAGAATGTCTCTCCCAATTCTAGTTTCATTCAGTTTCTCCCTCTCACAAAACCTGATGTTCTCCAACAATTTTTGATGGTTGTGCTCCTTTGTGAAGGCAAAATGTAATTAAATGGTCTGCCATTTCTTTGCTCCCATTATAATTTCCCCCAATTCCCACTAATGCATGACATCAATCGTTTTACTGTTGGGAAATAAGGCTCACAAACCTTTTTAAAAACCTCCAGATCCAATGTAAAAATTTGTTACATTAATTGCTGACTGATTCATCAGTGTGATGAACCATAATACTAATTATCCCAAGCATCACAGTGGCACTGCTTATCTGTGTTAAACACAAGCCCCACAAGTGATTATGTCAATCTACTAATTTTGTCAAAGTCTCAGCTGTCAGGAGTCGATTTCATGAATTCCATGTATAATTCAAAATAGCACATTCTCAAATAAAACATCATACTTCTCTTGAAGTTTGCAACACTAAAACATTACAGGGCTTCCCCCAAATTGTATGTGGAAATTTTTTTAGACAGGTCATTGAAACGATATCAGAGGACCAGAGAAATAAATCAGCTGGCATTACATCGCACAACATGCATTCAATATTCCACATCTCAATGTTTGTCTCAGATGAAACATTAAATGCATTAGACTGGCGAGGAGCCAATAATTCATAAAAGAAAAACATCGCAAACAAAGTCTGCAAAGAGCACAAATTTGGCAAATGACCCAACAGGTGACAACAAGAACTAAATTGCAGAGTATGGAAAACATAAGAATGTGCTACAGAATTATAACTTTAATAATAATTAAGAGATCTGCACGGAGTCACAATATGTTAACATTAGAAAGTTAAAACATTTAAATCAAGTGCAGGAAGAAAAAGTGTTTGGAAAAATGGGAATTGTAAAAACACTACCAGTCATGATCTTTTTTTTTAAATGTGACTTTTACAAGTGTGGAGACTCATTCCAAAGAAAAAGTTAGGTTATTTGTTATCATGATTGATTGATGGGCCATTACCAACTCTCTGAATTAAAAATGTCATTTTACACGTGTGGAGTCCCATTCTAACAAAGATAAATTACATTTTCAATTCGGAGAGTTGGTGCTGGCCCATGAGCTGGTTGCTCACAACATTAACAAGATTTTTAAAACGTTTATTTCAACATGATATTAACCGCCTCCTAAACCTACAGCAAGTTTATAACTTAAGTTATACTCAATGTAGTGTGATGACCAGGTGGCACCAGCAATGGCTGCCTCGTCAACTGTCTGTCTGTCCTTTCTTCATTTGTTGTTTTAATAGTATGTGTTAAATGTATATTTTTAGCGTTCTTTAGCCTTGTTTTATGTGGAGGTGCGGGGGGGGGGGGGGGGGGGTAGGGGTTGGGGGAAACGTTTTAAATCTCTTGCCTCAATGGAGATGCGATTTCTTTCCGTATTATATCTTCGTATCGTAGTCTGTACTGTGGCCTAAAATCGAGCAGTTGGTGGCCATTGCTGGAGATTGATTTGGGAGCTCCAACCGCAGGAGCCTGCGGACTTTAACATCGTGGAGCTCGCTGTCTCTGGTTTGAGACCGACTTCAGGAGCTCCAAGCCACAGGAGCTTCGACCGCCCTGACGGATGGTTCGACTGCCCCGACCGCGAGAGAATAAAGAGGAAGAAGCTTGAACTTTATTGCCTTCCATCACAGTGAGGAATGTGGGGAATCCGCTGTGGTGGATGTTTATGTTAACTTTTATGTAGTTGTGTGTCTTGTTGCTTTTTTTAGTATGGCTGTATGGTAATTCGCATTTCACTTTTATTGGCACACATGAAAGCTTTGAAATATTTGCAAGCGTCTCCATACGGTAAAGGAAAATTGAATGACCTCAGGTTGGCAAATAATAGAGTCAGCAGTTAAGATTTTAATAAAGGTCTGTCTGAAACTTACTGAGAGTTTCAGCGGGAAAAGGGAAAACTTAACACCTCTTTAGAAAACAAATCCTGTATTGTGGGATTCCATTGTGCTGAAAAACATTGATGGGAAATGTGATTTGTGCATCCAAACACAAAGCTAATCACTCACATAGTAGCTGCAAAATGCCAACAAAATAGTCAATAAATTGCACCAAGAACAACAAACAAAAATATGGCTACAATTGGCAACAATGTTTTGCTTGTACTAAGTGATGAATCAATTAATCACTTTCCACTAAAATACAGGTGGAAATCGATAATGAAGCCTGCATTACGACACTTCTCTGCAGACATATTGTCTGGATGGGCATTTTAATGTGACAATTCTCCATGAAAGAAATGTACAGCCCTTCAGCTCTGAGAGAATTACTCAAACCATCTGATGATTCGCATCACAGGGATCCCAATATCAAGTTTATTTTTGTTGAAAATCACATTTTATCATCGACGGTAGAACTATTTGAGAAGATTTACTAGTCATATTTGGGTGAGGGTGGGGATACAAAGCTCAGACGACCCCAAAAATATGAATTTTGACCTTTTTTTAAAACAATTAAATAATAATATTGTATTGTACAAGGTTGATTACATTTCTATATTCCTTCAATATATTTAAGTTCAACAAATAATTCTCCAGGATTAACAAAAAATCACTGTCAGCATAAAGAAGCCTAGGATATCCAAACCAATGTAAATTGTTGAGTTTTCAACAAATTCAAATAGAAGTCCAAGTAAATCTACTTGTGTTTTGTGTTATTTTTTAATTAAGTCTGAGTCATCCAAGGTCACATCAGCAACAACTGGAGAAAATTTGATATCAGTCCAGTCTAATCCAAATGTCACTCACATTTCATTAAGTAGTATGTTCATACTTGACACCAAGACTGCAAAAATTAAGCATCGTGCCCAAAATGCAAAGTTCATATTACTACAGTATATGTGGAAATCCACTTTGTAAAATGATCTGTATACCATTTCATGGAAGGATTCTGATGAAAAGTTATCGACATCGACAAAAGTGCTGGAGAAACTCAGCAGGTGCAGCAGCATCTATGGAGCGAAGGAAATAGGCAGAGGAGCGGGGAGAAGAAAGGAGAAAGGAAGAGGAGGAGCCCGAGGGCTGAGGGAGAGCTGAGAAAGGGAGGAGACATCAAGGGCTACCAGAAATTGGAGAAGTCAATGTTTATGCCGCTAGGGTGCAGACTGCCCAAGCGGAGTATGAGGTGCTGCTCCTCCAATTTCCGGTGGTGCTCACTCTGGCCATGGAGGAGGCCCAGGACAGACAGGTCGGATTCGGAATGGGAGGGGGAGTTGAAGTACTGAGCCACCGGGAGATCAGGTTGGTTAATGCGGACCGAGCTGAGGTGTTCGGCGAAACGATCGCCAAGCCTACGCTCGGTCTCACCAATGTAATGTTAAAATTGTACAAGGCATTGGTGAGACCAATTCAGGATTATGGTGTACAACTTTGGTCGCCTAATTATAGGAAGGATGTCAACAAAATAGAGAGAGTACAGAGGAGATTTACTAGAATGTTGCCTGGGTTTCAGCAACTAAGTTACAGAGAAAGGTTGAATAAGTTAGGTCTTTATTCTTTGGAGCGCTGAAGGTTAAGGGGGGACTTGATAGAGGTCTTTAAAATGATGAGAGGGATAGACAGAGTTGACGTGGATAAGCTTTTCCCATTGAGAGTAGGGAAGATTCAAACAAGAGGACATGACTTCAGAATTAAGGGACAGAAGTTTAGGGGTAACATGAAGGGGAACTTCTTTACTCAGAGAGTGGTAGCTGTGTGGAATGAGCTTCCAATGGAAGTGGTGGAGGCAGGTTCGATTTTATCATTAAAAAATAAATTGGATAGGTATATGGATGGGAAAGGAATGGAGCGTTATGGTCTGAGTGCAGGTAGATGGGACTAGGAGAAAAACAGTGTTCGGCACGGACTTGTAGGGCCGAGATGGCCTGTTTCCATGCTGTAATTGTTATATGTTATATATAATGTAGATCAGCTGACATCTAGAGCAGCAGATGCAATAGATGAGGTTGGAGGAGATGCAGGTGAACCTCTGTCGCACCTGGAACGACTGCTTGGGTCCTTGAATGGAGTCGAGGGGGGAGGTAAAGCGACAAGTGTAGCATCTCTTGTGGTTGCAAGGGAAAGTGCCCTGGGAGGGGGTGGTGCAGGAGGGAAGGGAAGAATTGGCCAGGGAGTTACGGAGGGAGCGGTCTTTGCGGAAAGCAGACGGGGGGGGGGGGGGGGGGAATGGAAAGTTGGGGCGAGTGGTAGGGTCACGTTGGAGGTGGCGAAAATGTCGGAGAACTATTTGTTGTATGTGACGGCTAATGGGGTGGAAGGTGAGGACTAGGGGGACTCTGCCCTTGATGCGAGTGGGGGGATGGGGAGAGAGAGCAGTGTTATGGGGTATTGAAGAGACCCTGGTGAGAGCCTCATCTATAGTAGGGGAGGGGAACCCCCGTTCCCTGAAGAATGAGGACATTTCCGATGCCCTGGTGTGGAACACCTCATCCTGGGAGCAGATGCGGCGTAGACGGAGGAATTGGGAGCAGGGGATGGAGTCCTTACAGGAAGCAGGGTGGGAAGAAGTGTAGTCTAGATAGCCATGGGAGTCAGTGGGTTTATAGTGGATGCCGGTCAGAAGTCTATCACCTGCGATGGAGATAGTGAGGTCAAGAAATGGTTGGGAAGTGTCGGAAATGGTCCAGGTGTATTTGAGTGCCGGATGGAAGTTAGCGGTGGACGGATGAAGTCAGTCAGTTGTGTGTGGGTGCAGGAGGTAGCACCAATGCAATCGTTGAAGTAGCGGAGGTAGAGATCGGTGATGGGGCCCTGGTACGTCTCGAACAAGGATTGTTCGACATACCCTACAAAGAAGCAGGCATAGCTGGGGCCCATGCGCGTGCCTTGTATTTGGAGGAAATGGGAGGAATCAAATGAAAAGTTATTATGGGTAAGGACCAGCTAGGCGGAGGAGAGTATCAGTGGACGGGTATAGGTTGATTCTCCGGTCGAGGAAGATCCTCCAGGTGGGGGATAGAGGTGTAGAGTGACTGGACGTCCATGGTGAAGATGAGGCGATGGGGGCCTAGAGAATGGAATTTCCGGAGACGACGGAAAGTGTCTGAGGTGTCTTGAACATAGGTAGGGGATGGTGGGAGTCCGGGTCGGCGCGGCTCGGCCAACATGAAAAACTAATTCTGTTTCTGTCCACACATAAGCTGCTGACTTGCTGAGTATTTCCAGCATTTTCCTCACAAAAGGCACACATCTACTTGTCCATGTTAAGCAAATGACGAGAATTTAGTGAATCTACTGCATCCTGGATTGATATTCTGTTCAAACCACATATCCAATCGTTTTATGCATGATAAGATGCAATTACGCTTTAACAAAATGGGAAACATCACAAGGTATTATTTGCATAGTAAGAGCTATTTTAACATTCCTGACAAAAGGAAATGGTGCATTCAACCCTAGTGTTAAACCTGCAGGTATTTATAAAATAGAATACTTTTCTGGGATATAAATGCATCATAGATCAAGTATTAAGATTTTTTTTGATTTTTTTTTTTAAATCACAGGATATGGTACAGAAGACTAAATTTAATTTTTCACCTTTATATATACAGATTTTAGATTGTTCCCCTATTGAACAAATATGTGAAGAGCCATCCAAATTCATATGCAGCATACTTTCATCCAAGGTCCATCCATCTCTAATTCATATTAAGACAAAGAAGGAAACCCATATGGACATCATTGGAATTTATAGATGCAATTATTTTAAGGCAAGGTAATAGATGTCAGTGATTCCCAACTTTGCGATCACATGCTGCTTTTCTTCACAGAAGGTAAGAACGTTACATTATTTAAATCAATGTCCTGACAGATGAGAAAAATTATTTCATAGAACTGTTTCCAAAATACAAGTTCAATGTGATAATGTCCTAGAAAAAAAAAAAATATTACTTTGAAATATTTAATACAATTAAGTAATTGCAGTTTTACAAGTGACTTAGTAAAACTATTGAATATTTCGAGGTTACGAAACAATATCTGAAGAATAAAGTAATGAAATAGACAACAGTATCTACGAATAAATAAAATCACTCCAAGTTGTTAGTACATAAAGAAAATATACGATACACTTGGGGGAAAGTAATATGGCCAAGCAAAACAGATAAGCAACACTGCTTCTTGATAAAGGAGCTAGGACAGGTGGAGGAGCAAGTTAATTATCCCTTGTTGATAAAATATAGTATAACATTTGGTCATATTTTTTAAACTCTCATGACCCAATGATTTTCAAATTATTCAAAACCATAAACATTTTCCTGAACCTTAATGTCTCCACCACTGCATAGAATCACAATAACATGTTGATGTTCACTGGAATCTCTACACAGACGAAAGTATAGAAAACCATAATCTACTTACTGCATTCTTCCAGATAAACTGCATTCTTCCAGTTAAAGTAAATACTGCTATTTTCATTGCTTTCCCTTCATGTGAAAAGTGTTTTTTTTTAATGGAAAACATTAGTTCTATTTATAGATAAACTAAACATTGTGGAAACAGAGATGAGTATACATTTGACGCATGCAAAGTTTCTGCCTGCATGAATTATAGATTAGTTGCAAATTCTGATAATTGATCCGTGCCATTAGAATACCTTATGTATTGCTGGGGGGGAAATCGAATTGGGATTCTCAGATCACATCAAAACTTTAAAATGTTCTAAATGAATTGCAACGTTTATAATATACGTGCATTTTCTGACAGGTGACAGTATTTGTCATTAATACAATAGAATATACATTCTATTATCGAACACTGGTGATAACTTATGAAACATCCTAAATCGTATCAAAATTGACAAGATACAAATAGTAAAATATTGCATGCAAACGCTCTCCACCATTGATAAGCGGAATAGATAATCAGCCGCAGAAGTCAATGTTAAAATAACAAGAGGTTCATAATACGGTTAATTATACCGCAGCGTTATTTCTTTTTTGTCATTCCTCCAAACTAGACACTGTCCAGCTAACTGAAATGTGCACATGGTGAAATGAATCAACATTGCGTTAGATGCTGCTGTAGTACATCATCACCACCTCAAGGTCAGACAACAAACAAAATAAGGTTGAAAGGATTTAAAAAAAAGAGCAGCGGTGTTCCCACAATATAAAATTAACACGATCAATATGAGGTGCCTAGAGAAAGAATAACGTTCTTGCTCCTACCTGCTCAGTGTGTGTAAAGACGGTGCCGGCTGCTTCCTGTGTGTGAGGGGGTGTTTGCGTGTGTGACTGAGTGCTGCTGTCACCACAGTTCCTCAGCTCCGACTGACTGAAAAATGCACCAAAAAACCCCATTTAAAAACACTCTCACCCATAATGGCGCTTCAACTAACCACCCATATCACAAGCAATGTGTATATTTATATATGCAATACGCTTTTTTTTTTCTTTAAACAGAAGTTGTAAGCAAACAAGAAAACGTATTATACGGGTGGCTTTGATTAAAATAGAAGGGTGTGCAGTGAGGTAGCGTTTGGTTAGAATGATTGGGAAGGTTTAATTACAGTTGCAAATAATGGGAGAGATGCTCCTGAAGCGCCACACACCGCGGCACGTGAGGGAGACAGTACAACGCCGATTGGTGAGGCTCGCTGTCAGGCTCTCTCTCTCCACCGCGAGGAACAGCAACGTGACACAAAGTTGAATTATTGAGGTTTAATGAGGCTGCAATGGGGCTGGTGTCCGGGCGGGCTGGCGCGGGCCGGGGCTGCGGGCTCGGGGAAGCGCGAGCTCCAGGGTCGCATTCCAATCAGGGCTCGAGCTCCTGCCTGCACGCCCAACACCTTACAAAGTCATTGCTACTTAACCAAAGTAAAAACTTACTTGTCAGGGTGCAGGCAGCTCTCGATCCGTTATCTCACAATGCCTTATAAAACGTTGAACGCGAAAAGTCGAATGTTATGCGCTTCTTTGCAAATTGACTTTTTTTTAAATAAACTTTTTTGCTGTAAATATATAAATCACATTGGCCGTTTAATCATTGTCTGTGTCTTTTTCCCCCCTCTTTGCCTCCAGTGGCTAATGCATTTCTGCCTGCGATTAGATCGATGAATCTATTTGTCTAATGTTCATCCTTTCACGTTAAGTGCGGAAAACAACGGAGACTTTTAGCAAGTAAAAACTAGTCTGCGGGAGAGGTTCAAGTTGCTGCGAAAGTGACTGAGATTTTTCCATTACGTACCCAGAGAGGCTGGGGTTTGGAAACAATCTGGTTTTCATTCACAGAGCACAGGCTGAATTACATTATTTTTATATGAAAACGGGTAGAATTTGCGATGTTAAGTATCTAACATCTATTACTACTGTAATTGAGGGGCGGGGGGAGAACAGACGTGATGGCGCGGCAATGCACAGGCGAAGATTGTACTTTAAGAATCAACGCCTTCAAATTTCTTGAAATATCCATAGGTTATCCTCATTTCGTCTTCCGGAGATTATCATTTATTTCAGAGACTGCAAGTTAGTTGGTTTATTAAATCACTGTTGTGCGATTCACAGAAACATTTAATTGTGGAAATAAGTGTTGATTTCTGAGCTGGATAAATCTGGTAAACAGATTGAGCATTTCCTCCTTCAATAGTTTCAACAAATCCCAAATGTGAAAGGTTTGAACATCAGCATTAACTCTTCTGAGACTCTGAATGGGATTCAGGAAAATTATGATCAGTTGTTGTGTGATCATTGTGTCATTTCTAGCCTCTGACCCTCTTCCCTGTCATAATTAATATTTCTCCAGCGATTGTTTCCCTGAACTTTCGTATCTTGCCCTTACCAACCTCCAAACAGATGGTCCCACGCATTTCCTCCTCCTTGCTTCTCGGTACATTAAAATAAAACTCATTGCAATGTTTCCGCATCCAGCCAATGGCCTATATAATCAAGAGTCTGAAGTCCACTTCCTCCAATCTTCCACCAGAAGCTGGCAAATTCTAACCGTCAATAATCACAATTTTAGGATTGGGCAATTGGATTGATGTTTTCTTGCAATAGCCTTCACTTGGTATTTTGCTTACTGCATGTATTCAAATTGCCCTTTATGGCAAACGGGACATCGGCCAGATGGTAAAAATCTTTTAATTTTACGTCATTTCTAAACAAGAATGAACTCAGTAATTGGATCAGGGTAGCAATATTTATTTTACAGTTGAATGTTTCTCTTGATCTTGCTTAATCTTGCAAATGTATAGGATTGCAAGATTAAAAGAAATGATGCAGATTATTTGAAAACTGACACTTTTCCAAAAATCACCCAGACTGTCTCCCATATCTCTGTCTCCCTTAATGTAAAATCCAGCCTGAGTTTGACTGTTCTAGAAAAATGAAAACCTTATCCTTCCAGTTTTGTTCATTCTTACCACAAATTACGGTAGTTATCAACTTAGAACCTTCATCAGTAAGATGATCATTTCATGAACAAGACACTTGTTTTTTTTTCAGATAGGCTTTTTTTAAACAACAATCTTAAAAAAATTATGCTTTTGCAATCTTTATTATCCTTGGCACATCAACATTTACCGTCCATCCCAAATTAGGTGATGATGACTAGGGAGAGAAGTTCAGCATTTTGATCCAGCATCAGCAAAGAATCAGCAGGTCAAGTCAGGCTGGTTTGCATTTCCATTCAATTCAGTTTCAGTTTAGTTTATTGTCATGTGTATCGAGGTATAGTGAAAAGCTTTTTATTGTGTGCTAACCAGTCAGCAGAAAGACAATACATGATTACAATCAATCCATTTAGTGTGTAGATACATGATAAGGGAATAACATTTAGTGCAAGGTAAAGCCAGCAAAGTCCAGTCAAGTATAGTCCGAGGGACATCATAGAGATAGATAGTAGTTCAGCACTGCTCTCTGGCTGTGGTAGGCCTGATAACAATTGGGAAGAAACTGGCCCTGATTCTGGTGGTGTGCGTTTCACACTTACATTTACAGTGGACCTTACAAGTAATCGTGTTCACATTCCCTACATTTCCTTGCATACTGGGCACTAGAGATCAGGAGCTGTAAAGTACTGCTGAAGGACCATTGATGAATTCCTGGATTTCATCTTGTAGATGCCTCTCGCTGCAGCTGGTGGTGAAGGGAATGAATGTCTAAAGTGCCACATAGAATGCTAAGCCAGATTCCAGATAAAGGGTCTTAACCTCAAATGTTGTCTGTCCATTTCCCTCCACAGATGCTCCCTGACCTCCTGAGACTCTACAGCAGATTTCCTTTTTTTTCTTGCTCAAGCTGTATACTGCTTTGTCCAGGACGGTTATAAACTCTCTTTCTGTATTGCTAGCGCTCCAAGCATCCCATCAAATAAAAGGTATTCCATCGCCTCCCTTTTATTAGCAATAGTTGTTGCCTAACACTTGTTTTGTTTTTTTTTGTTTTTTTGTTACCAATGATCATCCACATCCAGGTTTCGCTGCACAAGAAAAAATATTGCTTTATTTACTGAGAGATTAAAGTCAAAGTCAATCTTATTCGTCACATGCACCCGAAGGTGCAGTGAAATGAATTTGCCAGCAGCGATACACATAAATAAAAATGACATAACTAAACATAAAATAAGACATAACTAAAAATAAGATAGAGAACAGAGTAAATCATCGATGAATCTGTTGGATAAAAAGTCATTAATGAAACAGTTGAAGAATGCTGGGCATGAGGCACAGTCCTGAGGAACATTGGCAACAATATTCTGAAGATGATTTGCTTGATCACAACAACCATCTCTATATTGCTCTGTGTGAAATACAACTCTTGTCCTCAGTTCCCAATGCTTTCAGTATTTCGAGGCATCCATGATGCCATATTTAGTTTTATTTCAAATATTAGAATTTATTACCACTAAAATCTCCTACCTATGTGTAAACTTCCTTTAACATTTTGATTCTGAATTAACCACAATTTACTCTCCCTCCTTATATATGTAAACCTGTCATTTTTAACTGCATCACATTTTATTAACTAAATTTATCACAATGTGACCAGAGGCAATGTAAGAGGAATTGCTCATGAGTTAACATAATTTACTTTAAATAAATACAAGAGTACAAAACACAGGACAGAAGAAGGTGTTAAGCTTACTCCTTCCAGATGCCATGTCAACTCAGTCCTAACAATTGCCCTTTTACCAATTTTCTTTCTGATGAGACTTTCTATAAAAATGTTAATGAAAGAACGACTTTAAGACAATTTACAGTTGAGAAAGATTTCCTCACTTAGTTTTGCATTATTCTTCCCTTTCTTGAAGAATAATGCAAATCTAATCCCAATATTTCTTCTTCACATAGCTCTTTATCTTCCTCTGCTCCAAATATTTATTCATAGGGAAAAAAAGTTAGTGTTAGTTTCCATTCTGTTGTAAAAATTACTCAACTTGTCTGTCTTCATTCTACTTCTAAAGTCCATAACCCTTTCTTGTTATTTCTGACACTTCCTGTTACAAAATCTAACTGCTTCATGATTGCTGGAGCGCAAAGTCATTCTTTCAGTACTGAGTTACTTATCAGTGCATGTTCATTGCTGAATAATAGATCCACTGCCATGACTTACTGATCTTTAGTTACATGAATTAATTGATTTTCATTTTGGCAAGGTAATCAATTACCTCTGTATTAGTCCATTTAGTTGTTAAGTAAGTTTTGGTAATGGCATTGCAACCTCTGTTTCTGAAGATTATGGGTTCAAGCTCCACTGGAAATGGCCCTAGAAAATGAAGAAGACATTTCCACTTCTGTTAGGTACTTTCTGAGATACCATGTTTTAGTCAATCCTATAGAGAGGATCATGCAACTGCAGGTCATACACAGGCACACCAGAGGTTCCAAGTAAATCCAGGTTGAACTGTAAGACAGCAGCTCTTCTAGTTGCGCCTGTGTGTCATTCTCTGGTTATTGACGCCAAGGGCAATGATTTGTTAAGGAAACAAACAATAACATGGCTCGGTGGTTACATAAATAATAAAATAGGTAATTTCTAACAATGAAGACCAATTGAATAGCTGGATTACAGATTTCAGATCACATCTATCTTCTCACAACATGTTTTTATATGGCTAGCAACAAACAAGGACAAGCTTTGATAGCATACCATCTACATAATAAAACATCCCAAGAAACTTCACAAGAGCATTATAATTATACAATTATAAATAAAGTTGAATGGTGAATCACATAAATAATTATTAGGACTGAATATCAACATTTTATTATTCTATAAGTTTTAATGAGATTTCCCCCTCATCATTCTAAATTCCAGCAAGTACAGGCTCCGAGCTGTTAAGCGCTCATCATATGTTATCCAATCAATCCCGGGAGACTTTAAGACTATTTACAGTTGAGTAAAGTTTCCTCACAGTTTTATTTTAATCATCCTATCCCCTCCTATTTCCAATTATTAACCATTTTTAATCTTCCATCTTTCCATTTTCAAAAACAATAGTGTCATGCTATTTCATATTATTACATTGACTGGTTTAGTTTTGAAATTTTTATCTTTGCCTTATTATTACCGAAAGTAGAATAATTATCATATTCAACATTGCATCCTTGACTTGAAATGTAATTTTCACTTCCATGTTTTTAGACATATTCATCCAAATTAATCCAGCTATAAAAGATAACACGTCAACAAATGGAACAGCAAAATAAAAAGTTGGAATGTATGTAGTTTAAAGAATCTGCATTTATAAAATGTTAACAAAATAATTTAAAGCAAATAATAGTTCTAAAATGTTAAGTGTTAAAGATAGCAAAACAATTCAGAAGTACAGGTTTGTAAGCCTAGCTAGTTGCTTCCAGTTAAAGCATTAAAAGGTCGGCTGAGCTATCCAAATATGAGTAATTTGCTTAAGAATTCATCTGCACTGCACAGTAAACCATAACGATGTTCAGAAGTGATACATAGGAAAGACCAATGGCTCAACAAGCCTTTCTGATATAAACTTTTAACTTAAAGGAATCACAATCCTCAGTGTATCATCCATATATTCAACACTATTCTTCTTCCCGATTACCTTACTCCCACAATACATCTCTTAATATCTCACCAAGCTCCTGTACAAATCTAAGGAACAGCAATGAATCAGAATCAGCATGTTATCATAACAAAAGGCAAGATGACCTTTGTGAAAAGTAGTAAACCTACAAAAATTATGCACTTTTTGTGTAAATATAAGTTTGTCATAAGACTTAGAAACTTCAGCAGATTTATAATGCTGCATCTCTTAATATTGTTGTTTAATATATTAATGTTATTACTATTTGTCACAAGCATCATAAATTAAAACATTTGGAGGATGTAATATTTGGAGCAGTTATTAAAGATGTCACAACAATTTAGAATAGTTAAAACATTCTTAAATGATAAATGGAAAATAAGAAATTTTATTCAAAAATATAAAATCTCTTAGAAATAACTGTTTCTATGTGAGGAACTAGGATCCTTTCTGAACCAGAATCTTCATTATTGCTTCCGATATCAAAATCTTGGTGTAAGTGTATTGATTGTATGCATTTGTAAACTAGTTTTGCTTCAAGTGCAAGGCACTGAAAAGTAACATTTAACATTCATTATTTTTTATCCTTGGAATAAGGAATAGCAGTGTCTAATATTTCTGGCAATTCTCACATGGACTTTTTAATACAATCACTGAGTTAATAGAAAGCCAGCCAAGGGGTGTGACAGCTGTTACTAACAGTCAGTGGCTGTTGTAATAACAGTCAATTCTGCCCTTATGTCCTCCTTCTTTCAGACAATCTATCATGGACCTACCTTTCAGAAATAAATAAGACTACACGTTTAAATCAAGTTGTTGTATCCGCCATCTGTAAGTTTGCCAATGACAGCACAGTTATTGGCCAAGTCACGGGTGGTGATGAGTCCAGGCACAGAAGAGAGATAGAACAATTGTGCTGCAACACAAGTTCAAACAACGTCAACAAAACCAAGGAATTAATCATTGACTTCAGTAAGGGAAAATAGTAAGATTAAACGAGAACTTACCAGTTTGAAGTAACAATAATTGAAATAACATAGTAAGATCAGAAACTTGAGAACTACCAGATGACTTTGTGAGAGAGGGTTGGGAGTGGAGGGCACGTAATCACCAAAGCAACTCCTCATAAAATAAAGATCAAACTTCAAACTGGTAAGTTCTCGTTTAATCTTACTATTTTATTTCGGAGTCACGTGAGTGATTCCGTGAAGAGTTCAAAGCTCTGTGATTTCATGCCGTAGATTCAAAACCCAGCGTCTCACTGCATCGATTGACTCAGGATGAGTGAATAATCAACAATGCATTAACCATGACATTGATTTAAACGTTGAATTCTCTGCCACAGAAGGTAGTTGAGGCCAGTTCATTGGCTATATTTAAGAGGGAGTTAGATGTGGCCCTTGTGGCTAAAGGGATCAGGGGGTATGGAGAGAAGGCAGGTACAGGATACTGAGTTGGATGATCAGCCATGATCATATTGAATGGCGGTGCAGGCTCGAAGGGCCGAATGGCCTACTCCTGCACCTAATTTCTATGTCTATGTTTCTATGTATTAATGGTTTACGTTAATAAATAAATCAATAGCAACCCGTCTATCTCAGGGGAGGCTAAAATTGAACTCAAAACAGAAAGGGCAAATAGCCCTGGGTCGGCAATCGGCCTATGGTAAAAAAAATGTTCGAAAATTAATTTACTTGACTATCCTGCGGCCGCGATGAGATGGTCGATGAGAATGTCCATTGCCCTGGCCGCTGACGTTGATGCCGCCCTGGTGGAATGAGATGTAAAATTGGTAGTGTTAATACCCGCATAAACCAGAACCTGCTTCAGCCACCTTGAAATAGTCTGAACCGACCTTTTCTTGTGTGGTTGTTTGTGGCTAATAAACAATGCTGATTCCACACCTTTTAGGGTTCTGGTGTCCTCGATATAATATAGCAAGCGTACCCATACACATAGACGTGAGTCAGTGGGGTATGCCGAAATATTATCTTAACCCTGTCACCCCTGGTCTGCTCTGCTTGTGTAGACCAGAAATGTAAAACGTAATGGCATCTGCAGCCACTTCCATCCTATCTAACCTCAGCTTTTGAAATGTCAGCCCTCGTTGCGCGATACTAGTGACATGACTAAGGATGTAGCTGGAGCCCCCTGGTGAAGTATTGTTAACACACTGTCAATATCCAATACTGCCTATACTTGTAATGGGAGAACTTGTGTTAAAGATATCTTTTACAAACTCGATATCCGGGGTTGAAACCCGACAGAGTGGGTCCCATTTGCTGCAGCTAATATGATGGGAAGGCATGTTGGGCACAGTTAATGGCCCTATAACTGAATTATTGTCAAAAGACCATTTAAGCATGAACTGGAAGACATCAGTAATCTGTACCGTATTAAAGGAAACATTAACATTAAACAAACCGTTTCCGACCTCCTCAATACGAAATGTACTGCTTTTTTGGTGCTATCCCTGCACTCTGCAGTGAGCACACCCTTGGATTGATGTGACAATCTGAGCCGTAAGGCAGTCCATTCAGAATGTGTAAGCCAATAATTGTTTTATTATGCAGAGGCTGGTTTCCTGAACCACAGTTTGAACCAGCAAAGTTTTCGTTCTTTAGAATGGTTGTATTATTATGCCTGACGGAAGCGGGAAGCATGGCTGCATAGCCTGTCATACAGTACGAAAACTAAAGCGAGATCTTGCTAACTTTATTTCAAACCCGACTGATGAGGCAAAATGGAGGAAGACATAAAAGAACATTCCTCCTTCTTGTAGCGAGAATGTATCTCTCACCACTGTTATGCCACATATTTTTGTAATCAGTGATAAAGCATGAACCAACATGTTGATATTCGGTGTTCCATTGAACCATACTTTCATAAATACTTTGTGATCCAACACTTATTCTGTGTTCAAAAGGGAACTGCAGATGCGGGAATATCGAAGGTACACACAATTGCTGGGGAAACTCAGCGGGTGCAGCAGCATCTATGGAGCGAAGGAAATAGGCGACGTTTCGGGCCGAAACCCTTCTTCTTCATTATTCTGTGTTGTCATGTATCTGAACTTGATGATACACCAGTGGCAAAGGAAATTAGGTAAATATTACAGGATACATTTACTTGATTGCCATGTGACTAACATATGCCACCACTGTAGTGTATCAACTTGAAGTTGAGCTTGTAGATTATGTATTCGCTCAATAGCCCTTTACCCATGGGATGCGTCTAGTGTCTATAGCTAGTTGATACCAACAACTGAAGAATTGGCAACTCATGCAAATCTCCTCCACCTCTAACTAGAGATGACATTTGCAATTTTCCATCTTAGACCACTTAGCATCAGTTTGTAAAATAACTGAAATTCGACTGACCAAACTACTGGAGCATTGCTGAATACTGTTTGTTCATTATTGTAGCTTCAGCTGGAGATAGCATAAGCCTGTTAACAATGACCTACATGTCATTTGAGAGGTTGCTACTTTGCAAGATGTCAGTTCCCCGACTTGCACAGCTGAATCACAGCTACTATATTGCCAATTACTCTTGATGAATAGAATTCAGCTTAATAACAGATTTCTATTAACTCCAATCTCGTGCCACAAGGCGGAGTCATAGGCTAATTAATAGTTAAAGGTAAATCCCAATGACCAACAAGTCTATTTGGTAACAACTTAAAGTTAACTGGAAGGATTAGCCCAATTTCTCAAATATAGTTTGAGGCTGAAACAGGTGATTTTAACAAAATACAGTGTTAGAATATCATCCAGACAAGACATAACAAGTGTTTTTGAACTCTGAGTCCAAACACTGATTTTACTAATTAAATAACCTGGGGAAATAGTTTATCCCATTTTGCAATGTTTTATTGTTATTAGTACAGTTATCATTGCCTTTTGATAATTTCCAATGTCTCCGATGATCCCTGTATTGGGAACTGCATAGAATGGATCTTTGAGACCCTTATGAATCCGTTGTTAGTCAGTAAAGAAGTTTCCTATTCGGAAAATTCATATGCGAGTTAAACGACATTCTCCATTTTTCATAATGAACAGGCCACTCCTGCCATCATTCCATGAGTACTTCGCACGATAACTCTGGCCCGATTTCCGAGCCTGTCTTGAAAACGACAATTCTGGCCCTAATTCCAAACTTGCTTGGAATGCTAGTATTGTGCAGTTTTACATGGTTAGATGCCTCGAAGCAGATGACAATGCCTTTATCCTTTGTGTGCTGTACAAACAAGTTCTAAATATGACCAACTTGTGAGTGGTCCACTTACCCACGTTTCGGAAGTGCCAGACCCACCTTGTTGAGTAGGACTGGTAGGGTGCGTGGAATCTGTGCCCAGCTGTCATGCTGCCACCAGCTTCAGTGAACCGCTTACTGCCGATGAAGGCATGGGGTGCGTTCTGAAACGATGAACCTTTGCCCGCCTTTGGTCTTGATTGGTCCGACAGCTTTTGCTTTGTCCGCCAGATTTTTCCTGTTGAATAGACCTTACCTGAATAGAAGATTCAGCAGCTGGCTCTCATATCCCCCTGATAGCGCTGTTCACTGCCAGCACACACGTGCTCCAGTATGTTCCACGGACATCTTTAGAATCTGAAGTCAGTTACATCTGACCTTTCGCACTCCCCTCGTTAGAGAGGGCGATTCGTAGGCAGCCCTGAAACAGGTGCTGCCGCAGGCCCCTGAGGATACCTGCGCTGATACGGCCCCCAATGGACCTATACCAGGATGGAACATACTGTTGGGATGGCAACTTTGTTGTCAGGAAATGATACCTCTGACACTTGCCCTTCATCCCTTGGGGTATGCTCCACGGCTATACCCTCAGACTCGGCGTCAGAATTACACTGACCCGTGATGGTCTCCCCCTCCAACAGGGAGACATTAAGCAGCCCTGTCCTAGGCGCTGCTGGCACGGCCTGTCCCATAGGCCCGCGCTATTACAGATCCGGTGTCTGAGGTGACCTGACCGGGCATGGTGTCCTCAGCTCGGGGAATGCATGTCCAAATTCAATTTTGTAGTGTGGTGCTTCACCTGCGAAGGGTTAAATGACAACAGAATCCATCCAAACACATACTTATTTCTGAAGGGGAATCCTTGCAGCCCGACTCGTCTGAGTTCAATAGGGCTGATCGATGTATTGGTGGTTTCACCCTATGCCTGGGGACCACTGCGAACGACGATATGTCTGTGAGCCGCTGACTGCACTGTCAGCGACTCTGGCAGTGATACCGCCTTCCTGCTTGATTTGCCCGTCCCCGGGAACCACAGCAGGCTGGAAACCACTGACCGCTTTGTCAGTGGCTGGTACCGCGAACCCGACATCAGCCGACTATCCGCTTCCATGGTCGGAACCGGGGTCTCCCCACAGCCCATAGCCGGTTCACTCGCCGGACTTCGCCACAAATCTAGCAGGATACCTCTGTGAAGAGAGGTTCCCGCACGAAAATCAAACCTGGTAAGTAATAAAAACTTACCTGTAGGTTTAAACTTACCAATGGCAGGAGCGATGCTTTGACATGCGAACGACGATATGACGCGAATGCGGACTGGCGGGGCTTCTTCACGGAATCCACATACCAGTTTTCATTAGTGGATCGGCGATGGAGACGGTTAGCAGCTTCTAATTCCTGAGCATTAACATCTCAGATGACCTGTCCTGGGCCCAGCACAAAGATGTAAGCATGAACAAGGCATGTCAGTGTTTATACATTCTGAGAAGTTTAAGGAGATTCGGCACATCACTAAATACTTAAACAAACCTCCACAGATGCGCTGTCGGGAGTATCCTAGCTGCTTGCATCATGTTCTGGCAATTTCAATGCACAGGTATGCAGGAGGCTGCAGAGAGTGATGGACTCACAGCCCTTCTCACCTTTGAAAGTTCCTCACCTTTGACATGGGCACTGCCTAATGAAGGTGGCATCTATCATCGAGGATCCCCACGATCTGGGCCTTGCCCTTTTCTCGCTGCTACCATCAGGCAGGACGCCTGAAGTTCCACAAAACCAGGTTCAGAAGCAACTACTTTCCTACAACCATCTGATTCTAGAACCTACATGCACCACCTTAATTTTAGCTCAACAACGAATACTATGGGCCATCGTTTGCACAACCAGAGACCACGTTTTACTATTTGCGCTAATATCTTGTTTTGCGCTTTTTATCTTATCACTGTCTTGTATAATTTATGTATAATATGTATTTTGTGTATTGTATGAGTCTATGTGGCTATGATGCTGGTGGAGGCAATATTGTCTTTGTGCCTGTACCTCACCACACATGTGCATATGGCAAACTTGAGTTGATTTGAAATGACTTCTATCAATTTAATTTCACCAGCATCAACCATTAGCAAGGTGTTTGGGGCAGCTCATTATTTGATTATCAAAATATAAGTTATCTTCTATTGTTCTGCCAAACATTGTTATAAGAAAGCATAACCAGGAGAGGGTCTGGGTATTAAACCCATCAAGCTTGCTCCGCTATGTAATAAAATTAGAGTTGGTCTTATCATTGAGCTCAATTCTACTTTTCTGTCCTGTCCTCAGCTTGTCTGTCTGGAAGAGATGTAATTAGAAGGCAATAGGAATAAGGAAGACATAAAACACAAACCTACAACTTGCATAACACTGTAGTTACTGGAAATCTGAAATTGTGCAGAGAGCTAAAAATACTCAATCATTCAAGCAATATCTATTGAGAGAGAACAATTAAGTTAATATTACAAGTTGATTATCTTTCAACAGAACTGGCCAGTTCTGATATGAACTAGAAAAACTGGATATCTGAAATTATTGAGTTCCCAGTGTTGTAATGTGGTTAGTTAGATTATCAACTTGAAACTTTAACTCTGTTTCTCTCTCTCCACAGATGGTGCCTGATTTCTTGGGTATTTGCAGCCATTTATTTTTCTATTTGATTTCAGCATATTCAATATTTTGCTTTCATGTTCTTGTTCAAGTTTGACTGTCTCTAAGGTCCTGTTCCAATGTTACCTAACCTTCGAGTAGATGGAGTCTGCTATACATTAGGCCACAATCACCCTGCCTCCAAGCTCTTTAATAACAAGGTCGCCCAACAGGCAACATTGAATCGATGCACTCAGGCTAGTGTGATTTGTAAAGACATTAGAATTAAACCTTGAGATATAAATGTACTTTCAAATGAAAAGTTAAATGATTAATGTAATTCCAATCAGTTTACATCGGAGTGTATTTATTATTAGAGTTATCCCTAGCTTTGCAATAAAATGTCCACATTACTTATTCTCATGTGCATTTCTTTTCAAAAAATATCTGTGGTATTTCTTACAACAGAGAAATAGACCTACTTTTGGAGAACTGTACTTGATTTCATAGCATGCAGTCTTGATACAAGATCCTAAAATGTTAAGGAACATTAATAATGCAAATTAATGCATGATTTGGACTATAAATACACTGTAATTAATCTTTTACCATTTAGATCTGCTTTGGAGCTATCACTGTTCCATCTTACTTTTCCTGCCCAAACCAGTAAGCTTCCACGATATAGGTACCTGATCTCACTTTTACCATTCTCAAATTCTCTGCATCTTCCCAACAATTTGGGTTTTCAAACATTAAACATGCAAATAATTATTCCATCTTTTAAAAGAAATGCAAACTTTATTCATCTTGTTGATAATTTATGACTTGGTCATTGCAGTTTTAAACTTTTGTGTAAATAGCATTGGGTTATATCAGTGTGGTTAACGTCGTGGATCATATATTACATTTTTAATGATTTAGGACAAGAGATTCGATGTTAATCAATGATTATTGATTTATTTAGTAGAAAAGCACTTCTTAAAAAAATTGTCTATTTAGATTTATGGACTATTTCTTTATCCATGCATTTTAAGGCATATTAATCATGTTATTTTCCTTTTCATCTCAGAGTTTTGCTGTAATACAAAAACTAACTTATTTCCCGTGAAACTAAACGACTGGGAATTTTTATGTTCTGTCATCTTTATATCTCTACAGACAACTGCAGGCTCGGTCAAATGAAATCCAGCCCACTGTGGCAAATATATAACAGACTTTATTCCTGTGGCTTATGACCAAACTGAGGGTTAACTCAAGATCAATTTTAAATTACTCAAAACATTGAAGTGTACCTAAATTTAAGGCGGATAAAATGCCAGCCAATGGAAAGTTACATTAAACCATTGGCCTTTATATTCCTAAGCATTAGATTCCTGCATGTTCTAATTTGTGAAGGTATTGTTGATTGGATTCGATGAACCATAAACATTTTAAAAACCTTTAGAATGGAAATATCATCAGCATCAATGTTAAACTGTGATCTTGTCAAAGTCCAATGGAAAGAAAATAGTGTTGAAGCAACACTGTTCACTTCATTTATCGTGAACTTTGATTATTACAAAATGACCCATTGATCCATAGAGTTCCACAAGAGCAGTTCAAGGCTATTTTTACTTCTTTACTGACTTTAGAAAATATTGCATGACGGAAATCACCACACTTCTTTGAAAGACATGGAATAATTAATGTTACAGAAGGACTTTATGCACAGTCCCTATTTCCTAAGAATCAGACATGGTTGCTTTATTTCAATGGACATTAGAACAGCACGAAATCCATGAAAGAAGAAAAAATCCACTTTACAGTCAATGAAGTAGCTGAGCAAAAAAACATTCCCCCATTAAAGAAGGATTCAGATAATGAAGGGTTTCGGCCGAAACGTCGCCTATTTCCTTCGCTCCATAGATGCTGCTGCACCCGCTGAGTTTCCCCAGCAATTTTGTGTACCTTCAGATAATGAAGCAAGTTTTGGCTGCATGCAACAAAAGTTGTGAAATATACAGACCAGGTGCGATATGTGACGTGATTAAGTCCTAGGATTACCAACATTATTAAAAGCCTTCAAACTCAAGCAAAACTTAAGCAAACTCACAAATGTTGATTTGATGATAGGACAGGTGGGTATAACTTTATTCTAAACTCCAACATGATGGAGTCCAAGCTCTGTGTCATTGTCTGATCATATTTAGGTTCTATGAGGGTAGCACGGTGGTGCAGCAGTAGAGATGCTGCCTGACAGACCCAGGTTCCGTCCCGATAATGGTACTTGTCAAGAGATCAAGAAAAACAATGGCTTCACAACAGAATACAATGAAGGGAAATGCAGCAAGCTCTGTATCGTTATCTGTGGTTATATGTTTTGGGTTGTTGGGTGAGTAACTTGTTGGGTGTGTAACCTGTTGGGTGAGTAACCTGTTGGGTGAGTGGCCTGGGTAGCCTTAGAAAATCAATTAAAGGAAATGGCAATGGGATTGGGAAAGAGTGGTGGGAAGAAGGCAAACACAGGGAAAGTGATACAGTGGGTGTGATGTTCATGGATGGTTTCCAATGTGGAAAACAATTCCGAACAATCTCAAAGTCTCAACAGCAACTGAATGGTTACACCATCTCAATCAGAAATATGTAAATTGGGTAAAAAGATAGGCCTGATAGTTATTAAAACATGATAGTAAATTGTGAAAGTGAACCATTAATTAATAAGTAATTAAAACATCAATAGCAAAACATGCATCTATTTCCACACAACTATTTAATGCAGTTACATTTGTGACCATGTTGCTTACAATGATGGAGAAGGGGTATTCAATCCAAGTGAGACAACAAAGGCACATATGGTAAACTGCAAGACTGTTTAATTTAATTAATTTCTTTATTTATATAGCACATTTTTAGTCAACTTGCATTTAGTTAGTTTATGTTAAATAGTGCAGCATGTGGCATAATGTAAGTGATCAAACATAATTAATTGAGTGTAACAGTTTAAACTGTTACATTGAAAGGGATTTGGCCTTTATCAAATAGAAATCCAAAAACATTTTCTTCATGACTGATGTTTCTTTTTAGGGAACTGTACAGTTTGATATTCTCAATAGTCATTGAAGCCATGGCAACCTATTCATAAGATCAGACGACCATATACTGTACGCCATCAATATTTTGCCTATTCATTCATTTTATTTGGCTTTACATTTCCAATCTAGGTTAGCAATCAACTAAATTGAGTAACATTTCATATGAATAGCTTTCACAACTTCCTTGACAACATAGTGTCTGAAGGTTTAATTAATTCTCAGTTACATTGGTAAATCTGGCACAAAACAAACTTTATAGGAATTATTTTCCTGGATTACAGTGAAAAGATCATACTTTGGTCTAATCTCCTCACTGCCATTAAAGTAATTCCTCAGAATGTTGCTTGTAAACATAATCTTTAAATCTGGAGCAAATGTGTGTAGTACAACTTCTTGTGCACTGTTCTGCTGTTAACAAGACTATCAAAGACATGCAAGTTGAAAAGAGTCTTTGTTAAATTTACAGTACTGTGTCAAAATACTTGTGTGATACTGCCAGAGAACAGGAGCAAGTGGACCAAAGGAATGCAAATGTGTGTAGAAAGGAACTGCAGATGCTGGTTTAAACCGAAGATTTAAACCACTGGCGTAGAAACTAATTGAGAAATGAATAGATTTTTATTCTTCAGTGACTGGGGAAATGGACATAAAAGCAAGGGGTGTTCTGCTTCAGGGAGATAGGGCATGTGAGACCAGATCTAGAGTATAGTCTCCTTAGTTTGGAAAAAAATATTAATATCTGGTAAGCAATTCAGAAAAGGTTTACTCAACAAACACTAGGCACCAGATGGCTCTATCAATGGCTGCCTCGCCAACAGTCTGTCTGTCCCTTCGTTCTTTGTGTTTTAATAGTATGTGTTAAATATGTTTTTAGTGTTCTTTAGCTTGTTTTAGGTGGGGGGTGGTTGGGGAAAACTTTTTCTAATCTCTTACCTCGAAGGAAATGCGATTTTTTCCGTACCGTATTTCCGTCCACACTGCGGCTAACATTCAGCAGTTGGCGGCCTTTGCTGGAGACCCTCTTGAGATCTACAGGACGTTAACATCGCAGCGCCCGTGATCCCATCGTCAGGGATCGACCTCAGAGCTCCAACCGTAGGTGCTTGCAGACTTAACATCACGGAACTTGCGGTCTCTGGTCAGAGCGACTTCGGGAATTCCAAGCCGCAGGAGCTTCGACCACCCTGACGCGGGAACTTTGGCCGCCCCAACACGGGAGCTTCGATCGCCCCGACGGATGGATCGACTGCCCCAACCGCGGGAGAATAAAGAGGAAGAAGTTTGGATTTTTTTGCCTTCCATCAGTGAGGAATGTGGGGAATCCACTGTGGTGGATGTTTATGTTTGGTGTGGTGGACTTTTATGTAGTTTTGTGTTTTGTTGCTTATTTTTCCGTATGGCTATATGGTAATTTGCATATCACTGTACCTTAATTGGTACATGTGACAATAAAAGACCTTTGAAACCTTTGAACAGGCATGTGTAGGAAAGAACTGCTGATGCTGGTTTAAATCGAAGGTAGACACCAAATGCTGGAGTAACTCAGCAGGACAGGCAGCATCTCTGGAGAGAAGGAATGGGTGACGTTTCAGGTCGAGACCCTTCTTCAGACTCGTGACAAATACACTGAAAGGAGGGCTGCAGTGCATCTTAAATATATGTTAGATGCATAACTTGTTGGCAAAGTGTAACAGAATCATGAAATATTGGTTACATCATGGTCAATCATGAATCAGAGTTGAACTTCAAATACAGAGTGATAGCAATAATGATGCAGATACTGGTTGCGGTATAGTTTAAAGTTTCTTATTAGGGAGGTAAAAGGGTAGGTTTTTATTACTCTCAGTAGAAGAGGAAATCACTGCTATATTTTAAGACACCTATTCTTGTGTTAAATTCTGTGCAGACATCTTGATAATTAAAATCACAAGCACCTCCACCAAATGTTAACAAATAAAATTTAAGATAATAATCCTTCTCGGCAACCTGAAGTTTGCTCATGCAAGTCTTGAATAGTTGTAATGTTTCAAGTAAACCGTTAACCATTGATGAACAATGGCCATATTCCAGTTAAGAAGATAGACATTGGTATTAATAATGCACAAAGTAACTTTTTATATTTTTCACATTAGAACAAATCATAATTTCTAAACCACCACAAACACATAATTGAATCAGAACAAATCATTCATTAACTTGGAATATATGTCAAGCTTAATAATTTCAGATGATCTTCACTGATTCAAACCACATTTATGGAAAAAGTTGTAAATTTCTCCCTTTTTGAGTAGGAGAAACTCTGCCATGAACTATATTCTAAACTAATATTTAATTCATAGGCATTTTACCCGTCAAAATCTGTACTAACTCCTTTTGTTCAAGTTCAAGTGCAATTTGCTGCCAATTTGCACGTACAGTGAGGTACAGGTACAATGAATCAATCGTGCTTGTAGCAGCATCACAGGCGGAGACAGACAACACACAGAAACATAAAAGATATATAAAGTGCAGAATTTCTGCAAGAGAGTAAACAGAAAAAGACAGCATAAAAAAGACATTGGTGCAAAAATACATAATTGGAAAACTAGACCACGGTTGTGTAAGAGGTGGTTCGCAGAGGTCTGTTGCTGAGGTGAAATTAGGGTTGTGCAGCTCAGTGTAAGCTAGTTATAGGTAAGTCAAAGTCAAAGTCAAATTTATTTGTCACATGCACCCGATGGTGCAGTGAAATGAATTTGCCAGCAGTGATAGACTTTAAAAAAGAACACACAATACACAATAGAATTTAACACAATCATTCACCACAGCATTCTTCACTGTGGTGGAAGGCAACAAAATTCAGCCAGTCCTCCTCCTTTGTTCATCCGTGGTCGGGGCCATATACCCTCCGTAGTCGCCGCTACTTACGGCCAGATGTACAGGCTCTATCGTCGGGATGATCAAAACTAGGTAAGGAGCTGTTCCTGAACCTGTGGTGAGGAACTTTAGGCTTCTGTTCCTCCTACCCTAGAACAGGTCATGACATGGATGGTGGGTATGCTGCCTTCGTGAAGCAATGGTGGCAAGTCCTATGTAAGGTTTAAGATTTGTTATCAGGAAGGTGAAAGAGTAGGGTTTTTTTACCTTATCAGTAGAAAAGGAAATCACTGCTATATTTTAAGACACCTATTTTTATGGTAAATTCAACCAGGCAAAGTTGACCACACTCTGCTACATGTTGTGTCTTATTTCTAAAAATTGCCATATGTGATCAATATGTAAAGTTGAAAAAAAATCATTTCACCCTGAAACCAAGAATCAGATGCAATTGCTAATTGGGATTGATATCACTTTCCTTTAACACCTAAACAAACTCAGAATTTGTTTAAAGCAGTAAATAAGCATGTTTCTTCTTCTTTGCCATCTGCTTTAGTAATGTTTATCTATGTCTCTCCTTGTTTGTCTTGATGTCTAGCAGGGATGCAGTTCCAGAGGTGTTGCTTAACCTCTTGTGCCATGCCCATGGCAAATTGCTCACATTGAAAAGAATGCTGGAATCTCTGTTGGCTCAATGCTTTCCCCAGATTTACTCACCCATTAATGCACCAACTGAGTCCTCAAGGCATGAAGACAAATTCTAACTGTTTATTGTCTCAATTATCCCAACAGATGTTACCACAATCATGATTTATAAATACAAATGTATCTATAGAAGTCTCTTCTTTAGACAAGTCCCAAGGCACAAATCCATTGTAATAGAAAAGCAAAAAAAGGATAAATTATGGAAATATGAAATCTATATATAACTAAAACTTTCATCTAGTTTGTTTGCAGGTTTGATCTTGTACCTCTATTTGCGGAAAAATGGTACATAATAGCGCTACGATTTTTGCCCCACCTTATAATAATAATAATACATTTTATTTATGGGCGCCTTTCAAGAGTCTCAAGGACACCTTACAAAAATTTAGCAGGTAGAGGAAAAACATGTAAGGGGAATGAAATAAATAGTAGAGACATGACTAGTACACAAAGTAAAGACAGAATTCAATTCAAAACACAATATGAGGCAATTAATGCACAGATGAAAAGGGACGGGGACGTGGGGCTAACGATAGGCAGTAGTGAGGAGATGAGTCTTGAGGCGGGACTGGAAGATGGTGAGGGACACGGAATTGCGGATCAGTTGGGGGAGGGAGTTCCAGAGCCTGGGAGCTGCCCTGGAGAAGGCTCTGTCCCCAAAACTGCGGAGGTTGGACTTGTGGATGGAGAGGAGACCGGCTGATGTGGATCTGAGGGAACGTGAGGGTTGGTAGGGGGAGAGGAGGTCAATAAGATATGGGTGGGCCAGATGGTGGAGGGCTTTGTAGGTGAGGATCAGGATTTTGTAGGTGATCCGGTGGGAGATGGGAAGCCAGTGAAGTTGTTTGAGGACTGGAGTGATGTGATGCCAGGATTTTGTGTGGGTGATGAGTCGTGTTGAGAAGTGAGTTGCAATAGTCCAGTTGGGAGGAGATGAAGGCATGGATGAGTCTTTCAGCAGCGGGAGGTGTGAGAGAGGGTCTGAGTTTGGCGATGTTGCGGAGATGAAAAAAGGAGGTTTTAATGACATGGCGGATGTGAGGCTCAAGGGAGAGGGTGGAATCAAAGATCACGCCAAGGTTGCGGGCCTGGGGAGATGGGGAGACAGTGGTGCCGTCGATGGTGAGAGTGGGGTTATTGATTTTGCTGAGTGTGGCTTTGGAGCCTATGAGGAGGAATTCTGTCTTATCGCTGTTGAGTTTGAGGAAGTTATGTTGCATCCAGGTTTTTAAAGCTGACAAACAGGAGCTGATATGGGAGAGGGGGGGGGGGGGTTGTGGGGGGATTTGGTGCCGAGGTAGATCTGGGTGTCATCGGCGTAACAGTGGAAGTCCAGGTTGAAGTGGCGGAGTATCTGACCAAGGGGGAGGATGTAGATGATGAAGAGGAGGGGGCCGAATACGGAGCCTTGGGGAACGCCTTGAGTGACTATGGCTGTAGCAGAGGTGTGGTTGTGGAGAGAGATGAAGTGGGATCTGTTGGAAAGGTAGGAACGGAGCCAGCTGAGTGCAGAGCCTTCAATGCCGAGGTCTTTGAGTCTGGTGAGCAGGATCTTATGGTTCACTGTATCGAAGGCTGCGCTCAGGTCGAGGAGGATGAGGATGTTGAGGGAACCAGTGTCAGCAGAGGTGAGGAGGTCGTTGAGGACTTTGAGGAGAGCAGTTTCTGTGCTATGGAGGGGGCGAAAGCCAGATTGGAGGGGTTCAAGTAGGTTATACACAAGGAGGTGGGAATGAAGTTGCGACGCAACGATACGCTCCAGGGTTTTTGAAAGAAAGGGGAGGTTTGAGATTGGGCGGTAGTTAATGAGAGAGGAGGGATCAAGACCAGGTTTCTTTAAGATTGGTGTGACAGCAGCAGTTTTTAAAGCGGAGGGGACAATTCCTTGGGACAATGAGGAGTTGAAGAGATTAGTGAGGTAGGGGCAGAGAACGGGGAGGCAGGACTTCAGCAGGGGAGTGGGGAGAGGGTCGAGGGAGCAGGTAGTGGGTTTGGAAGAGCTGATGAGTTTGGAGATTTCAGTAGGGGTGACCAGGTCAAACTGGGAGAGGAAGCAGTGTGGAGGAGGGGTAAGGAGGTCAGTGGAGATGTTGAAAGGAGGGGCCTTGGTAGGTGGTGGAGTAGATGCTGGGGAGTCGGGTACAGGGGATAAAGATTGATAGATGGTCAATCTTTAGTCACCATTGTCTTGTGCTGTAAATGAAATTTGTTCAGATCGATGGTATATTTTAAAAGTTATTATGGTTTCAAAAAAATTAACTTAAAACAGCGCCCCCATCCGTGCATGTGCCGTTGGGGGAGAGTTCCGTGCGTGTCTTTACTGGTGTCGCAAAAGGCACCCGACGGGTCCTCAGCCACGCCTGTGCAGTTGGGGCCTTTCCAGAATTTTTATTTACATCTTTTTTTCACAACGGTGAAACAGGTAAGATTTAAAAAACAGCAGTTCACTGCTACTCCAGGCCCTTGGGGAACCGCCGCCTTGGCGCTGAGGCTGAGGCGGCAGTGGGCAGGCGGGCGGGCTCGAGGGATGGGGAGAGGCCGGGCGGGGTGAGGCCATGTCGATCCGAGGCCTGGGCGCAGAGCCTGGCTCTGAGGGCGGCGGCGCTGCTGGCTCTGGGAAAGGAGCGGCACCCTCGAGATCCTGGGGAGGTGAGGGAGAGTGGTGGATTGAGGGAGAGGAGGGGGCAGGGAGGGAGAGGGGGAGGTGAGGAGGGAGAGTGGGGGAGGAGGGGAAATAGAGAGAGAGGAGGAGGGAGTGGGGAGGAGGGCATTAGGGGAGGTGAGGACGGATAGTGGGGGGGGAATAGGGAGGTGAGGAGTGGGGGAGGTGGGGAATAGAGGGATAGGAGGGGGTATGGAGGGAAGAGGAGTTATGGAGGGAGGGAGGATGGGAGGGAGTGACTGAGGGTAGGGAAAAGGAGAGAGGGAGAGATTGGGGGAGGGGAGGAGGAGAGGGGAAAGAAGAGGGAGGGTGAAGAGGAGGGGGAGGGAGTGCTTGGAGATGAGGGGAATTGAGCCGTGCCTGCGTAGTTGTGGGCTATGGGTGAGTGGTGGAATATTGCATTGGGGGAATGGGTGAGTGGTGGAATATTGTGTTGGGGAACGGTTTGCATTGGGCAATTTGCGTTGGGGGACCAGGCCTCTTGTGTGACAGAGACCCAATGGGTCCCACTTAGTCTAGTAATAGCATAAAATGGAGAGAGCACTCAGCAGATCAGGCATCTCTGGAGAGAGAAACAAAGTTAATACTTCAGACAACGGTCCTTTATCAAACAACAAAGAACAGTACAAAACAGCAACAAGCCATTTGGCCTTCAATATCTGTGATATACATCATGTTAAAACCAGCTCTTATCTGCTTGCACCTAATCCAGATCCCTCCATTCCCTGTATATCCATGTGCCTATCCAAAAGTCTCTTAAATGCCACTACTGTATCTGGCTCCACCACCACCTTCGGCAACATGCTCCTGGTACTCACTACCCTCTTGTTAAAAAACTTGCCCAACACATCTCCTCTACACTTTGTCCCTCTCACCTTAATGCTATGCCCTTTAATATTGGCACATTTCTATTCTGGGAAAAAGTTTTGAACTTTCTACCCTATCCGTGCCTCTCGTAATTTTACAGGACTGGGAAATGGAGAAAACACGCCTGTTTTAAGTTTCAGGAAGGGAGAGGGGTGGAGAGAATAAAGGGCATGTATGTGACTGGGTGGTGGGGGCCACAGGAACCCAGGTGACACAATTACTTTTGGTAAGAAGGAAATTAATATCATACAGTCATAGCAAATCCATGGATAGTTTATTTAAGCAAAACCAAACTATTACAAATTAATTACATTTTGATTATCTTAAGTAATGAAGCACAGCACACATGTTTGTCCCATTAGCACAACACAAGCAGCAAAGAACAGGCGAGATTTAATTGGGTTTAGCCAGCAGTAATGGACTGTCAGTTCTTCACAGAGAAATACTGAACTTGCTGGCCAACCTCAGTTCACGATTTCTCAGTGGCTATGTGCTCTCGGGCTTCCAAATAAGCTGCTGAGATTTTCAAACATTTACACCTGAATGCCCCGAAGTTGCCCCGACCTAAGGGGTTTCCATCATTTCATGGGGAAGGTAGTGCTGTGAGAAAGATGAATTACATTTTTCTCCATGTGTTTGGTTTCAGGTTTTTAATAACTTAGAAGTGGCCTTGGGATAAATAAATAAAAAATAATATTGTTATAATTATTTTCTTTTAAAATGTTTAGTTTTCTCTTTAAATAGTTCTGCATTTTACAGATGTCCAGAAACGTTGATAAACCTTGGTTGGGTCATTTTATCCTTTTTATCTTATTTTTCTTCAAAATTGGCTCTACCGCTCATTTAGTGCAGTATGTAAATACTTATCCTGTTTATAACCACACTAACATATACCAACAAAGCATATTTAACCAGAATAGGGAAAGTAATATAGTGATTAAACGATTCAGAAATATTACATGAATTTTTATAAATGGCATTTTTATAAATGTGAATGGCAATTAACAAAGTCCCCTCTTCTGCGATTTTCCATTGCTTCCCATTTTCGCCATTCCTATTTTTATTTGATTTCCCTTTAAATCTGCCTCCACCAATCTCTTTGTCAATGCATTATAAGTACATATAACTTCTAACAATGCATTATAAGTAAGTATTTAAGTGAGTAAGTAATTATAATACCACAGTTTTGTGGCACGACAATAAACCGGATAGTGAGATTTTTTTGCATGTTTGTATGATGTTTCCGTGCGGCAAGATATTAATACAAATTTGAACTTAATGAATAGTGCATTGATTTCTCAACAATCCCCAAGGACGTCTGTAAGATTACAGGATGTGAAGCTTTTTATTCTATTCTGCATTTTAAATTATTCAATTTTTCAAACACATCTCTATGAAGTTTTATCACTAGTAAATGTTAAAACTCTTACCAGTCGCATATTTTCTGGAACTGTGTAAAGATAAGGCCATACTGGGAAAATGTTAATGCAGCTGTAAATAATATCTTCGGTTATAAAATCCCAAATACCTGCCCTGTGATGTATCTGGGGCGTATTAAAGATAGTGTAAAAATAAAAGATACATATTTGATTAAAGTTTTGCTTTCAGCAAGTAAGAAGGCCATTACCAGGCAGTGGCTTAATGAAAAAAGTCCAAAACAGGAACAGTGGTTAGAAATTGTGCGAGACATCTTTAATATGGAGAAATTGACATATTCCTTGAGAGTCAAGGAGAATTCATTTGAGAAGATCTGGGAAAAATGGACTGTTTATTTGAGCCATGACACCAATTAGATAAATGACGAGCTAAATATGGGAAGATTGCGTTATATAGAACTAGATGGTATGTTTGTATGAATGTTGAATTATCTCCAGATAACTAATCAATGTAATGGTTTTTCTTTTTTTAATTTGGTAAGTGAACCACACGGTCTTATTCCAATTTTTTTTTTATTTACCTCTTTTTTTTTTTTCCCCCCATCTACTTATTTTTTTATTTTGATTGCTGTTTTTCTTACTTTGTTTTATTTATGGTGATGGTGTTGCACTGTTTTGAAAATATCTCTCAAAAATCAATAAAAATGTAAGTGAAAAATAAAAAAGAAATGTTAAAACTTATTATCTGCATTCATCTCAGACTTTGAATGCGTACAAGAATGATACCTGCCTTGCCTTCTCCTGGTGTAAAAATCAACATTAGAAACATAGAAACATAGAAAATAGGTGCAGGAGTAGGCCATCAGTCTGGTGAACCTTCTCTGTACTCCCTCTATGACAAGAATGTCCTTCCTCAGATTTGGAGACCAAAACTGTACGCAATACTCCAGGTGTGGTCGCACCAAGACCCTGTACAACTGCAGTAGAACCTCCCAGCTCCTATACTCAAATCCTTTTGCTATGAATGCTAACATACCATTCGCTTTCTTCACTGCCTGCTGCACCTGCATGCCTACTTTCAATGACTGGTGTACCATGACACCCAGGTCTCGTTGCATCTCACCTTTTCCTAATCGGCCACCATTCAGATAATAGTCTACTTTCCTGTTTTTGCCACCAAAGTGGATAACCTCACATTTATCCACATTATACTGCATCTGCCATGCATTTGCCCACTCACCCAGCCTATCCAAGTCATTTTGCAGCCTCCTAGCATCCTCCTCACAGCTAACACTGCCCCCAGCTTTGTGCAATCCGCAAACTTGGAGATGTTGCATTCAATTCCCTCGTCCAAATCATTAATATATATTGTAAATAGCTGGGGTCCCAGCACTGAGCCTTGCGGTACCCCACTAGTCACTGCCTGCCATTCTGAAAATCCGTTTACTCCTACTCTTTGCTTCCTGTCTGCCAGCCAGTTCTCTATCCACATCAATACTGAACCCCCAATACCGTGTGCTTTAAGTTTGTATACTAATCTCTTATGTGGGACCTTGTCGAAAGCCTTCTGAAAGTCCAGATATAACACATCCACTGGATTGGATTGGATTGGATTGGATTCAATTTATTGTCATTGCACTTTTCAGTGCAATGAAATGGTTTAGCCTGCAGTCATAACATAGAATAAATAACAAACACTCAACACAGTTTAAAGTCCCAAAGTCATTGTCTCTTCCCTCCTTGCTCTCCCTCTGCGCTGAGGCAATCCAAGCCTCCGATGTTGTGGCCCCGCCGGGTGATGGTAAGTAAGTCCCGCGGCTGAAACCATGCTCCGCAAACGGGCCGGTTCAAACTCCGCGGCCCAGGGCGGTCGAAGCTGCCGCCCTCCAGTCCAGCGGACGCAGCTGTAGTTGCGGGAGCTCCAGAAAACAGGTCACCACCTGTGACCTGCGAGCTCCTGATGATATCGTCCACTGGCCCACAGCCGAGCCTCCGAGGCTCCAAAGTCGGGTCGGAAGTTCACTCAGTTCCTCCATCTCATTTGACCCCCGGTCCCCTGCTATTTCCGGCAGATTATTTAAGTCTTCCTTAGTGAAGACAGAACCAAAGTAGTTATTCAATTGGTCTGCCATGTCCTTGTTCCCCATGATCAATTCACCTGTTTCTGATTGCAAGGGACCTAGATTTGTTTTAACTAATCTTTTTCTCTTCACATATCTATAAAAACTTTTGCAGTCAGTTTTTATGTTCCCTGCCAGTTTTCTTTCATAATCCATTTTCCCTTTCCTAATTAAGCCCTTTGTCCTCCTCTGCTGGACTCTAAATTTCTCCCAGTCCTCTGGTAGGCTGCTTTTTCTGGCTAATTTGTACGCATCATCTTTTGTTTTGATACTATCCCTGATTTCCCTTGTTATCCACGGATGCACTACCTTCCCTGATTTATTCTTTTACCAAACTGGGATGAACAATTGTTGTAGTTCATCCATGCAGTCTTTAAATGCCTTCCATTGCATATCCACCGTCAACCCTTTAAGAATCAATTGCCAGTCTATCTTGGCCAATTCACGTCTCATACCCTCAAAGTTACCTTTCTTTAAGTTCAGAACCCTTGTTTCTGAATTAATTATGTCACTCTCCATCCTAATGAAGAACTCAACCATATTATGGTCACTCTTGCCCAAGGGGCCACGCACAAGACTGCTAACTAACCCTTCCTCATTACTCAATACCCAGTCTAGAATGGCCTGCTCTCTCATTGGTTCCTCTACATGTTGGTTTAGAAAACTATCCCGCATACATTCCAAGAAATCCTCTTCCTCAGCACCCTTGCCAATTTGATTCACCCAATCTATATGTAGATTGAAGTCACCCATTATAACTGTTTTAGCTTTGTTGCACGCATTTCTAATTTCCTGTTAGATGCCATCCCCAACTCCACTACTACTGTTAGGTGGCCTGTACACAACACCCACTAGCGTCAGTCAGTCATTTTATTTTATTCCAGATATCCTTGATGATGGTAGGGACATCATTGCACTATTCATACAACTGGTGCACTTTTAGAGTCCAAATATTATTTCACAGAGATTTTCAAAATTCTAGAAAATGAATTACTTGTCCATCAGGACTAAGAAAGGCAGATGACAGCTCTGTAGGTTGCTGCTACTGGATTTGATTGAGAATATTGCTAATGGGAAGAAATCTCAGCTTAGTCTGGGAACAGACTGGGAAATTGATACTGGAACCATACAGCCATTTCCACCAATAGTGCCAACTCCTCAACCCCATCTTTGCAACTACCCCAACCTCCTCCCCTGCCAATCACCCTCCCCAACATGTTTGGGTCTCAGGTTAGGCTAAAAACTGCAGGCAGTTTCCTAAACTTAGAACGTCATCGTCACATTTTATTTGAGATGTAAATACAGCTAATTAATAGGAACACCATGCATGTAATCCAAAAGTAAAATACTTCTGTTTTGCCCTCACCTTTTATTTTTCTCTCTCGTCCCCTTTTTCTGCACCATGAAACTTGTTCTATTTTTAACTTTTCTCAATTTTGATGAAAATACCTCGACCTAAAACAGTAGCTGTGTTATTATCTCCACAGATAATGCCCAACTTGCTGATCATTTGCTGTTTTTGCTGCTAGCAAAATGCTCACTTGTTGCCATTACATGTCAGACTCTATTCCAGTTTAATGGATCATCCATCACACAAACCAGCCTCCCTTCCATTGACTCCACCTACACTTCAGGCTGCCTTGACAAGGCCGCCAGCATAATCAATGACCAGTCTCAAGCCGGTCATTCCCTCTTCCCCCTCATCAGGCAGGATGTTTGAAAGAGCATACATACCTCCAGGTTCCTCCCAGCTGTTATCTGGCAAATGAACAGTCCTCTCATCAGCTGGAGTGTGGTCCTGACCTCCGTTCTATCTCATTGGAGATCTTTGAATTAGCTTTAATCGGACCTCAATTTTATATCTTTGCACTAAATGTTCTACCCTTTATCCTTTACCTGTGCACGGTAGACTGCTTGAGTGGATTCAAGTTTAGTCTTTTATTCGGCTGAATTGCTGAATTGCACACCAACAAAAAAGATGTTCACTGTACCTCGCTCGGTACATGTGACATTAATAAACTAAACATAAAAGAATGCCTCAAGTTCTAGATTTAACCTTGACAATTCTTATTTATGCAGTAGAATGGGATGCAATATGTTCTCTCTTCTTCCAATGGTTCAAAGCCTGGGTGTGAAATTTTTCTCACCTGGTAACAGTAAAAGAATGAATGAACGCAAGCCAGCTTTATGGAAACTAAAGTACAAAGCCCTCAAATGATTATGATTTCCAGAAACTGGAAAAACGTTGTCATATTCATCTTAAGCATTCTCATGAAGCTAATAGATCATTGCTGAAGTAAAGTATGTTTCTCCCCTACACAATAATTTACTTTAATTGACTTGGAAATATTTAGTGCCAGAATTAATAGATAACACTAACTACTCCCAATCTGATGTGCTGATTTGCCCATAATTTCAAACTAAATTAAAAGGCTTAATATAATGAAATTTTATGAAAATTAGTTTAATGGTTACCTCTATCATAAAGATTTTATCATACAGGCTTTGTTTTAAGCATCTAATTATCAAAATGTGAATGGGACATATTCAGAATCGTCAATGAAATATAGAAGGGCAAATCACTTTTTGGATAATTACTTGTCTTTAGACTTTTGCTACTGTATCTTGAACCTTAATTGGTCTGTCAAGGTCAATATATGCCAGTTACTACAATTGACATTAGCACAATAAAATTATATGATGCATCAATACCTTTAGCTTCTTTATAAAATTAGCTCTTTGATTTGGGAATGTATTCTGATGGGACTAATTTATTTTCATATTTTTATTAATAGGGTGTAATGGAACATTGTGTCATAAAATCTATTAGTTTCATCAATCACAAAATGGTACAAAATTAGAATGACGTACACAAATAAGACAATGCTCTAAAGTTCTGGTGTTGCAAACAGTTGATACTTCAATGAATTCTATAGGGAGATTGTACCAACTCTTTGTGCTATCAATTAATAAATGAAGTTACGACTTCAGGAAATGCTTCACGTGTACCTGCAAATATTCTTCTAAAGTGGCACAACTTCTGGTAAGTAGGCCGACTGAAGGTTACTTTCCTCAGTGTCTAAAAATACTTCTACTATTGTCATAATCGTTGAGTGATAATAGTCCCTCCTTTCTATGTTGTATGGACCTTACTTTATTCTACTTAGTGTGAGGCTACCGAACATTCATTTTTGTATAATGCACAGACTAAGGCATTTCTCTGCCATTTTGTGGTGCTACATTTATGTAATTGCTTCTGCGAATTTAACCATTTCTTGCAGAATTGTACCTTAATTGTTTCTCACTCCTTTAAACAAATTATCACATTTCGATCAAAGTCCTTTAGACAATCAAACCTTTTCTAGACAGTCCGAATTTTTATCCCATTATGTAAATGTGAAAGATTAGAGGGCAGAGCTTTGAAGTGGAAGGGCCAAAGTTTAAAGGAGACTAGACCAGGTGCGGACCCGTTGGGCCTGTCCCCAAGACAATATTCCACCACTCACCCATAGCCCCCAACTGCGCAGGCATGGCTGACGTGTTCCCGTTGTGGCGCCAGAGATTCCTGTTGTGACGCAAGTCACGGCAACCCTAACCCAACTGCGCAGGCGCGGCCGGCAAGTGGGAGCGCGACTGCGACGCTTTTAAAGTTCAAAATGACAATAACCTGTAAAATATAAGATCAATGTGAACGCATCTCACTCTCCCTCTTCAGTCCCCTATTCTCTTCCTCCATTATCCTCCCTCTCCCCACCCTCCACCAACCCTCCTCTGCTTCCTCCCCTCACCACTCCTTCCCCACCTCTCTCCCCCTCCCCTTCTCCATTACCTCGCCATCCCTCTTCCTACCCCTATCCTCCTCCATTCCCCCTCATCCCCCAGCACTCAGTCCCCTTCCTCTTCACCCTCCCTCTTCTTTCCCCTCTCCTCCTCCCCTCCCCAACTCCCTCTCTCCCACTTCTTTCCCCCACCCTCAGACACTCTCTCCCTCCATAACACCTCTCCCCTCCCTACCCCCCTCCTCTCCCTCTATCTCCCTGCTCCCTCACTCCTCACCTATCCCACTCCCCACTCTCCCTCCTAATCTCCCTCACTGCCCTCCTCTCCCTCTATCCCCCACTCCTGACCTCCCACACTACCCCCTCCTCTCCCTCTCTCGCTCTATCCCCCCCTCCTCCCTCACTCTCCCTCCTCACCTCCCCCACTTTCTCCTCCCTCTTCCTCCCTCCCTACCCCCTACTCTTGCTTTATCCCCTGCTCCCTCACTCCCCACAATGAAAATTGCGATGTTTTAAAAGAAAATTAAATTTTAAATGAAAATTGTGTTTTTTCTTTAAATGTGATTAAAACTGATTTTTTTTTTGGAATAAAATCAATGTCAATAAAAATCACGATTTTTTAAAATGTAAATGAAATTCGGGATCCCATTGTGACGTCATTGTGACGTCGAACGCGGTTGACGGGCAGAGCAAGTGGAAAAGTGTTTTTTGTAAAGTATAAAATGTCAATAACTTGTAAAATATACCATAAATCTGAACTAAACTTGCTTCATTTACATCACAGGACAGTGGTGAGTAAGGTGGGCCAACAATTGTAGCGCTATTGTGTACCGTTTTGGCGGAGTTTCGGGAACGCACGCACACACACACGCATACAAACGAACAAGATGAGAGTTCTAGTAATATATAGATGTACAGGACAAGTAGTTGACAAACTCTGCTGGGTGCCTGGAATGAGCTGCTAGTGGAGGTAGATAGAGGCATTTAAGAGGCATTTGGATAGACATGAATATGCAGGGACTGGGGCAATATAGATCATGTGCATGTAGAGGAGATCAGTTTAACTTGGTATTACGCCTGGTGTGGACATTGTGGGCCGAAGGACCGGTTTCTGTGCTATACTGTACTATACTCTACATATATTCTATCCTATTCTCAACAAGTCTTTTACATCGGGATAAACAATAAACTTTATTCATCTGTAATCTGACACCTACCATTATTGCCTGAAGTGAAATGCAGTCCCATAGTAAGTTAAGGTTGTCTACTCAGAATCTGGCCATTGTTCGCTTTGCCTCGATATTTATTCTCACTTAGATCTCGTTAAAATTCGACCTCTGCCTGGTATATGAACAGTTTCATGCAGCCACTGTCATATCATATGACATGCAGGGAATCTGCCATGATTCGCAACAAAATCTGAGTACACGCCTGATCATATTCATGGGGGGGGCTTTCTGGAGAGTTGGTGTGGGTGTTGTTGGCTGCAGGGACTACTGGTCTCCAGAGGGCTACTGTAAAGAAGAGTCACCAACACTCTGTGACTTTACTCCAGTTTATTCATACTGTACATACATTACTGCACTAGCTGTACATGGTCTGTCACGGGAACTAGAGAGAGATCAGTGGGTGGGGAGGTTGTAATTATACTTGTGATATGGGGAGTGGTTAGTAGTGGTGAGGTCACTATGTTAAAGGTGCATGCACATATCATCTACATCCTTCCCCTTAGAAACAAGAGGCAACAAGGTAGTGACAGGGCGACCACGTCTCATGCGCTGTGAACAGTTACGCAAAGTTGCCATAGCGGACGGGCGGCTTGACAACGCTCCCCGACCGGGTTCGCATCTCGCCATCTCCCCTCCCTGCAGGAAGAAGAGGAACCGGCGCAGGGGCAGGAGACCGAACCGGAACGGGGGATCCGGGAGGAGAGGGAGAAGACGGAGAAGGAGGAGGGGAAACAGGTGCAGCAGCGGGCAGACGGGCAGGCGAGGGAGGATGAGCTGGAGGAGACTTTGGTTGGTAGAGCTGAGAAGGCAGGGTCCGAGGCATGCGGGGGGCGGCGGGCGGTGTAGGAGACTGCAACGGAGGAGCAAAAGGGTCAGCGGGCGGTGGTGGAGGCTCGTTGACGAGCCGCAGGTGTTGGCGGGACCGGCGGTAAACGGTGCCGTCATGGTCGACTAGATAGGAACGCGGCGAGCCCGCGGTACCGACGACGGTGGCGAGCCTGGAGTGGCCGGAGGGGGACTGCATTCGGATGACTTGACCGGGGAATAGATGCGGGAGGGGGCGGCAGGACTTATCGTGGGAGCGCTTCTGGATCTCGTGCTTAAGGGCAATGCGCTCCTGGACAGCAGCGGGCTTGAGGACGGAGGGCACAAGGGAGCGCTGGGCCACCGGGATGGGGGGCCTTATGGTGCGAGACATGAGTCGCTGTGCCGGGGAGCCCATGGCAGGGTCGCGGGAGATGTTGCGAAGGTTAAGGAGGGCCAGGTAAAAGTCTGAGTGAGACAATCGACAATGTTCCAGCAAGTCCTTAGCACTGCGGACTGTGCGCTCTGCCAGGCCGTTGCTCTGCGGGTACTCCGGGCTGCTGGTGTAGTAGCGGAACTTCCAGCTGGTCGCAAAATCCCGAAATTCGGCGCTCGTGAACTGGTTGCCATTGTCCGACTGCAGGCTGGCCGGGGAGCCGAAGGTAGCGAAGTGGCGGCGCAGCTTCCCGATAACGGCCGAAGACGTGAGGGAGTGCAGCTGGTCAACCTCGAACCAGCTGGAGTAAGAGTCGACAAGGACCAGGAAGTGCTTGCCACGCCACTCGAAAATGTCAGTGGCAACCGCCATCCAGGGCAGTTCGGGAACAGGCTGCTGCAGAAGTGGCTGTCGGGGAGCGAGGCTGTTGCAGGTGGAGCAGGCGGAGACCCTCTCCCGGATGTACTGAGCCATGCCGGGCCAGTAGAACTGGCTCTGAGCGTGAGACAGAGTGGCATCGGCTCCAGGATGACCGCGGTGGGCGGCCTGAAAATGCAGCGCAGCAGGCACAACAACCTTGTGTCCCTTCACGACCACGCCGTCGTGCAGTACGAGCTCGTCAAGGACCAGGAAGTAGGGCACGGCACCTGCCGGCAAGGCGGAGCGACGGTCTGGCCAGCCCTGCTGGATGACGGCAGCAAGCTGCTGCAGAGCAGGATCCTTGGCAGTGTGCTGGACCAGGGATTGCATTTGCTGTGAAGGTACAATATTCACATTGAGCACCATCAGTTCAGGCATTTCATATGGGTGGCGATCGGTGGACGTTAGCGGTGCGCGGGACAGCGTGTCGGCCACGAACATGTCCTTGCCCTTGCGATAGACAATCTCGAACGTGAAACGCTGGAGCTGCAGCATCATGCGCTGCAACCGGGATGAGACAACATGGATCGGCTTGTTGAGAATGGTGACCAGCGGCTGGTGGTCGTTCTCGATAGTGAAGTTGTTGCCCAAAATGTAGTCCTTGAACTTGGAGCAGGCAAATACCACAGCTAGCAACTCCTTCTCAATCTGAGCATAGCGCTGCTCGGCAGGGGTCATGGTGCGGGACGCGTAGGAAACAGGCAGCTGCAGTCCATCATAGATCTGTAGGCAAGCGGCACCAAGACTGAACTTGGAGGCGTCACAGGTGATGACAATGGGATGCTTTAGGTCGAAAAATTTGAGCGTGGGGGTGCTGATCAGCCTGGATTTCAGGACGTCAAAAGCCCTCTGGTGTTGCGGGAACCAGGCCCAGGCAGTGTCCTTCTTGATCAACTCCCTCAGGGGCGCGCTCAGCTCGCTGAGGTCGGGGATGAACTTCCCCAGGTAATTGACCATGCCCAGGAAACGCTGCAAGCTGGGCACGTCAGTAGGTGAAGACATACCGGAGACCGCAGACGTTTTCTGCGGGTCGGGCTTCAGCCCCGAGGCTGTAAAAACGTGGCCCACATAAGTGACCTCCGGGACGGAAACGACACTTCTTGGGGTTTAATTTGAGGTTGATCTTCCGGGCCCGGTCCAGGACTTGGCGGAGGTTGAAGTCGTGCTCAGCAACATCCTTACCGTAGACCAGGATGTCGTCAACGATGATGGCACACGGTAGACCGGCAAACAGTTGCTCCATCGTCCGCTGGAACACCTCGCTGGCAGAGTTGATCCCGAATGGCGAAAGGGGTGCTGAAAGTTGTCAGGTAAGAGGACTGCTCGTCAAGCGGTATCTGCCAGAAGGAACTCTTGGCATCGAGAACCGAAAAGACAGTGGCCGGGCCAACCTGTGCAGCGACGTCCTCCACTGTTCGCATGGGGTAGTGCGGGCGTTTGATGGCAAGGTTCAGGTCCTTGGGGTTGATACAAATGCGTATTTCGCTCTTATCCTTTTTCGCAGCAACAACCATGGTGGAGACCCACCGGGTGGGCTCGCTCACCTCTTTCAGGATGCCCATGGTAACCATGTCGTGGAGCGTTGACTCCACTTTGTCCTTCATGGCGAAGGAGACGCGGTGTGGCGGACGGATCACAGGCTCGACATTGGGGTCGACAACAATCTTGTAGCTGCAGGGCAGCTTGCCCAGCTCGTCATCAAAACGGTCAGGATATTCGATCAGGGGGTTCATAAGGGTCTGCACCTGGTGGATGTCACGGTGGAAAGAGACGAGGCCCAGGTCTTGGCACGCTCGGATGCCCAACAGGGTGATGCAGTTATTATCTAGCAGATAAAAAGTGAGGGGCCGAGAGGCCTTTAGTATCTTGCAGTGCAGGGTGGCCTTCCCCACAGGAACGAGCACGCCTCCCCCGTAGGCATGCAAAAGGGAGCGATCAGGAGTAACCTGCTCATTAGTCCTTATCTTCCTGAAAAGGCTTGTTGACATTACATTTGCGACCGCCCCCGTGTCGATTTTTGCGGTGAAGGTCGAGTCGTTTACAGTTACACGAACCGAAGGGTCCGTTATCAGAGCAGGTGCATCCAACAGTGAAAATATGCTGGTCTCCCCCTGGGAGGAACTGGAGTCAGACATAGGGAGTTCGTCAGGCTGGTACTGGGAACCAAGCGCGCTATCAGCATGTACCAAATTGTTTAACATGCTCCGCTGAGCAGCAACAGGCTTCCCACGGGAACGACAGGCTGCAGAGAAATGGTTTAATTTCCTGCAGAAATTACACGTTTTGCCCAAGGCAGGGCACACATTAAATTGATGAGAGGCAAAGTTGCAATTGGGGCAACGTTGCGGGTTGCTCCCCCCGGGTGCAGGGGGCCCCCGTTGTCGTGGCGGGCCCGTGTTCCGCCGACGGCCAGCAACACTGGCAAAGTTAATGTCATGATCAGCAGGTGACACCGCCGAGGAGACAGCCTCGGCCATACGGGAGGTGTGCAGAGCCTCATCAAAAGACAGGTCGGGCTTGCGCAGAAGTTCAGCCCTCAGCTTTTCATCACGTAGACCATAAACCAGAATGTCCCGGGTCAGTTAATCGGGGGTCAGCGTGTCAAGGCGGCACCGCCTGGCCAGGTGTCGCAGCGCAGCGACATAATTATCAACGGATTCGCCTGGGTTCTGACGTCGCCCGAACATTTTAAAATGCTCTAAGATGCAGTTAGTGGGGAGGTCGCACATCGCGGTAAACTTAGCCACTAGACATACCGGGTCCCGAGCATCTTCACCCGCAGCATAGACGAATGAGTCAGACCGTTCCAGGGCATCGGGACCAGCCAGGTTGAGGAGCAGAGAAGCCTTGACCTCAGAGGTGGCAGCAGGATGAGCGATCGTGACATAGTGGTCGAAGTCACGTCTAAAGACATTCCACCGATGGGCAATGTCGGAATCGAAGACAAGCACATCGGGCTTGCGGCAAGAAGTGGCCATAACGAGGAAATAGAGAAAGGGAGCGGGGAACTGGGTCAAAAGGAAATAAAACAAAACCGATAAACAGGAGGCGCAAGGGAACGATTTATGACACCATGTAAAGAAGAGTCACCAACACTCTGTGACTTTACTCCAGTTTATTAATACTGTACATACATTACTGCACTAGCTGTACGTGGTCTGTCACAGGAACTAGAGAGAGATCAGTGCGTGGGGAGGTTGTAATTATACGTGATATGGGGAGTGGTTAGTAGTGGTGAGGTCACTATGTTAAAGGTGCATGCACATATCATCTACAGCTACTATGGACATTGTGGGCCAAATGGATTCTTGGGGTGGCAGTCCCTCAAGCCTGATGTGCAGGCAGCTGACTCGCGGCTATTCCTTGAAATTCCATTTCAAGCAGAGTGCAAGGCCACCAAATTCAAGTTCAGTTTCTGACCTCTTCGAGCAGGGTGCAAGGCCACCAAATTTAGGTTCAGTTTCCTACCACTTCAACCAGGGTGCAAGGCCACCGAATTCAAGTGCTGTTTCCAACCACTTCAAGCTGGGTGCAAGACTACCAAATTCAAGTTCAGTTTCATACCACTTCAAGCAGGGTGCAAGGCCACCAAATTCAAGTTCAGTTTCTGACCTCTTCGAGCAGGGTGCAAGGCCACCAAATTTAGGTTCAGTTTCCTACCATTTCAACCAGGGTGCAAGGCCACCAAATTCAAGTGCAGTTTCCAACCACTTCAAGCAGGGTGCAAGGCCACCAAATTCAAGTGCAGTTTCATACCATTAAAGGAGGGTGCAAGGCCACCAAATTCAAATGCAGTTTCATACCATTTCATGCAGGGTGCAACAACACCACATTCAAATGCAGTTTCATACCATTTCAAGCAAGGTGAAACCACCATAAAACGACACAAAACACCACATACAGTTCAGTAGACATTCAGTGTGTTCAGTTGATTCACAGCTCAGACAGAGTTGTGACCTCTCCCTCCCCATCATACAGAGACTGAGCCACACCCACACTTCCGGGTTTCATAATCCATCCCCCTACCACCGGAAAAGGTGTGGCCTTCATGGTTTGATTGACAGGAGAGAGATTCTCAACATTTTTTAAACACTAACAACCATTAGCAGTGTATTTTTATTTCAACCCAAACAACCATTAGCAGTGCATTTTTACTTCATTAGCAGTGCATTTTTACTTCATTAGCAGTGCATTTTTACTTCATTAGCAGTCCCTCAAGCCTGATGTGCTGGCAGCTCACTCATGGCTGGTGGGCTGGCAGTTGACACACGGCTATTCCTTGAAATACCATTTCAAGCAGCGTGCAAGGCCACCAAATTCAAATCCATTTTCCTACCATTTCAAGCAGGGTGCAAGGCCACCAAATTCAAGTTCAGTTTCTGACCTCTTCGAGCAGGGTGTAAGGCCACCAAATTTAGGTTCAGTTTCCTACCACTTCAACCAGGGTGTAAGGCCACCAAATTCAAGTGCAGTTTCATACCACTTCAAGCAGGGTGCAAGGCCACCAAATTAAAGTGCAGTTTCATACTATTAAAGAGGGTGCAAAGCCATCAAATTAAAATGCAGTTTCATACCATTTCATGCAAGGTGCAACAACACCACATTCAAATGCAGTTTCATACCATTTCAAGCAAGGTGAAACCACCATAAAACCCACACAAAACACCACATACAGTTCAGTAGACATTCAGTTGATTCACAGCTCAGACAGAGTTGTGACCTCTCCCTCCCCATCATACAGAGACTGAGCCACATCCACACTTCCGGGTTATATAAACCCTCCCTCTTCCACCTGAAAAGGTGTGGCCTTCATGTTTGATTGACAGGAGAGAGATTCTCAATAATTTTTAAACACTAACAACCATTAGCAGTGCATTTTTACTTCAACCCAAACAACCATTTGCAGTGCATTTTTACTTCAACCCAAACAACCATTTGCAGTGCGTTTTTACTTCAACCCAAACAACCATTAGCAGTGAATTTTCACTTCATTAGCAGTGCATTTTCACTTCATTAGCAGTGCATTTTTACTTCATTAACAGTGCATTTTTACTTCATTAGCTGTGCATTTTTACTTCATTAGCTGTGCATTTTTACTTCATTAGCAGTGCATTTTTACTTCATTAGCAGTGCATTTTTACTTCATTAGCAGTACATTTTTACTTCATTAGCAGTGCATTTTTACTTCATTAGCAGTGCATTTTTACTTCATTAGCAGTGGATTCTTGGGGTGGCAGCTCAGTCCCTCAAGCCTGATGTGCTGGCAGCTCACTCACGGCTGGTGGGCTGGCAGTTGACTCACGGCTATTCCTTGAAATTCCATATCAAGCAGAGTGCAAGGCCACCAAATTCAAATCCATTATCCTACCATTTCAAGCAGGGTGCAAAGCCACCAAAGTCAAGTGCAGCTTCTTACCTCTTCGAGCAGGGTGCAAGGCCACAAAATTCAAGTACAGTTTCATACCACTTCAAGCAGGGTGCAAGGCCGCCAAATTCAAGTGCAGTTTCATACCATTCAAGGAGGGTGCAAGGCCACCATATTCAAATGCAGTTTCCTACCATTTCAAGCAAGGTGAAACCACCATCAAACCACACAAAACACCACACACAATTCAGTAGACATTCAGTGTGTTCAGTTGATTCACAGCTCAGACAGAGTAGTGACCTCTCCGTCCCCATCATACAGAGACTGAGCCACACTCATACTTCCGGGTTTTATAGTCCGCCCCCCTTCCATCGGAAAAGGTGTTGCCTTCATGGTGTGATTGTCAGGAGAGAGATTCTCAACATTTTTTAAACACTAACAACCATTAGAAGTGCATTTTTTACTTCAACCCAAACAACCATTAACAGTGCATTTTTACTTCAAGCCAAACAACCATTTGCAGTGCATTTTTACTTCAACCCAAACAACCATTAGCAGTAAATTTTTACTTCAACCCAAACAACCATTAGCAGTGCATTTATACTTCATTAGCAGTGCATTTTTACTTCATTAGCAGTGCATTTTTACTTCATTAGCAGTGCATTTATACTTCATTAGCAGTGCATTTTTACTTCTTTAGTAGTGCATTTTTACTTCAGTAGCAGTGCATTTTTACTTCAGTAGCAGTGCATTTTAACTTCATTAGCAGTGCATTTTTACTTCCTTAGCAGTGCATTTTTACTTCAAACCAACAATATTTTCATTTTCAAATCACATTAAGGGTTTGACCTCTTGGTTCCTCCATCTTGCAGAGACTGAGTGAGGCACACCACTTCCGGGTTTTATAGTCCCTCCCACCAGCAGGGGCAGCAGAGAGAATGGCAATTAAAAAATATATATTAATATCTCTCTGATTTTTCATCGATGGGAAAAATCCTCTGGTCCTGGAGGGCGGAGGGGGGCTCTGAGCGAGGTGGCCAAAAATGACGGCCGTAGGTGGCGGCGTTTTCTCGGAAATCACGCCACAGCGAGCCAAAAGCGGTCAAGATCAGACTTTTAGTAATATAGATATCCGATTTTGGGGTTTGATATATTGATTTGTGAATTCTGTAAGAGTGAATTTCCGTAACCTAAACAGCCATAATGTGGGGCTGCTTGTGTTACGTACTGAAGTCAAAGTAGGTGGTTCAGAATTAATCTGGCACAAAACTATCCTTGAAAATAGTTGGGTTTGTTTGTGGAAAATTGCATAATGATAAAATGTCAAACTTATCCTTGTTAGTGTAGAAATGAAACCAGTAAATATACAATGTATTCCCACTTGACACCCTCAATTATTAATAGCCTTCAAACTGCAAAGCAAACTCACAAGTTTCGATTTGATGATGAGACAGATGGGTATAATGATAGCAATCAGTGTAAACTCCAGAAAGTGCATGATTTTGAGTCAAATTTTTAACTTTGTGGAGGCTGGGTCCCCTTTTCAAACTACACGCTCTGAAAATAACAGCTTCGATATCACTAACCACCTACTAATGCTGGTTTGGTAAGTGATAAGTGAAGGGTATGGCCTTAAAATCATAAACACGTGAATTAGAATAGGGATCTGGAAATGTTTTCCTGTGGTTTGGTGCATGGCAAACTGCATCATGGCAGACACGTGATTAGTAAAATTTAACACTGAAGCATATCATTTAACAAAACATAGAATTCAATTTGATAACACCAATCGACCTCAAAACATATCAGCTAAGCAATATTTCATTATTCATGAACATAACAAGCCATTAAAACACCAGGATCACAATAATCCAGTTCACTCAATGCCTCCAATGCATTTGGTAACTTCCAGATCTGATCAGCTTTGATCACCAAACACAAAAAGGCTGTGCAAACATTGAAACAAATACATTTTTGGATTATGATTTTCACAAAAGCTTGAAAAGGAGGAATTATTTACAAAGATGCATTGATTAAATTATACTTATACTGCCCATGGTAATAAGATGTAGAAATGTGATATTGAGCAAGTGAGTTGCAGCTCAAAATGTTAAACCGAAGATCAAATTTAAATGGCATTTACATATAAATTCGTGTGCAATACATTTAAAACTGTGATTAGGCAATCTCAGTGCTTCCAGTTCATCCCTCTTGCCTGTTTGATTTTAATTTTTCCCTTCAGTGGGTTAGGCCCCAACATTTAATCCTTTCTTCTTCTTCTTGCGTTTGAGGCAGCAGAGGTTATATAACGCCGTCCAGGCGCTGTAGCCAATTCAATGTGCTGTTGTCGAGGGCCGTGAGGTCTACCCCTACACCAGGGGGGTGGAGGACAGCGCAGTTGAAAATGCCGTGCTGCTGCGTCTGCTCCACACACGCAGGCTGCTGATGGACGCAGCCCCCAGCGATGCATGTTGGTGTTGAACCAGCCGACCCCTGTACGGAGCCGGTTCAGGGCGACCCACTCTTTGTGGGGCAGTTGTGAGCCATTGGAGCTGTGGTGTTCGGTGCAACAGTGAATTGTTGAGGTCGTGAAGTCTGTTCCCAGCTGGTTCTCCATGCTCCTAGTGTGTTGAAACCGGAGCCACAGAGGGTCACTGCGTGACGGGAGAAGAGGCGACAAGATGACAGGCGTTGAGGTCCCAGTTGCTGTGAGTCCTGGGCAAGGTGGTGCAACGGATTGTGCCTTACACACCAGCCTGTGGGTGAAGTACTGTCTGTGAAGCTTGGCGGGTGCGATACCTGCGGCAGAAGATCCGTCGGAGTAGGACGTAGGCAGCCGGTGATGATCCGCATGGTGTCGTTGAGGATGGCGTCTAGCTTGTTAGTATGAGCGCTGCGGCATCATGCTGGGCGGCGTACTCGGCTGCGCTGTACACGAGTGCAAGAGCACTGGTTCGGAGAGTAGATGTCTGGGCGCCCCATGACGATCCAGCCAAGCAACGTAGGAGGTTGTTCCGCGCCGAGACTTTAGCACGGAGAGCTTCAAGGTGTTGCTTGTAGGTCAGCTGCCAATCTAGTTTCATCCCGGGGAATGTAGGAAATGGGTTATAGGGTAGGGGTGATCCATTGAGGGTGACGGTTAGCTGGCGTTGAGCTTCCTTGTTGTTCAGGTGAAAGGCCGTTGTGGTGGTTTTTGCCTCCACGTTTGACCAACTCCTGTCCGAGTGCAGTAGGGCCAGGTCATCTGCATATCCATACTGGTGCGAGGTCATGCATGGCAGATCGCTGATATAGAGATTAAAGTGCATGGGGGCCAGCACCGAGCCTTGGGGGACTCTGTTTCTTACGGTCTTGAGAACAAAACTTCAGTTGGCAAGGAACCGCATTAAATGGCCATCTGGAATGTTGCGGAGGAGCTTCAAGATCAGGCCCTGGTGCCACTCTGTATCGTAGGTGGAGATGAGGCCCGCCTTGTGACCCTTTTCGAATCTGTCTTTCTATAAACCTGTCTTTTATTTCTTATTTTAAGTTCATTGACCAAGCTCAAGGTTATCTGTCCTGGTACATCAAAAACTATTATGGTTGATGTTGGAAATTTTAAATAAAAACAGAACGTGGTGCAAATACTGTCAATGCTACAGGTCAATGCCGCTTAATCAGAACTAGAAAAATTAGAAATTAAAGATGTACTAAAATGCAGAAAAAAAGGAGAATGATGAAAAACACAGAGGAATGTTTACATGTTTCGATTTACACCTCCTTTAAGTGGCATTGACTTCTTATTCCCTTACCACTATCAATTATGTCACCCAAACACCTCTGGCCTCTCTACTGTCACGGACTTTCCCCACGTATTTGTTTCACTCCTCTCTGTCACCGCAACTTGAAACTTATTTAATTACAAAGTATTCCCAGATCTGCTGAAAAGTCAATGGCCTAGACAGCTAACTACCTGTCTCACCATAGTTGCCGATTGTCCTGCTGAATATTCCAGCACCTCCCTTCTTTGTTGTCATAGATTATGCTACCTGAAGTCAGACATTGTTTGATGGTCCTTGTGAAACATGCATTACATTCAGGGTGCTTTATAATATAAATTGTGGTCTCCACTTTTATTCTTATAAAGATCAGCAGGATTTTTTGGAAAAAAAATCTCTAGGTGAGTCAACCTCTGTCTGAAGAAGGGTTTCGGCCCGAAACATTGCCTATTTCCTTCGCTCCATAGATGCTGCTGCACCTGCTGAGTTTCTCCAGCATTTTTGTGTACCTTGTGTGAATCAATGATCTGAAATGAATTTATCCGACTGCATTTGTCTCTATGCACTGGATTTTATTGTAGTCATATGCTTCAAACTTTCGAAGATGTGAAATTCTGTGCGAGAAATCCTATTATTCTGTAGTAACTTTCACAGCAACAGCTGCTCTATTAACATGTTATTTCCAGATTTTCAAACAATCAAGAATAAGCTGGTGTGATTTTTTTGTGTGTGCATAAACTCAGTTTCAGCTGCACTGTTTAAAGAAACAGTGCAAATATGACATTTCATGGGTTCTGGAATTGGGCGCACAGCAATCAACATGCCAAAAACGGATTGCAAAGGAGCCAAGATTGACTCTTGATTCAGTGACACCTCACTTGAAGTCATGCTGTGTGCTATCAGAGGCTACAGAAACATTATATACCCTGCTGAGAAAGAAGCTTGCTAATTAAAGCAAGAAGCCTGTTCCAAGAAGTAACAGAGAGAAACAGAGTTTGCATGAGTTAGCAGGGTTTAAAATAACAACATTTAAAATACCAAAGACACAAAGCGCTGGAGTAACTCAGCGGGTCAGGCAGCATCTCTGTAGCATAAAGGATAGGTGACGTTTTTGGGTCGGGACCCTTCCTCAGTCTAAGTTACTCCAGCACTTTGTGTCTATCTTTGGTATAAACCAGCATCTGCAGTTCTTTGTTTCAACTTTTAAACTATCTTTGGAGAGGTACATGGAATAGACAGGTATTGAGAGATGGGCCAAATGAGGGTAAATGAGACACGCTTAAATGGGGCACCTTGTTGGCTGAGTTACACTGAAGGATCTATTTCCATGCTGTATGGCTCTCTGTAGACACAAGAAAATGCAGATGATGGTTTACAGAAAAAGCCACAGTGCTGGAGTAACTCAGCAGGTCAACTCTGGACAACATGGATGTTTCAGGTCAGTACTCTTCTTCAGACCGGAGAAGGGTCTCAACACAAAACGTATGTCTCTACTTATAGCTTTATGTCGGATTGATGATCTTGGTATGACTGATGAGTCAGTTTCTGCCTCCACAGATGCTGGCTGATCTTGTCTGTTTCTTTTGTTTCTATGACTAATTTTCAGCATAAGCATTATTTCACTTTAGCATGTTTCGGGCAACCTCCTGCTTATTGTGCTGAAGCTCAGGCTCCTCATTTGAGTCGCAGTGTACTGGAGAACATAAGCAGTACCCACATTGATATGTACATATTGTACATCGTTTACTTCATGTGAGATTCTTGAAGGCAGGAATTTCATTGGATCCTGGTCTAAATAACAATAAACTAATTTGTAATCTGTCTAATCTGAAATCTGTTCCAGGTGAGGCAGAGGTTCACCTGCACCTCTTCCAACCTCATCTATTGCATCCGCTGTTCCAGGTGTCAACTGCTCTACATCGGTGAGGCCAAGCGCAGGCTTGGTGATCGCTTCGCCCAATACCTCCGCTCTGTTCGCGATAACCAACCTGGTCTCACGGTGGCTCAACATTTCAACTCCCCCTCCCATTCTAAATCGGACCTTTCTGTCCTGGGCCCCCTCCATGGCCAGAGTGACTCACCGCAAATTGGAGGAGCAGTACCTCATATTTCGCTTGGGTAATTTACACCCCAGCAGTATGAAAATTGACTTCTCCAATTTCAGACTAGTCCTTGCTTTCTCCCTCCTTCCCCTCCCCTTCCCAGCTCTCCCACAGCCTACAGTCTCCGCCTCTTCCTTTCTTTTTCCCATTCCCCCCCCATATCAGTCTGAAGAAGGGTCTCGATCCAAAACGTCGCCTATTCCTTCGCTCCATAGATGCTGCCTCACCCGCTGAGTTTCTCCAACATTTTTGTCTACCTGTAATCTGTCTTTTACCTTGCTTGCAGTGACAAATTCCAGGAAACTATGCAAACTGAGGTAAAGTTTGAAGCAGCTGTTAAATTTCCTCATTATTAGCTATTGAAATATTGAAATTGGCAGTTCCACTCTCTTGTGGGGATTGCCGACTAATTCTCAGGTTAAATGCAGAAGTGGGTGGATTGGAGACTGCTTCCCAAAACTTTCAAACGGACCTGTTTTAATTTCTCTTATAGACGAATTATTAAGTGTCAGCCTTGGCTCGGCGGTCTTTTGTTATAGCCTTGCTTTGTTTAACCACGAATGATTTCTTCTGTTTAAATATTGACCTGTCAATTGATAACTGGCTTTCTTTTTAAAAAAAAGAACATTCTTGTTTTGCATGCTAATTGAAATGGTTGGCAGTTCAAGTCAGAAGGCTGCTTTCAGTTGTTCTGGAACATTTCCCATAATTGCTGAACAAACCATCGAACAATTTAAATAACACAGGCCAAAGCAGGACTAAAAATATTAAAAAGAAAAACAAAATGTCACATGACTTCCAAAGCAATGTATCTGGGTGTAATAAGAAATATAAAATTGTCTTTGGGCAAGTGTGCAAGAAATTGACTTGTAGTGCATTTGTATTTTTGGACAATGTGCACATTGTTGATATGAGGGAGTTAGGTTGGATCATGTGACCATCCAACCCTTGAAAATCATTCCAAAATGCAGGATTAATAATTGGTCTCTTGAATCATAACTTGATCATAACTTTTTTCAATACTTTGGGAACCTGCTTTTCTAGGTGTATGATACTATGGAATACATCTTTGTTCACTTACTAGTTCATGTCTGGTCTCCCTCACCACCCAGCTTACTCATGGTAGATCAGTTTGACATCTAGGCCAGTCAATGATTGGGTCATCCTGCTCGAGTAGTGCAGCCAGAGATCCTGTTAAAGGCTCAAAGGTCAACTAAAATCAAGCCTCATATCTGTCCTGGGCATTATTGGACAGTGCTGCTGACTGATCAGCAATTTCTCCTCACAATGTGCTCTTAACACAGCACAAAGTTACTGATGGACAACGTGGGAAGACAAAAATGCTGGAGAAACTCAGTTGGTGAGGCAGCAACTGTGGAGGGAAGGAATAGGTGACGTTTCGGGTCGAGACTGATGGGGGGGGGGGGGGGAGGAATGAAAGGAAGAGGCGGAGACAGTAGGCTTGTGGGAGAGCTGGGAAGGGGGAATGGAAGGAGGGAGAAAGCAAGGACTATTTGGAGTGAGTATGTAATGATGGAAATGAAACCAAATAGCCATCGACTTTTGTGATGTATTTCTTTTAAAACAAGATTTGGAAATGGAATGACTTCTGATGTCATCATGGTGTGATGTAGTGATGGGCAAGCCACAGTAGTTTAGTTTAGCACAGAATAGCAGGAGACCAATCAGTCTACACTCATGATTTTCTGGAATAATGTATTGGGTTTGCCACTTCCCTCAAATATTTATCCAAAACTCTTTCGAACACAACTATAGAATCTGTATTGATTGTATCGCCCCATTAAGCACGGCAATTCAGACGTAAAGGACACGTGGTGCAAGAAGTGTTTCTCCTGATCCCTCTGTGCTTGCTGCCATTCACCATAAATCTGTGACATCTGGTTATTGACCTTTAATCACTTTCTAGGTCTAAATCCTTCATGATTTTACACACTATTATCAGATTGGCTTGGGTTTCTCTGCTCGGAGGAGAATAAGCTTAGATTCTCTAATCCTTCCAGGCATCGGTAATCCATTTTTCCTGGTACATTTATATTGGTACATTTGCAATCTTGCCAAACCCTTCCCAAGGTATGGAGTCCAGAATTGAAAATAATATTTCAGCAAAGGCAATCTTGTGTTTATTACACAAGTTTAGAATAACTTTCCTGCCTTTATTGAGCCTGTTTAGAAAAGCCAGAATCCTTTAAGCTTTACCAAATGTTGTGCCAATCTGTTCTGCCTCTGTCAAAGATTTGTGTACAAACACTGAGTTCCTTCCTTGCACCCACCCCTGTTTAAAAGTCCTTAGATTAACTTAAATTATCGCCTCATTCTTCGTTCTGAAATGTATCACCTTGCACTTTTCTACATTGAATTTGAAATAAAGTGCACAGCTAGTTCATATCTACTTGAGAGAATCTCTGACAAGGGGCAAAAACTCAAAGCGCCAGATATTTAAATATGAGGTAGGTATGAATTTATTTTTTCAGAGGTTGGTGAATTTCCCTAACTCAGTCAGTGATGGAAGCTGCAACCTCAGAAGTATTTAAAGTGGTTGGCAGATGATAGATATGAGTAAGAGAGGAATATGGAGCAATGACGAAGCTAAGGAGCAGGCCAATATAGATCAGCCACAATTTGGTGCGCTTGAATTTTAATGCCGACTTCATCAATGTTCATTGTTACATTTCCCAGTCCCTGTTATTTATATTTGGAGACACAGTGCCACAGCTGGTGGAACTACAGCCTTGCAACGCCGCAGACACAGATTCCATCCTGATCTTGGATGTTAACTGTGTGGAGTTTGCACCTTTCCCCCATACAAGCTTGGGGACAGGCCCTTTTCAGGCCAATTAATCCATGCTGACCAAGATGCCCCATCTAAGCTAGTCCCATTAGCCCATATTTGACCCATATCCCTCTAAACCTTTCCTATCCATGTACTGTACATGCCCATATTTGTTGTTATCGTACCTGCCTCAACTTTCTCCCCCGGCAGCTCATTCCATATGCCCACCACCCTCCAAGCAAAACATTTGTCCCTCAGGTTCCTGTTAAATCTTTCCCCTCGCACCTTAAAACCTATTTCCACTGGTTCTTGATTCCTTTGCCCTGGGTAAAAGACTCTGCACATTCACCCTATCAATCCCCCTCATGATTTTATGCACCATATAAGATCACCCCTCAGCCTCCTGCATTCCAAGGAATAAAATCCTAGCTTGTTCTATCTCTCCCTGTAGCTCAGGCCTTTGTGTCCTGGCAACATCCTCGTAAATCTTCTCTGCAGTTTCCAGTTTAATATCATCCCTCCAATAGCAGGATGATCAAAACTGAACACAATACCTCAAATACAGCCTTATCAACGACTTTTACAACCATGACAAAACATCCCAACTTCTACACTCAGTACCCTGACAGATGAAGGCCAATGTGCCATATATCTTCTTTACCACCCTCTGATGCCATTTTCAAGGAACTGTGTACCTGTATTCCTACTGCTCTACACCACTCCCAGGGCCCTACCTTTCCCTGTGAAGGTCCTGCCATGGTTTGACTTCCCAAAATGAAACACCTCACACTTATCTGCATTAAATACCATTAGCCATTCGTTAGCCCTCCTGTCCAGTTGATCAAGATCCTGCTGTAATTTTTAAGAACCATCTTCACTATCTATGATGCCACCTACTTTAATGTATTCTCTGCTCCCACATCCCAAAGACATGTGGGTTTGTACATTAATTGGCCTCTGTTAATTGCCCCAATGTGTCGTCTCTGTTGTGGCTATCCCTCGAGGTCAAGGATGATGGCCTACGTTGTTGTTTTTACGTTCTGTTGTTTTTACGGACTCTCAGGTGGCTTATGAGTCCAATCCTGGCTTTGAAAGTTCTTCGGCATTCAGGACAGGTAATTCCAGATGGCAGATCAGGCTTTGGTTGTCGTTGCCTCTCTTTTCGTTTTCTTCTCTTTTCTTCTAATTCTGTGCATCTCTTGGCTTCGAAGGTCGCTGTTCCTTCTTGGATGATGGTTTGTTAGAGTTTCCTGTCCTTGGCATTGGTTTCCCAATTGTCGATGTCGATTGCACATTTCTTCATGCTGGCTTTTAAGGCGTCTTTGAATCTCTTCTTTTGTCCACCTCATTTCCGTTTGCCTTCTTTAAGCTGGAAGTAGAAGGTTTGCTTTGTTAGATGCTCGTCTTCCATCCGAACATGACCGACCCATCTTAGTTGGTTCTTGATGACGAAGGCTTCGATGCTAGATGTTTTCGCTTCATTCAGCACGCTGACGTTGGTTCTTCTCTCTTCTCAGATGATATATAGGCTTCTTCGAAGACATCATTGATGGCACTTTTCAAGTGTTTTCAGATGGCGTCGGTATGTTGTCCAGGCTTCTGATGCATACAGGAGCGTTGGAATCACCACTGCCTTGTACACTAACATTTTGGTGTCTGTTCGGAGGTCACGATTTTGAAAGACTCTCGTTCGAAGACGTCCAACAGCTGTTCCAGCACACTTAAGACAATGTTGGATCTCGTCATCAAAGTCGACATTGGAGGAGAGGTGACTTCTAAGGTACGGAAAGTGATCCACAGGGTTGTTTCACCAAGTTGAATTGACGGTTCTTTCTGATTTGTGTCAGTTGGTGATGATTGGTAGATAACCTGAGTCTTCTTGGAGTTGATGCTAAGTCCAAGTTCCGTGTATGTATTGTTGAAGGCAGTCGGGATCTGTTGCAGATGATTTTCTGAGAGAGCTGCAACACATTTGTCGTCTGCGTATTGTAACTCAATGAGGGATCTCATAGATGTCTTAGTTTTGGACTTGAGACGAGCAAGATTGAAAAGTCTGCCATCTGTTCTGTAGACGATTTCGATTCCAGGGGGTAGGTCATCCTGGATGGTTGTCACAATGAAGATGGTGAACAGTGTTGGGGCAATCACGCGTCCCTGTTTCACTCCTGATCTGACTTGAAACAGCTCACAGTTGCTGTTGCTGGCCATGACTGTGGCAAGCATGTCATCGTGGAGGAATCTCAGGATTCAAATATACTTTTCAGGACATCCAAAGGTGGATAGGATGTCCCATAAGAGTTCCCTTGATACCGAGTCGAAGGCCTTAGTGAGGTCGATGAATGCCATGTACAAAGGTTGAAGTTGTTCACACCATTTTTCTTGTAGTTGACGCATTGTGAAGATCATGTCGGCTGTTCCACGTGATGGTCTAAAACCGGCTTGTGTCTCTGGAAGGATCTTCTCAGGTAAAGGCTTGAGTCGGTTGTTCATATTGCGGGCGATGACGTTGCCTGCTGTTGCTAACAGGGAAATTCCACGATAGTTCCCGCAGTTGGATTGATCGCCTTTCCTTTTGTAGATGGTAACGATTGCTGAGTCTCTAAAATCTCTTGGTATGTCTTCATTTATCCAGATCTTGATGAGAAGTTGATGCAGATGGAGCAGGTTACCTCCAATTTTGTAGACCTCGGCTGGTATTCCGTCGAGTCCAGCTGCCTTGGTGTTTTTCAAGGTTTTGATGGCTTCCTTGACTTCTTCAAGTGATGGTAATCTGCTTAGGGAGTCGTCAACAGGCTGCTTTGGAATGTTTAAGAAGGAACTGCAGATGCTGGTACACAAAAAACCTGGAGAAACTTAGCGGGTGCAACAGCATCTATGGAGCGAAGGAAATAGGCAACGTTTCGGCCCGAAACGTTGCCTATTTCCTTCGCTCCATAGATGCTTTGGAACGTTGTTGATCACTTTCCTGTCAAATGAGGCAGTTTGATTTAGAAGATCTTCAAAGTGCTCCCTCCATCTAGAATTGATGTCAGCATTGCTCTTCAGGATGGTTGACCCATCTTTGCTTTTGAGAGGGGCTTGACCGTGAGTGGATGGACTAAAAATGGCTTTGGTGGCGTTGAAAAAGCCTCGAGTGTCGTTGGTGTCTGCTAGTTGTTGGATTTCCTGAGCTTTCTCCCTCCACCATTTGTTTTTCACGTTTCGAGTGCTCTTCTGGACTGCAGCCTTGCATTCCTGATAGCAGTTCCTTTTGGTAGCCGACTGTTGGCCATTTTGTAAGGTGGTGAAAGTTGTTATCTTTTAATCGATGAGTTGTTGGAGTTGTTTGTGAGAAATGTGTACATGAGAAAGTAGGATAATGTGGCGGCAGCCTAAACAGGGCCACTCATGCTCGAACCCTCGTCAGGAGATACGAGGGCGGGCACGTGACATCATGGGCTAGAGGGAGTGTCCTGATACTAAAGCTCTCTCACCACGAGACCTTGGAGACAACTGGCAGCTGAGCACGAGGGAACAACCTCGCTCAGCTGCAACAACATTGTATTATAGTTAGCGCACCAACTACCACCGAATAAATGATTCTTTAAACCGGCCTGACGAGTCATCTTTATTCACCACGTATGGTGCCGCTACAATAACATAGTTTTGTTTACTTTATTATTGTTATGTGTTCCAAGGTACAGTGAAAGGCCCTTGTTTGCCTGCTATCCAGTCGAAAAAAATACTATACGTGATTACAATCAAGCCATCCATACCATACAGATAAAGGGTACAGCATTTAGTGCAAGATAAAGTCTGATTAGAGATGATCCAAAGGTCTCCAATGAGGTAGATGGGAGGTCAGGACCACACTCTAGCTGATGAAAGGACTGTTGCCTGATAACAGCTGGCAAACGTCTGTATCTCTTGCCTGATGGGGAGAGAGAAGTGGGAGTGACCTGGGTGAGATTGGTCCTTGATTATGTTAGTCTTAGAACTAGTGTGAACGGGTGATTGATAGTCAGTGTGGACACTGCGACAAGATATAAATAGTGTGAGAGTGTACATAATAACTTGGCAACTTCCGAGTTTTGATGGGAAGAATCTAACAGTAGACATTTATCCAGCATTATAAATTACGCAGCATGGAAACAGGCCCTGCGACCCAACTCATCCATGCCCATCATGGTACCTACATGAGCTGATATCATTTGGCTGCGTTTGGTCCATCATATAACTATTAAAACTCTGATGTTGGATGTACGTTTATTTGGATGTTTGTCAGTCACATCTCCTCCAAAGCCCGATGCGGTAACGGAGACATTTTTACATATTCCGGTAGAGATTTACCTCATGATTTCAAAAATCCACTCATCTGAAAATATGGTTAATTATTTCCCAAGTTTTTTACTAAAATTGTTTTAAAATCTAACTGCTGAAGCCAGCTGCATTTACTTCTTCAAGTTCAACAACATGGTGGCGGTCGTTATTGCAGCACGGCCGTGGACAAGCGCAGTTGAAAGGTCGCCGTCGCGCCCGTCACAGGGGACAACCTCCTCTCAGTCGCCCCTGCCCGATCGTCTGTCACGCTAGTGAGTACGTTTACTCTTGCGGAAGCCACGAATGGCAGGCCATCCGCTGTTTTTCACCGTCCTCAGAGCACTGCGGGCCTCGCTCTGGTCAACGACGCCCGCAGCCTAGCTCGGGCCTGGTGCTTGATAGAGAGGCTTGTGCTCTACGACTTGGGTAGCTGCTGCCTCTGCCCCCTCCCCGAGGCAGAGAAAGAGAGAGAGGGGGGAAGGGGGGTGAGAGGGGGGGGGGGGGGGGGGGGGGGGAGAGGCTGGTAGAGGGAGGAGGGGAAAGAGGGTGTGGTGGAGGGAGAAAGAGGGGGGGGTTGAGAGGGGGAAGGAGAAGGGGGAATGGAGAGGGGGAGGGCCCTTCCTCTCTGTCCCCCTCCCTCTCTTCCCCCCCCCTCCTCTCTGCCCCTCCCTCCATCTCTGCCCCTCCCTCTCTCTCTGCCCCCCTCCCTCTCTAGGGAACCCGCGACTTCCCTCTCTCTAGGGAATACCCCACTTCCCCTCTCTCCCCCAATCCCCTTCTTTCCTACCCTCCTCTCTCTCCCCTCTTCCCCCCCTCCCCCCTCCACATCCACCTCCCCCCGTGTGTTTGGTGGTGGTTAGTGTGTGTGTGACGCCGCAGCCCACCCCCCCCCCCCCCCCCCCCACAGCCGCGCGTTTAGGGGACGGGACCCCCCCCTTGGTCTAGTATCCTCTAAAGCTTTCCTATCCATGTACCAGTCTGAATGTTTTTTAAATGTTGCAAATTTACCCACATCTAGAACTTCCCCAGGTCATGTGCAACTCATTCTATATAGCCACCACACGTTGTCTCCTACCCTGGAGAAAAGAATGTGACCATTCATCTTATCTATGTCCTTCGTGATTTTATAAAGCTTTATACAGGGGTCAGCCTCTTGTGCTCCAGGGAAAACAGTCCCAGCAAATCCTGTTTCATCATATAACCTATGTACCACAATCCCTGCAATATCCTTGTGAAACCTTTATGAAACAGCTCTATCTGAATCACATCCTTCCTAGTCTGGCACCAAAACTGTACACAGTAAAAACTCCTGTGCAGTCTCACCAATGTCTTGTGTATCTGTAATTTGATGTCCTAACTCTGCTACTCAATGTCCTGACCAATGAAGGCAAGCATGCCATATGCCTCCTTCATCACCTGTGTTGCCGCTTTCAGGGAACTACATACTTGTATCCTTTGGTCTGTAGGCGGTCGGTCGGTGGGGGCGCTGCAAGCCGGCGCCCTGTCAGCAGCGTGTCTGTTTTTCCCCCAACTTTTTTTGTTTTTTTAGTATGTTTTAAAGTGTGTTTTTGATGTTTCTTTGTGTGTCTTGTGTGGGGGGTGGTGTGGGGGGTGAGGGGGAAACCGCTTTGGTCGCCTCCTCCACGGAGCGGCGACTTTTTCCAGGTCGCCTCCCCCGTGGCCTAACGAGGATCGGCGCGACCTTTCCCGGAGACGCGACTGGGGCTTCAGCGGCGTGGAGCGGGCGAGCCCTCGCTGGGGCTCGCCGGAGGGGAGCGCTCCGTTTCGCTGGCCCGCGGCAGCCGGCAGCCTGAAGCCGCGGTCTGCAGAGCTCCAGCTGGCACGGCGTCTACAGCCCGGGATCCCTCGTGGGGGACCCGTGGGAAGAAGAAGCTCCGAATGCCGGCCCGCGGCCAACTTCTACCGCGGACCCGGCGTGGACTTAACATCACTCCTGGAGGGGAGCTTCGACCGCCGGCCCTGCGGTCTGCGGTGCTTCTGGCTGCGGCGCGGCGGGGACTTTAAATCTTCGACTGCCGGCCTGCGGCCTACACCTTCCTGAAGTCGCGGTCTCCGGTGGGGAAGAGCCGACTATGGACTGGCTCTGGACTCTGGTCCCGGCCACGGGGGGAAATGGAGGAGGACTGGCCAATTTTTGTGCCTTCCACCACAGTGATGAATGCTGTGGTGGATGTTTGTGTTAAATTTTTATTGTGTATTGTGTGTTCTTTCTCATTGTATCACTGCTGACATATTCATTTCACTTGCACTTTATGTGCAATTTGACAAATAAATCCGTATTGTATTGTATTCTCACCGGGGCCCTGACATTCACTATATAAATCCTGCTCTGGTTTAGGTTCCCAAAATGCATCACCTTGCACTTGTCTGAGTTCAATTCCATCTGCCATTCCTTTGCCCAATTTCCCAGTTGATCTAGATCCTGATGCAACCTTAAAGAACCTTCTTCACTGTCCACTAACCACCAATTTAGCTTACTTATCATGCCACCTACAGCCCAAGCTTCTCCAATGACTACAGACGGTGGCACTGACTTCACACATCCTGAAGTCCCTGGAGAGGCTGGTGCTCACTCACCTGCGACCCCTGGTTAAACCCTACCTGGACCCCCTGCAGTTCACTTACCAAACAAAGATGGGGGTTGAGGACGCCATCATCCACCTGATCCATTGTTCCTATGCTCACCTCAATAAGCCACGAAGCATTGTGAGTCATGTTTTTTGTCTTCTAAAACATTTGCTTTTAATACCTTCCAGCCTGCACTGCTAGGGAACAAACTGTCAAAGATGCGGGTGGATGCTCCAATGGTGTCCTGGATCACCAACTACCTGACTGGGCAACCACAACATGTCAGGCTACAGAACTGTGTTTCAGACATGGTAGTGAGCAACACAGGGGCCCCACGGGACCGTCCTCTCTCCCTTCCTGTTCATCATCTACACCTCGGACTTCAGATACAACTCAGACTCCTGTCACCTGCAGAAGTTTTCAAATGACTCTGCAATTATGGGCTGCATTGGTGAGGGGAGGGAAGGTGAATACAGAGGTGTAGTCAATGACTTTGTTGATTGGTGTGGGCTGAAGGACCTGCAGTTCAACACCGACAAGACTAAGGAGTTAGGAGGAGGGGAACACCCCTGTCCGGTCTCCATCAATGGTATGGAAGGGCAGCTTACCAGAGAGTACAAATACCTTGGAGTTTACCTGGTCCAGGAACGCTGAGGTCCTGTACAAGAAGGGACAGAACAGGCTGTACTTGTTGAGAAGGCTCCGCTCCTTCAACGTCTGCCGTAAGATGCTGCAGATGTTCTACCAATCGGTGGTAGCCAGTGCTATCTTCGACGCTGCCGTGTGCCTGGGGCAGCAGAGAGAAGGCCGCGGACGCCAGTAGGATCAACAAACTCATCAGGAAGGCTGGCTCCGTCCTGGGGGTGGAGTTGGATTCATGGGACCTGGTCTTGGAGGGGAGGATGCTCCTCAAACTGTGGAGCATCTTGGACAATACAGCTCACCCCTTCCATGACACACTGGTCAATCTGAGGAGTACCTTCAGCACCAGACTGGATCCACAAAGATGCAGGACAGAACGCCATAGATCCTTCTTCCCTGTGGCTATCAAACTGTACAACTCCTCCCCCTTCTGTCGTGGGGTAGACTGACCCCCCCCCCCCCCCCAATCTTTGCACATCCCCAACCCTTTCCATTCGTCACATCAACATTATGCTTCATGTATTTTGTGTTTTACGACTGTTGCCAGATCAATTTCCGTCCTGGGATAAATAAAGTTCTATCATAATGTATCGTACGTTATCATGCAACTGAACCATCCTATCAATAACTAGAGAGCAGTCCTGAGCTACTATCTACCTTATAGGAGGCCTTGGGACTCTCTTTAATCGCACTTTACTGGTCTTTATCTTGCACTAAACATTATTCCCTTTATCATGTGTCTGTACACTGTGGACGGCTCGATTGTAATCTTTCTGCTGGCTGGTTAGCATGCAAAAAAGAAGCTTTTCACTGTACCTGTGACAAGAAACAAAACATTTTTGTCCAAATTATTTATATAAATCTAATATTAATTCTTTGAGCATGCCTCTGGTCACAGACCTCCAATCTGAAAAACAACCCTCCATTGCTACCCTCTAACGCTTTCCATCAAGCCAATTTTGAATCCAATGTACTAACTCACCCTGGATCCCATGTGATTAACCTTCTGAACTAGTCGACCATCTGACTTTGCGAAAGTCCATATAAACAATGTCCTCCACCGTGTTGAAGAAATGGAGAATGTAATTAAGCAAAGTACAGAGGAATCTGTTGGTTTACCTGCAAAAGATTCTCGATCAGGTGCAGAAAGTCGTTAGGAAGGTAAGTGACATATTGCCCTTTATTGCAAGAGACTTGGAGTTTAACACTAGATAAGTATTGTTGCGATTATACAGGGTGCAGGTGAGGCCACGCCTGGAGTACTGTGCACATCGTTGGTACCTTTATTTATGTTTGGCTATATTGGCATTGGATGCAGCCTAAAAGAGATACACTGAGCTAAATCCTGGGTTGAAAGGATTGATCGATATAAGCAGCAAAGAAAATTGATCTATATTCTTTGGAGTTTAGAAAAATGAGGGATGATCTTTGAGAAACTTGCACGATCCTAAGGGGGCATAATTGGGTAGATGTTGAGCTATTTCCACCTATGAAATGGGGGAAGATTTGGGCAAGATTGGGCAAGTCATTTACATCCGAGGTGTATTTCATTATAGGGAAAGTGGATACAATTTTTAAAGATCAGGCTAATTAAGTGGTTTGAGGAATTGGCACAGAAGAGATGAGATTGGGAAAGATCAGCCATAGTGACGGTGAATGGCGTGGCAAGCTTGTGGGGTGAAGAGCCTTGCTCTTCTATTTTGTCTTGTTATGTCCTTATTGTTTCTATAATCTTTTAACTTCAAAATTATGCCTTGCATCTCAAATACAGTCATTTATATATATCAAAAGAACATACCAAACCCTGAGGAACTCAGTTATGTACCATCCATCAGCCACAAAATAACAGCCAGAAACTACATTTTCCTTCTGCAATTATCATCGTATCCCATTGGCTTCAATGATATTAAATACCCAAATCCAGCACCTTTATTTAATGCTTACTCAAACCTTTGCTCGCTCACGTACACATACGCAATTTTTTCTCTCTGTACATTTAACAAATAACATATGTTAACTTCGGAAAACTCTCAAGTTGGTCACATATACTTTTTTTTAAAGAAATCAATGCTGACTTTCCTTTGTTAGTCTATCCATGTGGCTGTTCCAAATAAATAAAATAGGTTCGCCTCTTACTTTGAAAACAAAATTGGGAGGTTTGGAAGATTCTGAACCATAATTAAGTAATTTGTCTTATATCTCTTACATAAGCAACCCATTTGAATTGGAGGACCTATCTGGATTAGGGATGTTGCTAACTTTCCTATTACATTCCTTTGATTTATTGTTACACATTTAGGACATGGAAATCTAATGACCACAGCTTTGGCAAAAACCCCGTTCATAATATACATTTTTAACGTTGTCAGGTTATTTTGGGGTAGTTGCAATTTTTTTCGATTACATAATACCAAACTGGCATCATACAAAGTCATTAAAGCTGTCATTACATTGCAACATAATAATCTTTATTTAAAATTAACACCATGTATCAAGAAACAAACAATTTCAGCTTGATTTTTCAGAGTAAATTGAGAGCTCACAATCAATTGCATTCATATTGTACTATTAGCAATAACATATTTATTACAGACCCATGAGATTTTTACAAATCCTTTAATGAACATTCCTAGGCACATGTGGAACCGCATAAAAAAACAAAAAAGAATTTCCTAAATGTAATGTGTCAGCTGCATATTTTTAGTACCCAATACTTTTCTTGGTCATTTGTGAGAAATTGCATTGCGTAGTTTCATGGTGGAATATAGTCAGACATTTTTTGTTGCAATGGCTCTTTGGAAATTATTGAAATACATCATGCACCATTTTCATCTCGACAAAGCCTTTTGGAAGTACATGGGTGTAAAGTTGTTTCTAGAGGTGTTATATTAAAATTCGTAAGTCAAAGCATGCTGGGGTTAATACAATATGAATCTAAATTGAGACTGAATAAACAAAGAAATCCAGCATGTGAATTGTGAGATGATAATTTCTTATTGAATGACATTGTTGGTTATTAGCTTTTCATCCCAATGTTAAAGCCTAAAGTTAATTATATTTTCATTCTGGCAGTGTGTTTTACAAACTACATACAGTAGAGGACAGAAGACTGTTCGCACAGTTACCCAGTGTTTTTCTTGCAAAACTAGTAACTAGTCAAAGAATCTAAACCACAATACTTCTTGTGCCACTGAAATTGAGAAAATTCAATGACCTTTTATTTTTACAGTGTCACAAATAAACTGATGCTATCATTGGTAAAAGATTTTCGATTGAACTAATGAAAACAGGGATGAAGACAGTACTGTTAAGCAAATTGTGTTATGAATGGAATAACAAACAAACTAATGAATTAATAAATCAGAATTGCTTAAGGGTATAATCTATAACAGTCACAACATAAATGAGTCTGAAGGGTCCTGACCTGAAACGTCACCTATCCATGTTCTCCAGAGATGCTGCCTGACCTGCTGCGATACTCCTGCACTTTTGTGTTAACCATGCATCTGTAGTTATGTTTCCACACAATATAAATATGTGTTTAGGAAATCTTGGAAAAATTGTGCTTTTCCTTAATTGCAATAGATTGCAACACATCAGGGATAACAGCAACAGTGAGAAAGATTGTCAAGCACTTACTTCAGAGTTATAATATTCTTGTAATATTTTATCTCATATATTGGATATTCGCATTGATGAGAATTCAGTCTCTCTATTTTGTCCTTCATAAACCATCAAGAGTGCTAGTAAAATCAGAAATTGGATGCAACAATAGCCCAGAAATAACTCCCTTCTTTTCCTCTCTCTGGAAATGTGACTGGTTATTACCCAACACCTTAAATACCAAAGTATTGTGGAAATTAGAAACTCTGAAGAATGATTGAGACATTTCTTATTCGAAAAAGACAGACAAAAAATGCTGGAGTTGCTGACCGGGTTCAACCTTAGGTGCAAGGGTCCCAAGCAGAAATCACCTTTCCATTTTCTCCAGATCTGCTGCCTGATCCACTGAGTTACTCCAGCATTTTGTGTTTATTTTTGGTAGAAACCAGCATCTGCAGTTCCATTTTATTATATATTCCCTATTCGCACTTCTCCCAAAGTATTGTGCCTGACCACAGATTCGTATGAACTGGGATCAAAATGAAAATCAGTCCTAAATTAAGCCAACCAAAACTAATGAAATATGTGTTCAATAAGTTTATGAAACAGTTATGTTAAGTGCAATGATGTTCTGTGAAGCAATACTGTAAACAATTAAAAAAAATTAAATCCAGATATAAATATTCCATTAACCCCAGAAGGTGGCTGCAATGCAGTGATGAAAGCTAACATATCTGTTCAGATCTTAGGATTCAGCTGTTCTTGGTAAAACATGAACGTAAATGCTCTTCGTGTTCAACAACTTCAAAGAAGAGTCATTTGTAATTCCTGAAGAAAGATAAAGGTTATGAGTAATTTTCTCATAAAAAGTTATACATCCAACCTGAGGTTAATTTTTTTAATAATCTACCAGAATTACATACAATTTATACCAAAACAATGAATCATGCGAGTTAAAATTGAATGGAATGTGAATAAAGATTCAATTCTAAATAACCTTCTCAAATACTACTGATGAACTAAATAAAATGCAATCCAATTCTAATTTCCCAGAAACTCCATCATCTCCAATTCAAACTACCCTAATTTCATAGTATTATTCAATGTTTCGCAAACTAATACCACCCAGTGAAATGACAAATAATCTGTTGGAGGAACACAGTGGGTCAAGCACCATCCCTGAGGAGTGGGGGGAGGAACTTTTGACATTTCAGGTCGAGAACCTGCATGAGAAGACGATGAAACATCCTCCTGTTGCAAGGTCTCGACACAAAACGTTGACAATACCTTTCCCCACTACTTGATCTGTTGAATTCCTCCAGCAGATTGTTGATCTAATTTCCAGCTTCTGCAGTCTTTTGTGTCTCCATCTAGTGAAATGTTCTGGAATAGCTCTTTGATTTACATAATAACACACATTAATAACTTCCCTATAAATGTTCAACTGTAGAAGCAATGTTTCAAAAAATTTGATACCGTAGTCACATCCTGTAAGCAGCACAAACATATTCGATGAAAACGTTTTTGAACTTAGATGTTTCTGTTAGTGCTGCCTAACCTGCTGACCATTCCTGCTGTAATTTAAACCTTGCATGATTATAAATATTCAATAACAACCACCATTTTAAAAACAGGTATTCGTCATTTAATCAACCATAAACTTGCAAAAGAGAACTCCTCTGAAGAAATTATAAAATCTATTTGTAGAAATGTATGTAGAACTTTGTAGAAATGTCTTTTGTTGGTTTATTTATAACTCTGCGTTAACTTCAACCTTAATAGACAATTTAGGTTACTTCTTTGAAACTAATGCTGTTCTATATACATCATTGGATCGTATGCAATTTTTTTGGAGCCTTTCAAATTGCATCCGAAATTTCACTGATCAAAATTTTAGACATTTTCCAAATTGAAGCATACTTAATGTCATTCTGATTCAATTTGTATTTTGACTTTCATATTCAGCTTCACTGAAATGACTCTACCGTAGATCACTAATAGTTATCTTGTCGCAAGTTGTCACTGCTAATTCTGCACTCTACCCTGTCTTGACACTCATACTACATTAAAAACTGTGGAGAAGCCAAGTGAACAAAGTGAGTGCAATGAATAATGTTCTTTTGATGTGATTGCTATTCTTTTTGAAATTGTGCCTTCCCTCATGAGGATCCTGCAATAGACTTTGACCCATTTTAAAGTTTAAAAAAGCCTCCACAGATGTAGGTAGCCCATTTCATTGGTCTATCTGCAAGGCACTGACATTTCATCTGCACATTACAGGTCAAGGATTATTTCAAATTGAGAACATGGTGCCCAAATAGAGTTGTACCAGAAATAAAAAAACATCACCTTTACTTACTTTAAAACTGCAATTATTAGCATAAGTAACACAATAGTCATAGGAAAGCTTAACAAAATACCATTACAGAGATTTTTTGTTGCATTTTGTTGAATAAGAGTCAAACATGAATGGACTTAACATTTTCATCTTTAATTGATGACACAAGTTGAGATGTTGCAAATTTTAGTTCAGTTTAATTTAGAGAAACAGGCCCTTCGACCCACCGAGTCCACGCCCACCAGCAATCCCCGCACACTAACACTATCCTACACCCACACAAGAGACAATTACAATTTTACCAAAGCCAATTAACCTATAAAAATACATCTTTAGAGTTTGGGAGGAAACCGGAGCACCCGGAGAAAACCCATGCAATCATGGGAAGAACGTACAAACTCCTTACAGACAGCACCCGTAGTCAGCATCAACCCCGGGTCTCTGGCGTTGTAAGGCAGCAGTTCTACCACTGCGCCACTATGCCGCCCCAAATACCAAATGCTAGATCATTAACACATCTATTTCACCCACAAATCCAGTTTAGTGGCTGGACTCAGATTGTAAAATGTTCATTTTAAACCGAAGGAAGTTTTATTCAGGGCAGTTACAAGCAACAAACAATGAATGTAACTTGCAGATACAGAGGTAAAAAGATTTAATGTCTGCAGTAGAGTCACATCAGCACTGAAAACTGTGCAGATCTTCAAATATTTTAAGAAATCTAAGCTGACGGAAACTCACTGCTTTAATGTAAATGAACACGGCCAGTAGAGTGACTAACAAATCACTCAACCTTAACAGCATGGGTTCCTTGAGATACTTGTAATTATCTTAATAGATCTGAATTAGTAAACATTCCAATGCATATGATATTTTGTTTAAATTATACTCTTAGATCATGACAATTTAAAAAAATAATTACAATTTACAGTATGCTCTCACGTTCAGCATGACGCTCTATAATAGGTATTTGTTATTTGGTAAGTATTAAAGGTAATTGAAAGTAGTGAAGTGTTTCTCTTTTAAAGTTTCCTAACTGATGATTTGGAAAATATTTTGTGCCTTTTACATTATTGACAAAAGTAGCTACTATTTCAATCATCATAACGTGGTCAGTTATCCACACAATTAAATTTGCATTCAAGAACCTGGGACATAGAATAATGCAGCAAAATAATGGGCTTTTTGGCCCACAATGTTTGTGCTGAACATGATGTCAAACTAAATTAACCCCTTCTATTTGCAAATGATCCATATTCCGCTCACCTCCCCCCCCCCCCCCCTTACTTTTGATCATATCTGCTTCCACCACCACCCCTCTGTAAATTAATGCCGTTGAAGATCCTGCCATTAACTTTATACTTGACCCTTACATTTGACCTCCCAAGACTGTTGGTAGGTCAAATGTAAGACAATTTTGAATCCAAACTATCAGATCAGCATGGATCCCATGCATTGGGGTCAAGTGTCTTACTGAAGTCCATGTAGACATCAATCATCTTTGTTGCTTCCTCAAATATCTCAGTTTAGTTTGCTAGACATGATCTGTCCCACACAAAACCATGCTGATTGGACATAGCCCATTCTCACTATATCCTCCCGATTAGCTTCACTAACACTGATGTGACGCTTATCAGCGTGCAGCGTATAATTTCGTGGATTACCTTTATTTTCATTCTGAAACAAAGGAACAACATTGGCTACTTTCCAGTGTCTAGTGAAGATACCGAAGCCCCAGCAATCTCTTCTCTTGCCTCTCTTAATAGCCTGGGATGGGTCCCATCATGCCCTGATGACCTATCCACATCAAGGGACACAACTACACCTCTTTCATAATCTCAAAATGCCCTAGCATATTAATGTACCCTATTATCCTCCATGTCCTCTCCTTGATTATACCAATTCCAGTACTAATTTAGTAGTTTTCCTACATTCTGACTCCAAATATAAATTCCTTCCTTTATCCTTCAGTGGTCTCACCATCTCACTAATTACCCTCTTGGTTATAATGTATCTATAAACATTTTGGGGGTTTTCTTTAACCCGACTTACTTATGATATTTCAGTTTCTTTTGGCCCTCCCAATTCCCTGCTTAGGTTTGATCCTGTTTAATTGCAGCTTTTCCTCAATAAAAATGCTGCAATTGCTTAACAATTCAGGCAGCATTTATGGAAAGCAGAACAGAGGTAACATTTCTGGCCCATGACCATCAGAATTCTAAAAAGTTTGAAATCAAAATATGATTTAAATTGCAGGGAAGGGGATGGGTGAAGAGAACAAGGGGAAGTCTATGATAGGCTGGAGATCGAAATAGTCTAACACAAATGATGGAAAGACCGTCTGAGAGAGAATGCAGATGATTTGTTGATTACAGCTGATCTGTATGTAGGAGATTCATGCAGACAAGACCAATGACAAATGAGAAACGAGGGAACAAACTCATAAAAAGGGTCAGATATAAAACACAGCAGTTGCTAGAAACTGGATATAATAGGCAATTCTGGAAATACATGGAAGGCAAGGCATTGTCTGTGGAGAGAAAAAATGAGTTGACCTTATAGATATGTGACCTTGCAACAGAAACAGCCTATTCTGGCAATTCATTGATGCATAATCTCAGCTGCAATGAAGATATTCCTGAAGCTTAAACTGGACTTCATTACAACACTAGGAGTCCAATGGCAGGGGGGGGGGGGGTCAGAGTAGGACGGATGGTTAAAGGAACAAGCAACTGGAAGTTCAAGGTTATCCATGTAAACTAAAAGGAGACAATTCTGTCAAAATGATTAACCGATCTTCATTTGTTTTCCCCAATGCAGCAGCCACCACTTTGTTGGAACCGAATGCAGCCCATTAGCTGTAGCTTGTACACTAAAACATTTACCCACTCTCCAAGCCTTCACCATTCTCTGTCACCATCACTTGCATCATTTATTCTCCTTTGGTCTCCACAGATGTTCCTTTTCCCTTTTTGAAACTTAAAACATGTTTAAGTTTTTCTCTTCTAATAAAAAACAATCCACCAGAAATGTCAATGCTATTATTTCTCTCCCCACAGATGGCACTTTATTTTCAATATCACTACACTATTAAGTGCAGATGGCGCTGGTGCGTGGCGACTTTTTGTGTGCTCTTCCTAGATAAGGATCTACTGCCATCCTATACAATTGTTCTATTCTTCTACCTGTATGCATAGAAATAAATTTGGCACCCTGTATCTTCGTCTTTGGTTTATCCATTGTATTTGAGTTTGACCTGGCTGTATTTATGTATGGTATGTCTGATCTGTATGGATTGCATGTGAAATGAAACGTTTCACTGTACCTCAGTACAAAGTACACCTCAGTACACATGACAATAATAAACTTATCTGTGCATGAATGTTTATCCACTGACATGAAGCTTCAAGCAGAATAAGGCAGCCAGTTTAAATATCTATCTTCTATCTATCTATACATAACTAAAACTCTGATCTCGTTATCTTTCGGTTTGCGCGGTTTTTCTACTTGCACAAAAACGGTACGCGATAGCGCTACGATTTTTCGCCAGCTCACTCGCCGTTCTCCCGTGCTGCGAGTGCATCAGGTTTCAATAGACAATAGACAATAGGTGCAGGAGTAGCCCATTCGGCCCTTCAAGCCACACCGCCATCCAATGTGATCATGACTGATCATCCACAATCAGTACCCCGTTCCTGCCTTCTCCCTATCTAGCTCTCTTGAAAACATCCACTTTCGTTATGATCGGTAGCTTATTGTAAAAGTTAGCAAGATATAAAAATCTTAAAAACCGCGCTTGCGCAGGTCGATCACCTCTCCTGCCAGTCAGTGCCGCGCGGATTTGTCCCTTCTCCTGTCACTCCGCCACTCCCTGCGCCATCGCGTATTTACTGGAGTTGAGGGTGGCCGGCAGAGGACTCCACCCGGACACAATTTTCGGAGGGATCGGAAGCGGCTCAGCCCAGCCCAGGAGATGTCGCCAAACGGAAAGCAGAGATTCTGATCCCAGCAGGGGAGAACGACTAGTGACCAGTGCCCGCAGTGAGTCCCCATCGCAATGCCAGCTCTAGCCCCTTTTCCTCTGATCCCCATCTCTGGCTGCCGCCACCCTCTCCTGTGATACCCCCCTCTCCCCATGGCTCTTCCCCAGTTTTTTCTCCCAGCTCTCTTCCCCCCCATCCCCCCGCCCACACACACCTCTCCACCCACAACCCCCCCGCCCACACGCCCCTCCACCCACAACCAAGCGCAGGCAAATGGGACTAGTGTAGCTGGGACATTGTTGGCTGGTGTGGGTGGGCAAATTGGGCCGAAGGGCCTATTTCCACACTGTATCACTCTATGATATGACTCTATACTTACGTTGCCACTTTCATGGAGCTATCTATGGTCTTGGATCCCAAGATCCCTCTATTCATTAATGCTGTTAAGAATCTTGCCTTTAACAGTGTGCTTTCCCCTTACATTGGACCTCACACTTGTTCAAATTAAACTCGACCAGCTTGTTGCTTATCTGATTATCCAGGCCCATTGATCACTTTATTCTGGCTACAATGAAAGACAAGAGGGTAACCAGGGAGAAGATGGGAAGGCTCAAGGATAAAGGAGGGAATTTGTGCTTGGAGGCAGAGGATGCAGGCAAAATACTATACGAGTACTTTGCATCTGTATTCACCAAGAACATGGAGGACAATAGACGGAGGACAATAGACAATAGACAATAGGTGCAGGAGTAGGCCATTCGGTCCTTCGAGCCAGCACCGCCATTCAATGTGATCATGGCAGATCATCCCCAATCAGTACCCCGTTCCCGCCTTCTCCCCATATCCCCTGACTCCGCTATTTTTAAGAGCCCTATCTAACTCTCTCTTGAAAGTATCCAGAGAACCTGCCTCCACCGCCCTCTGAGGCAGAGAATTCCACAGACTCACCACTCTCTGTGAGAAAAAGTGTTTCCTCGTCTTCGTTCTAAATGACTTACTCCTTATTCTTAAACTGTGGCCCCTGGTTCTGGATTCCCCCAACATCGGGAACATGTTTCCTGCCTCTAGCATGTCCAAACCCGTAACAATCTTATATGTTTCAATGAGATATCCTCTCATCCTTCTAAATTCCAGAGTGTACAAGCCCAGCTGCTCCATTCTCTCAGCATATGTCATGCCCGCCATCCCGGGAATTAACCTTGTAAACCTACGCTGCACTCCCTCAATAGCAATGTGAGACAGTAGACAGTGAGATCAGGTAATTAAGAGAGGCAAGAGAGGACATTGCAGACCCTTGGTGACGATCTTTCCATCTTCTATGGCCACAGGTGAGGACCTAGAGGATGGAGAGTAGCCAATGTTGTTCCTTTGTTTAAGAAAGGAAGTAGACAGAATCCAGGAATCTTAGGCCAGTGAGCCTCTTGTCAGTAGTGAAGAAGCTATTGGAGAAGGTAGGTCACGATAGGATTAATTCCCATTTGGAAGCAAATGTGCTAATTAGGAATAATTTGATTTGATTTGATTCAATTTATTGTCATTGCACTATTCAGTGCAACGAAATGGTTTAGCCTGCAGTCATAACATAGAATAAATAACAAACACTCAACACAGTTTAAAGTCCCAAAGTCATTGTCTCTTCCCTCCTTGCTCTCCCTCTGCGCTGAGGCAATCCAAGCCTCCGATGTTGTGGCCCCGCTGGGTGATCGTAGGTAAGTCCTGCGGCTGAATCCGTGCTCCGCAAACGGGCCGGTTCAAACTCCGCGGCCTGGGGCGGTCGAAGCTGCCGAAGCTGCCGTCCTCCAGTCCAGCGGACGCAGCTGTAGTTGCGGGAGCTCCGTAAAACAGAACTCGAGCTCCCGATGATGTCGTCCACTGGCCCGCGGCCGAGCCTCCGAGGCTCCAAAGTCGGGTCGGAAGTTGGGTCGCCCCGCTACCACAGCCCCGAAGTCGGCCAGCCTCGCGTTGGTAAGTCCTGGCTCTGCCTCCGCAGCCTCGAGGTCGGTCGCAGTTGGAGGCCGCCAGCTCCGCGATAGGCCTCAGCGCAGACGGACACGGAGGATACGGCAGGAAAGGTCGCACCCCCCCCCCCCGAAGGAAGAGTCAAAAAGCATGTTACACCCACCCCTCCACACATACACAACTAAATAAACCAAAATAAACTGTAAAAACGGGACAAGAGAAAACAAAAAACAGAAAAGACAAACGGACTGCAGGCGAGCCGCAGCTGCAAGGCAGCGCCGCCACTTCCACAATTTGCGTGGATCCATAATCAGCATGGATCTGTACGTGTCTGGTCCTACTAACTTGATCAAGATTTTTGAGGAGGTGACAAAGGTGATCAAGGAGAGTAGGATGATGGATATTGAATGGCTACATGGATTTTAGTAAGGCTTTTTAGTATTTTAGTATGGATAAAGTCCCCCATTGCAGGTTGACCCAGATCAAGATGCTCAAGATTCAGTGCCTCGGTTGTATGGATGCAGAACTGACTTACTAAGTGAAGAGGAAGAATTGCGGTGGAAGGGCGTACTTTAGGTTGGATGTCTGACCAGTGGAGTTCCGCAGGGAACTGTGGTAGGATATCTGCTGTTTGTTATATAATTGATATGGACAAAAATATAGATGGATTGGTGAGTAAGTTTGCAGCCGACACCAAGATTGCTCGAGTTGTAGACTGTGAAGAAGAATGTCAAAGTAGACTGCAGGATACAGATCAGCTACAGAAATGGGCAGAAAAATGACAGATAGAGTTTAATCCAAGCAAGTGTGAGGTATTGCACTTAAAGTAAGTACACGGTTAATGTCAAGACACTTAACAGCATTATGTACAAAAATGATCTCGGGGTCCAAGTCCCTATCTCCCTGAAAATGGCAACACAAATAGATATACTGATTATGCTTGTCTTCATTGGTAGGGGCATTGAGTGTAAATTCAGGAAGACTTGATGCAGCTTTATAGGACTACAGTTTGGCCGCACTTGGTATATTGTGTGCAGTAATGATGTGGAGGCTTTGCAGAGGTTGCAGTTTACCAGAATGCTGCCTGAAATAGAGGGTATTAGCTATAAGTAGAGGATGGATAAACTTGGTTTGTGTTCTCTGGAATGTCGGATGTTATGGGAGATCTGAAAGTATATAAAACTATGAGAGGCATAGATAGGGGAGCATGGGTGGACATGGTGGAAATATCAGTGAGTAGAGGGCATAGCTTTAAGGGGAAAGGGGCAAAGTGTAAAAGAAATGCACAGGGCAAGTTTATGTTTTATACAGAAGGTGATAGGTGACTGAAATACGCTGCCTGGGGCAGTGGTGGAAGCAGATAGTGTCATTTAAGAGGCTTTTAGATAGGCAGATGGGTATGAGGAAATGGAGAGATATGGATCATGGCAGGTAGATGAGATTAGTTTACCTTGGCATCATGTTCAGCAGAGACATTGTGGGCTGAAGGGCCTGTTCCCGTGCTGCACTTTGCTACATTCTATGTCCAATGAACCGCAAACAAGATTTGTTATCCCCCAGCTCCCCCCCGGCACTGTCTAAACCATCAGCTGTACATACCTTCTGCTTTGGCATCATCAAGGCACAATCTTAGTTTTTTGCTTCGAAGGCCAAATACTTTGGCCGTCTCATGAAGAAGTCCAGGGTATGTCAGCCCAGTATCACCTGCTGGGTTCTCCAGCAAAATAGTTCCAACCGTTCCTTTCAGGCATTCTATAAAAGAACAGAAATTGTTAGCAGGATGCTGAGAAAGTAACAATCAGATTTCTATGATACATGCAAGTGTGGATATTAGGCCACTCCTTGGGGCATCCCCCTCGGCACTTGAGGGACAGGGACGAGGGACTGCCCACAGGCTTCCGGTTTCTGCTCAGGGGTTTTTCTGGGAGTTTGTTTTTTCCCTTCGGTGGAACTCGTGAGTGGATGCTCACAACCATCATTAAAGAACCTTTGAACCTGCCTGGCGTCTAATCTTTTTCTGACCGCGTCCAGGCCACTACACAAGAATAAAATACAAGTATATTGTATTTATATACTATATACAAGAATACAAAGTAAAAAATTAGTTGGACTGTATTTGTATGAAATCCAAATGTATCTTATTTTCATCCCAATGAAAGGTTCACCATTTAATTTACACGTTTTAAGTTCAGGTGATGTAACTGAAACAATGTGAAAAATTATGAAGAGCCATGGACTAATATGTAGGTTGCCTCACAGAGGACTTTGGCTTTCTTGTTATGTATTAAATGTAGAAATTCTGATCCTAGTATTAATAGATATCATCACTATATCACTGGAGGTGCTTTCTAAAGAACACAAATCTGACTGCAAATTACCAAAAATTGAACGAGATCAAAATGAACAGAACAGACGCCATTTTTTTGTCTGCAGTTTTTGTGTTGGTTTAATTGTTCATAATTTTTCAAACAGATTGCGATTGTCAAAAACGCTAAAAATATTCGGCAAGTCAAGTTGCATCTCTGAGAAGAGAAAAAGGTAATTACTCATGTCCACATTTACATTACATTAAAGATGTGATTTACATTAATGAACATAATTCGTCAATTAAAATCACATTTTACTACTTGAGATTTTCAATGTTAAATTTTAATGCAGAAAATGCATTGTGGATATAATTGCTATCACCTTAACACTTGGACAAATCTATAATATCAGATCAGATTCAGATTCAGATTCAGATTCAGATTCAAATGTTATTGTCATTGTGCAGTGTACAGTACAGAGACAACGAAATGCAGTTAGCATCTCCCTAGAAGAGCGACATAGAATATGAGCAATAAATAAATATATTTACATGCATACAGTCATGGTAGTGCAATTATTTATTTCCTGTTTTTTCCTGGTGGAAGGAGTGTCCGGGGGGGGGGGTGGGGTGGTTGGCAATCACCAAGGTACAGTGTTGAGTAATGTAACAGCCGCAGGGAAGAAGCTGTTCCTGGACCTACTGGTCCGGCATCGGAGAGACCTGTAGCGCCTCCCGGATGGTAGGAGGGGAAACAGTCTGTGGTTGGGGTGAGAACAGTCCTGGACGATGCTGAGCGCCCTTCGCAGACATCGCTTGCTTTGGACAGACTCAATGGAGGGGAGTGAGGAACCGGTGATGCGTTGGGCAATTTTCACCACCCTCTGCAGTGCTTTCCGGTCGGAGACAGAGCAGTTGCCATACCATACTGTGATACAGTCCAATTCCCATATAGATTCACTGATTTAATTCGTGACCGGTTTGGAAGAGCGGAGGTTTGTTGAGGTGGCTATTTTCACTGATGCAGGAGTTCCTAAAGGCAATGCCCTATGTCCAACCATCTTCAACTATAATCTTCATCCATAATCTTCCTTCCATCTTCAGGCCAGAAGTGGGGATTTTTCCTGATTTCATAATGTTAGCAACACCTCAGGAAATGAAGTAACACACCCTACATGTTGCAAGACTTGCATTATATTCAGACATGGGTGATAGGATTTCTGAATAAAAGTAACAGGCAATGACCCGCTCCAACAAGAGAGTTTAACCACCTGCACCTGACATTCTTAACATCACTATCACATCCCCCAGCACAAATATCTTGGCAGGTCAACATCAAGCAGAAATTCAAATGGACCAACCACACAAATTCCCTAGCAACAAGAACAGATCACTTTGAGTATTCTGTAGCAAATGGCTAACATCCTGACATTTCTGGGTCTTTTAATTATCTATAAGGTACACCAGACGTGTGATGGAGTACTCACCCAGGCAAATGGAGAGTAGTCTCCAATATGTCAAAAACACATCCAAGACAAGGCAGCCCACTTGACTGGCACCTTTTAACCACCATAACCTTCAATCCCATCAACGCACAGTCGCTGCAGTGTGCACCATCAATAATGCACGGCAGTTACTCACAAATTGTGAGCTTCCCTCTCAAACCCAGGACCTCTGACATCAAGAAAGACAAGGGCAGTAGGTGCATGCGAATACCATCACCTGCATTTCCCCTTCCACGGCATGCACCATCTCGGAAATATATTGCTTATGCATCATTGATTTTATTAAAAATGTGTACAGAAAAATGACTACATTTAATGAGTAGATGAGCAAATGTAAAAGTGAAATGGCTAGCGTCTCGTTTTTGGCGGAGTAACGAATCAAAGGCCAAAAAAATGACATATACACACACACACAAACACAGAGTTTTAAAAGCATATAGAAAATCGAACCTGCCTCCCCCACTTCCACTGGAAGCTCATTCCACACAGCTACCACTCTCTGAGTAAAGAAGTTCCCCCTCATGTTACCCCAAATCTTCTGTCCCTTCATTCTCAAATCATGTCCTCTTGTTTGAATCTTCCCTACTCTCAATGGGAAAAGCTTATCCACGTCAACTCTGTCTATCCCTCTCATCATTTTAAAGACCTATATCAAGTCCCCCCTTAACCTTCTGCGCTCCAAAGAATAAAGACTCAACTAGTTCAACCTTTCTCTGTAACTTAGTTGCTGAAACCCAGGCAACAATCTAGTAAATCTCCTCTGTACTCTCTCTATTTTGTTGACATCTATCTATATTACTAAATCTCTGTTCTTGACCGCTTTTGGCCTTCTGTGCTGCGATCTCCAAGAGAACGCCGCCACGTACGGCCGTCATTTTTGGCCACCTCGCTCAGAGCCCCCCTCCGCCGCATGTGTGCCGAGGGTTTTTCCCGTCGATGAAAAATGACAGAGATATTAATGTTTTTACAAAATTCCCCATTCTCTCTACTGCCCCCCCTGCTGGAGGGAGGGGGAGGGACTATAAAACCAGGAAGTGGTGTGCCTCAATCAGTCTCTGCAAGTGGTGTGCCTCAATCAGTCTCTGCAAGTGGTGTGCCTCAATCAGAGCTCTGAATAACACTGAACAAATGTCTCCACAGCTGTGAGTACCCATAATGTGGTTTGAAAATGAAAATATGGTTAGTTTGAGGAAAAAAGCACTGCCTGCAAATGGTTGTTTGGGTTGAAGTACTCTCTCTCTCTCTCTCTCTCTCCACCTCTCTCTCTCCCTATCCCTCTCTCTTTCTCTCTCCCCCCCTGTCTCTCTCCCTTTCTCTCTCTCTCTCCCCCCCTCTCCTACCCCCCCTCCCTCCTCTCCTCTCTCCCCCCTCTCTCCTCTCCCCACCCTCTCCTCTCCCCACCCTCTCCTCTCCCCCCTCTCTCCTCTCCCCCCCCCTCTCTCCCTCCCCCCCTCTCCCCCCCCATCCTCTCCTCCTCTCCCCCCCCCTCTCCTCCCCTCTTTTTCTCCCTCTCCTCCCCTCCATCCCCTCCCCCACCGTCCCTCCCCTCCACACACCCCTACCCCCTTCCCTCCCTCCCCCTCCCTGCTCCCCACCTCCCCCTCCCCTCCCCTCACCCCCTCAGCACACCCTCTCTCCCCCCCTCCTCTCTCCTCCCCCCGCCCCCTCTCCCCTCCTCCCCCACCCTCCCTCCCTCCCCTAAACCCCCTCTTCCCTCCACCCTCCCCCTCCATCCCCCTCCCTGCTCCCCCTCACTCTCCCCCTCACTCTCACCCTCTCTCTCTCCTCCCCTCCTCCCCCACCTTTCCCCCCTCACCCACCCTCCCTCTTCTCCTCCTCTCCACCCCCAATCCCTCTTGCCCCTCTGTGTCTCTGTCTCTCTCTCTGTCTCTGCCCCTTCTCTCTCTGCCCTCACTCTCTAACCCCGCCCCCCCCCCCCTCCCTCTCTAGATGTGATTGCAAGTTGGGGGCTATGCGTCAGTAGATAGGGTGGTTATGGGGTAAAAGGAGCAAATTAATAATATTAATATAATATCAAGGGGGGTAATTAGCGTGAGTGCGGGGGGGGGTAGTTAGTGTGTGTGACGCTGCATGCCGCCGCCCCCCCCACAACCGTACGTTGGGGGAACAGACCCAACGGGTCTGCACTTGGTCTAGTCTTTCCTATAATTTGGCGACCAAAATTGTACATCCAGAATTGGCCTCACCAATGCCTTGTACAATTTTAACATTACACCCCAACCTATACTCAATGCTCAGATTTATAAAGGCCAGCACACCAAAAGCTTTCTTTACCACCCTATCTACATGAGATTCCACTTTAAGGGAACTATGCACAGTTATTCCTAGATCCCTCTGTTCAACTGCATTCCTCAATTCGCTACCATTTACCATGTACGTCCTATTTTGATTTGTCCTGCCAAGATGTAGCACCTCACACTTATCAGCATTAAACTCTATCTGCCATCTTTCAGCCCACTCTTCCAAATGGCCTAAATCTCTCTGTAGACTTTGAAAATCTACTTCATTATCCACAACACCACCTATCTTAGTATCATCTGCATACTTACTAATCCAATTCACCACACCATCATCCAGATCATTGATGTATATGACAAACAACAGTGGACCCAATACAGATCCCTGAGGCACCCCACTAGTCACCGGCCTCCAACCTGACAAACAGACATCCACCATTACTCACTGGTATCTCCCATTCAGCCACTGTTGAACCCATCTTACTACTCCACCATTAACACCCAACAATTGAACCTTCTTAACCAACCTTCCATGTGGAACCTTGTCAAAGGCCTTACTGAAGTCCATATAGACAACATCCACCGCTTTACCCTCATAAATTTCGCTAGTAACCTCTTCAAAAAATTCAAGAAGATTAGTCAAACATGACCTTCCAGGCATAAATCCATGTTGACTGTTCCTAATCAGACCGTTTATCCAGATGCTTAAATATATTATCTCTAATATTGCAACTCACTTCTCCTTGGCATCAGCTCCACCTACATCAACTGACTCCAACTGGTCCAGAACGCAGCCGCCCGACTCATCACCCACACCAAATCCTGGCATCACATCACTCCAGTCCTCAAAAACCTTCACTGGCTTCCCATCTCCCACCGGATCACCTACAAAATCCTGGTCCTCACCTACAAAGCCCTCCACCATCTGGCCCCCCCATGTCTCATTGACCTCCTCTCCCCCTACCAACCCTCACGGTCCCTCAGATCCACATTAGCCGGTCTCCTCTCCATCCACAAGTCCAACCTCTGCAGTTTTGGGGACAGAGCCTTCTCCAGGGCAGCTCCCAGGCTCTGGAACTCCCTCCCCCAACTGATCCGCAATTCCGTGTCCCTCACCATCTTCCAGTCCCGCCTCAAGACCCATCTCTTCACCACTGCCTATCCTTAGCCCCACGTCCCCGTCCCTTTTCATCTGTGCATTAATTGCCTCATACTGTGTTTTGTATTGAATTCTGTCTTTACTTTGTGTACTAGTCATGTCTCTACTCTTTATTTCATTCCCCTTACATGTTTTTCCTCTACATGCTCAATTTTTGTAAGGTGTCCTTGAGACTCTTGAAAGGCGCCCATAAATAAAATTTATTATTATTAAGTATCCTTTCCATTAATTAGTCCACCACTGACGTCAAACTAACAGGTCTATAATTGCTAGGTTTACTCTTAGAACCCTTTTTAAACAATGGCACAACATGTGCGGCACGCCAATCCTCCGGAACCATTCCCGTTTCTAATGACATTTGAAATATTTCTGTCATAGCCCCTGCTATTTCTACACTAACATCCCTCAATGTCCTAGGGAATATCCTGTCAGGACCTGGAGACTTATCCACTTTTATATTTTTCAAGTGTCAGTACTTCCTCTTCTTTAAATCTCATAGTTTCCATAGCTACTCTACTTGTTTCCCTTACCTCACATAATTTAATATCCTTCTCCTTGGTGAATACCGAAGAAAATAAATTGTTCAATATCTCCCCCATCACTTTTGGCTCTGCAGATAGCTGTCCACTCTGACTCTCTAATGGACCAATTTTATCCCTCGTTATTGTTTTGCTATTAATATAGCTGTAGAAACCCTTTGGATTTACTTTCACCTTACTTGCCAAAGCAACCTCATATCTTCTTTTAGCTTTTCTAATTTCTTTCTTTAGATTCTTTTTACATTCTTTATACTCCTCAAGCACCTCATTTACTCCATGCTGCCTATAATTATTGTAGATCTCTCTCTTTTTCCGAACCAAGTGTCCAATTTCCCTTGAAAACCATGGGTCTTTCCAATTATTACTATTTCCTTTCAACCGAACAGGGACATAAAGATTCTGTACTCTTAAAATTTCACCTTAAATGTCTCCATTTCTCTTCTACATCCTTCCCATAAATCAAAATGTTCCAATTCACTCCTTTTAAATCCTTTCGCATCGCCTCAAAGTTAGCCTTTCTCCAATCAAAAATCTCAACCCTTGGTCCAGTTCTGACCTCCATAATTATGTTGAAACTAACGGTATTGTGATCACTGGACCCGAAGTGCTCCCCAACACATACCTCTGCCACCTGACCTGTCTCATTTCCTAACAGGAGGTCCAGCACTGCCCCTTCTCTAGTAGGTACCTCTATGTATTGCTGCAAAAAAATAACCTGCACACATTTTACAAACTCCAAACCATCCAGCCCTTTTACAGAATGTGTTTCCCAGTCTGTGTGGAAAATATGTAAACATTTTACCGTTAGAGCATTGTTTTTTCGAGCAGTATGATCACACACACAGCCCCCCCCCTCCCAGATCAGAGTTTTATTAGTATATAGATAATCTGTCATAATCCAGCACAATTCCTACCTATTTTGTCCCTGCTAAACCCAGCATATATTATTTCTAATATTATACCTGCCAGTGATTTGCAAACCAGTGATCTCATTAAGTGGCATAAAATGAATCCATTATTCTTGAACATAAAGTCAGCAGGATGGAATTCAAATAACTACTTATACTTATTTCCAGATGCTCATTCCTAAAATACAGAAGAATTTTAAATACTTACATTTTTTTAACTTCCCACAATTGTTGTTGACATGCAAAAGCACAGGCAAATATGTACAAGGTGAATAGCAACATGATTTAAAGATACATTCCCAACAGGATCATTCTTTTGTGGTAATTTTGCTGTGATAGCATTATTGTTTTTTTAGTAATTGATTTAGACTTGGGCTAGTCAGGGCAATGAGATAATAGATTACATTTGGTGTATATATGCCATGGAAAACGCTAAGAATCATGGTGTCATATAGCACAGATGTCCATGCCGACCAATATGCCTCATCTAAGATAATCCCCTCTGCTCGCTTTTGGCCCATCCATCTATCTTCTATCTATCTCTATACAACTAAAACTCTGAACTTGTTATCTTCTGGTGTGCGCGGTTTTTCTATTTGTGCAAAAACGGTATGTTCCCCTGTGCTGCGAGTGCACCAAGTTTCGTTCCGATCAGTGGCTTATTGTAAAAGTTAGCAAAGTTTAAAAATCTTAAAAACCGCGCGTGCGCAGATCGATCTCCTCTCCTGCCAGTCAGCGTTGCGCGGATTAGTCTCTTCTCCTGTCATTTCCTCGGGACGGTCTGCCCCTTCCTGCTCCATCGCGTCTTTACTTTAGTTGCGGGTGACTGGCAGAGGTCTCCAACTGGACACAATTTTCGGAGGGACCGGAAGCAGCCCAGCCCAGCCCAGGCCGGCGCAGAGTCGGAGATGTCGCCAAAGGGAAAGCGGAGACTCTGATCCCGGCGGAGAACGACCAGCGCCCGCTGTGAGTCCCCATCGCACCGCCAGCTCCAGCCCCTTCCCCTCTGGTCCCCCTTGCTGGCTCCTGCCCCCTGCCGCTGTGATACCCCCCTCTACCCATGGCTCTTCCCCATCTTTTCTCCGAGCTCTCTCCCCCCTCCCCCCACAATCTCTCCCCTGCCCACACCCCTCCCCCACAACCCCCCTCCACCCACACACCCCTTCCCCCACAACCACCCCGTCTAAATACCCATCCCCCCCCGCGCACTCCCCCGTCTCCCCCACAACCCACCCCACCCTCCCCCCACACACCCTCCCCCCACACACTCCCTCGCCCACACGCCCCCTCCCATAACTCCCCGCCCACACCCCCTCCCCCCCACAACCCCCTGCGCACACACACAACCCCCCGCCCACACATGCCCCGCTCCCACACCCCTCCTCCCACAACCCGCCCACACACACTCCACCGCCCACACACCCCCCTCCCCTCCCATCCCAAGTTCTAACCTGCCCAACATCTCCCGATAGCTCAAGCCCTGGCAAAGTCCTTAAAAATATTCCCTGCACTCTTTCCAGCTAAATAACACCTGTCCAGTAGCAGGATGACCAAAACTGAATTCCAAATACCGCCTTACCAACGTATTTTCAAATGTAACATAACGTCCCAAATTCTATACTCAATACCCTTCCGATGAAGGCCAATGTACCTAAAGCCTTCTTTCACCCAATCTACCAGTGACATCACTTTCAGGGCACTATATATCTGCACTCTTAGATCCCTCTGCTCCACAACACACCCCAGGCACACACCTTAGATCCCTCTGGCTTTGAGAATACGGGAAATTAAGGAGAGGGAGATATGCACAGTTTTTCATGATCTCAAGGCAACCGCAGCTTCTTAGTCAAATAATTTCAGAAGTGTGCTTGTAATGCTGGCTAATTTGCACAGTAAACTTCCTCAAAGAGAAATATGATAATTGCCTGCTCATCTCTCTGGATAACCGCACCAATATTTTCTCAAAACAATGCATGGGATCTTTCATGCTGTCCGAGGGTCTTGTTTTAATTACTTAATGCTCCTTTAACTACGCATTCTGTTATCTTGCATGCCATTGGTGTTGCTATTCATTTTTCTCCCTGTATAAAGAAATTGCCTGGGTTGGTATACAGAAACTTTCTGTGACTATTCCTTTCTCTGACGACTGTGTTTGCCGTGTGTCTTCCTCAACATTCTTTAATATGCATGAACGTTCGTTAATACACCCAAATTGATTAATATTTTTTATATGCTGAAAATTTGCTGAAAGTATTCATAAAACTACTTGACTACAATGTTTTATGTGGGGAATATTTTTTCATTTGAATAAAATTTAAATGGTAAATGAAAGATGCAAAAGGAAATCCTTTTTTTCGGTTTAATTTAACCTGATGCAATAGTTGTCTATTTAATCAAGATCAAGAATAATAATAGTCATTTACTTCTATTCCTAATTTTGGTATATCTGTCTTCATTTTTAAGGATTACTGTGGACACACAAATGACCTGCAAAAATTAATTGATTCAACTTCTACTTTTCAGGCAGGTAGAAGTCATGTTGAACATCTTACTAAGTTTTGATTCCCTTTATATTATAAATCAATTATAAATTTGCAGCAATATATTGAAGTTGCTCAAATGCAACTGACAGTAGGGAAAGGATGTGCAAGAATTTCAATATTGACAAACTGCAATTTAATAACATTTTAACGTGGTAGAACATTCTAGGTTGCTTCACAAGTTTCAGTGGGGAAAAAAAACCCTCAAAGCAGCAAGATATTATAACAAATAATTATTATATTCAATCTGTAAAATAAATGTATTAGTCTTTCTAGTCATACCTTGAGGTTTGGCATTCACTAGCTGCAAGTTGACATACTTGCAGAGCAGATTTTCAGACTGTATAATAGCTTCTGGTGCAGTTCCAGCTGTCACATACACAGTCTTTCCACTGAGGATCATCAGGTCAGTCTCATTTGTTAGTTCTGGAAGAGGCAAACAGAATCAGTGTTGCAGGATGCACTTTTACTAGTCGTCATGCAAAAAAATCCTGGTATCAGGAGAATGATTCCATATTACAGCTTTCTCAAATAAAGGCTTAATTACTTTTGAGCATGCAAATTGTACATTAAGGCCTGAAAACCTAATAACTCGTACGTGCATTTTGCAATTGACATCTCTCAAAACAAAATTGATTGCACTATATTATTTTAATCAGTTATGATGATTAATTGAAATATCAAGCAGTGGTGCATTGCAGAAACTGTGTGGCAATTCACAGAACATAAAACACAAAACACTACAGCAGAGGAATAGTCCCTGTGGCCCACCATGTATGTGCCAAATTATACTAATCATCTAGGCCTGCACGTGGTCCACATTCCTCTGTCCCTTGCACATCCATGTGCCTACCTAAAAGCCTCTTAAACACCACTATCATATCTGCTCCTACCACCCACCCTGGCAGTGCTTTCCGGGTACCGTACACACTTCATGTAAAAAACGTGCCTCCTTTAAACTTACCCCTAAAACCTTAAAGCTATGACCTCTAATCTTTGACATTTCCATTCTGGGAAAACCATTTCAAATATCTACCCCATCTACGCCTCTCATACTTCCATCATGTCTGCCTTCACCCTTCGATGATCCAAAGAAAACAATCTAAGTTTGTCCAACCTCTCCTATCTAATCCAGGCAGCATTCTAGTAAACCTCTTCTGCACCCTCTCAACATCCTTCCTCCATTAGGGTTACCAGAACTGCACACAATAAATGCAACCAAACAAAATGCTTCACTGACTCTTATACTCAATGCCCCAAATGATGAAGGCAAGCATACCATACACCTTCCTTACTACGAAGATAGACACAAAATGCTGGAGTAACTCAGTGGGACACGGATCATCTCTGGAGAGAAGGAATGGGTGACGTTTCGGGTCGAGACCCTTCTTAATTCTGATGTCAGGGGAGTGGGAGGAACAGTGATAGAACGTAGGTCGGAGACAGTAAGACTGGTGGAAGAACTGGGAAGGGGGAGGAGATGGAGAGAGAGGTAAAGCATGGGCTATTCCTTACTCCTCTACTTGTTTGCCACTTTCAGCAAGCAATGGACTTGGACCCCCAAAATTACTGCATACTTCAATGCTGTTAAGGATCCTGACATTAACTGTATACTTTCCTTTTACCGTCAAACACCCACAGTGCAACATCTTATAGCTGGTATATACACACTTCTCAAGCAGAGAAAATCCTAGCAAAATCAGTCTATATCAGGGAAATATTTGCCAAAACATGGTAATTTGGTAAAAAAGGTATTATCATTTTCATAACTATTATTGTCTTTGTATTAATAAATTAATAACAAAAATGATCTGGCAATAGAAGCAGAGTAAAAGTAGAGAAAAGTCCTAAAAAATAACCAGAGACAAAAGGGTCAAATAAAGACAGGAAACGAGGAGTGAAATGTAAAGCCTTCTCTCCTCATCAGAAACTCCTTTCTTCTCCTTTTCACCTCAAGCCTTTGGCACTTACTCCACCCATTTGCCAATCTAACCCCATTACCTGTATTTGCCTTTCACTTACCACGCTTTATCTGCCCCTAGCTCACCTTTCCAGCTTTCTCCCTCACACTCCCTCAGTGTGAAGGGTCCTGGCCTGTAACATCACCTGTCCATTCCCTCCTCCGATGCTGCATTCATCCAGCACTCGTGTTTTCCTCAAGATTCCAGCATTTGCAGTTTCTTGAGTCACCTTAAAAAAATCTTCCAGAGTGTGTCTCACTGAATGTCCTCACCAAAGAGGTGATCCCTCCTCTCTCCTAGCTTTCTTCCGCTCCCCTCCCCCACCCCTCATCAATGTGAAGAAGGGGCTCGAGCTTAACATCACCTATCCATGTTCTCCAGGGGTGCTGCCTAACCCACTGAGTTGCTCCAGCATTTTTCTGTCTTTTATTCAGTTGAAAAACAAGTCTGACAGCAGGCACAACCACTGACAGGAGAGCGAGTAGTTGTATCTGCTTACAACCGTTTCATTGGCAGAGCTTGACTTGATCCACACACACCGCACGTGGCCTTGCCAGCATGTGTGATCTAACCATCCAAGTTCTAGAATTGCCTTTTTGTAAATACAGTGCCCTCCATGTTTGGGCCAAAGACCCATCATTTATTTATTTGCCTCTGTAATCTACAATTTGAGATTTGTAATAGAAAAAAATCACATGTGGTTAAAGTGCATATTGTCAGATGTTATTAAAGGCCATTTTTATACATTTCAGTTTCACCATGTAGAAATTACAGCTGAGTTTATGCATAGTCCCCCCATTTCAGGGCACCATAATGTTTTGGACACATGGCTTCACAGGTGTCTGTAATTGCTCAGGTGTGTTTAATTGCCTCCTTAATGCAGGTATAAGAGAGCTCTCAGCATCTAGTCTTTCCATTACCTTTGGAAACCTTTATTGCTATTTATCAACATGAGGACCAAAGTTGTGCCAATGAAAGTCAAAGAAGCCATTATGAGACTAAGAAACAAGAATAAAACTGTTAGGGACACCAGCCAAACCTTAGACTTACCAAAATCAACTGTTTGGTGAGTGGGGAAAAACCTGGCAGATGTTATTCAATACAACCAAATGTCATACCATGCATATCTCACACAAGATTAAACCATTTTTATTGGAATACAACATGGGTAGCCATACATTGCTTGCTGTCGACCATCACCCATATCTAGGAGGCGAATTAAGCAGAGATTTAAGTTGGGCGACGCATATTAGTCAGGTGTCTAATAAAGCTAATAGAACTCTCGGCCTTCTTAAAATAATTCACGCACGTAGTACATCCGTCAAAGAGAATGCCTACAAGTCCATGGTCAGGCCCAAAGTGGAGCCGTCTGGGATCCTTTCAACAACAACAACAAGATCACCCTGGAGAAAGTACAACGCCAAGCAGCCCGCTTTGTATGGAATGACTACAAGCGCAAATAAAGTGTGAATAATATGCTGACTTCTCTCGGATGGGATACTCTAGAGCTCCGCAGAATCAGGCTAAGACATTGTAATTTACAAGGAGATTCACAACATCACACCATCAAATCTTCCGTCGTCCCAGACCACCAACTGCCATGAAACAAGACAAAATAACGGTCCCTACATCATCAACTCGCTACATTTCAATAAACTTTGCTACCAATATTCCCTTTACCCAAGGACGATAAGGGAATGGAATAGGTTACCACCCAACACATGTGCTGCTCCCGATGTTGTCATTTCAAAAGGGGATTGAGCAACTAGATCTCCTCAACATGGTCAAAAAGGCCCACTTCTTAATGTAGTCACTACTCTACTCACTCCGACCTGCGCGAGATAACCACTTATGAACTGTCTGCGCAGTAATCAACCAGAACCAGGGTCAAGAAGTACTTAAAAGAGCAACCACAGTTCTGGAAAAAGGTCTTGTGGACAGAAGAGACGAAGATTAACTTACATCAGAGTGATGGCAAGAGCAATGTATGGAGGAGAGAAGGAACTGCCCAAGATCCAAAGCATACCACCTCATCTGTGAAACACGGTGGTGGGGGTGTTATGGCCTGGGCATGTATGGCTGCTGAAGGTACTGGCTCACTTATCTTCATTGATGATACAACTGCTGATAGTAGTAGCATAATGAATTCTGAAGTGTATAGACACATCCTATCTGCTCAAGCTCAAAAAATGCCTCAAAACTCATTGGCCAGCAGTTCATTCTACAGCAAGACAATGATCCCAAACATACTGCTACAGCAACAATGGAGTTTTTCAAAGGTAAAAAATGGTAAATTTTTAGTAGCCAAATCAATCACCTGATCTAAACCCAATTGAGAATGCCCTTTCTTTATATGCTGATGAAGAGAAAACTGAAGGGGACTAGCCCCCAAAACACGGATAAGCTAAAGATGGCTGTAATACAGACCTGGCAGAGCATCACCAGAGAAGACACCCAGCAACTTACTTACAAAATTCTTAAGGGGTTGGACAGGCTAGATGCAGGAAGATTGCTCCCGATGTTGGGGAAGTCCAGGACAAGGGGTCACAGCTTAAGGATAAGGGGGAAATCCTTTAAAACCGAGATGAGAAGAACTTTTTTCACACAGAGAGTGGTGAATCTCTGGAACTCCCTGCCACAGAGGGTAGTCGAGGCCAGTTCATTGGCTATATTTAAGAGGGAGTTAGATGTGGCCCTTGTGGCTAAGGGGATCAGAGGGTATGGAGAGAAGGCAGGTACGGGAGACTGAGTTGGATGATCAGCCATGATCATATTGAATGGCGGTGCAGGCTCGAAGGGCCGAATGGCCTACTCCTGCACCTAATTTCTATGTTTCTATGTTTCTAACTGGTGATGTCCATGAATCGCAGACTTCATGCAGTCATTGCATGCAAAGGATATGCAACAAAATACTAAACATGACTACTTTCATTTACATGACATTGTTGTGTCCCAAACATTATGGTGCCCTGAAATGGGGGGACGATGTGTTAACACTGCTGTAATTTCTACCTGGCGAAACCAAAATGTATAAAAATGGCCTTAATTAAAATCTGACAATGTGCACTTTAAATTTTCTGTTACAAATCTCAAATTGTGGAGTACAGAGGCAAATAAATAAATGATGGGTCTTTGTCCCAAACATTATGGAGGGCACTGTACAGCCTTTTCAATATGAATCAGCTAGGTGCACAATAAATAATCATCTCTTTCATGAATACTTTCAGTGAGCCACACTCAGGAATATTTTTTAAGAAGACACAAGACATGGTAAATGCTGGAATCTTGAGCAAAACACAAAGTGCTGGAGGACCTCGGCAGGTCACGCAGCATCTGAGGATCAATGGACAGGCGATTTTTCAGGGTTTCTAGTTTTAAGAATGCTTCTGTTTGTGTCTGAAATTCAGGGCGATACAAAACTATTAAAGATCAATTAAATAGCTACATTTTTGAAAATAATAAAATAAACTATAATGACTTAAGAACGCAAACAATATATCAATGGCAATTAATGTTTTTAAAATGACTTCGTCAAACCATTCGCTCTCACAGCCATTCCAGTCTATTGACATGAATGAGCTTGTTGATCTTGTGCCTGGTCGTAATGTAGGTTAAGTAGGGGAGATTCTCATGGTAATTGCTTGTAAACTCAGCGAGTTAATGTCCTGACACTGGACTAGATAGTGCAGAGCTGGGAAACCAGCCAATAAGTTCAGAACTTCTGCACTCATGGAGGAATTGTGAACTTTTTGGCAGTTGAATTATATTTGTCATTAGATCCATGTGGAACTGCTGGCATTTCCCAGCACGTAGCAGACCACATAGAGTACATTTACTCTAGGAGTAAACCTAGCAATTATAGACCTGTTAGTTTGACGTCAGTGATGGGCAAATTAATAGAAAGGATACTTAGAGATAATATATATAAGCATCTGGATAAACAGGGTCTGATAATGAACAGTCAACATGGATTTATGCCTGGAAGGTCATGTTTGACTAATCTTCTTGAATTTTTTGAAGAGGTTACTAGGGAAATTGATGAGGGTAAAGCGGTGGATGTTGTCTATATGGACTTCAGTAAGGCCTTTGGCAAGGTTCCACATGGAAGGTTGGTTAAGAAGGTTCAATTGTTGGGTATTAATGTTGGAGTAGCAAGATGGATTCAACAGTGGCTGAATGAGAGATGCCAGAGAGTAATGGTGGATGGCTGTTTGTCAGGTTGGAGGCCGGTGACTAGTGGGGTGCCTCAGGGATCTGTGTTGGGTCCACTGTTGTTTGTCATGTACATCAATGATCTGGATGATGGTGTGGTAAATTGGATTAGTAAGTATGCAGATGATACTAAAATAGGTGGTGTTGTGGATAATGAAGTAGATTTTCAAAGCCTACAGAGAGATTTAGGCCATTTGGAAGAGTGGGCTGAAAGATGGCAGATGGAGTTTAATGCTGATAAGTGTGAGGTGCTATATCTTGGCAGGACAAATCAAAATAGGACGTACATGGTAAATGGTAGCGAATTGAGGAATGCAGTTGAATAGAGGGTAGGAATAACTGTGCATAGTTCCCTGAAGGTGGAATCTCATGTGGATAGGGTGGTAAAGAAAGCTTTTGGTGTGCTGGCCTTTATAAATCAGAGCATTGAGTATAGAAGTTGGGATGTAATGTTAAAATTATACAAGGCATTGGTGAGGCCAATTATGGAGTATGGTGTACAATTTTGGTCGCCAAATTATAGGAAAGATTTCAACAAAATAGAGAGAGTACAGAGGAGATTTACTAGAATGTTGCCTGGGTTTCAGCACCTAAGTTACAGAGAAAGGTTGAACAAATTAGGTCTTTATTCTTTGGAGCGCAGAAGGTTAAGGGGGGACTTGATAGAGATCTTTAAAATGATGAGAGGGATAGACAGAGTTGACGTGGATAAGCTTTTTCCATTAAGAGTAGGGAAAATTCAAACAAGAGGACTAATTTGAGAATGAAGGGACGGAAGTTTAGGGGTAACATGAGAGGGAACTTCTTTACTCAGAGAGTGGTAGCTGTGCGGAATGAGCTTCCAGTGGAAGTGGTGGAGGCAGGTTCAATTTTATAATTTAAAAATAAATTGGATAGGTATATGGACGGGAAAGGAATGGAGGGTTATGGTCTGAGTGCAGGTAGATGGGACTAGGTGAGAGTAAGTGTTCAGCACGGACTAGAAGGGCCGAGATGGCCTGTTTCCGTGCTGTAATTGTTATATGGTTATAAGGCTAGCAAAGACGGCTTGTGAGAATGCATTAGATTTCCAAAAGAAAATTCTAGAAACATTTATTGAAATGATAACTTTGAAAAAGCTAAACACAAATTTAAGCAGAGTAAAACAGATTGGCCTGATGAAATGATTTTAAACAGTTACGCTTAACAATAATGATCCGTTATCAGTGAAGGAAATTCACTTAATCAGACTTCATCAGATTCTCATGGATATGGCATATTACAACACGGAAAGAGATAATTTCAATGTGTGTTGTCTGCATTGTCCATGCAAGCAGCAATTCCGATTTAATCAATTTAGATTGAGAATAGAAACTGCCTGTCAGACCTTCTTTCCATTATTCTCTTTATCTCACGATAAGAAAATTAGAATCATGGCTTCAATGATCTAGGTGAAAACACTGTCATTTTCAAACAAAAACTAAACACAGGGGAAAAAGCCAATAGTTAAATGAACCAAAATACTGAAAACCAATCAGACAGCCAAAGTTGTCTATTTCAGCAATACTAGTATTTTTATTTTCAATATGCAAGTTAATGTTTAAAACTCTTTTTAAAGAAGTACAGAAGTAAAATAAAATCCTGCTGTGAGTAAGTACCCTTAATTTGGTTTGAAAATGAAAATATGGTTAAAGTAAAAAAGCACTGCCTGCAAATGGTTGTTTGGGGGGTTTGGGTTGAAATAAAAAGGCACTCTCTCTCTCCCCCCCCCCCTCTCCCCCTCCCCCCCTCTCCTCTCCCCCTCCCCCCTCTCCTCTCCTCTCCCCCCCCTCTCCTCTCCCCCTCCCCCCCCCTCTCTCTCTCCCCCTCCCCCCTCCCCCTCCCCCCTCCCCCCCCCCCCCCCCCCTCCCTCCCCTCCCCCCTCTCCCCCCCCTCCCCTCTCCTCTCCCCCTCCCCCCTCTCCTCTCCCCCTCCCCCCCTCTCCTCTCCCCCCCTCTCCTCTCCCCCTCCCCCCCTCTCCTCCTCCCCCCTCTCCTCTCCCCCTCCCCCCCTCTCCTCTCCCCCCCCCCTTCCCCTCCCTCCTCCCCCCTCCCCCCCTCCCCCTCCCCTTCCCCCCCTCTCTCCCCTCCCTCCTCCCCCCCTCTCCTCTCCCCCTCCCCCCCTCCCCTCCCTCTCCTCTCTCTCCCCCTCTCCCCTCACCCCACCCTCCCTCTTCTCCTCCTCGCCACCCCCTCTCCCTCTTGCCCCTCTCTCTGTGTCTCTGCCCCTTCTCTCTCTGCCCTCACTCTCTACCCCCCCCCCCCCCTCCCCTCCCCCCCCTCTCTAGATGTGACTGCAAGTTGGGGGCTATGCGTCAGTAGATAGGGTGGTTATGGGTAAAAGGAGCAAATTAATAATATTAATATAATATCAAGCGGGGTAATTAGCGTGTGTGCGGGGGGGGGGGGGAGATAGTTAGTGTGTGTGACGCTGCATGCCGCCTCCCCCCCCACAACCGCACGTTGGGGGAACAGACCCAACGGGTCTGCACTTGATCTAGTATCTTTATAAAACTTTGGTTTCTGCATTTGGGATATTGTGTGCAGTTTTGGTTGCACCATTGCAGAAAGGATGTGGAGATTTTGGAAAGGTTTACCAGAATGCAGCCTTGATTAGAGGGTATTGGCTGTAAAGAGAGATTGGACACATTTGGATTGTTTTCTCTGGAGCATCGGAGGTTGAGGGAAGTCCAGGTGGATGTTTGGTAAAATTATGAGGCATAGATTGAGAAGACATTCAGAATATTTATCCCAGGGTGGAAATTGAAATGCTAGACGACATAGCTTTAAGGTCTTTTTTTTAACATACAGAGAATGGCAGGCATCTGGAAAGCGCTGCCAGGGGTGGTAGTGGAAGCACTTATGATGGCGTGTTAAAGAGGCTTTTAGAAAGACTCGTGTAAATGCAGGGAATGGAGGAACATGCATCACGTCAAAGCAGAGAAATTAGTTTAATCTGGCATCATGTTTGACATAGACATCATCGGGTCACAGGGCTCATTCCAATGTTGTACTATTCTATGTTCTATTTTTGTTTTCCATCTTTTGTGCAGGGAGAATAGGTTCAAGAGCCCGTCTTTAAAGTGCAGGGAAGAATATTAACAATGAAGAATACTTAAAATTATCAGCAAGTTAATTTGCGGTATGGAGAGATATCTAAATAAGGGATGCAAATCTTTTATCAGGTACACTTGTGATGTAAGAATTTCAGAAAAAATAAGAAAATTGGGCAGCTTGTAATAGGGTGAACCCACGAGCCTTACATACTGGAAGAGGATGATGGGAAAATAGGCTAACATAGTGAATATAATTTAAGGGTCATGTTAAACAGGCAGTAGTTAAATTAGGAATGTGTTTAGATTACAAGATAGAGGCACAGTGCCCTCCATAATGTTTGGGACAAAGACCCATCATTTATTTATTTGCCTCTGTACTCCACAATACTCCACAGAGAGGAGATACCTGGAGATTCATTGTGATGGATGTTTGTGTTAAATTGTGTTCATTGTGTGTTTTGTTGCTTTTTTCTGTCATGACTGCATGGTACGAAATCTCGTTCAAACTTGTTTGAATGACGATAAAGGATATTCAATTCAATTCACTTTGAGATTTGTAATAGAAAAAAAATCACATGTGGTTAAACTGCACATTGTCAGATGATATTAAAGGTCATTTTTATACATTTTGGTTTCACCATGTAGAAATTACACCTGTGTTTATACATAGCCCCCCCATTTCAGGGCACCATAATGATTGGGACACAGCAATGTAATGTAAATGAACGTAGTCATGTTTAGTATTTTGTTGCATATTCTTTGCATGCAATGACTGCTTGAAGTCTGCGATTCATGGACATCACCAGTTGCTGGGTGTCTTCTCTGGTGATGCTCTGCCAGGCCTGTATTGCAGCCATCTTTAGCTTATGCTTGTTTTGGGGGCTAGTCCCCTTCAGTTTTCTCTTCAGCATATAAAAGGCATGCTCAATCAGGTGATTGACTTGGCCACTCAAAGCTATTTTTTAACTTTCAAAAACTCCTTTGTTGCTTTCGCAATATGTTTGGGATCATTGTTTTGCTGTAGAATGAACCGCCATTTTTGAGGCATTTGTTTGAACTAGAGCAGATAGGATGTGTCTATACACTTCAGAATTCATTATGCTACTACCACCAGCAGTTGTATCATCAATGAAGATAAGTGAGCCGGTACCTTCAGCAGCCAAACATGCCCAGGCCATAACACCCCTACCACCGTGTTTCACAGATGAGGTGGTATGATTTATATCTTGGACAGTTCCTTCGCTCCTCCATACTTTGCTCTTGCCATCATTCTGATATGTTAATCCTCGTCTCATCTGTCCACAAGACCTTTTTCCAGAACTGTGGTTGCTCTTTTAAGTACTTCTTGGCAAACTGTAACCTGGCCATCCTATTTTTGTGACTAACCAGTGATTTGCATCTTGCAGTGTAGCCTCTGTATTTCTGTTCATGAAGTCTTCTGCAGACAGTGGTCATTGACAAATCCACACCTGACTCCTGAAGAGTGTTTATGATCTGTCGGCCAGGTGTTTGGGGATTTTTCTTTATGATAGAGAGAATTCTTCTGTCATCAACTGTGGAGGTCTTCTTGGCCTGCCAGTCCCTTTGCGATTAGTAAGCTCACCAGTGCTCCCTTTCATCTTAATGTTCCAAACAGTTGATTTTGGTAAACCTAAGGTTTGACTGATGTCTCTAACAGTTTTATTCTAGTTTCTCAGTCTCATGATGGCTTCTTTGACTTTCATTGGCACAACTTTGGTCCTCATATTGATAAACAGCAATAATAGTTTCCAAAGGTGATGGAAAGACTGTAGGAAAGACTAGGTGCTGAGAGCTCTCTTATACCTGCATTAAGGAGGCATTATGGGAGGGGGGGGGGGGGGGGGCTATGTATAAACACAGCTGTAATTTCTACATGGTGAAACCATAATGTATAAAAATACCCCTTAATCCAATCTGACAATGTGTACTTTAACCACATGTGATTTTTTTATATTACAAATCTCAAATTGTGGAGTACAGAGGCAAATAAATAAATGATGGGTCTTTGTCCCAAACATTATGGAGGGCACTGTGGCTAGAGCAAGGATAAACATAAAAAGTCACTTTATGACACCCATTTACAGAGCAAATGAGAGACTGGTTTTACTCTGAGCACAGGAAAAAAAATACTAGCTGTCAGACAGATAGAGATAACTCCAGCAGAGACAAAACACAAATCAAGGACTACAAATAAAAGTGGGTTACTGGTGAATTATTGCAAAAAATATAAAATCCACATGTGACCATTGTAACATGAATAGTATAAAATGCTACCCAGTTTATATACTGGCGAGTCCCAAATATTCAACAAAAAAATCACCGTTCTGTCGAAGATTTTCCATAATTAAGAGGACACCTGGGTCCCATGTGAAAACCAGTTTTAGGTCAGGCACATAGAACCCTCCAACAACTTACCACAAAAAGTCACTGTTTACCCTGTCTTGTGCACAACAGGCAAAAAAAAATTACCATTTTATATGGAACAATTATTCAAATCCCTGGTGATCCAAGGATATGAAGGCACTGTGTCCTATTTTTTACATCTTCCAACTGACTGTGGAATGAAAATGCAGGCAAATAGGTGTGAACAAGAACTCTGCTATTATTAGGACATATTATTACCAAATTCAAATCAATTTTTGCAAAGCCTGCCCTGCAGTAATCACTTAGCATCTGTCCCTGCAGTAAATTCACATGGTTTTATTTTTATTATGCTCCAAGCAAGAAATGACCAATGTGTCCACTGGGAATTGTAACAGTCTATTGCAGTGTAATGTGATGTGCTGGGTCCTTTTATTGAAAAAGACACAATCTAACGACCAATTAAATAAAATATATTTATGTTTTTTCTTGGCTGGCTATAGCCATAATGGATATTCATATGACATTTAAGGGAAATTTTAACAGTAACAGATCGTTTTATGTTCAAATATTTAATAATCCATCAGGCTAGGAAGTTATATAAATAATAAAATCTTACTGCTTTTGGTATGTATTTATACAGCTCGCATATATTATATAATATATATATAATACTTAAGCAAACAAGCTGAAACAAGATCAGGAAATTCAACTATTAAATTCTGTGTCAAATCTTGCCCAGAAAGGGAAATTGGAAGGAAAGAAGGTTAGTATTAAGGGAATCTCATGGATTAGTACTACATATTTACTTCAAAGGTAAATTCAATGTTCAATAGCAAAATAGTGTTACAGAATTGTTGCGAAAGAGCAAGGCAAATCAAACAGCAACTTCTTGAGCATTGCATTCACTGTATAGGTGCAGATGGGTATCCAATATACTTCCAAATAATGGCACGTGCCCTGTGCCTCACTGTTTCTCTGAATACAAAATCCAAGCCAAAACTTTTTGAGTTTTGCTATACTGATTAATTCAGATTTCCCAAAAATGCATTCTCAAGGTCAGATCAATTATAAATAAGTGCATTTAAGACCAAAATTCTCCAGCTGCTGTGATGTTAATACAAAAGAATGTGTTATGTATGAAAAGTATTTCAGTAACGTGTAGATTGGAGAACTATTGAACGGAGAATAGTCAACTAACACTGAACCACAATTCAGAGGAATAACAGGTAATTATTATCATTGCTGCCATTTTATCTATTTCTTAATAATTATTATACCAGGTCCTCCCAAATTATGAACACTCAACCTATCTAGAACCGTAAGTATGAACACGGGTTTTGAAAAACCAAAAGTCTGCGTGCTGTCATGAGGCTGCAGGCAAATTCTACCGTGTGGGAACTCAGTTTGCGGCAACATATGAACAGTTGATCATCCTCATTGCACAGGTTACCGTGGTTTGGTCTATGTTTTTTTCTAAACATATAGCCGGGCGGACGGGTTACAAACAGTTCTCAGAAATGGAAATGTGTTGTAGCCTGGAGAGGATCTGTATAGCACCAGGCATAACATTTACTATCCTCGGTTAGTCATCATTCAAATTTACATGCAAGGTAGTTCTTTGATACATCACATTGTAATGAACTATATGCTTCAACTTTCTTAGTCTTGCATCAAAATTAAAATTACCGACTAATATATTTGTTCCTGGTATGCGGTGAACACCTGACAAAAATGCTTCTTTTTGTTAATCCCTGCTGGGAGATGGTGGCTATGTTGGTAAAGTCTTGCTTAGAATTTTTAAACTGCTTCGGTTCCAAACATCAAACCCAATAATTTCAAACCAGGTTGGTGTGTGAATAGATAGACAACCTGAAGGCGATAAATGCTTCTGAATGTGCATGTTCACACAGGAAGTCCCCAGATTACGATAGGGTTGTGTTCCTGAGAACTGTCCGTAAACTGAACTGTTCAGAAGTAGTGGAAATGAACAGAAGTGGCTGTGATGGGTGAGCGAGCAGGAGTGGGAAGTACTGCTGTCAACCAGCTTCAGCGACTCAGTGAGTGAATCTACCAGCTCTGCTCAGTTCGAGCCCACTCCCCAATTATTGTGACTCGGCGAGGGCTTAGGTAAAGAAGGCATATGGAAATATTCCTTTCCCATTTGGCAAAAGGCACCTTTATTCGTGAAATGGCATAAACTGACTTGCAAGTCATAGCCATTTACAACTCAAACCTCACCTGTTTTTTGCCTTAATTCTTTGACATATTTATGCATGTTCTGTTGTCAAGAGTGTTTTATTGTCATATGTCCCAGATAGAACAGTGAAATTCGTACATGCTGCAGCACAACAGAATATGTAAACGTAGTACACTGTAAACAATATAACCGAGAGAAAAAAATCAGTGTGTATATATACACCTTCTCACAAATGCACAAACACACATATATACACACACACATACATATGTATATACACACATATATATACATACACACACACATATATATATTTTTTATATATATATATATATATATATATATATATACACTCAAAAAACAAACAATAGTAGTGCAATAATAATATTAATAATAGTCCATTGTAGTTCAGAGCTTATTTGAGGTTGTAGTGTTTAATAGCCTGATGGCTGTAGGGAAGAAGCTGTTCCTGAACTACAGACATTAGTGCCACTGGTCGATAGTCATTGAGGCACGTCACCTTCCTATTATTGATGCCCTCTTAAAGCAGGTGGGAAACTCAGACCTCAGTAGTGAGAGGTTGAAAATGTCTGCAAAAACCCCAGCCTGTTGATCAGCACGTTTTGAGAATTCGCCCGGGTATACCATCAGGTCCAGACGCTTTCCGAGGGTTCACCCCACTGAAGGATCTTCTGACATCGGCCTCTGTGACTGTAATACCATCAAGGCGTATGGGGGCTCGGGAAGGCACATCAGTGTTCTCCCTATCAAAGCGTGCATAGAACGCATTGAGCTCGTCAGGGAGTGATGCTTCGCTGTCGCTTGAGCTGACTCTTGGCTTCGACTTGTAGGAGGTCATGGCATTCAAGTCCTGCCACAGTTGCTGTACATCCGCCACATCCTCCAGCTTTGAGCGGTAGTCCCTTTTGGCCTTTTTGATGCCCTTGTCAAGGTCATATCTGGATCTCTTATAGACCTATACATCACCAGACCTGAATACCTGGATCTGGTCCTCAGAAGAATGTGGATCTCCTGGTTCATCCAAGGCTTCTGGTTAGGAAACACTGGAAAGATTTTTGTAGGAACACAGTCCTCCACACATTTTCTTAAGAAGTCTGTAAGGACTGTATTCATTCAGGTCCGTTGCCGAGTCCTTGAACATTGTGCAGTCTACTGACTCCAAGCAGTCCTGGAGTTGTTCCTCTGCCTCCCCCGACCAGCTCTGTACAGTCCTCACCTCTGGTTGCAGCACCGCTGAATGGTTGGATTTCCCGAAGTGAGGGCGAGGTATAGAACGATAGGCATCCTTGATGGTCGTATAGCAGTGGTCAAGGGTGTCTAATCCTCTGGTGCTGCAGTCGACATGTTGGTGGTAGTTTGGAAGTGATTTTTTCAGGTTGGCTTTGTTGAAGTCCCCGGTTATGGTGGTAAACACTTCGGGGTACGCTGTCTAGTGCTTGTTAACCACGGCATGCACATCCTCCAATGCTAGACAGACGTCTGCCTGGGCTGGGAAGTAGACCGTGGCCAGCATGATGGAGGTGAACTCCCTCGGGTGGTAGAAGGGGCGGCACTTCACCGCCAGATGTTCCAGGTGACGAGAGCAGAAGTTAGACAGAACTGCCACGTCTGAGCACCACGAAGAGTTGACCATGAGGCAGACATCCCCGCCTCTCCCTTTCCCAGATGCCTGCGTATGGTCCATACGATGGATGGAGAAACCTTCAGGCTGGACCTGGGGAGCTGGGGGTGAGTCATGTCTCTGTGAAACATGACACAGAGCATTCCCTCAGCTCCATTTGGTAAAGCAGCCTTGACCTTAAGTTACTATATTTTCCAGTGATTGTACATTGGCTAGTAGGATGGTAGGGAAAGGGGGTCGTAGTCCCCTGCGCTTCAGTCTGACTTGTAGATCTGCCCGCCGTCCACGTTTCCGGACACAATGGAGGTCTCGCGGTGTTTCCAGGTACAGTACTTACTGTTCCTGTGATCCTCCCTCCGCCAGGTGGGGGATTCCCCTGCGATCGGGAATTCCCTTACAGTCAGCAGCTCCGTTGCTGCCGGTAGATCGCAATAGCACTAATGCGCTTAAATGCATTAGCAGCTTGATTTCTGCTGTTTCTTTTATACATGTAAACTGAGTACTATATTTGATGATTTTCTGCTGTGCAGACAGGTGCCATCTTTGTCAGCAAGATCTGAACCTAAAGTTGCCAGCAAGATCTGAACCATTAGCTCAAAGAACTAGTGGAAAATCTTTCAACATACAATGCCTGAAACTACAGATCTCCCAATCAACAACGTTGCAACCCTTGGTTATTTCTTAAAAATCTGCACTTTCTTTGCAATTGTAACACTAAATACTGCAGTCTGTTTATTTTTTTCTCTTTGCCCTACCCATTTTACTTGTGTATGATTTGACTGTAGTCATGTGTGATATTTGACTGGATAGCACGTAGAACAAAATGTTTCATCTGATCCTGATACATGCATTAATTATGAACCAATAATTTTACCTTTTTTTTCATGAAAGATAGCCAGTTTCGATGTCTGCAACCTGAATATGCTGATAATCATATTTTTCAGCTTGATCAAGTTCACAATGTTATCGCCTCTTGGATTTTCCAGTAATATCACACCATCTGAAATATAAATTGAGAAAGATTTTTTTTCGACTAAAGAGAACTGCCGTGATAGTCCACCGATTCAATTTTACAATGCTACAAATTATCTTATATTCAGTCCCTTTGTGCATCAAAAGTGACCGGAATCATTAAAAGGACACCTGGTCTACATTAGTATATTATCTAATGGTGGCCGACTAGGAAAAGGGGAGATGCAGCGAGACCTGGGTGTCATGGTACACCAGTCATTGAAAGTAGGCATGCAGGTGCAGCAGGCAGTGAAGAAAGCGTATGGTATGTTAGCTTTCATAGCAAAAGGATTTGAGTATAGGAGCAGGGAGGTTCTACTGCAGTTGTACAGGGTCTTGGTGAGACCACACCTGGAGTATTGCGTACAGTTTTGGTCTCCAAATCTGAGGAAGGACATTATTGCCCTAGTGCAGAGAAGGTTCACCAGACTGATTCCTGGGATGTCAGGACTGTCTTATGAAGAAAGACTGGATAGACTTGGTTTATACTCTCTAGAATTTAGGAGATTGAGAGGGGATCTTATAGAAACGTACAAAATTCTTAAGGGGTTGGACAGGCTAGATGCAGGAAGATTGTTCCCGATGTTGGGGAAGTCCAGGACAAGGGGTCACAGCTTAAGGATAAGGGGGCAATCCTTTAAAACCGAGATGAGAATAACTTTTTTCACACAGAGAGTGGTGAATCTCTGGAACTCTCTGCCACAGAGGGTAGTCGAGGCCAGTTCATTGGCTATATTTAAGAGGGTTAGATGTGGCCCTTGTGGCTAAGGGGATCAGAGGGTATGGAGAGAAGGCAGGTACGGGATACTGAGTTGGATGATCAGCCATGATCATATTGAATGGCGGTGCAGGCTCGAAGGGCCGAATGGCCTACTCCTGCACCTAATTTCTATGTTTCTATGTAAACAACTACATGTTGTTATCTGACAGAGTTGGAAACTCAAGAACAGTCAGATAATCCTTTCACCTTTCAGTAGGTCATTAAGTAGATTACATTTACTTAGTATTTTACAGTAAGAACAAAACTTCTATCATACGCAGAATCCTATCAATAAACAAGACTCCAAATCAATCTTAAGAGAAGTTCAGATGTGGAAATTGTTTGTGATCCTAGTTTTTCATATGTTTAATATGGAGACCACAATCTAGCCCTGGATGAAGCCACATCACTTAAGCTGACCTTACAGTTCCTATGAGATTCTTCTTTCTTCGCTCAAGCTAATTTGACAAGTAACGACAGAATGAATATTAGGATGTTCATCATTGCGTGCATTTTGTTAGTTAAACTCCTGCAATAAATGCATTTGGGGTTGCTGATATGCATCTAAATTATGTCTGCTTCTCTACACATAATTTATAAACAAGATTAGTTGATTAATATTATAACCTAAAATAACATGATCTGAGCTGGGTCAGGAAACAGATTATCAAGGTTTCTGGCAGGGTCAACTCTGTTCCAATTCTTTGAGGTTAACTTAAACTGAAAGGGATATATTCTTGTGTTCAAAAGGGAACTGCAGATGCTGGAATATCGAAGGTACACAAAATTGCTGGGGAAACTCAGCGGGTGCAGCAGCATCTATGGAGCGAAGGAAATAGGCGACGTTTCGGGCCGAAACCCTTCTTCAGACTGATGGGGGGTGGGAGAAAGAAGGAAACCATCTTTCCTTCTTTCTCCCACCCCCCATCAGTCTGAAGAAGGGTTTCGGCCCGAAACGTCGCCTATTTCCTTCGCTCCATAGATGCTGCTGCACCCGCTGAGTTTCCCCAGCAATTTTGTGTACCTAGGGATATACTCTTGTCTGCCCATAATAGTTATAATGTTTTGATCACTGGAAAATATGTTTCAGACTTAACTAGGCATGCAGGAACTACAAACAAATCAACAGTAAAGGAAATATAAAATGTCAACGTAAAATGGCCTTATCCTCTTGATCACAACACTGACGATATAATATCTGATGGCAACTTGCTTTCCTAGTTGCAGTTGTATTAATAAACTCTTTATCAAAGTCCAATAGCAGATATAAATTTGCCTCACGACCAACTTATTATAGCAAGGATCATGTGAATCACCGCAATACCCCACATTTCAAGGGAGTCTGGCTAATGGCCACTGACATAACTGATTTTATGCTGATCAGAAATTCACCAAAGAAGCCACCTTGTGTTTAAGAAGGAACTGCAGATGCTGGAAAATCGAAGGTACACAAAAATGCTGGAGAAACTCAGCGGGTGCAGCAGCATCTATGGAGCGAATGAAATAGGCAACGTTTCGGGCGCTTTCGGCCCGAAACGTTGCCTATTTCCTTTGCTCCATAGATGCTGCTGCACCCACTGAGTTTCTCCAGCATTTTTGTGCACCACCTATTTCCTTTACAACTATTTCCTATTTTTATATGGATAATCAGTGGTGCAGTGGTGAATCTTGCAAGTGAGCAAAATAAAGCTTTTCTATTTCCTGTTGACGAGTTCCAAAGCATGACAAAGCATTGTCACCCATAAATTTAAACAATAATGTCAATTGTAGTGTATATTGATAGAACTATAATCTTAATTATGATGTTGCTTGCCTTACCCTGCTTTTTACCATCCACAGAAACCTTGACGTTAACATATGCACAGTTAAGGCCCAAAGGTAAAGCACCAACTTCCGAGGTTCCTTTCACAAGAGTCAAATCCAGGTTTGAGCCCTTCAACTAATGACAAAAGAAGAAAAACGGTTAGACAGAAATGGTTGTTAAAACTGCTGTCTGCCCATTCAATTTGTTTTCGGATAATAGGTTCCTGCAATGTTTGGATGGGATCCTAGTAGGTGGTCAATGCTCCAGCATCAAGTGCAAATGAACAAATCTATCTGCAGAATTCTTACTGCAACTTCCAGCATGATTTTCAGCTTTCAACATTCTCCACTATCATTAATAATTCCCTTCAAAAAGGCAACATTGTGAGAAGCCAAATTCCAATGATCAATAATCGTTACTAAAAAAAATTATTTAATAATATTTCTGTGCATGTGTGTCAGAATATTTTACACTGGCAAGCAGGTTGGTTCAAAGTTTCTCTAAAATATTAAAAAATACAGATTCTAGAAATCTGAAACAGAAACGAAAATGCTGGAAACATTCAATGATTAGGCAGCATCTATGGAAGAAACTGTGTTAACAATTTAGGTTACAGATACCTATTCTAAATCTTTAACTCTATTTCTCTTCCCACAGATGGTGCGTGATGTGCCGAGTCATAGGGTCTTACAGCGTGGAAACAGGCCCTTGCACCCACCTTGTCCACACCACCCAACATGTTGTCTTCACTTGTCCCACCTGCCTGCGTTTGACCCAGATCCCTCTAAACCTGTCCTATCCATGTACCTGTCCAAATGTTTCTGAAATGTTGCAATATTACCTGCCTTAACTACCTCCTCTGACAGCTCATTCCATACCCCCACCACCGTCTGTGTGAATAAGTTACCCCTCAGTTTCCTATTAAATCTTTCCCCCCTCACTTTAAACTTATGATCTCTGGTTCTTGGTTCCCCTACTCGGGGAAGAGACTGTGTTCGTCTACCCGATCTATTCCTCTCATGATTTTGTACAACTTTATTAGATCACCCCTCATTCTCCTGCGCTCCAATGAATAGTGTCCTACACTGCTTAACCTCTTCCTATACCTCAGGTCCTCTAGTTTTGGCAACATCATGGGAAATCTTCTCTGCACCTTTTTTGGCTTGACAACATTTTTCCTTTAACATGGTGCCCAGAACTGAACACAATACTTTAAACACTGCCTCACCAACACCTTATATAACTGCAACCTGACCTCTTAACTTCTATAATCAATACTCTGACTGATGAGGGCCAATGTGCCAAAAGCCTTTTTGATCATCCTATCTACCCACGGTGCCACTTTCAATTAACTATGTATCTGCACTCTTAGATCCCTGTGCTTTACAACATTCCCCAGAGGCCGACCATTCACTGTGTAGGTCCTGCCCATGTGTTTCCTGTACTTTCTGGGGGTTTTTCAAAATAGTAGTACTTGATAAAGGATATCTTTAATGAAACAGAAAAATAGGTGCCCGTCCAGCCTGCACCACCATTCAATATGATCATGGCTGATCGCCTAAAATCGGTGGGCCCCATAAAATATGGGCTTTTTCCCCATATCCCTTGATTCCTTTAGCCCGAAGAGCTAAATCTAACTCTCTTGAAAACATCCAGTGAATCGGTCTCCACTGCCTTCTGTGGCAGAGAATTCCACAGATTCACAATTCTCTGGGTGAAGAAATCTTTCCTCATCTTAGTACTAAATGGCCTACCCCTTATTCTTAAACTGTGTCCCCTGGTTCTGGACTCCCCCAACATCGGGATAATTTTTCCTGCATCTAGCTTGACCAACCCTTAACAATTTTATATGTTTCTATGTTCCCCTCTCATCCTTCTAAATTCCAGTGAATACAAGCCCAGTCGACCCATTCTTTCACCATATTTCCCCCATCCCGGGAATTAACCTGATGAACCTACGCAGCACTCCCTCAATAGCAATAATGTTCTTCCTCAAATTAGGAGACCAAAATTGCACACAATACTCCAGGTGCGGTCTCACCAGAGCCCTGTACAACTGCAGTAGGACCTCCTTCCTCCTAAATTCAAATCCTCTCGCAATGAAGGCCAACATGCCATTAGCTTTCTTCACTGCCTGCTGTGGGATGTCGGGACGACAGATGGCACAATGGGCTAAGTGTTCGGCTGGCAACCGGAAGGTAGCCGGTTCGAATCCCGTTTGGAGTGCATACTGTCGTTGTGTCCTTGGGCAAGACACTTCACCCACCTTTGCCTGTGTGTGAATGATTGGTGGTGGTCGGAGGGGCCGTAGGCGCAGATTGGCAGCCACGCTTCCGTCAGTCTGCCCCAGGGCAGCTGTGGCTACAGAAGTAGCTTACCACCACCGAGTGTGACTGAGGAGTGAATAAATAATGCGATATAAAGCGCCTTGAGTATTAGAAAGGCGCTATATAAATCCCATCCATTATTATTATTATTACCTGCATGCTTACTTTCAGTGACTGATATACAAGTACACCCAGGTTGTGTGTACCTCCCCTTTTCCTAATCTGACACCATTCAGATAATAATCTGCCTTCCTGTTCTTGCCACCAAAGTGGATAACCTCACATTTATCCACATTATACTACATCTGCCCACTCACCCAACCTATCCAAGTCACCCAGGTTTGTGCTACCCGCAAACTTGGAGATGTTATATCTAATTCGGAAATATATATTGTAAATAACTGGAGTCTCAGCACCGAGCCTTGCGGCACCCCACTAGTCACTGCCTGCCATTCTGAAAAGGACCCGTTAATTCCTACTCTTTGCTTCCTGTCTACCAATCAGTTTTCTATCCATGTCAATACCCTGCCCCCAATACCATGTGCTCTAATGTTGCACACTAATCTCTTGTGTGGGACTTTGTCACAGGCTTTTTGAAAGTCCTGATACAGCACATCCACTGGCTATCCCTTATCCATTCTACTAGTTACATCCTCAAAAAATTCCAGAAGATTAGTCAGGCATTATTTCCCCTTCATAAATCCATGCTGACTTTGACCGAGCCTGTCACTGCTTTCCAAAGGTGCTGCTATACCATCTTTAATAATCGACTCAAGCATCTTTCCCACTATCGATGTAAGGCTAACTGGTCTATAATTCCCCATTTTCTCTCTGTCTCTCTCTCTCTCTCTCTCTCTCTCTCTCTCTCTCTCTCTCTCTCTCTCTCTCTCTCAATGATTAAATAGTGAAAGGCCTGGATAGAGTGGATGTAGAGAGGATGTTTCCACTAGTGGGAAAGTAAGACCAGAGCTCAAAGCCTTAGAATTTCTTTAGTCAGACGGTGGTGAATATGTGGAATTAATTGTCAAAAAAGGCTGTGGAGATCGTCAATGGATATTTTTAAAGCAGATAGATTCTTGATTAGTACCAGTGTCAGGGGTTATGGGGAGAAGGCAGAACGGGATTAAGAGGGAAAGATGGAATCAGACATGATTGAATGGTGGAGTAAACTTGACAGTCCGACTGGCCTAATTCTGCTCCTATCACTGATGAACATAAATTGATTGGCATTAAAACAGAAACACCTGAAAGGTTTCTAATTTTCTTTCTACTGGGTCTAATGCAATTCAGAAAAAGTATGCAATTCAGAAAAAGTCTCACTTTACCCACTCTTCTGTCAATAGCTAAATACTGGGTGTAATAAATTCCCTCTCCTGTGTTAATCAAAGAGGCAGGATCACAATATAAAAGAGCTAATTTCCTGTAAACTAGTAAAAGTTAGCAATTAAATACATCTTACTAATTGCATAAAAATCATTTTAAAATCCACTAAACAAAGCACAGATTGTTCTTTACATGTGTACCATGCAAATGAGTTTGCATTCATTGAGTAAACTGACTAGCCAAATCCTATCAAGGTAAATGTCAGGAGAGATATTCAAGAGAATTAGGCATGCTCTGCTCCTTCTGCCAAATATACACTGATATCTATCTTGCTTAGAAAGTAGGACATATTCCCAGGAATTAAAAAAGCTAATGGAATCAGCGTTGAAAGGGATCATTATGGGACTATAGGTAGAGAGAAGTTATTGAAATTAGTACTGTGCCAGGAACCCGGCATGAATGCCTGCCCTTCCTGTTACCATGTAATGTGGTCCTGGTACCCTGTGCAGATCTAACAGATCTAACAACCCCATAGCTCTGTATGGAATGGCTTTCTGTGAAGCTAGTATTGGGTAGGCCAGGTTGAGCAGTGTGGTTGCTCAATATCGAGATGAAGGCTCAAGGCTGCCCTCGCCCTGTTTGACACCATGAGTGTGAGCCAACACCTTCTTCATGAGATCACAGATCGTCTAGACTCTATAATCTCTCTCAACATCTCCTGTTGATTGTTATTGAAGTTACTTTCTCCATCACTGTTTTAAAAAAAAGAATCTAGAGCCCAATGATGAATCACTACTTTATGAGCAAACAGTAAACAGGATAATATTATAACCAAATATATCTAAAGGATCGCGTTCCCATGATTAATTTATCCACGACAGGAACGGAGTTTGACGATTTACCTGTGTTTTTTCTTGTATAATCATTTCAGCAGAATTTGGTACTGGATAGAGCTTCAGAGAGGATTTCACAGTTCCCAAGATAAAATCAGTGTGATTCTTAATAACGTTATCCAAATATTCTCCTGTTGGTTGGGAACTGTAATATATTGTGATCTCGTCTGAGGGCACAAGATGAGCCTGTAAGTGTAAATTTTATAAAACACAATGTTATTGATAGCAAGCATTATTGTATCAATTTGATAATAATATCCTTGAAAAATGTTGTAGATTGAGAATAGGCTGTGGGCCGAGGAGCTTTTTCGTTTAGTTTTGACACCCAACTCACAGAACTACCTGAATTTTTAACATATTATGTAAAAATATTATGTAAATCATACCTGAAACTCGTCAAGACCAAAGCCTGCACATTTTTAAGAAATATGAGAAAAACCTCAAATTTTTTGAGTAATAATTGCCCAATCAATGTACGTTTGACATTGAGGTCGGACGCAAATTGGCCAATCCCGTGCTTTGTTTTATGGTCGCTAGGCAGCGAGGACGCTGGGATCATGGCTGCCTCCTCATTACCTCAATAGCATTAGCAAGGTTTCCACGGATAAAGGTAATGCTAACCTTGCTGATCATTTTTTTTCATTTGATTTATCTTTATAATGTTATAATGTGTACTGGTAAATAAAAATGATAAATAACAAATGGAGAGCTAGGGTTAGGATTAGGGTCAGTCTGTCTGTCTGTCAATCTGTCGGTCGGGCCGTCGGTGGTGAGCCTTGGGCCGGGCCTCCGCCGGTAGCTGCAGGTTGGGCCGGGCATCCGGGAGGTGAGTGCTGCAAGGAGTCAGTCGGGCTGTCAACCGGCCGGCCGGTGTTGCAGCAAGCGAGCGGGCGGACAGATGGAGCCGGCACTATCTGGGTGCTGAAGGTGGCCCGGGCGACGTGCAAGGCAGTGCTGCCCCCCACCAGCACCACCACCAGTAGGGCATGCTGGCCGAGGTGGACGCGCTGCGGGGCCACAGTACGGAGCCCGCAGCCGGTCCCAAAGTGGCTCCAGCTCCAGCCGTGGGCAGCTCTGGGGGGGGGGGGGGGGAGGATGTTAGGGTTAGGAGGCATTTTCCTGCCTTAGCCTTCCCCCAGCCTGGCACTGCCCCAATCCCACTATGGCCGTGACCCCCACTCTGCACACTGGCAGTCAGTGGGGTTCAGTAAATGGGGTAACCCAGAAGAACTGCCCTGACCTATTAATTAGGCTGGTTCAAGAGGACCTCTGCGGCAGTCTCATTCAAAAAAAAACCTCACCATTATAACCATATAACAATTACAGCACGGAAACAGACCATCTCGGCCCTTCTAGTCCGTGCCGAACACTTACTCTCACCTAGTCCCATCTACCTGCACTCAGACCATAACCCGCCATACCTTTCCCGTCTATATACCTATCCAATTTATTTTTAAATGATAAAATCGAACCTGTCTTCACCACTTCCACTGGAAGCTCATTCCACACAGCTACCACTCTCTGAGTAAAGAAGTTCCCCCTCATGTTACCCCTAAACTTCCGTCCCTTAATTCTCAAATCATGTCCTCTTGTTTGAATCTTCCCTACTCTCAATGGAAAAAGCTTATCCACGTCAACTCTGTATATCCCTCTCATAATTTTAAAGACCTCTATCAAGTCCCCCCTTAACCTTCTGCGCTCCAAAGAATAAAGACCTATCTTGTTCAACCTTTCTCTGTAACTTAGGTGCTGAAACCCAGGCAACATTCTAGTAAATCTCCTCTGTACTCTCTCTATTTTGTTGACATCTTTCCTATATTTTGGCGACCAAAATTGTACATCAGATTCCAGAATTGGTCTCACCAATGCCTTGTACAATTTTAACATTACATCCCAACTTCTATACTCAATGCTCTGATTTATAAAGGCCAGCACACCAAAAGCTTTCTTTACCACCCTATCTACATGAGATTCCACCGTCAGGGAACTATGCACAGTTATGCCTAGATCCCTCTGTTCAACTGCATTCCTCAATTCGCTACCATTTACCATATACGTCCTATTTTGATTTGTCCTGTCAAGATGTAGCACCGCACACATCAGCATTAAACTCCATCTGCCATCTTTTAGCCCACTCTTCCAAATGGCCTAAATCTCTCTGTAGACTTTGAAAATCTACTTCATTATCCACAACACCACCTATCTTAGGATCATCTGCATACTTACTAATCCAATTTACCACACCATTATCCAGATCATTGATGTATATGACAAACAACAGTGGACCCAACACAGATCCCTGAATCACCCCACTAGTCACCGGCCTCCAACCTGACAAACAGCCATCCAACATTACTCTCTGGTATCTCCCATTCAGCCACTGTTGAATCCATCTTGCTACTCCACTATTAATACCCAACAATTGAACCTTCTTAACCAACCTTCCATGTGGAATCTTTTCAAAGGCCTTACTGAAGTCCATATAGACAACATCCACCGCTTTACCCTCATCAATTTCACTAGTAACTTCTTCAAAAAATTCAAGAAGATTAGTTCATTATATTATTTTTATAGAATGCAATTATACATAATTATATATGATTACTGTCATATTCACGTCATATATATATATATATAGATGGCATAATATATAGTTTAAATAGACTGCAACACAGAAATAGGCTCCCCATGGTGTAATAAGGGCATTGGACACTAGATGGCGCTTACTTTTCCGATCTCATTTTCTTATTAGTTTAATTAATTAATGTGCAACTTTTGGCACTGACGAGTTATGACTTCCTTCTCAATTATATTTCATCTAAATCTGTGTAAAATTTCATGTTGTTCCGAGACATGGGACACGAAAATGGATTTCTAGACACATTTTTGAGGCTCGGCCCACAGCCTACAAACAATGTGATGCATAATGGAATGACAGTAGGCTCATAAGGAATTAAAAGTGCTTGATCTCACAAAGCCAACCAGCACGAAGCGCACAAAACTGTATACTCTGTAAATTGGCAAATAGTGTGCATCATTGGGAAATTGCTTATTTTCTGAATACAGTCAATAAATAGTATTGGAATACGATGATGCACTCTACATGTTGAACAAATAGAATGATTTCCATCTATCCAAGTATCAACTTTAAAGGATCAGAACAGAACAAACAAAATTGAAGGTTTCAATACAATTACCTCCATGACAGGTAGAAACAAAACATGTCAACATTACATCAAGGAACAGCAAAAATATAATTGGGACATCGACTAGGTTTTCATATTCTTGCTTCAGTTCAAAATTCAAAACCAATCAATAAAATGCAACAATGCCATGGCAATAGTAAGTTCATTTATCAGCTTTAAAATCACTCATTAAACTTACAGAATATTAACTTGACTAGGTAATTGGAAACAAGAAGATAAAAACGATATATCAGATAAAAATTAAGATAGGAAAATAATCTCAAAATGTCTTCGTCTCTAGTTGGAATATAATTATTTTCTACTCTGAATAGGTACATTCAATTTTGTACATACATAAGTACTAAATAATTATTCGTTAACTTTTCAGAATGTTCTATGCTGAATATTCTGAAAAAGTACACATAATTTAACAAGACTTCAAACAAAATAAGGACATTTTAACAACTGCTATTTAGTTTAGCTTCGTTTAGAGATATAACGTGGAAACAGGCCCTTCGGCCCACCCATCGATCCCTGCACATTAACACTATGCTACTCGGGACAATTTACATTTTATACCAAGCCAATTAACCTACAAACTTGTATGGGAGAAAACCAAAAATCTCGGAGAAAACCCAAGCAGGTCATGGGGAGAAAGTACAAACTCCGTACAGCAGCACCCGTAGTTAGGATCGAACCCGGGACCCAGGTGTCTGGCGCTGTAAGGCAGTGACTATACTGCTGCGCCACTATGCCGCCCCTTATTGACCATTACCGAACAAGTTTCAGTAATTATTACTATGATATGGAAGATAAAACATTAACTGTGACATTTAATTTAGTAAACTCAAAAAGTAGTGCTGCCAAAAATCTACAATTAGGATACAGGTAATCAGATCAATAGAATTGTGGCATTCAATTTGTAGCACTAAGATTGATTGAATAATCCACTTTAATAAAACTGTGAGTTCATCATGACTTAATCATCTGGGGTTTTCATGTTTTGCACTACCTGGCCTATATTTTGACAGTTCCTTCAACTTCTCGGGCACCAATCATTATTTGCCCTCCAGGAAAACAGAAAATGAGCTGACAGAGACTGTCCACTGGATACAAGCTAACTCTGACTGACACTTCCAATTTTTACTCTTAGCAAAAAGCTGCAAAAAGGGTTTAAAACAGGAAATTCTTTTGAGCCCTCGAGTGTTTCTTTTAAATGACATATTGATAACTGCTAATTTATTAATTTGGTAGATCAATTTAATAGATCAAAAATCACAACTGGTCATTCACAAATTTTACAGAATTATTATGGGGAAATATAACTAATATTTATAGCAAAATTCAATTATCTGCAATGGGTAATGAAAAATGTAATACATTTAGAAGCTGAGAAAAATTTACGACTTATCTTTTTCCTGCACATGCTAGAGATTTTGGCAAGTTAATAGGAACTGTCACCCAGTTTCGTAAGAACACGTGATACACAAGTATATTCTGAACCTTCTGAATTTGTAGTCGGCAGGGCAGTACTCTGCATAAGTAGGAGGTGTCCAGAACGTTCCAAGTCCACTTTGCTTTCAAGTTGATCAGAGCAAATGCTCAAGATCAACTTGAATTTTGTCCTATGTCCATAATCCTTCCATTCCCTTAGTGCCATGAATCTATCAGTGATGGCTGAATTGCAGTATTTTGTGATAGAGAATTCCAAATGCTGGGGCAGGGAAAAGGCAGATGCATTCACATTTGATGAGCAATAAAAGCATTTTTTTTTAATTCTATGTTTTTATTCCAGAAGGAATTTAGTGAATCAACATCATGTGTCTGCAGTCACCTCACTATTATAACACCACCAATTGAGCATGAAGAACCTCAGGTTTAAAAATGAAAGCTGATGGATTATCTAAATTAGTGGCTATGTAAAGTAGACAGACAAATTATGAGAATCTTAACTCTGTTCTTAGCTACCTCGGCAGCAGCCATAACTTAAAATTAGCTTCAGCAGCTCGAGGTTAAATTGAGTTTGGGAGTAAGAAAATGAGGCAGGTGAGGAAAAAAAAATATCAGCACTGCTTGTGCTGTGGGTTTTCAGCTATGGAGAGAACCGAGATCTGCTGTGGTGCACATCTATACAGTCTGCCAATATTAACCATCTTGACTCACACAGGAAAAGAGTTAGTTTGGTGAAAATCTACAGAATACCTCTGGATAGAAATGAGTCTCTGTCACTTGCATTTGATGTGCAAAATAGCAGTGCCTATGCTCTGACATCAACAAAATATATTAACAAAAGCAGTCAAATGTTCACGCTCTACAATATTGTGCGCCTGATAGAAATGAAGGTCATATTTCCACCCCGGGTATGCATGGAATTGTACTTTAGCAAAAATTCAAAATGTAGGAAGGCAGAAGATGATTACAAAGACAATGTTGGAAACTCAGATATGACATCATCAGGAGAAAGAGAAACGGTTATCATTTTGGTTGAAAGCCTGTCGTTAGATCTTCAACTAAAATGTTAAACCTGCCTCTATTTCCACCAATGTTGCCTGACTTGCTGAGTGGTTGAGCACCTGTTTGATTATAGATTTTCAAAAGATAGGTGACTCTTTAAAGGTAGACTGAACTTGCCTTTTTCCGAAGCTTTTGGATACGATTTATAACTTCTCTTGCCACTCCTTCATCCACCATTGATTGGTCGGGTGTGACATCTAAAAGAACCAAAGCCTGAAAAAATGTAAAAGCCTTTTGAAAAATTATTCAAAATGCTGACACTCCACACTATCAAATGAAACAAGTAAAGTATATTAGATCATAGTGAAGTCTGAGAAAACCTTTCCATTTAATGCTTTAGAGTTCTGAAACAGAAGGGAACAATTTTAATACATTCCTCAAACAAGCTGCAATAGTGTTAATAGTGAAAGTGAAGATTAACACCAGGAATTTTCCTCCTTTTCATAATAAAGAGAATTAAGAGATCAAAATTTGTATCTCCAGTATTTAAGGGAGCAATTCATCGATGATATTTGGGGTTCTAATTAACATGCTAGAGATTCCATCAATAATACTGTGCAATCGCCCATCACCAGTTATCTCACTTTAGACTAGAGAGGCAACAGGCGCTTTGGCCCACCCTGTCCGTGCCGACCAGTGATCACCTTGTGCACTAGCACTATCCGACACACTAGGGGCAATTTACAAATTTACAGAAGCCAATCGATCGACAAATCTGTACGTCTCTTTGGAGGGTGTGAGGAAATTCTTGCGGTCACATGGAGAAAGAACCAAATCCATACAGACTGCACCCGTAGTCAGGATCAAGCCTGGGTCTCTGCCGCTGTAAAGTAGCAGGACTAACGCAGCACCATTGTGCCTCCCAGTTCAGTTGAACGTTCTGATAACGTAATCTGTACACAGTACTCAGAAGAATGACCTCCCCCTTGTAGTAATCTCTCCAGTCACATTTCTTATTCATCCTTCCTCACCAATCTTAAGGGCTTAGGCGACCTTATTTGCGAGTGCAGGAGACTCTGCGCTCGCCACAAGGTCGCCACATGTTCGTAGGTGGTCTCTGGTGAGTCACCTTCATGGTCGATAGGAGTTCCCGCATTGTGGTAACTAGTCGCGGCCTCATGTTGAAAAATTTTCTGCGACCAAGAATTGGTCGCCATGGAGAAAATCGATACTTTTGTAGTCGTAGGTGCAGTGGTACTGGGGTCACCAAGTCGCTGTAGGTAGTTTTAGTTAATCTCCTTTGCTGACCGGGCATTTTCATTGGCTCATTGGGGGAAAAAAAACGTAAGCACGAGTTTTCAGAACCGAAAAAAACTGACCGGTAATGTTAAATGCCCACTAAACTTCACAGCTGTGTATCTCTGGCTTATTAAAAGTTGTCTGGCTTCTTAAAAGTCTCTACTCCTTCTACCCTCCCTTCTCCCCTCCTTTAAAGTCCTCCTTTAAAAGACTTACCATACACTGCGCTAGCCGTCTTTAACCTTCCTGTTCATACCGGTATGTGTCTGTCATATGGGACTGTCATATGAGGAAAGATTGAAAAGACTAGGCTTGTATTCACTGGAGTTTGGAAGGATGAGGGGATATCTTATCATCTATATTACTAAAAGTCTGATCTTGACTGCTTTTGGCCCACTGTGCTGCGATTTCCGAGAGAACGTCGCCACCTATGGCCGTCATTTTTTGCCACCTCGCTCAGAGCCCCCCTCTGCCTTCCTGGACTAGAGGATTTTTCCCATCGATGAAAAATCAGGGAGATATTAATATATATTTTTTAATTGCCATTCTCTCTGCTGCCCCTGCTGGAGGGAGGGGAAGGGACTATAAAAACAGGAAGTGGTGTGCCTCACTCAGTCTCTGCAAGTTGGAAGAAGCCATCTCTCTGAGCTCTGAATAACACTGAACACATGTCTACTCAACTGTGAGTGCCCTTAATGTGGTTTGAAAATGAAAATATTGTTGGCTTGAAGTAAAAAGGCACTGCCTGCAAAAGGTTGTTTGAGGGGTTTGGGTTGAAGTAAAAAGGCACTGCCTGCAAATGGTTGTTTGGGAGGTTTGGGTTGAAGTAAAAAGACACTGCCTGCAAATGGTTGTTTGGGAGGTTTGGGTTGAAGTAAAATGGCACTGCCTGCAAATGGTTGTTTGGGGGGTTTGGGTTGAAGTGAAAAGGCACTGCCTGCAAATGGTTGTTTGAGGGATTTGGGTTGAAGTGAAAAGGCACTGCCTTGCACCCTGCTTGAAGTGGTATGAAACTGCACTTGAATTTTGTGACCTTGCACCCTGCTCGAAGAGGTAAGAAACTGCACTTGAATTTGGTGGCCTTGCACCCTGCTTGAATGGTAGGAAAATGGATTTGAATTTGGTGGCCTAGTACTCTGCTTGAAATGGAATTTCAAGGAATAGCTGTGAGTCAAATGCCAGCCCACCAGCCGTGAGTGAGCTGCCAGCACATCAGGCTTGAGGGGCTGAGCTGCCACCCCAAGAATCCATTTGGCCCACAATGTTCACACTAGCCCTCTGTAGCCCTCTGCAGCCAACAACACCCATACCAGCGCTCCAGAAAGCCCCCCCCCCCCCCCCCACTGGCCACCAATACTGGAATTGGTGGAGAGGTGGAATATTGCGTCGGGAGACCAGCCCTCCCGTGTGAACATGGGACCCAACGGATCCCACTTAGTCTAGTAACATATAAAATTATAAAAGGACTGGACAAGCTAGATGCAGGAAAAATGTTCCCAATGTTGGGAGAGTCCAGAACCAGAGGCCACAGTTTTAGAATAAAGGGGAGGTCATTTAAGACTGAGGCGAGAAAAAACATTTTCACCCAGAGAGTTGTGAATTTATGGAATTCCCTGCCACAGATGGCAGCGGAGGACAAATCACTGGATGGATTTAAGAGAGAGTTAGATAGAGCTCTAGGGGCTAGTGGAGTCAAGGGATATGGGGAGAAGGCAGGCACGGGTTCTTGATAGGGGACGATCAGCCATGATCACAATGAATGGCGGTGCTGGCTCGAAGGGCCGAATGGCCTCCTCCTGCACCTATTTTCTATGTTTCTTTGTATCACCTTGGCTTTGCACCGTGTGAATTTCAGACAGCGCTCCCCCACTTTCCCTGGCCCCCGCTTTGCTGTGTGTGTGTGTGTGTGTGTGGCTCTGACGGTTGCCGTTCTAGTTAGCGTTTTTTCAGTCGTGTTGAAGCAACAGCCTCGAGCTTGAAGGTCGCAGGCAGTCCGCTGAAAAATCGCCTAAGTGGAGAGGTCCTTTACTTTCCCTAGATCTCCTCTTTCTCACCACCCCCTAACACTTCTGACATACACTCCACTGTTTACAATGATAGAACTTAGTAGTTGAAGTCGTTTTATTGTGCTCATCGCTGACCTTTCTATGCAGTAATATATCTGAGCTTGGGCTAGTAGGCCAAACCAGGGGTTGCCATGAACTATAATTTGCATATTCCAGGCCAACACAATTGGGAGCCAGTAGATTATTCAATCTCGGAAGGAGTTGCACCAGAAAAAATCCTCTCATCTGCTAAGAACATTTATTTATCAATTTAAGTAATACCCCACTTCCCCCTCTCTCTTTCCTTTGCCCTCTCTAATTTATGGTGCATGAGTAGATGAATACCGAAAACAACGTTTACCGGGTAACCAAGGCTAGCTAAACAGTGTCCCAAGTACAAAGTTACCAATATCACGACTGTAATTGCACTGGTGTGACTGATTAATATACAGTATATATTTTCCTTTGTAAAAAAGCACTTACTTGAAAATCAGAATGAGCTTCATACTGAGCGCTTCCTGCTGTACTTGCATCAAATGCATACATAAGACGCAAGTCCTCCTCATGAAGTTCATGTCCTTCCACAATTATGGAACCTGTTAACAGAACACTGAGCATGTAGGATCACACCAGCACATCCACTGATTTGTGACAAGAAATAGACATCGAGTTCTTGACTTTTGGAACTCCACCAATTGTAATCTTGACCATGCTCACTACATACTGACTTTTCCATGGAAATGATTAGCATCACCAGCTTCTTTTCGCTGGTACCACAAATTGATGCACTGGGAACTGACCTCAATACCAGTTCTTGAAACTGTGAAAAGTAGTGGTAAAGGAATAGATTAAGCTGATTTACCTCTGTTAAAATTAAAACTAAACATGATGTTAAAAATGAAACAAAATAGGAAATTCGCCAGCTCTGAGCAAAATTTTGTGTTGGTAAATTTGCTCACCGAAGAAAAGTACTTTTCTTAAATGTACATCTCAAGGAATAAAGAAAATTAGGGCAGGAGTCGGCCATTTGCTCCTCAAACCTGCCCTGTCATTTAATATGATCATGGCTGATCTGCCCAAGGCCTCATATCCTCTTCTGTGTCACTTTTTCAATAGCACTTCTTCAAATTAAAAAAAACTTTATTCAGTTCATCTTTAACTACACCCAATGATCAAGTCTCAACAATACTCTGGGATACAGAAATCCAGAGATTCACCACCCTCTAATGATCATCTCAGTTTTAACTGACTGCCTATGTCCCAATGTTCTTGACTTGGATAAAAACTTAGAAGAAAAACTACAACATGATTTTTCTTTCTTTTAAAATATGGCGATGACACATACACTAGGGTTTGAATAGGAGAGGACTTTTCATCATGTTATAGCAAGACAATAGTTTCCTAATACTCACCTGACTTTTGGAATTCTTCCAATTGTACACTCTGGAGTCCCTTGATGGCGGCTGCAACAGATTTAAATGCTCCCTTTAGGCGCTTTCCTAACACCATGTTATCTGGTTCTGCCTTAAGCCGAATGCCATACTTGTCTTTATCTGTGGACAATGTCAGCTGACGCACATTTAGTTCCTATGAGGAATTATAAAACAGTCGTGACTAATTAGACATTTTCAGCCATTAGATCTTTAATGTATTAGTTATACCTTTTTTTTAAACTGTACATAATTTTACATATTTTAATTTACATATTTAGCTTTTCCAACAATAGGTTTTGATACAAAATATATGAATAACTATCAATATCTGACCCTAAGTACATTTTATTCATATAGCACGTTTTAATCAACTCACGTTGAAACCAAAGTGCTTTACATAAAAGAAATAATGAAATAATAAAGTTTCCGTACATCCATAGAAAAATAAAAAATCAGAAAAATGACATAACACATTATAGAATTCACCACGAACGTCCCCCCACAACAGAATCAAAATTTTCCACTGTGGGGAAAGGCAACAAAAAGTTAAGACTGTACATCACTAACTCTTCCTACACCTTTGAGAAATGTTGTACTTGGTTTCAGTGTGTTATATGGAGGGAGTCAAAATGAAGTTAGTTCCCTGACAAGGTCAATAATTTATTCCTTGTCCATCACTTTTTTTAAATCATGGCTCAATAAATAACGACTAATTCAGGAACAGGTGACACAATGGGGATATCAGTGAGCACACTGTCAAGGAGAATGATTACAGTTTCTATTTTATAATACAAAAGGAACAAGAGCATTTTTCTTTTACTTTTCCTCTCCTTGAAAAAGGACAGCATGGAAAAGAGAAAATAAATCTATGCCAACTCGTCTAGGCCAACCAATATGCCCCATCAAAGCTAGTCCATTTTTTTCGGCATTCGGACCATATCCCTCTCAACCTTTCCTATCTATGTAGCTGTCAAAATGTTTTCTTGAGTAGTATTACTGTAGCTGGCAAAAACTACTTTGTTGCCAATGAAAATCCGCTTGGGAACACTTTGGTGCTATATGAAGTAGGTAAATAGAGTAAGGTCACACATCAGCTATGATGTAATTAAATTCCAGACCACAGTTTAAGGGTTGAATTGACTAATCTTGTTCATTTGTTCCAGGATCGAAAGGATAAACCTACCATAAATCAGGTTAACAGATTTATTTTAAATAAAACGTTAAAAGGGATTATTGCTGTGGAACAACAAGTTTCTGAAAAAAATGAACAAGTTGCCCATTGTTCCACAATTCACCCTTAATAACTATGTTTAATTTAAGAATGCTTAAAATTATTATGAATTCAAGTATATTTTGATTGTTTAAAGTAAATTATGATTACTCTGGTTTTAAACAAAACCACCAGGCTTCCAGAAAATAACATACCATAAACAACAGCTTGTCACACTTCTATTTCCTGTCTATTAATTAACATTATGAATACTAGAATATACTGGGGAACAAAAGCCCTCCTGTTCAAAAGCTCACTGTATTTTTACTGCATAATTAATTCCCTCATACACTTGGCCAACTGCTTAATTAAGTTTGAGACAGATTATCCTTGAATATACTCATCAATACAATGATTGTTTAATCTTAAAGTGTTACAATATTTATTCAAACATTAAACAAGATCTGGACCCAAAAGTTTCAAATCTTTTAGATGGAATGGAGAGGGTATTATGGTTTTAGACACGTGTTTTTTAGCTCTCTAGATAAATGAATGAAAGTGCAACATTTTAGTAGAAAAAGATGAAAAAACACATTATTTGTTGCAACACAAGAGACTGCAGATTCTGTGATCTTGAACAAAACCGATCCTGCTGGAGGAACTCAGCGGGTCAGGCAATATCGGTGAAAGGAATGTTCAGACACCATTCCAAGTTCAGACGCCTTCTTCAAGTAAAGGGGAGACAGCTGGTAGAAAGAGGCAAGTGGAAGGGGCGGTGCAAGAGCTGGCAAGTGATGGATGGATCCACAAAAGGAAAAGTTGAAAGATAAATGGCTCTGTGGGGGAGGGGAGGGTGGAGATGGCCGCAAAGGCTGGAGATGATAACTGGAGAAAAAACAGGGCTGGGGATAGTAAAAACTGAAAAGAAAGGAGGGCAAGGGGTGCTATGTGAAATAAGAGGGAGGGTTGATGGGAAGATGGAGTGATGGGGAAAAAAGATGTGCATTAAAAGACCTGGTTAGATCAGAAGAAGAGAGATTCAGGGGTGGGGGTTGAGAAGGTTACCCAAACTTGGAGAATTTAACTGTTCATGCTGTTGGGTTGTAGGTTACCCAAGCAGAAGATGAGATGCCGTTCTCCAGATTGCATGTGGCCTCGCATGTGGCCTGGGAATGGTTGGGGAATTGATGAAGTGGCTTGCAACCATATTATTTGTTGAGATGATTTCTTATGAAATTATAAATATTTAACTCCTTTAATTGGCCTGGGCTATGAAATAAATATTCTTTTTTTCAAGACTTCCCGAGAGTTTAACAAAATATTCATCTGTTTCACTAATGCATTAATTTGAATTATGCCACAATCTCTTTCATCACTATAATTTTTGGACACAACCGGCATATCCTCATAGAATTCTGTTCAAACTATGTCAGAGACAAAAGTTAGGATTATAGCAATAGTAATAATTTATAAATGGCAATACAGATCCACCATCTTTTTCATCCACATTTTAATGTTGACTAGACCAAGCAGGAGGGGGGGGGGGGGGGGGTTGTGGCCTGTTTGCACCCCCCCCCCCCCCCCACATACACACACACACACTAACCACCACACATACACACCCACTTGATATTATATTAATATTATTCATTCGCTCCTTTTACCCCATCCCTGCCCTCTCCACTCATGCATAGCCCCCAACTCGCATGCACGGCTAGAGAGGGAGAGAGGTCAGGGACAGAGGGAGGTCAGGGGCAGAGGGCGGGCAGGGGCAGAGGGCGGGCAGGGGCAGAGGGAGGGCAGGGGCAGAGGGAGGGCAGGGACAGAGGGAGGGCAGGGACAGAGAGAGGGCAGGGGCAGAGGGAGGGCAGGGGCAGAGGGAGGGCAGGGGCAGAGGGCGGGCAGGGGCAGAGGGAGGGCAGGGGTAGAGGGCGGGCAGGGGCAGAGGGGGCGGGGGAGGCAGAGTGGGGGGGCAGAGAGGGAGCGGGGGGGCAGAGAGGGAGCGGAGAGGGAGGGGGTACAGTTTGAGAGATGGGGGGGGGGGGATGCGCGATGTCACAGGGGAGGGCTGGTTCCCGAACGCAATACTCCCTCACTCCAGCTCCAGGCTCCGCTTCTGCCCAGGTCCAGGTACAATCGCCGAGCTCGGCCTGTGGCAGCAACCTCCCCGCCATGCTCCGAACCAGGGCGAGTACAGGGTCCGACTTGCTCGTTCTTTCTGCGTCTTTTAAATAACTGGAGGGGGGGGAGGAGTGGTTGGGGGGGGTGACGTCACTCGCAGCGCGAAGAAGACGGGACACTACGCAGACCCGTTGTGACGTCATGAGCGAAAGACAGTCGTTTTAAAATTAAAAGTTGGGATGTAATGTTAAAATTGTACAAGGCATTGGTGAGACCAAATCTGGAGTATGGTGTACAATTTTGGTCGCCCAATTATCAAAATAGAGAGAGTACAGAGGAGATTTACTAGAATGTTGCCTGGGTTTCAACAACTAAGTTACAGAGATAGGTTGAATAAGTTAGGTCTTTATTCTCTGGAGCGCAGAAGGTTAAGGGGGGGACTTGATAGAGGTCTTTAAAATGATGAGAGGGATAGACAGAGTTGATGTGATCAAGCTTTTCCCTTTGAGAATAGGGAAGATTCAAACAAGAGGACATGACTTCAGAATTAAGGGACAGAAGTTTAGGGGTAACATGAGGGGGAACTTCTTTACTCAGAGAGTGGTAGCGGTGTGGAATGAGCTTCCAGTGGAATTGGTGGCGGCAGGTTCGTTGGTATCATTTAAAAATAAATTGGATAGGCATATGGATGAGAAGGGAATGGAGGGTTATGGTATGAGTGCAGGCAGGTGGGACTAAGGGAAAAAAGTTGTTCGGCACGGACTTGTAGGGCCGAGATGGCCCGTTTCCGTGCTGTAATTGTTATATGGTTATATGGTCTTGTCAGGTTTTTGAACATTTTCAGTAATAACTTGAGAATCGTTTTATGCGCGCACACACACACACACACAAAACCAAATCTATAGATCAATTCAAATTTCTACTAAAACTTTTAATATTGACAATAAGATTCCATCAAGAAAACTTTGGTGGACTCCATGATGTTTTCCCTAACTGTGTCCAGAAAGATACTGTCAGCCTTCAAACCAATCAACTCAGTCACAAAGCTTTGAAAAAAGCAGCTGAACTCTAAATCTCACTTTTAAAAGAGAACTGTTATTTTTTAAGCAGTTATTCCATAATTTAGCATCTCTCACAAAATGCACAATGCAGAATCTCTTGCCCAGAGTAGGCGAATTGAGGACCAGAGAGGACATAGGTTGAAGGTGAAGAGGGAAATATACACTAGGAATCTGAAGGGTGACTTTTTCACACAAAGGGTGGTGGGTGTATGGAACAAGCTGCCAGAGGAGGTAGTTGAGGCAGGGACTATCCCACCATTTAATAAACAATTAGACAGGTACATGGATAGGACAGGTTTGGAGGGATATAGACCAAATGCAGGCAGGTGGGACTGGTGTAGCTGGGACATGTTAGCCGGTGTGGGCAAGCTGGGCTGATGGGTCTGTTTCCACACATTATCACTCTAAAAGAAACCTCCTTCCATGTACATCTTATCAGGGCCCAGAGAATCTTATACATTTCAAACAAGTCATCTCTCAATCTTCTAAACTCCAACGGATAAATGGTTAGCACTTCCAACTTTTCCTCAGATGGTTAAGAACCAATTCCTGTTACTTGTCTAGTAAACTAACTTTGACGTGGTTCCAGGCATCCTTAAACAAGGAGACCAATTTTTACAGTAAGTGACATAGTGTATTTTGGCACCACAAATCTCAAACAGCTCTCTACACGGTAATAAACTGAAACATTTCAGTGTTGACTTCATTATTCACAGACAGCACTTTGCTAGATGAACCACAGGTACTGTATTAACAACTATGTATGTTGAGAAACAAAATTACATGCCAGAATCCATTAGGGATTCCAATCATGTGCCCCAACAAAGTTAAATTATTTATGATGTGGATTCCACTTATTACTTATGAAAGTGTAAGCACATTCTAACAATGATCTGGCTACTTCCAAATAGGGTAAAATGTTTGATCAAAGTCTGCCACAGAAGGTAGTTGAGGCCAGTTCATTGGCTATATTTAAGAGGGAGTTAGATGTGGCCCTTGTGGCTAAGGGGATCAGAGGGTATAGAGAGAAGGCAGGTACGGGATACTGAGTTGGATGATCAGCCATGATCATATTGAATGGCGGTGCAGGCTCGAAGGGCCGAATGGCCTACTCCTGCACCTATTTTCTATGTTTCTTTCCTTGTACTCTTTTTGTAACGGTACCAGCGCCTCTAAAAGTGTAAGACTAGATTTTAATTTTTTTCAAAATGTAATTTTATGCTCTTCAATTTTATTACAAAAAGATTACTAAAATGAAGGGATGGACAAAAAAGAAATAGCTTGATTTACAATTGATATGCATAATGGCACATTTTTTGTCTAAAAAAATTACTGGTCTCTCCCATAAAAATGTTAATGTACATAAATGAACATTAAACTATAACGGAGTGGATTGGTTCAATGAGCAAACCAAAGTTTTAAAAGTAGATGAATGAGTTGAGTTCTATAATTCGCAGGCAATTTAATCCCATTAATTAAAAAAAGGAATTGCTGGGAATACTCAGCATGATCAGGTTGTGGGAAGAAAAATTGAGTTAATGTTTCACATCAAAAACCCTCCATCAGAACTCTTAAGCCAACCAACTGTAGAAATTGGTAAAAGTTACTGGAGACGACAAATTTCCTTAGCCTTCTAAGGAAGTAAAAGTGCTGGTATGCTTTTTGGCCGTAGATCCAAGGGATGACATGATAGCGAATCGAGGTGTTGCAGTGAAATTGCATCAAGATGCTTAAGAAGAAGAAAATATATTAGTATGGGCATTACACTTGAAGAGGCTGAAATGGTAATGATCCTTTGAATGCACAAGCTGGCCAGGTGTAAGTAGAAGAACCCTGACTGGATTCTGGTTGCGAAGGGCAAGGGTAAGAGAAAACAAAATTAATACTGCAACCACAATGCAAGGGAATCCCCCAAACCACTTCTATGACGCAATTAACTCTTGCCTTAGTAAGAACCTATCTATATTACTAAATCTCTGATCTTGACCGCTTTTGGCCGACAGTGCTGTGATTTCCGAGAGAACGGCGCCACCTGCGGTTGTCATTTGTGGCCACCTCGCTCAGAGCCCCCCTCCGCCGTATGAGTGCGGAGGATTTTTTCCGTCGATGAAAAATGAGAGAGATATTATTGCAGCCCAATTGTTTGCCTCGCCTTTTTTAACAACTTTGTGTTCACAAAATGAATTTTGGTTGTCGGGTGTCTGCAGCCCAATTGTTTGCCTCGCCTTTTTTTTAAACAAGTTTGTGTTCACAAAATGAATTTTGGTTGTCGGGTGTCTGCAGCCCAATTGTTTGCCTCGCCTTTTTTAACAAGTTTGTGTTGACAAAATGAATTTTGGTTGTCGGGTGTCTGCAGCCCAATTGTTTGCCTCGCCTTTCTTAACATGTTTGTGTTCACAAAATGAATTTTGGTTGTCGGGTGTCTGCGGCCCAATTGTTTGCCTCGCCTGTTTGACAGGTTTGTGTTCACAAAATGAATTTTGGTTGTCGGGTGTCTGCAGCCCAATTGTTTGCCTCTCCTTTTTATCAAGTTTGTGTTCACAAAATGAATTTTGGTTGTCGGGTGTCTGCAGCCCAATTGTTTGCCCCGCCTTTTTAAACAAGTTTGTGTTCACAAAATGAATTTTGGTTGTCGGGTAGCTGCAGCCCAATTGTTTGCCTTGGCTTGGCTTTTAAAATCGTTGCAACAGTTGGATGCCTGCCCAAGCATCCATACGGTGCACAATGTCTATACTAGCCCTCTGGAATCCAGTACCTTCAGCCCGCAACACCCATACTAGCGCAACAAACAGCCCCCCTTCCTCCCACTGGCGAGCAGTATTGGAATTGGTGGAGGTGGAATATTGCGTTGGTGGCCAGCCCAACCTTGATACATCTGACATTCAGTTCTTGGAAGAAGGTAACAATGTGGAAGTTGACAAATCCCTTTTCCAAGATATGGATGATCTAGAATTAGATGACGATGATGACCCAGATTATAATCCTGATTTAGAAAGCGATGAAGACTGAATTCAAAGAAATGATTTTGGGAAAAGTCACCATGTGATGCAGGGACCCAACGGGTCCCACTTAGTCTAGTAACCACTATAATTCTGGAGTGCCCCAGTGTAGTTGCACAACAGATCTGATCTTGCTGACTCTCCACTCTGCATTGGAGCACTAGGACAAGAAGAACACGCACATCAACTACAGCTTGCCGTTCAACATCATCATCTCCTCTAAACTTATCAAACACAGGGTACTGGGAATTTGCTTGTCCCAATGTAATTGGATCCTCACCTTCCTCATCTGCAGACCTCAATCATTCTGAAATTGGATCAACACTTCCTCCACAGTGCAGGAGCCCCTCAGGGCTACGTTCTCAGTCCATGCTCTAGTCCCTGCTCTGCTCTCTCTATACCCATGACTGTGCAGCTTGACACAACTCAAAACCACCATTGTTGTTGGACGAACCATGGGTAACGATTAATGAGGGTACAGAAGATAGATTGATAGACTGAGTGAATGGTGCCAGAACAAAATGCAACGTCAGCAAGATCAATGAGCTAATTATAGACTTTGTAAGGCGAAAGTCGAGGATCTATAAACCCGACTTCATCGATGGCATGACAATGCAGAGTCATGAGCTTCAGGTTCCTGGGGGTGCATATCTCTGAAGATCTGTCCTGGAGCCAGCGCATTTGATGCATCACATAGAAAAATCATCAACGCCAGTACTTCTTGAGGAGATTTGATATGTCGCCAAAGTCTATCAAACTCCTAAATATCAAGCTTCTACTGGTGAGAACATACTGACAGGTTGCATCAAGGCCTAGTTCAGTAACTTGAAATCCTAGGAATGAAGGAGGCTGCAGAAAGTGGGAGGGATTGCCCAGTGCATCATGGATAATGATCTCTCCATCAATGAAGGGATGTACAGGAGGCATAGCTAGTGTCAAAGACCCACACCACCCTGGCCAAACTCTCATCTTGCTGCTACCATAGAGAAGGTGGTACAGGAATCTGAGAATGGTGATCTCCAAGTTCATGAACAGCTTCTTCCCAGCAACCATCAGGCTTTTAAACCACACCACACAACTCTAACCACAACCCATCACAGCAACGATCTACTAAGGACTTTGTTTTTGATTACACTAAGTACTTTGGTTTTGCACCCTTAATATCTAGTTACTGATCATTAATTTGTTGTATTATTTATTATTATTTCTTTACTTACTGCATTAATGGGTCTGTAAAACTGCAGCAAGTAAGAATTTCATTGTTCCAATCCTGGTACAAATGGCATTAAAACATATTTGACACTCTTGATTTCATATGATCCCTGTCCAACACTCCCCTTTCCTAATTTCTCGACTGCCATTTTAGTTAACTGCCAAAAATAATTAGCACACCAACTCTCACAGGTGCCAATGTTTCTTCCTATAATGATTCCTTTAGACTATTGCATTTTGCAGCTCCTTTACCACCATCAGATCTCTTCTTACAATGCTGAGAAGATGCCTGCCCCAGTTCCAGCCCTCTGCTCTCAACTCCTCCCTGCCCTGCCATAAGAACCAGTCTTCTCCTTCCAACATCCCTCATCCTCACATTCAACAAGTCAACCTCCAGCATTTCTACCACTTCCATGTGATACCACCTCCGCATACCACTAGTGTCATCACTTAAAAGCACTTTCCTTACCCTTCTTCTTTCAGCTTTTAAGAGTGACCATCACTTTTTTAAACATCCCATCTTCTGGTTCTTCCAAAGCATTTTTTGCATGTCTAAGCAAATCAACATGCACCCTTTTACTTCTTCCCTTGCCATCATCAATGGGCTTAAGCACTACTTCCAACGCTCAACAAGCCATGCCTACACACACATTTTGCAAAAAAAGAGGAACTCCATTCCTTAGAATTAAATTCATTTAAGTTACAAGAAGAAAAAACTTGCTTTAGACAGTACTGCACACTAGCACTTCTACCAGTGATTGAACACAAAATTGACCAATGTCAAATGTGGTAAATTCCAAAGCAAAGAATGCCATTCATTGACGAGTCTAAAGCCTGAAGTAACTTCAAATAATGTTTGTTAAATTTGTTATTTACAGTTTGGTAATTTACTGTCCCGACCGGTTTTTAGTGGTGGAATTGGATAGCTAGTGATTATATAATAAAATGAACAGAGCAATTAGAGACAACAGGATGAGATAAAGTAATTGGTTTGAGGAAAATAATTATTGCCAAAGGAGGTTCAAAATAAAGGTGAAAGGTATACAAGAAAAGTCAATGGAGAAAACATCAAAAGTGAAAACAATATATAGAAAAATCCAATCAGCACTGACCCCACAGGATGGCTCAAACCTTAGGACTGAGGGCCATCACAAAATAATTTTAATATTTACATTTAAAAAATTCAGATAATTTAAAATAAATATGATCATACCTCGAGAATATATTTTTCCAAGGATCTGATTTCTTCCAGTGCTTCTGAATCCTTCTGAATAACCACAACTTCTTTCAAAGGATACTAGAAAACAAATTAATTGAAGAAGCCTTTCACTCGTAATTCTAACATTTGTCACATCACTGAAAAGTCAAGTCAAGTCAAGTTTATTCGTCACATACACATACGAGATGTGCAGTGAAATGAAAGTGGCAATGCTCGCGGACTTTGTGCAAAAAGACAAACAAACAAACAACCAAACAAACTATAAACACAATCACAAACACACACATATTCTTTTACATATTAAATATTGGAAGGAAAAACGTTCAGTAAAGTTAGTCCCTGGTGAGATAGGAATTTACAGTCCGAATAGCCTCTGGGAAGAAACTCCTTCTCAACCTCTCCGTTCTCACAGCATGGCAACGGAGGCGTTTGCCCGACGGTAGCAGCTGGAACAGTCCGTTGCATGGGTGGAAGGGGTCTCCCATGATTTTATTGGCTCTGGAGTTGCACCTCCTGATGTATAGTTCCTGCGGGGGGGCGAGTGAAGTTCTCATAGTGCGTTCGGCCGAACGCACTACTCTCTGCAGAGCCTTCTTGTCCTGGGCAGAGCAATTCCCAAACCAGATGGAAATGTTTCCGGACAAGATGCTTTCCACAGCCGCTGCGTAGAAGCACTGGAGGATCCTCGGAGACACTCTGAATTTCCTCAATTGCCTGAGGTGGTAAAGGCGCTGCCTTGCCTTACTCACGAGTGCTGAGGCTTGTGATGTCCATGTCATATCATGAAAAATGCAGCCAGGAAAGAAAACAAGGAAAAAGATGCAAATATGGAAACTGACCCAAAAGACAATAACATTAAAAGGGGGTCTGTGAGGTAATTTTTGCACACAAAGAGTAAAGTTAATATCTGGAATGAATTGCCAAAAAAGGTGACGGGGGTAGGTAACAATATTTTTTTTAATTATCGACAGATACTTGAATAAGCATGACATTGAGGGATATGGAATGAATGCAGGCAAGTGGTATGTGTACAGATAGGTATGATGACTGGCACAGGCCCGTTGGGCCGAAGGGCCTATTTGTAAGGTACAACTCCATGACTCTATAACCATAAGATTTTAATGCACATAAATTAACACTATAATAATCAGGTGAAATATCATTACATTTTCTTGATTGTGTAAGTTAATTTGTACGCATAGTACAGTGTTTAATTTACCATTCTTGAACTGCTGAACCACAAATGGGTAAAAAAAAACAGATGAATAAAATGTAATTTACATACAAACCTCCAATTGACAAAAAGAGCAAGCAAAATATTTGCAAAGGTATGAAAAAATCTCTACTGATAAATATAATGCAGAATCAAAGATTTAATTTGTATAAAATTTCAAATAAACTAATATGAAACTAATATGCCTGTGATGAATCAAGTTCTCCAATTTCAGGTAAAGACCACCCTCCCTTCTTATCTACCCACCACTCGCCCCCGCATAGCTTTCTTTTCCCCGGTCCCTTTCTGCTCCTTCATTCACATCATCCACCTGTCCAAGTCCCCCATTTTATTTTCCCTTTCCCCTGTTCCAAATTAAACACCATCCCTCCTCTAGTTCTACATTTTACTGCCCACCTTCCCTTATCAAATTTCATAATTTGCTCCCTTTATTTTCTCCATTTATCACCTCCAGCCTTGGTTAATATCTCCTCCATTCTCTCCCCAATCTGACTCATCTGTCGAACAATTCCTCCTTACCTGGATCCACACCCTTTCCCCTCAACTCTGTCTCCCAGTTACCTTCCCTCCACCTGACCGAAGAAGGGTCCTGACCTAAAACATCATCTGTCCATTTCTCTCCACAGATGCTGCCTAGCCCTGAATCTCTCTAATGGTTTGCATTTGCTCAAGATACCACCATCTGTATTCTCATGTGTTCCCATCAATCTTTTCCCCATTTCCACTGCAGCTCCGTAATGTGTTATCTTTCACATACCCTTCAATTTCTCTGTGCCATTAACCTACACCAAGTGGCAATTCATAGCTGCAAATTAACCTTAAAGCACAGTGGTGGAATATGGGAGGAAGCAGAAGCAGAGAGTAGAATCAGCATCATCCGAGGGAGAATTTGCAAGCGCTGCAATTATAGTCAGTGTCTCTGGATAAGCACAGTAAATTAAATAGTTCATATTTCAAGCCAAAATCAAAAAAGATTTTAATAAAAGGTATAGGTGCGAGATCCACGATGACTGACCTTAACTGGAAGTGTCTTCCTGTCTCGTATTACTCTTCCAAGCTCAATAACTGACTGCATTTGGGCAACTGCAGTCTCAATGCGTCTATCAATAATGGACTCCCTAGGGGAAAAATAAGTCATAAGTGATTACTTAACAAACACAACAGAAATGACGGTAGGATTTAAGACTTCGCTACAAAGAAAATGGAAGTTCAGGACAAGCTAAATAGAAGCAAAACAAAGAGTTACGTGATATATATTCCAAAGTATTATGAAATGCAGGGGAAAGGGCATTGATCAGCGCAAATAATTGTTTGAATTGCTGTTGAGACTTTCAAACTAACCAACGTCATATATTATTATTACTTCAGGTTTTTTTTTATCCCTCTTGAAATATAGTTTGTTTTTTTGTTTATTGGCTTTGGTACTTTTAGTGATTTATGCGCCTGTACCATCAATCCCTTCTACCCCACAGACTTTTATTGTCCAATGAGAATGAGTAAATAGAAAGCTGTTACCTAACAGAGATCAATCACATTCCCAAAGGATAATGTCAACTGCTTATTTCCAGTGTCACTCAAGTTAAATATCAATGAAATTCTCAAGCATAATAGTCATCTTGAACCACTGCCACCTTCAATATGATTAGTGGAATAGACTGTAAATGTTCATGAGATTCAATAAATTGAAAATACAATAAGTAAAAGTCTACAAGCCATGCTTTGTTTACGAAGCATCATCCAAAGTGATCATTCATATAATACATAAAAAGGATTCAAGGATATTTCAGTAGGATTTTGAACATCAGAAAATATGTTGGTCTATGATCCATAAATATACTGTACCCAAGTTTAATCTGGGGCCATCCAACTGGTGTTTTCTTGCACACCAAACCAGTGGCCACAAAGTATAGACAAGCTCATCACAACATTAATTTTCTTCAGGTTTCTCTGACATCATTTACATTTATTTCATACATCCACTGTACAGTACCAATTTTAGAACCACAAACCAGTTAACATCCAGTAGATTCGCTGATAACTGATGGGCTAAATGGTATTGCTTAAAGATAAAGGTTAGCCAATACAAATTGCACCCAAAAACAAACTTGCAAGTAGATTTTGGGAGTCAGATAAGAAAAACAGATTTTAACATTTTTAAAGAAATCACTTGCAGAGACCAGACAAATGGGTAAAACTAAATGTGAAATGCAAATAGGATGAGGGGAAACGATAAAAGCACAAGGATGAAAGGCTTCAAATTGAAATATGTAAATTAAATCATTAAACATTTGGAAGTTCATACTGCATGTTGACCAATCACGATAACAAAAATTATAAATTAAATAGCTTATTCAAAATATATTTTGACAGCTCTGTTACTTAACAGGATTTAAAAAAAATTAAATTGCATAATTTAATATATTTCAAAATTCTTAACTGGAATAACACTGTTTTCAAAATGTTGTTAAACTTCTTTTTTAAGAAAATGTACTTATGTTGGAATAATATGGAAAACATCATACCTTACTTGTGGAAGCATGAGGTAGTGAATGCTGCTTGTGTCCTTATTTTCGACAGAAGATGGATCTATCAAGTGTCTCAAGTTCTGGTACATCAGTTCGGTGATAAATGGTGTAAAGGGTGCCTATGAAATCACAATTTCAACATTTAATCTTTGGCAATAACAGAATTAATTATCACTAATACAATTTAATGCAATGACACTGCAGTACTGTAAATGCAAACATCCTGCTTATCTGTATATCCTTTCTGAATGACTAACTCCCCAGAGTGCATACGTTTATCAGAATTGTAATATTAATTCAAGAAATTATCTTTTCATCACAAACTTTATTTTGCTTTCTCTATATTATTTAAATCTATTTTTAATTTAATCTGGTTTAGACTGTATGTGCACCCTTGAGGATTCTTCCATATGATTGGTTTTAGAACCTCACGGTTTCTTGTCCAGCTGATGCACGCCATAGTTAACTGTAGAGGGTGACCTCCCAGAACATGCATTGGAACTGAACAAGTTTTAGCTCAAAGCTCACAAAATCTCTGTGGGCAGCTACAATCATGAATAGCAAACATGATTCTCTTCTTCGCTGCTGATCATGTAGCAATATCTGCAGGGAAAGGAGCTGTCAGTACCTGAATTAAGCACTGCACAGTGAGTATGAGTCAGTGCTTCCACACCTCAAAATTTATTATCCTGAAATAGAATTCCAAATTACCTGGAATTTGAAGGTAAGCCTTCCCCAACTGCGCATGTGCGACAGCCGCCCCAACTGCGCACGTGCGGATACCGGGCCCACTGCGCAAGCGCGGGGAGACGGCGTCCCTAATGCGTCACCGGCGCCATTTTCAATTGTGACGCGGTTGACGGGCCTCCCCCAACTGCGCAGGCGTGGATGGTCGTAAATATACAGGTACATACTTTTTTCCCGCAAATTATCCCGCGGGCCTGATTGGACCGCTTCGCATCTCCCCGCGTGTGTGCCGTGGGCCCGGTATCCGCACATGAGCAGTTGGGGCGGCAGTCGCACATGTGCTGGTGGGGAAGGCTAACTGGGCCGGGAAATTTCCCATAATTATTTAATTTTCCTAAAATTACCCAAAGACAACCAGAATTTTGAACATTTCGGGTAATTTCCTTCAAAGTGGAAACACTGGTCTGTGTGCAAAATCCAGAAATTGTCCGTAAAGTAGCTTTCCTCATGCTCTAGTACTACATTTAGAAAACTGGGGGTTATGAGAAACAGAACAGCAGGGTGACGGTGGGGAAACAGCAAGTCTGGCCTCAAGAGTCACACCACACATTCAAACAGCGGCTATGTCCAGAACAACCATAGGTTACACACTAATTCCGTTTCTCAGCATTTGTTCCCTCACCTTCAATGCCCTGGCAATTCAAGTGTTGTCTTGATACATCTTAAATCTATTTCAGAATCCAAATTCCTCGGATCCCCTCTGAATCACTTCCCCTTTGGCCTAAACACAAGTGCTCCAGTTCCACTGTGGAACTGAGTATCCAAACAGCTTGCTTTCATAACACTGTAATAAACACATGCTCTGTGGATATCTGGGTCCTATCCTCAGAATATTTACATGAACAGGTTGTTTCAACAAAAGCATCTGAAACTTCAAATGTCCAATCATTTAAAATTTGCTCTTTGTTAAGCAATAATACTATATAACATTGTACAGCACAGACAAATGGGATGACCATGATGTCCATTTAAACTAATCCCATTTGCCTGCACGGGGTCTATATCCCTCCATCCTCCACCTGTTCACGTGTCTGTCTAAATGCCTCTTAGATGTTGCTATCGTATCTTCGCCCACCACCGCCCCAGCCAAAATATGGTTAAAAATGATAATATAAAAGTATACTACATTAAATGACCAAAGTTGCCTGGTTGCACATAATTGCTAGCATTTTTTTCAAATTATGACGTCTGTCAGACAAAATATGCTTGTTGTGAAAAACCTATTTCTACCCCAACTGAGGTCACTGGTGCATACTCAAAACAAGCTACAGACTCTATATTCATGTTGATATCTTGTGCATTACAACTACCTTTGAGAACTTTAGCTATGTTTTGTATTTCTTCAAGATCTTTGTTACCTAAAATCACTAATGTTTCGCCACGTTTCTCAAGAGAAGTGATAGCTTATGGGAAGTTTGTAAAATTGGAAGCAATAAACACAAGATCACGGTGGAGGTTACTTTTTCTGCATGATTTCACTGACGATACTGATTGCAGCAGATTCTTCTTCAAAACAGTTGACGATTTATTTTATCTCTTCAAAATTTGCAGCAGAGTAGAGTACAGCAGAGAGTCATGTACCCCATTTAGTCAAAACGGGCTGAGGAGGTACGGAATCTCGGGTGCCATTTCTTTGAACAACTGCACACGTGACGGTGCTTTGAGGAAGATTTTCTTGACATTGGAAACTAGGCGATCGACATTTGGAAACAAGCTACGTATGTGCTTGGCAATTGTATGAAGTCCTTGAGGTAAGCATGTCAAATGCAACATTTTGGGGAATACAACTTTAAGAGCACAAGCATCTTTTTTCATGTACGGAGTTGCATCAGTCACAAACAGAAGAACATTCTCGTTTTTTACTCCTTCTGGCCAAAGTACAACAAATGAAGATGTAAACAACTGAGCAATAGTTGAGCTGTTTGACTTCTCCAATACTTCCGATGTCAACAAATACTCCTTTGATGGTTGACCTGCCTCCAGTGCACCGATGATCACATCGGTTGTCTCATCTATTGAGATCCAAATTTTGTTGCATACAACTTCATCTATACTTTTCTGCACAACGATGATGAAGTTGCTGTCAACATGATTTTTCCATAATGATGACTCGCTTGGTATACGTTTCTCTGTATATTTCTCTGAAATACCTCTGAGAGATTTGTTTTCCAATTTCCACAGTGGAATTCCTGCATCCAACAAGCCGTATCTGACATCGATCCATTTGGGGAACGTCAACTCATTCCCTAACAAGTGTGAGGAGTTGGAGGCCCTCATGAAGAACCAGCGGGTCTACCGTGAGTGCAGTCTCATGTGTTTTACCGAGATGTGGCTCACGGACAGCATCCCGGACTCCTGTGTGGATCTACCCGGCTTCACGACGGTACGAGTGGATAGAGACCCGAAGGCGAGTGGGAAGATCAAAGGTGGGGGTCTTCCTCTGCTGGTGAACTATAGATGGTGTAATGCAGGTCACTTGCTGTCTCCTCCCATCCCTCAGCCCTCGAGCTCCTCCTCCTCCTTTTTTCCTTCCTTCTCCCCGCCACCCCCTATCAGTCTGAAGAAGGGTTTCGGCCCGAAACGTTGCCTGTTTCCTTCGCTCCATAGATGCTGCTGCACCCGCTGAGTTTCTCCAGCATTTTGTGTACCTTCGATTTTCCAGCATCTGCAGTTCCTTCTTGAACACTGTGAAAGATAAGATCTGTTGTCGGGATATTGAGCTCCTGGCGGTTGGATTGAGACCTTATTATGTACCGAGGGAGTTCTCCCACATAGTCGCCATTATTGTTTATATTCCTCCTCGAGCGGAGCCTGTAGTCGCGTGTGACGTCATCCAAGAGATTGTCGCGAGATTACAGACCCGACACCCGGACGTACTCATTGCCATATCAGGGGACTTCAATCATGTGAACATCAGCCCCCACTTGTCGGGCTTCTCTCAGTATGTTGACTGTCCCACAAGGCACAATAAGACACTGGACTTGTGCTATGTCAATGTCATGGAGGCCTATAGTGTCTTAGCCTTTCCACCACTTGGCAAATCAGATCACAACCTGTTTACCTAAGGCCTTCTTACAAACCCTGTGTACTGAGACAGCCTACAACCACCCGGTCTTTTAGAAAGTGGACACCAGAGGCCAGTGAATCACTGAGGGCCTACTTTCAATGCACAGACTCGGACATACTGATGGAGCCACAGGAATTCAACAGCAGTATGGACAGAGACAGGATGGCTGGATGCATAATGGACTACATCAACTTCTGCAGGGATGTTGTTGTGCCAGTAAGAACTGTTTGTTGCTTTCCCAACAACAAACCTTGGATTAGAAGCAACATCAAGAGCCTCCTAAACAAGAAAAAGGAGGCTTTCAAGGTTGGTGACCGGGAAAAGATCAAGAGGGTACAGCACCACCTGATAAGGAGCATGAAGCAGGCAAAAGGGGACTATAAAGGGAAGCTGGAGGAAACTGCAGCACAACAACATCAAAGGGGTGTGGAGAGGAATGAAGACCATCACTGGCTTCAACGAGAAGAGAAGCCAGCCGTCAGGAGACGTGGACAAGGCCAATGAGTTTAACCTGTTCTATAACAGGTTTGATCTGGTATCCCCTCCCACCTCTGCAGGTGCAGCCTCTCCCCCATCACCTCCGCGAGGCAGCCCCAATAACACCACATTTGCAGCACCTCCAATGCCAGCATCCCCTCAACTGTTCTTCATGGTGGACGAGGTGAGAGCTGAGCTGAGGAGGCTGCGCCCTGGTAAAGCAGCTGCCCCTGATGGTGTATGTCCCAGGCTACTGAAAGACTGTGCGGCTCAGCTGGCGGAGCCTCTCCAGACCATTTTCAACCTGAGTCTCCAGTCTGGGAGGGTACCAGGTCTGTGGAAAACATCATGTCTCGTGCCGGTTCCCAAAGCAGGGCGGCCGACCGAGATCAACGACTAGACTACGGTGGCCCTTACATCTCATATCATGAAGACAATGAAGCGGCTATCATTCGTCTCCTGAGACCACAGGTCCAGCACGCACTCGACCCACTACAGTTTGCGTACTAGGAGAACCTTGGTGTGGATGACGCAGTCATCTACATGCTGCACCGGATTTACTCCTTTTTGGACCAACCAGGTGGCTACGTGAGGATTATGTTCTTCGACTTTTCAAGTGCGTTCAACACCATCCAACCGCTGATTTTGAAAGACAAGCTTGAGAAGATGGGGGTGGATTCCACCTTTATCTCCTGGATACACAACTACCTGACGGGTTGACCAATTTGTTAAGCTGGGGGACTGTGTTTCCGGGACAGTGGTGTGCAATGTTGGAGCCCCACAGGGAACGGTTCTGGCCCCGTTCCCGTTCACCCTGTATACTGCAGGCTTCAAATATAAGTCTGACACATGCCACATACAGAAATATTCAGATGACACAGCGATTGTGGCATGTGTAAGGAACGGGCATGAGGAGAATACGGGGACTTGACCAATGCTTTCTGTGTCTGGAGTAAAGAGAACTGTCTCATCCTGAATATAACCAAGACTAAAGAGATGGTTGTTAACTTCAAAAACTCAGATTTGCGACTGGAGCCAGCAGTAAATGTAGTGAGGAGACGAGCTTGGGTATTTCGCTTGGGCAGTCTACACCCCTGAGGTATCAACGTTGTCTTTTCTAATTTTAGATAGCCCTTGTTTTCTCCCTCCACCCCTCCCCAGCTCTCCTTCTAGTCCTACTGTCTCCGCCTCTTCCTTTCTTTTTCCCACCCCCCCCCCCCCCATCAGTCTGAAAAAGGGTCTCGACCTGAAACATCGCCTATTCCTTCTCTCCATAGATGCTGCCTCACCCGCTGAGTTTCTCCAGCATTTTCTGTCTACCTTTGATTTTTCCAGCATCTGCAGTTCTTTCTCAAATAGATCTTGGAGAAGACTGAACCTGCGGGCAGCGGCACGAACGAATGAACGACCGACGGTGGCACCCCCGGTTTCGCCCCGGTGGTGGAAGTTTTCTTGTAAGATACTATGTTAACACGTTAATAATAACTTATTAATATTAACGTGTTAACATAGAAAACGTCATTGTAATCACGGTACAACTAGAGAAAATAGCACAACCTTTTAGCAAAAAAAGGCTGATTTAGGCACTCGATTGTGAAAAAGGCATTATCCTCATGAAATCATCAAAATAAGGTATGAAAAGGCACTCATGGCATTTATGGCAAATTCCTGGCTCTAGTTATCAATGAGTGTTTTCACTACAGAATATGGAATTCCAGTTCTAGTCCTTTTCTAAAATTCCCTGGTCAGGGCTTCTGCAATGTCACCAATCTTATTAGTCTATTGTAAATGCGAAAACAGGGACGGACTTCCAACAGCTACTGTATCTACCCTTATGTGCTTTCTTCAAGTTTTCTCTGCATAATTCTATCAGTCCCTGAACATGGTAAAATATAAAAAGGAATTTAAATGTCTTTGCACCTACATTATTAATATTCAACTCTTACATAATAAAATAATCATTCCAATTTTCTGCAAAGTAAAAAAAAATGTAACAACAATATGGACAGAGAATTCCTAGCCATTAACTACAGTAATTAATAAAAATAAGGTAAAATAATTACTTAATGTAGTCTTTCCCAGACTTTTACAGATTATTTAACTGGCATAACCTAAAGCGGTGAACACAACTATGAAGTTAATTGTAGTGAAGAAAGACTCTTTCAAACAAAAAACAATCGACAGAAATCAAAGATAAGAAAGAAGATGTGTATATCAGTTGCATGTAATTTGCACAGTAAAACGCTAATGTTTTCACGTAGTAAAATAGGTAATTCAGTCTATTTACTCTTTGCTAGTTCTCAGAACATTCTATCCAGTTCACCACCCACCTATTTCCATGTATCTTAATGCTAATGATTGATCTTTTTTGTTTTCCAGTTTACTCGTAAAACAAAAAACTTATTTTCGAAACACTTTCTATACAACACTTTCCTATCAGAGTTTAGACATTCAAGCAACCGTTCATTGTTCATTATTCTGAAACCTTGGAACAAAAAGAGACAATATGAAAGCCAATGTGAGTGATTCAAAAGGATTTCTCAAAATAGAACAAATGACCTAATTACCATCATATCTAAAAAATCCCGATACTTTCATGGTATCATTGATGGCAAGATTATCTCTTTAGTTATCCACGTTCAAGGACATGTAACTGAAAGAAAAGGCAACCTAACTGAATAAATTCAGTCAGGAAAAATACTTAACTGAATATTTAACTGAACAAAGACAGTAAAAAAAATCCTTACGAGAGATTCTGTAAATATACTGAACAGAATAGTGTCAACAAAGGGTCAAGTAATATTTCTTAGAGACTTAATGATTTCAGTTCTGCTGGTTATGCGATTCCTCCTAGTATTGTTTGACCTGATGTATTGTTTCTTAATTGAGAAAAGATAATTTTATGTGAAAAGAGCAAAAAAAACTAAGCAATTGTTACTGAACGTGACTTCAAAAAGAAATATTGGTAAATTGAGTAGTTTTTAAGCAGTTCAAATTTCAGATAATTATAAATATTTGTTTGAAGTATAAGAACAGAGTTTGTATGTGCTCACCATCAGCCGACACATGTAGAACAAAACAGCAAACAACGTTTCCAAAGCCCTTTCACAATCTTCAGTACCATTTTCACCCTATTGAGGTAAAAAAGAAAATAGAATTAGCAGAAAATTCACCCAAAGAAAATAAGAGAGCAAAGATGATTAGAAATTACTAGCTTAGAAGCCTTTGTAAAAGTCAGACTGTCATTAGTAAAGTAGTCTAAGTTTACCTATACTTAGTAAAATGTAGGTGCAAGGTGCTAAACTACAAATTGCTGGAGTAACTTAGTGGGTCAGGCAGCATATCTGGAGAATATGATAGGCAAAGTTTTGGGTCAGGACCCTTCTTCATGCTGATTATGTAGGGAAAAGAAAGCTGGAAGAAAGGTGCGGCGTGCACAGCAACGCCTACAAGTGATGGTGACACAGGTGACGGCATATGTTCTGATTGGCAGATGATTGGACAAAAGCTAGGGATGAAAAGATAAAAGGTAATGAGATCCAGTAAAGAGAGAAAAAGCATGAAATGTAAAAGGAATATAGGTGTAAGGGGACAGGGGAGAAGAGCAAAGAGACAACTCTTCCATTTATATTCCACCTAAAACTATTTGGTGGACATTTTGGTGTGGACAGAGGATCAGTTAATTTAACAGTTAGAAAACTAGTCTTTGTCTGGTTGTCAAGATGTAACAAGTGGTGTGCCACGTAAAATGAGAGAACAGATTACGATTTACAAAGTATATTATCGAAATAGTGTAAGATTACAACATTCTGAGAGGCAGAGGGACCTAGATGGCCCGGTACACAATTTGCAGAAGGTAAAATGCAGATGCTGAAACTAATGGACATAAAAGCAAGGGGTCTCACATCGACACTCTAGATGTGAGACCACATCTAGACTACAGTCTCCTTAGTTTGGAATTTTTTAAAAATATCTTGTAAGCAATTCAGAATAGGTTTATTCAACTGACACCGGGTGGCACTTGCAATGGCTGCCTTGCCAACAATCTGTCTGTCCTTTCTTTCTTTGTGTTTTAATAGTATGTGTTCAATGTATGTTTTTAGTGTTCTTTAGCTTGTTTAGGTGGGGGGAAATTTTTTCTAATCTCTTACCTCGATGGAGATGCGATTTATTTCCGTATCGTATCTCCATCCGCACTGCGGCCCAACATCGAGGAGTTGGCGGCCTTTGCTGGAGACCGACTCTTGAGAGCTCCAGCGCGGAGAGCCAACGGTACTTTAACATCGCGGAGCCTGCGATCCCTTTGCCAGGGATCTACCTCAGAGCTCTAACCATGGGTGCTTGCAGACTTAACATCACAGAGCTCGCGGTCTCTGGTCAGAGCGACTTCGGGAACTCCAAACCGCAGGAGTTTCGATCGCCCCGACCGAGGAAGAATAAAGAGGAAGAAGATTGGACTTTTCTGCCTTCCATCACAGTGAGGAATGTGGGGAATGTTTCCTGTGTTGGATGTTTATGTTAACTTTTATGTAGTTGTATGTTTTGTTGCTTTTTTTTGGTATGGCTGCATGGTAATTGGTACATGTGACAATAAAAGACCTTTGAACAGGAATGTGTAGGAAAAAACTGCAGATGCTGGTTTAAATCATAGATAGACACCAAATGTTGGAGTAACTCAAAGGGACAGGCAGCATGTCTGGTGAGAAGGAATGGGTGATGTTTTGGGTCGAGACCCTTCTCCAGAGATGCTGCCTGTCCCGCTGAGTTACTCCAGCATTTTGTTTCTACTAGGAACAGGAGGCTTGACTTACAAAGATAAGTTGGAAAGGCTACACTTGTATCCACTCATTTTGAAAAATGACTGGGGATTGTTTGAAACATGAAAGATCCTGAAGGGTTTGTCAGATGGATGATGGGAGTATCTATCCTTTTGTTGGAGAATTGAGAACTAGGTTAATCATCCATTTATGACAGTGTTAAGGCGAATCATTTCTCAGGAAATTTAGATTTTTGGAAGTCTTCCTCAAATGCCTTTGGAAACAGGTCTCCTGTTACTTTTAAACAGGTCGAGAAATATTTTGTATACAGTTTTATGGAAAGTTACTGCAGTAAGACAGGAATGCGGAGTTGACGTTATAATCAGAAGACCCTTGAATCGCAGCGCTTGCTTGAAGGGCTGAGTAAATTATTCCTTCTCCAAATTCATACGTCAATACATAATAATGGGTCTAAAGATTTCTTAAATTCTAGTACCCTAACGGGTTACATTGAAAAGGAATTAAAAATGTACCTACCTTTAATCTTTTACGATTCATTCTCACATACCAATTGGTTAGCATGTCCACAAATTTGACTAGTCTGGGCACCACAGTGTATAGCCTGTATGCTTCAAAATAAAACAAAATTGTGTTTGAAGGAAAATCCAAAGTAGCTGTATATTTTAAACATTTTCTTTTCAGAAATTTCTCGGCTATTATCTTCAAAATGACACGTTACAACCTAGCATAATGCTCCAATGTAAATTGTGGGTCAAGACTAGACAAGCAGGCAGAAGGCAGGCTCAGAAAAATAGTCACAATCGGTTAACAGGTTAACTTTACAGGGGATTATATCATTAGCATTTGAGGGGGCAACAAAATTAAAGAATCCAGATCAAAACTTTTGGAATAAGGGTTTTCATATATATAATTACCTTCCATTTCAGCTTTAAAAAATTGGATGAGCGATTGTGTAAATGAAAGTATCCATTTATCCATGATGTTGTTACTGTCCTCAACTGTGCTTTCATTGTAAAGGAACTGAATACCTTCCTCCTGGAATGAGAAATCATCAGAAGTTCACAAATAATTGACCAATATCTAATTATGAACTAAAGCCAACGGTCCATTTGTATACTTCTAAGTACTTCAGCATTAGTGTACTAAAATTAAACAACAATCTCTACATGTGCATATTGTGATGTACACAATTTGTAGATATATACAAAAACATATTCCATTACCTTCTGCAATTTTTGAACATTCTGAATAAGGAATCTGTACGCATTGTACCAAGGCAGGAAGACATCCTTGAGAACATCTCTCACTCCATCTTCTTTAAACCGTAAGTTTTCTGCTCTCACAACAGGGGAATTAATAAGATACAGTCTGAAAAAAAATATGAGCATAATTTGTGGAGAATGGTATATTTTTATATAGTCCTACAATGAATTACAATAACACTAATTTTTCCAAAAGTAGTCAAGAATACTGAACTGCAATTTTACCTGATATGAAAGTTAACCAGTAATCGGCTTATAATTTGAAATAGATAAAATATACTCATTTCAGATTTAACATCTTCAAATGTGGAAACAAGCTACAAAACAGACTTGCAATTAATTTTCCAAATGAAAAATACTGCAGACAGTGGGAATTCAAAATCAAAATTCTGATGCAAGTTTAGTTACCTGAAATGTTAACAGTTTCTCTCAAAATCGTTGCTTCTTGATGAGAATTTGCATTTCAATTCAGATTTCCAGCATCAGAACATTTTCCATTTTTATTTCTGATTATGTTTTTTTTACTTTCCAAATCATTATAAAATTATATTTACTGGACTAAGTGGGACCCGTTGGGGAAGGGGGGGTGTGGGGAAGGGAGGGTGTGGGGAAGGGGGGGTGTGGGGAAGGGAGGGTGGGGAGGGGGGTGTGGGGAAGGGGGGTGTGGGGAAGGGAGGGTGTGGGGAAGGGGGGGTGTGGGGAAGGGAGGGTGTGGGGAAGGGAGGGTGTGGGGAAGGGAGGGTGTGGGGAAGGGAGGGTGTGGGGAAGGGAGGGTGTGGGGAAGGGGGGTGTGGGGAAGGGGGGTGTGGGGAAGGGAGGGTGTGGGGAAGGGGGGGTGTGGGGAAGGGGGGGTGTGGGGAAGGGGGGGTGTGGGAAAGTGGGTGTGTGGGGAAGGGAGGGTGTGGGGAAGGGGGGTGTGGGGAAGGGGGGGTGTGGGGAGGGGAGGGTGTGGGGAGGGGGGGTGTGGGGAGGGGGGGTGTGGGAAAGGGGGGGTGTGGGAAAGGGGGGGTGTGGGGAAGGGAGGGTGTGGGGAAGGGAGGGTGTGGGGAAGGGAGGGTGTGGGGAAGGGGGGGTGTGGGGAAGGGAGGGTGTGGGGAAGGGGGGGTGTGGGGAAGGGGGGGGTGTGGGGAAGGGAGGGTGTGGGAAAGGGGGGGTGTGGGGAAGGGAGGGTGTGGGGAAGGGAGGGTGTGGGGAAGGGGGGTGTGGGGGGAAAAAAAGCGGCGTTTTGAATTGAAAGTTGGATCGGATTTGTGAGCATTTTTATTAATTACTGAAGAAATACAGCAGGAAATTTTCAGGTAAGCCGTTTTATGACTCCAGGGGGTAAATCTCTACTGGAATATGTAAAGATTTCCCGTTATCGCGTCAATAGACAATAGACAATAGGTGTAGGAGCAGGCCATTTGGCCCTTCGAGCTAGCACCGCCATTCAATGTGATCATGGCTGATCATCCCCAATCAGTACCCCGCTCCTGCCTTCTCCCCATATCCCCTGACTCCGCTATTTTTAAGAGCCCTATCTAGCTCTCTCTTGAAAGCATCCAGAGAACCTGCCTTCTATGAGGCAGAGAATTCCACAGACTCACCACTCTCTGTGAGAAAAAATGTTTCCTCGTCTCCGCTCCAAATGGCTTACTCCTATTTCTTAAACTGTGGCCCCTGGTTCTGGGCTCCCCCAACATCGGGAACATGTTTCCTGCCTCTAGCGTGTCCAACCCCTTAACAATCTTATATGGTTCAATGAGATCCCCTCTCATCCTTCTAAACTCCAGAGTGTACAAGCCCAGCTGCTCCATTCTCTCAGCATATGACAGTCCCGCCATCCTGGGAATTAACCTGGTGAACCTACGCTGCACTCCCTCAATAGCTTTGTTTCTTCGAGTAGATGTGATCGCACACAAACAAATAAATATACACACACACACCCACATCCAAGATAGTTATAATAAGGATAGATGTTGTTCAAGATTAGGACAACTATGTCCCGTAAGATAAATTTTACAAGTCTTTCCAATAAAGTAAAATTTTCTGAAAAAATTGTTAGATATTCAAGAGTTTCTTTTATTTTCCAACACGACTCAATCTCAGAAGTAAATATTACTTTTAACACTTAATGTCATGTTATATGAAGATTTCAATCACAAATTCTCTACTTAATCACTGTAAACAGAATTATCCTTCTGGGTTACTTCAAACTATAACGTGGTGTGACAGAATCCATCCATAAAAAATGCATGACTCACAACTAGTACTGCAAATATTGAAAGTTTAATATCTTTATGTAGGATAAAAGTCAAGTTATAGTATTCTCCTGACTATTAGATAAGCATCACAATTTTGAGATTAAAATTGCCATTCCATTGATCAAAACATACAAATTTAGAAACAAATAGGTGCAGGAGTTGGCCATTTGGCCCTTCGAGCCAGCACCGCCATTCAATATGATCATGGCTGATCATCTAAAATCAGTAATCCGTTCCTGTTTTTTCCCCATATCCCTTGATTCCTTTAGCCCCAAGAGCTAAATCTAACTCTGTTGAAAACATCCAGTGAATTGGCTCCAATGCCTTCTGTGGCAGCGAATTCCACAGATTCACAACTCTATGGGTGAAAACGTTTTTCCTCATCAGTCCTAAATGGCCTACACCTTATTCTTGAACTGTGACGGTACACAAAAATGCTGGAGAAACTCAGCGGATGCAGCAGCATCAACTTAAACTGTGACCCCTGGTTCTGGACTCCCCCAACATTGTTTTTTTTTTCCTGCATCTAGCCTGTCCAATCCCTTAAGAATTTTATATGTTTCTATAAGATCCCCTCTCATCCTAAATTCCAATGAATACAAGCCCAGTTGACCCATTCTTTCATCATATGTTAGTCCTGCCATCCCGGAAATTAACCTGATGAACCTACAGTGCACTCCCTCAATAGCAATAATGTTCTTCCTCAAATTAGACCAAAACTGCATACAATACTCCAGGTTCGGTCTCACCAGGGCCCTGTAAAACTGCAGTAGGATCTCCTTGCTCCTAAACTCAAATCCTCTCGCAATGAAGGCCAGCATGCCATTAGCTTTCTTCACTGCCTGCTGTACGTGCATTATTACCTTTAGTGACTGATGTACAAGCACACCCAGGTCTCGTTGCACCTTCCCTTTTCCTAATCTGACACCATCCTGAAGAAGGGCCTCGACCCGAAACATTGCCCATTTCCTTCGCTCCATAGATGCTGCCTCACCCGCTGAGTTTCTCCAGCATTTTTGTCCACCATTCAGATAATAATCTGCCTTCCTTTTTTTGCCACCAAAGTGGATAACCTCCCATTTATCCGCATTATACTGCATCTGCCCACTAACCCAACCTATCCAAGTCACCATGCAGCCTCATAGCATCCTCCTTGCAGCTCACACTGCCACCCAGCTTCGTGTCATCTGCAAATTTGAAAATCTTTGTCACATGATGATAGTACGTTTCAAAAACAAATCTCACTTTTCATATTGAGTGTCAGATTTTTTGAGCAGCATTTCAATATTATCCATCAGATTATTTGGTCATCAGATTCAAAAAAAAAAACTTTTCCAATTACGTCAATGTGAATTGGCTAGGTCAACTTAGAGCAAGATCTTGGGTTGAAATTAGATGTAACTGATCGGAACAAACAGGAAACAAAAGTTGCATTTTTGCTTCCTTTCTAGCTTTATAACTTTGGCTGCTCAAATGGGAACTGCAGCAAAGTCAAATAGAGTCACAGAGTGAAAATGTGTGGAAACAGTCCCTTCGGCCCAACTTGCCCACACCGGCCAACATGTCCTAGCTATACTACTCCCACCTGCCAGCATTTGGTTAATATCCCGCCAGACCGTTCCTATCCACGTACCTGTCTACCTGCTTCTTAAATGCTGGGATAGTCCCTGCCTCAACTACCTCCTCTGGCAGCTTGTTCCATACATGTGAAAAAGTTACCCCTCAGATTCCTATTAAATCTAACCATTTCACCTTAAATGGAAGAACAATTGAACACACAATAATGGGATGGCATATGGAACATTATCTATAATTCCATATGTTATCAATCGCTGCTAAGGAAAACGACCAAATTAATTTTTTTAACATTTTTTTTACGAAGAGTAGAGAAGCTCATTTGAAAAACTGGTGGTTAAATCACATTTGACATTTTTTGGTGTATAACAAATAATGAACAAGGAGAAACAGCAGTGGTGGCATAAATGTCATAAGGTTATTGCATGATTATCTACATAGATAAATTCATGTGTTAGAGCACCCTATTTATTTTTGACATCTCATATTATTTGATCATACATAGGATCATCAGATTTGAGAGACACAGGATCTACGTCACATAGCAGTTATTGACTAACATGCAACTCTCAATTGCTACTGTTCAGTAAGATTTTCCAGTACATATTTCTAAATCAAGTGTGATGCAATGAATTCATAGATGCATCTTACCTCAGTGCATCTGCGCCATATTTATTAACAATTTTAATTGGATCTGGGTAATTCTTCTTGCGTTTGCTCATTTTCTGACCATCACTATGGATACAAACACAAATAGGATGCAAAAAATAAGATACAAATAATTATATGTTTAAAATTATTAGCATTTTCAAAACTAAGTGTACTAATTAAATTATTTTATTTCGTTAGGCAACTGGGTGGCGCCTCGCCAACAGTCTGTCTGTCCTTTCTTCTTTTTAGTATGTGTTAAAAAGTATGTTTTAGTCTTCCTTGGTTTGTTTTATGTGCGGGGTTGGGGGAAACCATTTTTTCAATCTCTTACCTCGACGGAGCTGCAAATGTTTTCCCTTTCGTATATCCTTTCCCACTGCGGCCTAACATCGTGGAGTTGGTGACCTTTTCTGGAGACCGACGGGAGCTCCAAGCCACAGGAGTCTGCGGGACTTTAACATCGCGAAGCTTGCGATCCCTTGGCCGGGGATCAAGCCTCCAACCGCGGGGCCTGTGAACCTTAACATTGTGAAGCCCGCAGCCTCTGGTAAGATGAGGCCGACTCGGGAGCTCCATGCCGCGGAGAGAGTTTCAACCGCCACAACGCGGGAGTTTCGGTTACCCCGACGGGGGCTTCGATCGTCGGCTGCGGGGGCTTTGATCACCCCGAATGCGGATGGTTTGACTGCCCCGACCGCGGGAGAACAAGAGGAAGAAGATTGAACTTTATTGCCTTCCATCACTGTGAGGAATGTGGAATCCACTGTGATGGCAGTTGATGTTAACTTTTATGTGGTTGTATGTCTTGGTGCTTTTCACTTAGTATGGCTGTATGGTAACTCAAATTTCACTGTACCTTAATTGGTACATGTGACAATAAACTGACCTTGAGACCTTGAACTGAACCTTTCTGGTTCCATTTCTGATAAGATCATGTCATCCTTGAATTTAACTTCATTCGTCCTTCTCTATTAACATCTAACAGCCAATCAATTGTCATTTTTGGTAAAATACCTCCCTTGGGTTTCAAAATGTATACTAACGCCTTCATGTCCAGTGAAGTCAAAAAGAAAATCAAAAAACTGTTTTAGAAATTAGTTCTAAAAGGCTAGCCTTTAAAGCTGCATTTAACTCCAATTTCCAAAATACTGAAAGGGAGCCAGTATGGCCATGCTTAAAAACAAAACTGCGCCTATTCCTTGTGTTCACCTCGTCAGACAACAATGTTCCTGGACTTCTGAAAATATGACCCAATTTACTCCACAAAGGAGATAAACGCCTGGAATTTATTGGTACATGTGATGTAGCATCATTGAATTTGTTGTCTATCTCGTAGTATGCTTGTCCTATGAATCTGATCGTGGCTTACGAATCTGATCGTCTTATGAATTGATTTGAGTTTTTTGAAGAAGTAAACAGAAAGGTTGATGAGAGCAAAGCCGTAGACATGTGATAAGGTTCTGCTTGGTAGGCTGCACTGGAAGGTCAGATCGCATGGGATCCAGGGAGAGCAAGCTGACTGAACAGAAAACTGGCTTTGCATCATCTCATCCCCACTGCTTTCCAGAGACCACTTCCTCTACAACTCCTTGCTTCACTCATCCCTTCCTACCCAAACCACCACCTCCGCAAGGTACTTCCACCTGCAACCGCAGGACATGTAACATGTAACACCAGGCCCTGCACTTCCCCCCTCAAATTCATCCAGAGACCCCAGCAGTCGTTCCAGGTGAGATAGAGTTTCACATGCTCCTCCTCTAACCTCACTGCCTCCTTTACATCAATGTGACCAAGCGTAGACCTGGCCGAGACAACCATTTTGCCGAACATTTGCGCTTGCACAGAGCACAACCACCCCTCCCCCTCTTTTATCTCCCCTGGATGCACACTTTACCCTTCACATCATTTCTCTTAACTCTCAGCTTTTTGTCTCCTTTTCATCTCTACCCTGTACACCCTGCTGCCAAAATAATTACTCTTAGCTGTATCCACCTATCACTTGCCTGGCTTTGTCCCGCCCCCACCTCTCTTCCAGCTTTCTCCCCCTACAACAATCACTTAAGAAGGGCCCTGACCCAACAGAAGGGTCTGAAGAAGGGTTTCAGCCCGAAACGTTGCCTATTTCCTTCGCTCCATAGATGCTGCCTCACCCGCTGAGTTTCTCCAGCACTTTTGTCTACCAACACACCTATCCATTCTCCAGAGATGATGCCTTACCTGCTGAATTATTCCAGCACCTGGTTCAAGATTCTCACAAGTGCAGTACCTTGTGTCTATCTTTTGTGTCCCCTTTATTTAACCCTGCACAGGATCTATCCCTTCCTGTCATTGCGCTGGTTGGTACTACGCAGTCTTCAGTCGACAGGGCGACTTTTGAACAACGGGGGGAGGAGGGAGGGGTGGGAGTTGACGTCAGTCGCAGCGCGAGCAGACGCAGCCCGAGCCGACAGCAGGCAGATCCATTGTCACGTCATCAGCGAAAAACAGGCGTTTTGATTTCAAAGTTGGATCAGATTTGTGAACATTTTTATTAATAACTCAAGAAATAATGCACACATTTTTCAGGTAAGCTGATTTCGGACTCCACGGGGTAAATCTCTACCAGAATATGTAAACATTTTCCTGTTCGCGCATCGTTTTTTCGAGAAGATGTGAAAATACACAAACCAATAAATAAATACACACACACATACATCTAAGATCAGAGTCTTATAGTTATAAGGATATGGATATGGATGGATTGATATGTATTAGAAACACTTACCTTGCCAGTACAAGTCCATTTACTATCACATTCCTGAAAGGTGGTTTGCCAAACAGAGCTGTAGACAGTACCAAGAGGGTATAAAACCTATGAAAATAAGTTCATACACTTAGAGAACCACAGCAAATTTTCAATCATATAGTCTCCTGAATGAGGTGCAACATATCCCCAATACAACACTTATTTAATTGTTATAAACTTTGAAAACACTGGAAATATTCAAAGGGTCACAAAATCTATGAACATTACAAATCAATGTATTTCAGTAAAAAACAATATTTGTTATTGATTTCATGAATACATACTCTTCTCACCTATTCTTCCAGCAGCAGCTAATAAAACAACTTTGTGGTTACTTTATTTCCAATGCATGCTTGAAACTTTTCTGCCCCATTATCTTTTAAATTATCTTTATCCATTGTGAGAGGTACGGACAGGGGTTTCTGCGGCAACAGACGGGATGCGAGGATGGTGTGCTGCCTTCCTGGCTTAACAGGTGTGGGACCAGCATTCTGGCAGGCAGGTTTGCCACTGCTACACGGGTGGTTTTAAACTGAATAAGGGGGGTGGGGTGTCGAATGGGCTAGTGGAGGATGGAGTTAAAGGGAAAGGGTTTCTTAAATGTGTGAGCGTAGAGACAGAGGGGTGTAAAATGAGGGTAGAAGCAATAGGTAGCAAGGTGAAAAGTAAAAGTGGCAGGCCGGAACATCCAGGGCAAAAATCAAAAAGGGCCACTTTTCAACAAAATTGTATAAGGGGTAAGAGTGTTGTAAAAACAAGCCTGAAGGCTTTGTGTCTCAATGCAAGGAGCATTCGTAATAAGGTGGATGAGTTGAATGTGCAGATAGCTATTAATGACTATGATATAGTTGGGATCACGGAGACATGGCTCCAGGGTGACCAAGGCTGGGAGCTGAACATCCAGGGATATTCAATATTCAGGAGGGATAGAGCGAAAGGAAAAGGAGGTGGGGTAGCGTTGCTGATTAGAGAGGAGATTAACGCAATGGAAAGGAAGGACATTAGTTTGCAGGATGTGGAATCGGTATGGGTAGAGCTGCGAAACACTAAGGGGCAGAAAACGCTGGTGGGTGTTGTGTACTGGCCACCTAACAGTAGTAGTGAAGTTGGAGATGGTATCAAACAGGAAATTAGAAATGCGTGCGACAAAGGCAAAACTGTTATAATGGGTGACTTCAATCTACATATAGATTGGGTGAATCAAATTGGCAGGGGTGCTGAGGAAGAGGATTTTTTGGAATGTATGCGGGATAGTTATCTAAATCAACATGTAGAGGAACCAACGAGAGAGCAGGCTATTTTAGACTGGGTATTGAGTAATGAGGAAGGGTTAGTTAGCAGTCTTGTTGTACGTGCCCCCTTGGGCAAGAGTGACCATAATATGGTTGAGTTCTTCATTAGGATGGAGAATGACATTGTTAATTCAGAAACAATGGTTCTGAACTTAAAGAAAGGTAACTTTGAGGGTATGAGACGTGAATTGGCCAAGATTGACTGGCAATTAATTCTAAAAGGGTTGACGGTGGATATGCAATGGAAGACATTTAAAGACTGCATGGATGAACTACAAAAATTGTTCATCCCAGTTTGGCAAAAGAATAAATCAGGGAAGGTAGTGCATCCGTGGATAACAAGGGAAATCAGGGATAGTATCAAAGCGAAGGATGATGCGTACAAATTAGCCAGAAAAAGCAGCATACCGGAGGACTGGGAGAAATTCAGAGAACAGCAGAGGAGGACAAAGGGCTTAATTAGGAAAGGAAAAATAGATTATGAAAGAAAACTGGCAGGGAACATAAAAACTGACTGCAAAGGTTTTTATAGATATGTGAAAAGAAAGAGATTAGTTAAAACAAATGTAGGTCCCTTGCAGTCAGAAACGGGTGAGTTGATCATGGGGAACAAGGATATGGCGGACCAATTGAATAACTACTTTGGTTCCGTCTTCACTAAGGAAGACATAAATAATCTGCCGGAAATAGCAGGGGACCGCGGGTCAAAGGAGTTGGAGGAATTGAGTGAAATCCGGGTTAGCCGGGAAGTGGTGTTGGGTAAATTAAATGGATTAAAGGCCGATAAATCCCCAGGGCCAGATAGGCTGCATCCCAGAGTACTTAAGGAAGTAGCTCCAGAAATAGTGGATGCATTAGTAATAATCTTTCAAAACTCTTTAGATTCTGGAGTAGTTCCTGAGGATTGGCGGGTAGCAAACGTAACCCCACTTTTTAAGAAGGGAGGGAGAGAGAAAATGGGGAATTACAGACCAGTTAGTCTAACATCGGTAGTGGGGAAACTGCTAGAGTCAGTTATTAAAGATGGGATAGCAGCACATTTGGAAAGTGGTGAAATCATTGGACAAAGTCAGCATGGATTTACAAAAGGTAAATCATGTCTGACGAATCTTATAGAATTTTTCGAGGATGTAACTAGTAGCGTGGATAGGGGAGAACCAGTGGATGTGGTGTATTTGGACTTCCAGAAGGCTTTCGACAAGGTCCCACATAAGAGATTAGTTTACAAACTTAAAGCACACGGCATTGGGGGTTCAGTATTGATGTGGATAGAGAACTGGCTGGCAAACAGGAAGCAAAGAGTAGGAGTAAACGGGTCCTTTTCACAATGGCAGGCAGTGACTAGTGGGGTACCGCAAGGCTCAGTGCTGGGACCCCAGCTATTTACAATATATATTAATGATCTGGATGAGGGAATTGAAGGCAATATCTCCAAGTTTGCGGATGACACGAAGCTGGGGGGCAGTGTTAGCTGTGAGGAGGATGCTAGGAGACTGCAAGGTGACTTGGATAGGCTGGGTGAGTGGGCAAATGTTTGGCAGATGCAGTATAATGTGGATAAATGTGAGGTTATCCATTTTGGTGGCAAAAACAGGAAAGCAGACTATTATCTAAATGGTGGCCGACTAGGAAAAGGGGAGATGCAGCGAGACCTGGGTGTCATGGTACACCAGTCATTGAAAGTGGGCATGCAGGTGCAGCAGGCAGTGAAGAAAGCGAATGGTATGTTAGCTTTCATAGCAAAAGGATTTGAGTATAGGAGCAGGGAGGTTCTACTGCAGTTGTACAGGGTCTTGGTGAGACCACACCTGGAGTATTGCGTACAGTTTTGGTCTCCAAATCTGAGGAAGGACATTATTGCCATAGAGGGAGTGCAGAGAAGGTTCACCAGACTGATTCCTGGGATGTCAGGACTGTCTTATGAAGAAAGACTGGATAGACTTGGTTTATACTCTCTAGAATTTAGGAGATTGAGAGGGGATCTTATAGAAACTTACAAAATTCTTAAGGGGTTGGACAGGCTAGATGCAGGAAGATTGCTCCCGATGTTGGGGAAGTCCAGGACAAGGGGTCACAGTTTAAGGATAAGGGGGAAATCCTTTAAAACCGAGATGAGAAGAACTTTTTTCACACAGAGAGTGGTGAATCTCTGGAACTCCCTGCCACAGAGGGTAGTCGAGGCCAGTTCATTGGCTATATTTAAGAGGGAGTTAGATGTGGCCCTTGTGGCTAAGGGGATCAGAGGGTATGGAGAGAAGGCAGGTACGGGATACTGAGTTGGATGATCAGCCATGATCATATTGAATGGCGGTGCAGGCTCGAAGGGCCGAATGGCCTACTCCTGCACCTAATTTCTATGTTTCTATGTTTCTAAACACAATAAGATGATGCAGAAATGAGAACAAAAAAAGGGTGGAAAACAATTCTTTAAATACTGCTCCAGTTTTTTAACCACATTTCTTTCTTAATCGAGAGAAGATATCAAACTAGAGAAGTTACTCCAGCACTTTGTATCCCTTTGTATGTTAACCAGCATCTGCAATTCTTTGTTTCTACAAAGATATCAAAAGGAATTATACAAATAATGTCAGTACTGTGTGTATATAACTGTGTATGGACCTAGCTTGAGGGGGTTATTTCATTACAAAAAGGAACACTGAGGAAAAGCTAACATATCTTTAAAGTAATTATGAGGTTTGGTTCGGTTTCCCCTTTTGAAATCCAAAATTGCAGGACAAAAGTAAAAGATAAATGTCTTTAATTAGAGAATCTTGAACTCAAAATGTTGTACCCAACTGTCAAACTCCCCCACGCAAATGGTGAAGAACTGAATGAAAAACAGAAATAATGGAAATGTCAGCAGTTCAAGTTAACTCTATTTCTCCATCGACAGATGTACCCAAACTGCTGAGTATTTCCAATATTTTGTGTTTTTATTTCAAAATATAATACTGTTCATTGATTTTCATGTTCAAGCACAGCCTTCAATTACATGACTCAGCAACATCTGCTAAATGTTCTACTCAGTCTTGAATTATTTCCCACTGGGTCACAGCACTCAAACAACCCAGTTTCAAATTATATGGGTCATGTCAGAGACCGTCAAGTTAGCCAAAATGAGAAATTGAAATATTGTCTCGGTATAACAAGTATTGTTGTGTATCAGGGATGACGACTTGTTGTGGAGACTGCGCTTTGACTTCTTACCCAAACTTCTCATAATCTAAAAAAATGTTTTGCAGAGACAAATCAAAAGAAATATATTTCTATTTCTATAATGAAACACAATTCAACAGGGCATTACTTTCCAATTAGAATATCAGTTTTAGTAAATTATCCTTTGTTAAGCACTATGGATATTGTGAACTAATAAAGGACTAAAAGGATAAAATTGTTGCAATAGAAATGAAATCTTTACCATCCTCTTGTTTGGTCAATTCCTTCAGCAATGAAGTCTGCGGGGAAGCTGTCCTCAAATTCTCTTCGGTTTTCAAAAGGGTAGTGAACCTGAGCATAAGGCATGCTTCCACTTTCAAACCAGCAATCAAAGACCTCAGAAACCCGTCGCAATACACCTTTTCCACCATGCGATGGGATTGTGATGTGATCCACACTAGAAAATAATATGATCAATACATCTTTCAAGAAGTTGAAAAAGCCAAGCTTTACGTTAATGATTATTAAACTCTGCAAGAAATACATTCTCAACCAAAGAAGCATGCATTTTCTATGGCACCGCAGAAACTGCATTTCAAAAGTAGTCCATTGACAAGAAACTATTTGGAGATATTCCAACATCATGAAAGACAATATACAACAGTTAGCTTCTTACACAAATAATTTTCTTGTTTTTTTTAGACAATGAAAGATGTTGAGCAATAGTTTAACAACATCTTGGTGTCCTTCACCCTAGCAGCCATTCTTTGTTCATGGACAGACGATGACCTCTTCATCACTATATCTAATCAGTTAATGGCACAGAGATGATGCCGGCCTTGCTTCATGAATAAAGGCTCACTGAAATATTTCAGAAGAATCTAAGATAAAGCAATGGGGTAGATGTTGACAGACTCTATTGTCACGCTGCAGAGTTTACAGCAAAGAACAAACTGCTGAAGGAAGAAAGTAGATCAGGCAGTATTTGTGGAAGCAAAGGCACAGTCAACGATTCCGGCTGAGACCATGCATTGGAGTGGAGAGATGCAGCATAACAGTTTAGAGAGAATGTAGGTAATAGATTGAACCAGGTGAGGTGGGGAGGGGTAATGGGCAGATGAAACAGGTAATGAAGGAAGAGGCATATAAAATGGATATGATTTCAGAAGTTGGCCATTTAGATATGGAATAGTAAGAAAATTATTCAGAGGTCTAAATCTTTGAAGGTCTCTACTACATCATTACAGTGTACACTGTAAATCATGAGTTATTTATTTTTCACCACTGGGAAATCAAGCAATGAGCATTTAGCAGGCACACAGGAATGGCATAAACTAGCTGGGTATGCACCGGGACCTCTCCTGTTTCAATTTTTATTTTTAGTACCCAAAACAGAAACACCTCACAAAATCTCAAAGATATAGCTGCAATATAAAACAAAAAATGGCATTGGATTTAGATAAGTCGTGGTAGATCCAACCAAGGGTCAACAGGATTTTTTCTTCATCAGAAATTGATGAAAGATGATCTAAGTTTGAAGATCTGACATTTAAACAGTGTGGATGCATTCTAAAAAGCCAATGCACATTGCTTTCACAATTCTATTTACTTAAAAACATAATTGTCAGAGTAAGCCTGTACACTTTGTTAATTGGCATGCTATCCGATATTTTTAAAGAAAGGAACACAACTGTTAATTCTCAAGTCTTACACAGGTTTACAGAGATGCAAGGTGATATTTGTTGCCCATTTACAACACTTGCAAAGACATATGCAATTAGTTAAGGTAGACAACAAAATGCTGGAGAAACTCAGCGGTTGAGGCAGCATCTATGGAGAGAAGAAATAGACGACGTTTCGGGTCGAGACCCTTCTTCAGATTAATTCAATTAGTGAAGGAACATTTATTTAAATGATATCTTGAAACACAGGGAAATTCAAAGTTCTTTTGAACCAAGTTGTTAAAAAGCAGGCACACTGTCAAGTCAAACTGTAATGAAAGGTATTACCTGCCTCCAAGTTAAAGGGGGAGGAGTATTATGTATGTAATATAATTGGTGTTACCGGCCTCCAAGTTAAAGGGGGAGGAGTGTTAGGTATGGGATAATTAGGATAAGTAATTGTTGTCTTGTGATGTCTGGGGCAAGTACGCAGGAGCAAAAAAGACAAGGTGGTGTCCTGCAGTAAAGAAGCTTGTATGATTCCTCCCGTGTCCGAGCCTTTATTCAAGACTGTTCAAAGCGTCCGAATACACAACAATTGGCGACGAGGATAAAAGAACGAAGATAAGAACAAGGCCAGCAAGAAGAATCGAAAACAAAAGTTAAAAATAGAAGTAGTATTTGGAAACAAGTGGAACAGCACCAAGCCAAATGGTTTTGAATTGGCGCCAAAAAGAAAAAAGGTAGGAACGGGAAGCAATAGCTCAGGGAGCTAGGAAATCAAGCAGGGGCAGTAAGGGTCACCAAGCACGGTGTCAGCTTACCTGGAATGTATCCAGGGCTGTGCAGCCCACGGCCAAGCCCAAGCAGCAGCCACAGACGTCGGGTGGGGGCCTAGTACCGTGAAGGCCACGGACAGGTCCAGAAAAGCCACCGACAAGAGGCTGAGTCTTCAGCCCATCTGGGAACAGTCAACCCGGTGGGGGGAGAAAGCAGAGAAAGCCCGGTCGGGAGCAGAGTCAGCCCGACCGTAAACAGAGAAGCGGAGATAAGCCGAGTTCCGCCCGGGGCTTTAAAAAAGGGCACACAGCACCGGAAGCGAGGAAAAAGACGGAAGTTGACTTGCGGCTAAAAACTTGAACAGTATAATCTAAGAGACTGTCCTAAAAACTGCCGCGATCGCCAGCGAAGGCATGCAGGACTGATTATCTACAGCACCCGATTGGCAGCCAGTTTTTCACCTGCTAAAAGACTAAACTGTTAAATACCTTAAGACCTACAACATCCAAATGCCTTCAAAGTAATGGCTGAAGCAATAAATCGAGTGAAACTGTCAATTAATTGCTGAATCTGCCAAAATAAAAGGAGAAATAAAAATGGAAAAGAAGTGGTTTGGTCATTGAGTGAAATCTAGTTCATCATTTCGGGGTGGATTAATCAGATCCCTTTCAAGTGGGGAATCTGCACAAAAACATTTGAAGACTTGACACACACATAACAGCTAGTATGTCCAAACAAATATCTCAACAGCAACAATTAAATAAGTGACTAGGTAATTTGATTTTAGAATTAAATGCTGGTAGTTGAAGGACAAATATTGATCAGGACAACTCTCTGTTCTACTTAGTACCACACATTGCTCACATCCACCTTAGAAAGACACAGAAATTGCAGTGTCATGTCGTATGTAAAGACAGCTTAGAAAGTGCAGCATTTTCTCCACATTGCACTAAAGTGTCAGCTTTGATTACGTGTTCAGGAGTGTGAATCTACAATCTTCTCAAAAGTAGAAGTGTTACCCCTGAACTCATTCTGGTTAAACAGCAGGTAGAAATGATCTCATGTCACCAAACTTCACCTCAATGGTTTATTCATTATAAATGATAAACCTGGTAAGACCAACAACAAACAAAATAAAACAGTATCGTCAAATATTCAGAAGAAGAACCACAATGTTTGCATTCAAATATGATTCACCTCTCTCGATGAAGATCTTCAATTTTGATTCCACTCAGATCTTCCAATTCTGCTACTGATCCCACACACACCACCTGTCAATAAAATAATGGCTATAATCACAACAACTTTCTGAACATAGAATCAATCAATTTTCATGACAATAATTAGTGAAGAATTCTAATAAAATGAATGTGGTAAACAACAGGCAATGATACTCTGTGTAAACCAAGATGCAACATTTTGGTTTAGAGGTGTACCAATGCAATATAAAAGGCACAATAATAAAAATGTTATTATCATAATTGAGACTGCAAATGTAGGATAATCGTTAATTTAACCAAATAACAAAGCAAGGCTCCTCATTAGATTAACTTTGCAGAAACACACCTTAAATTAAGTAAGGAACACAAGAGAAGATTTGGCATAAAGGGAGATATAAAATGCTGGACTAACTCAGTGAGTTAGGCAGCATACCTGGAAAACATGAATAGACGATGTTTCGGTTCAGAGCCTTGCTTTGGCATGTCGTAGACACTCTTTTGAACGCCGACAGGTGTACAGGGGAGAGCAGACACAAGGAACTTCAGATGATAGTTTACAAAAAAAACGATCCAGTAAGGCAGCAACTTCAGTCTGAAGAGGGTCGCAATAGAAACGTCACTTAACCATATTCTCCAGATATACTGCCTGAGCCGCTAAGCTACTCCGGTACTTTGTGTCTTTGTTTACACTGGTGGGCATACTGACTGATTGCATGATGGACTGGTTCAAACATTCAGGACGAAAGGTGACTGCAGAAATTGGTGGACATTGCCTGGTTTATCACAGGTATTGATTTCCCCACCAGTTATGGAGTCAAGGCAAAGCATGCCTCAAAAAAGCAGCTAATATCAAAAACCCACACCACCCTGGCCATACTCTCATTTCCTGCAAAGCCATACATCTTTCCATTCCAAATCCTTTGAAGTGAAGTCACAAATCCATACATATCTTTCATGGATCAATTTCTATCAATCAAATGCTCTCCCTACCACAAAAGTAAAACAAGCTTTTGATAAAGTTGCAACAGGATTGTGATTAAACATAGGCCTCATCTTTCTGGGGTGGGGGTGGGGGATAGCAAGGCCGTCAGTCCACCCTCACTATATGCCCCACAGTACATCCAGCATTGTTATGCTTTTAGAATCAGTCAAGTGGCCCATTTCCTTCTTCACCTTTCCTATCCATGTACCTGTCCAAGCGTCTTTAAAAATGCAGTTACCTCAAGTACCTCTTCTGGCAGTTAGTTCCATATAACCACCACCTTTGTGTGAAAAAGTTGCCTCTCAGGTTCCTATTAAATCTTGCTTCTCTCACCTTAAACCAGGGGTCAGCAACCTTGTTCTGCATAGGAGCCAGGATGCATCTGGGAACGGATGGCGGGCCACATCTCTCATGTGTACACATGGATCCCGCCCCCATCCCGTTCCGGATAGCAGGCATCAAATCACGTGTTCACAGAAGGTAGACAAAAATGCTGGAGGAACTCAGCTGGTGAGGCAGCCTCATGCAACCCTTGCCTGTCTCACCCGCTGAGTTTCTCCAGCATTTTTGTCTACCTTCGATTTTTCCAGCATCTGCAGTTCTTTTTTAAACGTGTTCACATAAGGTGCGCGGCCCTGCCGGCGACTTTGCGCAGGATGCGGTACGGCCGGAGCTCGACGCTCGACCGCGCTCGCCGTACAGGGAAAAAAATCTGCCTGCAGGCCGGATGATTTCGGATTTCGGCCGTAGGTTCCCGACCCGTGCCTTAAACCTATATCCTCTAGTTCTTGATTCACTTATTCTGGGTAAAAGACTCTATGCATTCACCCTTTCTATTCACCTCATGATTTTATACATCTCAACAAGATCCAAAGACTCTTTCCAAGGAATAAAGTCCTAGCCTGTCCAAACATTCCTTATAATTCAGGCGCTCAAGTCCTGGCAACATCCTCGTAAATCTTCTCTGCACTCTTTCTAGCTAATTGGCATCCTTCCTATAGCAGAGCAAAATTAAACACAGCACTCCCATTGCAGCTACATCAACGCATTATACAACTGAACAGAATTTCCCAGAACGTAAATTTAACTTTCCATTTTAAAGTTTAATGCAGGTTACTTGTCTCATTTTATTTAAAAATATCCCTGACAATCGGAGTTATAAAATCTAACATCAGTGCTAGTTTTAGCATAAGACCAGTTTTGCTTTGTGTGAAGGGACTTTGCTCAGCACAGTCTGGCCCACATCTCTTTGCTCAGTTGAAGTCTTGGATCAGGTCATGATCAGAGTAGTGGTATTTACATGGAAGATAGATAACATTTATGGCGAGTGTGTTGTGTATAGTTTGGTCCACTCAGCCAAGTGGCCTATTTGTGAGCTGAAAATTCTACTAATTCCTTTCTCATCAGTAAATCAGAGGTAAAGAGTGTACAATTTACTTTTCCTGTTTAAATCAAAATTCCAAAGCAGAGGAACTCAAATCTGCAGAGTAGTGGATTCAACCCAGTCAATCATGGGCACAACCCTCCAGGATCAATGGCATTGTCTCAAGAAGGAAGCATCTATCTTCCGAGCTATGTCCTCTTCTCACTGATACATTTGGGCAGAAATGCCGAAGACTTAGCCCCAATAAACCAGGTTCAGGAACAGCTACTTTCCAACAATCAACAGATTCTTGAATTAAATAGTCAATGGAGCTTTATTTGTCACAAATGCAACTGCACAGTGAAATTCTTTAAAATATATACACGTGCGGGCACCGCCATGTTTTGGTGCCATTTCCAAAGTCCGGTCAGCCCGCACGCTCGGTCTACTGGAGCAGTTCCCGATCCACGTAAACCCCAGGCTCCTGCAGGGGCTTCCTCCGTTGCTTTTGACGTCTCTCCTTGCCCAGCCATCTTTGTGTCCCGGGGATGCCTCCTGCCGCCGAATTTGACGGCACTGGAGGCAGTACCCGGTTCGCCCTCCTACTGGTCCACTCCTTGCGTTCAAAGTCTCCAAAGGCTCCCTCCTGGTACTGCCGTGCCTTTGGGTGGGTTGCGCCATCTGCCGAGACTTCGAGCAGGTTCTGCACAATCCTAATCCTACCTGAGCAAGGAACACTATCGTGGAATTAAAAAAAAAATTGTTTCGTACTAATGTGTCTTCCCTCTTGTAGAATTTGTGTGGAATTTGTGTTTTGTGTGCAAGGTTTTTGTTTTGAACCTGTACCTCACCGTACTTGTACATATAACAATAAACTCAACTTGACGTGCCAATTCTGTTGTACCAGCTTACTTTTTCATACCTTTCCTCGTTAATCTTTCGACCAGATGGCTCTGTAAACATCAATATCATCACGATAACCCTGGGCTCCCCATGTTAAGAGATAATCCCTTTATCCTATCCAATCCCCATCCAAAACTTAAATCTACCTTGTTGTATCACCTAACCATTTCTAATTAAGAGTTTTATTGAAACCTTAATTATATCTCTTTCCAAAGATGCAATTTGATTTGCTGAGTATTTACTTACATTTTTTTGTTTTTAATCTGTGCAAAAAGAGATGGTGCAAAAAAAATTGATGGGTTAAGAATACAGGTAAATTAAATTTCAAGTTTTGTTTATCAATGCAATCGCATGCCATTTGTGATTCAAAATACATGGGACCTGAATATTTCAGTTTAAATTTCTTCTGTTCGGGTATGTTCAATTTTAATAGCAAAATTTCAGATGTTAAAAAAGTCAAGAGATTCAGCAATTTTCAGGCACCCGAAAAGACAATTAAATTGAAATCTTAACAACATGCGCCAATCAAAATGATATTAATTTACATATATTATAACTTTGAGGTCACCACTGTCATGCTACTGGCTGGTGTATTCCACTAAAAAACCATTCACTAGCATCTGCGTGTATTTTTACACACGGGTGCAACGGAAAAACGTAGGTGATCCAATAAAATATGAATCATAAATTAATTATTGCAAGATTAACATTCAGAATTAAGGACATTGCTGACATTTTGGGAGACACTGTATTCCCATGCACGGTTTATTTTTCCACACCCAAGGTATGATTGACTGAACCTTGGAGCAATGCCACAATGTTTTTCTGGGAATGGGGAAAAAAATTCTTAAAAGAGAGAATGGGAACCTTGGGAATGAAATTGGATATTTTGGCACTCAGAGGAGCAAAACTTTGAATTTATTTCATAGAAACATAGAAAATAGGTGCAGGAGTAGGCCATTCGGCACTTCGAGCCTGCACCGCCATTCAATATGATCATGGCTGATCATCCAACTCAGTATCCTGTACCTGCCTTCTCTCCATACCCCCTGATACCTTTAGCCACATGGGCCACATCTAACTCCCTCTTAAATATAGCCAATGAACTGGCTGTTTCTAATGTTCTAGTTGCTCAAACTAATCAAGACAGAGAACATGATTGTCAACCCAAACGAACAAGGATTACGGGGAACAGAGATTTAATTTGATTCTTATTTGATGATGGAATCAAGATTAAGAATGATCAATACCTTAAGTAAAACAAAGTTTACCACAACAGTCAACAACACTCTTGTAAAAAAAAAAACAGGCTTTCAAAAAAATCTGTATTACAAGAAATCTTCTTAAAAATACACTTCAACGGGAATGCTTCCAAAACATTATCTGGCAACTGGAATGTCATTCAGTTTCCAGTCGACGGATGTTTTAAATATATTTTAAGATGCCAACTGCGGGCAGGTCATTTTGCATCAGAGGTTACATTAATTTAGTTGTCAAAAAATCGCATATCAATACATAAACAAGATTATTATATCTGATAATCAAAGCCTCCTATTTATTTCCTTGAAATATTTTATCTGAGAACCATGTTAAGAATCTGAATTAGTTACTTTTTCAACTCACTACTCACCTCCTCAAAGTCTTCACTGACCCATAAAGGAATGGGTGTTCCCCAATATCTGTTCCGAGAAATGGCCCAGTCGCGTGCATCCTTCAACCAATTCCCAAACCTCTTTTCTCTGACAAATTCGGGAACCCTGTGCATGGGAATTGGGAATGTAATTGAATTAAAATAAAGAATGCATTTCCTTTCATTTTGTTTTACAGTCTAGCCTCTGAGTCAGGAGATAGTCAATTCAAATAGCTCTCAAGTGATTTGAACATATAATGGCATTGAATTCATTGTGACGGTCGGCGAATGCTGTGAATAGCAGATAAACTGAGATGCGGGTTATAAAGGTGGAAATAGATGGTGGCATGAAAATGGGTCTGGCAGTCAAGTCTCTCAGAGGGTTCTGTTAGATGTCACAGAAGTGGGATGGGCAGAACATGTTTGGATTTGAAAATAAGGTAAAAATGCAACGCCATTGTTTGTTCAAGAGGTTTGGACAATAGGAGCTTAAGGTGAATACCATGGCGCAGAGATGTGCTTGAATGTACACCACATCCACCAGGCAGATATTAGACAGTTCTAAGTAATGAGCTGAAATTCAAAATCAACTTTTTTCTTCCTTTCTTTTAACCTATACTTTGTCTGCTCATGTCAAACACATATGCAAGCGGGGAAGGAAGGTTATCAGTAATTAATTTTCACAGGCAGAGCTCAATTTATTTGGAATGACCAGTTTCATTCAGCATTCCACTGAGTCCATATTCCATTCAAGTGGATCAGAATGATAAATAGCGCTGGGATTTTTACATTTAGCTGTCGTTTTGTTCAACCGCAGAAAATGAAACTAATTATAAGTCTTCTTGCAGTCAAACCAAAAAAATCACAATCCGTAAATTATTCAATTTCTGAAAAGTCAGAAGCATTAAAGATAACACCTTTCAAGGATATTAAGCAAAATATAAAGGACATGTGATCCATAGGACACAAATTTATTAAATCACTTCACTTCCATTGTGCAGAAAATTACATCCATCTCTTATTGTTCTTTACCTCCTTAGCCCTCGACACTATCTTTTAAATACATTTAGTTGCCTCAAATTGCACACATAAGGTTTCCTGAGTAATCACTATCCAGCTTCTGCCAGTGCTGATCTAATTGATGGAGTTGAGGCACCATACTAATGAATGACTGCAAGTAAAATGATTAATTATTTTGCATCCTTCATGCTCTGCATTTAGCAACCAGGACAAAATTGCAACAATGTTGTTTGGGGGGAAAAAATCGCTAAATATATTTCTGCTTCCAATTCTTACAGTCTTTATTGAAAAATGATTATGTTTGAAACTAGTGTTCATTTCTCACATGATACTTAGAGGAATTTAATGTTTAATCATATTTGACTGTACTCTTGCAACATTCAAGTTAGTTTCAACATCAGGCATTTCTTTCAGAAATATTTCACCTTACTCCATAAATTTCTAATTCATATTTAATACCAGAATTTGATGTGGCCATCCAAAATACTCAGAAACCCATCTGAAATATCTAATTTTATTCCTCAAATTTAAAATTAATATTTAATACAAGAGTTTGATTTGGCCACCCAAAAATAGTTACAAACCCATTTCTATGAACAAGAGTTTCTCAAACCAACGTACTGAAAACTCCACTAAAAAGTGATAAAAGTTTTTTCTTTCTTTCTGAAGAATTAATTTAGCACACCAAGTCTAAAGAGTTTAAGAATGAACTAATTATCTTGTATGCCCAGTAACATTGTACTTCATAATACTGTAGAGAGAATCTGAGTTTCATGACATATTTGCCTTTATACATACATTGGAGAACAAGATTATCAGAAGTATTTAGAATTACCTGACATACATATTAGACTACCAGACAACAGTGCCCTCCATAATGTTTGGGACAAAGACCCATCATTTATTTATTTGCCTCTGAGCTCCACAATTTGAGATTATAATAGAAAAAAATCACACGTGGTTAAAGTGCACATTGTCAGATTTTATTAAAGGGTATTTTTATACATTTTGGTTTCACCATTTCAAGGCACTATAATGTTTGAGACACATGGCTTCACAGGCGTTTGTAATTGCTCAGGTGTGTTTAAATGCCTCCTTAATGCAGGTATAAGAGAGCTCTCAGCACCTAGTCTTTCCATCACCTTTGGAAATTTTATTGCTATTTATCAACATGAGGACAAAAGTTGTGCCAATTAAAGTCAAATAAGCCATTATGAGACTGAGAAACAAGAATAAAACTGTCAAGAGACATCAGCTAAACCTTAGGCTTACCAAAATCAACTGTTTGGAACATCATTAAGAAGAAAGAGAGCACTGGTAAGCTTACTAATCGCAAAGGGACTGGCAGGCCAAGGAAGACCTCCACAGCTGATGATGGAAGAATTCTCTCTATAATGAAGAAAAATCCCCAAACACCTGTCTGACAATACAGAGGCTGCACTGCAAGATGCAAATCATTGGTTAGCTGCAAAAATAGGATGGCCAGGTTACAGTTTGCCAAGAAGTACTTAAAAGAGGAACCACATTTCTGGAAAATCTGGACAGATGAGATGAAGATTAGCATATCAGAGTGTTGGCAAGTTCAAAGTATGGAGGAGAAAAGGAACTGCCCAAGATCCAAATCATATCACCTCATCTGTGAAACACGGTGGTGGGGGTGTTGTGGCCTGGGCATGTATGGCTGCTGAAGGTACTGGCTCACTTATCTTCATTGATGATACAACTGCTGATGGTAGTAGCATAATGAATTCTGAAGTGTATAGACACATCCTATCTGCTCAAGTTCAAACAAATGCCTCAAAACCCAATGGCCACAGCAAGACATTGATCCCAAACAGACTGCAAAAGCAACAAAGGAGTTTTTCAAAGCTAAAAAATGGTCAGTTCTAGAGTGGCCGTCAATCTCCCAATCTGAACCCAATTGAGCATGCCCTTTATATGCTGAAGAGAAAACTGAAGGGGACTAGCCCCCAAAACAAGCATAAGCTAAAGATGACTGCAATACAGGCCTGGCAGAGCATCACTAGAGAAGACACCCAGCAATTGGTGATGTCCATGAATCGCAGACTTCAAGCAGTCATTGCATGCAAAGGATATGCACCAAAATACTAAACATGACTACTTTAATTTACATGACACTGTTGTGTCCCAATCATTATGGTACCTTGAAATTGTGGGGGGGGGGGGGGGCAAACTGTAACCTGGCCATCCTATTTTTACAGCTAACCAGTGGTTTGCATCTTGCAGCGCAGTCTCTGCATTGTCAGACAGGTGTTTGGGGATTTTTCTTCATTATAGAGGGAATTCTGAGAATTCTTCCATCATGGTGAAACCAAAATGTGTAAAAATGACCTTTATTAAAATCTGACAATGTGCACTTTAACCACATGTGATTTTTCTATTACAAATCTCAAATTATGGAGTACAGAGACAAATAAACAAATGATGGGTCTTTGTCCCAAACATTATGGAAGGCACTGTACCTTTCACTATGCCTTACCAAACTGAGATTGAAACATAATTAAACAGTTAGCACATACGACAAGAGACACAACATAATCAAGAAATATGTGGAAAAGAACTGCAGGTGCTGGTTTAAATCGAAGGTAGACACAAAATCCTGGATTAACTCAGCGGGACAGGCAGCATCTCTGGAGAAAAGGAATGGGTAACGTTTCGGGTCGAGACCCTTCTTCAGACTATTTCTTAATCATGAAATAGTTTTACAAAATTGCTTACAATTTAAAATGCTGGCATTTAATGTTCATTCCAAAATGACATGGGAACACATTGCTCAGTTACCTTCTTGGACTACTGTAGTTTAATTTAGTTTAGAGATACAGCGTGGAAACAGGCCCTCCAGTCCACCGTGTCCGTACCGACCACCGATCCCCATACATTAACACTATCCCACACACACTAGGGACAATTTACACTTATACCAAACCAATTAATTTACAAATCTGTACGTCTTTGGAGTGTGATATTACTGTAATATTGAAAATACTGCCATTGTGTTGTTTGATAGGAAGTCCCAGAATAATGACCCAGCAAAGATGAAAGAATGACAACAGTAGCAGGAAGGTGAGACCCTAGGCAGGTGAACCAGGCCATTCTTCTTAATTAGCAACCGGCCAAAACCGAGTAGCCCCATTAGCTAGTGCTTCACTGAAATTATGATCCTCCAAATTAAAAATAAATGAACTGTGCACTTTCTGAAGATACTTTAGTATTACGGTTTTACATTATCACATACATTGGGCCTATTATCAATTTTTTTTCTCCAAAAAATAGATTGGAGCTAAGATGCAGAAATCAGCAAAAGGCAGTTTGAACAAAGCTAATAAATATATAAAGCTCGCTCAAAATTTCATTTGTCTTCTGCAAAAGCATTAAATGGCCCCACCTTGTGGTATAAATTCACATGGCAATGAGTTAAAAGACCAATGTAAATTCAGACTATTAACAGACGTACAATACTGCTCTCCAACAATGCATCCTGGTCAAGTGGGATTAATTGTACTGCCATACAAACATGGTTTTATTCCACTGAATTGTGAAGTTGTGGTTTCATTAATGTTTAATTTGTTTTAATCACAAGTTAACAACCAGCTTTTATTGTTCACACAAATAAATAACATCAACTTTTAGTTGAGAAAAAGTCATTGCCTGGTATTTTTTCTGACCTATCATTTCATTGCAAAGTTAATTTTCCTGTACAGGTCACAATTTATTTATAATTGTTTGGTATAACACCATTGACTATTGAGATTACATGTCCTTCTTGACAAAGCTTTTTTACTATGACAAAAACCAAACCAATCACTGCCAATAATGTATATCATACTTTGTCCCAAGACACTTTGTTGAGAATATCAAGTTCACAGAATCCACTTACTCAAAGGGATTCAACACAATTTTTTCTGCACATCTGAAAATTACTTTAAAATACTCAGCAGTTAAACTCTGCACCGCCTACAAGAATTCAATGCAAGTTGTAAGCTATAAAACTAAGCTGGGTGCAATTAATAAATTTGAAAATAGAAATAAAATTAATAGCCCAGGAAGTGCATCATGTGTTACGATGACACCAACAAAGCTCCACCACCAAAACAATTATTTTGACAATTACATGGGATCTTCATTACAGAGTGGTGAAGGGTTCCTTTTTCTGATTGTAAATCTCGAAGCAGTGGCACCACATGGATCAGAGTTTGGAGATTTGTAATTTGTAGGTAATCTGATTAATGCATTTGAAGACCACATAAAAATTGGTGCAGTTGTAGATCGAGAGGAAGGTAGCCTAAGGCTACAGCAGGACATAGATCAGCTCAGAAGCTAGGCAGAGCAGTGGCAAATAGGAATTAATAGATAAATATGAGTTCATGTACTTTGGGAAGTCAAATTCTGGTAGAACATGCAGAGTAAATGTCAAGAGCATTGATGTACGGAGAGACATTGGGGTGCAAGTACACAAGTCTTGAAAATGGTGACAGAGCTTGATAGGGTAGTGAAGAAATAATATCGTAAACATGCTGTCATTGACCATGGCACTGAGTACAAGAGTCAGGATATCATTTGCAGCAGTACAAAATATTGGCTGCAGCACACTTGCAGGATGGTACACATTTCTGGTCGCCACACTGCAGGAAGGATGCAGTGGCAATAGAGATGGTGCAGAAAAGATTCTCCAGGATGTCAGGAGAGATGTAGTTTTATTTTAAAAAACATTCAATAGGGCTGGGTTTATTCTCACTAGAACATAGCAGGCTGAGGGATGACCTCACAGAGATTTCTAAAACTATAAGGGGCATGGATAGGATAGTTATTCAGGATATTTTTCCCAGGGCTGGGGAATCTAGAACTGAAAGGCACAGATTTAAAGTGAGAGCAGAAAAAAATAAAGAACATATGAGGGACTAGTTTTTCTGCACAAAGGGTGGTGGATATCTGAAATGAGCTGCCATCAGTGGCAATGGAGGCAGATATAATTACAATTAAATAGCATTTGGACTGATACGTGCGGCAGGAAAGGAATAAAAGGAAGCCAGCTAATGCATACAAATGTGATTAGCATATATTGGAGTCCTGCTGGGCCTGGTGGAGGTTGGCCAATGAGCACCCATTTCTGTGCTCTACAATTCTCTGGGAGATTAATCCACTCCTCAGAAACAAAGGATGTCATTTCAATAATTTGCTGAACCTAGGTGTTCATTTTCTTTCAGGAACTGGTGGACTGAGTCAGGCAGGTGATCTTCCAGAGCATTTTTGGCTTTGTTAATGATGCATTTCCATCAGTCTCCTAAATCATCTGTGATCCACGCCAAAGGATTATCTGAACTTTAGTTTCCTCACACCAGTCCAGTCAAAACTTTCCGTCATGCTGTCCTCCAATCTCTCCCTCTTTCTTCTGTGCTCTCCAGCTGCAGTTCATCACTATAACCCACTCCAACCTAAAGTTAACTCAACAACTTACATTTAGAAAGTACCTTTAATATGTTAAGAAACGGGTCCTTCAACTCATCCAAAGGTCAATCGTGATGTCTTTGTTAATCCCATTTGGCTGCATTTGGAACATATCCCTCTACTCCTTCCCGATCCAATTGCTTGTTGTAAACATTCCTAATCTAAAGAGTCTCTTCCTAATTCATGTTTTATGAGAAAGGCGGCAATTCGGCACATCAAATCTATGATGACTCTGAACATTCTCCCATTCTCCCAATTCTGTGTGACCTATACTCTCTCACATGTCTATTAACTGCCCCTTCCAGCTCCATTACTCAGTTCTCCAGTCACAGACCTACAACAATAATTTACCATAGCCAATTAACCCATCAACGTCTTTGGGATGTGGAGGAAAACAGAGCACCTGGGAAAAGCCTACATGGTCATAGGGAGATAGTGCAAATTCCACACTGCATTGGAGGTTAGGACCAAAACTTCCAATTTGATCATTGGGGCTGCTTACCAGCAGTACTAACTGTTATTCCACCCAATTCAGATAGATTCACATAGCTTAATGCTGAAGCTCAATGTTGCTTCATACAACTCGCCTTTTCAGAAGGCGAGCGTGTACATGATAAAAACGATTTATTCTACTGTGCAGGTTAATTAGTGTGAATGCAAATGTTAGCTGATTGAAGGAATGGGATGGCATTACTTTTGGAAACCTGGGACTAAGTTCAGTCAAAATAACTGGGATGTCTCCTTTCTTTGCAGACTGAAATGACAAGCTCCATTGAATATGTGCTCAAAGCTCTAAACTATTGATAACTGGTATCCCATTAATTTCACCATTGGGGAAAGCACAATGGGTAATAGAAAAAGATCACCTATTCTCCGACTGCTGCTCAAAAATAATCTCAAATCCACAACTTCCACCAACAAAGAATCCAATGTCAAATACATTTGCAAACCATCATCTCCAAATAATGCAGCAGGCCAGGTTGGACACAAAAATCATTATTACTTCTTCACTGTCATTGGGTCAAAATTCTGGTACTTCCCACCTAACAGCACTGCAGTTGTATGTTCCCCAAACAGATGCAGTTGTTTCTGAAATCTCAGCTCAATAGTTCTTAGTTTATGATACTCTTCACAAAGTTGAATTAGTTGGAGCAGTCCAATGCATTTGTTTTAAAAAATGCTTACATTTTAGATGCCTGTAAATGTTGGAAAAAGATTTGCAACTGTGTCATGTTTGACAAATGAAACTTAACCACAAGAACTAAAAAAGTGACACACGTATGGACAATAACAGTATCAAATGCCATTAAAAAACCAGCAACTCTTAAGTATTACTGTGCAGCAAAAACTGCTTCAGAATTAGGTCGTACTCTGCGCAGCATATATCTACTTCTATCAATACCAGGAGTATTATGCAGTTTAAACTAAGCAGTATGATTAACGTACTATCGCAATTTTACAGCACAATTTAATATTTATGTTCAGTTAGATGATTCATTACCAGTAGCATTTGTCATTATTCTCCAGCAGTTTGTCCACCATGTGTTCCACTCGCACAAACCAACTTGGAACAGCTTTGTAAATAAGTGGGGTGTCTGACCTGTGAAAAGACAATAACCTATGACATTTCTGGAGGATCTTACTGGACAAACAAACTCCATGGACGTAATGGCCTGAAACATAAATAAGAGCTAAGAAAATTATATAGCCACAAATAACATAATTGCAAACCCAATTCTAACCAAACAAAACAGGATGTTATATCTCAGGCAACTTAAAGGCTAATCCAGCAGATAATAATTCCAGGGAGCTGCTGGTCGTGCTGGATTGTCAGTTTTCTTTGGGTTACTTGCATTGCACGCAACAACCTTTAGACAAGTTTCACGGATGAACTCAGGAAGCACACGATCACTCCTGCCGCACCTGGCCACATTATGTCGACAAAAAGAAAATTACTTTTCAAGTTCCTCTGAAGGGTGCAAAAGGAACCCGTAAATGTGAGCATGTTTGTGCAAGCTCTACTCAATTTCCAACCAATTCTGGACTTGAACCTTGAACACCAATTTTATTTAAATGAAATATCAGGATTGCCTGAATGTTATCGGAACAATTATAGTGTACCCTCACATTAAGGCAATTCAATAACAGCAATTTGTCCTTAAGGAATTAACAAATCATTGAAAAAAAAAGAAAAATAAACAAAAAATTGTCAATTTCTGTCAAGGGACTGCATGATGGAAAATGGTGATAATTTTCTAGGAATGCAACCCCTCTTTGGCATGGGGTATATTGTACTGTATGTAGGATAAGTGTCTATTCTGAGGGTCATTGGGAAATTGAATATTGTTATTGAAACAGAACATTTTTGCCATTGGGTCATATCTAAAATTTGGTGAAGCAAACTTCAATGTCAATTGCTCTTCCACACCCACCTGGAATTTGACTGAGTGAGTAGCTTAGATGACTAACATTTCCTTACAAAAATATGCAATGTTTGAGTAGACCATTAAATAGCAAACTCAAACAATTTACTAGGAGTGGTTATGTTCAAGATCAAGAACAATGGTTCTATGGTTAAAGTCATGCTGTTATTGATCCACTTAATGTATGTAGATGAGATGCTATTTACTGCACCATTTCTGTGACCCTACAATCTCCTTTAAGCTTGTTGCAGCATTTTCAAATTATTTTACCAATAAATTATGGAACAAATTCACTGACAAGTTTGCAGAAGAAAATCTATTCAATGCAAACGTCACATATCACATCACATTCAAGTAATTATTTTTAGTTTATTCACTCTTCTGTTGGATTATGTGAAATGTATGATGACTAAGAGCAGATGAACAATGTTAGGATGTATCAGAGCTGGGTAATGTGCATTAAAAAGTAATAAAACCTCTGTTTCACAATATGGTGCATAAAATAAGAATCTGGTTATTCCAAATTTCTGTGTTCTGTACATATTTCATCTAAAAAATGCTTCCTTTATTAGATTAACCATTGTTTCGTCACTGTGTTTCAGCACTTGAGACAAAATTACACTTAACTATCACGTCCCATCTTCATTTCAACCCTAAATGCCAAATGTTTTAAATTTGAAGATTTACTGTACTGATAGGTTAACATTAAAATGTATTAATAAACCCACTGGGAAGTAAATTTGATAGTTTAATATTTTTTCTTCTAATTCCTTCGTTGAGGATCATTCACTACCAATGCATACTTTGCAAAAGACTAAAACAAGAGCAATATGTATAATGCAATAAATATTTACTTCCCATTTCTGACCTTTGTTTGATGTTCGTTTTATTCTGATAATTTCGCCAATTCAATTTTGGTTTGGAAAATTACTTTCTTATAACTGAAACTTAAACTGACAAAATAAGCTGTTAACCCAATTCATTACTTAAGCTATAAGTGAACGACAATTTTCAAAATTTCTCAGGGCAATCCCATGCATGTTTACACAATGGTATATTTGTTACTAAAAAGATGAAACCTTGCCAATAGAAAACATGGATCAGATTCAGGTATCTAATGTATTAAAAATACTGACGCATTTGTGCAATTGGAACAGCAACAAAAAGGCTTTCAATACCCTGTCACACTAAAGGTAACAGCACAAATAAGACCTTATCGGAAACAGATCTGTGTAAATTGAGTGTATAATGTGGAAAGAATTTTAATATTGAAGCAGCTAGAAATATAGAACTCCCTGTTCCAAAATACCATGAATGTTCAGCTAAATTTAAATTTCAAGACAGTCCATCGAGTGTTTTACCTACAAGACTTTAAGTTTGATATCGATTTTGAAACATTATTCCCCTGAGACAACCCTATTCTCCCACTGACACTGCCACTGTCTAATATTGTACCTGACCACACACAACAATGGTGTTCGAATTAACCCTGAATTGATGTACTCACCAATTTTTAATTTAACAAAGTCCATCTATTTCCTCCTCACAAAATTGCTTTTGTTTTAGCTGATGTGCTGCATAAACCATTTCCTTTGACTATTGGCTGAGGAAAGGATGTGGAACAGAAACAGAACAGTGAAGGGGTTGAATGTAGGACATACTAAATGGCAAATGGGCAATGATGCAAATCGAGAGGGAGTAGTTGTAGGAAAGTGACATAATTACCAAATCCTTTGACCCGTGCATTATCTTCAAACTTGAAATCTAACTTATCCCTTTCTCTGCATCTTAAAACGGATCTTATCTCCAACCTTCTCCAGATCTGATGAAAGGATAATTGATATGCCAGTTTATTTCTCTCTCCATAGATGCTCTGACCTAATCACCATTTCCAAAATGTTCTGATTACCAGCAAAAACAGTATTCACTTGAACACTCCACCAATTTGAGCCAAGCAAAACTATTCCTTAGCTCCATATCTTATAACCAATCACTTCAGTGATTATATTAACATGAGCTACCACTCATTATTATTTCCCCATATTTCCCCATCTTTGAAAGCTCCAAACCTGCACTCTCCCAAGCACTTTGCATGACTTCAATTCTGGTCTTTGCAAAATCACTGTTGGGAGCCTTTTGCTCCATTGGCCCTAAAGCCCGGAATTCTGTCCCGACGCAACTTTGCTTTTATTTTTAACTCTCCAGGTTCAAAATAATCTCCTAAATCCTCTCCATGCAGGGAGGTTTGCTAGTGCAACACAGGAGGATATAAAATAGAAGGCAAGGGGGTGTAGAAATTTGGTGAGACTGATGGGCTGAAGATTGTTTATTTCAATGCAAGGAATATTGTGGGGAAAGCAAATGAACTTATGGAGCCTGAATCAGTGTTTGGGGCTATAATGTTGTGGACATACTGGACTGTTTGCCCTCAAAGACAATATGGGTAGAGCTAAGAAATAAGAAAGATCAAAGCACTCCAATGGGATTGTACCATAGGCCCCCCTATAGCGAGCGGGAGATGGAGGAATGGATATGTGTACAGAATACAGCAAGATGCCAAATTGACATCCCCAATATTGACTGCACAGTGCCAAAGGCTTAGACAGAGCAGAATTTGTGAGATGTATCCAAGAGGGTTTCTTGAAACAGTATGTGGATAGTCCAACTGGAGAAGGGAACATACTGCACCTTGTGCTGGGAAATAAACTTGGCCAGGTGCCTGGTGTTTCAATGGCGGAGCACTGTGAGGATAGTGAGCACATTTCCCTCGATTGTTTTGATTAGGGAGAAGGCTGGACCTTGTGGAAAGGTACTAAATTGGAGTGAGGCAAACAACGCTGTTATTAGGCAAAAGCTCAGTAGAGTACACTAGGATCGATTGTGATTGTGTAAGTCCACATCTGACATGTGGGTAGATAAAAATGCTGGAGAAACTCATATGAGGCAGCATCTATCGAGCAAAGGAAAAGGTGACGTTTCGGGTCGTGACCCCCCCCCCCCCCCCCCACCAAGGGGGGGTCTCGACACTTTTTCCTTCGCTCCATAGATGCTGCCTCACCCGCTGAGTTTCTCCAGCATTTTATCTACCTTCAATTTTTCCAGCATCTGCAGTTCCTTCTTAAACATCTGACATGTGGGAGTCATTTAAAGACCAGTTGATCGAAGTTTAGAATGGGTATGTTCCAGTCAGAAGGAGTGATAAGCATGGCAAAGTAAAGGGACATTGGATGTCCAAAGAGGTTGTAAATGTAGTCAAAAAGAGAAAGGAAGCACATGCAAGATTTAAGAAGATGGAATCTTGAGGAATATAAGCAAATGAGGAAAGAATTTGTGCGAGTGATTAGCAGGCCCAAAAGGGGCCACAAAATGTCTTTGATGAGTCAGATTAAAGAAAATCCCAAAGCATGTTATATTGTTATTAAGAGCAAGAGGGTGATCAGGGAGAAAATAGGACCGCTTATGGATAAAGGAGGGAATTGGTGCTTGGAGTCTGGGATGTAGATGAAGTACTAAACAAGCACTTTACAACTGTTTCACCAAGGAGAAGGGCATGGAGTACAACAAGATCAGTGTGGAAAATACAAATATGCAAGGGCAGTTTGTAATTAAGGGGAAGGGTGGCACAGGGGCGCAGCAGTGGAGTTGCTATCTTATGGGCCTGTCCCACTTAGGCGACTTTTTAGGCGACTGCAGGAGACAATGCAGTCGCCACATGGTCGCCACATGTTCGCGGTAGTTGCCGGGGAGTTAGCGAGAAAAATTAGCGGGGACTAGAATAAAGCCATGGAGAGTAGCGAGAATTCTCGTGCCGTAGGTGGGTCACCAGGAGGTCGAAGGTTCTCCTAGGTTCTAGCCGGTGCTGACCGGTGAATTTCATTGGCTCATTGGGAGAAAAAAAAACGTACGCAGTAATTTTCGGAACCAAAGATAACCAACCGGTAATGTTAAATGTCCGCTGGGCTTCACAGCCATGTATCTCTGGCTTCTTAAAAGTTGTCTCCACTCCTTCTCCAATCCCCTCCCCCCCCTCTTTTAAAGGACTTACGTGACCCTTCCCGTACACTGTGCATTCACCGTCTTAATTACAGTGCCAGCCTTCGTGTTCATCGCGGTTTCACCTTGGCTTTGCATCGTGTGAATTTCACTCAGACAGTGTGTGTGTGTGTGTGTGTGTTCGTTCTACTTTGACAGTCGCTGTGGGTTTTCTCTGGGTGCTCCAGTTTCCTCCCACATTCCAAAGATGTGCTGGTTTGTAGGTTAATTGGCTTCTGTAAATTGTCCCTTGTGTTTAGGGTAGAACTAGTGTATGGGCGATTGCAGTCGGCGCGGTGGGCCAAAGGGCCTGTTTTCATGCTGTATCTCTAAACTAAAGGGAGGAGGTATAAGGTCAATAAATCCCCAGGACCTGATCGAATTTATCCCAGGTTATTGAGAGAGACAAGAAATGAGATTGCGGGAGCGTTGACGAAGACCTTTACGTCTTCTCTAGTCTTGGCGAGGCCTGGGAGGACTGGAGAGTAGCTAATGACATTCCTTTATTTAAGAAGGGAAGTAGGCAAAATCTGGGCAATTATAGACCAGTGAGCTGCACATCAGTGGTAGGGAAGCAATTGGAGAGGATTCTTAGGGATAGGATTGATTTCCATTTGGAGAGGAATGGGTTAATTAGGGTATTATTGTGATTGTGATATGACAGGTCATGTCTTATTTTGTCAAGTTTTTTTTGAGATGGTGACAAAGGTGATCGATGAGGTCATGGTGGTGGATCGTCTCTGCATGGATTTTAGTACGGTATTTTAGTAAGGTATTCCTATCGTAGGCTGATCGAGAAAATTAAGATGCATGGGATTAACAGTGATTTGTTCGTATGGATTCAGAACTGGCTTACTGATAGAAGACATGGGTTTGTGGTAAAAATACAAATTTCACGGTGGAGGTCCGTGACCAGTGGAGGGTCCGCAGGGATCTGTGCTGGGACCTCTGCCATTTGCGATATATTTAAATGAACTTGGACGTAAACGTTAGATAGACACAAAATGCTGGAGTAACTCAGCAGGACAGGCAGCATCTCTGGGGAGAAGGAATGGGTGACATTTCGGGTCGAGACCCTTCTTCAGACAGATTGGTTAGTATGTTTGTAGATTACATCAAGATTGCTGGGGTTGTGGACTATGGGGAAAGCTGTCAAGTTATACAACAGGTGTAGATCAGATACAGAAATGGGTGAAGAAATGGCAGATGGAATTTAATGCGAGCAAGTGTGAGGTGTTGCACTATGGGAGGTCACATGTAAGGGAAAATTATATTAATTGTATAATTATTAGAATTAATGGGAAAACCTTTAACATTGATGTACAGAGAGCTCATGAAGTCCAAGTCCATAACTCCCTGAAAGTGGCAACACAAGTAGATAGAGTGGTGAAGAAGGCATATGATATGCTTGCTTTCATAGGTTAGGACATTGAATTCGACTCAGGAAATCATGATGAAGTTTTACAAAATTTGGAGTACTGCGTGCAGTTCTGGTCACCCCATTTTACAGGAATGATGTGGAGCCTTTGGAAAGGGTACAGAGAAGATTTACCTGAATTATGTTTGGATTAGGGGGTATTAGCACAGGGAGAGGTTGGACAGACTTGGAGTGTTTTCTCTCGAATGCTGGAGATGGCGGGAAGACGTGATAGAAGTATATCAAATAATGAGAGGCATAGATAAGGTAGACATAGATAGGTAGACCCTTTTAACCAGGATGGAAAAATTAAATACCAGAGAGCATAGCTTTAAGGTGAAAGGGGCAAAGTTTAAAGGAGATGTGCAGAGCAAGGGCGGTGAGTGGTGAGTGCAGCCGAGAGTGGTGGTTGAGGCAGATGCGATCGTGGCATTTAAAATACTTTTGGTTAGGCATATGGATATGTAGGGAATGAAGGGATATGGATTATATGCAGGAAGATAAGAGATGGTCTATGATTATAAGACACAAGAGCAGAAGTAGGCCATTCGGCCCATCAAGTCTGCTCCACTATTCTATCATGGTTGATCTACTTTTCCCTCTCACCCCTATTTTCCTGCCATCTCCCCATAACCTTAGATGACCTTACTATTCAACATCCTTTCAATCTCCATTTTAAAAATACCCATATCTTGGCATCATGTTTGGCACAGACATCGTGGGCTGAAGGGTCTGTTCTTGTGTTGTACTGTTCTGCTTTCTATGTTCTTAAAACATGTTTTAACCAAATCCTGCTCATCTGGCCTAATATTGCCTCATTGGGACTAGATACAAAATATTGTTTGATAAAACCCTGAGCCTTCTTCTGACATTATATGAGAAGTGGGTGATACATGTATAAATGAAGAGTTTGATTTTGATATTGTGGTTAACTGAAGTTGAAATTCGAATGAACCATGATTAACGGAAAGGTTGGAATGAGTTCAAGCAGCATAACTGTCTATATTCACAATATTGCTTTATAGGTCACCTTCAGCTGAAATTATATTATGATGTTATGGGCAATTTCTTGGCATTAAAAAATGTAATGTATTTCTGGAAACAGCAAGAAAACTTCAGACAAATCATTATAACATTTCAAACATACTTGATATAATGAAGATGATTTTATGAGAAGTAAAATGAATATTTGCAGCTCAAATGCCTTTTCATGCAATTTATCCTAAAGTTCACTAATGTAACTAATGAATGGAGTTCTGATCATCATTTCTTTTCTTGCTTTCTGTCAATGGTCTTGATAAATTAAATTAAACAATCCCAGAAAATTGTTTGCAGTGAATAATAATGTCACTTATATGATCTCTTATACATCTTTAATAAACAATACTAATGTAATACATGCATCGCTACAATAGCCTACACCTCTAGGAATGCCTGGTAACTTACATGAAAATCTGGACTACTTTATAAATGGCAAGATTATTTTTAAAATTAACCTCTGAACCTCCCAAGTGTATCGTGAGCATTTTGTTCAGTTTGGTTCTTTGATTTATTTAGTTAAGGCAGTGATGGAAATGATGCAACTGAATGCAATAGATTTTGATTTAAGATGGCAAATTCCTCACCCGATTCTGGAGGATACATTCATCTGGAAATTACCTTGGGAAAGTTTACTTCCCAGAGAGTGATTACATGAAGAGGGTAAGACAATAAGGTGTTTAATAAGCTCATTTTTTTTCTGATAATTGAGCAGCCTATTTTTGCACCGATAATTGTCCACAATCAGAAGCCCTGGTATGTCACTCAAATGATAGCAAGCACATTTTTAATTTCCTTATAGAATGATTGAAGGCTTCACGCATTTATAACAGCTCTTACCTCCAGCAAAATGGATAATTGTGATTGAAGGTAGTACAATGAACCAGTCGACCCTTATCTTTCAGATATTTAATGATGTTCTTGTCTGCATCCTAAAAGGAAATTAGACATGATTTAATTCCAAACGCTAAAGAATTTCAAGTTAAAACACATATCTTGAAATAAATATTTTAAATATATATCTACACAATTCATGACAAATCCATCTGTTGATCTGCTCAGTCAACTAGAAATGTTGCACAATCAGAACATGACACAACTACTGACCTTCACATATTGTCCAGCAAAGTCCTTCACTTCAGCTGTGAAACAACCAGAGGCATCCACAGGGCACACAGGGGATGAATCTTTCTGAATTATACCATAATCCACACAGACACGAAAATCATCCTGCAGATGAAATACTAAATTAAGTTTGTTCGGGTGATGGAGTTCAGAAGAAGCATACAAAACAACTTGTTTAAGAATGAACTGCAGATGCTGGAAAATCGAAGGTACACAAAAAAGCTGGAGAAACTCAGCGGGTGTAGGCAATGTTTCGGGCCGAAACCCTTCTTCAGACTGATCAGGGGTGGGGGGGGGGGCGGGGACAAGAAAGGAAAAAGGAGGAGGAGCCCAAAGGCTGGGGGATGGGAGGAGACAGCAGGGGGACTGAGGAAGGGGAGGAGATAGCAAGGACTAACAAAATTGGGAGAATTCGATGTTCATGCCCCCAGGATGCAGACTCCCCAAGCGGAATATGAGGTGCTGTTCCTCCAATTTCCGGTGCTGCTCGCTGTGGCCATGGAGGAGACCCAGGACAGAGAGGTCGGAGACGGAGTGGGAGGGGGAGTTGAAGTGCTTAGCCACCGGGAGGTCAGCTTGGTTATTGCGCACCGAGCGGAGGTGTTCGGCGAAACGATCGCCCAACCTCCACTTGGTCTCACCGATATAGATCTGCTGACATCTAGAGCAGCGGATGCAATAGATGAGGTTGGGGGAGATGCAGGTAAACCTCTGTCGCACCTGGAACGACTGCTTGGGTCCTTGAACGGAGTCGAGGGAGGAGGTAAAGGGACAAGTGTTGCATCTCTTGCGGTTGCAAGGGAAAGTGCCCGGGGAGGGGGTTGTTACGAGAGGGAAGGGAAGAATTGACAAGGGAGTTATGGAGGGAGCGGTCTTTGCGGAAGGCAGATATGGGGGGAGATGGGAAGATGTGGCGAGTGGTGGGGTCACGTTGGAGGTGGCGAAACTGACGGAGGATTACTTTTTGTATGTGACGGCTGGTGGGGTGAAAGGTGAGGACTAGGGGGACTCTGCCCTTGTTGCGAGTGGGGGGTTGGGGAGAGAGAGCAGTGTTGCGGGGTATGGAAGAGACCCTGGTGCGAGCCTCATCTATGGTGGAGGAGGGGAACCCCCGTTCCCTGAATAATGAGGACATTTCAGGTGTCCTGGTGTGGAACGCCTCATCCGTGGAGCAGATGCGGCGTAGACGGAGGAATTGGGAGTAGGGGATGGAGTCCTTACAGGAAGCAGGGTGGGAAGAAGTGTAGTCCAGATAGCCATGGGAGTCAGTGGGTTTATAGTGGATATCGGTCAGAAGTCTATCACCTGCAATGGAGATAGTGAGGTCAAGGAATGGTAGGGAAGTGTCGGAAATTGTCCAGGTGTATTTGAGTGCCGGATGGAAGTTAGTGGTGAAGTGGATGAAGTCAGTCAGTTGTGTGCGGGTGCAGGAGGTGGCACCAAAGCAGTCGTCGATGTAGCGGAGGTAGAGGTCGGGATGGGGCCCTGGTATGTATTGAACAAGGATTGCTCGACGTAACCGACAAATAGGCAGGCATAGCACCTCATATTCCGCTTGGGGAGTCTGCATCCCGGGGGCATGAACATCGAATTCTCCCAATTTTGTTATTCCTTGCTATCTCCTCCCCTTCCTCAGTCCCCCTGCTGTCTCCTCCCATCCCCCAGCCTTCGGGCTCCTCCTCCTTTTTCCTTTCTTGTCCCCGCCCCCCCCACCCCCGATCAGTCTGAAGAAGGGTTTCGGTCCGAAACGTTGCCTATTTCCTTCGCTCCATAGATGCTGCTGCACCCGCTGAGTTTCTCCAGCTTTTTTGTGTACTTACAAAACAACTTAATCCTTTCAAGTGTTGATAGTAGTTTTGGCCATGGTAAATGATGATTAATTTACAATTTCTCCCTTATTTCTGAAACTGAGTCAATAAAAGATCACTCCACTAATGCACAGGAAACTGATCAAAACTAGTGATTGTAACAAAAGGAAAGCCTGTCAATTAATGGGAAAAAACTCAGTAAAACAAATCATTTAAAAAGAGTCTTCACCATCCAAATGATCTCCTCGACCTTTGGGATCCCTGTATTCACTACAAAATTAGCTGTGACACAAGATATTTTTTTATCACATTGCCCAGTCTCAAGATCTGTATCTCAGAGGCAATTATATCAAAATCCATTCTCTGATGCATATTTTGGGTTTTCTCCCTAAAGTTAGATAATTATTTCTCAGTTGTTTTCACATCCATCGAGTGCTTAGAGATTAGAGGTGGACACTGCAGAATTCAACTGGTAAACTGTATTCTACTATTCACTTAACTTGTTCATGAGAGAATCTTACTTCATGGGCCAGATCACACTCCAATATAGATAGCACATCCATAATGACCAGCAGGGTCACCTGACCTACAACTTTGCCACATTAGAGACAGTAGCAAAATCCACAGGACTGCTGGAAAGGAAGGGCATCATATCTCCCCCCCCCCCCCCCCCCCCGCCACATTATATTTTATGCCAGCATTGACTGGTGTACAAACAATGATCTCATTCCTTTGAATTGGATTGCTGAAAATAATTAATATGGCAGGGTGATGTTCAGGTATATTTTTCTTTAAAATGTCTTAACTGCTTCAAAGTGACAATATATTTATCTTTAAAAATTTGTATTTTAAATTTAATTTAAACTGTTTTTAAACGTGTGCGGACTTGGCGCCGACGGACGAGAAGCCGAAGCAAAGAAGTCGAAGCCAAAGAACCGAATGGAAACGAGGCCGAAACGCCAAAAAAACGAAAGAGTACGAAGCCGAAACGCCAACTAACTGAAAGGATAGAACTCCTAAATGCAAACTAACCGAAAGGGCGGTACGCCTAAAAGCCAACTAACCGAAAAGCTGCGTCGCCTAAATGCAAAAGGACCGAATGGCCGCTCTGTCGAAACGCCACCTACCCGAAAGGCGGCATCGCCTACAAGCCAACGAACCGACTGCCGCTCAACAGAAAATTCCAACAATGTACATGACGTTGCCAGGGGGGGGGGGGGGGGGGGGGGGGCGGGACTTGTCAGTGATTGGTCCAGACCCCCGCGTCCATCACATCACTGTGGAGAGATGAACATTGTCCCACACCTCCGCTCCACCCGACCCACAGCCCGCAGAGGGTGGCCGTGGGAGAGTGGGGGTTGTCCCGAGGGATGCGCACCTTCGGCCGCTTTCAACTTGGTGCTTGGTTTCAGATTGTCCAGTCACCTACGGCTTGTGTGGAAAAATGACCGCCACGCTCCCGTCTCCCCCTTCTCTCTCCACTCTTCTCTCTCCCCTCTTCTCTCTCTCCTCTTCTCTCTCTCCTCTTCTCTCCCCCTCTCTCTCCCCCTCTCTCTCCCCCTCTCTCTCCCTTCTCTCTCTCCCCTTCTCTTTCTCTCCCCCTTCTCTCTCCTCCTCTCCTATCTTTCTCTCCCCCTTATCTCTCTCCTCCTCCTCTCTCTCTCCCTTCTCTCTCTCTCCCCCTTCTCTCTCCTCCTCTCTCTCTCCTCCCCTCCTCTCTTTCTCTCCCCCTTCTCTCTCACCCCCTCTCTCTCTCTTCTCCTCCCTCTCTCTTCTCCTCCCTCTCCCTTCTCTCTCTCCCGCTTCTCTCTCTCCTCCGTCTCCACCGGCGGAAGCGTCCGCCCACCCAGAGTCACTGACTGCGATGCACCGCCATCGGACCTTCACCCCCACCCCAGCAACGGGGACAGACGGCTCGGGGCAGAGTAAATCTCTTTGAAAACATGGGACACACACACACATTCCCTGGCGGGTCGATGACAAGTCTGCATGACAACGGACAATTTTATCTCCTTCCACTTCCATCCCCCCCCCCCCCTCCCTCTGACAACAAGAAGCATGTTTTATTTATTACCGTCTTGTTGCTTGCAGAATGCACACAAGCACAAGGGAGAAGGGGGAGAGAGAGAAGAGGAGAGAAATAGAGAGGGAGAGAGAGAGATGGGAGAGAAGGGAGAGAGAGGGGAGAGAGAAAGAGTAGGGGAAAGAGAGAGAAGGAGGAGAGAAAGGGGAGAGAGAGAAGGGGAGATAAAGAGAAGGGGAGAGAGAAAGAGAGAAGGGGGAGAGAGAAGGGAGCGAGAGAGGGGAGAGAGAGGAGGGGGAGAGAGAGAAGGGGGTGAGAGAGAAGGGAGAGGAGAAGAGAGAGAAAAGGGGAGAGAGAGGAGGAGAGAGAGAAGAGGGGAGAGAGAAGAGGGGAGAGAGAAGAGGGGAGAGAGATGAGTGGAGAGAGAGGAGGAGAGAGAGAAGAGGGGAGAGAGAGGAGACAGAGAAGGGGGAGAGAGAGGGGGGAGAGAGAGAAGGGGGAGAGAGATGGGGAGACGGGAGCATGAGGTTCATGTTCCCACACAAGCCATAGGCGAATCTGAACCCAAGCACCAAGTTGAAAGCGGCCGAAGGTGCGCATCCCTCGGGACAGCCCCCACTCTCCCACGGCCACCCTCCGCGGGCTGCGGGTCGGGTGGAGCGAAGGTGTGGGACAATGTTCATCCCTCCACAGTGATGTGATGGACGCGGGGTTCTGGACCAATCGCTGACAAGTCCCGCCCCCCCCCCGGCAACGTCATGTCCATTATTGGACTTTTCTGTTGAGCGGCAGTCGGTTCGTTGGCTTGTAGGCGACGCCGCCTTTCGGGTAGGTGGCGTTTCGACAGAGCGGCCGTTCGGTGAGTTTGCTTTTAGGCGACGCAGCTTTTCGGTTAGTTGGCTATTAGGCATCCCGCTCTTTCGGTTAGTTCGAATTTAGGCATCCCATCCTTTCGGTTAGTAGGCATTTCGTCTTCGTACTCTTTCGGTTTTTTGGCGTTTCGGCCTCTTTTCAATTCGGTTCTTTGGCTTCGACTTATTTTCTTCGGCTTCTCGTCCGTCGGCGCCACGTCCGGGTAACGTTTTTGAATGTCCCTAAACATGAAACCTTTAAAAAAACAATGAAAATGCCTTTTAAAAGCAGTGAACTATGAAAGGCAACATGGTGGTGGTCAAGTGGTGGGGTCACTGGTTCTTAAAGTCACGAATGCCAACTGTGGCCCACTGCCATCAAGAGAGGCAGCAGAATGGAGGGCCCAAGCTCAGGTCATCCTGCGGGTACGGCAGTTAAGAATCCGTGCAGAATTACCAAGGAGGCCTAACAAAGGTATCACGTTAGATTTAGCACGAATAATCCATTGCAAATGGCTACGATCAGAAGCTTAACCAAACTGCCATGTGCATTGCTTTTACCTGTTCGAAACCATGTTTTAAGCCATTACATAGCCACAAACAAGTCAGGACTTTAATGTGATACCAATGACGATGTGGTTTTCCCACTGATGTTAAATTCTGTGTGGTACTTATTTTTTTATTAAGGCTGATGATATTGCCACTGAAAACTATTCCCTGGTGTTTTCATGAAATGGATAACAAAACTGAGTGAAATTTATCAGGGCCACAAGATGGAGTGGATTTTTTAAATTTAGTGGCATTCCATTTCATACTTGAGAAACAGAATCTACGTAACTGAAAACAATTGAAAAATACACTTCAAGGTACTTCAATCATCCACTTTGTCTCTTCAGAAAACAATAACTTCATACAGAGGTAAACATACTTTATCGTTACCAATGCGAAGATTTAGTAATTCCACTGAAAAGTTCACACACAAAGAAACATGGACTAGATTAATATGTTTATTGGAAAGCTTACAGGATGCAAATCCTACAAATGCTGCACTGGTCCCAATTGTTACATTTTCAGTTTACTGCTAATAATAACATTCTGAAGAATTCCAGGCAATGCAATGGTCCCCATCAATCATTCAAATCAAAAGAGTAAGTCTATTCCTTTTTCCTTCTCCAGAGTTTTTCTTATAACAGTTTTATCATTCAGAGCCACTTAAATGGAACTAGAACTAATTGGAGACACAGAAAATATGCGACAATGGGTATGTGGTATATACACTGATGGAGAAGAAATGGAATTTACAAAAGGTACGACTGCACATTAGAAATGTTACCCAATTTTCCCATGAAAATTGATAAGAATACTTACAGCACCGAAGTATGGAGCCTGGTGTACAACACCTGTACCCTCTTCCTCTTTAACGTAATTGTCCACAAGCACTGAGAAAGCTCCAGTTTCTTTGCACTACAAGACAAACACATACAGCACATAGTCATTTGTTGCCAACCCTGATTAGTCCTGTTCTTTTCTCAATCTATCTATCTCTGCCTTAAAAATATCCACTGACTTGGCCTCCACAGCTTTCTGTGGTAAAGAATTCCACAGATTCAGCACCCTTTGACTAAAGAAATGTATATGTTTCCTGTTCTAATCCGCATTGTAGATTTTTATGTTGAATATATCTGCTGTCAATTTTAATTTTAAAAATATATATTAATAAATAAATAAAAAGATTCTACTGCAGTTGTACAGGGTCTTGGTGAGACCACACCTGGAGTATTGCGTACAGTTTTGGTCTCCTAATCTGAGGATGGACATTCTTGCCATAGGGGGAGTACAGAGAAGGTTCACCAGACTGATTCCTGGGATGTCAGGACTTTCATATGAAGAAAGACTGGATAGACTCGGCTTGTACTCGCTAGAATTTAGAAGATTGAGGGGGGATCTTATAGAAACTTACAAAATTCTTAAGGGGTTGGACAGACTAGATGCAGGAAGATTGTTCCCGATGTTGGGGAAGTCCAGTAACAAGGGGTCACAGTTTAAGGATAAAGGGGAAATTATTGAGATGAGAAAAACATTTTTTACACAGAGAGTGGTGAATCTCTGGAATTCTCTGCCACAGAATGTAGTTGAGGCCAGTTAATTGGCTATATTTAAGAGGGAATTAGATGTGGCCCTTGTGGCTAAAGGGATCAGGGGGTATGGAGAGAAGGCAGGTACAGGATACTGAGTTGGATGATCAGCCATGATCATATTGAATGGCGGTGCAGGCTCGAAGGGCCGAATGGCCTACTCCTGCACCTATTTTCTATGTTTCTATGTTTCATTATGAGTTTTTGAAGTACACACTGTTTATCAAGCATGTAACTTCTGTGTAAAACAGGAGGTGCCTGCACTCAATAGATAACATCTTATAGGCATCTAGCAGTTTAATCATTTTCTTCATTTTGAGTTAATTAATGCAATTATATGGTCGGGTCCCTCGGGTCGGGTCCCTCTCCCCCCCCCCCCCCCCCCCCCCCCTCCTCCCCTCCCCTCCCCTTCTCCTCCACCCCCTCCTCCTCCTCTCTCTCCCCTCATCCTCATATTAATGATCTGGATGAGGGAATTGAAGGCAATATCTCCAAGTTTGCAGATGACACTAAGCTGGGGGGCAGTGTTAGCTGTGAGGAGGATGCTAGGAGACTGCAAGGTGACTTGGATAGGCTGGGTGAGTGGGCAAATGTTTGGCAGATGCAGTATAATGTGGATAAATGTGAGGTTATCCATTTTGGTGGCAAAAACAGGAAAGCAGGCTATTATCTAAATGGTGGCCGACTAGGAAAAGGGGAGATGCAGCGAGACCTGGGTGTCATGGTACACCAGTCATTGAAAGTGGGCATGCAGGTGCAGCAGGCAGTGAAGAAAGCGAATGGTATGTTAGCTTTCATAGCAAAAGGATTTGAGTATAGGAGCAGGGAGGTTCTACTGCAGTTGTACAGGGTCTTGGTGAGACCACACCTGGAGTATTGCGTACAGTTTTGGTCTCCAAATCTGAGGAAGGACATTATTGCCATAGAGGGAGTGCAGAGAAGGTTCACCAGACTGATTCCTGGGATGTCAGGACTGTCTTATGAAGAAAGACTGGATAGACTTGGTTTATACTCTCTAGAATTTAGGAGATTGAGAGGGGATCTTATAGAAACGTACAAAATTCTTAAGGGGTTGGACAGGCTAGATGCAGGAAGATTGCTCCCGATGTTGGGGAAGTCCAGGACAAGGGGTCACAGCTTAAGGATAAGGGGGAAATCCTTTAAAACCGAGATGAGAAGAACTTTTTTCACACAGAGAGTGGTGAATCTCTGGAACTCCCTGCCACAGAGGGTAGTCGAGGCCAGTTCATTGGCTATATTTAAGAGGCAGTTAGATGTGGCCCTTGTGGCTAAGGGGATCAGAGGGTATGGAGAGAAGGCAGGTACGGGATACTGAGTTGGATGATCAGCCATGATCATATTGAATGGCGGTGCAGGCTCGAAGGGCCGAATGGCCTACTCCTGCACCTAATTTCTATGTTTCTATGTTTCTATCCCCCCTCCTCCTCCTTTTAGACTGCTGAGTTTGCAGTTGATTATTTTATCAATAACATGGTGTAACATTTTGTATTTTGTCAATGATTAGCAATGGTGATAAATTGCATATGGGTGCACCACTGTCCTTACCTCTAAGAAATAATCAAACAATGGTTTGTACTTCTTGCCTTTCAGGGCAATGCCCTTGAATCTTTATTTGGGAAAAGGAAAAAAAAACATTTTAAATTGACTTTATTTAACCGACGATACAAGAATGTGATTTGACTCTTCTAGACTAGCCAATAGAATAAATCACAATTATCAGTTCTAGCTAAATTACGATATATTTAGCCACACTCCAACTGTCCATTTATTTCTACCTGCAGAAAATTCTTTATTGAGAAAACGAAATAAAATGAGATACAAAGCATGTATTAAAATTAAGGATACAAACGCTAACAGTGAAACTGTAAAAAATCATTGATTTCTAATGCTATCAAATATTTCAAACACAGTTTATAAATTCAAAATGATTTGAATGAAATGACCGCCATATAAGGAATAGTTGTGAACCTGTGACTTTCAGGAAGTGAACGTGTGACTTTCAAATAGGAAGGCGATGAATGCCCAATCAATCTATTAGCTCCTGTTTTTGTGGTATTCATTGTGGTAAGGATGGCAACATCGTTTAATCATAGGATCTTTGATATCATTCTGAAACATCACAAGCAAACTATACTTGGTTGCATCTTCATGTGAAGTACTAAAGCAGCATATTATTGATCTCATCCCACCAGAGACATCATCCATTCCCACCATCCAGGACCTCCCAAAAATCTTCCAGGTCTAGCAGCAATTTACACATGCTTCTTTCAATTCAGTATACAGCTTACAATTCTCTGCATTGCAGAAAACACAGCACAGATTGAGTGACTGATTTAAAGAATATCTCATTTAGCCTGCAAGAATGACTCCAAACCCTTCCTTTCTCTCTGACACCAATTCTCCACTCTTACCTTCTGATCTTTAGCTTCCCTCCCTGTTCAAACAAAGCTCAATGCAAATTGAAGAATACTTCATCCTCCAAAAATAATATTTTGAACTTATAAATGAATTCAATGATTTAAAATAATCAGCCATTCCAGCATTGTATCTCACATTTCTCAAATTCATTTTTCTTCTCTTTATGCAAATTTGATATTTCATTTAGCTACAATTAAAATATAGACATTAATTCAAACGATTTAATTATTATTTCAAACCTCTTTCACAAAGCTTCCCCACCACTTGTCAGTCATCTCTTTCCCCTCAACTAACATTCCCTTTTGTTCTCTACACCTCTCCACAGTTTCTCTACAATTTAGCCTTCTTTTGGAATCTAGCTTTTTCCAGTTGTGATGAAAGATCACGAACCTGAAAACGTAATTAATTTATCTTCAGATATTGCCTGATGTGCTTCGTGCTCTCGGTCCTGGTTCTATTTTAAAATTCTACATTCAAAATGAACTATCCATGAAATATTGCACCTCTTCAATTTTTACTCAGAACCACTTTTACTCCCAAAAAAGAGCTACCATAACCCTGAAGAATAAGTATAGTACAGTACATTAAATTTGGCTTTTTGGTCAAAGCTTCAGAAAGTTAGATGAAACATTTTTGTTTTGTAAATCATAAGCATTAAAATATTCACTTGGATGGCTTCAGTGTGCTTTGAAGTCAAGCAATCTCCTGACTCCTGAGCTCTCTTACCACTTTGCATCAATGATTTATAGCAATGTGCATCTAAATAACTTCCACACTATAGTATTAACATTAATGCAATGGCAATCTAATTGTCAAAAAAACAAATCACACTGATGATGTAAAATTATGCATTACTGATTTAGATGGATCATACATATGGAAATGTTAGTTATTTGAAGAAAGCATGCAAACATTTCAACACAATTCTCTGGGTTCTTTAAGCAATCCAAATCTGACAATGCAAATTAATTTCTTTTTTGCAAAATGCATCAGGCCATTTATAGTCAGTAATAATTTTAATTGCTTTCCAGACTGTTCATTATTAAATATATATTTAGTGCAAGTCACAATAGCAGAAGTTTAAATCTTCACAGCATCTATCCATTTCAACTGACTATTTTTAAAGCCATCAGAGCACTGTTGATGACCCAGTGAGGAGGAATTAGAGGAATTATTCAAATATGTGAATAAATTATACAAATTATGTTTCAGTATTATTATTGTCTCAACCCCTTGCATTGAATGAATCAAGAAGGGACAATAAGAATTGAAATTCTTAAGAGGAAACCGGAAATCCTGGAGAAATCCACGCAGGTCACGGGAAGATCGTACAAACTCCGTACTGACAATCACCTGTAGTCAGGATCGAACCCGGGTCTCCGGTGCTGTACGACAGCAACTCTACAATTGCGCCACTGTGCCACCCTAGGTGGAATGAACTCAGGAAATAGCAGACAGTGATCTAATTTGCCTGAGAGTTATAGACTGTTGAAAATCTAGATTTGTTCATTGAACCTTTTACGGCTATCAACGTACTGATGTTGTTTTACTTTACCCGGATCAATATTTACGCCAACACATCATAATCCTATTCATACTTGATCATATTTATTTATAACTGTCTGGACAGATTTACAGCAGTTGCATAGCTTCAATAATCTGGTTCATTCAAGATCATAGCTGATGTCTTGATAGAATTTGCACATTCTCTCTATGACACATGGGTTTTGTTTGGTACTCCAGTTTCCTCCCATCATATAAAGATATGCTACAAGGTTGACTAGTAACTGTAAAGTACCCTTTTCTGCAGGTACTTGGCAAAATAAATAAAAAGAGAAATGAACGGCATGTGGGAAAGAATAGGTTACAAGGACGTAAATAAGTGAAAGCGACCAATGGATTTTGTCAATGGACCAATAAATCTCCTTCGAGTTCTTTTAAAAATCTGATAAAAATACGGTACAATTGTGCATGAGGTGGTTAAACTCCTCAGAAATAACATCCGGTTTCACAATGACACCCCTGTGCCATGACTTCTTAGTTGGGAGACATCAATTTTTGACAAAACCCAAGGGTCTTGGAACCTAGAGCTGACCTCAACTTTTGAGTGTGGTTGCGACAGATTGAATGCAATAGATTGGGAATTGGATAGTAAATAACATAGTCCAATGACGCAGAGGCTCGACCAACCCCGACCCGGGGTCTGATCGCTGGCGCAGGGGAGCTGACATCCCCCAGATGCGGAGGGCCCAAACACTGCCGGCTACAGGAGTCAAGATCGTCCCGTCAACGGAGGGCTCGAGGCCCCCGAGAGCAAAGAAGGGAAGAGATTTGAACTTTTTTTCGCCTTCCATCACAGTGAGGAATGTGGAGCAGTCACTGTGGTGGATGTTTATGTTAAAATGTATTTTGTTTGTTCCCTTGCTTTTTATTTGTATGACTGACTTGGCAAATTAAATTCCTCGTATGTTGCAAAACATACTTGGCTAATAAAGTATTATTGTGATTATGACTGTGATAGTTTCATTTTAGTATAAAAATACAGCACGGAAACAGGCACTTCAGCCGAACAAGTCCACGCCATTGATCGCCCGTTCACACTACTTCTCAATTATCCCACCTTCTCATCAACTTTCCACACGCTCGAGACAATTTTACAGAAGCTAATTAAACTACATATTTGGGATGTTGGAGGAAACCCACAACCACAGGGACAACATACAAACTCCAAACAATCCTGATCGTAGCTCATGTCTGCACCCAAAGTCATGATCATGTGCTCTCTGGCGCTGTGCGGCAGCAGCTCTATCAACGGCATCACTGTGCCGCTCTTTGCTTTAAACATTGATAGCAGGTAAGAAAACTATTAAATAGATATAAAAGCAAAGGGAAAACTGGCAGAGGGAAGAAATGAGGAAGTGACCTAGAAAAATGAAAGTAAAAAACATAGAACACAACATATCAGCCGTTGACCAGCACAAAACTCTATTGCCGCTTTCAAAGAGCATGTGCTTAACTGTACAAATCCATTTTTAAATTACTAATGCAAACAGGTTAATATTAACCCCACCCTTAAAATATTCCTAATCTTTCCTTTAAATAGTATACCTATAAAGTTAAATCTATGAACTCTAGTTCCTGCTCAGCTCATAAGTGGGAATAATTTTTCACTATCAAACCTTCAATCAATTTGAAACCCTCTCTAAGCAACATCTCACAATCGTCTTCAATCCAAGAACAGTGATATTAACTTTTCCAAATTATTCGACCTAACTATAGGTAATTTTCTTTCCAGATTTTTGCTATAGCGTTTTCATATCAATTATTGACAAATGATCTCTCCTCCACTGTTATTTGCATGTTGGAGAAGGACACTAACTTTTCCCTAATTAATTCAATGTTTACATTGATAAAAGATTTTAGGTTTCAAAATAAAATTGTCCTTTAAAAAAACCCACTGCTTCCCATTTTAACTTTACAATACACTGGTTATGAAGCAAACCTTTGTATGGCATAAACCTGCTTTTATCATTTTAGTTTTAACGAGTTCACGTCAGATTTAGTTTATTGTCATATACACCAGTGTGCAATAAAATTCCTTGTTTACGTGAAGCTCATCGAGTAAGCTGTGTGTGTGATATATATAGTTATGCAGATTCAATATCTTTGCATGCTGGCCCTCCACTCCGCACTGGACCACTTGGACAACAAAAACTCATATGTCAGGCTGTTATTCATTGATTACAGCTCGGCATTTAACACAATCATCCCCTCCAAACTGGTTACCAAACTCGCAGAACTGTGTCTCTGCGCATCCCTCTGCAACTGGATCCTCGACTTCCTCGTCCACAGACCATAGTCTGTTCGTATTGGTGGAAATGTGTCAGCCTCGATAACAATCAGCACGGGAGCACCTCAAGGCTGCGTGCTCAGCCCCCTGCTGTACTCACTCTATACCCAGCGAACCACAGTGCGTAGCGAACCACAGTGCGAACTCCATCATCAAGTTCGCTGATGACACCACCATCGTGGGGCGTATCACTGATGGGGATGAGTCAGAATATAGAAGAGAGATCGAGCAACTGTCCATATGGTGCCAGCGCAATAACCTGGCCCTCAACACCAGCAAAACCAAGGAACTGATTGTGGACTTTGGAAGGAGTAGGAGGGGGACCCACAGCCCCATTTATATCAACAGGTCGATGGTTGAAAGGGTCAAGAGCTTCAAATTCCTGGGCGTGCACATCTCTGAAGATCTTTCCTGGTCCGAGAACACTAATGCAATCATCAAAAAGCACATCAGCGCCTCTACTTCCTGAGAAGATTACGGAGAGTCGGATTGTCAAGGAAGACTCTCTCTAACTTCTACAGGTGCACAGTCGAGAGCATGCTGACCGGTTGCATCGTGGCTTGGTTCGGCAATTTGAGCGCCCTGGAGAGGAAAAGACTACAAAAAGTAGTAAACACTGCCCAGTCCATCATCGGCTCTGACCTTCCTTCCATCGAGGGGATTTATCGCAGTCGCTGCCTCACAAAGGCTGGCAGTATCATCAAAGACCCACACCACCCTGGCCACACACTCATCTCCCTGCTACCTTCAGGTAGAAGGTACAGGAGCCTGAAGACTGCAACAACCAGGTTCAGGAATAGCTACTTCCCCTCAGCCATCAGGCTATTAAACCTGGCTCAGACAAAACTCTGATTATTAACAACCACTTTCTGTTATTTGCACTTTATTTGCAGTTTATTTATTCATGTGTGTATATATTTATATCATGGTATATGGACACGTTTATCTGTACTGTAGTAAATGCCTTACTATTTTTCTGTGTGCTTAAGCAAAGCAAGAATTGCATTGTCCTATACAGGGACACATGACAATAAACTCACTTGAACTTGAACTTGCTCTCCCGTCTCTCTGCAATCAAACATGCTCAGATTGAAACTGAACTCCTCTTCCTTGAATACCTGAACCAGGTATTTCATTGTTCTGGCTCTGGTGCATTAGACAGTTAAACACCCTTGACCCTTCAGTACATTATTGCCAGAAGCAGAATAAACTTTACGGCGAGTGAAAGAGAAGGGAAAAAGAACCTTTCTGAGAAGGGTCCTTGGCAAAAACATGATGTCATTTCAATTTCCACAGATGCTGCCTGACTTGCTGAGTGTTTGCAGCATTTTGTTTTTGTAGACAAGAGTAGGAAACAAATATTGAAGTCCATCTGCATTGTCATGAACAACTGACTGGTAAATAGTTACTTTTGTAATATTCAATTTGCTATTTTACAAAAAAAATACAGCAGTGAATCATTCAATTTCTGAACGTGTTTTAAGGAATAGAACAAGTGTTTCCAACAGTCAATACACCATCACATGATAAGCATGAGATCCTGCACTAACCTTTCGAGGATGTTATATTCAGTGTCAGATTTAAAGAGTGCTACCAGTCTGGCTTCCATTATTATGTAGATGTTTCCAGAAGAGAGCTCTGTTGTAAAAAAAAATGACATGGCATCAGTTGAGTTTGACAACCCTATAAGAAATAAATTGCTACCTTGCTTATTTAATTTTAAAGACAGGATCTCAGCATCAATCAGAAGGCAGAATATGTTTTTATGCAACAGTCTCAAATCAGAAAACTATTTGTCACTCTTGCTAAGATACTACCTTTTGTTTTTTGCTGGGATGTTAAAATCACTAGTTTGCCTACCTTTTAATACCCAAACCACACATCTTTCATGATAGATGTCTCTGTGATGAAGTTATTCCTACTGTGCTCTTAAGCAAGGAATTCCAGAATTTAGACTGAGATGCAGTGAAATATGATCAATTTCCATGTGAAAAGCCAGCAAGAAAATTTGGAGATCATCATCGCTTGTCACTATTTATCTAAGTGGTACAAGTTGCAGATTAGGGGGGGGGGGGGGGGGGTACTGTTAAAGAAACATTGACAAGTTGCAGAAGTGCACTTTACAGCTATCACAGTGCCTCAAGCGACTGAGGGAAGTGGATTCTCAGGGTGGTAATTGGGATGACAATTGAATAGGTTGCTTTGTGCTGGATTCTGCATTTATTCTTTCAAATCAAATGATAAGTATTCCATTGCAATCCTTGTTTATGGGAAAACATTTTGGGGAGTCAGTGGGCAAATCACTTAGCTCAGAATACATGACCCCTTACTCACTCCGATAGCATTTTATGCATTTTCTTGCGAGTACAAAGTTCATAAATTTTAATAAATTACAGATAAAGAGCGTATTTTAAGCCAAATTTTCTTTCAATTTACACCATGCAAAATATTGTTCTTAACTGACTACAGTTCCACTATTCTGTGTTGTGCTGACAAAAATAAATATAAACGCAAGGTTATTTGGTCGCTTGAACTTGCTCTGATTCAAGACCATGGATGATCTTTCGGATCATGTCACATTTCTGGATTAACATCATATCTCAAAATAATAAATGTTTTGTGCACAACTTCTGAAAAATCCCAATTAAAATATGATTTTATAGACATTTGCTCGGTTACTTTATCATCATCAAATTTAGTTGAAAAACACAGCAAAGGTAACCAGTTTAGCACAGCAAGGATACCACATGAAATTATTCTTAACTACTCAAAAGTGTGTTGCTTTACACTGGCTGATATGAAACACACAAATGGAAACCTGGAATCTGAGAATGTTGTGATCTTTATTTTTGCTTACCATGGTTAGCCATAGGACTACAAAAGAGATAAAAAGCTTTCATTCAAAACCAACTCCAACTGCAGTTCTTGGGACATCATTAAAAATCAGCTTCTGGAGGCATGAAGTTCACCTCCATAAGATCAAATGAGCAATATAATTAGTTGAAAACTAACAAGATCTATATTACAGTATTCCAGTTGGGTACATCATGACTGTGGAGATTTCAACACATTTTTATCCACCGCCTAGCCAGCTATCAGCTACTGCACAATAACTGAATGAGTTATTTTTGAACCCCAGCGGTATGAACATTGACTTCTCTAATTTCAGGTAGTCCCTGCTTTCTCCTCCCCTTCTCAGCTCTCCCTCTGTACACTGTCTCCGCCTCTTCCTTTCTTCTTCCTGCCCCCCACCCTCACATCAGTCTGAAGAAGGGTCTCGAATCGAAACGTTGCCTATTTCCTTCGCTCCATAGATTCTGCCTCACCCGGAGTTTCTCCAGCATTTTTGTCTACCCTAATGTTGTAATAATTAGTGGGAAAACACTAACCTTCAAGCAATTTATATCCCTTCTTTTACTATTTCATAAATCAGAACTCTTTTTTTTACTGTAGAGTGCTTGAATGCTGGGAGACTTTTGACATTATACCCAGGTACCTGTGCTCATAGTACCACATCTCACAACACATGGCCAAATCCATTTAGCACTGCAATCAGGAATAGTTATGAGAGGGGTAAATGGGCCATGTAGCAGGTGAAATATCTAGTCCACCAACAACATCACCCACTGTCATCTCTGATATGATGCTATTCCCAGCACGTAGGGCTGACTCGCCCGCGGTCAAGCTCGGGTCGGGCCGAGGATAATTTGGTTCGGACCCTCAAGCTTGGGTCGGAGCCTCAATGTCGAGACGGGCCGAGGTTGGGCCGAGGTGCATGAGCCACACTGCTGAGAACAAAAGGGTCCCTGCGTGGGGCGGGGGGGGAGGCGCTGAGAACTAAGCGGGACCCAGTGGGGGGGGGGGGGGGGGGGGGGCGAAGAAGGGATGAGTACTTTTTGTAACTTTGTCGGTGCCTTTGTGGCGACTCTTTTGTGTGCTTTGTATGCAAAAACAAAGAATTGTGCTGCATCTAGCTAGGTACAAGTGACAATAAATTATCATCACCATCATCATCCCACCACATCATTAGCTCACACACTTCTGAAACCTTATTCATTCCTTTGTAAGAACTTGATATTTCAGTCATGCTTCTACCCTTGCACCAAAGCCAAAATAACTAAATCACTCTTGAATATCGACTAAACAAATTGAATCGAAGGATAGAAACATAGAAATTAGGTGCAGGAGTAGGCCATTCGGCCCTTCGAGCCTGCACCGCCATTCAATATGATCATGGCTGATCATCCAACTCAGTATCCCGTACCTGCCTTCTCTCCATACCCTCTGATCCCCTTAGCCACAAGGGCCACATCTAACTCCCTCTTAAATATAGCCAGTGAACTGGCCTCGACTACCCTCTGTGGCAGTGAGTTCCAGAGATTCACCACTCTCTGTGTGAAAAAAGTTCTTCTCATCTCGGTTTTAAAGGATTTCCCCCTTATCCTTAAGCTGTGACCCCTTGTCCTGGACTTCCCCAACATCGGGAGCAATCTTCCTGCATCTAGCCTGTCCAACCCCTTAAGAATTTTATAAGTTTCTATAAGATCCCCTCTCAATCTCCTAAATTCTAGAGAGTATAATAATAATAATAATAAATTTTATTTTTATAGCGCTTTTCTAAGACTCAAAGTCGCTTTACAATAGTAACAGACAATAGCAAACGGAGAAGCGGCGAACAAACAGCGCCAGCGTCCTCTCCGTGCAGCACATAAAGAAAGAATACAGACATAACAATAATAGACATTTAATCGGAATAACATATAATCGGAATATAACAAATAATAAAGACATCACAGAGACACAAATTAAAAACAGAATTCAATCCAAAAACAGAAAATCAAAAACACAGTGTGAAGAGAGAGCAGCGGCAACCAATTCGCGCCAGCGTCCACTCTCCCTTCACGGCAGCCATCTTGGACACAGACCTACAAGACTACAGTTAGACAAAAAAAAAAATCATCCCCCCACAGTGGATAGCACTGTGGAGGAAGGCACAATGTCCAATCCCCACCCCATGTTCACCCCAAAGTCAGGCCTATTGATAGTATAAACCAAGTCTATCCAGTCTTTCTTCATAAGACAGTCCTGACATCCCAGTAATCAGTCTGGTGAACCTTCTCTGCACTCCCTCTATGGCAATAATGTCCTTCCTCAGATTTGGAGACCAAAACTGTACGCAATACTCCAGGTGTGGTCTCACCAAGACCCTGTACAACTGCAGTAGAACCTCCCTGCTCCTATACTCAAATCCTTTTGCTATGAAAGCTAACATACCATTCGCTTTCTTCACTGCCTGCTGCACCTGCATGCCTACTTTCAATGACTGGTGTACCATGACACCCAGGTCTCGCTGCATCTCCCCTTTTCCTAGTCGGCCACCATTTAGATAATAGTCTGCTTTCCTGTTTTTGCCACCAAAATGGATAACCTCACATTTATCCACATTATACTGCATCTGCCAAACATTTGCCCACTCACCCAGCCTATCCAAGTCACCTTGCAGTCTCCTAGCATCCTCCTCACAGCTAACACTGCCCCCCAGCTTAGTGTCATCCGCAAACTTGGAGATATTGCCTTCAATTCCCTCATCCAGATCATTAATATATATTGTAAATAGCTGGGGTCCCAGCACTGAGCCTTGCGGTACCCCATTAGTCACTGCCTGCCATTGTGAAAAGGACCCGTTTACTCCTACTCTTTGCTTCCTGTTTGCCAGCCAGTTCTCTATCCACATCAATACTGAACCCCCAATGCCGTGTGCTTTAAGTTTGTATACTAATCTCTTATGTGGGACCTTGTCGAAAGCCTTCTGGAAGTCCAGATACACCACATCCACTGGTTCTCCCCTATCCACGCTACTAGTTACATCCTCGAAAAATTCTATAAGATTCGTCAGACATGATTTACGTTTTGTAAATCCATGCTGACTTTGTCCAATGATTTCACCACTTTCCAAATGTGCTGCTATCCCATCTTTAATAACGGACTCTAGCAGTTTCCCCACTACCGATGTTAGACTAACTGGTCTGTAATTCCCCGTTTTCTCTCTCCCTCCCTTCTTAAAAAGTGGAGTTACGTTTGCTACCCGCCAATCCTCAGGAACTACTCCAGAATCTAAAGAGTTTTGAAAGATTATTACTAATGCATCCACTATTTCTGGTGTGGTACCCGCGGTCCCCTGCTATTTCCGGCAGATTATTTATGTCTTCCTTAGTGAAGACGGAACCAAAGTAGTTATTCAATTGGTCCGCCATATCCTTGTTCCCCATGGATCTATGAACCATGCCTGCTACTTCTTAGCTCAGAATTATTCGAAAGAAAAATATAGACATTCTGTGCAACTGAATTGTCAGCAACCTTTGACACAGATAAATCATTCTATTCATCCAACTTCATACGGCTTGCCATTAGCATCTACCTTCGCTAGTCATTCACAGCCAGACATGCATTAATTACAAAATCTCCCATTTTTGCATGGCTACCCCTGCTAATCTCAAGGATCTATCCGTAGCACCCTCCTATATCTAATTTATACACTGTCCTTCCACTGTCCTAGCCCACAACAAGCTGGCAGTTTCCACACGCTCACCAACTGTACCAATTCTGCCTCACCACTACTTCTCTTGGCCCCTCTACCATTTCAGAAGTATTAGTGAGCTTCACTGACTTACAGGATTCAACAAGCAGAAACTTGCCAAGTGAAATATTGCAAATGACCATAATCACAATTTGGAATGCTGAAACAAATATTTTTCTGAGCCAACAACACTATACCTTTTCCAAGCAAATGTCTGAAGTCGAAAAAGACAAGCTTACAACTTGAGAGAGGACACATTGGACAGGATGGTTTTATTCACACTGGATCGCAAGAGGTTGAAACTTTCTAGAGGTTTAAAAAATTGTAAGGGGCATAGATAGTGAGAATCTATTTCCCAGGGAAGGGGAATCTCGAACTTGAGGGCATCGATCAAGGGTGAGAGGGTAGAAATTTACAGGAGATTTGAGGGGTCGGCTTTTCACACAGAGGGTGAATATCTGGAACCAGCTACCAGAGGAGGTGGTGGGTGCAGATACAACTACAACATTTAAAAAGTACTCGGGCAATGGCTTGGACAGAAACAAAAATCTAGTGGGAATAGGCCGATTGGAGGAAAATGGGATTGGTATAAATAGGCATCATAGTTGGCATAGACAAAGTGGTCTGAAAGGGGCTTTTTCTATGTGGGAAAAGTTCAACCTTGATATTATTAATTACTTCAGCTCATCTGCGACTAAAATCCTCAATTATATCTATGTTACACACAGACTTATTAATTCCAATGCATTGCTGGCCGCTTTCAACCCTACAAACCTACCCATACCTTTTGTGTCTTAACTCTTACTAAATGCCAATCCACACATTAACATGTGCTCGCTGACCTCCATATTGACTGATGCTTCTTAAAACCTCTCTCTTCAGCCAGGCTTCTGGATGTGTGGCCCAATAGCTCCTCATGATAGGCTGACAAATTTCATTTGATAAGGATCCTTTGAAGCTTCTTCAGTATTTTCCAACATTAAAAACATACAAATACTGTTTTTTGCTGTTAACATGCATCGAATATTCCACAGCTGTCCTGGTGGGTCTCTAATGTTGCATCCTTGATCCATGAAAAGCATTATCCCAACACTTACTACTCCATTCACTGCACTCACTGATCATTATGGGTTCCCTGCCTAGCAATGGTCTCATCCATAATAGTCCCTGCATCTCCTCTAATCATCAAAACATCCACAGAACCTAAATTCCAACCCTGTCCATCCCGATTTCATCTTTGCAGGTGTCTTCAGCTTTCCACAGCCTCTGAAATAACTCACTGAACCAGGCAATAATGCAGTCAGTAGAGCTACCTAAATACTGACCACGGGTTCCCTCCGTGCTCTGGTTTCCTCCCACATAACAAATATGTGTAGGTTGATAGGTTAATTGCCCCCTGCAAATTGATTCTGGTTTAATTTGTGTGTGTGTGTGTGTGTGAAATTGATTAGAATGCAGGATATAAATAATAGGATTGCTATAGAATTGATGCAAATGGTTGTTAATGGTAGGCTGTGACTTGATCGGCCAAAGGCCTATTTCAATGCTTTATCTCTCTATGACACTGTCTCTGTTCCACCCTTTTCTTAAAAATCTAACTCTTTAACCATCTTCTGTCTTCTTTTGTGATTCAATTACATTTCTTTCATAAAAACCTCCCATGAAGTACCTTACACTTCCTTATAAAGCGTACTTTTGTTGTTGAGTGAAGAGGATGGGGAACAACACTGTTCTATCTGGGTCAAAGACATCAAAAATTGTTACTGGTTGGTGAGCAAAACATAAGTCACAGAAATAATTCTACAATTAAATATAGGCATAGCTAAGCTGATAAGTTACTAACGTATGTGTCATACGATTCAACGTCTGAAAAAAAAAGTACCTGCAATACAGGCTACTTGTCGGACTTTGTTACCATGGCAACATAGGTGTTGAAGGACAGCGAAGGACAAAACAAAATCAGAGGCTGCATAGACTTCCAAAATAAAGGGACTGTGCAGCGAACAAGGGCATTTTCTTCTGATCAATTTCATTTATTTTCTCCCCTGAAAGCATTAACTTCTTGCTTAAGTGCATATTCATCAGCATCTGCTAGCCTCTATACATTGCTCAAGTGTCCATTATTAATATGTGAGTCTTAACACAAAGGATTTGGAGGCTTTTGAATTATAGATGCATTGCAGGCAAACCCAATCCCAAAAGTGCTGACACATATACCAGTACACCCTAACGACTGTTTTTAAAAAATGAAAACAGAAAATGTCGGTAACACCGGTAAAATACATTTGAACAGGTACATGGATAGGAAAGATTTAGACGAATACAGGTCAAACATGAGCAAATGGGATTAGTGTAAATGGGCCTGTTTCCATGCTGTATAATTCTCTGACAGCATCAGCAAAAAAAGAAAGGGAATTAATATTTCAACTCCAAGACCCTTTGTTAGAACCTGAAATGATAACTCTGTTTCTCTTTTCAAAGATGCTACCTTATTTACTATTTCATGCTCCCAGCAACTGCAGATTTTCTTTTTGTTTGAGTGACTCTTGTCAAATTTACTCAAAAGCAACTGACTCAGTGCAAACAATTTTTAACTGAGTCTTCCTGGACTGTTTTCAGCAGCTAAGAGATCAGAGAACCCTGTGGGGAGGCACTTGGGGTGCCATGTTTTGCAGAGAGTAGGAGGTTAGTAATTGATCCCACTCTTGTCAATCACATTAACAACAAGATGAAAATAATATATACATTTTTCATATGTAGTGTTCAGATAGGCTCCAACAGTAAACTTATATATTGCCACAATATGATCTCCGCTAATTAAATGCACATTTCAACTGTGGCAAGGCATTACAGTGACAAGCATACACTGTACCACTCCGTAGCACCACAGAATAGGAACAGAACATCAATCTAGCTTCTTTTAATTTGACAATGCACTGCCTCTGAAAAACTACTTGAAACCAAAATCTACTTGAAAGCAAACCATACTTGAAAGCAAGTGTGAGAGCTATCACTTTCAGATGAAAAGGTTCACCAAAGTGGGAATTCTATTTATCTCCAGCAAACGAAGTCTACTAATTTACAGAAGATGGCAGAACTACAACCTCATTACCCAAACTGAACCCAAAGTCATGTGACCACATGCGATCATATTATCAGTTGGGTAAAATAATAATTCTACGTCCTCTGCCTCAATTAAGGTTGATTTTTTTTAAATTACTCCCTGATTGCGATTTAAGCATCAATGTAAAAGGCAGCATTTATTGTCTATCCCTCATTATCCATGAAGTGAATGACTTCTGAAGCCATTCAAGTGTCATCTGTATTTTGTGGGTCTGAAGCCACATTTCAGCCAGATCAGGATAGGACAGCAGATTTCCTCCCGTCTGAAATGTTTGTAATAATCTTAACAGTTTCCAGACTACTGAGTGAATTGAAATACCGCAGCAGGCAGTGAAGAAAGCGAATGGTATGTTAGCTTTCATAGCAAAAGGATTTGAGTATAGGAGCAGGGAGGTTCTACTGCAGTTGTACAGGGTCTTGGTGAGACCACACCTGGAGTATTGCGTACAGTTTTGGTCTCCAAATCTGAGGAAGGACATTATTGCCCTAGAGGGAGTGCAGAGAAGGTTCACCAGGCTGATTCCTGGGATGTCAGGACAGTCTTATGAAGAAAGACTGGATAGACTTGGTTTATACTCTCTAGAATTTAGGAGATTGAGAGGGGATCTTATAGAAACTTATAAAATTCTTAAGGGGTTGGACAGGCTAGATGCAGGAAGATTGCTCCCGATGTTGGGGAAGTCCAGGACAAGGGGTCACAGCTTAAGGATAAGGGGGAAATCCTTTAAAACCGAGATGAGAAGAACTTTTTTCACACAGAGAGTGGTGAATCTCTGGAACTCTCTGCCACAGAGGGTAGTCGAGGCCAGTTCATTGGCTATATTTAAGAGGGAGTTAGATGTGGCCCTTGTGGCTAAGGGGATCAGAGGGTATGGAGAGAAGGCAGGTACGGGATACTGAGTTGGATGATCAGCCATGATCATATTGAAGAGCTCGAAGGGCCGAATGGCCTACTCCTGCACCTAATTTCTATGTTTCTATGTTTCTACCATATCCCAGTTGTCTGGATTACTGTCTTACTAACCTAACCACCATAATATTGATCATGGTCAGATCAGGATCTGGAAAGAGCCAATTCAAAAAATGTAAGTGGAATAATCTTTTTGTGTAAAATATTCCCAGTGTACATAATGAAACCATGATTACCATTTTTCTGAGACAATTTATTTAACAGAAAAGGCATATTTTCTAATTTTATATATTGATTTGCCTTCTCTACCCCCGACGTGTAGGGAAGTGGGATAACATAGAACTAGTGTGAACTGGTGATTATTGATTGGTGTGGAATCGGTGGCCCAAAGGGTCTGTTTCCATGCTATGTCTCTCAACTAAACTAAACCCGTTTGTCATTATTTGGTAATGCCTTCCCGCTTGGCTACATTGCCCATCTATATTTAACTTCTCCCGCTCTCCACTCAATGACAGACTTCCATTTTATTCACCTTAAAATTTGTGTCACTGTTAATTTTTCTTAGATTTGATGAAGAAATGTCAATCCAAAGATTAACCATGTCAAAGATTGCCAATTAGCACAGAACACAAGGCAATCTTAATGAGAACCACACTTGTGACCATGGACTCAGAACAAACTATTTGATTAATTCGTGGAAATGATGGATGGCATCTGGAGCTCAGGAGGAAACGACTTACATTTCTGGAACCGGAATATTAACTTTATCTACTCTTACAAATGCCTTGGGCACCTTTCCAGTACACATGTCCACACTTCCTCTTAATAACCAGCTATTGTCTCATTAGTAAACAACATCACAAAAGATTTGTTAACATTAACTGGATTATACAGTGGAATGCAAAGTTGTTTTTATCTTCCAAGCTTTAGAAACGTATGCACATAAGTTCAGAACAAGTACCTTTGATTTTCACATATTGATATTCAGGGCTGACGCAAACGGCAAGGTTGCTGGGCAAGGTCCATGGTGTTGTTGTCCAAGCTACCAATGAAATATTTTCATCCTCCTCCAGTGGAAAAGTCACAATCACAGAAGGATCTTGAACATCCTACAAGCATTAAATCAAATTATACATCTTTCCACAGTCGAAGAATTAACATTAAAGTGCAAATTATTTGCACATTTCGATTGACATATAGGAAGAGATCATATCCCAAACTATATTTTTAACAATTACCATGCCTTTTGAATCATTATTAAAAAATGAACAATGCTCCAAATGACTATTGATTTCAAGATGTTTCAGGACAAGAGTAATAAAGAAAGCAAATGGTATGGTTGCTTCCGTTTGGACACTGAGTATAAGAGTCAGGAAGCAATGTGTAATTTAGTTTTGAGATTCAACTTGGAAATAGGCCCTTCGGTCCACCGAGTCCACACCAATCATTGATCACCCATTCACACTAGTTCTATGTTAACCCACTTTTGCATCCACACTCTAAACACTGCGGTGAAGAGGTTCACGTGTTGTATCAACACTCAGTTTAATATATAAACAATACAGCTTAACAATGAGTACAAAAGGGCAAGGTGTGTGTGTTAACGTGTTGACTGTGAAGTGAAGACGAGCTCCGTCGTCCGCTGCACATACCCTCAGCTGTTCACTCAGGTCGGCTTTGATTGGTCGGCTCAGATCACGCCAGGTCCACACGAGTGTTCGAGCTTGGCGAACGACGGTTCGAGACCAAAGTGTCTCAGCCGCTGGCGGGCTATTTTATAGAGGCCAAATAACCTACAAACCTGCAAGTCTGGGTTGTGAGAGGAAACCCATGTGGTCACAGGGAGCATATGCAAACTCCATGCAGACAGCACCGAGGACAGGTTCGAACCCAGATATTTGGATGATGTGAGGCAGCAGCTCTGCTACTGTGCTGAGAGCTTTACAGGACTTTGATTAGGCCATATTTGGAGCATTGTGTGCATTTCTGGTCACCTCATTACAGGAAGAGCGTGGAGGCTTTGGAGAGGGTGCAGAAGAGGTTTACCAGAATTACCAGAATCAGGATAGGACAGCAGATTTCCTCCCGTCTGAAATGTTTGTAATAATCTTAACAGTTTCCAGACTACTGAGTGAATTGAAATACCATATCCCAGTTGTCTGGATTACTGTCTTACTAACCTAACCACCATAATATTGATCATGGTCAGATCAGGATCTGGAAAGAGCCAAACCAGAATGCTTGTCTGGATTACAGGGTATTGCCTATTAAGTGAGATTGGATAAATTTGGGTTGTTTTCCCTGGAGCCTTAGCAGATGAATGGAAACCTGATAGGAATATATAAAATTATGAGGCATAGAAAGGATCGGCAGTCAGAACCGTTTTGCCAGAGTAGAAATGTCAGAGACTAGAGGGAATAGCTTTAACATCAGAAGGGAACATTTTAAGAAAATGTGCAGGACAAATTTTGTTTTACAGAGAGTAGTGGGTGCCTGGAATGCATTGCGAATAGTGGTGGAGGCAGATACAATCGTGGCATTTACAATGTCATTTGATAATAAACCAGAATACAAAACTCAGAAATAAAATCCATAATGTGGAAATGTGGCACAGAGACTGAATAAATAGAAAGGAAATTAAAACCTCAGTTTCAGTTTCATGACTGCTTACAAAACTTGCATCTTAAACAAATGATTCATTCACCCTTAAGAAATATTAACTGGTTCTCAAAAATGTCAATCCCTCATCTTCAGAATAAAAACTAATAAGATTTTTCACATCTAGATCTGCCGCATTTCACACTACAAAAGCAATTTAATCTTTAAAAGCCAGGGCACCTCAGCTTGCAGCTTCGCAATGACTTCACTATTTTCTGATCTAACCCTACTAAACTCAACACATGAAGGCAACTGCGTCGCCTCTGAACAAAAGTATTATATCCCATCAGGAGGTCAAAAAGGATAACTTTCTTCAAATAAATCTTTCTCTTGGGGGGAAATTTATGAAAGGTACCCATTCACCCAATGATGATAACGCAAAGATGGAAAGGCATTACCAGCAAGCAACTTTACATCATGTTTATTATCATTGCAGCAAATTTCCTCGTAAATTTGATCAAATCAGTTTCACAACTAGGGCTGAGAAGATAGATATACCAACAAAATTTGAGTTTCACTGTACCTTAATTGGTACATAGAAACATAGAAAATAGGTGCAGGAGGAGGCCATTCGGCCCTTTGAGCCAGCACCGCCATTCATTGTGATCATGGCTGATCGTCCCCAATCAATAACCCGTGCCTGCCTTCTCCCCAGACACATAGAAAATAGTGACAATAAACTTACCTTTGAAAATTGTTTTTACCACTGATAAATTAACGAAAGCATTTGAGCCAAATAAGGCTTGTAATTTTCATTTATTATTGAGGGGAAAAACATTACAATGCATCATTCTTCATATAGGGCAGAAATCAATGCTTTTAGAGATTAATTGCAAATCACCAAGCTTTTCACCCGATAGTTAGTCATAGTCAAACAGCATGAAAACAGACCTTTTCTCCTTTGCAATAAGAGCCATTTCCTATTGAGTTATATTTCTTCCAGAATTATAATCAATTAAAATCACAAAACACCTAGTCTTGGAATGCAAAATTCTGAGGAGTTTGAAGTAGACTATCCTAGTGCCATAACTAGAACCACACTAGTACAAATATTGTAATTAAAAGTTTGTTTGTCACCTTATAATTTTGATGTGCTTCAAAGTTGGAAAGAGGAGTGTTGCATGCGGTGGAAAACGGCATAACTTTTACACCTCTGTAGACAAGTCCTTTATCGTATAGTTGCTTAAACACCCACCTGAAAGGAAAACAGATGTAAATATGTACATTATAGCAACATTTGCATTTCAAAGTCAGATTATTGTCCATATTATCGTTTATTCTGTCACAATTTTTTACATTAAGTTCATAGCTCTCTCAATGACAGATGGGGAAATTTGTCTGCTGATTTATCTTTTCCTTGTTTCAACTCAACCAAGCAGCAACTTTGTGTTGATGCACTCCACTATTCAGTATAGTAAAGCCCACATACTAGGCTGGTCTGGAAGGTTAGTTCACATGAGATCTAAAGTTAGCTCTCCAATATTAGCTTTGTGAAAGGAATCAGAGGCTAGTAGTAGTGGTGGACTATTTTTCAGATTCTTGGCATGTGACCAGTGGTGTGCTACAGGGATCAATGCTGAGTTCCATGTTGTTTGTCATACATATTAACTATTTGGATGGGAATGTAAGGTAGCATGATTAGTTTGTGAATTGGTGCTATGGACAATGATAAAGGTTGTCTGTAGGTACAACAGGATGCCGATTAAATAGGAAAGCTGGGAAAGGAACGGCAGATGGAAACACCCTCAGAAAAGAACATTTTGGGAGGTTGATCCAGGATAGAACGTACATATTTAATGTCAGAGACCTGAAGAGTATTGTAGAACAACCTATGGATAAAAGTACATAATTCCCTGGAAATAGCAACACAGACAGAGCAGTGAAGATAGATTTTGGCACCCTTGCCTTCATTGGTCAAGGTATTGAGTTCAGGAGTTGAGACGTCATTGCAATTGTACAAGACGTTGGCGAGCTCACGCTTGGAGTACTGTGTGGATTTCTGGTCGCCCAGCTATAGGAAGGATGTCAGTAAGCTGCGAAGGGGGCAAAAACAATTCACGTGGATGTTACCAGGACTGGTCTTGTGTTATAAGGAGAGGCTGGGGCTTTTTTCGTTTGAGCTTAAGAGGTTAAGATAACTTTATAGAGGTTTATGAAATTATGAGGGGAATCGATAAGGTCTATAGTCACAGTCTTTTTCCCAGGGTAGGGACTTCTAAAACAGCCATGAACATTGAGCTGAAAAACTTGTAAAGTTCTAAAACAAATGTATTAGTTTATAGCAATCCACCTAAATGCTAAAGATGACTTCAGACCATGACAATTATTCCACCAAATCCAATCCAATCCAATCCACCAGCTTTGCTTCAATTGACTTTAAAGTTTACTCCAATTCGTTGATGGCATGCTCAGTGAAATGCTGACCTGCTATCAAGGGCTGTTACTATCGACGGTAGATTGAAGGAGTGTTTGCAGCTGATTTCAACAAGATTTAGGTGAATGCAGTGTGATTTTATTGAACACACAAAATTCTTATAGGGTTGATGTGGTGGATAGACCTGCACTGTTTATAATTTCAATATAAAGGGTTGGATAAACAGGATTGAGATCAGTAAAAATCTTCAAGTGGGTAGTGAAACTTTGGAATTATATACTTAAGAGGCCTGTGGAACCTCAATGACTTGGTGTATTCAAGACAGAGATTTCTAGACTTCTGGATATTAAGTCAATCATGACATATAGGGTGAGTGGAGTACAGCGGTGCTGGAGAAAAAGATTTGCCATGATGTTACTGAAGGACAAGGTAGGCATATAGGCTGAATGGCTTACTTCTGCTTCCATTTCCTATATTCTTATGTTAAGTCTATTTGTGCATCTAGTAGTTTCTTGAATCAAAGGGTGAACCAAATTGGTCAGTGACTGGCTTGTGCAATGATGGGGTCCTCAGTATTAGATTTAAATTTAATTGGTAGAAATTCAAAAGAATCAGAGGTAGACTGGTCCACACAAATCCTCGACAAAAACTCGTAATCAGTGGTATCGACTGACAGTATCAGGGTCATTATATTAACAATTATTGTAATCTAACTAGCAATGGGCAAATTAAACTGCATTAATCAAACAATCCCAGTCAGGTCTTTACTACCTGGAAGTGCAGACTCCCGACAGCATTGCTGATCTTAAAAGCATCTGAACAAGTAGTGAAAATGGGCAATTAGTATGGGCAATAAATGCTGAATTTCCAGCAATTTCCACAATCCCCAATGAAAAATGCTGCTCCCAGAAACATGAGAAAACATCAACATGTAGCAGTCAGCTTTACAGGATCCATAGTACCACCTCCTGGAAATGATATGAAAGTACAGTTCCACGGGTTTGTGGATCTATATTTTGCATACTCACTTTGACCAAACATATTATTTGATCTGCAAACAATACATTCTTTTTAAGTGGTCAACACAACTATTTTCGATGTTAAGAACTTGGTGGAAAAATATTTTCCTTTTTTCTCATTCCCAAAATGATCGTTGTTTTGTTCAACTAAGTATCGTCAATTGCTAGATGCCCACATAACCTTTCCTAGTACCAATTATTTGCAGAAATTTTTTTAAATCATGTATATTGCTGGCCATCTGATAATAGCAATGTTATAAAACCAATTAGCAACATCTGTGGGACAGGAATCAAACTGTATCTGATTAATTTCCCTTCTACTAACCCTTCTAGCATTTTCTATCACCTATAACTGTATTTTATTTTTTTCCGAATCTGGGCATTGCTGGCATCTGGGCGTAGCATTTATTGCCCACCTAATTGCCCTTGGGAATATGTGGCAGTTCATCTTCTCAAATCACAACAGTCCAGATGAAGAATGCTGTTTGGGGGGGGGGATTCCAGGATTAAGAACAAGTGACAATGAAGAACTGGCAATATTTTTCAATGTCAGGATGATGAATCTGCAGGTGGCAGTACTGCTATGTGTCTACTGGCCTTGCCCTACTGGTGTAGTTACTGTCAGAATACCTGGGAATTTAACTGCAGTAAACTGTGTAGAATGAACACACTGCAGCCATTGTGAATTGGTAGTGAAGGGAATGTTTAGGGTGCTTGACAGAATGCCAATTAAACAGTTTGCTTTGTCCAAGAATGTGTCAAGCTTTAGAGTGGCCAGAGGTACACATATCTAGGAAAGTGGGGAGTATTTTGTCATGTTCCTAACTTGTGGCTTGAGTATCAGGACATGAATCACTCACCACTGGATCTTTCACCTGCTTTCTGAGGTTGATTTAGTTGAGTTTCTGCCCCCGAGATGTTAATGGTGGAGGAAATTGGCCACAGTAAAACCAAGGGTAAGCAATAGATTTTCCTCTTGTTGGAGAAGGTATTAGTATTGGTTTATTATTGTCACATGTACCAAGATACAGTGAAAAACTTTATTGCAAGTGCTACCAACGCAAATCATACTATACGCAAGTACATTAGGGTGTGCAAGAGAGAAACAGACAGCAGAATATAGTGTTGCAGCTTCAGAGAAAATACAGTTTAAAAAATGCACGAGTCACAATGGGAGATTAAGAGTACATCCTTAGTACATGAGAGTTCTGTTTAAGAGTTTGATAACAGCTGGAAGTAGCTGTTCTTGAATCTGGTGTTAGTGCTTTCAAGCTTTTATATTTTCTAACCTAATGACAGGAGAGAAGGAAAAAAATGACCAGGGTGTGAGTGGCCCTTGATTATATCGACATTTATCTGAAGGGTGTGTGGTGTAGATGTAGTTGATGAGGGTGAGAGGATGGTTTGCATGACATAGTGGGATGTATGCACAACTCTTTGAAATTTCTTCTGGTCATGGGCAGAGCAGTTTCCATACCAAGCTGTGATGTATGATGTATCGCCATCTTTCTATGGGGCATTTATAGAAATTGGTAAGAATCATTGGAGACATGCCGAATTTCCTCAGTCTTCTAAGCAAGCAGAACATCAGCAAGCTTATAGTGCCAATGTGATGGGACCAGGACAAATTATTGGTGATATTTACACATTGGAACTTGAAACTCTCGACCATTTCCACTTCAGCACCTCTGATACAGATTGGATTGTGCACTACACCATGCGTTCTTAAGTTGATAACTTACTCCTTTGTTTTGCTCACATTGAGGGTGAACTTATTATTTTGATGCTATGCTACCAATGTCTCTTATTTGCTTCCTGATAGTCTCATCATTGTTTGAGATCTGGCCAATCCAAGGAAGATCTAAGATTTAAATCCAAAGATCAAAATCCAAGGATGAGGCGTATAAATTGGCCAGAGGAAGCAGAAAACCAAAGGACTGGGAGAAATTTAGAATCCAACAGAGGAAGACAGAGGGGTTAATTAAGAGGGGGGGGGGGGGAGAGCATGAAAGAAAGCTTGCAGGGAATATAAAAACTGACTGTAAAAGCTTCTTTAGATTTGTAAAAAGGAAAAGATTAGCAAAGACAAATGCAGGACCCTTGGTCAGAGATAGGTGAATTTATAATGGTAAACAAGGATATGGCAGACCACTTAAACTTTGGTTCTGTCTTCACTAAGGAAGGGTGGAACTGAAGGGAATCCACGTTAGTCTGGAAATGGTGTTGGGTAAACTGTTGGGACTGAAGGCAGATAAATCCTCAGGGCTTGATGGTCTGCATCCCAGAGTACTCAAGGAGGTGGCCCTAGAAATCGTAGATGCATTGGTGATCATTTTCCAATGTTCTATAGACTCTGGATCAGTTCCTGTGAACTGGAGGGTAGCCAATGTAACCCCACTTTTTAATAAAGGAGGGAGAGAGAAAACAGGGAATTATAGACCAGTTAGCCTTACATCGGTAGTGGGGAAGATGCTTGAGTCGATTATTAAAGATGTAATAGCAGCGTAATTGGAAAGCAGTGACAGAATCGGTCAATAGACAATAGGTGCAGGAGTAGGCCATTTGGCCCTTCGAGCCAGCACCGCCATTCAATATGATCATGGCTGATCATCCCCAATCAGTACCCCGTTCCTGCCTTCTCCCCATATCCCCTGACTCCGCTAGTTTTAAGAGCCCTATCTAGCTCTCTCTTGAAAGCATCCAGAGAACCTGCCTCCACCGCCCTCTGAGGCAGAGAATTCCACAGACTCACCACTCTCTGTGAGAAAAAGTAGTTTCCTCGTCTCCATTCTAAATGGCTTACTCCTTAAACTGTGGCCCCTGGTTCTGGATTCCCCCAACATCGGGAACATGTTTCCTGCCTCTAGCGTGTCCAAACCCTTAACAATCTCATATGTTTCAATGAGGTACCCTCTCATCCTTCTAAACTCCAGAGTGTACAAGCCCAGCTGCTCCATTCTCTCAGCATGTGACAGTCCCGCCATCCCGGGAATTAAACTTGTAAACCTACGCTGCACCACCTCAATAGCAAGAATGTCCTTCCTCAAATTAGGGGACCAAAACTGTACACAATACTCCAGGTGTGGTCTCACTAGAGCACTGTACAACTGCAGAAGGACCTCTTTGCTCCAATATGCGATTCCTCTTGTTATAAAGGACAACATGCCATTCGCTTTCTTCACTGCCTGCTGTACCTGCATGCTTACTTTCATAGACTGATGAATAAGGACCCCCAGATCCCGTTGTACTTCCCCTTTTCCCAACTTGACACCATTTAGATAGTAATCTGCCTTCCTGTTTTTGCTACCAAAGTGGATAGCCTCAGATTTATTCGCATTAAACTTCATCTGCCATCCATCTGCCCACTCCCCCAACCCACTCCCCCAACCTGTCCAAGTCACCCTGCATTCTCATAGCATCCTCCTCACAGTCCACACTGCCAATGTTACTTTGAATCCCTTCATCCAAATCATTGATGTATATTGTAAACAGCTGCGGTCCCAGCACCGAGCCTTGTGGTACCCCACTAGTCACTGCCTGCCATTCTTAAAGGGACCCGTTAATCCATACTCTTTGTTTCCTGTCTGCCAACACATCTCTATCCATGTCAGCACTCTACCCACAATACCATGTGCCCTAATTTTGCCCACTAATCTCCTATGTGGCACCTTATCAAATGCTTTCTGAAAGTCCAGGCACACTACATCCACTGGCTCTCCCTTGTCCATTTTCCTAGTTACATCTTCAAAAAATCCTTCAAAGTCAGCATGGATTTATGAAGGGAAAATCATGCTTGACTAATCTGCTGGAGTTTTTTGAGAATGTACCAAGTAGAATGGATAAGGGAGAGCCAGTGGATGTGGTGTATCTGGACTTTCAAAAAGCCTTTGACCAGGTCCCACACAAATTAGAGCACATGGTATTGAGGGTAGGGTATTGACAGATAAAGAAGTGGTTGGCAGACAGGAAACTAAGAGTAGGAATTAACAGGTCCTTTTCAGAATGGCAAGCAGTGAGGTACTGCAAGGCTCAGTGCTTGGACCCCAGTTATTTACAATATATAATTAACGATTCAGACGAGAGAATTAAATGTAACATCTCCAGGTTTGTGGGTGAGACAAAGCTGGGTGGCAGTGTGAGATTCAAGGAGGATGCTATGAGGCTGCAGGGGGACTTGAATAGGTTGGTAGAGTGGGCAGATGCATGGCAAACACAGCATAATGTGGATAAATGTGAGGTTATCCACTTTGGTGGCAAGAACAGATAGGCAGATTATTATCTGAATGCTGTCAGATTAGGAAAAGGGAGGTGCAACAAGACCTGGTTGTGCTTGGACATCAGTCACTGAAAGTAAGCCTGCAGGTAGAGCAGGCAGTGAGGAAAGTTAATGGCATGTTGGCCTTCATTGCAAGAGGATTTAAGTTTAGGAGCAAGGAGGTCCTACTGTAGTTTACAGGGTCCTGGTGAGACCGCACATGGAGTATTGTGTGCAGTTTTGGTCTCCTAATTTGAGGAAGGACATTATTGCTATTGAGCGAGTTCACCAGGTTCATTCCCAGGGTGGCGGGACTGACATATGATGAAAGAATGGGTCGACTGAGCTTGGATTCACTGGAATTTAGAAGGATGAGAGGGTATCTTATAGAAACATATAAAAATCTTAAAGGATTGGACAGGATAGATGCCGGAAAAACGTTCCCAATGTTGGGGGAGTCCAGAACCAGGGGTCACAGTTTAAGAATATGGGGTAGGCCATTTAGGACTGAGATGAGGTAAAGGTTTTTCACCCAGAGAGTTGTGATTCTGTTTAATGCTATGCCACACAAGGCAGTGGACAATTCATTGGATGTTGTCAAGAGAGTTATAGTTCTTAGGGGTAAGGGAATCAAGGGATATGGGGAAAAACAGGAACGGGATACAGATATTGGATGATCAGCCATGATCATACTGAATGTCAGTGCTGGCTCAAAGGGCCGAATGGCCTACTCTGCACATTTTCTATGTTTCTATGGCCTATCACAATAATGTCATCTGCAGACTTGTGAGGTGAGAGCAAAATATGGTCACACAATAATGTAAAAGAGAGTATGGTAAGGGGCTAAGAATGCAACCTTGCCAGTGTTGAGAATTATCATGGAGTTTCGTCACCTATGTTTCGTCGCCTATCCTTATTGATTGTGCTCTATGGGTCAGAGAGTTAATGATCCATTTGCAGAGAGGAATGCTGAATCCTAGGACAAGGAGTTTGGAGACAAGTTTGGTTGGAATTATGGTATTGAAGGCAGAGCCATTCGTGGAGATGATCATTGCTTAGCACTTTTGTGGCACAAACTTTATTTGCCACTTATCTGTTGGAGCTTGAACCATGCTTGATCATCTTGCATTATAGTTAAGTGAAGAATATACAGGGTCATGAGATTACACTGCTGCTAATATCCCAGGTCCTCGTGGATGCCCAGTTTACAGCTTCCAGGTCGGTTCTGAGTCCAAATTATTAAGCACGATTGTGGTGGACAACATAATCTTCAGTGTGGAGACAGAACATTGCCTCCACAAAGACTGTGCCAACACCAGCATAGACAGATGCACAGGTCACTGAGATTCATGAGGATGTTGTCAGGTAAATTTGTCCCAAGTGATGACTCTGACTGAAAGCTGCTTCTCAAGATTCAGTCAGTGCTGTTGCTGTAAACACAATAGACAATAGGTGCAGGAGTAGACCATTCGGCCCTTCGAGCCTTAGTGATGGACACAGAAATTCATCCAGGCGTTGCTCAATACAAAGGACCACTGATTTATCAGCTAAGGGAGGACAGTAGGTGGCGATCAGGATGAAGCTATCTTGTCCACATTTGAACTATTGCCATGTGACTTTGCACTGTCTGCAGAGTGTTGGGGACTTCAAGAGCCAATTCCTTCAACTGCGTACTATGATGCCACCACTTTTGGTGGAATTGAACAGCTTTCAGGAAAGGGCCTTCCCACCGCTTATGAATCTCACCTATTGGTGGTGCGATTCTGTGAAAGCAATCAAGTCAGATTGTTGCCCAACTCATCTGTGGAACAGCTTTCCCAATTTGTACACCAGTCCCTGGTGAAGAGGACTTTGCACAGCAACAGGGCTGGGAATAACTTTGGTGCCTAGGTCAATGCTAACTTCATCAAGTTTTATCCTCTGTTTAAATGCAGTACTAATGATGGAACTGAGTGGTTTGCTAAGGCATTTAAGAATCAACCACAAGGCATGGGTCTTTATGCACATAGAGGCCATGGCAGTTAAGAATAGCAGGTATCCTCCCAGGGCCATCTTAACAGCATTCTAGGCCCCCTGGCAGAGCAGTGCACCTACACTTCCAGTTTCTTTATGCCGAATCAAATATGCCGTCATGCACTTGCGATGTTCTTCTCCGTTTTCATGTTCTACAATAATATTTTACGATACATAGATTAGCATGGGGCCCCTGTGCTCATGGGGCCCCGCACTACCCAGCGTGCCCATGTGTTAAGACGGCCCTGTATCCTCCCCCAAAGACATAGCAAACTAGATCGTTTTTGGCAACAATCCAGTAATTATTTATGCTTATTGTTACTAAAACCAGATTTTATTTCCAAATTCAGATTATTAATTGAATTTAAATTCCATAGCTGTCCTGGTGGATTTGAAATCTAAGGATTATTATTCCAAATCACTGGATTATTAATCTGGGAATTTTACCACTACATCACCACCGTATCCCAATTATGATTGGGCATTAAACCTGGTTTAATTGCTCATTAATTTGTGATTTATGATTGTGCAAGAATAAACTATTGAATAGGATGATGTGTTCATTGAATGAATGATGTGCCTGATGAATTTGACGAAACAGCTGATGCAAAAACAGTGAAGAATTAGAAGCAATGAAGGCTGTGGGAGGAAATGATTTTACAGAGACATCCAGACAAAATCTATGGCAGCCAAGAGTCCAGGTTTTGCATGTAATTACTGACAGATTCAACATTTACCCACATAAGAGTGGGCGTTTCAATCTTGCTGCTAAACTCCAATTGTGATTTCCAGTTTGCACTCTGTCACTGGACTTCATGTAGAAACCAACTAGGTAGAAAAGCTCGGCAAGACATTAAGCATTCTGGCTTCAGGGAAGTATGGCTAGGATAAAGTACACATTTTTATTACTTGTCTATTTTACTGTTTAAATATTTACCAGTGTTTTAATTGATTTTTTTTAAATGTTAGTAAATTTTATAATCTCATTCTTAATTAATTCTTCAAGAACAATGACAAACTGGCAGCATTGAAACTTGACACACACAGAGGATATAGATTTGTCATTTGTCATTCCAGAGGAGCTTTGCAGGTGCGACTGTTTCTAGTGAGACACATTTCTACCTTCTGGGATCTGCTGCTCATCTCAGCAAGCTAATTCAGCCCTACTGATCCACAGAAGGTAAATGTTGAACTCTGGGGAACAGGAAAGGTGATTGTAAGCAGAGAATTACAATAAAGAAAATCCAGGCCAAGAAGCTCTTTGATCTTATGAAGGTGATGACAAAAGTAGTCTTTCAGTCCTTTGGAAACAAATAAATACATACTACATTGTATATAAATGTTAACAAATGTTTCACATTTATTAAAACGTGAAACCGAACTAGTTCTTATAAACATTATAGAACAATTGCAGTAGTAAGACAATTTCCAAAAATATTTTCAACAAATTGCAGTTAAACTGTAAAAGCCTAGAAGCGAAGAAGTCAATCTTCAATGATTAGAACATCATCCAAACTTTCCTAATCACACTATATTTCCATCAGGATGTCCCCTGGCACGAATCCAACTGAAGATCAGTAGCCAGAATAATGGAGTTCCAATCACGATGCCAACCCCATCCTCGAAAGACTTGACACTCAGCATGACCCGCTTGACAGATTTATGAACTATCAAGGCTCTCTGGCTGTTTATTATTGCCACCTGCCACTCTATCTTCCGTACTTCACCGTACTCAAATCTGGAATTTATCTTCAGGCTAATCTGATCATGGCAAACGGACAAATATTAATATTTTTAGATTACTCGCACTTTCAAAGCATCAACAGCCACCTGCAGCTTCACCCTGATATTAGTTTGTATTTCAGCCAGCAGTTGGTCCAAAATAATTTCACCCCTTTTTGGGCATTTACGATCAATAAGGGGCCATTCTGAAGAAGGATCCCAACCCCATTCCTTCTCTCAGAGATGCTGCTTGTCCCGCTGAGTTACTCCAGCTTTTTGGGTCTATCTTTGGCCCATTATAAATGCACATTATAGAGATTAGCTTTGTAAATGTATACAAACAGGACATGAACTCATTGTGAGATCTGTCTTCCATTATACTTCGTGTTCTACAGTAGAATAAAGCTACTTATTAAATGAAGCCAATGAAGCATTTACTCAGTTTGCCTTCACAGAGATTTTTTTAAAGCTGTGTGCAGGAATCTAGTGAACATCAGCAGCAGATACAGATAGGTGAATAATGACAACCAAATCACATAAAATAATAATTTACATTAATGAACTCATAAAACGTCACTTACTGGTTTATAGTAGGAATAATACAACATTCAACACAGACAATGGCTTTCACATCCTGGTCGTGTTTCTCAAGCTACAGCAACAGAGGTCAGCATAATCATGATTGATGGGCACAGGGGGTTGTAAACACTGCAAGATTTTAAAGGTTGCATCGATATATTGATTACTAAGGAATCAGCGTTCCAGCACACCCAATCTGGGATTGGCATGCAGTGAACCAGAAGATCAACACTTCAGTTTTGGTGTATTGTGAAGCTAGAGAATAAGCTTATGCAGGTAAAAGCTAATAAATGTGGGCTGTTATGAGAGTATTTGCAGTCGGCAAATTGGAAATCCACCACCAAAATTTAGAGTAATTCAGTCGAGATCTGCAATGTTAAATATGTGCTTTCTTATCTATGACTCTTAATATGGCCAGTCTGGCATTGGACTTGCAACCATCTTCCTGCCTATTCCACATGCAACTTGACATCCATGCACTGCAAACATCATTGTATGTCTGTCACAAATATGTTCAATGTCTCATTTTCTTTTGGTGAAATATTCCAAAAATGCATAAACCTCAAGAATTATTCACCTCCATCTTAAATGGGCTTCCTCTTTCTTATTTGTCTTCAATGATGATTCAATTCAATGATTCAATTATACTTTATTAAATGGATGAATAAGAGTAATCAGTCACCAAATATATTTAAATAAAATTATCATCAATAAAATGCATGTTTATTTTATGACTTACCAGACAGATTCCATGAAGGATGGGTACAGGGTCTTATAATCATTCTTAAAATCAATCCAGCGTCCCAATCTAGTGATAGCAGACTGATGGAGAAGAATAACATTCACAAACATTTTTAATTCAGCTTTATCATAAACAGCAAAAGCTAAATAATGAACATCAGTTTTTTGTTGTCGTGTAATATTGATAATGAAAAAATAACTTCACAAAATTTAACACACTTGACCCAATCTGTCAATGTATTACATCATGTTGATTGAGGGGGGATCTTATAGAAACGTACAAAATTCTTAAGGGGTTGGACAGGCTAGATGCAGGAAGATTATTCCCGATGTTGGGGAAGTCCAGAACAAGGGGTCACAGTTTAAGGATAAGGGGGAAGTCTTTTAGGACCGAGATGAGAAAATCATTTTTTTCACAGTGGTGAATCTGTGGAATTCTCTGCCACAGAAGGTAATTGAGGCCAGTTCATGTAGCCAAACCAGCCAAAGAGATCCTATTTTTGAAACAAGAGTTCTTACAAAATTTTTGAGGACTTCCCAAATCATACACACCAATATGGGAGGGTGTATGCTATATTCAATAATTATCCAAAAAAATGTTGAAGATTACGTTATAGCATGCAATCTTCAGTATTAAATTCTGAGGACGAAATTCAAGGAAGAGCAGCTTGTCTCTCAACTACACACATCACAGCCATCGAGACTCAGTGAATTCACATCACCAGCCATTTTTAGTTAATTTCAGACTGGATAGTTCCAGCTATAGCATTAGCCACTTTATTGTCTCTGCACAAATGCTGCCTGACACACTGAGTACTTTTAGCTTTCGCTTTCACAACTGGTTTTAGAAATCGCAGTTTTGTTCCTCACAATTCCAGTATTATTTTAACCCCTCTCTCCATTCTCATTCATCTTCTGTTATTTGACAGACCAGCAGCAATTAATAAGTGTTCACCAACTTTTCTCAGCTGGCACAGTCCCTTCACCGTTGTTTTCTCCAACCCTCTTCCATTACAACCTAAAACATTTTTGATTCTACGTTTTCTACATTGTTCATTCCATTGAGAGATCATATATCTATATAATTAAAAGTCTAAACTTGACCACTTCCTGTTTGCACTGTATATTGATTTTAGAAAAAACGCGACCACTTACGGCTGTGATTTTTGGCCACCTTACTCTGAGTCTCCCTCCAGCTGTCAGTGCCAGAGGATTTTTCTCATCGATGAAAAATAAAAGACTTATTAATGTTTTAAAAATATTGAGATTCTCTCTCCTCAATCACGCAATGAAGGCCTCACCCCTTCTGGTGGGAGGGGGAGGGGCTATAAAACCCGCAAGTGTGGGTGTGGCTCAATCTCTGCAAGATGGGGGAGGGAGAGGGTCACGACTGTCTGAGCTGGAAATCTACAGAACACTGAGAATACTGACCTGTGAGTGCCCTTGATGTGTTTTTAAACTGTGCCTTTTGCAACTGTGTGTCTATTGAAATGTGCCTTTTGCAACTGTAAAAAAAGATGAAAATGTCTAAAATTGATTGGCCACCCTCTGAGCTGCCAGCCTGCCAGGCTTGAGTTACTGAGCTGCCAGGCCTGAGTGACTGAGCTGCCAGCCCAATAATCCATTCGGCCCACAATGTCCCTTTGTAAACCAGTCCCTTCGGCCAACAACACCCATGCTAGCACTCCAGAAAGCCCCCCCCCCCCCACATTGGCCAGCAATCTTGGAATTGGTAGAGAGGTGGAATATTGTGTTGGGGGACCAGCCGTGTGAAGCCGGGAGCCAACCATATATATATATATTTTTTTTTTAATTTTAGATTTCCAGTTTCTGCTGTCAGCAACACTTACCTCCCATTCTCCCGAATATCTCATCACTATACTTCGACAATGTCTGTTGTATTCAGCTATTCCCATTTTTGCTACATCCTCAGGTCCTTTTATACCCAGCGTCTTGTCGATTTCATATTCCTACACACAAAATTTTAAAAAAATTGTTCATACATGATACAAAATTTGACCCTTTTTAATTTCTTTCATCAAACATTCAAAACACAGCAAGATTTTAAAAACTTAATAAATCAATGGTATTTTAAGCAAAATGGGAATGCTGCACAATTCCTTTCAGACATGAATAACAAGCATTGAAACAATCAGAAAAACTGCAATCTACTTCTCTGTTAAATCGTCAGTTTCAAAAATTGCTAAGATAATGAGGTGAGTAAATAGTTAAAATGAATAAATGCAAAAGTGCAGATATATTTATACACAGAACTACACTAAAGTTCTTATTTCATAATAGAATAACAGCAACCTACCACAGGCAAGCCATGGCAATCCCATCCAAATCTTCTTTCCACACTGAATCCACTCTGATGAGCAAATCTGGTCACTATGTCCTTTATTGTCCCAGCAAGAATATGACCATAGTGTGGAAGGCCAGTGGCAAAAGGTGGACCATCATAAAAAGTGTACCTGTGAAATCCAACATTGATAATAAATAATCCACAATTAAATTCAAATCAGTAAATCAAGCACATATTCAATTATCAACAAAGTCAATACTGAAAATAAATATAATGATATAGTTATACAGGAATACTTTGGCATATTTTCTGCCTGCTATGAAAGGAAAATGAACATCAAAAGTAATAAAGTAAAAGGACAAAGGGCGCAAAAGGTGACTGAAAGTTTGTTTAAAGAGAACAAATCGTATTTTAGAAAAACATTTCGAAAAAAGAAAAAAGTTGGAAGGTGCATAAGGTTAAAAGACAGTGTGAAAATGCACCTCCAACAAAGCTGAAAGATTTGCCAACATTAATGTAGACTGCCAGAGGTAGAGTAGGTGGGTGTTCTAGAAAATAAGAACAATTTGGAACAAAGTTAGACTGGAGACTGAGAACCTTACAGATAGTGGAGTTGAATCATGATTGATGACACAATTTAATAAGGAGGATGAAGGTTTTCAATTAATGTACCTGGAGACAAATTCAGGATGGCAGATTAGACTGATGTACAGCCATGAATATGTCAAGGACAATACCGAGAGATGATTATTTAAAAAAATTGAGTTTATGGAGATCAAAAGGACGTCAAGTCAGTCATTCAAAACTAGATAGTGGTGAGAAAAATATAAAGTTTCACAGATATTGAGAATCAAGGAGAGGCAAATATAAATATTGCTGTGATAGTGGAGTGTAACATTTGTACTCTTTCATGGCTGCTATTCACAAGAAATTAAACTTCTCATCACCTGGAAGCATGGCTGTTTTAGTGAGTTCAAGCACAACACATTAGCAAATAGAAAATAAACTAATGAAACTGTATAGTAAAATAAATGTTACCTGAAAGTGTCACCCAATTTCACTCGGCAACTAAGATAATAATATACTTTTTGCAGGCATTAGCCTGCATTTTGGTGGGGTGGGGTGAGGGTTGAAAGGTTTGGGAGATATGGGGCAGATGAGCTACATTCCTAGAAAACAGTCCATATCAATATTTCCGCAACGCAAATTCGCATCATCTGGGTGAGTGTCACGAAAAAAATAAATGTGTTTATGTGTTTCACATATATTCTGACTGAATGCAGTTGTATTCCATGCCTCAGATTTTCTGATCATGAGTTGTATGGGGCAAATTTCCATTACCTAAACTTCCATAAAGCAGGGGTCACCTGTACCTTGTTTGTACAATGAAGAAAGACTGGAGAAAATCTCACCAAAATGTCAATAGCTCTCTTTTAATTACTGGGCAAAACCATGAGATATATTACCTTGGTTTGTTTTTAGATTGTTTCAGACATTCCTGAAAACAGTCCAACTCCTTCCAGATCTTCAGTATCTGCTCTTCCTCGGCAGGGAAGTTGATGGTTTCGGGCACGGGTTGAACCATTCTTTACATCTAATTTGTGAGAAAGAAATAATCTTTTGAATATAGGGAACAAAGTGATGTTATAAATTCAGCAAATTCATAAACTCAGTGGATCAAAAATTATGATCATGTCTTAGCTAGCAATAGATATCAGAAACATTGGACCCCATTTTGCCAAACTGTTAATACTAATATCACATTCAAGTAATTGAAAGATTTAAGTCAAACAAGTAACAAGAAATTATGACTTGAGAAACAATCCCTGCAAAGAGGTTCAAGTAGTTATAAGTAATTTGGAAATCAGGGGCATTATGGGCAGCACATTAGCCTTGCTAGTTGAGATGCTGCCAAACAGTGCTGGAGATCGATTTGATCCAAGCATTGGGGGCTGTCTGTGTGAAGTTTTCACATTTTCCCTGTGACCTTGTGGGCTTCCTCCGGGTGCTCCAGTTTCCTCCTACATCCCAAAGATATACAGGTTGGTAAACTAATTGACCTGTGTAAATCCCCTAATTCCCCTCCCCCTGCAAGTTGTGTCGGGACAGGTTGCAAAAGTGGGATAACATAGAACAGGTAATCAATACTCAGTGTGGACTTGGCGGGCCAAAGGGCCTTTTCCATGCTATATCTTTCAATCGATCAAAACCTCACTGTTGATTAAAGATCTAACAATCTCTGTGCATGGATTTGACATTTGCTCAAGCTGGTGGGTATCTGTACCAGTTGGGACCAGCAGTTGCAGTCATCAAGCAGGAGGACCATTCAACGTACTAAAAAATTCTCAGACAATAAAGCAGGACGTAAAAAGCACAATTTTAATATAAATATTTAAACATTTTAGAATAGAATAGAATAGTTTCTTTATTGTCATTGTAACATGAACCATGTACAACGAAATTTAAAAATGTCAGCCAGTCAGTGCACCATTCAAACATTTCTAAAAGCTAACGATACATACAAGGTAAAATATTTAAAAAAAAGATAAACAACTAAAATAAATATCATGAAAATAGCACGCATAAACACCCAGCCCTACATCCTTCTGTCGACTTCACAGTGTACCACAGTCCCTTAGTATGTATCGCCCCTGCGTTCCTTGGCGGCTACATTTAGTGCCTTTATAGCAGTGGGGTAAAAACTGTTTTTAAGTCTGTTTGTCCTTGTCCTTGTAGATCTGTACCGTCTGCCTGACGGCAACAGTTCAAACAGGGAATGTCCGGGGTGGGAAATGTCCTTTATAATACTCTGGGATTTTCAGAAGGCCTTTGATAAGGTGTATCTTGATATGAAAATTGGAAGGAGTACAAAACACAAGGAACAATGGGCTAAAACTATGAAAACATAATGGAAGAGGCTCTACCTGAAATACAAACATCAGTTCAGACCAATTATGATATCATATAGGGTTCTGAAAGAGGTGGCACTAAGGGATTGCGAATGAATTAGTAGTGATCTTTCAAGAATCGCTAGTCACGAGTGGTTCCAGATGATTGGAAAATTTCAAATATTGCTCCCTGTTCAAGAAGGGAACAAAGCTGAAGAGTGGAATCAATAGGCCGTTAGACTGACTTCAGTGGTTGGTAAGATTTTAATAACAGTCCATTATAGAGGGTGAGATTACTGAGTACTGAGAAGCACATGATAAAATTGGCCGAAGTGAGCATGGTTTTCTGAAAGGGAGATCTTGCCTGACAAACCTGTTGGAATTCTTTAAGTAAATACATGATACACCAAGTAGAGTCAGTGGATAGTTACAAAAAGCTGGACAGCAGCATCTCTGGAGAGAAGGAATGGGTGACTTTTCGGGACCAGACCCATCTGAAGAAGGGTCTCGACCTGAAATTTAAGTTGAAGAAGGTTCTTGACCCGAAACGTCACCCATTCCTTCTCTCCAGAGATGCTGCCTATCCCGCTGAGTTATTCCAGCTGTTTGTGTCTATCATTGGTTTAAACTAGAATCTGCAGTCTCTTCTTACATGCGCAGAGGCCGTGGATGTTGTATACCTGGATTTTCAGAAGGCCTTTGATAAGGTGCTGCAAGTAACGCTGCTGAAGATGATAGCCCAAGGTATCAGAGGGAATGTGACCTTGTGGGCTTCCTCCGGGTGCTCCAGTTTCCTCCCACATCCCAAAGATATACAGGTTGGTAAACTGCACCCAACCTGTCCAACGTAGACAAAAATGCTGGAGAAACTCAGCGGGTGCTGCAGCATCTATAGTAGGTTGGCTGGGTGACATAAGGCAGAGAGAGGCAATATGGAGCGAAGGAAATAAGCAACGTTTCGGGCCGAAACCCTTCTTCAGTGGTGTAGGGTGGGGGGGTGAAGAAAGGAAAAGGGAAGAGGAGGAGCCAGAGGGCTGAGCTGAGAAGGGGAGGAGACAGCAAGGGTTACTGGAAATTGGAGAATTCAATGTTTATGTCGCTAGGGTGCAGACTGCCCAAGCGGAATATGAGGTGCTGCTCCTCCAATTTCCGGTGGTGCTCACTCTGGCCATGGAGGAGGCCCAGGACAGAGAGGTCAGATTCGGAATGGGAGGGGGAGTTGAAGTGCTGAGCCACCGGGAGATCAGGTGGATCAGGGAGATCAATGCGGACCGAGCGGAGGTTTTTCGGCGAAACGATCGCCAAGCCTGCGCTTGGTCTCACCAATGTAGATCAGCTGACATCTAGAGCAGCGGATGCAATAGATGAGGTTGGAGGAGATGCAGGTGAACCTCTGTCGCACCTGGAACGACTGCTTGGATCCTTGAATGGAGTTGAGGTGGGAGGTAAAGCGACAAGTGGAGCATCTCTTGCGGTTGCAAGGGAAAGTACCTGGGGAGAGGGTGGTGCGGGAGGGAAGAATTGACCAGGGAGTTACGGAGGGAGCGGTCGTTGCGGAAAGCAGACAGGGGGGAAGATGGGAAGATGTGGCGAGTGGTAGGGTCACGTTGGAGGTGGCAAAAATGACGGAGGACTATTTGTTGTATGTGACGGCTAGTGGGGTGAAAGGTGAGGACTACGGGGACCCTGCCCTTGTTACGAATGGGGGGATGGGGAGAGAGAGCAATGTTACGGGGTATGGAAGAGACCCTGGTTAGAGCCTCATCTATAGTGGGGGAGGGGAACCCCCGTTCCCTGAAGAATGAGGGCATTTCCGATGCCCTGGTGTGAAACACATCATCCTGGGAGCAGATGTGGCGTAGACGGAGGAATTGGGCGTAGGGGGTTGAGTCCTTACAGGAAGCAGGGTGGGAAGAAGAATAGTCAAGATAGCCATGGGAGTTAGTGGGTTTATAGTGGATGTCAGTCAGAAGTCTATCACCTGCGATGGAGATAGTGAGGTCAAGAAATGGTAGGAAAGTGTCCGAAATGGTCCAAGTGTATTTGAGTGCCGGATGGAAGTTAGTGGTGAAGCGGATTAAGTCAGTCAGTTGTGTGTGGGTGCAGGAAGAGCCTGATCAAATACCGTAAATTACAAAAAAGGATGCCAAAAGGAAAAATAAATAGAAAGATGGCCATGGGGAAAACAAGGCAAAAGCATGGGTTGAAGATGTAAGTTGTGACGAGGATGGAACTGAAATAGAGCAAAAAAATTAGAGCTGGAATTCGAGAAGAAAATGAATAGGACATGCCAATTAAATTTGAGAAGTAAAACAATTTAACTAGATTGTAATCTAGAACAAGAACAAAGAACAAACAAAGAACAGAACAAACATACAGGATGAAGAACTCCAGATTAAATTAGGAGGTGAGAAATGTATCTGACAACACAAACTGTGGTCTAAATTAACTCCCTATCAAGTATGAATTGGGAATAGGAGTCACAGGAAAAATATCTGCAGGAGAATGGCAATTTGGCTCAGAGATCCCATCTATTCAGATTGGGAAAGTAATTTTGTAGTATTTTATGTGATATTGGCGATTTGCTTGACTTTTTAGTCGAAACAGATCATCTCCAGTTGTTTCATATAAAATTTACCAGTTGTGACATATGAAAACACAAACAAACATAATTTTTATTGTAAAGTTTCAGGCAGCTTTAAAGAGAACCGACAATTAATATTTGTTTTCCTTCAACATGAGACAAGGCAAATTTGGAATACTGACAGTAGGGCAAAGGAATGATGACATGCTTAAGGGCCTGTCCCACTTAAGCGATTTTTTAGCCGACTGCCCGCGATTGTGAAGTTCGCGGCACTTGGCTGAAAAACCAGGAACTGGAACGGCGATTGTCAGACACAGACACACGGCGAGGGCCAAGGAAAGCGGGAGAGCGCTGTCTGAAAAGTCAAAGTGATACAGACACACACCGTGATGAACAGGAAGGTTAAGACGGCTAGCACAGTGTACGGTAAGTCCTTTAAAAGAGGGGGGAGGGGAGACACGTTTAAGAAGCCAGACATCTTTTAAGAAGCCAGAGATACACAGCTGTGAAGTTTGGCAGGCATTTCACATTCGGTTATCCTTGGTTCTGAAAACTCGTGCTTACGTTTTTCCCCCCCAATCAGCCAATGAAAATGCGATTAACAATGAGTCAGCAAAGGCGATTAACTAAAACTACCTACAAGTACCTCGACTACCCATAACTACATGGCAACCCCACTACAACTGCACCTACGAATACAGGATTATCGATTTTCTCCATGGCGACCAATTTTTGGTCGCAGAAAAATTTCCAACATGTTGAAAAATTTCCGGCGACCATACTGAGGCCGCGACTAGTTCCCAGAATGCAGAACTCCTCGCGACCATGAAGAAGACTCACCAGAGACGACCAGTGAATATGTGACGACCATGTGATGATCATGAGGCGTGCGCAGAATCTCCCGCACTTGCTTAAAAAGTCACCCAAGTGGGACAGACCCTTTAGAGTAGACAACAGCAAGCAACACCCAAAGATGCTTTGCAGGTAAAACAAAGAATATTGATATTAAGATTAGAAGATGTAACAAAGGAATGGTCTAATTGATTTTAAGGAAATTGTGCTTTAAAAATGGCATGGCTTAGAAAGGAGATTTGATCAGTTGCTGCTAAAGATAAGCTCACTTCTCAGAGACCCACAAATAGTGGATTTTGTTTTCACTTCTACAGTTAGCTCTCAACCAAAGATGTAACCTTGATCACCTATTTCTTATTTTTATGCCATCTTGCTTCCATGACATCATTCGTCCCTTCAGTGAAGTCTTTCAAACATGAGGACAAATTTCATTGGTACACCGACCAACTCTGAATGAAGACAATACTTTTTCAATAGAGGCATCCAAATCCTAACCAACAAAACCAAAATCCTCAGAAATTCAAATCCTCAAATTTGAATTTAAACCCAGAGAAAGAAATATCAAAACACAACAAGCAAATTTAGAAGCCTGAAAAGAGTTAGATAATAATCAGACAACAACAAATGTTGATGTCAATATGCAAAATAAAATGAATTATCCAGGAAAACAGCCAAAAAGAACAAATAGGGTAAAGAATTTGACTTAAACCCATAAGAAGTCATACCATAGGAATCAGAAGCACTGAGTACATGCAAGTGTAACATGAATAAAAATCAGTGCCGTGTTGGCGTATGGTATTGAGCAAAGTAGGACAGAGTGGTATACACAAATTCACATCATTTGACTACAACCAGCAATCAACGTTTGTGTACAACACCCTTCTCCTCCCCCACTACAGAGGAACCATTATGGAATTTGTGTGGGAAACACTAAAAAAAGGCGAACTGAACAGCGGAGAGAGCCGTATGTTGTCTTGGAAGGTGTCAACTAGGCATGGGTATCAGGGACCATTAGTACTTTTATCACTGAAAAACAAAACATATATTTCAGGATTCTTAGCTAGTGTATTCCAAAAATAATCTGACAGTACTGCTCGTTCATCATTGCTGAATGCCTTATTTTCTTTTAATGTTTATCTGGTCTCCATTTGAAAACATAGAATACTATTTAACTGAAGTCAATCAATCAATTGCTGGAGTAACTTGTCGGGTCAGGCGGCATCTCCAGAGAACATGGATAGGCAACGTTTCAGGTTGGGATCATTCTTCAGACTGATTGTAGTGTGGGAGGGGGGGGGGGAAGAAGAGTGCTTGAAAAGATGGGCTGGGGCAAAGTCTGGTAAGTGATAGGTGGTTATCGGTGAGAGTTTTTTGTTTTTAATTTGCAGATGGTTGTACAAGAGCCAGTGATGAAAAGGATAAAAGGGACATGAAATTGGTGGAAGGGGAGTGGGGGAGGGAAAGAAGAGGTGGGGGGAGAGGAGAGGGGGGGAAAGGAGGGGGGGAGAGGGGAAGGGGGGGGAGAAGGAAAGGGGGGAAGGAGGAAGGAGGAAGGGTGGGGGGGGGGGGGGAAAGAGGAGGGGTGGTGTTTTGATATTACCTAAAATTGGAGAATTAAATGTTCATACCATTGAGTTGGAAGCTACCCAAACTGAATGTGAGATGCTATTTCACCAGTTTTGCAATGTGCCCTCACTCTGGCAATGGAGAGAGGCCCAGGACTGATAGATCAATATAGGAACAGGAAAGGGAGTTAACATGGCGATCAACAAAGAGATTCAAGAGAGTTTATTGTCATGTGTCCCACATAGGACAATGAAATTCTTGCTTTGCTTCAGCACACCAGAATATAGTAGGCATGAATACAGAACAGATCAGTGTGTCCATATACCATTGTATAAATATATACACACATGAATAAATAAAACAGATAAAGTGCACATAAACAGATAATGGACTATTAATGTTCATTGTTTTCTTTGAGGAGTTCCTGCAGGCCTTGGTGGACCAAGTGCAAGTATTCTGTGAAACGATCACCTAGTCTACACTTGATCTTGCCTATTTAAGGACCATATTAGGAGCTCCATATACAGATGAAGTTAGAGGAGGTGCATGCAAACCTATGTCTCACCTGGATGGACTGCTGGATATATATGATGGAAGAGCCATAGAGAGAGGAGTTATATCACCAGTGGTTTCAGGTGACTTGGATGGGAAGGGATGAGTGAGGTAAGGAGATGCAGAGGAAGCAGTCTCTGCAGAAAGAGGAAACAGATAGGGATGGTGAGATGTACTAGTGGTGGGATCATGTTTGGATGGTGGAAATGTGGGAGAATGATGTATTGAATGTGGAGGCTGATGGGGGAAAATGAAGATCAATATAACTTTACCTTGTTCCATCTGAGAAGAGAGGGAACAAGAGCTGAACTGCGGGGCACAGAGGTGATGTGGGTGAGGGGTCCATCTATGACAGCAGGGCTAAGATCACACTTACTAAAGAAATAGCACATGTCCATGACACAGCAATTGAGAGTAGTGGATCGCTTCTTTGCAAGAGATATGGTGGGAGGAAATATAGTCCAAATTTCTATGGGAGACAAGGTGAGTTTATAATTGACATCAGTCGATAGCCTGTCCACTGTGATGGGATGAAGAGATTGTATTGTATTGTATTGTATTGTATTCAAATTTATTGTCATTGTCTCAATTAGAGACAACAAAATGAATTTTCCTTACAGGCAGTATCATAAAAATAAATAAAAAAACATATTAAAAATAAAATTGAATTAAAAAAAGAAAGCACAAACACAGAAAGTCCACGACACAACATAACACAGTGGCACCAAGGTGAGGAAGGCACCATAGTCCAGCCAGCCTCCCCTCCGATCTTCCCAGATGTTCATCCGTGGTCTGGGCCTTCCGAGCATCCGCAGTCGCCGCACCGGTCGGCCCGATGTTCAGGCCCTCACGCCGGGCTGGTGGAACGCCGACGCCGATCCCCGACAGTGAACATCCTCCTCCTCAGCGGCCCGGACCTCCTGATCAGCCACCTCCCGCAGCCGGAGTCCGCAGCTCCCGAGTCCGCAGGCCGAGCGGAGTCGCAGGACCCCGCCTTGTTGATCAGCGCCGCCCGCGTTGGGAGCTCCGCAAACCGCAGCTCCATGATGTCGGTGCAGCAGGTCCAGCACTCCGGGCTCCAGACGGCGATCCCCGGTAAGGCATCGCCAGCCCCGCGATGTTACAGCGCTGTCCCGCCGCTGCTGGAGCTCTGGTCGATCCCGGCAGGAAAGGCCGCGCCAATCCAGTAGGTAGGCCGCTGGGGGGGTGAGGACGCAACTCGAATAATAGTCGCGTCCTCTCCAGGAAGCGACCGAAGGACGGTATCCCCCTTACCGTGCCATCTTCCCCCACATAAAGACATTTAAAAAAACATAAAAAACACACTTTAACATAACTAAAAAAACAAAAACAAAAAAAGATACCGGGCTGAAGGTGGAGGCTGCTGGCACCAGCGCCACCGGAAGTACAACACGATCAAGAAAGGGGAGAGATGTCAGAGATAATCCAAGTGAATTTGAGGGCAGGGTGGATGTTAGTGCGAAAGTTAATGAAATCAAGAGGTTCTGCACAGGTGCAGGAGGCAGCCTCAATGTAATTATTGATATAGCAGAGAAAGAGTTGGGGGATGGTGCCAGTGTACGTTTGGAACAAGGACCATTTCTACATCTGGTCATTTCTATAACCATTACGCAAATATTCATTAAATTGTGGTGAAATGTGAATCAATAAAATTCATGCCCATAGGACTTTCTATTAACACATCAGAGCTATTTATAAAGATTTCCTCATTATAGCTAAGTGGTAATATTCTAACTTGGGTGATCAAAGCAAACTCTAGTTTAGCATTAAGCATAGTCAGAATTACCAGAAAATGCTAAACTGATGTGGATGAATCAGTGGACACTGTTGGGGTGGGAGATTGCAACCTTCATCTGGTCCGCCCTGTTTCGACGAATGCAATCAACCTGGTGTGCACAATCATATAAGATCAAATAGAACAAGTTGTCCTACAACTTTAGGCTGTGCACGCCACAATCAAGAAGCAGTGGACACTGTCATTAAAGCAGGCACAAAAACTACCATCCTAATTTTGAGAACAAACAATTCTCCTAAAGTAGATTGCACTTGTTAGTGCTCATCTACAAACAGTTTTCAAAGAATCTATTATCAAAGTAATCAATTATGAATGAATAATGGTCTTGGTAAATTACAGATGTTGTTTAAGTGCATTGGTAACATCAATATATAGTGTTTAGATAAAATCCCATCGATTTAACAATATTTTAAAATAAACACTTATGGTCAGGGACACAACGTAAAATCAGACAGGTAAACAGCACAATCTTCAATCAAGTGGTTTGTGAAAAGAGAAACAAAATGCTGTTGCTCAAAATGATACGTCACAATTTCACATGTTCTTTCCGAAATCATTCACACTTAAAATGACAAGCTACGAAAATATGCAAAACTAATGCAGTGCTATTAGTTGATGACCGCTAAACAATGACCGCTAAAACATATAATTATAGGTGAAAATACATTTTATTTCATAATGTGTTTTGATTTAGCATGGGCAATTACAAAAAGTTGATAATTCATAAATTATCTTCAATAGTCTTTCTGCCTTTTCCTGTTCTAAAACAAGTTCATCGCACGATCACCGCAGGCTGATGCAATATTTAGCAAATGGTCGCAAGATCTACTTTATAATAGATTTTTTTAAACTAGAAAATAAATCATATATTTGAAATACGATGTAAATGTTTCAGCAAATGAAAGTTTAGAGTTTTGACGAGGGATCTACGCTCTAAACAAAATAAAAATATTTTCAGGCAACTTGCAACACAAGTCCCAATGAATCGGAATGACACGCGAATCGAGAGTAAAGCGAAAGTGGGCACTTGCTTCTTGCATGGTATCTACAGAAGAGAGCCCCTAGATCGGCAATTCCGTGGGGTGCCCGTGGGGTGCCAAGCTAATGCAGAGGTCTGGGCATTTGACCGATGGTTACACATAGGGAGGGAAGGGGTGAGGAAAGGAAGGGCCTGGCTGCAAGGAGCCGGCCGGCTGTCATGCTTGTCTCCCTCAATCGGCTCCAAACATCCAACAGCGATGCCTTTCTCGGTCAGATTCAGTGCCCCGCCACACGGGAGAGTGTTCTCCGCGACTAAAGGCTGTAAAGATCGAGGGTGAAAGACACAAGCATTGCCCGCAGCCGCATAGCCGCCACACTCACCGGCTTCTCGCATCCACAGCAGCGCCGAGCAAAGATCTTATAGCAGAGCGCCGAGCCCCTCACCCACCCACCCCGACCGAACAGCAACGCCGCCGCCCATTGGCTCCCCGTAACTAAGGGCGGCACCTCCCAATGTACTCGCCTCCCGTTGGTAAAGGCGGTCGACAGATGGGGGTCATCGCCACGCAAGCCGGGCAACAGGCCCTTCGGCCCGAAGACTGACACGAAATGCTGGAGTAACTCAACTGGTCAGGTACAGGTAGCGCCGATGACAGACCTGAAATGCCGGAGAAACTCAGCGGCTCAGGTAGTACTGAAGATAATGTACACACAAAGTATCTCAACTGTGAAATGCTGGTGGACAAAAATGCTGGAGAAACTCAGCGGGTGAGGCAGCATCAATGGAGCGAAGGAAATAGGCAACGTTTCGGGTCGAGGCCCTTCTTCGGGCTGGAGTAACTCAACTGGTCAGGTAGCGCCGAGGACAGACATGAAGTGTTGGAGTAACTCAGCGGGTCAGGTAGTAGGAATGTTACACAATTTTGAGATTTTAAAAAATCAAGCCTGTAATTTATCCCATCAGATAAAGCATAAAAATATCTCTAATCTGATACATAATTCACTTTCATATCTTCAGCATTAAAAAAGTTATGGTCATTTTCATACTCTAAAATTAGCATCTTGTTCCCTATTGCTTTTCCATTGACAACACAAAAGCTGTGATCGAGGACAATCAATTGACATAAAAGCCCATAACCTTCTTAAAAATTAAGAGAACTGAATGAAATTTTCAGTTATTATAGATTGAAGCATTCTGAAACAAATATGAAACATCTTACTTGGATGACCTGAAATTAAAGCATATAATTAGTTAGTTACCTAATTGTAGCTAATTACAAAATTGACTGTTGTGACGGAAATAGTAATAAACACCCAGACTGCCTTGAAAATTCAAAAATGTAATATTCTCAAGATCAGAACTTTAATATTATTGTATTATATGCTGTAAGTCCATAACAGACAGGTAAAGAAATTACAATTTCTAGCAAAAGACCAAGTCTTTATGGAGAAGATCAGTTGCTAGCTGGTACATTGGCATATCATAATCAGTAGCATCATCATATTCCTCAGATTGTAACCAATAAGCAACTCTGTACACCTTGTTTTTCCTCAACTTTTCAATGTTGGCATTGTAAACTACAGGTTTTTGCTCTTCAAACCACACATGACATGCCTTTCTGCCCACTACTTTCCCATTAAGAATGTCCTGTTGATCATCACATTTGGAGTAGTCCAAATTCGGATAATCTCTGCGATTGCTGTCTAAATCAGTCTCTTTTGCAGGGCATTTGGATTGACAATTTTGCATTTCTTCTTCGAAGACATCTGTTTAAAATGTCAAGAAAAAAACCACTGAACAGCATTAACCGAAACGAGTTATTATTTGCATTTAGAAAAAAAGATAGAAATTATGAAGTTAAACGCTATAACAAATAGTAAATACCCAACAAAAAAATCATATTCATCAGTTTCATCAAATCAATTAAATTCATCTAATTTCAATTACTAGATCTAAACATCTATCCATTTCTTAAGAAAAGGCAAACAAATTTAAATAGCCTAAATATCCAAATAACAAATAACAAACTGATCCCATTCACACAAGAATTCACAATATAACATGATTTTTAAAACTCACTTTGTCATGAATTTATATGTCAAATGGAAGGAATTTAATGTTTAATTCCCATAAATTAATCCAGAAACATCCACTCTCAAGATGATCAAAATCATAATTTTTTTGCACAATACATCTGACTAAAACTGTGGATATTTAGTATGAAAATATTGATCATGGATAGACAATAACACAAAATATAGATGAATTAGATGTTCTTATGACATGATTGTGCAAAAAAATAATGAATGTGGTTATCTTGAGAGTGGATGTTTCTGGAATGTGATCGATTGGAATGTTGCTGTTGCCATATATTTTAAGCCCATATCGGCAGGCAAGACATGGCCGATTCGTATGGGGGCCTAAATAACATTTTTTGCATCATAAGATTAAAATGAAGCCACACCAAAAAGCAAGATAATATGTTAGATAAATGACACACCTTTTGTTTTGTCCTGCACTTGCGATTCGTGATGTTGAAGGCATTTTTAGTCGTGTTTAACTTCAATTCAGCGATGCAATCGTCCAGCAATTTTTTTTAAAACGGGAAAGGAAGCCGAACGATTTTTCTTCATCAGCTAGCAGCCCGAGGAAATCCCTCTGCGACAATCAATACAAACCTGCATTTTAATCCCGCATCCCCCCCCAAAGCCTCCAGAATCGCACGCACAGGCGGCAGGCAGATCTGGAGCGCCATTGATGGTAAGTTTTGTAACAACGCTTCAGGTAGCACCGAGGACAGACACAAAATGTTGGAGTAACTCAGCGAGTCAGGCAGCATCTCTGGAGACAAGGAATGGGTGACATTACGGGTCATGGCCTTTTTCAGACTGATAGTCAGGGGAGAGGGAGACGAGAGATATAAGGATAAGGTGTGAAAATGAAAGATCAAAGTAGACGTTAATCTAGGAAATGTAGAATGGTTCATTGTTGGCTGTGGGGAAGGTGACAACGAGACTTGCAAATTAAAATTAATCAGGAGGACAGTGAAACTAGTCAGAGAACTAGGGTGGGGGAGGGATGGAGAGAGAGGGAAAACTAGGGTTACTTGAAGTTAGTGAAATCAATCCCGTATTCATGCTGTCGCTGAATCACCCACTTTTACTAATCCCATCTATCAGCATTTGGTGCGTAATCTGCTTTGTTTCGATGATTCAAATAGTCTTTGTCTCGATGATTCTAATATTCTTCGGGATACTTTAAAATATTGTGAGAGTGGAAATATAATTTAAATGTTGTGATACACCAGTTATTCTGAAGAAAGGTCCGACCCGAAACATCACATACCAATTTTCTCCAGAGGTGCTGCCTGACCTGCTAAATTACTCCAGCATTTTGTGACTATCTTTGGTTTAAACCAGCACCTGAAGTTCCTGGATATTACACCAGTTATTGGCCCTGGTGTGTATCAATGTATGTCAAAGGACTGGAGAAGGGGGTAAAATGTAAGACATCCAAGTCTGCAAATGGTGCGAAAATAGATGGAAGGGCATGTTCTGATGAGGATATTGTGACACTACAACAGGATACAGATGGACACAAGGAACTGCAGATGCTCATTCACAAAAAAGGACATGACGGGTCAGCCGCAGAGTGACTCCAGCACTTTGTGTCTTTTACTAAATACAGATAGTTCTGCTTCAACACGAATTGGATGTAATGTTGTTTTGAATTTGGGAACACTTTTTGAATTACACCGACAGAGTCTGATAGAAACACAATTTCTATTAGAAACTCAGCGGGTGAGGTCGCATCTATGGAGCGAAGGAAATAGGCAACGTTTCAGGTTGAAACCCTTCTTCAGTCCTGTCTTTCAGTCTTTCTTTCAGTCTCATGAAGGGATTCGACCCGAAACGTTGCCTATTTCCTTCGCTCCATAGATGCTGCCTCACCCGCTGAGTTTCTCCAGCATTTTTGTCTACCTGCTTCCATTGATACTTTTCTAAGATACTCTATTAAACAATATAATATTACAAGGATGTTGCCAGGACTGAGCTATAGGGAGAGGTTGCGCAGGCTGGGACTCTATTTCCTGTAGTACACGAGGATGAGGGGTGATCTTATCGAGTTGTATAAAATCATGAGAGGAATAGATTGGGGGAGGCACTCTTGCCCAGTGGGGGAATCGGGAACCAGTGGGCATAGGTTTAAGGTGAAGGGGGAAAGATGTTATAGGAATCTGATTGGCTGATTGACCCCCACGTCCATCACATCACTGACCGGGGGAGACGGGAGGGTGGGGGGGATTTTTAATTTTCCTTCGCCGCTTTTGGACTCCCAAAGATCATAGAGCGGATTATTTTTGTAAGCATCTGAAGAAGGGGTCTCGACCCGAAACGTCACCTATTCCTTCGCTCCATAGATGCGACCTCACCCGCTGAGTTTCTCCAGCATTTTTATCTACCATAGGAATCTGAGGGGTAACTTTTTCACGCAAGGGGTGGTGGGTGTGTGGAACAAGCTGCCGGAGGAGGTAGTTGAGGAAGGGACTATCACAATGGTTAACAAGCAATTAAATAGGTACATGGATAGAACAGGCTTAGAGGGATATGGGCCAAATAACCGAACGGACGCGACGCCGAAAAGTCACGATACCGAACGGAAACAACGCTGAATAGCCAAATAACAGTAAGGAAACAATGCCGTAAAGCCAAATAACCGTACGGAAACTACGCCGTAAAGCCAAATAACCGTACGGAAACGACGCCGTAAAGCCAAATAACCGAAAAGCCGAACATGACCCCGAAAAGCCAAGTAACTGTATAATTATGTATAATTTAAGTTTTCGTGTGTTAAGTTTTCGTGTGCCTGCGATGCTGTTGCAAGAAGTTTTTCATTGTTCCTGCACCTCAACACACTTGTGCATCCGAAAATAAACTAGACTTGAGAACTGGAGACTATAGACTTTAAGTGGTTGTAAAAAGAAACAGGGATGTCGCAAAAAGAAAACTTAATGGGTAACGAGGATCTGAATCCACAGCCTGACAAGGTAGAAGGAGCTTTAATCGTGTTTTTTTATATGCGATTTGGTAAGCATCTGAACTGAAACAGGTTACGGGAGATACATAAACAATGGCAGTAAATCCACTGCTCTTACAGAAAGCATATGGACAGCAGACACTGCACCTACCTCTCCCATCCCACCATCAGTCCAAACCAGTTACATAATTCCATACAACGCCTTCACGGGGTCTTTATTCCACAGAGATACAAAGAGTACTTGTGAATAGTCACAAAATGCTGCAGTAACTCAGCGGGACAGGCAACAACTCTGGAGAGAAGGAATGGGTGACGTTTCGGGTCGAGACCCTTCTTCAGACTGAACTAAACTCTCGTCAGTGAGAGTACTAGTGATTGTCTGAAGAAGGGACTCTAGAGGAACGCATAGGGCTAGGCGGCATCTGTGGAGGGAATGGATTAGGTGTTGTTTTGGGCCAGGGTTCTTCTTCAATAGGAAGGAACTGCAGATGTAGTTGTCTTTGCAAAACGCCAAATGATTCTGGGGAAAAAAAGAGAGAGAGGAGAGAGTGAGTGAGAAAGAACGAGTGAGAGAGAGAGAGAGATAGCGAGATTCCAGCCTCTTAACCCTAAGTACCGTGGTAGATCAACGCTTACAAAACTAATCCGCTCTATGATCTTTGGCTGCCATGAAGGAAATTTTAAAATCCCCCCCACCCTCCCATCTCCCCGGCCAGTGATCAGATGGACGCAGGGGTCTGGACCAATCTCTGACAAGGTCTCGGACAAATCCCATCCCCGGAGACGTCATGTCCGTTATTTGGCTTTTCGGCGTCGCGTCCGTTCGGTTATTTGGCTTTTCAGTGTTGTTTCTGTTCGGTATCTTGGCTTCCACTTCTTCGCTTCGGCTTCTCGGCCTTCGACACCCCGTCCGCACACGGTTTCTTTCCACACTATATGACGCTATGACTCTAACATACAGTTCCTCAGTATAGTAACAAAAATAAATGTAGCAATTAAAAAGATATTTATATTTTTACAATCCTGTGGAAGAAATAACTATTATTGCGCATCTGAAACTCTCTAGCCCATAACTCCCTTTTCCCCATTGACACTATTTTATAACACACATAACAACATGAGTTTTTTAGGAAGGCACCTAACAAGTTATAGTTGAGATTGAGTGATTGGGCAGAAACTTAATGAATGGAATTTAACATCGGAAAGTTTGAGGTTATGTGCTTTGGTAACAATATTTAAAAGGCAGATTGTTATCTAAATGGAGAGGCATTGCAAATCAGACGGCATGGAAACAGGCCCTTTGGCCCAATACACCATGCTGACCAGATATCCCATCTAGGTTAATCTCATTTGCCTGTGTTTGGTCCCTGTCCTTCTAAATCTTTCATGTCAACGTACCTGTCGTTTAAATGTTGTTATTGTATCTGCCTCAACTATTTCCTCTGGCAGATTGTTCCGATACCCACCATCCTCTTTGTGAAAATGTTACTCCTCGGGTTCCTATTAAATCTTTTTCCTCTCACCTTAAACCCATGTCCTCTAGTTATTGATTCCTCTACCCTGGAGAAACATTATAACCATTCATCTTATTCATAGCGTGCAAACCTCCTTGTAAATCGTCTCTGCACTCTTTTAAAACTTAATGAAATCTTTCCAATAGCAGGGTGACTAAAACTGAATAAAATACTCCATGTGTGGCCTCCCCTGGGTTTTGTACAACTGTAATGTCCCAACTTCTATACTCAATTACTGTATACCTCATCTACTGCATCCGCTGCTCTAGATGTCAGCTGATTTACATCGGGGAGACTAAGCGGAGGTTGGGCGATCGTTTCGCCGAACACTTACGTCCGGGTGGCATGAACGTTGAATTCTCCCAGTTTTGTTAGCCCTTGCTGTCTCCTCCCCCTCCTTAACCGTCGAGCTGTCTCCTCCCATCCCCCCGCCCTCGGGCTCCTCCTCCTCCCTTTTTCCTTCCTTCTCCCCCCCCACCCCCCATCAGTCTGAAGAAGGGTTTCGGCCCGAAACGTCGCCTATTTCCTTCGCTCCATAGATGCTGCTGCACCCGCTGAGTTTCTCCAGCATTTTTGTGTACCTTCTATACTCAATTCCCTTATTAATGAAGGTCAACGTGCCAAAAGCCTTCTACAGCATCCATCTACCTGTGATACCACTTTCAATTATTATCTAAATGGTGGCCGACTAGGAAAAGGGGAGATGCAGCGAGACCTGGGTGTCATGGTACACCAGTCATTGAAAGTGGGCATACAGTTGCAGCAGGCAGTGAAGAAAGCGAATGGTATGTTAGCTTTCATAGCAAAAGGATTTGAGTATAGGAGCAGGGAGGTTCTACTGCAGTTGTACAGGGTCTTGGTGAGACCACACCTGGAGTGTTGCGTACAGTTTTGGTCTCCAAATCTGAGGAAGGACATTATTGCCATAGAGGGAGTGCAGAGAAGGTTCACCAGACTGATTCCTGGGATGTCAGGACTGTCTTATGAAGAAAGACTGGATAGACTTGGTTTATACTCTCTAGCATTTAGGAGATTGAGAGGGGATCTTATAGAAACTTATAAAATTCTTAAGGGGTTGGACAGGCTAGATGCAGGAAGATTGCTCCCGATGTTGGGGAAGTCCAGGACAAGGGGTCACAGCTTAAGGATAAGGGGGAAATCCTTTAAAACCGAGATGAGAAGAACTTTTTTCACACAGAGAGTGGTGAATCTCTGGAACTCTCTGCCACAGAGGGTAGTCGAGGCCAGTTCATTGGCTATATTTAAGAGGGAGTTAGATGTGGCCCTTGTGGCTAAGGGGATCAGAGGGTATGGAGAGAAGGCAGGTACGGGATACTGAGTTGGATGATCAGCCATGATCATATTGAATGGCGGTGCAGGCTCGAAGGGCCGAATGGCCTACTCCTGCACCTAATTTCTATGTACTTGTATTCCCCAATCCCTCTGCATTACAACACTCCCCAAGGCACTACAGTTCACACTAAAGATCCTGCTCTGGCCTGACTTCCCAAAATGTAACCCTTCATAGTTATCTGAATTAAATTCCATTAAACATTCCTAGGCCCACTTGTCCAGTTGATCAAGATCCTGCTATAGTTCTTAATAACCATCTTCACTGTCTACGATACCATCCATTTTAGTGTCATCTGCAAACTTACTAATCATGCTTTGTACACTCTCATCCACATTGTTGATACAGATAACAAACAGCAATGGGCCCTACTCCAATATCTGAGGCACATCGCTCGTCAAAAGCAACCAGTCCGATAAACAAGCTTCCACCATCACACTGTGCTTCCAACCATCAAGCCAATTATGTATCCAATTAGCTAGTTCACCCTGGATTCCATGCAATCTATCCATCCAGACCAGCCGAACCTTATCAAAGGCCTTGCTAACGTTCATAAAGACAAGGTATGCAGCCCTGGCCTCATCAACCTTGTTGGTTATTTCTTCAAAAAACTCAAGCAAATTCATAAGAGAAAATCTCCCACGCACAAAGCAATGCTGAGTGTCCCTAATGAGCCTTTTAAATCCATGCATATTTTATCCTTCAGTATGCTCTCCTGTATCTTTCCTACCACTGATATGATCTATAATACTGGTCCATAGATCCCAGGTTTTTCTTTTCATCTTAAGTCAAGGCACAGCATTAGCCATCCTCCAGTCTTCTGGCACCTCACCTGTGTCTAACAACGATTCTTATCCCTCAGCCAGGACTCCTGAAATTTCCTCTTTAGCTTCCCACATTGTCCTTCAATATATTTGATCGGGAGATTTATCTATCTTCATACATCTTACAATGTCTGGCACTTCGTCAACTGTAATTGGGACGGTCCTCGTCATCACCTTAACTTTCCCAAGTTCCGCAGTCTTCATGTCTTTCTCTACAGTAAAAATAGAAGAGAAATATTCAATGAGGACATTTCCCATCTCCCATGGCTCCACACATAGATGACCACTTTGGTTTCTGAGGGGTCTTGTTCTCTTTATAGTTACCCTTTCTCCCATAATATACTTATCTCTTTATATTTTCCATAATCATGCCAGAACTATCTCATGCCCCTCTGTTTTCCCTCCTGATTTACTTCTTAAGTATGCTCCTCAATTCCTTACACAACTCCAGGGATACACTTGATCTCAGCCACCTACACCTAACCCATATCTCCTTTTTTCTGACCAGAGCCCCAGTTTCTCTCATCATCCAGAGTTCCTTATTCCTATCTGTCCTGCTCTTCACTCTAATAGGAACACGCATACCTTGAACTCTATGACCCTTTTAGAAGCACCCCAATTACCAGACATCACTTTGCCTGCAACCAACCTACTATGAACTATAAACCAAATAAACTAAACAATACTGGATAGCACGCAAAACAAAGTTCTTCACTGTGTCTTGGTACACATGATAACTATAAAGCAATACCAGCACCAATATCGATAAGTATAGTCTGAGGGAGATTGGTAAAGTGAATGTTAAGCAGATGTTTCCCCGAAGTGGAGTAACTCGATCCACTGATTATGGTTTCAGAATCAGGATTCATCCATTTATGACAAAAATAAGATGCAATTTCTTCTATCAGAGGATTGTAAATCTTCAGAATTTTCTTTCTCAGAAAGCTGTAGAACCAAAGCCTTTAAATATATACAAGAAAATAAAGGCTTATGGGAAGAGAGCAAGAAAGGGATATTGAAGTTAAAATAGGGTCAGCCATGCTATTATTGATTGGCAGATAGACCTGAAGCTCCAGTCGTTCTGCTCCTTTTGTTTCTTAGATTCGTAAGAGCATGTATGCATTCCAAATTGTTTTCTTAATTGCAGTAATGTTAATATAGCATATTCAGGCATGGCAATATCTTCAAAAGCCGTTCACGGGAGTGTGACAAGACATAGATTGATAACACAACAGAGTAGGAAATGTTAGGAAAGGTGGTCAAAAGTTTGATCAAAACAGCTGGTTTTAAGAAGTTTCTTAAAAGGAATGGTACAGATGATTAGAGAGGAATTTTGAAGCTTTGCTCAAGGTGGCTGGTGATATGACTAGAATTGGTGAAACAAAGCAACAAAAAGATAGATTTGTTAAAAACTCAGATTGTTTTGCAGAATTGTAAGGCTGCTTGTGTTTATGGAGATAACTGAACTGAGAAGAAAAAGACAATAAACAGAGAATAAGAGAGGGTGGGTTTCTTAAATGTGTATATTTTAATGTTAGGAGCATTGTAAGAAAGGTGGATGAACTTAGAGCCTGGATTGACACCTGGAAGTATGATGTTGTGGCGATCAGTGAAACATGGTTGCAGGAGGGCTGTGATTGGAAACTAAATATTCCAGGATTTCATTGCTTCAGGTGTGATAGAATTAAAGGGGAAAGAGGTGGAGGTGTTGCATTGCTTATCAGGGAAGATATTACAGCAGTGCTTTGGCAGGATAGATTAGAGGGCTCGTCTAGGGAGGCTATTTGGGTGGAACTGAGAAATGGGAAAGGGGTAGCAACAGTTATAGGGGTGTATTATAGACCGCCAAAGGGGGAGCGAGAATTGGAAGACCAAATATGTAAGGAGATCGCAGATATTAGTAGTGATTGTGGGAGATTTCAATTTTCCACACATAGACTGGGAAACACATTCTGTAAATGGGCTCGATGGTTTGGAGTTTGTAAACTGTGTGCAGGATAGTTTTTTGCAGCAATACATAGAGGTACCTACTAGAGAAGGGGCGGTGCTGGACCTCCTGTTAGGAAATGAGACGGGTCAGGTGGCAGAGGTATGCGTTGGGGAACAGTTCGGGTCCAGTGATCACAATACCATTAGTTTCAATCTAATTATGGAGAGGGTCAGAACTGGACCTAGGGTTGAGATTTTTGATTGGAGAAAGGCTAACTTTGAGGAGATGCGAAAGGATTTAAAAGGAGTAAATTGGGACATTTTGTTTTATGGGAAAGATGTGGAAGAGAAATGGAGGACATTTAAAGGTGAAATTTTAAGAGTACAGAATCTTTATGTCCCTGTTCGGTTGAAAGGAAATAGTAAAAATTGGAAAGAGCCATGGTTTTCAAGAGAAATTGGACACTTGGTTCGGAAAAAGAGAGAGATCTACAATAATTGTAGGCAGCATGGAGTAAATGAGGTGCTTGAGGAGTATAAAGAATGTAAAAAGAATCTTAAGAAAGAAATTAGAAAAGCTAAAAGAAGATATGAGGTTGCTTTGGCAAATAAGGTGAAAGTAAATCCAAAGGGTTTCTACAGCTATATTAATAGCAAAAGGATAACGAGGGATAAAATTGGTCCATTAGAGAGTCAGAGTGGACAGCTATCTGCAGAGCCAAAAGAGATGGGGGAGATATTGAACAATTTCTTTTCTTCGGTATTCACCAAGGAGAAGGATATTGAATTATGTGAGGTAAAGGAAACAAGTAGAGTAGCTATGGAAACTATGAGATTCAAAGAAGAGGAAGTACTGACACTTCTGAGAAATATAAAAGTGGATAAGTCTCCAGGTCCGGACAGGATATTCCGTAGGACATTGAGGGAAATTAGTGTAGAAATAGCAGGGGCTATGACAGAAATATTTCAAATGTCATTAGAAACGGGAATAGTGCCAGAGGATCGGTGTACCGCGCATGTTGTTCCATTGTTTAAAAAAGGTTCTAAGAGTAAACCTAGCAATTATAGACCTGTTAGTTTGACGTCAGTGGTGGGGAAATTAATGGAAAGGATACTTAGAGATAATATATATAAACATCTGGTTAAACAGGGTCTGATTAGGAACAGTCAACATGGATTTGTGCCTGGAAGGTCATGTTTGACTAATCTTCTTGAATGTTTTGAAGAGGTTACTCGGGAAATTGATGAGGGTAAAGCAGTGGATGTTGTATATATGGACTTCAGTAAGGCCTTTGACAAGGTTCCTCATGGAAGGTTGGTTAAGAAGGTTCAATTGTTGGGTATTAATGGTGGAGTAGCAAGATGGATTCAACAGTGGCTGAATGGGAGATGCCAGAGAGTAATGGTGGATGGCTGTTTGTCAGGTTGGAGGCCAGTGACTAGTGGGGTGCCACAGGGATCTGTGTTGGGTCCACTGTTGTTTGTCATGTACATCATTGATCTGGATGATGGTGTGGTAAATTGGATTAGTAAGTATGCAGATGATACTAAGATAGGTGGTGTTGTGGATAATGAAGTCGATTTTCAAAGTCTACAGAGAGATTTATGCCAGTTGGAAGAGTGGGCTGAAAGATGGCAGATGGAGTTTAATGCTGATAAGTGTGAGGTGCTACATCTTGGCAGGACAAATCAAAATAGGACGTACATGGTAAATGGTAGGGAATTGAAGAATGCAGTTGAACAGAGGGATCTGGGAATAACTGTGCACAGTTCCCTGAAGGTGGAATCTCATGTAGATAGGGTGGTAAAGAAAGCTTTTGGTGTGCTGGCCTTTATAAATCAGAGCATTGAGTATAGAAGTTGGGATGTAATGTTAAAATTGTACAAGGCATTGGTGAGGCCAATTCTGGAGTATGGTGTACAATTTTGGTCGCCTAATTATAGGAAGGATGTCAACAAAATAGAGAGAGTACAGAGGAGATTTACTAGAATGTTGCCTGGGTTTCAGCAACTAAGTTACAGAGAAAGGTTGAACAAGTTAGGTCTTTATTCTTTGGAGCGCAGAAGGTTAAGGGGGGACTTGATAGAGGTCTTTAAAATGTGAGAGGGATAGACAGAGTTGACGTGGATAAGCTTTTCCCACTGAGAGTAGGGAAGATTCAAACAAGTGGACATGACTTGAGAATTAAGGGACAGAAGTTTAGGGGTAACATGAGGGGGAACTTCTTTACTCAGAGAGTGGTAGCTGTGTGGAATGAGCTTCCAGTGAAGGTGGTGGAGGCAGGTTCGATTTTATCATTTAAAAATAAATTGGATAGTTATTTGGACGGGAAAGCAATGGAGGGTTATGGTCTGAGTGCAGGTAGATGGGACTAGGGGAGAATACGTGTTTGGCACGGACTAGAAGGGCCGAGATGGCCTGTTTCCGTGCTGTAATTGTTATATGGTTATATATGAGGATAGGCATTTGAAAATAAATATATTGCGAGACTGATGCGAATGGAGGTCAGAAAGTATATGGGACTAAAAGTAAATTGAAAACGTTACAAAGTGCTGGAGTAACTTAGCAGGTCAGGCAGCATCGCAGGAGAACATGGATGGGTGATGTTTCAGGTCGGCTCACTGAAGAAGAGTCCCGAACCGAAACGTCACCCGTCTGTATTCTCGAGAGATGCTGCCTGATCTGCTGAGTTACTCCAGCACTTTTTGTCTTGATTTGTAAATCTGAATCTGTAGTTCATTGTGTCTCTAAAATTAAATTGATGAACATTGCAGTGTATTTATATGAACCTACATGTATGGAGGTTATTAGGTGATAGACCTGCTCGGCCAGGAACAACTTGTGATAGTGAAGACCGCCAGCAGGATTATCGGTGCCCCACTCCCTTTCCTGCTGGAGATATACAAGAAGAGGAGCATCAGCAGAGCCATCTCCATCATCCAGGACCCCTACCACCCATCACATCACATCTTTTCCATTCTGCCATCTAGGAAGAGGTACAGGAGCATCAGCTGCAAAACCAGCAGGATACTCCTCAGCTTCTTCCCACAGGCAATAAGACTGATTAACGGACTTTGTCCCCTCCCAAAATATCGTTCATCTACACATCCAACCGCGCCCATACTTTGACAGTTAGGCACCTGTCAAAGTAAAGCCACTGTGAAGCCACTGTCGATCAGAATGACTGTTTTTATTATATTGTTAATTTTTAGGCCTACTTTGTAATTTTTAGGCCTAAAATGGTAATTTTAATTTGTTTTTAAAGCTCTATGTATTATCCTTTTTTGTTCTTATTTTTACACTGAATGGAAACCGATTGAGCAACGTTTTTTCGTTTCCTCTGTGTATGCGAGTACTCAGTGAAATTATATTAAAGAAATACTGAATACTGAACTTGGCTAAAGACATGAATAGTGTGGTGCGAGATTTCAGTAATGCATTTTGGATTCTGCTACGAAATAGCATTTGCTATACAGGTATACCACTGATTTTACGGCAACTGGTAGTCGCACCTCCTTTAATCCGGACAAAATTATGAGAGGGCACTTGTAATCCCACCCCGTAATGCAGGACTGCCAACATTGGGTGCGAGTTGCGAGTTGCGAGTTAGAAATTACGAGGAAGCGCAGCGACCATGCCCGAGGAAGCGTTGGGACCGAGGGGGGGTGGGGGGGGGGGGGGGTGTGGGAAGGGAGCGTTGGGAGCTTTTGCATTTTTCAGCTTGAAATTGTGCAATCTGGTGCATACAGTAGCGAGTCTTTTAACCTACACTTGAATACAACATTTATGCTTTAAATTGGATTAGGTATGAATAAGTTTAGGCTAAATTACATTACTAATTACATTCCACAGTAGAGCCAGGCTCTGATCAACAGGTGCAGCACATGAATGACTTTAGTATATTCATGTATGGAAATCAGATTATAATTCATGCTGCTATGATATATATATATTTTGTTTTTTAAAACATAGAAACAAGGCAAGAGGAGTCGGACTTCAATCACTGTTCTGCACAAATAAATTAATCAACCTTACCCTTTGACTATAGAAACAAGACAAAAATAATGCCACAAATTCAACCAAGAATATGGTTCAATGAAATTAAGATATATATGTTAAACATATATATGGAAACAGGCCCTTCGGCCCACCAAGTCCACACCGACTAGCAATCTACCATACACCAGTTCTATCCTACACGCCAGGGACAATTTACAGAAGCCAATTAATCAACAAACCTGCACTTCTTTCGGATGTGGGAGAAACCGGAATATCCGGAGAAAACCCATGTGGTCATAGGAAGAATGTACAAATTCTGTACAGACAGCACCCGTAATCAGGATCAAATCTGGGTCTGTGGTGCTGTAAGGCAGCAACTCTACCGCTGCGCCACCGTGCCACCCCATTAAATTATTTTTTCTGTAATATATATATTATGGTATCATGTCAATAAAGATGAATGCATGATTCTGATTTCTGCCCTTAGATGGATAACACACATCTCCAGTCATTGTGTTTTACATCTATATGGCTGTTTTTCAACCTCTTCAGTCTGAAGGTCTCGACCCGAAACATCACCCATTCTTTCTCTCCAGAGATGCTGCCTGTTCCGCTGAGTTATTCCAGCCTTTTGTGTCTATCTTCAGTTTAAACCAGCATCTACCGTTCCTTCCAACACTCTTTGTTAAGCGAAACAGGTCCTATTCTCATATTATTCACCTCAACTAAGTCTCTTCTTCACCTCCGCTGCTGCAGAGAATACAATCCCAGTTATAAAATCTTACTTCAAAGTGAAAGAAAAATACCAGCCCTGTCAACATCCTCATAAATTGCCCTGGATCATCTCCAGAGCAATTACACCCTTTCTACAATGTGTCATAGTCTTACAGCATGGAATCAGGCCCTTCATCCCAACTTGGCCATGCAGATCAAGATGTCCCCTCTAAACTGGTCCGATTTATCCGCATTTGGCCCATATCCCTTTAAACCTTGCGTGTGCCAGTGTGTGTGTCAGCGTGTGTTAGGTTGAGTGTGAGAGAGTGTGTGTTAGTGAAGCAGCAACAACACTCGGAGTGAGCAGACATTTGGACACTTGCCGATATCCGGAGTGCGTTTCCCTCCCCCCCCCCCCCCCCCCCCCTCGGGAATGCGGGCCGGTCCAGGGGAGGTGAGGGTCAGTGACCCGGGGGTCGGCCATTGGAGCGGAGCCTTAGCCCAAGATTCCTCCCCGTGGCTCCGGAGGCGGCACTCACCCGGTCCGCTCCTGGCTCCGGGCCGGGGTTAAAACTACATGGGGTGTGCACAGAGCGGCCGACGGACACAGAGCCGTCGGAGTTGAGTGTGGGAGGCGAGAGCGGTGCTGGAACCACCGGCGTGTCTCACCGTTAGACGCCATAAATTAAATTCCTTTTTTCCCCAAATCATCCCGCAGGCCGGTAGTTTGACAGCCCTGCTTTAAACCAATGCCTTCTAGTTCTTGAATCACATATCCCGGGAAAAAGACTATACATTCACCTTATATATTCCCCTGGTGGTTTTTACTCACCTCTAAAACAATTTTTACTTTATATTAAATTTCCAGCAGCTGAGTGTCAAATGGAATCATTAGCACTGCAGAATTTGCCATTTAAATAGTGTGCTATCGGCTTAAGCCAATCAAATTGTTGGTTATTTACGGGCAACCCGCTGATAGAAAGCTATTCTCATTGGTGAGTGTGGAAGCCTTGGGCGAATTGAATTTTTCGTGACTTTCTTAATTTTTTTTTTTTAATTGAGCATGAGAAATACTGTATTCAGCGTGAGAGCATGAGAATCGGCTGAAATGCGTGATTCTCACGCTCAATACGTGAGAGTTGGCGGCCCTGCCGTAATGCCCCCGAAAATGTCACGGCAAAGGCGACCGATCTCAACCTCATCGGGACTTTTGTGCCGATTGGTGGGTGGCCAACAGATCCGTTCACATAGCCAACTTCCCAGGCGGATTTTGCGGGCCCGTATCTCAGCTCCTCAGTGGCCTAGGCCGGTATGGTTACGTTCCAGTATGGTTGGACACCTCTCAGAGGTCGTGACCTCTGTCGGTCTGGCAAAATGGATAATCCAGATAGGATCTGTAAACAAGGATGCAGAAAATCGATGGTTGACCTGCACCTATTATGCAAATTTGTTTTGTGATATCACATTAAGTGAATTGAATTGGAGAAGGAAGGCTTCTATTATAGATTCAGGATAAGGCTGTGTTGAATCATTGGTTTGGGACTAATGGTTGAACATGGTTGCAATGTCTTTGGACTTGAGGCTGAACATATTTTTGGGTGGTACACAAAATTGTTGGGGAAACTCAGCGGGTGCAGCAGCATCTATGGAGCGAAGGAAATAGGCGACGTTTCGGGCCGAAACCCTTCTTCAGACATTTTTGGGTGGTTAGGTTCTTGCTTAGTTCAGTTTAGAGATACAGTGGGGAAACAGGCCCTTTGGCCCACTGACTCCTTGCTGACCAGCAATCACCCTTACACTAATTCTATCCTACACACAAGGGACAATTTACAGAATCTAATTAACCTACAGACCTGCATGTCTTTGGGATGTGGGCAGAAACCGGAGCACCCGGTGGAATCCCACACGGTCACAGGAAGAACGAACAAACTCCGCACAGATAGCACCCGTAGTCAGCATCGAGCCTGAGTCTCTGGCGCTGCGAGGTAGCAACTCTACCGCTGCAACACTGTGCCGCCCATTGGAGGTGATGTTTGTCTAACTCTTCTGTGGTCAAATATTAATTGCCACATCTTCCAATGTTTGAATGTTGCCTAGGTCTTGCAAGCATGGCAGATTCATGCACTGAGAAGTATGGAATTTAGCATCGAACGATCGTCAGCAAACATTCCTCCTGATAGAAGGATGGTCTTTGATGAATCAACTGAAAATGGTTGGGCAGAGGATATTCCTCTGAAGACTTTTTGTAGTACAAGAGTTGGGATGATTGGCCTCTAAATTTCACAACCGTCTTCTTTTGTGTGATTCTGACCGTTGGAATGCTTTTCCATTTATGTTGATTAATTTCAGTATTTTAAAGAGTTCATTGATGCCAAACTAGAGCAATTGCTGCCCCAATGTCAAGGGCAGTTACTTACACCTTGTCTCTTTGACTATGCATGGAGCATGAATGTGATACGGTCTGGATTAGAATGGCATTGGCAAAATTCAAATTGGACTTTAGACACCAGAGGAATTTGCAAGGTTGACTGAGCAGTGGCAGCTGTGTCGTGTCCAAATTCAGCTCCAAGGCAGTCCCAGGTGGTCCATCTGGTTTTTATTCTCCTTCTGTTATCAGTTCAATTATATTACAGTTAAGTTGTCTGCTGGGCCACTTCAAAATCATTTATAAGTCAACCACATTGATGTTGCCTGGTGCCAACTATAGGTCAGACCAAGTGACAGGCTCTTTCCCTGGAGGGTGTTGATGAACCTTGCATGGCATCTTTGACCATCTGCTTAGAAGTTCACATGAAACATAAGCTTCTTGGAATCTGCTCTGTTATTCAACTAGATATTGGTGAATCTTATACTATAAGTCTGCTATCACTTTTGTGTCCCGATAGGACATAGAGAAAGAAACAGATGGAATATGATAGAAAATAGATATATATGTGAAAAGGACATACCAAGTGTTTTTTATGGGCCGGCCCCACTGAGGCAACTTTTTAGGCGACTGCAGGAGACTATGCAGTCGCCACATGGTCGCCACATGTTTGCGGGTGGTTGCCGGGGAGTCGCCTTCATGGTCGCGAGGAGTTCTCGCATTCTGGGAACGAGTGGCAGCCTCATTATGGTCGCCGCAAATTTTTCAAAATGTTGAAAAATTAGTGGCGACTAGAATAAAGCTGCCATGGAGACTAGCAAGAATTCTCGTGCCGTAGGTGGGTCGCCAGGAGATCCAAGTGGGTTGCCAGGAGGTTGAAGGTTCTCGTAGGTTCTTGTGGTTTGTAGCCTGTGCTGACCAGTGAATTTCATTGGCTCATTGGGGAAAAAAAACATAAGCAGTAGTTATCAGAATCAAGGATAACCGACTGGTAATGTTAATGTCCGCCGAGCTTCCCAGCCGTGCATCTCTGCCTTCTTAAAAGTTGTCTGGCTTCTTAAAATTTGTCTCCACTCATTCTCCCTCCTTCTCCCTCCTCTCTCCCCCCCCCCCCCCCGCCCACTTCTTTTAAAGGACTTACCGTGCACTGTACTTTAGCCGTCTTAATTACAGCGCCAACCTTCCTGTTCATCGTGGTGTGTGTCTGTATCACCTTGGCTTTGCACCGTGTGAATTTCAGACAGCGCTCCCCCTGCTTGCCCTGTCCCCAATCTGCGATGTGTTTGTGTGTGTGTTCCACTCTGACAGTCGCCTTCCAGTTGCCGGTTTTTCAGGAGACTGCCAGCAACTTGACAGTCGCCGGCAGTCCCCTGAAAAATCGCCTAAGTGGGACATGCCCATTAGTATTCCAAAATCTAAGATTATAGAATCTTGAATATATACCTAAGTAAGTGTCCACAGCCCTCTGGTTTGGAGAATTCTAAAGAATTTTAAACCTCTGAGTGAAGGAATTTCTCCTTTTCTTCATCCTTAGCACTGACCCTTATTCTACGACCATGCCCTCACGTTCCAGATTTTCTAGCCCAGCAAATAATTTCTCAGCACCTACTACATTAGCTCTTTTCAGAATTGTATTTGTCCAAATGAGATCACCTTCTTTTCCAGGCAAGTGTTCTCAATCTCTTTTTACAGGACAACTCCTTTATGCTACAGATTATCCAAGTGGTCCATGTGATCCAACACAATGAGAAGTATAATCATTCTTTGGATTCAAAACTACAAAGTCTTGATGTGACATCATTGCAGAAGTCTTGATTTATTTTATTCCTCCATTCCCTACAATGAAAGCTGAAATACCATTTGCCTTCTTAAATGCTTGCTCTGCCTCAATATTTACTTAGTTAGACAAAATTGCTGGAGAAACTCAGCGGGTGCGGCAGCATCTATGGAGCGAAGGAAATAGGCAACGTTTCGGGCTGAAACCCTTCTTCAGACTTCTTCTTCTTCTTGAACAAACTCAATATTTACTTTCTGTGTTTCATGAACCAGCACACCAAAAAAATATTGCACACATTATTCAGTCTTTTTTTTCTCATTCTTCCTTTCAAATTCAATAATCTCATCTTCCCACATTATTTTCCATCTCTCACCTTCTAGCCCACTTGCAATTTTAGTCTATATCTTTCTGCAAACTCCTGTAATTAGTTATTTTTCCATCCTGTTTTGGGAGCGAAACATGCCCAAGTTCCATTCTGTCTTCTTATCTGTGAACAAAGGTTTGAAACCTGAGGAATCAGTAGTCATCCTGTGGCACCTATAAGGAATAGAATGCCGACCTGAAACGGCCAATTCATGTCTACACTTAGTTTTCTGTCCTTTAACTACCTGTCTCTCCATGATAATATTATCCCCATGATTCAACAAATATTTAGTCCTCCAATGGGTTGACCAGCTTGGTCAGTAGCAGTGAAACCCTGTTGATCCTGATTGAAATTGAGTTCTTCAGCTGCAGTATATCACATGCCTTTGCTATCTTTTGTGCTTTTTCAAAGTGATGTCGTATATGGACGATCATTCAATCAGTAGCAGAGGAAAAGCAATAAAGGACAATTACCAGGAGTGTATCTTGCTGATGTTTGATCTGATGCCTCAGACTTCATGACTTCAGCATTTTAAGAAGGGCAGCAGGGAAAGGCCTTTCAGACCTATGAGCCCAATATCAGTACACGGGAAAATCTGAGGAACAGGACTAATGATGACTTTAAAGATGGGCAGGGGGGGAAGAATGCCCAGAATGATTTTGTCAAGGGCAGAATTTGTCTGATCCATTAATTTTTTTTATGGAGGAAATAGCTTCTATGGAACTGGGCAGTACAGCAGATGTGGCATGCATGTATAGCCTTCAGTGTAGCCTCTGACAAAGCCCCAGGTGGGAGACTGGTTTAAGAAGTTAGAGCACGAGGGATACAGGGCAGGTGGCAAATTGGATCAAAAATTGGTTTGGCAATATTAGACAGAGAGTGATTGTGGAGGGTTGGGTTTGTGCTTGGATGCCTGTGTCCAGTGATGTTCCACAAGCACGGGTGCTGGGACCTTTGTTGTTTGTAATAAAAGTGAATGATTTGGATGTGGACTTCAGTAGCACGATCAATACGTTCACAGATGACTCTAAGATTGATGTGGGTGTTAACGGTGGAGGGTAGTCATAGGCGACAGAATGATATTGAAGTGAATGTGAAATAGGCTGAGAAATGGCAAATTGAATTTAATAAATGGGAGGTGATGTATATTTGGAGTACAAATGAGGTCAGGACATATATTATCAAGGCTAGGCCCTAGGAAGTATTGAGGACATAGGTGTTCAAATGCAGGGATCCTTCTGGATGGCAGTGTGGGTAGAAAGCATGATCAAGAAGCCATGTGGGATGCTGGTCTTCAGGATTTGGGGCATTGAATACAAGATTATGCACCAACTTTATAAAACATTGGCCAAACATCAGTTAGTGTCTTGCATGCAGTTCTTCTCACCAGACTATAGAAGAAATATGATTATGCTGGAGGGAGCAGCGGGAGATCACCAAGCTGTTGCCTGGGATGACTAGAGTCATGAGGTATATAAAATTATTAAGGGTATAGATAGGGTAGATTGCACGAACCTTTTCCGAATATCCCGAATCGCAAGGCTTAATCGGCCCGTTCGCAGGACCATTCATCGCCCGCCCGGTTCAGCCATGGGATATTCCAATCCCCCTCGAGGGCTTCAATATGAGGAGCTTCAGTCGCCTTGACGCAGCAGTTTTGACTGCCTGACAGTGGGAGAAGAAGCAAGGAAGAGATAAGACTTTTTTTTAACCTTCCATCACAGTGAGTAGGTGCCTGGAGGAGAGTCACTGTGATCGATGTTTATGTTAAATGTATGTAATTGTGTGTTTTGTTTGCTTTTTATTGTTACGATGACTGATAACGACATTTCGTTCAAATTTTTTTTTTGAATGACAAATAAATTCAATTCAATTCAATACAATTAACATTTTAGTTTCATGCGCCGTACAGGCAAATCATACCACACATGAGTACAACAGGTAGTGCAAATGAAAAGGAAGCAAAGTACCAAATATATTGTGTTCCAGCGACGGAGAAAGTGCAGATTAAAGAAAACTGCAAGAGCCACATTGAGGTTGATTGGAAATTTGAAAATTTGTCCTTAGCATATTGGAAGACTGTTCAAGAGTCTAATAGTGCAGAAAATGCTGTTATTGAATCTGGTGGGATTGGCTTTCAAGTTTTCATATCATCTGCCTGATGGGATAGGGGTTGGGAAAGGATAGCCAGGATGTTGGTCGTCCTGATTATGTTGGCTGCCTTCCCGAGGCAGCATGAAGTGTAGATGGGAGAGACTGCTTCGCATGACAGACTGGGCTGCGTAACAACTCTCTGCAGTTTCTTGCTGCCTTGGGCAAAGCAGTTGCCATCCAAAGCTGTGATGCATCTGGATAGGATGCTTTCTCTGCTGCAGCTTTCAAATTTGGAAAAATACATTGGAGACATGCCAAATATCCGTAGTGTTCTAAAAAAAAGTGCTTTCTTGGAATTATGGTGTTGTAGACAAAACTATAGACGGATGTAGGTCCACTGATTATCCCGATGTTCCAGTGATGAGTGCAGGGCCAGTGTGAAGGTTTCTGCCATGGATCTGTTGCAGAAGTAGGCAAATTGCCATATATATATATATCTAGGCTGTCAGGGGGGTTGCAGTTGATATAAAAAGCCTAGCTGTGGTGGAGGAAGCCGTAAAAGAAGATTAAGAATATTGATGCAATATTGATTAAGAAAACCATCATTGTAGTAATGAAGATGCGGTCTCCCAGGTTTTGCACACCGCTCTCTCTCATCTTGACAGCCAGAAGGGGGGCTACGTGAGGATGCTGTTCATAGACTTCAGTTCAGCCTTCAACACGATAGTCCCCACCAGACTGGGTCCTGGACTTTCTCACCACCACACCCCAGGTAGTCAAGATGGGAGGAAATACATTGAAGTCCCTCACCCTGAGCACAGGATCCCCCCAGGGTTGCGTCCTCAGCCCCCTATTGTACTCCCTGTACACACATGACTGTGTGTCTAGGTTCAGCTCCAACGCGATAATCAAGTTTGCTGATGACACTGTGGTGGTGGGCCTGATCTCAGATAACGATGAGAAGACCTACCGGGAGGAGGTGGCTGATCTGGCACTCTGGTGTCTCTTGAATATCAAAAAAACTAAGGAGCTGATCGTGGACTTTAGGAGGGCACATCATCCGAGGACGTACACACCATTGAGGATAAATGGGGATCCTGTGGATAGGGTGAGCTGTTTTAAATACCTGAGAGTCCACATCTCTGAGGATCTGACATGTACATCATACGCTGCAGCACTGGTGAGTAAGGCAAGGCAGCGTCTTTACCACCTCAGGCAATTGAGGAAATTCAGAGTGTCTCTGAGGATCCTCCAGTGCTTCTACTCAGCAGCTGTGGAAAGCATCTTGTCCGGAAATATCACGATTTGGTTTGGGAACTGCTCTGCCCAGGACAAGAAGGCTCTGCAGAGAGTAATGTGTTCAGCCGAATGCACTATGGGAACTACACTCGCCCCCCTGCAGGAACTATACATCAGAAGGTGCATCTCCAGAGCCAACAAGATCATGGGAGACCCATTCCACCCATGCAATGGACTGTTCCAGCTGCTACGGTCAGGCAAACGCCTCCGTTGCCATGCTGTGAGAACGGAGAGAATGAGGAGTTTCTTGCCAGAGGCCATTAGGACTGTAAACTCCTATCTCTCCAGGGACTAACTTTACTGTACCAATTTACTGTTGTGTGGTGTCTTTTTTAAATTGCTGTTTTTTTCCTTTTTCTTCCCTCCCACAAATATGTAATATGTGAATATGTGATTCTGTTCCATTCTATTTGTGGTTTGTTTGTTTTTTTGCACAATCCACAAGCATTGCCACTTTTCATTTCACTGCACATCTCGTATGTGTATGTGACGAATAAACTTGACTTGACTTGATGTCCTATAAGGGTTTCAAATTAGGTCATATTGGTAGGATAAAAAACATTATAGACACAAAATGTTGGAGTAACTCAGCAAGACAGGCAGCATCTCTGGAGAGAAGGAATGAGTGGCGTTTAGGGTCGAGAACCTTCTTCAGAAAACATGGTTTGGTTGTACTACAGGTCTTCCATGCTACATACAGGACTGAAGAAGGCTCCCGACGAAACCGCTGCAGGCCAATTCCTTCCCCAAATGCTGCCTGATTCGCTGAGTTCCTCCATCACTTTCTTTTGCTGCCTGAGAGTGGGAGCAGGATCTCTCACAACTTTTAAGAACAATCTGATCAACCACTGATCAAGCAATTGCCAAGGCATATACTGACCAAGTGGTGATAAATGGGATTTACTACAAATGATAATTGTCAGCATATACATGATGAGCTGAGGAACATATTGGTGACTGTCAAAGACATTTATGAAAATGAGTGCCTTTTATGATTCTGAATTGTTCTACAAAAATCTGTTAATGACCCCTCACGAAAAATCGTAGAACTAAAATAGGAGACGTGAGGTCACGGGCGTCTGTCCCTGCAGAGTACTGTGCAGTACGGATAAAGTAGTTGGATACATTATGTTCTCATAGACCCCTCCCCCATTTGTTCTCCCCTGCCAAAAGCGTTGTACTCTGCATTGTAAACAGTGAAGAAAGCAGCCGTTGGTCACGTTCGCGATGGTTGTGGCTGCAAACCACATGATCATGAAATACCGACAAAATTATACATTATTTCGTGACAGATCCTTTCCGATTAATAAATCATTTTATTTCACCAGCGCCATATTTAAAACCAAACCATAAATAAAAGTGCCCGAATAGTTACATTTAACATAGAGCTATGACGACCAAAATTGATAAGAGGTAGAGACAAAATGCTGGAGTAACTCAGCGTTAGTTACTCCAGCATTTTTGTGTTTATCTTCGGTTTAAACCAGCAACTGCAGTCTCCTTGCTGCACATTGATAGAGGTAGAAGGTAGACAAAAATGCTGGAGAAACTCAGCGGTAGAGGTGGGTTTTGTTTTGTTCACAAGTATTCTGCGGATTTATAAACTGCACGGTTAAAGCTTTTATTTTCGAGATTGTTGTCGTTTTGTTTTTCTCTTGACTTTGATCGCACCACACAACTTTCCCCCCCCAACCCCCACTCTGTGTTGCCTGTCTAATTAGGGAGTCAACCATGTTTTGGTGAAGGAGGCAGAGATAGGGGGGGGGGGGGGGGGGGTTGTCGGTCATGTGACACGTAGCCTCGCGTTCGAATTTGGAACGTTGATAAATAGAAAGCTCAGTAACAAGAAGTATCAGTGTTGTGGGCAGCGCAGCGTCGGTGTGTAGTTGTCTTAATGCCTCTACGCACACGCCTCTCTGTTAGCTGTTTGGGAGAAAGCGCTTTGAGCAATTTGTATTAAGTCCAGTATATTACCAGGAAAAAACTGATTTCCTTGGCGACACTAAAAGCTGATCCAGGTTCACCCAACCCCGGGCATGCACTGTAGTAAACGTTGGGTGAAAAAAAAGTTAAGGCGGATAGTGAAAAGGTAGACGACAAGAAGTGCTTGCGGGCACGTCGGTAACCGTTATCGTTCAAGAAACAACTTAATTCCTTCGCATCGAAAGGCTGTGAAGCCGAAGAGTATGTGAGAAGGTAAGGCACGCTCAATCAAGAAGTCAGAATGTTCCACAACAGAAGAGGCGGTGCCCGATGGGAGGCTAGTAAAGAGCGGCACGATAGGAGAGTTTTTTCGAAGAACAGACCCGATTCGAAACGAGGGGGTCGTCGCTGCCACAGGCGAGGCAGAGCAGAAGGTGCCAAAGGGGGTATTGTTTTTGGCCCTGGCAGCCAACACCAGCCGTTCACAGCCTCAGGGGTGACATTACGCCCAGCCAACATACACGGCAACCGGGCACCAGGCATGAGAGCACCCAGAAATACTAATCAGTTTTTGATGCACGAGAAATATCAGTTAATGCATATGAGGTCAGACTCGACGGGGAACGACAGTGGCTCAGAAATCGAGCTAGACATTGACATCGACTCGTATTTGGGTGTGTTAGAGAACGCCCGTGGTGGGCTGGACTCCACCACGTCTCTCCCGTGTGACGATAACCTGTTACATTTCGAGTTTGAGTCGGTCGATCAAGATCAGAGCATACAATATTTTCCTTCAGAGGACGACGTGGTGAAAAGTGAACGTTTTATGCTACGGGACTTTGCAGCGTTCTGCAGTGCGTTTGAAGATTGATTAAACGTGTCACAATCAAGTTGCCCTAAGACGAGCTGTTACCAAGTGGGTGGAGAGAACCAAAAATCTTTGGAGAGAACTGTCTTTTTTGAGTTTCCAGCTAGTGACGCCTACGAACTATTTTAATAATGAGTATTGTGTACTTTGCCAATAAATTTGTTTTAAATTTACATTGTCGAGTCTTTGTTTACAATAGAATGTAGAGTTCCGAGGAAGGGTCTCTGACCTGAAATGTTGTCTGGATTTATTTTTCCACAGATGCTGTTTCACTGGTTAAATTCTTCCAGCATTGCTATTTTCTTTTCAGATTCGAGCATCTGCAGCTTTGTTTTGTAAGATCAATTTAATGTTCCAATTCAGCATTGAGATCCAGATATACTGATCTCTGGGATCGCCGAGTGGCGGAAAATTGATCCGCACGTATCTGGAACTTTTTTCCTTTTAATAGGCCTTACATACTTCTCATGTCATGGGATACTTCATATGTGCTGTGAAACTCCATTTTCAGTAGGTTAACACTGGATTCACTTTTATAACGGGAAATACACATATACTTTAGGTCAGAAAAGGTTCACGTACTATTGAAGACCGGAACTTGGGATAAAAACATTAGGCAGAGGACAGTCTGGACAGTTATATTGGTAGTCGTTGGATTTCGTTAGTGGCGGAAACGACCACTTTCACATCCGTAGCATCGAATTGACAAACACCATAAGCTTTCGGATCTGTTGTTTTTCTAGTTGCAGGGCCAAGCTACATAATATTGATCGGGTGTAACAAAAAAAACGTGCGAATAAATATTATAACTGAGAGCTTTGTCAGAGTTATTTAAACGCAATGAAAAGGACTCGACCGAATGCATTAATTGGATGTTTATCACTTTAGTATCCAAGGCTGAGCGGCGATTCTTGAAGCCACAGTACTTTGAAATTCGACAGATAGAAATACGTTCTTTGATTTGTAAGCACGGTCACATGACTAAACAAAAAGATGGTAAACAGCAGCTGATAATCGTAAGAAAATGTGTCGGTGGAACTCGGCAGGCGCGGCAACATGTGTGGAGCGAAAAGGACGCTTCGGGTCGAGACCCTCCTTCAGACGTCGAGTTACTAACCCAAATCTTCACACGGCCCCTTTCCTAAAGATACAGACACAGCGTGCTGGACAGCTGGAGTCACTCTTGAGTGTCAGGCAGCACCCTGGAGAACATAGATGGGCGACGTTTCGAGTCGGGACTCTTCAGAGTGATGGGATGGGATGGGGGGGGGGGGGAAGAGTCGGAGTAGAAAGCTACAAGATCCAAAGATAGATAGCTAAATTGATAGAAATTTGGCTTAATGGAAGGAAGCAGAGGGTGATGGTGGAAGGTTACTTCTTGGACTGGAGGCCTGTGACTTGTGTGCCTCAGGGTTCGGTGCTGGGCCAGTCCCCGTTTGTCATCTATATCAATGATTTGGATGAGAACATACAGGACAAGATTAGCAAGTTTGCTAATTATACAAAAGTGGGTGATTTTGCAGATAGTGAAGATGGTTGTAAAAATGTGCAGCATGATCTTGATCGATTGGCCAGGTAGGTTGAAGAATGGTTGATGGAATCCAATACAGAGAAATGTGAGGTGTTGAATTTTGGTAAGTTAAGTTGTAGAGCAGATGTACAAGACATTGATCAGGCTGCATTCAAAGTACCGTGTTCGGTTCTGGGCACCATGTTATATATAGGAAATATGTCAAGCTGGAAAGTGTAGAAAAGATTTACGAGGATGTTGCCAGGACTAGAGGGTCTGAGCTATAGGGAGAGGTTGCATAGGCTGGGACTATTCCGTGGGGTGCAGGAGGATGAGGGGTGATCTTATGGTGGTGTATAAAATCATGAGAGGAATAGATCGGGTAGATGCAGTGTCCCTTGCCCAGAGCAGGTGAATCGAAGGCCAGAGGACATAGGTTTAAGATGAAGGGGAAAATATTTAATAGGAATCTGAGGAATCTTTTCTCACAAAGGTGGTGGGTGTATGGAATAAGCTGCCCGAGGATGTAGTTGAGGCTGGGACTATCCCAACATTTAAGAAACAGACAGGTACATGGATAGGTACACAAAATTGCTGGGAAACTCAGCGGGTGCAGCAGCATCTATGGAGTGAAGGAAATAGGCGACGTTTCGGGCCGAAACCCTTCTTCAGACTGATGGGGGGTGGGAGAAAGAAGGAAAAGGGGAGGAGGGGGAGGAGCCCGAGGGCGGGCGGATGGGAGGGTGGGAGGAGACAGCTAGAGGGTTAAGGAAGGGGAGGAGACAGCAAGGGCTAGCAAAATTGGATGGGATAGGACATGTTTGGAGGGATATGGACCAAACACGGGCAGGTGGGACTAGTGTAGCTGGGGCATGTTGGCCGGTGTGGACAAGTTGAGCCAAAGGGCCTGTTTCCATGCTGTGTCACTCTGTGACTATGAAGAAAGGAGATCAGTACAACGCGCGGCGACTGAGAGGTGGATTTTGATAGACAGATGATGGGTCAAAGGCCAGAGATGAAAAGTTGAAACATGTGAGATAATAGAAGAGGTGAGAATTGTGAAGCCAGAAGAAGGAATGTAGGTGGACAGGGAGAAATGGATGTGTGTCCAGGTGTGGCAAAGGGGAATAGTGGGTTGGGGGATAAAATGGGGGGGGGGGGGGGGGGGCTAGCTATAGATTTGGATTATTCAATGTTCAGACTGTTGGGTTATAAATCACCCAAGTGGGGTGACCAAAAACGTCACCTTTCCATGTTGTCCAGAGATGCAGCCTGACCCACTGAGTTAGTCCAACACTTTGTCTTTAGTTTGTAAACTAACATCTGCAGTTCCTCGCATCTACATTCCCTAAACAAATGCTGCCTGACCCACTGAGTTCCTTTGGCACTCTGCAGATGCTGGAATCTGGAGTTAAAAAAAGTCTCTGATGTCTCCATATAACAATCGTAACCCATTACAGATGTATTGCCTGATTTACTTTAACTTTGTATGGTTTAATCAAGATTTAATGTTGTAATTTATTTTGTTTTCACATTCTGGAATTCGATGGGATTAGTTTTGAGTCCAATGCTAGAAAGACTGACCAGAGAAGTGCTGATCACCACCCAGATGCTACCGGACCTGCTGTGTTCCTCTAACATTTTGCATGTCACTCAAATTCCACCATCTGCACTCATCTCAATTTTGCTGCTCCACAGCAAAATCTCAAATTATGGCTATTTTGAATATATTCTCTCTGAAGAAAGGTTTATATCATCTGTCTTTGCCCTCCACAGATACTGCCTGACCCACTGAGTTCCTCCAGCAAATTGTGTTTTGCACCACTTAAAAAATATTTGGCTATAATGTGGTTTGAATTAAACAAGTGGAACGATGGAAAGATTATTATTGTGAAGCTGTTGTTATTAATAACAAAATATAATAAGGCTTCCTTCAGAATACTAATTAAAATGAGTGCCTGAGGACAGAAATGTTGGACTTCTGAATTTAATCATACTGATACTACATCAAATACTGTTCACCATCCTGGGGTGGGTTACAATGCTGCATTATGCACTAATGTGGCAGAACAGTAGGAGTCATACGAGTTTATATTTTAAAGCCTCAAAAGGAATTGATTGGTTCTTGCAGCATAAAAGATCTTTTGACCCATCACAATTGTGATGGTTTTTCCGAAGAGATTTCTGATGCGAGAATAGTAAAGATATAAAAGTGCTTCTGGTACTCTTAGACAAGATGTTAAATTGAGCCGTCATCTACCATCTCAATTTGATGCTGGATGCAAGATTACAGACCACAATTTGAAGAACTGTGGTTCCCACCTTTAATAATCTCTGGATAAAACAAACCTGTGTTTTGAGCAAACTTGTTATGTTACCTAACATAACAAACTTGTTATGTTACATCAGTGACCACAATTTGTTTTCACTCAATACGTCGGTATTTACAAAGGGAGTAGTTTCAAGAAGGGTCTCAACCCAAAATGTCACCCATTCCTTCTATCCAGAGATGCTGCCTGTCCTGCCGAGTTACTCCAGCATTTTGTGTCTATCTTGGGCATTATATAAATGCTACTTTTTCAATAAATCAAGAATGTCATAAGATCACCAGTTTAGTTTAGAGATACAGCAAGGAAACAGACCCTTCGCCTCACCGTGTCTGCGCCGACCAGCGATCTCTGCGCATTAGCACTATCCTACAGCCACTGGGGACAATTTTTACATTTATCAAGCCAAACTTATCTACAAGCCATATTTTGTAGTAATTTTTTTTCAATTGAAGTCATTCCAAAAGAATGAGAATATTCAAAGAGTAACAGAATAAGACTTCACTTCAGCTCGTGCTTGTTCTTTTGAAATAAGTTTAAGTCTCTAATCATTCGGATAGACACACAACAGATGAGTACTTAAGAATATTGGTTTGTTATGTCAATGAAATTTTATAAAAAGCATAATACGATGCTTCACTAGAAAATAATTCACCAGGTGAAAGGACATGAGGAAAGCCTAGTTAGAAGTAGGGTCCTATAGGTAATTAATGAATTAAAGGCTGAGGTTAGGGAAATCTCTGATTTACTTCAGTACTGAGAATGATGAACAATAATGTTATTGGTCATAATTCCACATTTTTGCATCAATAAAACTAAAAATTAAGCGACTTCTGACATCTGCTCAATTTGGAACACACTATAGGCTTGAGAGGCAATCTTGGTGTATGAAAAGAGGTGTGGTGATGCACCCCAAAATAATTCCTCAGTGAATACAATATTTCCCTTTGTTTCTTTAATCTTAAAAAAAAATTAAGAGCAAATTTCCCAAGTTTGTTTTGTACGGGTTCATCAAAGCCAGTACTTGTCCATTCATGAATATCCTGAGATTTGACTGATTTAAGTCATTGCTGAGCGTAGGATTACAAGATGTTCAGAGTGTAGAAACACTGAACTGCAGATACATGTTGATACATAAAATGATACAAAGTGCTGGAGTAACTCAGCAGGTCAGAGAACATCCCTCGAGAATATGGATAGGTGACAATTTCAGGTCTTGACTCTTCTTCAGGGTCTCGAGCTGAAATATCATCAATCCATGTTCTCCAGGAATGCTGTCTGACCTGCTGAGTTACTCCAGCACTTTGTGGCCTTTTGCAAGATAATCAGTTGCATTGACAGTTATACCTGTCAGTCTGGAGTTACTGCAAAAACTCAATTGACCAGTCAGAGGCAACATAAAGTTAAAAACTGTGGGGTTTGTTCCCGTCTTGGAGGATCTGTTATTGTTATATGCAACTCATTCAATAAAGCTTCCAATACTATTCATTGATTCTCATTATAAACATTAGCTTCAATACATAAACCTGCCTTTCCTTTGATGTTTATTACAAATTATTTGTGACAGCAAGTTACAAATGGGTTAAAAATAACCTGATGTTTTTTTTCATGATACCACTATATATTCTAGATTTATCAAAATATGTAGAAAACTGAACTGCCAAATAAATTCACAGCCTAAGAGTTCACAAGGCCATTGCAAGTTTTAATATAAATCAAAATAAATCACTATAGAAATATTTCACAGGTTGTGCAATAAAAGTATATCTTCTCAGTACTTGCACAATGTGTGGATCTGAGGCAGACTGATTTACTGAAAGAATGATTGGCAGTTCCGAAATTAGTATTCTGGAAGAGCATTTTAAATCTTGCTTTGCATTTTTTAATAATAAATCAGATTTTGGCAAGTTCAGTCCAAGCTTATCTTGGGCCAATAATGATACCCTTAATTGTTTTTTAAAGTAGATGATATTTAAAGATGTCACAGTGGTAGGCATCTCTTATTGGCGTTTGAAAAGTGGACATCACTTTCTTCTTGTGTTGGATGCATTAGGATCCCCTACCTGCATTAAGAGCAGCCACACTGTCCTGATTTCGAAGTTATGGCCATCCAATGAAAATATTGTTATTCTCAACGATAAAATATCTCACAATACTTTCTGAATTAGTTAAAACATTCTGCTCCATAGGCCTATTCTTATAGACTTGGTTAGCGTAGGTATGATGCCCATTTTGTGAATCTCATTACAAATTTATATGCAGGCTCAGCAACCTGTATTAAAAATGGCATCCATCCCTATGAAAAGGGGAGTTAAGATCCTTAGACTTTGGAGCAGAATTTGGCCACTCAGTCTGCTCTCCATTCAATCATGGTTGATCTATTTTTCCCTCTCATCCTATTCTCCTGCCTTCTACCCATAACCTTTGACATTTTTGCTCATCAAGAGCCTAACAATCTCTGCTTTAAAAATACCCAATGACTTGGCCTCCATAGATGTTTGTGGCAGCAAATTCCACTGATTCACCACTCTCTGCTGAAGAAATCCTTCCTCATCTGTATTCTAAAGGCACATCTAGTATTCTTAGGCTGAGCCCTCTGGTCCTTGACACTCCCAATGCAGAAAATATTTACATATCCACAATCTAGGCCTTTCATTATTCGGTAGGTTTCAATGAGATCCCCCTCATCCTTATAAACTCCAGCTAGCACAGGCCAAGAGTCATCAAACACTCCTCATGTGTTAGCCCAATCAACCATGGGATCACCCACTTTGCTCACTCTCCCAACCTGTCCAAGTCCTTCTGCAGACTTCCTGCTTCCTCAACAATAACTCCCCCTCCATCCATCTTTGTATCATCTGCAAACCTGACCATAAAGCCACCAATTCCATTATCGAGAGCATTAACATATCACATGAAAAGTAGAGGACCCGACACCAAACCCTGCAGAACACCACTAGTCACCGCAGCCAACCAGGAAAGGCCCCCTTTATTCCCACTCTTTGCCTTCTGCCAATCAGCCAATCTTCTATCCATGCTGGCATCTTGCCATGGACTTGTAATTTGTTTTGCAGCCTCACGTGCGGCACCTTATCAAAGGCCTCTGAAAATCCCAGTAAACAACATCCACTGAGGAGGGTGACCTGCTCGCCTTGGATTTATCATTGTTCGTAATGGATGTTTTTATTAAGTTCTTACCATAGGAATGGGTGCATTTTATTCAGGGATAGACCATGTTAGCTGTACCGACTTGCCTTCACCTACAACATGGCCCTTTTGAGTGATTCACACATGGACATGTGCTGAAACATCAATATCGTGGAGATGTTTTGTAAGAAGACCAGACCTGATGTCAATATGGGTAAAACAGTGGGCTTTTATATGACTTGTATAAGTAAAACGTATATATTTAATTTCATCGAGCCATGGGTTTTTAATGGTAGCATTTTAAAATGTGTTACTCAGAGTGAGTTTGAGAAGTACCTTGGCACCAGGACAATCCCTTGCGTTGATTGTTCGCTGGAGAGTTGGAAGAGCAAGATCAGGGTACAGTGTAGAAATCTGGTTAATGCATAGCTTAGGCCTGTCCAGAAGCTAGAGATTTTAAAAACCTATTTAAAACTCTGAGTTTACATCTCCTTTGTGTTTCTCAGAACATTTTAGTTAAGTTCAATGAGTTCATTAAAAAGTGCATTGAGGTGTAACTTCACCTTCTCACTTGTATAACCAATGGTGTTTAATATTCTATATTAAAGGGTGGTTGTTGAGAGATCCCCAAACATAAAGTACAAATCTACTATCAGTAATTAAGAAATAGCGGGCCTTTAAGCAGGCGACAAACTTAAATTGATAGGACTGTCTTTCGAGTTTGCAGGATACAATGTTGATGAAATCAATAGAAAATAGAGTTCTCTTAAGTGCCTTAAAAAATTCAATTTCATAGATGATGTTATTCAATACAAGTTTTCAAGTGAAATCTAAGTATTACAGCTAGTAACTGGAAAGACATTGAATGCGAGACATGGTCCAGTATGTCTCATCAGGGTTACTACAAGAACAATCCTCAGTTCAACAGTTTGATGAGCGGTATTACACCCTTGAAACAATCTAATTTTAATACTGATCTTTTATTAAGAGCAAATGTCCGCCACATCAAGAACTATTTGGCAATTTGTCATGATAATGTGAACAAAGAATTTTTAAAATTATCACTACTCCAATTTTACATTCCTGCATGATAACCTGTGTGATAAGGGAACCTCCAATGTCCTTAAAGGCATCTTGCAACTAATCCAAAACGTTTTTTGTTCTGGATTTCTTTTTTTATGGAATATTAAAACCTCCCAATAGGTCTGATAGAATCAAGAGAATCTTTGTGTAAATCTGATTTTCCATGTGCAATGACGATCTACAAAAAAATTAATAAAGTCATTTAAAGTGTGTCAAAGTCTTTACATACAAATTTTCAAGGAGGCAGGATTTTGTATCTACTATGCAGATACACTGGAATGTATCTGGATAAGTATAAATATTGTAATACGAGTCAATTATTCCCCATTCATAACAACTGCCCGGGAAATTTCCTAGAAGATGCAGGATGTGACAGAAGTGAGAAATAATTCTGAATATCAAGTTCACCTTCTAATTAAGATTGTATGAAGCAGCACTTCTAATCATTGATATAAAATAAAAATTGAAGTTAAAAACGGAAAATGCATGATGTATACAACAGGTGAGGCACCATAAGTACAAAACAAGTCTGTATTAGAGTTATAACAGATAGACTGATTCATCCAGAAACTCATGTTCACAAAAGTAAAAACATTTTTTTTTAATGATTTGCTAGATATTCTATGGTATGTGATGATCACCCATCGATATGTGTCCATTTAGATTATGGTAACCATTGTTTTTATATAAACAATTCTTGAATATAAATTGTCCAAGTCCATTGTCTGAGTTGGAAAGAAAACAAATTAATATTCTGATTGGGAAACTCACATCCATGCTACCCATTTTCAGGATAGTCCTCTCCATTTCCTCAGCATTTATTTATTAAAATTGGTAACATTTAATTTTTGTTGGGCCATTTAAATGGCAGTTTTCTTGGAGAGAAAAATATACAAAACTCTCAAATGTCTCCTTCTTCACAACTGAAGTTTTGTAGCTCAATCAAATGCACTTGATATTATAAGAAATATTATTAAAAACTTATCACTTTAAAACATTTTTTAATATAAAAAATGCCAAACATCAAAATATTTAAATCTTACCCTTACTCTACTGATCTTCACTCTCGCTTACCTGGTGTAAGCTCGTAAACAGTAGCTGCCCCGTTTACCACCACAGATATAAAACTAGGATTAACAAAATCCCTATCAAAGAGCCTTTATAAAGAATAGTTAATAGCAAATAGTTTTCATTCACAGCATATTAATCGTAAGGAAGTTTCATTGCTTGTTTTTTATTTTCCTTCTTGCATCTTTGTGTTTCTTACGGTATTCCTGAAAAATAGGAATAAAACGTGACATTACATTTAATGTTGGATTAATACCTTTTCTTGGCTCACTACTTAAATTACTTATTGATCAAACAAACATGCCATTATTTTTAGTAATTTGGATTAGACTTGATCCCTTTTATAATTGTACCTGTGATAGCTTTGAAAAAGTAACAACTCCACAGTTCTATTTCTCCTTGTCCTTCCAAATACTCAGAACTTTATTTTTCCAATTAATTATTCAATTCCTTTTTATACTCAACAAGGAATCCAATTCAAACGCTGTTTTTGTTCTATATTCTCTGAGGCACTCCCTCGGGATTGAGGATCATTAAGAGCATTCGGTTTCCTAATATCCTTGCATCAAAAAATAAATTACTCACCGTGGTTGAGATAGGTATGATGTAGAAATAAATGTGAGAGAATCAAATTCCAAATCATTTCATCCGAGCCAAATGTTAAGATAATGAAATCACAATTAAATTTTCATACACATAACTCAATTATATATATATTTTTTATCAGGTTAAGTAAAGTCATGACAATATGTGACACCTGTTGCATTTATGGCTTGGAATAAATAATTTAAGTCAATAATTGCTAGCATCCACAGAGATGTCAAACAAGGAAACTATTGATGAAAAATACATGTGCTTTAACTGAAAATGAACACGATCGAGCAATGGGGATTTGGTGAAGGTAGGTAAAAATACAATGTGTAGTGCCAAGAAGCATGCAAGATGTTTATCAGTAGTTTAAAGGTGATCAAATATCAGTGATGAAGTAGCAAAATGTACAATCATGGAAATCAGTGAAGTTGTTGCAAATGGTTACAATAGGAAACTTTAATTTTCATAGAAACAAGGAAGGAGCAATTTGTAACAAAAGCTGCAAATGTTGTAAAAACAATTGTAATCTAGGCTTTGAGGAAGTAGAGGGTGCGTTTTCACTGGTGTCATAGTCATAGAGTGATACAGTGTGGAAACAGGCCCTTCGGCCCAACTCGCCTACACCAGCCAACAATGTTCCATCTACATTAGTCCCACTTGCCTGTGCTTGGTCCATATCACTCCAAACCTGTCCTATCCATGTACCTGTCTAATTGTTTCTTAAACTATGGGATAGTCCCAACCTCAACTACCTCCTCTGGCAGCTTGTTCCATACACCCACCAGCCTTTGTGTGAAAAAGTTACCCCTCGGATTCCTATTAAATCTTTTCTCCTTCAACTTGAACCTATGTCCTCTGGTCCTAGATTCCCCTACTCTGGGCAAAGGACTCTGTGCATCTACCCGATCTATTCCTCTGATTATTTTGTATATCCCTCATTCTTCTGTGCTCCATGGAATAGAGTCCCAGCCGACTCAACCTTTCCCTATAGCTCACATCCTCTAGTCCTGGTAACATCCTCGATTCTGAACCCTTTCAAGCTTGACAATATCTTTCTGAACCCTTTTAGGCTTGACAATATCTTTCCTATAACATGGTGCCCAGAACTGTCTTAACTAATAATTATTCTTCAAACCAACATCATAAAGATATATGTTCTTCTTCTTATGGCGCTGTTTGTGAAAACTTGTCCAGTGCAAATTGAATAGAAATACTGCAGTTCCTACATCACAATAATAACCACTCCAGAAGTACTTCTTTGGTTGTGATAAAGTTTGAAATGACAAGGCAATGAATGACACTGAGTAAATGCTACTCATTTTTGGATATAAAATAATGAATAATGAGCCTTAAGTGGCCTAACAATGATAAAAGAGCAAGCAAACGTGTGCATAACAAGTATTCAATATTAGGATTGAAAAAAGGGTAAGGGATGAACCAGTTTTTAAATTTAGAAAAGGCTGGAATTCGTCACAACACATTTGAAGCAAGATTTGGTCACAACAAACTTGGGAGAACCACTAATTGATAGAACCACAAATGAAGAGTTGGATTTATTCAAGAAAATATACTGACAAATAGAGACCAATGGATGACTTCCTCCTGGGATTCTCTTAATTTCCCATGCATCTCTTTTCTTGTATTTCTACTGCTACTCTTGCCACCTTCTTTAATATCCTCTGCAGTTCTTTGTTTTCAAATCTGGGGAATCACTATGTTTTTTCCCTTTTGCATACGTCCTCATAATTTTATACAATTTCTCAGTTCCCATAACTGCTTGATGAATATGACTCCTATAAAATACCCCTAACTCCACAAGAGCAAGATTAAACTCAAGTAAATAAGGGAAGTGAGAGCACCATGTATTAATTGACATACAATTGAAACAAAAAAACCCACAGTGAAGGCAATATAATAATATTGAAGGATAGATAAATGTATCTGTTTCTGTGGATTTTCGCCCACAATGGGAAACAATGTTCGTGATGAAATTCGTAATTCATTGAACATGCTGTTCTCAAGCTTTCTGTCATGAGCTGCCCATTGTATCAGAGATTTTCCCATATTACCCCTCTCTTAAGGATGAGTGTGAGAGATACAATTAGAAATCATAGGCCCTATAACCTAATGTCAAAACCTCTTAGGCAAAATGTTGCTTATAGGTTCTGAACAAAAAACAACTAATCAGTGAGGCCAAATAAATTTATAAAGGTGAAGTAATAAACAACAAATATTTTTTCGATGTTTGAGAATGAGCTGACTTGTCAGTTAAATTTGTTATTTAAATGGACCTCCAAAAGGCATTCATTCAGGTTCCACAAAAGTTAGTGTTCACAAAAATGAGCATGCATGAAATTACCGGTAATCTATTGGTTTGGCAAAGAAATTGGTTAGGAGTTAGGCAGTTCAAATTAGTGGGACAAAGCAAATGCCAATAGTGTGACCCAAACACCAAGCTCTTTACTATGATTAACCTAAATGAAGGAAGGGAGCCACAAATTAAAGTTTATGAAATTTGGTGGCATAATACTATAATTGAGAGAAGAAAAACTCAAAATGAATTGAAAAACCAAGTGACTGGACAAAACTACATTGGATGGTATTGAAGCAGGACAGTATGAAGTCATGATCTTCCTTGGACCAAAGGAAGATTCAGAGTTATACAGCATGGAAACAGGCCTTTTGGCCCAACTCATCCATGCCAACCTCGGTGGTTATCTAAGATAATTCAATTTGCCTGCATTTGACTCGTATCCCTCCAAACCTGTCCAAATGTGTTTTTTAATGTTATGAAAGTACTCATCTCTACCATCTCCTCTGGCAGCTCATTCCATATACCCACCTATGTGAAAAAACATACCGCTCCGAACCCCTCATTCGGTCTAAGGAAATCAATTCCACCATATCCAGTCTCTTATAACTCAAGTGCTCCAGTCCAGGCAATGTCCTCGTGAATCTTTTCTGCACCCATATAACCATATAATAACCATATAACAATTACAGCACGGAAACAGGCCATCTCGGCCCTTCAAGTCCGTGCCGAACACTTATTTTCCCCTAGTCCCATCTACCTGCACTCAGACCATAACCCTCCATTGCTTTCCCGTCCATATACCTATCCAATTTATTTTTAAATTATAAAATCGAACCTGCCTCCACCACTTCCACTGGAAGCTCATTCCACACAGCTACCACTCTCTGAGTAAAGAAGTTCCCCTTCATGTACCACTAAACATCTGTCCCTTAATTCTCAACTCATGTCCTCTTGTTTGAATCTTCCCTACTCTCAATGGGAAAAGCTTATCCACATCAACTGTCTATCCCTCTCATCATTTTAAAGACCTCTATCAAGTCCCCCCTTAACCTTCTGCGCTCCAAAGAATAAAGACCTAACCTGTTCAACCTTTCTCTGTAACTTAGTTGCTGAAACCCAGGCAACATTCTAGTAAATCTCCTCTGTACTCGCTCTATTTTGTTGACATCCTTCCTATAATTAGGCGACCAAAATTGTACACCATACTCCAGCATTGGCCTCACCAATGCCTTGTACAATTTTAACATTACATCCCAACTTCTATACACAATACTCTGATTTATAAAGGCCAGCACACCAAAAGTTTTCTTTACCACCCTATCTACATGAGATTCCACCTTCAGGGAACTATGCACAGTTATTCCTAGATCCCTCTGTTCAACTGCATTCCTCGATTCGTTACCATTTACCATGTACGTCCTATTTTGATTTGTCCTGCCAAGATGTAGCACCTCACACTTATCAGCATTAAACTCCATCTGCCATCTTTCATCACACTCTTCTAAATGGCCTAAATCTCTCTGTAGACTTTGAAAATCTACTTCATTATCCACAACACCACCTATCTTAGTATCATCTGCATACTTACTAATCCAATTTACCACACCATCATCCAGATCATTGATGTATATGACAAACAACAGTGGACCCAACAGTGGACCCTGAGGCACCCCACTAGTCACCGGCCTCCAACCTGACAAACAACCATTACTCTCTGGCATCTCCCATTCAGCCACTGTTGATTCCATCTTGTTACTCCACCATTAATACCCAACAATTGAACCTTCTTAACCAACCTTCCATGAGGAACCTTGTCAAAGGCCTTACTGAAGTCCATATAGACAACATCCACTGCTTTATCCTCATCAATTTCCCGAGTAACCTCTTCAAAAAAATTCAAGAAGATTAGTCAAACATGACCTTCCAGGCACAAATCCATGTTGACTGTTCCTAATCAGACCCTGTTTATCCAGATGCTTATATATATATTATCTCTAAGCAGGGCTCTCGCTTAACTTTTTTTCCCTGTTGCCAGCCGGGCAACCTCGGCAGCTTTTTAGGTTGCCAAATCCATGCTTGGACGAAGTGCATAGCTACCAGTCGGAATTATGGTCAATGAAGCATTCACATATTATTTCTGCTTCAAATAAAGTCACAAACGAAGCATATTCACCAATCAAGACATGATATATACCACAATGACATGCTGCAAAATTACAATACAATATCTCATCTCTTTTTACACATTGTAATGAATGCAATGTCTATTATCTCTTTCCACTTCCAAACAAAAATATGGTTATTCAGCGTATGATCAACCTCGGTGGGACCAAGCGCAGGCTTGGCGATCGCTTCGCACAACACCTCCACTCAGTTCGCAATAACCAACCTGACCTCCCGGTGGCTCAGTACTTCAACTCCCCCTCCCATTCCGAATCCGACCTTTCTGTCCTGAGCCTCCTCCATGACCAGAGTGAGGCCCACCGCAAATTGGAGGAACAGCACCTCATATTTTGCTTGGGTAGTTTACACCCCAGCAGTATTAACATTGGCTTCTCCAATTTCAGGTAGTCCTTGCTTTCTCCCTCCTTCCCCTCCCATTCCCAGCTCTCCCACAGCCTACTGTCTCCGCCTCTTCCTTTCTTTTTCCCGCCCCCACCCCATCAGTCTGAAGAAGGGTCTTGACCCGAAACGTCGCCTATTTCCTTCGCTCCATAGATGCTGCCTCACCTGCTGAGTTTCTACAGCATTTTTGTCTACCCATTCACACAAGTTCTGTTATCCCACTTTCCTCACCCACTCCCTGCACATTAGGGGCAATTTTACAGAGACAAGTTAACCTACAAAGCCAATGCGTCTTTGGGATGTGGGAGGAAACCCACATGCTTGCAGGGAGAATGTGCAAATTCAACACAGAAAGTGCCCGAGAACAGGATCGAACATAGATCTCTGGCGTGTGAGACAGCAAGTCCACCAGCTGTGCAACTATATTTTATTTTCCAACACAAAAATTTATACGTTGATAACTTTGGCTACTAAAAAAGTCTTAAATCTCTAAGTGACGCTATGTACCTCTTTACAGCTACTGTATGTTTTAATTCAGTTCAAGGCTATTGGGGCAGTAGATTGGCCATAAATTTGCTACCTAAAATTGCTAGACACCTGGAATTGATCCTGAATACGGGTGCTGTCTGTATGGAGTTTTGTTTTCTCGTTTATAACATTGTTTACAGAGTACTATGTTTACATATTCTGTTGTGCTGCTGCAAGTAAGGATTTCATTGTTTGAACTGGGACGTGAGAGAATAAAACACTCTTGACTTACATCGCTGATGTGTGGGATAGAACTAGAGTACGGGTGATCGGTGGTCGGCGTGGACTCGGTGGGCCGAAGGGCCTGTTTCCACGCTGTATCTTTAAATTAAACTAAAAACATTAAAACCAGAGGAAATGTAAAGAAGGGTTTCTACCCGAAACGTCACCCAATTGTTTCTATCCAGAGATGCTGGCTGCTCCATGGAGTTCCCCCGCACAATTAAAGCATGGAATAGTCTTCACCCTACCATAAGTACCAACCAGATGCAACTAAATTTAAGGCAGCTTTTTTTTCCCCCAAGAACCCTTTTTTTGCTTAAGTCCAAGTCAAGTCAAGAGAGTTTTATTGTCATGTGTCCCAGGTAGGGCAATGAAATTCTTGCTTGCTGCAGCACAACAGAATATGTAAACATAATACAGAACAGGAGATAAAGGTTCAGTGTGTCTATATACTATAGACCATATATATATACACAATAAATAGATAAAATGCAATAGGCTGTTATTTTTCAGCGTTTGGAGTTTGGTGGTGGTGGGTCCACAAATTTAAATTCCATTTCGAATATTTTTGGAGGATCAGGAAACCAAGAAGCAAGAGTTACTCCAGGGAGTTACTGCAGCTCCAGGGAGTGATTCTGCGTTGTTTTTCAGCGGTCGCGGTGAGGCAGCGACCGGACAGCAATGGCGGCCAGAGCTCCCACAATGCAAAGGGAGGGAGAAAGTGGCCGACGCCGACCAGTTGCCGTGGCAGTGATGTACTCGGCGGCCGACCGTGCCGAGCGGAGACCCGAGACCCGGGCCGAGAGCTAGCGCCGACCCGAGAGCTAGAGCCGAGCGCCGAGAGTTAGCACCGAGCGGAGACCCAAGAGCTAACGCCGAGCGGAGGCCCGAGAGCTAGAGCCGAGCGGAGACCCGAGAGCTAGAGCCAAGCGGAGGCCCGAGAGCTAGAGCCGAGCGGAGACCCGAGAGCTAGAGCCGAGCGGAGACCCGAGAGCTAGTGCCGAGCGGAGACCCGAGAGCTAGAGCCGAGCGGAGACCCGAGAGCTAGCGCCGAGCGGAGACCCGAGAGCTAGTGCCGAGCGGAGACCCGAGAGCTAGTGCCGAGCGGAGACCCGAGAGCTAGTGCCGAGCGGAGACCCGAGAGCTAGAGCCGAGCGGAGACCCGAGAGCTAGTGCCGAGCGGAGACCCGAGAGCTAGTGCCGAGCGGAGACCCGAGAGCTAGAGCCGAGCGGAGACCCGAGAGCTAGAGCCGAGCGGAGACCCGAGAGCTAGCGCCGAGCGGAGAGCTGAGCACCGAGCCGAGACCCAGACACGGATGGCGGGCGGGTGTCCCGGTTGCTTGCCAAGCCAGGCAAAATGGCATGGCTTTTAGGTTGCCCGGCGGGACTGTAAGTTGCCATTGGCACCCGTTAATTTCGAGCCCTGCTAAGTATCCTTTCCATTAATTTGTCCACCACTGACGTCAAACTAACAGGTCTATAATTGCTAGGTTTACTCTTAGAACCCTTTTTAAACAATCGAACAACATGCGCAGTACGCCAATCCTCCGGCACTATTCCCGTTTCTAATGACATTTGAAATATTTCTGTCATAGCCCCTGCTATTTCTACACTAACTTCTCTCAATGTCCCAGGGAATATCCTGTCAGGACCTGGAGACTTATCCACTTTAATATTTTTCAAAAGTGTCAGTACTTCCTCTTCTTTGAATCTCATAGTTTCCATAACTACTCTACTTGTTTCCCTTACCTCACATAATTCAATATTCTTCTCCTTGGCGAATACCGAAGAAAAGAAATTGTTCAATATCTCCCCCATCTCTTTTGGCTCCGCAGATAGCTGTCCACTCTGACTCTCTGATGGACCAATTTTATCCCTCGTTATCCTTTTCCTATTAATATAGCTGTAGAAACCCTTTGGATTTACTTTCACCTTACTTGCCAAAGCAACCTCATATCTTCTTTTAGCTTTCCTTTCAACCGAACAGGCACATAAAGATTCTATACTCTTAAAATGTCACCTTTGAATGTCCTCCATTTCTCTTCTACATCCTTCCCATGAAACAAAATGTCCCAATTCACTCATTTTAAATCCTTTCGCATCTCCTCAAAGTTAGCCTTTCTCCAATCAAAAATCTCAACCCTAGGCCCAATGACCCTCTCCATAATTATATTGAAACTAATGGTATTGTGATCACTGGACCCGAAGTGCATACCTCCGCCACCTCATTTCCTGTCTCATTTCCTAACAGGAGGTCCAGCACTGCCCCTTCTCTAGTAGGTACCTCTATGTATTGCTGCAAAAAACTATCCTGCACACATTTTACAAACTCCAAACCATCCAGCCCATTTACAGAATGTGTTTCCCAGTCTATGTGTGGAAAATTGAAATCTCCCACTAATATCTGCAATCTCCTCACATATTTGCTCTTCCAATTCTCGCTCCCCATTAGGCGGTCTATAATACACCCCTATAAGTGTTGCTACACCTTTCCCATTTCTCAGTTCCACCCAAATAGCCTCCCTAGACGAGCCCTCTAATCTATCCTGCCAAAGCACTGCTGTAATATCTTCCCTGACAAGCAATGCAACACCTCCACCTCTTGCCCCTCCAATTCTATCACACCTGAAACAACGAAATCCTGGAATATTTATTTTCCAATCACAGCCCTCCTGCAACCATGTTTCACTGATCACCACAACATCATACTTCCAGGTGTCAATCCAGCCTCTCAGCTCATCCACCTTTCTTATAATGCTCCTAGCATTAAAATATACACATTTAAGAAACCCACCACCTTTTATTCTCTGTTTATTATCTTTTTCTTCTTTCTCCCCTACATTTTGGGTCCGAGTGCTTCCCTTCTCTGCCTCCTGCCTACACACCGACTACTAGCTTTCCCTATTTGACTCCCTCCCCCCAACTGTTCTAGTTTAAAGTCTCCACAGAAGCCTTTACAAATCTCCCCGCCAGGATATTGGTCCCCCTCGGGTTCAAGTGCAACCCGTCCTTTCTGTACAGGTCACACCTTCCCCAAAAGAGGTCCAAATGATCCAGAAACTTGAATCCCTGCCCACTGCACCAGTCCCTCAGTCACGCATTTATCCTCCACCTCATTCCATTCCTACTCTCACTGTCTCGTGGCACAGGCAGTAATCCTGAGATGGTTACTTTTTTGGTCCTTCTCCTTAACTCTCCTCCCAACTCCCTAAATTCTCCTTTCAGGTCCTCTTCTCTTTTTCTACCTATGTCATTGGTACCTATATGTACCACGACCTCAGGCTCCTCTCCCTCCGATTTCAGGATATCTTGGACGCGTTCAGACACATCCCAGACCCTGGCACCAGGGAGGCAAACTACCATCCGGGTCTCCTGACTGCGTCCACAGAATCGCCTATCCGATCCCCTAACTATAGAGTCCCCTATTACTATTGCCCTCCTCTTCTTTTCCCTACCCTTCTGAGTAACAGGGCTGAGTAACAGGGCAGGGAGGCCCGGCCGCTGTCGCTACCTCCAGGTAAGCTGTCCTCCCCCAACCGTACTCAAACATGAGTACTTATTTTCAAGGTGTACAGCCACCGGGGTACTCACTAGTCCCTGCCTCTGCCCCTTGCCCTTCCTAACCGTGACCCACTTGTCTGCCACCCGTGGTCTTGGAGTGACCACCTCTCTGTAACTCCTCTCTATGACCTCCTCACTCTCCCTGACCAGACAGAGGTCATCGAGCTGCTAGGTCATCTTGCTGCGAGCTGCCACCCTCTCTAGCTTAATCACATCCTACCTACAGCTTAGATACCAGAATCCCAAATACTCCAAATGTGATTGAATGGGTGGTTCTCAGAAATTATATGCCATCAAAATTTAGCCATCCTCACAAAAAGTATGCGAATCATCGAAAATGGTGATATTAATGGTGCTGGATTGTTTTCTTGATATTCATATGATAAATAGTCCCATTTGATGTCAATTTTTTTAAAGTGTGCAGATATATTGACAACTTATTGACCCAATTCCCCATGAAAGACACAACATTCAAAAGGGTGGCACAAAAATAAAGTGCATAGTAACGCAAATGCATGTCCTAGTATCCAAGTGGATAAAATGTAAATCTCTAAGAGTTAATGTTTCTTCCATATTTATGACAGCAGTGAATAGAAATAGCATGGATCTATTTATCGACGCCCACCTTACGGTCTTTGACTTTTTGGCCAATGAAAAATATTTTCCAAAATGAAATAAACTAAGTGCTGTGGATGAGCGGAGACATTTTGGTGTCAAAATTATCATGAAAACCGACTGATAACTACAGAAAAAACGTTTTTTGTAGCTGGCATTCGGATCTTTACTCATCAGGGGCTGGAATACAAAGGATTTAGGGCTCTTAACTGTAAGATTTTGTATTTAGTTCAGGGCTTCACTCTTTGGGAAGAATAATTTGGACACCAAGTGGTGCTTTGTGGATTTACTGAAACATCACGATGGTTTATAGTGTTAGTATAAGGCAGGGTACATACCGGATGTATGCTACTTTGAATATATAAATAAGATGAACTAAGTGAAATAACGATGATGGAAAAAATGGATTTAGTAGATAAGCATCCAGATGCTGCTCAGGGGGGGTGGGGGGAGGAAGAGTGGTGGGAGTGGAATAGAAACTGGTCAGTAACAGGTGGAATCAAATGGGGAGGGAGTGATGGGTAGATGGAATCGGTCATTTATGAAATCATTTACCTCAATTAGTAAAGCTCGGTTTTCTTCCCAGGCATCTCTCTCATCTTCCAGGTGTGTAGTTCGACAAAACATTTTAGGGCCATCTAGATGCAAAGAGATGGAGTTGTGCTAAGCCATAATCTATTTAAAATGTTGTCACCATAGATGGAGCAGTGCAAGAGTACAGAAACCAAATATATCTACAAAACATTGTAATTTAAAATGTATTTATTTTACCTATGAGTCTTTGGTCATCTTTGAAAAAGAAAAATAAATTTGTTTTCTTCTCAGGAAATGCCACCAAACTGTAAAAACAAATCCAAAACAAATGTCACTAAAGTTACCAAGCAATCACATTTTTTCTCAATTCTAACTAAGGTTAAGAGGATTAAAAGATTTACAAAATACAAATAAAGTTATAATTTTACTAAAAATTAAAATGTAATTCAAATATTATTGTAATAATCCATAATTTTCAAAGGCAAACACAAAAGGATATCAAAGTGATTGTATAATGATTTGCTTTATAATTACAGGTAGCTCTTTCATTGTGTACGCTAATTATGTTATTATTATAATAATTATAATAGTATTATATTATCATATATTATATTATTGTAACTAAATGAATTAGGGAACACTATTTGGTTTAGGTTTATTTTTGTCACATGTACCAAGATACAGTTAAAATCTCTGCATGCTGTCAGTTAATTCATACTGTACACGAGTAGCTCAGCAGGTCGAGCTGCATCTCTGGAGAACATGGACATGTGACGTTACAGGTTGGTTGCCTTTTTAAAGCCAATTGTAGTGGGGGTGATGGGGGGGAGACGGGAAGAAGAAAGCTAGTGAGGGAAGGACAGAGCCTAGCACGTGGTAGGTGATACAAGTGATGGGAGGTTTGATTGGCAGATATTTGGACATTGGCCAGAAATGGGAATAAAGCAAAAGGCTATGAGATACGGCGAGAAGATGCCTGAAATACGAAGACAGAGGAAGCGATATAGGTGGAAGGAGACAGAGGAAGGGGAAAGGGTTGTTGTTGGTTCGATACACAAAATTGGAGATTTTAAAATGTTCGTACAGTGGGGGTGTAAGCTTGCCAAGCGGAATATGAGGTGCTATTCCTCCAGTTTAAGTGTGGCCTCATGCTGGCAGTAGAAGAGGCCCAGCACAGAATAGTCGGTTTGAGAATGGGAAGGAGTGTTAACAGGGTTAACTGAAAAATCCAGCAGGTCTTGGCACACCAGTGCAAATGTTCAACAAAACAATCTTAGCCTATACTTGGTCTAACCACTGTAAAGGCGGCCACATCAGCAGCTTCAAATGCATGTGGATGAAGTTAGAAGAGATCCATGTGAACCTGTGTCTCACTTGGTGGGTCTGATGGGATCACTGGTTGGATGTGAGGGAGGAGGTGGGGTCAGGTATTACATCCCCTGTGGTTGCTGGGGTAGGTACATCGGGAAGGGGTAGTTGGGGTGTGAAAGGGTGAGTGAGCAAGTGATTTTGGAGGGAGCTGGTGGTAGATAAGGTTTAAGGTGGTGGAAGTGTCAGAGAATGATATGTTGGATGTGGAGGCTGGTGGAATGAATGGCAAGAAGAAGGAGAACTCGGTTGTTGTTCTGTCTGTGGAGAGGGAGAGCAAGAGCTGAACTACAGGATACAGAGGAGGCAAGGTGAGGGATAGAAACACAGAAACTAGGTGAAGGAGTAGGCCATTTGGCCCTTCGAGCCAGCACCGCCATTCAATATGATCATGGCTGATCATACAATATCCCATATCCCTTGTTTCCATTAGCCCTAAGAGCTAAATGTAACTCTCTCTTGAAAACATCCAGTGAATTGGCCTTCACTGCCTTCTGTGGCTGAGAATTCCACAGATTCACAACTCGCCGGCTGAAAACGTTTTTCCTCCTCTCAGTCCTAAATGGCTTACCCCTAATTCTTAAATTGTGACTCCTGTACTCCAGCGTTTAGCCTGTCCAAACGCTTAAGAATAATATATGTTTTTAGACCTCTCCTCATCTTTCTAAATTCCAGTGAATATAAGGCCAGTCGATCCATTCATTCATATGTCAGTCCCGCCATCCCGGAAATTAACCTGATGAATCTACACTGCACTCCTTCAATAGCAAGAATGTCCTTCCTCAAATTAGGAGACCAAAAATGCACACAATACTCCAGGTGTGGTCTCACCAGGGCCCTGTACAATTGCAGTAGGACCTCCTTGCTCCTATACTCAAATCCTCTCGCCATGAAGACCAACATGCCCTTTGCTTTCTTCACTGCCTGCTGCACTTGCACGCTTACTTTCAGTGACTGACACCTAGGTCTCGTTGCACCTCCCCTTTTCCTAATCTGACACCATTCAAATAATAACTTGCCTTCTTGTCACCAAAGTGGATAACCTCACATTTATCCACATTAAACCTCATCTGCCCACTCACCCAACCTATCCAAGTAACCCTGCAGCCTAATTGCATCCTCCTCGCAGCTCACACTGCCACCCAGCTTTGTGTCATGTGCAAACTTGTGTGTGTGTGTGTGTGTGTGTGTGTGTGTGTGTGTGTCTGTGTCTGTGTGTCTGTGTGTGTGCCCCACTAGTCACTGCGTATTAGCTGATTAGCTATCACTATCAGTCATAGTGCTTACACTAGCACTGTTCTACACACCAGCGATAATGTGCTATTTTAACTAAGCCAATTAACCTACAGACCTGTACGTCTTTGGCTTGTGGGACGACACCAGAGCACCCGGAGAAAACCCATGTGATCATAGGGAGAGCGTACAAATTCCGTACAGACAGCACCCGTAGAAATACTGGTCCACCTCTGATTTTCCGGAAACTGGTGGCCCATCACCTCTTTTAATCCTGACAAAATTACAAAAGCGCACTTGCTACCCCACCCCCAGAGGCCCCCCTGAACCTAGGTCAGGTGTGGCGGCCAATTTCAACATCGAGACTTCCACGCCAAAATGCCGCCAATCCATATTCTCCAGAGATGTTGCCCAATCCATTGAGTTACTCCAGTACTTAATTATTTTGTGTTAAAATCCGCAGTTTCCACCATCAGAATTCTTTGCCGAAAGAGCTGGGAAATCTGAAGATGTCAGCATTTCCTGGTGGAGTCCACTAGCACAGGATGGATGTGCTGGTGTTATCACGTACATGAAACAAAAGGCTGCATGTCACCCAATACTTGGGGAACCAATTTCCTCCCAGTTAAGTGTTTAAAAGCTGGCCTATCCCCTTATGTAGAAGATCTGTCCCAAAAACCCAGGTCAATTCCAAATTAACAAAAATGTTTTACTTTTTTGCAGTGATATCTTCACAATTTTCTATGTCATCCTCATCTTCAGATGAGCTGTCCTGGAATCGAGGATCTTCATGCCATGGAAAAGCCGACATAGGTACTTGCCCAGTTACATAATGTTCTGAAAAATAGTAAAATACAAATCAAAAGATCTGATTTCCGTACATTTTATAAACTGAATCTACAATAATGTAGGCGTGTAATACATTTGATCAGCACACTCTTAAGTACCCATGATCAGCAGCATCCTTGTACAGGGAAGGATTTACAAATGAGCTACAAATTTTGTGCTTTGTTTTTTTTTTAATCTACACTCCAAATTTACTTTTTGCTAAACTCCACAAACATGTTGTAACCCTCAGATTTGTGTCCATCTTCCTTTCCAGTCAGGCTTTTGGCATGTCACTGTATAAAAATGGCTTTTAACAAAGTCAATAGGGATATCCCATGTGATTGTAACCAAGATAATACATGTAACATCATCTTGTTACATCTCTCTGCAACCTGTGACAAGATTAACCTCACCATCCTCCTCTAACATCTTTCTACCAAAATCCAGATAGGTAGGTCTACACTCACCCAGTTCCATTCTTCCCTAGCTTATCCATAATTATCAACAATTCTCTCTCTTTCCATTCCTGGATGAATACTTTGGAAGCCCTCCAACAAACTAGTTATTGCACCCAGTTTTCAAATGTACTGACAATATACAGCTGTATCTCACTCAACACCACCTCCTTTTGTCTCTCAGTCACCTTTCCATTGCCTCCAAGTTTAACCATTATTTACAAAGGGGAAATCATGCTTGACTAATTTTCTGGAATTTCTTGAGGATGTAACTAGGAAAATGGACAAGGGAGAGCCAGTGGATGTAGTGTACCTGGACTTTCTGAAATCAGTTGATAAGGTCCCACGTAGGAGATTAGTGGGCAAAATTAGGGCACATGGTATTGCGGGAGTGCTGACATGGATAGAAAATTGGTTGACAGACAGGATACAAAGAGTACGGATTAATGGGCCCCTTTCATAGATACATAGAAAATAGGTGCAGGAGTAGGCCATTCGAGCCTGCACCGCCATTCAATATGATCATGGCTGATCATCCAACTCAGTATCCCGTACCTGCCTTCTCTCCATACCCCCTGATCCCTTTAGCCACAAGGGCCACATCTAACTCCCTCTTAAATATAGCCAATGAACTGGCCTCAGCTACCTTCTGTGGCAGAGAGTTCCAGAGATTCACCACTCTGTGTGAAAAATGTTTTTCTCATCTCGGTCTTAAAGGATTTCCCCTCTATCCTTAAGCTGTGACCCCTTGTCCTGGACTTGCCCAACATCGGGAACAATCTTCCTGCATCTAGCCTGTCCAACCCCTTAAGAATTTTGTAAGTTTCTATAAGATCCCCCCTCAATCTCCTAAATTCTAGCGAGTACAAGCCGAGTCTATCCAGTCTTTCTTCATATGAAAGTCCTGACATCCCAGGAATCAGTCTGGTGAACCTTCTCTGTACTCCCTCTATGGCAATAATGTCCTTCCTCAGATTTGGAGACCAAAACTGTACGCAATACTCCAGGTGTGGTCTCACCAAGACCCTGTACAACTGCAGTAGAACCTCCCTGCTCCTATACTCAAATCCTTTTGCTATGAATGCTAACATACCATTCGCTTTCTTCACTGCCTGCTGCACCTGCATGCCTACTTTCAATGACTGGTGTACCATGACACTCAGGTCTCGTTGCATCTCCCCTTTTCCTAATCGGCCACCATTCAGATAATAATCTACTTTCCTGTTTTTGCCACAAAAGTGGATAACCTCACATTTATCCACATTATACTGCATCTGCCTTACATTTGCCCACTCACCCAGCCTATCCAAGTCACCTTGCAGCCTCCTAGCATCCTCCTCACAGCTAACACTGCCCCCAAGCTTAGTGTCATCCGCAAACTTAGAGATGTTGCATTCAATTCCCTCATCCAAATCATTTATATTGTAAATAGCTGGGGTCCCAGCACCGAGCCTTGTGGTACCCCACTAGTCACTGCCTGCCATTGTGAAAAGGACCCGTTTACTCCTACTCTTTGCTTCCTGTTTGCCAGCCAGTTCTCTATCCACATCAATACTGAACCCTTAGTACCGTGTGCTTTAGGTTTTATACTAATCTCTTATGTGGGACCTTGTCGAAAGCCTTCTGAAAGTCGATATAACACATCCACTGGTTCTCCCCTATCCACTCTACTAGTTACATCCTCGAAAAATTCTATAAGATTCGTCAGACATGATTTACCTTTCGTAAATCCATGCTGACTTTGTCCAATGATTTCACCACTTTCCAAATGTGCTGCTATCCCATCTTCAGAATGGCAGGCAGTGACTAGAGGGGTACCACAAGGCTTGATGCTGGGTCCGCAGCTATTTACAATATATATCAATGAATTAGATTAAGGGATTACGTAACATTAGCAAATTTGCAGATGACACAAAGCTGGGTGGCAGTGTGAACTGTGAGGAGGATGCTATGAGAATGCAGGGTGACTTGGGCAGATTGGGTGAGTGGGCAGATGCAGTTTAATGTGGATAAATGTGAGGTTATCCACTTTGGTAGCAAAAACAGGAAGGCAGATCATTATCTAAATGGTGTCAAGTTGGGAAAAGGGGAAGTACAACGGGATTGTTCATCAGTCAATGAAGGTAAGCATGTATGTACAGCAGGCAGAGAAGAAAGCAAATGGCATGTTGGCCTTCATAACAAGAGGAGTTGAGTATAAGAACAAAGAGGTCATTCTACAGTTGTACAGGGCCCTAGTGAGACCACACCTGGAGTATTGTGTGCAGTTTTGGTCTCCAAACTTGAGGAAGGACATTCTTGCTATTGAGGGAGTGCAACGTAGATTCACAAGGTTAATTCCCGGGATGGCGGGTCTGTCATATGCTGAGAGAATGGAGCGGTTGGGCTTCTATACTCTGGAATTTAGAAGGATGAGAGGATATCTTATTGAACCATATAAGATTATTAAGTGTTTGGACATGCTAGAGGCAGGAAACCTGGTTCTGGACTACCCGATGTTGGGAAAGTCCAGAACCAGGGGCCACAGTTTAAGAATAAGGGGTAAGCCATTTAGAACGGAGATGAGGAAACACATTTTCACACAGAGAGTTGTGAGTCTGTGGAATTCTCTGCCTCAGAGGGCAGTGGAGGCCGGTTCTCTGGATACTTTCAAGTGAGAGTTAGATAGGGCTCTTGAAGATAGCAGATTCAGGGGAGAAGGCAGGAACGCGGTACTGATTGTGGATGTTCAGCCATGATCACATTGAATGGCAGTGCTGGCTTGAAGGGCCAAATGGCCTACTCCTGCACCTATTGTCTATTCAGTATTTGAGAACAGGAATGTCCTTCAACTCAATATAGCTTTGATCAAAGCAAACAGCTCCAAACCCCTCCATGCCTTCCCCCCGGCAACTATATAATAATGAATCAGATGATTAAAACATTGATACCACATATGAATCAGAGTTGCGCTTTGGTTTGCCTATGTGCTCTCACCATGATTGCTTACTACGCCTCTATGTAATCACCCAACGTCACTTCGAAATCAGCTCAGCTGCTGCTGAAACTTTCATCCATGCTTGTGTTACTTCATAACTTTGTTCTCTTTCATAAACTAAAGGCCATCCAGAGTAACGCCAGTGTGCTAACACCTTTTATTCATCCACCCAACACTCCTATGTTCACTGAGCTACACTGGCTCCCATAATGGATAGATAGTAAAATAGTCATCCTCTCTCTGAAAATAATGGTCTCAAATCTTCCTCCTGACATAACTGGATGGCATATTTACAGTTTCCCATTCAATCAGGAAATTGGTAACTGGGATGACTTTTCAGGTACTGATATATGAACGTATTGCTGTAGTGTGGGCTGACAGAACACAGTTTCCATATCAATAATTTCATATCAACAAGTTATATTTTATTTTCAATGTATTTCATGATAAATGTAGAAAAGACATTCTGACTAAAGTATCTATTCCACATTTGTTTTCTAATCATTCTCTAACTTTCTCCAGTCTAATCTGTCACATTCTCTAGTCTTGCATCCTGCTGTATATTTGCCTTTCCTCCAATTCTGGTTCGCTCCATGTCACATTTTCTTGCATTCCAGTGTCAAAGTGTTATAAAATCTAAAATACTCAGAATCTTGAGTTCTGACAAAAGGTAACTGATCTGAAACAACGACTACTTCTCTACCCACTGATGTTGGGAGAGCATTTCCAGCTATTTCTATTTTTAGTTTCTTCATAATATCCTTTACAGTCCAGAAAATGTTCTGATTTTCTATTTTATCCATCACTGTAAATTTAAGGCAGATTGGTATGGCATTTTAGAAAATATTTTGCTGAGCTTTTGATCTGTTAGATAAGTTTATAGTTTATAGGTTCTTTATTGTCATTATAACATGTAAACATGTACAACAAAATTAAAAATGCCAACCAGTCAGTGCACCATTCACACATTATCTAAAAGCTAACGATACGTAAAAGAGAAATATCTGAAATAAACTAAAATAAATAACATGAATAAAACAAGCATAAACACACAACCATACATTCTTCTGTCGATTGCACAATCCCTTTGGTATGTAGCGCACCTGCGCTCATTTGGTGGCTATATTAAGTGTAGTTATTGCTGTGGGATAAAAACAGTTTTTGAGTCTGTTTGTCCTTGTCCTCATTGATCTGTACCATCTGCCTGACGGCAACAGTTCAAACAGGGAGTGTCCGGGGTGGGAAATGTCCTTTATAATGTTCTGGAATTTCTTGAGACAGTGGGAACTGTGTAGGTCCTCCAAGGTGAGGAGAGGGCAGCCGACAATCTTCTGGGCGTTGTCAATAGCCCTCTGGAGCGCTTTCCTCTTAGCCGCTGTGTAACTGGTGTACCACACGCATACACAGTATATTAGGATGCTCTCTATGGAGCACCGATAAAAGGACAGCAGCAGTCTCTGGGTGATGTTGTTCTTCCTGAGCACCCTCAGGAAGTGCAGTCTCTGCTGGACCTTTTTCAGCAGCGCAGAGGTGTTCACGCTCCATGTCAGGTCCTCCTCAATGTGGATTCCCAGGAAGCGGAAATCCGCCACCCTCTCCACACAGTCCCCTCTGATGATTAATGGTGTAATGTCCGTTTTCTTCTTCCTGTAGTCTATTATGAGCTCCTTGGTCTTTGAGGTGTTGAGGAGCAGGTTATTCTCTCCACACCACACTGTCAGCTGTTCCACCTCATCCCTGTAGGCGTACTCACCCCCCCCCCCCAGAGATGAGCCCCACCACCGTGGTGTCATCCGCGAATTTGACAATGGTGTTACTGTGGTGTGCGGGGGTGCAGTCAAATGTGTAGATGGTGTAAAGCAGGGAGCTCAGCACGCAGCCCTGTGGAGAGCCGGTACTGAGGCTGAGGGCCGTGGATGTGTGATGGCCCACTCTGACTCTCTGGCTGCGACCCGACAGGAAGCTATTTATCCACATGCAGGTGGAGTGTGGAAGTCCCAGGTCCCCCAGTTTGTCCACCAGTTTGTGGGGAAGGATGGTGTTAAAAGCAGAGCTGTAGTCCACAAAGAGCATCCGCACGTAGCTCCCCGGCTGCTCCAGGTGGGACAGTGCAGCATGGAGGGCTGTGGCTACAGCGTCCTCTGTGGATCTATTCGCTCTGTACGCAAACTGGTGGGGGTCAAGGCTTCGGGGCAGGAGTGATGTGATGTGACGCCGGACCAGTTTTTCAAAACACTTCATCACCACTGGTGTGAGTGCGACTGGCCGGTAGTCGTTGAGGCTGGAGATGTGGGGTTTTTTAGGGCAAGGGGACTATGGTGGAGGACTTCAGACAGGGTGGGACAGTGGACTGGACCAGAGACTGGTTGAAAATCCTCGTAAAGACTCCAGCCAGCTGGTCTGCGCAGTCCTTCAGCACGCATCCAGAGACGCCGTCGGGTCCAGCAGCCTTCCTCGGATTGATGGCCCGCAGCGTGCGCCTCACCTCATGCTCCTCTATCTTGAGGGTTAAGCTGCTGTGGACCATGTGGTGTGATGTGGCTGTCTCTGGTGGCTCCACTTCAAAGCGAGCAAAGAAGAGGTTCAGCTCCTCTGCCAACGAGGCGTCACCTTCAGCAGCTCCAAGGTTGGTCTTGTAGTTGGTGAGATACTGGATCCCCTGCCACACCTGCCTGCTGTTATTACTGTCCAGGTGGTCCTCTATCCTCCTCCTGTAGTCTGATTTGGCCTCTCTGATGCCTCTCTTCAGGTTAGCTCGGGCCGTGCTGTATAAAGCCCTATCGCCAGACCTAAAAGCGGTGTTCCTCTCTTTTAACAGCCGCTGGACCTACCGGGTCATCCAGGGCTTCTGGTTGGGGTAGACCCGGATGCGTTTGTCCACTGTGACAGTGTCCATGCAGTTTTTAATGTAACATAGTACACTGTCTGTGAACACCTCCAGGTCCTGGTGTTTAAACACATCCCAGTTGGTCCTGTCGAAGCAGTCCTGCAGCTGCTGAGAGGCACCATCAGGCCAAGTTGTGATGGTCTTTGTGATGGTAGGAGCAGTTTTCCTGAGGGGAGCATATGCAGGAATTAAAAGCAGGGACATATGGTCAGACTGGCCCAGGTGTGGTAGTGGTCTAGCCCTGTAGCCCAGCTTGATGTTGGAGTAGACCTTGTCCAGTGTGTTAGCTCCTCTTGTAGCACATTTAGCATAAGTAAGGCTACTGGAGGTTAAAGCCTGTTCAAAAGGGAACTGCAGATGCTGGAATATCGAAGGTACACAAAAATGCTGGGGAAACTCAGCGGGTGCAGCAGCATCTATGGAGTGAAGGAAGTAGGCGACATTTCGGGCCGAAACCCTTCTTCAGACTGACGGGGGGTCGTTAAAACCTGTTAGCTTATGAGATAATATGTTCTATTCCCAAACCTAATCAGCAAAATGAACAAACAACAGTCATAAATATGTTTACCTGACTTTTGATTGCCATCTTGGGTTGCTGCTTCAAAAAACGAAAACGTAAAATTAGACGAATCTTCTTTTGCAGCATCATTACTGGATGGGTAATCAAATGCCTGCTGGATGGTTGGCATTTCACGAGGTTCAGGACACTGATTTTCTAGCTGAATTTCATCTTCCTTAGCCAATGTAACTTCGTTTTCTTTGGTATTGGAAGTGAACATCCCTTTCAAGTCCTTATTGACATCATAATAGATTTCTTTTGATACTTCAGGAAGTTTCTCTTCCTCTATTTTCCTTTTCTTTCTTTCTGCTTTGCTGCAACATTTATGAAACAAGTCAGTAGTTAAAATCAGACTAATATGACCTAGATCAAAGCATCTTTTTCTTAGCAGAAACAGACTTCAAAATCGGGTTAAAAGGTACGAGGAGTCTTTTTAATCATAACACGTTGAACCAAATGGCAAGAAATATAACTGGGCTCAGTGGGATTACCAATGTCTTTCCCAAATCCATTGTACACATTTACATTTGTCAGTAGAATAACAGAGAAAGGATGGGGAATGATGTGAAAAATAAATACATCTCCACAAATAAAATACTGTGAGGAAGTTAGATCTGGCAGATTGATTTTTTAGTGATTTCCGATTTTGTACAGCGATACACTCAAAACATTATTTTGTTTATTGCAAGATTGTCAATCTGGTTTTTCTGAATATTAAGATTTTTTGAATATCTTAATGTCTTAAACTGTAGTAATTGTTTTGAGATATCACAATGTGAATGACAAAGTTCAAGAAATAAAATGTAATCGTCAAAAATTTGGGAAGACATTGTGAAAAGCTCAATTTTTATTAACTCTTTTAAAATACAACTTAATTAAAAATATTCTCATGTTTCTTTAAAATTAAATTTCAATACTGTTCATGAATATGTTGCATGCAGTTTCAGTACTGTTGCAAAATATTTATATTTCCTCCCTCGCACATTACCTCATACCCTCGAATACTAACATGACAAATCATATTGTGTGAACGCAATAGTTATGCTCAAAATAGCATATTTTTGCTTTGATTCTGAATTGGGGCAAGGCTAACTTGAAGAAGGGTCTTTATCCGAAACGTCACCCATTCCTTCTCTCCAGAGATACTGTCTGTCCCGCTGAGTTACTCCAGCTTTTTGTGTCTATCTTGGGAGTAAGAAAGCCTGGAAGACTAAAGAAATTTAGTCTCTGGTCAGGAAAAAGGAGACATGGATCAGGTATACACAGCTGGGATCAAGCGCATCCCTGAAAGAATTTAGGGGAGAGAGCAGTATATTAAGAAGGAAATCAAGAGGGCAAAAAGGGGTCAAGAGATAGCTCTGGCAGACTCGGTGATCATTTCGTTGAACACCTTCGCTCAGTCTGCCTTAACCTATCCGATCTCCCGGTTGCTCAGCACCTCCCATTCCCAATCTGAACTTTCTGCCCTGGGCCTCCTCCATTGTCAGAGTGAGGCCCAGCGCAAATTGGAGGAACAGCACCTCATATTTAGCTTGAGTAGCTTACACGCCAGCAGAATGACCGTTGACTTCTCTAACTTCAAATAGCCCTTGCTTTCCCTCTCTCCATCCCTCCCCCTTCCCAGTTCTCCCACCAATCTTACTGTCTCCAACTACATTTTATCACTGTCCCCCCCACTCCCCTGACATCAGTCTGAAGAAGGGTCTCGACTGAAAAAGTCACCCATTTCTTCTCTCCAGAGATGCTGCCTGTCCCGCTGAGCTACTCCAGCATTTTGTGTCTACCTCCGATTTAAACCAGCATCTGCAGTTCTTTCCTACACATAACAGAATCATCATGGGTTGAGGCAAAGTCGAAGTAGTTTTATGAAAGGGGTAAAAATATATAGATGCTGAAACTTTTGTAATAAAAGCTGAAAATTCTGGATATGTACAGCATCTTGGGCAGCAAGAGCAGAGAGAGAATTGGAGCTATGTTGCAAAAGATTATAGAAGAACTAGACAAGGTGAAAGTGGGAGCAAGATTGTTGGTTAAAAAGGGGGTGAAGTTTTCAAGTTCTGTATCCCAACAGGAAGTAGAACTGAATTGGCCAATATTATATCTGAGAAAGTATTGAATCTGAATACAACTTCAACAGGAGGCCAAAATTCAATTTTATCTGTTGCTCCCTCTGAAAGATTTGTCTATTACTATTCAAAGTAAGAAAAAAAAATCCTTTAACTTGAAAATTAAATAACATTCTCACAATAATAAGTTTATATTGTCATTCAAAATTCAGTAGTTGTATCTAAAAAATGTTGCTTTATCAAAAATGCAAGCAATTTAATTTCATTGGCTTCAGAATTCCTAATTTTGTTTAGCTGCAGAATAGGATACATGTAATTCTTGTATTAAATTCATCCTCAAATTTTCCCTGTTCAAGGTGCAATATTATTGGAAAGGATGAGAAAGTTTATCTGCTTTGGCAGAAGCATGACCCAAATTAACGAATAGACATTCACAAACCTTTTTCACCATCCTGCTGCATAATATTTCGGACCATCAAAATACATTACACAAGCAAAATGTTCTATTCTAGCAGGAAAGGCCAGTTCTGTATGTTGTAGCAATTTCCCCCATGATATTGTATTATCAAAATTATGCTCAATTTTGGATATAACAAATAAATTACTATACATTTGGTTCAGAACATTTCCATAATTGGCAGAGGTAAAGAAAATAGAATTACTCATCTGTATCCAAAAAATAACAAACGTAGATTATTATGTACTGTACCATTCAGCATTCAAGTACAAAAGTGATTACCTCTCTTTATTGGATTCCTCCAACTTGGTTTCATAGACTGTATGATCTTTTCTTGTCGGATCATAGTGCAGAGCAGAAACATCTCTGGGGAAAAATGTAACCTTTTACATCAAACGGAGTTTTGATTTTGAAAATAAGAGTATTTATCATGTTATCATATGAAAAAGAGTGCAAATAAAGTGCTGCATTTTGTAAAATAGCAATACACTATTTTCCCTTTGGTGTAAAGTTGTGTTAATTGTTTCCTTTGGAAAGCTGTCGGTTATTATTTTGTTGTGCAAAGTAGAATCTAACTTCAATGCAATCAGAAGGAGGGCTTTAAAGAGTCGAAATTAGTCACTCTAGACCTCCTAGCCATTTATAAAGCAGTTGGCCTTTACTTGTTGTTATCAACTATTAAAACATTTGTTAGTTGAGGAACAGATCTGCACTGGCAGTGCTTGCAACAAATGTTATTGTAGGCCTTATCTTTTTGTTTCAAGTTACTACTGGTCAGGACAGGCAGATTGTCACTAAGCTTTAACGTATATAGCAAATATACAATAAAATAATTAAAAGGTTCTTCCTTTATTAAAAATATGACCGGAAATAATTGGTTTATTGGTTAAATTCATGATCAGTGGTTAAAAAGTAATAATTTCACGCTGTGAACCGTTTCATACGTACATGAGTTAGTGTTATTGAATACATACTTAAAATATTTTAATTTTACTCGTTCTTTCTTGTCTTCAATCTTTTCAATGCCATCTTGAACAACACTTTTCAAGATATTCAGAGCTCTTCTTTTTTCTGCAACAAACTCATCTTCCTCAGCATTCTGGCTTCCAACAGTAACATCTGCAGATTCTTCTGCAAAAATAATTATAATCCTTATCTGTGTAATGCATATAGTGCATTTAAAATACAAGTAAGTTACTGCTTCAACTGGAAAGGCAATTTGGGTTGTTCAAAAAAACAAAGAGATAAAAGATAAATATTGCATCTCCTGAGGTTGCATAGGAAGAAGCCACCAATGAGGTCAACAACAAACCAAATCTCAGTGGAGACTTTGCTTAAACAAAGCTGTTCCATGGCATCAACTCAGAAACCACATAAATAGTATAAACAATTCTGAGGTGCTGCCCAAGAGTGAGACAGAAATATTGTAGAAAACCACCTACCTAATCACTCCTCCTATTCATTCCTCCCCTAAAATAAAGGTGAGACCCTCAACAAAATCAATAACTGCATGGAGTTAAAGTTAATGGTATGCATGAAAGAAACAAATTCACTATCATAAAAATCTACAGTATAAACAATATGCTTACCGAAGGTGAATAGATTTTGGAAGATAGCAAATTTAAGTGCCTTATTTATCTCACCTCAAACTAATAATTCAGAAGTTCAAAAGTTCTAGCAGTACAATTAGGCCATTCAGCCCATCGAGTCTACTCTGCCATTCAATCATGGCTGATCGCTGCCTCCTAATCCCATTTTCCTGCCTTCTCCCCATAACCCTTGACACCCGTTCTAATCAAGAATTTGTCTATCTTTGCCTTAAAAATATCCACTGATGGCCACCACAGCCCTTTGTAGCAATGAGTTACACAGATTAACCACCCTCTGACTAAAGAAGTTCCTCCTCGCCTCTTTTCTAAAAGAGCGCACTATAATTCTGAGGCTATGACCTCTGGTCCTAGACTCTCCCACCAGTGAAAATATCCTGAAGTTTGAAGTTGATGCTTTACATTATCTGATCCACTGGAAATCTGTTCTGCATTGTGAACAAATCAATTTTTTTGGAACATCTCAAATGTTCCCAGTTAACAGAATACAATTAGCTTTTCTCCCAGTTCTCAATAATTCTCACTAGTCTTCCTTTTGACCCTCAAGTCATTAACCTGAATATTTTACTTTCTCCCACAGAGAATGAAGGGGAAAAAAGTGCATTTATGGGATGCATATTCCAGAATCAGGTTGTTTGAAATTGCTTCACAATGTAGTCATGTCAGTAAGGTAGGGAAAATGACAATTAACCACAGCAATATCCCAAATCAATATGAGACAGCTGACAACATTATCTGAAGAAGGGTTTCGGCCCGAAACGTCGCCTATTTCCTTCGCTCCATAGATGCTGCTGCACCCGCTGAGTTTCCCCAGCAATTTTGTGTACCTTCGATATTCCAGCATCTGCAGTTCCCTTTTAAACATTATCTTTTTGGTGGTCAAATGGGGAATAGGGTCAAAACTCCACCATTAATTTCCAAAATGGCTCTAAAGATTACACCTTTCATCTCCTTTTCATCTCTAGCCTTTGTCACTAACTCCAACTTTCTGTTAATTAACTAACCCCGCCCCCCCTCCACCAGTATACAGCTATCACTTGCCCCAACTACAATCAGACTGAAGAAAGATCCTAACATGAAATGTTGCTTATCCATTCCCTCCAGTTATTCCAGCACTTTGTGCTTTTTTCTAAAGATTACATGACTTTCTGGAGCATTTCAGAAGGAAAGCTGGCCAGGAATATAAAGATGGACAGTAAAAGCTTCTTTAGATATGTTAAGGGAAAAAGAGTAGAAAAGTCAAATGTGGGTCCCTTGAAGGCAGACACGGGTGAAATTATTATGGGCAACAAGGAAATGGCAGAAGAGTTGAATAGGTACTTCGGATCTGTCTTTACTAAGAAAGACACAAACAATCTCCCAGATGTACTGGAGGACAGAGGATCTAAGGGGGTAGAGGAACTGAAATAAATTTTCTTTAGGCGAGAAATAGTATTGGGTAGGCTAATGGGACTGAAGGATGATAAATCCCCTGGGCCTTATGGTCTGCATCCCAGGGTCCTCAGGGAAGTGGCTCTAGAAATAGTGGAGGCATTGGTGATCATTTTCCAATGTTCAATAGATTCAGGATCAGTCCCTGTGGATTGGAGGATAGCTAATGTTATCCCACTTTTCAAGAAAGGAGCGCGAGAGAAAACGGGGAATTACAGACCAGTTAGCCTGACTTTGGTGGTGGGAAAGATGCTGGAGTCAATTATTAAAGACGTAATAATGGGGCATTTGGATAGTAGTAAAAGGATTAGTCCAAGTCAACATGGATTTATGAAAGGGAAATCAAGCTTGACTAATCTTCTGGAATTTTATGAGGATATGACAAGTAAAATGGATGAAGGGGTGCCAGTGGATGTAGTGTATCTAGACTTTCAGAAAGCCTTTGATAAGGTCCCGCACGGGAGACTGGTGACTAAAATTAGAGTACATGGTATTGGGGGTAGGGTGTTGACATGGATAGAAAATTGGTTGGCTGACCGGAAGCAAAGAGTAGGAGTGAACGGGTCATTTTCAGAATGGCAGGCGGTGGCGAGTGGAGTGCCGCAAGGCTCGGTGTTGGGGCCGCAACTGTTTACCATATATATTAATGATTTGGAAGAGGGAATTAGGAGCAACACTAGCAAGTTTGCGGATGACACAAAGCTGGGTGGCAGTGTGAACTGTGAAGAGGATGTTAGGAGGTTGCAGGGTGACCTGGACAGGTTGAGTGAGTGGGCAGATGCGTGGCAGATGCAGTATAATATAGATAAATGTGAGGTTATCCACTTTGGCGGCAAAAAACAAGGGGGAAGATTATTATCTCAATGGGGTTAGGTTAGGTAAGGGGGAGGTGCAGCGAGACCTGGGCGTCCTTGTACACCGATCACTAGAAGTTGGCTTACAGGTACAGCAGGCAGTGAAGAAAGCTAATGGAATGTTGGCCTTCATAACAAGAGGATTTCAGTATAGGAGTAAAGAAGTTCTTCTGCAGTTGTATAGGGCTCTGGTGAGACCACACCTGGAGTATTGTGTACAGTTTTGGTCTCCTAATTTGAGGAAGGACATCCTTGTGATTGAGGCAGTGCAGCGTAGGTTCACGAGATTGATCCCTGGGATGGCGGGACTGTCATATGAGGAAAGATTGAAAAGACTAGGCTTATATTCACTGGAGTTTAGAAGGATGAGGGGGCGATCTTATAGAAACATATAAAATTATAAAAGGACTGGACAAGCTAGATGCAGGAAAATGTTCCCAATGTTGGGCGAGTCCAGAACCAGGGGCCACAGTCTTAGAATAAAGGGGAGGTCATTTAAGACTGAGGTGAGAAAAAACTTTTTCACCCAGAGAGTTGTGAATTTATGGAATTCCCTGCCACAGAGGGCAGTGGAGGCCAAGTCACTGGATGGATTTAAGAGAGTTAGATAGAGCTCTAGGGGCTAGTGGAGTCAAGGGGTATGGGGAGAAGTTAGGCACGGGTTATTGATAGGGGATGTATGATATCCCAACAATCCCAGCCATGATCAAAATGAATGGCGGTGCTGGCTCGAAGGGCCGAATGGCCTCCTCCTGCACCTGTTTTCTATGTTTCTATGGCTTGAGCAGAGAGCACTACCACAGAGCAGAAGTGACACAGGCAGGTTAAAAAAAAGACAATCTAAGCTATGGGAGAACTTTTAAGGAATAGTCCAGATGCTTGTTTCACACACCCTCTTTAACTTTTCACTGGACTCAATTTAAAAGGGTTGGCTTTGGCTAAAACTACCTCCGATGTCTTCGGAACTGGTACACTTAAACTCGATTGATGTAAAAATAGTCCAATTAATGCAAAAACATTGCTGAACTTGATGGATGCTAAACAGTCAAAAAGTAAAGTAGAAACAGCCAACAGAGTATAGAGCATAGAATTTTATAACAGCTACCCATGTTTTCTTCTTCACTTTCCAAAAATCGTTCATCCATGCGAAACCTTTCATCTGTACCAAATCGTGATTGTAAGAACAAGAGCTGCAGAATAAAAAGAGAATAAATAACATTTAAAAGTAAATGATGTTCCTCAAATTACTTAGGTTTATTATTGTCATGTGTACTAAGGTACACTGAAAAGCTTTGTTTTGCATGCTATCCAAACAGATCAGATATACTTAAATACAACCAAGTCAACTCCAAGTACAATAGATAGAGCAAAGAGGAAGATACAGAGTGCAGAATATCATTTTTAGTATCGTAGTCCATCCATTCCAGAGACAAAGTCCAATGTCCCCAATGTGGTAGTGAATCAGACAGTACCTAGCTTATGGAAAAACCATTCATAAATCTGACAACAGCAGCAAAAAAGCTGATCCTGAGTCTAGTGGTGCGTGCCTGCATCTTTCTGTACTTTCTACTGGAGCAGGGAGAAGAAGGATCGCCTGGGATGGGACAAGACATTGATTATGTTGGGTGGTTGTCTGAGGCAGCGTGAAGTGCAGATGAAGTCCTGCAGAACCAGCAGGATGCTACACAGCTTCTTCCCACAGGCAATAAAACTGGTTAAAGGACTGTGTCCCCTCCCCATATATCATACACCAACACATCTAACCTCGCCCATACTTTGATAGCTAGACACCTGTCAAAGCAAAGCCACTGTTCGGTCTGAATGTCTGTTTTTAGTTCTATTTTTAGGTATATTTTAGATATGTTAATTTTAAAGTTGTATGTATTTATTCTGCTTTTATTAACTGCACTGACAGGAAATGATTGAGAAACAAATTTTCGTTTCTTCTGTGTATGTAAGTACTCAGTGAAAATGACATTAAAGTAAATACTGAATACTGAAAGTCAAGGGTGCAAAGTCTGGTCTGTGTGATGGACTGGGCTACATTTACAAATCTCTACAATATCTTGCAGTCTTTGGCAGAGCTATTTCCAAACCAAGCTGTGATGCTACTCGACAGTATGCTTCTGTGGAACTTTGAATGAACCATTGGAGACATGCCAAATTTTCTCAGTCTCCTTAGGAAGTAGAGGCGTTGGTGTGCCTTCCTGACTGTCACATCAATGTGGTTGGTTCACGACAGATCATTGGTAATATTAACTCCAAGAAACTTGAAGATCTCAATCATTTCTCAATCAATGTGGTATAAACTTATAGAAAATGCAAGCAAAAATCGCTTAAAACATTAAATGAAGAGCTTCAAATTTGATTGCCATTTCATTTCAATTGACTTGCTCTATCCTCCAACAGTATAAAATGCACTGAATGAAGGTCATGGTAAGGGAAATGTAAATGGATAAATATTTAGCTATCTAGACAATTAAATTATTTATGTAATTAACAAGGTTATCAGTTTCTTGTCAATTAAATAAACAGAATTACGATTATATTTAGGTGTAAAGAAGACAAACTGTTCATTTGGGTTAGGCTATGGTGATGGATATGCCATTAAATCAAAACTAAACAAATTGGGGAGCATTAATTTATTCTTCACATAAACTGATGATAGTAATTGCACAAAATATTTTACTCCCGAGCATTATGGAATCCAAAAAAAGTCTCCAAAACATTTGTGCGAAATCTCTTGAATTGGATTTCTTACCTTCTGACCAGCTTTTCCTTCAAATTGAGGTTTGATTTTGAATCTTTCATCATAATCATCATTGTCATCTTCTTCCTCTTCGTCTTCACTATCAAATAAGTTCCCAACGGTTCTAGTTTTGAAATCCTAATGGCAATGCAGAAGAAATTGAAATCCTTTTAGTTTGGAATAAATTTGATATATTGACTTTTGAAAGTTTGAAGAGGTAATGTCTGCATTCAGAGATAATGTGGTTAAAGAGACAAGGAAAGTTCAGACAGTTAAAAGAGAACAATTAGGTCCAGAATCCTTCAACATAAAATTGTTAGAAATAAAATTTCCCATTATTATCTAATTCTGTTGGTTTACGTGTGGATTCTGGGCAAAGACCGAATATAATTGACTGTAATGGGCTGCAAGGTTGGACATATTAAGCACGACACAGAAGAGTGGCTGGAAATCCCTGAGATAGTACAGCAACAGTAGGACCAGCAACTCAATGAGGGGGAAAAAAAGGAGACTTAAGATTGCATTTCTGTCAGAAAGACAATCAATGTCAGATTCAACTCAGAATCCACAGTTGAGATGATGAAAGATTTAATTGTTGGGAAAATTGAAGAAGTTGGCCAGGGCAACTCCATGTTTCTACAGAAAGGTCATGTTCAGGAATATTAGACAAGGACTAATCTTATTGTCTGTGATACAGCTTAACTAAAATTAAAATCAATGTTTACTATTTGGATTCCATGAATTAGCCACTTTAATGAGGTTCAGATGGAGCTTTATCTTTATTCGCCAAGGTTTTAACAACAGACAATTTCTGATCTAACCACTAATATTCCTCTACCCTTTCTAAGGTAGCATTCTGTGTCCAACTCTAACTTTAAAGAATTGCATTTCAAAAATTCCAACTGCCAAGTTCTTAGCCTTCCAGTTATAAAAAACGTCAAAAGCCACAGATCTCTTCAACTAATTCTTTACTCCCATCTTTGAGATCCAAGTTCCCAGAAAAGCCTTCATTCCCTCTTCCCCCTCTTCCCCCAATCACCCTAGACTTGATTTCCATCTTCATTGTTTCCGAGGACTGCAATCTGAAATAAAAGTGCTTTTAGCATCCACCTGGTCGGAGAGGCTGCCTTCCTCCGAGCAGCACCTTCGACCCGTCCTCGCGGCCTACCAGCGGGTCCTGGAGCGACGTTTCCTGAGGGGACCTGGCCAGAACCTCGGCTTTGGCGGCGGCACAGCGCTATCGCGGAGCGGGCGATGCCTTGCCTGAGTCGCCGCGCTGGGACCGCCGATAAAAACATCGTGGAGCCGCGGTTCTGTGGAGCGGCCAGCTGCGGCGCTGAACTTTACATCACGGAGCCTGGGATCTCTCGCCGAGATCGCCAGTGTGTGAAGCTCCATCCCGCGCGGTCTGTTGGCTTGGAAGCCGCGGTCTCCGGTAAGAAGGCGGCCGTTCCTGGCACCCCAAGCCGCTGAGGGTTCTCCCGACGCCGGAGTACCATCACCCGGCCAGAACGGCCGGGAACATCGGGCCCCGTAACGGCGACTGTGGAGGCCTCAATAGGTCGGACCCTGGGTGGATAAGAGGATGAGGACTGGACTTTGTGCCTTCCCCCACAGTGGGAACCACTGTGGGGTGATGTTTTTATGTTTTAATGTTAAACTTCTTGAATACTATGTTGTATTTTTATTAGTGTGCTGCAAGGACATCTGAATTTCCCCTGAATAAGGGGATTAATAAAGTATTTATTATTATTATTATTATATTACTTGTAGAAAATGTCACCTAATTGTTTGGTGATACAGATTGCTCGTATTCAAAGAAACCATCAAGCTCAAATCTCTCCAACGGGTAAAGGTTCAGTTAGGCAATTTTAGAATTTTATTACTTCGGAGTCACGTGAGTGACTACGTGAAGAACCCCGCTAGGACGCATGAGTGGCATATCGCTACACGCATTGCAACGAGTCACAGCAGAGGGAACGAAGTTCCCCTTAGCGGCAGAATTTCAAATGCTGGGAACAGCAGGTAAGGAGACTCTGCGTTCTTTCCACTTACTTTATCACAGGTGGAGGCATGTTCAGATCCAAGAGAAACAAGAAGGCTGCGAAAAAGCTGGCGGGGGAGAACCGCGGAGTTGCGGGCAGCCAGCAGCAGCCAACGGCACACCAATCTCCCGTAATGGGAACAGCTGTACCCGACTTCGCTCCCGCATCGGCCAAATCAACACCACGGCCGGGCAGTAAAGCGAAGCAAAAAACTGAGAGTTGTTGACTCTGATGAGTCCGACTTTGAACAGCAGCGAGCGGCCAGTGCCCGTGAGGATTGGGGCCGGTTGGAGCGGCTTCAGGAGCAGCCGCGAGCGGCCAGTACCCGAGAGCATTGGAGCCGGTTGGAGCGGCTTGAGGACCAGGAGCAGCCGCGAGCGGCCAGTGCCCGAGAGCATTGGAGCCGGTTGGAGCGGCTGTTGGAGCAAATACTCCAAAGTGGCAGGCTCCGGGGGATGGAGACTAGTCACAGTGGGCAGCTAGTAAGTCCTACAGCAGTACCTCTTGTAGGGCTGCACAGTGTTTCTCCCTCATCAGAGGGGAGTATGGGGGGTCAATTCTGGGCTGACCCTGAAGAGGGGTGTGCAGAACATACTCCTAGTGTGCATGGGGTGCAAGAAAACCTATTGGATATGGTGTCCCAGTTCATTCAACCCGACCAAACTGGCCAAAACCTGGAACCTAAAATAGCTGCAAGTATCGACTACATGTCATTCAATCAGCTACAAGGACAGGCATTACTGGACACCACAGCAAGGCACTTACCACCAGGGAACTGCAAATCACTGAATGTTCCCAGTGTCAACCAGTGTATTTGGAAACATGTCGGAGCATCAATCAGAGCCAGGGACTTGAAACTACTAAAAGTTCTGAAAGTCCTAACAGCGGGAATTACGGCTTTCGCCCGCACAATCAACGAAAAAGACATGACACAAGATCACCAGGATGCACTGGTTTTATTTTGCAACTCCCAATACGAGTTAAATAGTATTAGGAAGAGTGCCATCCAACCGGTGCAAACCTGGAACCTCCAAACCACCAATATTACTATTTGGAGGTGACTTATCCAAACAGGTAAAAGAACTTAACGAAGAGGCTAAACCCTGGGGTTCATTAAAGCAACGTCTAAAAACTACTTCGGCCAGAAACATCACCCCTACGCACCCACCAGTCGGACAAGACAAACTGGTGAAAGCTCGAAGGCCAGGTACACTCAACATCGGTCTTTTTTAGGCCATGGCCCAGACCGGCCTCCCTGGAAAATGCGCAAACCCTCAACACAGCGGTGGAGGGTCAGAGCGGTGAGGGCTTGGGTCGGGCACGGGGCTTGTTCTCGCGGAGACCCAGGACCGTTGGAGACAGCGGTGGAGGGTCAGAGCGGTGAGGGCTTGGGTCGGGCACGGGGCTTGTTCTCGCGGAGACCCAGGACCGTTGGAGACAGCGGTGGAGGGTCAGAGCGGTGAGGGCTTGGGTCGGGCACGGGGCTTGTTCTCGCGGAGACCCAGGACCGTTGGAGACAGCGGTGGAGGGTCAGAGCGGTGAGGGCTTGGGTCGGGCACGGGGCTTGTTCTCGCGGAGACCCAGGACCGTTGGAGACAGCGGTGGAGGGTCAGAGCGGTGAGGGCTTGGGTCGGGCACGGGGCTTGTTCTCGCGGAGACCCAGGACCGTTGGAGACAGCGGTGGAGGGTCAGAGCGGTGAGGGCTTGGGTCGGGCACGGGGCTTGTTCTCGCGGAGACCCAGGACCGTTGGAGACAGCGGTGGAGGGTCAGAGCGGTGAGGGCTTGGGTCGGGCACGGGGCTTGTTCTCGCGGAGACCCAGGACCGTTGGAGACAGCGGTGGAGGGTCAGAGCGGTGAGGGCTTGGGTCGGGCACGGGGCTTGTTCTCGCGGAGACCCAGGACCGTTGGAGACAGCGGTGGAGGGTCAGAGCGGTGAGGGCTTGGGTCGGGCACGGGGCTTGTTCTCGCGGAGACCCAGGACCGTTGGAGACAGCGGTGGAGGGTCAGAGCGGTGAGGGCTTGGGTCGGGCACGGGGCTTGTTCTCGCGGAGACCCAGGACCGTTGGAGACAGCGGTGGAGGGTCAGAGCGGTGAGGGCTTGGGTCGGGCACGGGGCTTGTTCTCGCGGAGACCCAGGACCGTTGGAGACAGCGGTGGAGGGTCAGAGCTTACCAAATCCCGTAACGTTCCACACTCCATAGGGAGGGTTTCTGGGGAAGCCGCTGATTGGTGGGAGCAGACTAGAGGAAGCAGCTGATTGGGTGCAACCTCAGGTTAGCATTTCTGCTTTTTGGTTAAAGGTACAGTGATTTAGTAAGGGTACAGTGAGCTAAGGGGGGCTAGGGAAGCGGAAAATCAAAATGTGACAGGAGGATCCAGAATGTGTGAAGATAAAGCTCTAGATGTAAAAGGGGCAAAAACGGAAAGGAAGGGTAGTAAAAATCATCTGAAAGTGCTTTATCTAAATGCGCTGTACACGGTATTAGTGAGACCACATTTGGAATACTGTGTACAGTTCTGGGGTCCATACTTAAGAAAGGATGTACTAGCCCTGGAGGCAGTGCAGCGAAGGTTTACAAGATTAATTCCTGCAATGAGGGGATTGACATATGAGGAAAGGTTAAGTAAGCTGGGACTCTACTCTTTGGAGTTTAGAGGAATGAGAGGCGATCTCATTGAAACGTATAAGATCGTGAGGGGCCTTGATCGGGTGGATGGACCGAGGATGTTCCCAATGATCGGGGAGGCTAGAACTAGGGGACATAGTTGCAGAGTGAGGGGGGGCTCTTTTGGAGCTGAGATGAGGAGGAACTTCTTCACCCGGAGGGTGGTTAGTTTGTGGAATTCACTGCCCCAGGGAGCAGTGGAAGCAGTAACGTTAAATTTATTTAAGTCAAAAATAGATGGTTTTTTAGCTGCCAAGGGGATAAGGGGCTACGGGGAGAGGGCAGGGATATGGACCTAGGTATGGTTAGTATAGTAGACCTGAGTGATCTCCTGGACAAGTGTCGATCGCCTGGATTGGGGTCGGGGAGGAATTTCCCGGATTTTTTTCCCGAATTGGACCTGGGTTTTTATCCGGTTTTTTGCCTCCCCCAGGAGATCACGCGGTTCTTGGGGTGGAGAGGGGTGATAGCGGTATAGAGGGGAGGGTAGTGTCTTGTGTTCTGTGTCTTGTGTCTACTGTTTGTGGGTAAGTGTGTCTGTTTAGTGTTCAGCCATGAGTGAATGGCGGTGCGGGCTCGACGGACCTGATGGTCTACTCTCGCACCTACTTTCTATGATTCTATGATTCTATGAACACCGACCCAACTACAGACCCAGGCACCGGTGCCGCAACGTCCACGGTGGATACCGAAAAAGTAATAAACCTACCACTGGTAACCATGGAGGTAGGTGGGTCTGGTTCCTTACGAATTGAAGGGAGCATGGAGGTTGGTGGGAGATTACACTTCTATCTGGATGCATGGAATAAGTTAACTACCGACACTTATATTTTAAACAGTATCCAGGGTTATACCATGGAATTTATACAAAAACATAACCCTCCAGTTCAGCATGTACCGAACCGAATGTTCGTGCTTACAGGCAAAGAAAAATCAAAAGCACACGCTGAACTACAGCGGCTTTATAAAAAAGGAGTAATTGAGAAAACCCAACACGAATCACAGGAATTCGTGTCCAATGGAAACCTTTGTTACTACTAAGCAATTGATTTCCTAAGGTTACTACATGACAAGCATCGATTTAAAAGATGCTTACTATACAGTACCCATCAGAGGTGACCACAGATGTTATTTAAAATTCAACTGGATGGGTCAGCACTGGCAGTACAGGGCACTACCTAATGAACTAACATCAGCCCTCAGGCTGAATTTCACTAAAAAATTTGAAACCAGCCCTAGCGTTTCTGCGGAAACAAAAGCACATGGTAATGGCATATCTAGATGACATACTTATTGTGGGCAAAACTTTGGAATTGGCTAAACAAACGGTAACAGCCACAAAACAATTATTTGAAAAAACTGGGGTTTATCATCCATCCAGTTAAATCTAAATTAATGCCTTCAACCACAATGGATTATCTGGGGTTCACCATTAACTCAGTTCACATGTCAGTGACTTTGCCGAAAGGAAAGGTTACAGCCTTAATAGAGGCTTGCAGCAAAATCATTGACATCACTAAACCATCCATCAGACTGGTAGCATGAATAATTGGCAAAATAGTAGCTGCGTTTCCAGCCACACAATTCGGACCTTTACATTATCGAAATTTACAGAGGGCTAAAATACGAGCACTCAAAATTAATGGTGGTCATTTTGACAGATCAATGAAGCTACCAACAGAGGCCATAATGGAACTAAAATGGTGGAAAGATAACATTAGGCATTGTTCCTATCCAATCATTATCAGCAGACCCTGGGGCAGCGGCAACAGATGCATTTTCGCTGCATTGGGAGAAATTGTTTATTTATGCATATCCTCCTTTCTGCCTCATCAGTCGGGTATTAAGGAAAATACAGCAAGACTCTGCGTCTGGTATTTTGATAGTACCCGATTGGCCTACTCAACCACGGTTCCCGGTGATACTCGACATGGTATTAGAACCATGCATCACCATCCATCATAAACCTAATTTACTGGTTCATCCCGTAACAAGTGAAAGTCACCCATGTCATAATTATATAAACCTATTAATTTGTAGAGTTTGAAAGCACCTCTACTACACCTGGGACTGACGGACCGAACAGTGGATATTATTTCAGCGGCCCACAGACAGTTCACCAAAAAACAGTACTTGGTGTACATCAAGAAATGGGAAATGTACTGTCACAACAATAACATCACCCACAGATCTATGAACATCCCGTCTGTTCTGGAATTCCTGGCAAGCCTCCATTACGATGAGGGGCTCAGTTATAGTGCCATCAACTGCGCCAGAAGTGCCCTATCAACATACCTGTGGCAAGGAACAGAGCGGCATTCTGTTGGGACACACCCCCTGGTAACTAAACTCATGAGGGGCATTTTTAATGTTAATCCCCCAAGAACCAAGTACTCCCAAATATGGGATGTGAGCATTGTACTGACCATTGTACTAATCTCTCACTCAGCACGTCACCTTTCCCACCCATGACAAAGGTCACATCCTTGACCTGGTCTGCTTCACAAATCAACCAGTACTCGACCTCCATCCTTGCCTCTTCCCCCTCTCTGATCATAAGCTTATACGGTTCACCATCCCTTCTCCGACACCTCGCCCCCGCTTCCTCCGAGAAATCACCTTCCGTAATCTAAAATCCATTGATTCCCACCATCTCTCTGACCTGCTCTCCACCACTCTCCCCCTGGACTCAACCCCCATCTCACCTGATGATCTCACAAACCATCTCAACTACACCTTGTCTACCTCCCTCAACACTCTGGCCCCCCTCAAAACAAGAACCGTAACTTTCAACACATCTTCACCCTGGTACACACCTGCACTTCGTAAACTGAAACAGACTGGTCGCCAACTCGAACGACTTACAAAGAAATCATCTCTCACAGTCCACCTTGAAGCTTACAAACTCCACCTCACTGACTACAAAGATGCTCTCATTGCTGCAAAATCTGCCTACCTCTCCTCCATATTCACCGATCCCTGCCTAAACCACAGAACCCTCTTCTCCACAGTGGGCAACCTCCTCAAGCCTCGAGCCAACACTCTCCCTACCTCTACTCCGGATCTCTGCAACTCATTCCTCCACTTTTTCGCTGATAAAATCAGCACCATCTATCAATCTTTATCCCCTGTACCCGACTCCCCAGCATCTACTACACCACCTACCAAGGCCCCTCCTTTCAACATCTCCACTGACCTCCTTACCCCTCCTCCACACTGCTTCCTCTCCCAGTTTGACCTGGTCACCCCTATTGAAATCTCCAAACTCATCAGCTCTTCCAAACCCACTACCTGCTCCCTCGACCCTCTCCCCACTCCCCTGTTGAAGTCCTGCCTCCCCGTTCTCTGCCCCTACCTCACTAATCTCTTCAACTCCTCATTGTCCCAAGGAATTGTCCCCTCCGCTTTCAAAACTGCTGCCGTTACACCAATCTTAAAGAAACCTGGTCTTGATCCCTCCTCTCATTAACTACCGCCCAATCTCAAACCTCCCCTTTCTTTCAAAAACCCTGGAGCATATTGTTGCGTCGCAACTTCATTCCCACCTCCTTGCGTATAACCTACTTGAACCCCTCCAATCTGGCTTTCGCCCCCTCCATAGCACAGAAACTGCTCTCCTCAAAGTCCTCAACGACCTCCTCACCTCTGCTGACACTGGTTCCCTCAACATCCTCATCCTCCTCGACCTGAGCGCAGCCTTCGATACAGTGAACCATAACATCCTGCTCACCAGACTCAAAGACCTCGGCATTGAAGGCTCTGCACTCAGCTGGCTCCGTTCCTACCTTTCCAACAGATCCCACTTCATCCCTCTCCACAACCACACCTCTGCTACAGCCGCAGTCACTCAAGGCGTTCCCCAAGGCTCCGTACTCGGCCCCCTCCTCTTCATCATCTACATCCTCCCCCTTGGTCAGATACTCTGCCACTTTAATCTGGACTTCCACTGTTATGCTGATGACACCCAGATCTACCTTGGCACCAAATCCCCCCCCCCCCCCCCCCCCCCCCCCCCCCCATATAATAATAATAAATTTTATTTATGGGCGCCTTTCAAGAGTCTCAAGGACACCTATCAACTCCTGTTTGTCAGCTATAAAAACCTGGATGCAACATAATTTCCTCAAAATCAACAGCGATAAGACAGAATTCATCCTCATAGGCTCCAAAGCCACACTCAGCAAAATCAATAACCCCACTCTCACCATCGACGGCACCACTGTCTCCCCATCTCCCCAGGCCCGCAACCTTGGCGTGATCTTTGACTCCACCCTCTCCCTTGAGCCTCACATCCGCCATGTCATTAAAACCTCCTTCTTTCATCTCCGCAACATCGCCAAACTCAGACCCTCTCTCACACCGCCCGCTGCTGAAAGACTCATCCATGCCTTCATCTCCTCCCGACTGCACTATTGCAACTCACTTCTCCTTGGCATCAGCTCCACCTACATCAACCGACTCCAACTGGTCCAGAACGCAGCCGCCCGACTCATCACCCATACCAAATACTGGCATCACATCACTCCAGTCCTCAAACAACTTCACTGGCTTCCCATCTTCCACCGGATCACCTACAAAATCCTGATCCTCACCTACAAAGCCCTCCACCATCTGGCCCCCCCATATCTCATTAACCTCCTCTCCTCCTACCAACCCTCACGGTCCCTCAGATCCACATCAGCCGGTCTCCTCTCCATCCACAAGTCCAACCTCCGCAGTTTTGGGGACAGAGCCTTCTCCAGGGCAGCTCCCAGGCTCTGGAACTCCCTCCCCCAACTGATCCGCAACTCCGTGTCCCTCACCATCTTCCAGTCCCGCCTCAAGACCCATCTCTTCACCTCTGCCTATCCTTAGCCCCACGTCCCCGTCCCTTTTCATCTGTGCATTAATTGCCTCATACTGTGTTTTGTATTACTTTGTGTACTAGTCATGTCTCTACTATTTATTTCATTCCCCTTACATGTTTTTCCTCTACCTGCTCAATTTTTGTAAGGTGTCCTTGAGACTCTTGAAAGGCGCCCATAAATAAAATTTATTAGTATTATTATTATGTTAAGAAACTGGTCTCCAGCTACAGCTCTGTCCCTACAGAAACTGACTATGAAAACAGTCATGCTGATGGCCTTGGTCACGGCACAAAGGGTTCAGTCGCTACAGAAACTAAGGCTGGACAACATGACTACTTCATCTGGAAATTTAACTTTTCACATCAATGAATTAGTCAAACAGAACAGACAGGGGTCAGCAGGCCTAAAAATAGAATTCAGGACCTACCCGACAGATGATCGTCTCTGTATTGTAACACACTTGCTATTATATATGGAGTATACTAAGATCATCAGAGGCAAAGAAATGGCACTTTTAATCAGCTACAAACAGCCACACAAAAAAGTGACAGTCCAGACCATCTCGAGATGGCTAAAACAGGTCCGAATAAAGGCTGGAGTAGACATTAACATTTTTAAATCTCACTCCACCAGGGCTGCAGCTACATCGGCAGCTATGAAGTTGGATGTTCCTATGGACCAAATCCTCAAGACAGCAGGATGGTCAACGGAGAAAACTTTCCAACGATTTTATAACAAACCAGTAATTGAACCTGGAACATTTGCAGAAACAATTTTAAGTTCTGTAATATAATTTTACCCCATTAATAGGGGCTATAATTTGGTGTTAATAAATTTATCGTTGTTTTTTCAATATCGTATTGATGTCTAATGATGTTAACACTATTCTCCCCATAATCAAGGCAGATGTGATGCATGGACTCGTTTCCACGGCATGGAATCACAGAGCTTTAAAATCTTCACGTAGTCACTCACGTGACTCCGAAGTAAAATAGTAAGATTAAACGAGAACTTACCAGTTTGAAGTTTGATCGTTATTTTATGAGGAGTAACGTTGAGGGAATACGTGCCCTCCACTCCCACCCGTGATCATATATTCAACTGGTATCTCTTCTCTAATCTTACTATGTTTAGTCATTACAGTTATCTGTGATTTCACACCGCTGCTTTGAAGAATGACACGCATGCGTCTGGCGGGGTTCTTCACGTATTCCCTCAACGTTACTCCTCATAAAATAACGATCAAACTTCAAACTCGTAAGTTCTCGTTTAATCTTACTATTAAACCTGAGACTGAGAGATAAAGTACACAGGAAGTATTTGATTATCTGATAGGCAGTCACATTATATTGACCCGATTAGCTTGTTGCTGAGAATTAAAAAGATACAAATTATCCACATACTTACTTTTGCAACAAGCTTTTTGTCTTGACTTTCTGCTGATGGATTTGCATCTGCTGCTCTGTAAATGTCTTCAACACTTTCAAGCTCTTCTTCAGAATCAAAGACAACATGTTTTCCTTTGCCAGGTTTTTGACTTGTCTGGAGTAAAAATATTATTTTAAAAAAAATTAAGAATATATTTTTCTTCATGGAATACAGCAAGGAAGAATTAATTCATGGAATGTGACTACATTAACTAATCATGTAGAGATGTTAAAAGAGTAAAATTAACGATTAACTACTGCTCAAGAATAAATTACATTTATACCAGTCTATTATCAGGAGATTAAGTAACAATAAACATTAGGAATTTGTAGGAAGCAGCTGCAGATGCTGGTTTAAGATAAGACACAAAAAGCTGGAGTACATCAGCAGGTCAGGCAGAATCTCTGGAGAAAACAGTCTGAATAAGGGTGTCAACCCGAAACGTCACCTATTCCTTTTCTCCACAGATGCTGCCAGGCCCTCCAAGTTCCTCCAGCTTTTTGTATCTATCTTTGGAATGTGTACTGTTGATTTCAATTTTTGTTTATACGTCCTGTTTATAAATTTTATATAACAGTAACAATTGTAAACATTTTAGTTAAATGTGACAATTCATATATATAATATATTAACCACTACCAAAAAAAATTGCTTAACGATATCCTAAATATTTAATTCAATGCCAATTTAGAAAGTTTTAAATGACAACCAATAGCAAATGACAAATTTAAAAAAAATTAACCCCCAAGTACTTCTTTTTTTTCTTTCCAACCAACTGGTCACTTTCCATGTGGCAGAATCAGTATATAGAAACATAGAAAACAGGTGCAGGAGTAGGCCATTTGGCCCTTCGAGCCTGCACCGCCATTCAATATGATCATGGCTAATCATCCAACTCAGTATCCTGTACCTGCCTTCTCTTCATACCCCCTGATCCATTTAGCCACAAGGGCCACATCTAACTCCCTCTTAAATATAGCCAATGAAATTAGTAAATAAAAATTCAAACCCAGCCATTGTGTGACAAATGTATCTTTAGTTTATTCCTTCTCTGCCTGTCACGCTGAGTTACTCTAGCGTTGTGTGCCTGTCTACCTTTAGTTTAGTTTAGTTTATTATCGCCATGTGTACCAAGGTACAGTGAAAGGCTTGTTTGCATGCTATTCAGTCCAAGAAAAGACTATACCTGAATACAATCAAGCACCCACAGTGCACAGATAAACTATAAAGGGTACAACATTTAGTGCAAATATATCTATTTATTAAATTAACATACTGAATGAAATGCTACTGTATTACACATGGAATTACCAATATTTTGCGCAGACTGGATAAATCACACCTTGCACAAGTTCTTACAATGATCTGCAAAAAGTAGGTTGCTTGGAATGGCTTATAAAAACAGATTTTGTGTAGATAGTAACCAACAGTAAAAAAACAATTCTTGTAAAGGAAATAAAAGTCTGCTAAAATAAATATCCCAGTTTAAAAATATACCTAAAGAAAATGTTCAACGTACCAAATCAGAGAGGGCTCCCTGGATGAGTTTCTTTTGCACTGCTGTCTCTTCCTGCCTCTTCTGTAAAGCAGCCAGTCGTTTCTGATTGTCCAGTAACCGCTTCTCTAGATTTTGAGGAGATTCTGCAGCTAAACCATAAGCAGTATTCTCATTGCGGGGGGAGATACTTGATTTGTTTTTAATCAACAGACACTCAGGAACATTTCTATCATTTCCAGCTTTAGGTTCTATCTTATTCCTCTCATTGTCACTTTTGGTGACAGATGATGATGATTGTTCAAACTTCTGAGAGCTGGTTGGCTCTATATGCTGCGTTGTTTCTTTCTCAACTTTTACATCCTCTTTCGATTCTTCACTCATTAATGTAGTGTTGCTAATTTTATGCATTTCATACTTTGATTTTTCTTCACTTGTAGGCAAACCTTGCTTGCCACTGAAGCTCGCAGTGGAACTGTTGATTTGAAGAAATCTTCTACCTTTGAAAGGTGGTGGTTTGCAATTTCTATTGGAATCCAAAATCACATCCCTGGTTCCATTAACTTTCTCCTTTTTGTCAACTGACTGCTTATATGTTTCATCCCTCACATTCAACAGAGAAGGATTACTAATTATTTTGCCTCCTTCCATGTTCGTTTTCTTTACTTCAGAAAAGCATTGAGTGCCCTTACAAGGAAGCAAGTTACTTAGCTGTTCATTTGATGTCATTTCATTGTCACTGTTGTCCTCATTCTGAACATCCAAAAATATATTTGCTGGTATGGTTGTTTGCTCCAATGAAAGCATGCCTTGAGAAGGTGGTATGCCTGAATCAATTTTAGGAAAGTCCATTTCACTTTTCTCCAATTGACTAGTTTTCTCAAGTTTGGAGGATTTATTTACCAGTTGTTCAAGGTCTGTTATTGACAGCTCTATTCGGTAACAATTACGTGTCATTTCTTCATAATCAGCATCCACACTAGATTCTGAATTCTCAGTGACTGTATCCTCATTACCGCTAGATTCGCAATCCCCTTTTGCAGTGTTAACTTCAGTGTTGCTATTCACAACATCTGGTTTTCTATCACATTTTATCTCTGGCAATTTTTTGTGTGGAATAATTTTTGAGATTATTTCATCCGTGTCAGCAGAATCATATTCACTTCCACTGCTGTTCGATGTATCATTGTAATTGTCTTTTGACGTCTGTCTCATTGAGTTCTTTAATGCCCAGTGGGTTTGGTGTTTTAAAAGGTAATCCTCACCGACCACCTCCAATAGAATGTCTTGTTCTTTTACATCTGTTCCACTTAAAACTTTAGTTTTGCATTTCTGTTCATCGGTAATCAATTCCAGTTCTTCAGCATCAGAATCATAGCATGCTAAATGAGCTTTTGATCTATCATTTCTTTGAGCAGCAGCAGTAGTTTCTTCCTTGTCAAGGTTCTGTCTCTTGAAGCCTGCATAAGAAGCTAATGCGGGAACACCAATCTTGTTCCCTGTCATCTCAATAAATTCATACTTACTGGCATTGTGTTTGACGGAGTTTGTAAGTATTTTATTTCTTTGAACATTATAGTCAGAATTAGTGGAACTCTCCACACAGTTTTTGTTGGGAGATAGCTTCTTCTTCTTTGCAGTTTGTGTTGGAATTGGAAAAATCCCCCGTTTTTTCTTACTTGTCTCATCATCCTGCTCATCAAGATGCCATGTAAGCTTGGTTACTGGCATTTTGATTCCTGAATCAGATACATGATCAAGCTTCTTGATGTTGTGACAATATTTAGAAGGATCATACTTTATAATGTTAAATTAGTTAAGGATTGTGTGAATTGTGTTCCTTTTAAAGCAATGTAATAAAGTGTCAGGACACACGAATATGAACCCTCTTCAGTTATTTTCAAACTCTAAAGATTATAATGTATTAGAGAACATGCATGGTATCTTTGAAGTACAGATGTATACTCGATTTATTTTGTTTATTAACAATATATCTTCGGAATATGGTGGATTTCAGTCCTAATATAGGCTCACATTCCAATGTAGATGCAAGAAACTACAGATTATGAAATTCAGAGCAAAACACAAACTGTTGGAGAACTCATTGGGTCAAGCAGCATCTGCAGGAGGTGGTGGTAAGGGGATTGTGGTGGGTGAAATGGGGAAAGGAATTAGTCATAGAGTCTTACAGCATGGACACAGGCCCTTTGGCCCAAACCGACCAAAATGTCCCATCTATACTAGACCTACCTGCCAGTGTTAGGCCCATATCCCTCTAAACCTGTCCTACCCATGTAAAATTGTTTAGGGGCTTCAGTCGAGATTTTACATCAGGACAGATAGTGAGTGAAGAAGAAAGATAGCCAGTATGAAGTGGCGTTGGGGAGAGGTGACAGGGGCCAGTAGATAGTACAGAGGAAGAGGTGGACATGGAGTTAGGTGGAACCAGGCACGGAAAAAAGATGGAGTTTTCCCTCCTTGGTCCACCTACCTTTGTGTGCCAGCTCCAACCCTTCTTCTCCCCAACCCAACTTCATTTGCCCTTTATCCTTCACTACTTTTTCACCCACCAATCTCCAACTGACCCCGTTTCACCCCTCCCTGTCACCTCTTTATACCGGCTAGCTTCTCTCTCCATTTTCAATCCTGATGCAGGGTCTTAACCTGAAACATCGACAATTCCTTCCCGCTCTCATATGCGGCTCCAACTGTTGAGTTCCTCCAACAATTTGTTGTTTGACAGTTCAATGTTATTCAGAGAAAATGTTCCATAGAGTCCACCTGTGCCAGGGCAGGCATAAAAATTGCCATGGTGCTCTTTAGTGTAGTGATACAGCGTGGAAACAGGCTCTTCGGCCCATCGAGTCGGCACCAACCAGCGATTCCCACACACTAACACTATCCTACACACACTAGGGACAATTTACACTAATACCAAATCAATTAACCCACAAACTTGCACATCTTTGGAATGTGGGAGGAAACTGAAGATTTCGGAGAAAACCCACGTGGTCACGAGAAGGTACAAACGTCATACAGACAGCACCCGTAGCGCTGTAAGACAACAACTCTGCTGCTATGTCACCGTGCCGCCACTCTTTCTAATCAAAAATAGGGAGTTTTCCCCTAGTTTCATGGCCAATATATACTTCTCTACTAACACCATAAAGCAGATTATCCGATTATATCATAGTTGTTTGCAGAAAATTGTTTTGAATAAAATGATTGCCATATCTCATAAATTGAAACAGTGATTATTACATTGCAAAAGTACTGCAGTTGCTGTAAAGTGATTTCTTGAAGCCAGTAAAAGTACTATTTTTATATAAAGGATATTTTTTTCTTATTGTTTTGTTGGAGATGAAGAACCGGCAATACTCTTCCAAATTTACTCACAATCCAGTCCTGAAAAAAAGTAATTTAAAATAGTTTTTAGCGGTTCACAATGCGAAAGGATTAATTTTTAGGTCAGATTGACCTCAGAGAGACTGACCACTAAGGCCTAATAACCTGTGCAATATTTGTACAATCTTGGACTTCTGTCAAGGTGTATTTAGATTAATCATACTGACAAGTTGAGAAAACTGACATTAATAATTCTCACAGACACATATGAGAAGATTTAAAACTAAATAAGAAACATTTAAAACTAAACTTTCAACTATTTTACCTTGGACAAAAATAGTTGGCGAGACATTTACACATGATTAAGACAGAAGCTGATATCCATAAACATAGCTTAATATTTATTTCAACTTTTAAAAATTAATTTTTAAATAATTAGCTAAGGCAATTAGCAATTACAAATACAATCTCAGTAAAATTTCGGTTCAGAGGATTTATTATAAATACTTTTAAAAATCTCATTTTGTATGTGTGTATGTGTATGTCTTTATATTTTCGCAAAAACACTACGCGGTAATAATAAGATTTTTATATATTCTGACTGTAGTCTACAGCCAGGGCCAGGCTGAGTACGAGAACCAGGCCGAGTTCCAGGCCCTGGCGCTGCTCTACGACCTGGGTGGGTGCTGCACCAGGGAATGGGAGTGACGGGAGGAGGATGAGGGAAATGAGGAGGGGGGAGATGGGGTGGGAATCTCTACCCCCTCCCTCTCTATCTCTATCTCCCTCCCCCTCCCTCTCTACCACCCCTCCCTCTCTTGGGAGTGCTGAGTATTGGGACCAATGGGTGAGTGTTGGAGTATTGCGTTCGGGGACCAGCCCTCCCCTGTGACGCCGTGCGCCCGCCTTGGGGGACAGGACCCAATGGATCCCACTTGGTCTAGTAATGCTTAAAATTCAGTTGCACCATTTTCAACATATTTAGTTTTCCCTCTCAGTTTTCATGTATTCACCAATTTCAAATGATCAACCTGGAGAAAGCTACAACAGCATGCCCCATGGGAAGGAGCAGAAAATTACTTTCAACACCTTCCATACAATATGTTTTACTCTGCATGTCCATCCAGAAGATACCTCCATTTTTTCCATTCACATCACAGATTCTGGGCCATTGATTATAAAAGCATGGAAATTAAGAGAAAACGTCACATCACAGTTGCATTGTGAGTATTGCTCAGCACCGTCCCTTTAAAGAGAGGTCAAGACTTGGTAGCATTTTCCTGAGGATTGTACAAGGTCAAGGGACTGGTTCTGTGGGAAGTTTGGGAAGGTAAGCCATAATTTTGCTCAACAATTTAGTTAACCCTAAAAAACACTGATCGTAAGATACCATCATGAATGGTATCATTTAAAGGCAGAAATAATTAATTACTGTATAATTGCTATAATATTACAAGATAATTACTGTATTGTGTTGGATAAAATGCAATGTTGTATTCTTTTCAAAATAATTTTAAAATAAATTCATAATATAGCGACTGCAAAATTTTGCAAGAAACAGATTATGGAATAATTTCTTGCCTTATGTTCAGGTACTTCTGTTCCTGGCACAGCAGATTTAATCTGAAAATTTTCAACACCAGCTTTCTTTAGAGACTCCATCACCATTGCAATGCTGTCAACATGTGGTTTGTGCTTATTTTCAGCTGCAATCTGTCGCTCTTGAGCAAGTCTACATCAAATAATGCAGGAGAAAAAATTGAGTCAAATGTAAAATCAGCCTATATGTTAATAAAGTTTTAATTCTTGTTCGATCCTGAGATGGCAAGCAATGAGAATATTGTGATAGATCACCATGTGAAGCTGGTTGGCTCATTTGCTACTGTCATTTGTTTGAGAGCCATCTAGTTAGTACAAGCCCACTCTTCCTACATAACCATGTATATTTTTCCTATTCTAGTATTGATCCAATTCCTTTTGGAAGATTGCTGTTTAATCTACCTTCACAAATTTTCACGTAGGGCATTCCACATCATAGTAATCACTATGCATAATCCCAAAATGTTCTTTCAATACCCCACCACCAGTTCTGCCAATCTATTACATTTTATGCTCTTTATTTATCCTTGCAATAGGAAGCTGGCTTTCTTGTTTACCTAACAAGACACTGAATAATTTGCCCACTTTTAAATATCTTCTGGTCCTTTTCTGTAGTTTAGTTTAGAGATACATCGTGGAAACAGGCCCTTCGGCCCACTGAGTCTATGCCAACCAGCAATCACCCGTACAGTAGTTCTCTCTACTAGGAAAAATTTACAAAATCCCATTAACTTAGAAACCTGCACATCTTTCGGGTGTGGGAGTAAACTAGAGCCCCTGGAGGAAGCCCACGAGATCACAGGGAGAACGTGCAAATTCCGTACAGACAGCACCTGTAGTCAGGATCGAACTCTGGTCTCTGACGCTGTAAGGCAGCAATTCTGCCACTGCGCTACTGTGCCACCTTAAGTACTGAAGGCAAATAAGACAACTTCTGTCCCTCAACTCCAATAAAACTACTCTGAAGCCCCTTTAAGCCCTCCTTAAAAACAGTTGATTGGAAACAATACATTAGCTGTGCCCTTGTATAATATTTAATAATGGTTTAATATAAACTCTTTTTTTCCCCCATTCAAAGCCAAAGTGTCAAGAATTCGGTGTGATTATTTTTGTATTTAAAACAGCTTTGTCATCTTGCCCCATTGACTTTGCAACCTTTGTATATGTAACCACTCTGGTTCACTGATCCTACATCATATAAAAATTGGCCCATTTGTTTGTCCTGATTCTCCTAATTCGTCCTACAAATTCAATTCCTTCAAAACTTTCTGCATTCAATTTATTTTGATGATTATGGCAACCATATGCCAAGCTGTTGATATACTATACAACTTTATTAATAAACAGCTCATTTTACTACATTTACATCTTCATATTTTAAAATTATGCCCTATATAATCAAATCCAGAATATGTAGTAATAAAAGTACACCATTAAATACCATCCATCTTGTCAGTTTAAAGCACACAAAAAATCATGATTCTCTGCTTTCTGTCCCTTAGCTAATGCCACATGAATTTGTCACATTAATTCCAAGGAATTTAATTCTGTTAACAAGAATACCACGTGAAACTTTGTCAAATCCAAACAAACAACATTAACTACCATGCATTTATTAATGCTCACCATTATATCAGCACAGAACTTTCTGCATGCACATGAAGATCTAATAAACTTGTGGTACTCAGATCTGTACAAAAGTGCACTTCATTTATTAAGTCTAAGACACTTCACAAATACAACGGTGTGTAAATTCAGTGGAACAAGAATCAGAACATTAGCCATTTGTAAGATCGTAATGATAAACTGACGCCACTCACCGATGCAAAAAGCATTCTTTGGCCAATTCAATTTGCAGTTTTCCACCTTTCCATTTTGATTTATTCAGAACTGACATGCCTGGAATCATAATATAAATACAAATGTTTAACATGAACACCTTCAGAGCTAATTGCAGAGATGAAAACAAAAAGATTCATACCAAAATAATTGAATTAGCTTTTATTTGGTTTAGACTTAAGGGCCTGTCCCACCAGCATGCGTTTGCATGCGTCTAGCGTGACCAAACGTGGTCGCTTGAGGCGTACGTCCTCGCGGGGCCGGTCCCAATTCAAACCGCAGAGGCGTATGGAGTTGTGCGGGGCTGGTCCTGACATCATACACACCAATCAGCTGGGCAGGAGGCGGGCCGACTGAATTTGGACGTCGCACGGCTTCGGGCGGTGACTTAATCACGCAACGGCACGCCGGGCGGTGACGTCATCACGCAACGCCAACGCACTAGGCGTACGCCGTCAAGACGCTGCATACGACGTGAAGACGCTGCGTACGCCCGTCGAGGCGTTGCGTACGGCCTCAATGTGGCTGCGGGCCGACAGGCCGTTGTCGCTCGGGATTTTCGGACAGTGCAAGATTTTTGGAGCCCCGCAGGATGTCGGGACCAGCCCCGCACAACTCCATACGCCTCCGCCGATCGAAGTGGGACCGGCCCCACGAGGCCGTACGCCTCAAGCGACCACGTTTGGTCGCGCTAGACGCAATGCTATCGCATGCTGGTGGGACAGGCCCTTTACTCAATAACAAATCTGAAATTTACGTGAACAGTAATGCAGATAAAATCAGTTGCTTCACACGCCCTCTACAGGCACTTTACTATGTTACAGAATTCTTTTGCCCAGAACTCATGAAACTATTAAATGTACTGTCATTTTGGAAAATCAAACACATTAGGAGTCCTTTTTAAAAATGATCTGGGAATAAAATAGAAATCTCTATGCACGACAAACTATGCATATATTACATAAATGTAATTGATGTACATACATCTTTTTAATTCCGTTTCTGAGATGTTTACATTAGCATAACCAAAGGCCTTCACAGGATTTCCTGGAAATATAAATGTAAATTGTTAAGTTTAACTGTAAGAACACAAAACCTTTTTTTTAAAAGATCAATTTACAATACATGTGCAGTGAATGGACAGCCTTGTTGATGCAAGGCCAAAAAATATTTTCAACAGTTGCTAGAGTTCATATTCTGTTATCAGCTAAATTACCCATTTAGTTATTCCATTTGTGTAATGCTTGTCTGGGTGAGAAAAGAGTGAGAGGAAGGAGAAAGCAAGACAAAATCGTGCAGTGAATTTACCATCAAGTACATAAAGTTATCAGCAATATTGAAAATGCAAAATTATACTATGAACATATGACTCTAGAATCATAAAAATAGAATCATGCAGAATTGAAAGAACCAATTTCAATTATGCCTCCACTGCAATAAGAAGAAACATGGCTGTGAGGGAAATAAGAAAGCTAACAGACTCCACTGCCTGTGAGAAGCAAGGACAGATTACAGACCATTTGGAGTTATTTGGTCAAAAGTATCTGAAATGCCATTGTACCAAACCTAAAAGTTTATTTCATTATTACCTTTGTTGTCTTTCCTAAGTACAATATCCACAGTTGTAACAACTCCAAATGAGCTAAATATTTCTTTAATTTCACTTTCAGAAACCGAGTGATGCAATCCCCCAATAAATAAACGCTTCAAACTTTTGGCTGTCTCCATTTTGTTGTTTGTTGCTCATTTTAATTGGAGAATTCCAGAAGAACCCTGTAATAAATGGATAAACATGCTGAATAAAGAACCAAAATTAAGGGAAATATATTCAGTTTCACATTTTGTTTCAAAAATGAAAATGTGGGAAAATTATAGAGACCGACATGGTCAAGAAATTCTATTTGTAAATACTTAAGTCTACACATGCTTGAATCTGGAGCAAAAATACCAGTGCTGGAGAAACTTAGCGGGTCAGTCTGCATTTGTGGAGGGAATGGATGGACAATGTTTCAGGTCAGGACCCTTCTTCAAACTAATGGGGTAGGGGGGAGAAAGTTGGAAAAGAGAGGTGTTGGTGGGGCAAAGTCTGGCAAGTGGTAGCTGGATACAGGTGAGGGGGTTGACTGGGAGGTGGACGAAATAAGTGACAAAGACCAAAGACATAGATAGAAGGGGGGGGGGGGGGGGGGGGCGAAAGGAGGTACGGGATAGGGGGAGAAATAGGTGGGTTGAGTGGCAGATGGATGGACAAAAGCTAAAGAGATGAAAAGGAGACAGAAGGTTGTCAGTTAAGGAGAGAAGTGAAATGTAGGGCCAGAGGGAGCATGAAAAGAGACAAGGGAAAAGATGGGATTTGGTGATGCGATTTGAGAGTGTGGAAGAGGGGAAAGGAACAGGGTGACAAGGTTAGTGAGCGATGGTGGGGGAAATGTGTGTGTTCTAGAGGAGTAGAGCAGGGGAAAGAGAGAGGGGGGGGGGGAGGGGGTGAAATTACTTAAAATTGGTGAATTTGATGATCGTACCATTGGGTGTCGGCAACCTAAACAGAATATGAGGTGAGGTTCTTCTATTTCGCATGTGGCATCACTCTGGCAATGCCAGGCCAAGAACAAAAAGATTGGATTGGGAGTGGGAAGGGGAGTCAAAATGGTCAGCAACCAGGTGCTCCAGCAAGCCTTGACAGACAGAACCCAAGTGTTTGGCTAAAGACAGGGCTCTCACTTAACTTTTTTTCCCTGTTGCCAGCCGGACAACCTAGACAGTTTTTTAGGTTGCCAAATGACAGTTTAGGTGGTCATTTAAGACGGTCAGCATGACGCGTGCGATAATGTGCTGGGACAAAGTGCATAGTTACCGGTCGGAATTATGCTCAATGAAGCATTCACATATTATTTCTGCTTCAAATCAAGTCACAAACTAAACATATTCACCAATCAAGACATTATATATACCACAATGACATGCAGCAAAATTATAATACAGTATCTCAACTCTTTTTACCCGTTGCAATGAATGCAATTTCTATTATTTCTTTCCACTTCCAAACAAAAATGTGGTTGGATTATTCAGCGTATGATCAACCTGTGTCAATAAATCCTGGACCATGGTAACATACATGCTTAACCATGCAAACTACAGATTGATGCAAGCATGTTATCTGTGAAGGACCGAAAATGATCATGACATGGCCATAGCATGGGTTGTTATTGCGATTGGTACATAAACACTCTCGCTTCCCACATAATTTATCCACAAGAAAATATACAGGTTGTAAGGAAATTTCTAAAGGCATTTTATGATAATAGCTGTTAAAACAGACTATACCCATCTGACATTACACTAACTGACAAGAGATGGCCAAAGGACATAACTGCAGCAAATGTTCTTTTGGTAATATGTTTAAAGGTGTCAAATCACCACATTACCGGACACTCAGATTAAATGTATGTTTTGTGAACAGCAATGATGATGCCCAGTTTGTACGCACCAGATTTTAAAAAAAAATTATTGATAAAAGCTGTTTCCATCTTTCCCACTTCAGAATTAAAATTAAAATTTCAACTGAAATATCTCCTGACCAAATTTGTGATGCATATGACCGACTGTAGAAGTAAAACCTGGATAAATCCAACGTATAGTTGTGAATGTTGCTCATTAAATAACTACTGTACTCCATATTAAGAGCATTGATTTGCCGTTAAAATTAATTCTGTAATAACGTGTCAACGGTAGCAGTGACAATCGAACACTGCGGTTTTAATGTTTCACCTGTTCACAATTTAATTAATCCATCTTTATGGACTAAAACAAATAATAACATTGGGAATAAAACACATTTGATTGCATTCCGTTATCAAACATAGTCAATGATCGCTCTGAAGACATTTCCAGCACAATAGGGTCAGGGAGGGGTGCGTGAATCAGTGCCACCTCCAGTTTTAATTCCATTTGGAATATTTTGGAGGACCAAGAAACCAAGAACCAAGTGCGGGGTGGATATTTTTGCCCTGTTCCCATTTTCATTTCTTACTGATATTGACTATGAGTAAATTTTGCAACAATTCTGGGTATTCTAGCCGATTGAATCCTCATATATAGTAAAGTCTACTGCACATCAGTTGATGAACGTTCTGACTATAATTTCTCCTGTTGCTCAATGTCACTCCACAAGATGTATTCAAAAATTATGGACAAGAATTTCCTGTGAGAGAATAGCTGCTTTTCCTAACTAGTAATGTTGACTTTAAGTCCAAACTTAATTTTTGCAACTTCTCAGCAAACAAAGCAAGCCATGTATGTATATATACAGCCAGATCGGGGTAATATACAGGCAGGCACAGGCTGCAAAGTAGATGTCAATCATACTACAGAAGTGTCACGCAATGACTATCTTCCCGAGAGTCTGACCACCTACCCTTGCCAATAAATAAAATTTTCATTGCTGAATTCCCCACCATCAATATCCCACGGTTTTCCAATGATCAGAACCTCAACAGATACAGAACAGAACAGCACATGAACAGGCCCTTCGGCCCATAATATGTGCCGAACATGATGCCAAGATCGTCTCTTATCTACGCGCATAATCCCTGTCTCTCGATTCCCTGTATATCCATATGTCTATCCATAAGTCTCTTAAATGCCTTTATCGTATCTGCCTATTAACCCTAGCAGCGTTTTCCAGGCATTACTGTGTAAAATCGTTGCCCAACACATCTCCTTTAAACGTTGCTCCACTCACCTTAAAGCTATGCCCTCTCTAGTATTTGATTTTTCCATCGTGGGGAAAAAGGTTACAGCTGTCTATATTATAATTTTATATTCTTGTATCAGGTCAGGTCAAATAATAGATCAGTTACCAATATTCAATAAATCTACAACCACATGAGAATATAGCGACCCGCGAAGTCAGACGGTCACTATTTTGGTTGCTAAATTAACACGCTTCCATTCATGGTGTTAACCATGTCCTTCTTAATCTAATAAAGGGAAATACCACAATATAAGAAGCAAGCTATCGTTAGTATAAATTGTTGACTATAATATCCAAACAACATTTGGACCGGTTGCCCCCAACACACGCCGAAAATGTTAAACCCGTAAACTTCAACACTCACGCTGCCATGACTTGCCATCCGTCCCAACTATCGGCTCCGACAGGCGGGCGGCAGCGGCTTCAGTTCCGGGGAGGAGAAAGAAGTAAAAATAAAAAAGGGCACGTCTGAGGAAAGCCGCGCCACAAAAACATGAAGCCATGTGTTAATCTAAAGCTTTGGATCTCTTGATTACTTTGTCATATTCAAAGAGGATTCCGCTGATGAAACGCGTTGTTACCGCCGCCGGGGGATGGGGGGGCGTTTAATTGTGTAACACACACACACAGGTTTAGCTGCAGACGTTGACAGAAAGGGGCGCCAGATATAAATAAAGATCACACGACAAGATGGGTAAACTCGAATCACCGGAATAAAACATTAAACAAATGTGCATGTTATTTCCCAGTGTATAATGCAGGCTATCTGAGTGTCGTGGTGTTGCGGGAGGGGAGTTGTGTTGACTGGAGCTATTTCCCCGCAGAGGTGGTGGTGGTGGTGGAGTCCGGTCGCCGTCCCGTTCAAACCAAACCCCGCGCGCCGACCGGACTCCTCCACCACCAACGATCCTATAGCTTCAGTCGCGCGCGGGTTTGGTTTGAGCGGGACGCGCGCGGATTGTGGCTGCGCTGCAGCTTTCTTGACATCGACGCCCTGAAGGGTTCACCTCAATCCCGGTGAGGACTGTAGTAGTTGTCGTCTTTTAGTGTGGGCAGGAAACATCTTAGGGGGAGGGGAGGGACATTGAAACTTACTGAATAGTTGAAGGTCTGGATAGAGTGGGGATGTTTCCACTCGTGGGAGAGAGGCCACCGCCTCAGAATAAAAAAGATGTACTGCTAGCATTGCCATTAGGATGGAAATTAAATGAGGAGGAATTTCTTTTGTCAGAGGGCGGTGAATCTGTGACATTCTTGGCCACAGAAGATTGTGGAGGACAAGTCAATGTATATATTTTTAAGGCAGAGATGGATTGATTCCTGATTAGTACAGGTGTCAAGGGTTATGGGGGGAAGGCAGGAGAATGGGGTTGAGAGGGAGAGATAGATCAGCCATGATTGAATGGTGGGGTAAACTTGATGGGTGAATGGCCTCATTTTGCTCCTATCATTTATGATCTTCTCATATCCTTATTTCCAATGAAAAGCGGAACAGGGAACTCGGGCAGAACATTGGGGTTGTGCAGCTGGAAGAGCTGCTGCCTCACAGTGCCACAAACCCAGGTTCGATCCTGACCTTGGGTGCTGTCTGTGGAGTTTGCATGTCCTCACTGTGACCTAGTAGACTTTCTTCCACATTCTAAACAAAGTGCAGGTTTGTAAGTTAAGTTGCCGCTACACATTGTCCCTGACATGTAGGGAGCGGACTACGAATAGAACTAGTATGAATGGCTGATCGGGGATCAGTGTGAATTTGGTGGGCCGAAGGGCCTGTTTCCATTCTGTATCTTTCAATCAATGTCTCGGAGAAGAAGTTGGTGTGTGTGAACTAAATGCGGCATAGGAACCGACACTGGTTCAGATGAATCTCTATCAATGTAATCGTTTAGGAGCTAGCACAGATGCGGGTGACGTATGCCAAGCTACACTTCCGTATTGCAAATTCACAACCTTTGAATTTGTTCAGGAAACAGATCAGCTAGTTCACATTGAATAATCGCACATTTATAAAGAGCCTTCAGCAAAAGAAATATCTATGGTACTTTTACCATCCTTCTCAGGATAAGGGCTTTTAGACTATTGGAGCACTTCAAGATTCAAGAAGTTTATTGCCATGTCAACAAGTTGATAGGAATGTGTCTTGGTTCGCTCTCAGACAGATACAATACAGTACAATACAACCACCACATACACCACAATAAATAATACAGACAATACCGTACGAAGGACAATATTGTGATTGTGGGAGATTTCAATTTTCCACACATAGACTGGGAAACACATTCTGTAAATGGGCTGAATGTAGGTATGTTGCAAAGCCTACCTGAAGCGTCTTTGAAAATCTGCCGCTGAGGGTGTGCGTGATTTTGGCGCCGTTTAGAGGGGGCGGGTTTAAAACGCGATTTTCTCTAGGCTGTTCAAATCGAAGATGTTCAGCCTAGTTAATTATTAACGAAAAATCGCTGGAAGACCCCGTCGCAAAAGCTATTATTAGGTTTAAAGGCCTTGAATAATAGTTATAGTAGTTTAAAAATCAATCTTTAAACCCGCGAGCGCCAGCAACCGCAGGGTCTCATAAAGAAAATAGCAGAAGGTAGGTTGTATATTTTTACATTCAAAAGGGCTTCTAAAGATCCTTTTATACAAAATTTAATATTGCGAGTAGCTCAATTTGGCCCCATTATATCGCGCAGTATTTTTCTCGGCATTTGGATAGAAATGGATAGATGTTTAGATCTAGTAATTGAAGTCTGAAATTAGCTACAATTAGGTAACTAACTAATTATATGCTTTAATTTCAGGTCATCCAAGTAAGATTATTTTATATTTGTTTCAGAATGCTTCAATCTATGATAACTGAAAATTTCATTCAGTTCTCTTAATTTTTAAGAAAGTTATGGGCTTTTGACTGTTCACGATCACAACTTTTTTGTTATGTCCATAGAAAATCAATAGGGAACAAGATGCTCATTTCCGAGTATGAAAATGGCCATAACTTTTTAAATACTTGAGATATGAAAGTGAATTAGATGTCAAATTAAACTTATTTTTATGCTTTATCTGATGGGATAAATTACAGACTTGATTTTTAAAATCTCAAAATTTTGTAACATTGCTACTGAATGGGTTGGAGTTTGTAAAATGTGTGCAGGATAGTTTTTTGCAGCAATACATAGAAGTACCTACTAGAGAAGGAGCGGTGCTGGACCTCCTGTTAGGAAATGAGACGGGTCAGGTGGCAGAGGTATGCGTTGGGGAACAGTTCGGGACCAGTGATCAAAATACCATTAGTTTCAATATAATTATGGAGAGGGTCAGAACCGGACCTAGGGTTGTGATTTTTGATTGGAGAAAGGCTAACTTTGAGGAGATGCGAAAGGATTTAAAAGGAGTAAATTGGGACATTTTGTTTTATGGGAAAGATGTGGAAGAGAAATGGAGTACATTTAAAGGTGACATTTTAAGAGCACAGAATCTTTATGTCCCTGTTCGGTTGAAAGGAAATAGTAAAAATCGGAAAGAGCCATGGTTTTTAAGGGAAATTGGACACTTGGTTCGGAAAAAGAGGGAGATCTACAATAATTATAGGCAGCATGGAGTAAATGAGGTGCTTGAGGAGTATAAAGAATGTAAAAAGAATCTTAAGAAAGAAATTAGAAAAGCTAAAAGAAGATATGAGGTTGCTTTGGCAGTAAACCCAAAGGGTTTCTACAGCTATATTAATAGCAAAAGGATAACGAGGGATAAAATTGGTCCATTAGAGAGTCAGAGTGGACAGCTAGCTGCAGAGCCAAAAGAGATGGGGGAGATATTGAACAATTTCTTTTCTTCGGTATTCACCAAGGAGAAGGATATTGAATTAAGTGAGGTAAGGGAAACAAGTAGAGTAGCTATGGAAACTATGAGATTCAAAGAAGAGGAAGTACTGACACTTTTGAGAAATATAAAAGTGGATAAGTCTCCAGGTCCGGACAGGATATTCCCTAGGACATTGAGGGAAGTTAGTGTAGAAATAGCAGGGGCTATGACAGAAATATTTCAAATGTCATTAGAAACGGGAATAGTGCCGGAGGATTGGCGTACTGCGCATGTTGTTCCATTGTTTAAAAAGGGGTCTAAGAGTAAACCTAGCAATTATAGACCTGTTAGTTTGACGTCAGTGGTGGGCAAATTAATGGAAATGATACTTAGAGATAATATATATAAGCATCTGGATAAACAGGGTCTGATTAGGAACAGTCAACATGGATTTGTGCCTGGAAGGTCATGTTTGACTAATCTTCTTGAATTTTTTGAAGAGGTTACTCGGGAAATTGATGAGGGTAAAGCGGTGGATGTTGTATATATGGACTTCAGTAAGGCCTTTGACAAGGTTCCTCATGGAAGGTTGGTTAAGAAGGTTCAATGGTTGGGTATTAATGGTGGAGTAGCAAGATGGATTCAACAGTGGCTGAATGGGAGATGCCAGAGAGTAATGGTGGATGGTTGTTTGTCAGGTTGGAGGCCAGTGACAAGTGGGGTGCCACAGGGATCTGTGTTGGGTCCACTGTTGTTTGTCATGTACATCAATGATCTGGATGATGGTGTGGTAAATTGGATTAGTAAGTATGCAGATGATACTAAGATAGGTGGGGTTGTGGATAATGAAGTAGATTTTCAAAGTCTACAGAGAGATTTATGCCAGTTGGAAGAGTGGACTGAAAGATGGCAGATGGAGTTTAATGCTGATAAGTGTGAGGTGCTACATCTTGGCAGGACAAATCAAAATAGGACGTACATGGTAAATGGTAGGGAATTGAAGAATGCAGGTGAACAGAGGGATCTGGGAATAACTGTGCACAGTTCCCTGAAAGTGGAATCTCATGTAGATAGGGTGGTAAAGAAAGCTTTTGGTGTGCTGGCCTTTATAAATCAGAGCATTGAGTATAGAAGTTGGGATGTAATGTTAAAATTGTACAAGGCATTGGTGAGACCAATTCTGGAGTATGGGGTACAATTTTGGTCGCCTAATTATAGGAAGGATGTCAACAAAATAGAGAGAGTACAGAGGAGATTTACTAGAATGTTGCCTGGGTTTCAGCAACTAAGTTACAGAGAAAGGTTGAACAAGTTAGGGCTTTATTATTTGGAGCGCAGAAGGTTAAGGGGGGGACTTTATAGAGGTCTTTAAAATGATGAGAGGGATAGACAGAGTTGACGTGGATAAGCTTTTCCAACTGAGAGTAGGGAAGATTCAAACAAGGGGACATGACTTGAGAATTAAGGGACAGAAGTTTAGGGGTAACATGAGGGGGAACTTCTTTACTCAGAGAGTGGTGGCTGTGTGGAATGAGCTTCCAGGGAAGGTGGTGGAGGCAGGTTCGTTTTTATCATTTAAAAATAAATTGGATAGTTATATGGACGGGAAAGGAATGGAGGGTTATGGTCTGAGCGCAGGTATATGGGAATAGGGGAGAATACGTGTTCGGCACGGACTAGAAGGGTCGAGATGGCCTGTTTCCGTGCTGTAATTGTTATATGGTTATATATATACAGGAAGGACAGTACCCAGCAGCGTCATGTTAAGCGTAAGTGCAAGTGCAAAAGAAAGTGCAAAGTGATTAGTGCAAATTCAAATATCTGATGGCTTGGAGGTAGGTAATAGCAACCGCAATTTTTGGAAATGTAACAATCAAATTGTGCACCATAAACAGCAGGCTGGTATGGTTTTATTAACTCTGTATGAAGATAGTGAGAGAGAGGGAATGCAGAGCATAAACAGGCCATTAGGCCCACCAAATCTGTCCCATTAATCACCCATTTACATTAATCCTACATTATTCCTATTTTTCATTCACTCCAATTCCATTAACTCCGTCCTGCAAACTCCATACAGACAGCACCTGAGGTCGGGATTGAACCCGAGTCCCTGACTATGAGGCAGCAGTTCTGCGAGCTGCGCCACTGTGCTGCCTTGTAAGGATAAGTGTGGCCAGAATATCAGGAATAGTTGATATATTCCTCTTTATTTGAATCTTATTTTCCCTCTTAAAAGGGCACAAGTGATCCAAGGCCCAGTGTTTTCAAACAAAATGTATTGCCCTATCACAAAATGACCAGTTGTGTGGAAATCTGTGGTATCATAAATACTGTTCAAGAAGGAACTGCAGATGCTGGAAAATCGAAGGTACACAAAAATGCTGGAGAAACTCAGCGGGTGCAGCAGCATCTATCGAGCGAAGGAAATAGGCAACGTTTCGGGCCGAAACGTTGCCTATTTCCTTCGCTCGATAGATGCTGCTGCACCCGCTGAGTTTCTCCAGCATTTTTGTGTATCATCAATACTGATAGTTTCATCATCATTACTACAATATCCAGATCTTGTTTGGCTTGATGTCAAACTTTGTTTGATAATTGCATGAAACTGCTTTGAAATGTTTTTCTGTTTACAAATACTTTGTAAACATAAGTTGTTTGTTGTGAGTTTCTTTGAAGAACAAATAGGTTGCTGGAATTGTTGTAATACCCTATTCCGGACACCAAATGGTGCTATTGCACTGCATTTACTCACTTATTGTGACCATACAATTTTGAAAATTTTAAGAATTCTTCCTCAGAGGGAGAAACTAAATTTTAAAAAAAGAGAGATTGTGGGCACAAAAATAAACTTTTTAAAAATTAAATCCACAGGTTAAAATAATTTGAGCGTTCTTCTGTTCAAGAACCTGCGTACATCAATGTAATATTTCTGGCAGTTGTATTTTTCTTACAAGTCAAGAGGGATTTTATCCTTTGCAGCAATTATATTTTATACATTTCAATAAATATTTCAAAGTATTTACATACTGCCTTCAATATACCTGCTACTAGAAAATGATCAAAGCAATTGAATTTGATCAAAGGAGGGTAGGTTAGGAATGGGGTCTGAAGGCTAGATTATAAAAATTGGCTTTGGTTTCTAAATGAGAGCAGTGATATTAAGAGTCAGGGAGTTTTAGTGATGCAGCTGGTAGCACAATCGGTACGAATTAGCAATAACACTTCCTCCTCAATAACCATCAGCACAGCGACTTGCAATGTGTGCTCAGCCCCCCTGCTCTACGCACTCTCTAGCCTCACACCACACTCTGCTACATGACTGTGTAGCCCTCCACCAATACCCTCTGAGTTCTATTTCCAAAGCAATTTTGAATCTAATCTACCATGGATTCCACAAGCCTTAATTTTATGGATCAGCCTACCTTGTTGAATGGTTTATGGGTCTGTCCCACTTAGGCGATTTTTCAGGCGACTATCAAGTCGTAGCAGGTCGCTGAAAAACTGGCGACTGGAATGGCAAATGTCAGAGTGGAACATATAAACACTTCGCTTCCTTCACCAGCCAGTTATGCAGGCGGGGGACAGGGCAAGCGGATGGAGCACTGTCTGAGTGAAATTCACACGGTGCAAAGCCAATGTGATACAGACACACACCACGATGAATTAGTGCTGTAATTAAGATGGTGATAGCATGGTGTATGGGAAGAGTCACTTTAAGTCCTTTAAAAGAGGGGGGGAGAAGGGGGAGACGTGGTGCGGCAAAGGAGTGGAGACAACTTTTAAGAAGCCAGAGATACACGGCTGTGAAGCTCGGCGGATATTAACATTACCGGTCGGTTATCCTTGGTTCAGCAAACTGTTCATGTTTTTTTTTCCCAATGAAATTCACCGGTCAGCACCGGCGACAACCTACGACCTCCTGGCTACCCACTACCACTGCACCTACGGCATGAGAATTCTCGCTACTCTCCATAGCGGCTTAATTCTGGTCGCCTCTAATTTTTCAACATGCGGCGACAAAAATGAAGCCCCGACTAGTTCCGAGAATGCGGGAACTACTCACGACCCCCAGGCGACTCCCCAGCAACCAACCGCAAACATGTAACGACCCCATTGTCTCCTGTAGTTGCCTAAAAAGTCGCCTAAGGGGCGAATCTTTAGCCGACTGCCAGTGACTAGTTTTAATGGAATTCACCTACGGCACCTACCGATAACCTACAACAACATACGTCAACCTATGACCGCAAAAATTGTCGCCACTGTCACCGACAGTTGTCAACTTGTTGAAAATTTTGCGGCAGTCACCTGTAGTCGCCCAAAAAAATCGCCTAAGTGGGACAGGCCCATGACATGGTTCATACAGACAACATCTCCTGCATTGCCCTCATCAATAAACTTCGTCACTTCCTCAAAAAACAGCATATATTTTTTCTTGGCAAGATGGTCATGTATCAAAGAGTTCAAGGAAAGGAAAATTGAGCTTGATAATGTGGATGTGAATAAGGTGGAGCCATTAAGAAGAAGTGTGATTTGTTTCAGACAAAATACTTCAAAGATTAAATTTCCATTTACTCAACACCTTATATAACTTCAGGCTATTTCAATGTATTTAAAAGCTCCTGAAGTACTTCTTACAGATAGTGTATTCGGAGGTGAAACTATCAATGAAGACACAAATCAGTCTCACTGCTACTGAAGATATAAATGAATACACATTCTATTAATAATGCACTAGGGATCAATATTGACCACGTTATGAAGGATTCTCATCCTTCCGATATATTATCATGAAATAATTTATTTTATCTTAAAGACAAATTGGAAGTTACAGTATAAAATGTTATCTGTTGGTTAATGCCTCTTGGTATTCCATTGAAATGTGTGGTTCATTTATATGCTCAGGTCTCTGGAATGAGATTTAAACCTATTGTATTCTGAATTGGTCCGCGAGAAGACCAAAGGTGGACAACTGCGTATCTTATTTTTGTTCTACAGTTTGATCTTACCAAATATATATGACTTTATCTCTGGATATTTTGCTTTATTTTATGTAGTTTAAAAATGGGCGAATCAATATATCAAGCTTATGAAGATGAGATTGAATGCCTCCAGGAAGAAATTAAAATTTTGGAGCAAAAGGCCAAAGAGACTCAGATTTATTCTCAAGAGTTTCTGAAAACCATGTAAGTAGAATAATATGAACTGCAAACTCCAGAATTGTAATCTTAGCTTATTTATTATGATTCACTTTCCCTTTAATCTCTAGTATGTCCCTCTGGTTTGTTTCAGTAACATTTCTGATATTACGCTCTCTGATCCTCAGTAATAATTTTCAGCATCTCAGCTTTAATGTCTAATATCTCCACTTCAATTTCATTTCAAGTATACTTTATATTTAGTTCTTCAGCTTCTTTCACCTCTGTACCTGTATCTTTCAGTTGGAGTCTTCATCCCAGACGGGAGACCCTATCTTTCATCTATAGAAGTTATGCTCTTCATCTGGGCTCCTTCCTCCCTCGGGCATCACACTCTCCTTTGATCTATTTATCAGTGTTTAACTGGCCTGATATTGACAATCTCAATTGACAATCTCAATTTAAGCAGTCCACATTTATTCTAACCAACCTAAACATAAAGTACTCTGCTTCTTTAGGACCAACTCATTTTCAATCTTGCTTCCAATGATAATGCTGGTGTGTGTAGGAAAGAACTGCAGATACTGGTTTAAAGTGAAGATAAATACAAAAAGCTGGACATCGGGTCAGACAGCATCTCTGGCGAAAAGGAATAAGTGACTTCAGTATGAAAAGAAATAGTCAGTATGGATAAAACTAAGGAATTGTAAGGATAAAAAGACCCTAATGGGACCTATCTACAGGCCCCCAAATAGCCTGGATATAGGGTGCAAGTTGAATCAAAATTGGCATGTCGTAAGGGTAATGCTACAGTTGTTATGGGAGATTTCAACATGCAGGTAGACTGGGAAAATCAGGTTGGCACTGGACCCCAAGAAAGGGAGTTTGTGAAGTGCCTCTGTGATGGATTCTTAGTGCAGATTGTATTGGAGCCTACCAGGGAGACGGCAATTCTGGATTTAGTGTTGTGTAATGAACCAGATTTGATAAGGGAACTTGAGGTTAAGGTGCCATTAGGAGGTAGTGACTATAATATGGTAAGTTTTACAATTTGAGAGGGAGAAGGGCAAATCGAGGGTTAGTGTTACAGTTGAACAAAGGGGACTATGGAGCCATGAAGGAGGAGCTGGTCAAAGTTGTCTGGAAAGATACCCTAGCAGGGCTGACAGTGGAACAACAATGGCAGGTATTTCTGGGAATAATACAGAAGGTGCAGGATCAGTTCATTCCAAAGAGGAAGAAAGATTCCAAGGGGAGTAAGGGGCGACCGTGGTTGAAGAGGAAAGTCAGACACAGTATAAAAATATAAGGGAAGAACTACAACGTATCAAAGATGAGCGGGAAGCAAGAGGATTGGGTAATGTTTAAAGAGCAACAGAAGATAACTAAAAAGGCAATACGGGGAGAAACGATGAGGTACAAAGGTAAGATAGCCAAAAATATAAAGGAGAATAGTAAAATCTTCTTTAGATATGTGAAGAAGAAAAAATTAGTTAAGACCAAAGTTGGACCCTTGAAGACTGAAAAAGGTGAATTTATTATATGGAACAAGGAAATGGCAGATGAGTTGAACAGGTACTTTGGATCTGTCTTCACTAAGGAGGACACAAACAATCTTCCTGATGTACTAGTGGCCAGAGGATCTGGGGTGACAGAGGAACTGAAGGAAATTCACATTAGGCAGGAAATGGTGTTGGGTAGACTGATGGGACTGAAGGCTGATAAATCTCCAGGGCCTGATGGTCTGCATCCCAGTGTACTTATGGAAATGGCTCTAGAAATCATGGACGCATTGGTGATCATTTTCCAATGTTCTATAGATTCAGGATCAATTCCTGTGGATTGGAGGGTAGCTAATGTATTCCCACTTTTTAAGAAAGGCGGGAGAGAGTAAACAGGGAATTATAGACCAGTTAGCCTGACATCGGTGGTGGGGAGATGCTGGAGTCAATCATAAAAGATGAAATAGCGGCGCATTAGGATAGCAGTAACAGGATCGGTCCGAGTCAGCATGGATTTATGAAGGAGAAATCATGCTTGACTAATCTTCTGGAATTTTTTGAGGATGTAACTAGGAAAATGGACAAGGGAGAGCCAGTGGATGTAGTGTACCTGGACTTTCAGAAAGCATTTGATAAGGTCCCACATAGGAGATTAGTGGGCAAAATTAGAGCACGGTATTGGGGGTAGGGTACTGAAATGGATAGAAAATTGTTTGGCAGACAGGAAACAAAGAGTAGGGATTAACGGGTCCTTTTCAGAATGGCAGGCAGTGACTGGTGGGGTACCGCAAGGCTCGGTGCTGGGACCGCAGCTATTTACAATACACATCAATGATTTAGATGAAGGGATTTAGTTTAAATGCAGTTAAGATGATGGAGATGAGTAATTAATATTACCGTTTAATCTAATAATATTAATTACTCATCTCCACCACCTTAACTGCATTTAAACATGTTCCTAGTATCATCTGGATTTTAGACTATTTTCACCAGATATGCTGTTTCTGTTGAACCATATCATTGAGCCTCAGAGTTTTACAACATGAAAACAGATCCAATGGGCTAGCTTGCCAATGCCAAGGAAGTTGCCTAATCGATCCAGTCCCTCTTGCCTGCTCCTCCTGCCCAATATATCCCATCAAACTATGAAACACTATTGCTGCTTGCATGGATGTTGGTGTGATGAGTTAGCAAATGGGTTGACTTGCCAATACTGTAATTCTCTTTTACATTTAGGCATTTGCAAAAAGAAATGTTTGATGTGCAAAATCCTGAATCGTGGAAATACTCAACTACTGATCTGGGAGCACAAATTGAACAGACTGAATCTCAGATTGCATTGCTAACCCAGTTAACTGGCATTGGCTTCAGTCAACATACCGTAACGACAGTCAGTGAAGGTAAGCTTTGTGACCAATGTTTTTATATGGGTATATTCCAGTCAGCAGTTACTCCACCGGTTTGAGAAGAAGTATGAAATCAAGCAAGCAGTAGGTAAAGCTTTACACAGAGAAAAATTACATGGATGGGCCGTTAAAAAACTCTTGAGTTAACAAGAGCTATACAATAACCATATAACCATATAACAATTACAGCACGGAAACAGGCCATCTCGACCCTTCTAGTCCGTGTCGAACACGTATTCTCCCCTAGTCCCATATACCTGCGCTCAGACCATAACCCTCCATTCTTTTCCCATCCATATAACTATCCAATTTATTTTTAAATGATAAAAACGAACCTGCCTCCACCACCTTCACTGGAAGCTCATTCCACACAGCCACCACTCTCTGAGTAAAGAAGTTCCCCCTCATGTTACCCCTAAACTTCTGTCCCTTAATTCTCAAGTCATGTCCCCTTGTTTGAATCTTCCCTACTCTCAGTGGGAAAAGCTTATCCACGTCAACTCTGTCTATCCCTCTCATCATTTTAAAGACCTCTATCAAGTCCCCCCTTAACCTTCTGCGCTCCATAGAATAAAGCCCTAACTTGTTCAACCTTTCTCTGTAACTTAGTTGCTGAAACCCAGGCAACATTCTAGTAAATCTCCTCTGTACTCTCTCTATTTTGTTGACATCCTTCCTATAATTAGGCGACCAAAATTGTACCCCATACTCCAGATGCAATACAATCAGTTTTATTCGTCACTTGCACATAAAGTGCAAGTGAAATGAATTTGCCAGCAGCAGTACAATAAAAAAGAACACACAAAAACACAATAAAAATTTAACACAAACATCCACCACAGCATTCATCACTGTGGTGGAAGGCACAAAATTTGGCCAGTCCTCCTCCATTTTCCACCGTGGTCGGGACCTCAACCCTCCGCAGTCGCCGCTGCGGGCATCCAGATGAATGAAAGTCTAGGTAAGTCCTGAAACGGTGCCTCCTCCACCGGAGACCGCGGCTTCAGGTTGGTGTAGGCCGCAGGCCAGCGGTCAAAGATTTAAAGTTCCCGCCGCGCCGCAGCTAGAAGCACCGCAGACCGCAGGGCCGGCGGTCGAAGCTCCCCTCTAGGGGTCCCCGGCGAGGGACCCTGCTCCCGATGGTAATTCGCCACCACGCCCGCGGTAGAAGTAGGCCACGGGCCGGCGGTGGTGGCTTTCTCTTTTCCCGGGTCCCCAACGAGCGATCCCAGGCTGCAGACGCCGCGCCAGCTGGAGCCCTGCGCGGGTCAGTGAAACGGAGCGCTCCCCTCCGGCGAGGGCTCGCCTGCTCCCCGCCAAGAGTCCACGCTGTGCCCGCTGCTGAAGCCCCAGGCGCGTCTCCCGGAAAAGCCGCACCGATCCTCGATGTTAGGCCACGGGAGGCGACATGGAAAAAGTCACCTCTCCGTGGAGGAGGCGACTGAAGCGGTTTCCCCCTTACCCCCACACACCACCCCCCGCACAAGACACACAAAGAAACATTAAAAACATACATTAAAACATACCAAAAAAAGTAGGAAAAAATGGACACGCTGCTGACAGGGCTGCCGGCTTGCACGCCCCCACCGACCGGCAATTCTTGAGCAAAGAAAAAACTGCTGTGGGAACTTAGCAAGTCAGGCAGCATCTTTGGAGGGAACTTGATGGCCAATGTTTTGCGATGAGACACATTCTTCAAGACTTTAAGAGAGAACATACTAACCGCACTAATAACATCAGATACTAGGATTGAATCCTGATTACTGAAGCTGTGAGGCAGCAGCTCTCCAAATTGTGCCATTGTTCTGCACACTGCTCTAATGTTTTGTGGAGAATCTCTGAAAATTTTAGGTAGACAGAGGGTGAGATCGGTTCATTATTAAGGTAACCTGATTACACTGTAATCCTTGACCCCCTGGAACTCATTTTTAAACCAGCTAAGATTGAAGAGATGAAGACTTCCGATTTGCGGAATTGCGGAAATTAGCCAGAAAAAGCAGCCTACCAGATGAGTGGGAGAAATTCAGAGTCCAGCAGAGGAGGACAAAAGGCTTAATTAGGAAAGGGAAAATAAGATTATGAAAGAAAACTGGCAGGGAACATAAAAACTGACTGCAAAAGTTTTTATGGATATGTGAAGAGGAAAAGATTAGTTAAAACAAATGTAGGTCCCTTGCAGTCAGAAACAGGCGAATTGATCATGGGGAACAAGGATATGGCAGACCTATTGAATAACTAGTTTGGTTCTGTCTTCACTAAGGAAGACATAAATAATCTGCCGGAATTAGCATTTCCAGAAATCCAGATTAGCCGGGAAGTGGTGTTAGGGAAATTGAATGGATTAAAGGCCGATAAATCCCCAGGGACAGATAAGTTGCATCCCAGAGTACTTAAGGAAGTAGCCGCAGAAATAGTGGATGCACTAGTGATAATTTTTCAAAACTCTTTAGATTCTGGAGTAGTTCCTGAGGACTGGAGGGTAGCTAATGTAACCCCACTTTTTAAAAAGGGAGGGAGAGAGAAAACGGGGAATTTCAGACCAGTTAGTCTAACATCAGTGGTGGGGGAAATTCTGGAGTCAGTTATTAAAGATGGGATAGCAGTACATTTGGAAAGTGGTGAATTCATTGGCCAAAGTCAGCATGGATTTATGAAAGGTAAATCATGTCTGACGAATCTTATAGAATTTTTCGAGGATGTAACTAGTAGAGTGGATAAGGGAGAACCAGTGGATGTGTTATATCTGGAGTTTCAGAAGGCTTTCGACAAGGTCCCACATAAGAGATTAGTATACAAACTTAAAGCACATGGTATTGGGGGTTCAGTATTGATGTGGATAGAGAACTGGCTGGCAGAAAGGAAGCAAAGAGTAGGAGTAAATGGGTCCTTTTCAGAATGGCAGGCAGTGACTAGTGGGGTACCGCAAGGCTCAGTGCTGGGACCCCAGCTATTTACAATATATATTAATGATCTGGATGAGGGAATTGAATGCGACATCTCCAAGTTTGCGGATGACACGAAGTTGGGGGGCAGTTTTAGCTGTGAGGAGGATGCTAGGAGGCTGCAAGGTGACTTGGATAGGTTGGGTGAGTGGGCAAATGCATGGCAGATGCAGTATAATGTGGATATATGTGAGGTTATCCACTTTGGTGGCAAAAACAGGAAAGTAGACTATTATCTGAATGGTGGCCGATTAGGAAAAGGGGAGATGCAACGAGACCTGGGTGTCATCGTAAACCAGTTATTGAAAGTAGGAATGCAGGTGCAGCAGGCAGTGAAGAAAGTAAACGGTATGTTAGCATTCATAGCAAAAGGATTTGGGTATAAGTGCAGGGAGGTTCCACTGCAGTTGTACAGGGTCTTGGTGAGACCACACCTGGAGTATTGCGTACAGTTTTGGTCTCCTAATCTGAGGAAAGACATTCTTGCCATAGAGGGAGTACAGAGAAGGTTCACCAGACTGATTCCTGGGATGGCAGGACTTTCATATGAAGAAAGGCTGGATAGACTCGGCTTATACACGCTAGAATTTAGAAGATTGAGGGGGGATCTTATAGAAACTTTCAAAATTCTTAAGGGATTGGACAGGCTAGATACAGGAAGATTATTCCCGATGTTGGGGAAGTCCAGAACTAGGGGTCACAGTTTAAGGATAAGAGGGAAGTATTTTAGGACCGAGATGAGAAAATCATTTTTTACACAGAGAGTGGTGAATCTGTGGAATTCTCTGCCACAGAAGGTAGTTGAGGCCAGTTCATTGGCTATATTTAAGAGGGAGTTAGATGTGGCCCTTGTGGCTAAAGGGATCAGGAGGTATGGAGAGAAGGCAGGGGTGGGATACTGAGTTGGATGATCAGCCGTGATCATATCGAATTGCGGTGTAGGCTCGAAGGGCCGAATGGCCAACTCCTGCACCTATTTTCTATGTTTCTATGTTCTGTGTGAAATTGGCTTGATTGTCCCAACTCAGGCCCTTGCGCCTGGAGAGGTGCATAAGAAAACAGTTTCACAGCTCGGATCAGCATTACATTTTTAATCTCATCTGAGTGCCCATATAACTAGAATTGAATTTCAACTCAACTATGAAAAAGGACACAAAGTGTTGGATTAGGCAACAACTCTGGAGCAAATGGATAGATGACATTTTGGATTGGGACCTTTCAGACTTATTGTTGCAGGGTAGGGAAAGTTGGAAGAGATGTGTCTTTTTTATAAACCAGCATCTGCAGTTCCTTGTGTCTACACTTAACTGGTTTATATGGATTTTCTACCAATGCCTATTCACCATGCTGAATTAATTTGCAGGTAACAACAAAACAAAGCAGTGCAGATTGTCAGGCTGCAGCCATTCACTGCATTTTGAGCTTGAATTTGAATTAACTGAGATTCAGGTATGTAAATTATATTAAAATGATACAAGTTTTTCAATAAAAGAGACACGTATAGTAATGGGTGATTGCAATTACATTTATTTTCATTTTGCTAATATTATGAAATGGTGAAAAACTGCTACCTACTATTTTGCAAAAAAAAGATAACTCATTTGGCATCCATGTTGAATCTGCTTTGGGCTTCCAATAGCTTCTCTTCCCACACTATGCACACTATGTACAGAATGGCTGAAGATCTATACGTGGCACTTTTCGAGTTCTTGTCTACTTTCTTCCTCGAGGTGATTTTATTGGAAAATATAAGATTGGGTTACAAATGTACATTGATAACATTTAGCTCTGCCATAGCAAAAAATGTAATGCTGATCCCTCAGTATCCTCAACCACACAACCAGCCAATTTCCCGTTGCCAACAGTCCTCCGCCCAGCACAACTGGTCCTTACCCTCAACAACTTCTCCTTCGACTCCTCCCATTTCCTTCAAATCCAATGTGCAGCGATGGGCAGGGCCGGCCTTAAGCCGATTTGACCGATTGCTCCCAATTGGGCCCCGCACTATTGTTCCGTATTTTGTACGGAAATACGAATTCTCTTTGTTAAATAAAGATTTTTTTTAATTCGCCATCCGGATTTTTTTTAAACGAACATGTATAACAACCGCTGCACGGCCATCAGACACAAACGATTTGTTAACTAGTACTGTTAGCACTTCTTAACAGCACCTTGTTATGCAATGTCATCAATCTGCATCCATCCGCATTCCTCAGTAAATGTTATTGTGTTTTGAACAAGTATTAATGACGCCATGTTCCTTTGAATAAAATTCACGCGGCGTCATTAATACTTGTTTAAAACACAATTACATTTACTGAGGAATGTAGATCGATGACAGGATGAGAATTTCATTAAACTCACCATCATGAGTGAGGGCCCCGGACCGCGAGAAGGGGCTTCTCCCTGGTGTGCAGGTTAGTCATTCACCTACCGACCCACGTTGTGTCTCTCTGTCTTTTGCTCTCTCCCTCCCTCCCTCTTTCTTTCGCGCTCTCTCTCCCGTTCCCCATCTCGTCTCTCTCTAGCTCTCCCACTCCCTCTCTATCACCTCAGCATTCCCGGAATCATTGACGTTTTGCGGTAGACAAAAATGCTGGAGAAATCCAGCGGGTGAGGCAGCCGCCTGGCCCGCTGAGTTCCTCCAGCACTCTGTGTTTTTTGTTAGGCTCTGAAGTTGAAGGTGGCTCAGCGGGACGGGCAGCGGCTCTGGGGAGAGGGTTGCGTTTCTGGTCGAGACCCTTCTTCAGACAATCACGAGTACTCTCACCGACGCGAGTTCAGTTCAGTCTGAAGAAGAAGTCTGAAGAAGGATCTTCTCTCCAGAGTCGCTGCGCTGCCTGTCCTGCTGAGTTACTCCAGCTTTATGTCTATCTTCAATTTCAGAGAATTACAATTTCTCACGGGGGGCTTATAATGTCTCTAAACCCCTCTGAACACCTCTAAACCCCCTCTAGCCCCCCTATTCCCCTCTAAACAATTCTAAACACACCTGAACCCATCTGAAGCCCTCTAAACATCTCTAAACCGTTTAAACCCCTCTAAACTAGGAGGCTGCAAGGTGACTTGGATAGGCTGGGTGAGTGGGCAAATTCATGGCAGATGCAGTATAAAGTGGATAAATGTGAGGTTATCCACTTTGGTGGCAAAAACAGGAAAGTAGACTATTATCTGAAATGTGGCCGATTAGGAAAAGGGGAGATGCAACGAGACCTGGGTGTCATGGTTCACCAGTCATTGAAAGTAGGCACGCAGGTGCAGCAGGCAGTGAAGAAAGCGAATGGTATGTTAGCATTCATAGCAAAAGGATTTGAGTATAGGAGCAGGGAGGTTCTACTGCAGTTGTACAAGGTCTTGGTGAGACCACACCTGGAGTATTGGTACAGTTTTGGGCTCCTAATCTTGCCATAGAGGGAGTACAGAGAAGGTTCACCAGACTGATTCCTGGGATATCAGGACTTTCATATGAAGAAAGACTGGATAGACTCGGCTTGTACTCGCTAGAATTTACAAGATTGAGGGGGGATCTTATAGAAACTTACAAAATTCTTAAGGGGTTGGACAGGCTAGATGCAGGAAGATTGTTCCCGATGTTGGGGAAGTCCAGAACAAGGGGTCACAGTTTAAGGATAAAGGGAAAATCTTTTAGGACTGAGATGAGAAAAACGTTTTTTACACAGAGAGCGGTGAATCTGTGGAATTCTCTGCCACAGAAGGTAGTTGAGGCCAGTTCATTGGTTATATTTAAGAGGGAGTTGGATGTGGCCCTTGTGGCTAAAGGGATCAGGGGGTATGGAGAGAAGGCAGGTACAGGATACTGAGTTGGATGATCAGCCATGATCATATTGAATGGCTGTGCAAGCTCGAAGGGCCGAATGGTCTCTACTCCCGCACCTATTGTCTATGGTTCTATGACTGCGTCCAACTGCTGTCTGGTTCGTTGATCGGTTTGCTAGATATGAACTGTTTTGGGAGAGAAAAATGCTTACGGCAGACCAAACGTGTTAAACAGAAATTGTTGTGAGAAATCATGTGAAATAATCACTGAATTTAATTTTAAATGAATGTACCTGCATGTTATACTGTTTAGTTTGGAGATACCTGTACAACCAGTTAGTCCACTGAGTTCGCACCGACCAGCGATTTATGTTACAGATTTGACAATTTTATTTGGCGGCCAATCAAATGCTGTCTCTAACGGGGTTGCATCTAATCACCAACCAGCTTACCTTAAAATTCCCGTCCAATCAACAAATAGGTCTCCTCCCGTCCAATCAGCCGCTGTCTCCAAGGACATTGTGTCCAATTACATAATTAGCAGCTATGGTAAAGGTTGGAAGCCAGCGGAGCTACTGACAGGCAAACGGGATGGAGCAGGAGAGATTCACACAGTGTATAATCCATAGGACCTAGTGTACAATTTCATAATATATACTAAATAACTGGGCTGACACACCTTGGCTGGGAATCTGGGGTTCACCAAAATTGTTCCCAAATGGGCCCCGCACCCCCTAAGGCCGGCCCTGGCGATGGGCACACGCATAGGCCCCAGCCATGCCTAGCCACATCGAACAATCACTGTTCCAGGCATACACTGGTCCTATCCAAGAACTCTACCCCCGCTACATTGACGACTGCATCGGTGTAGACTGCACCATGTAGAACTCACTGATTTTATTATCTTCGCTACTAATTTCCATCCTGCACTTGGACCATTCACTTGGACCATCTCTGACATCTCCCTACATTTTCTTGATCTCCATCACAGGAGACAATCGACTGACATCTATTATAAACTCACTGACTCCCACAGCTATCTAGACTGCACCTATCCCCACCCTGCTTCCTGTAAAGACTCTATCCCCTGCTCCCAATTCCGCTGTCTACGCCACAATCTATGCTAAAGATGAGGTGTTCCATACGAGGACATCAGAGATGTCCTCATTCTTTAGGGAATGGGGTTCCCCTGTTCCATCACAGATGCGGCCCTCACTCGGGTATCCTCAATATTCCCTCCACAACTCCCTGGTCAACTTGTCCCTTCCCATCCAAACCACTCCCTCCCCGGGTACTTTCCCCTGCAACCGCAGGAGATGCAACAAGCAGGAGATGTCCCTATACCTCCCCCCTCGACTCAGTCCAAGGTCCCCAGCAATCTTTTCAGTTGAGGCAGGGGTTCACTTGCACTCCTCCAACCTCATCTACTGTATCCGCTGTTCCAGATGTGGACTCCTATATAACGGCAAGACCAAGAGCAGGCTCGGCGATCATTTAGCTGAACACCTCTGCTCAGGCCGCCTAAACCTACCTGATTGGAAACACTTTAACTCCCCCTCCCATTCTCACATTGACCTTTCTGTCCTGGGCCTCCTCCGTTGTCAGTGAGGCCCAGCGCTAATTAGAAAAACAGCATCTCATATTTTGCTTGGGCAGCTTACACCCCAGCAGTGTGAACATTGACTTCTCTAACGTCGTAACCCTTGCTCTCTCTCTCTCTCCATCCCTCCCTCTTTCCAGTCCTCCAACCAGTCTTACTGTCTCCGACTACATTTTATCTCCGTTTGCTTTGCAATGGCCCAACTCTCCCTCCCATTCCCACACTGACCTCCCAGCTGACAATGATGTATGCTACATTTTCCTTGATCTCTATTCCCTTTGTTCTGTTTCCACACCTTACACTTCCTTATCTATGTATCTCCCTCTACCCTGACATCAATTTGAAGAAGGGTCTCGACCCGACACGTCACCCATTCCTTCTCCAGAGATGCTGCCTGTCCCGCTGATTTACTCCAGCATTTTGTGTCTATCTTCGGTTTAAACCAGCATCTGCAGTTCCTTCCTACACACTCCCTCAGTACTTGATTGCCCCTATTTGTTACAATACTTTATCACTTTTACCCCTCTTTTCCCCTTCCGTTCTATGACTTTCCTTTATCTTTTCTTCTCCAGTCTGGTTCTTCTATACGTCCTGATTTTAACCCGAACAATATTGGCAGCTTTGTGCTTCTGTGGCTGTAAAATTGAATGTACTCTTCCGAAGTTGCCCCACTGTGCCATCTCAGTTTTTTTGCTTTAAAAGATGTCCCTTTACACCTACTTCTCTGGCAAAGCTTTTTTTACTGCAGATGATCTTATGTTGTTTACTGTTGATATCCTCCATACTAATACTTCAAATTGACGCGCTGGTTCATGAGACACAAAGCAAGAAATTAAAAAGGAAAATGACGTGTGCAAAGGTAGATAAGTCTCCCAGGCCTGACCATATATATCCAAGGACACTGGGAAGCTACAGAGGAAATTGCAGGTGCCGTGGCTGAGATTTACTTGTACACGCTTGTACACGCTAGAATTCAGAAGATTGAGGGGGGATCTTATAGAAACGTACAAAATTCTTAAGGGGTTGGACAGGCTAGATGCAGGAAGATTATTCCCGATGTTGGGGAAGTCCAGAACTAGGGGTCACAGTTTAAGGATAAGAGGGAAGTCTTTTAGGACCGAGATGAGAAGATAATTTTTTACACAGAGAGTGGTGAATCTGTGGAATTCTCTGCCACAGAAGGTAGTTGAGGCCAGTTCATTGGCTATATTTAAGAGGGAGTTAGATGTGGCCCTTGTGGCTAAAGGGATCAGGGGGTATGGAGAGAAGGCAGGGATGGGATACTGAATCAGATGATCAGCCATGATCATATCGAATGGCGGTGCAGGCTCGAAGGGCCGAATGGCCTACTCCTGCACCTATTTTCTATGTTTCTATGTTTATCATTCATCATTAAATACCAGTGAGGTGCCGGAAGACTGGAAGGTGGCAATTTTTGTGCCTCTAAGAAGGGGTGCAAGGAAAAGCCTAGGAACTACAGGCCAGCAGGTCTAACATCTGTGGTCGGAAAGTTACGAGAGTATTTTGAGGGATAAGCTGTACATCCATTTAGATAGATAGGGGCTAATTAGGAATAGTCAGCTTGGTTTTGTACGTGAGAGATCGTATAACACACAAATCTGATTTTGTTTGTTGCAGATGTGACCAAAAAGGTTGATGAGGGCAGAGCTGTAGATGTATATATGGATTTCAGCAAACCATTTGACAATATTCCGCATGGTATGGAAAGTTTGATTGCATGGGATCCCAAGAGAGCTAGCTGACCAAAAATTAGCTTAATGGAAAGAAACAGAGAGTGATGGTGGAAGGTTGTTTTAAGAACTAGAGGCCTGTGACTAGTGGTGTGCCTCAGGGTTCAGTGCTGAGTCCATTGCTGTTTTTCATCTATATCAATGAATTGGATGAGAACGTACAAAGCATGATGAGTATGTTTGTAAGCTGGAAAAGGTGCAGAAAAGATTTATGTTTAAGAAAGAACTGCAGATGCTGGAAAAATCGCAGGTAGACAAAAATGCTGGAGAAATTCAGCGGGTGAGGCAGCATCTGTGGAGCAAAGGAATAGGCGACGGTTCAGGTCTCGACCCGAAACATCGCCTATTCCTTCGCTCCATAGATGCTGCCTCATCCACTGAGTTTCTCCAGAAAAGATTTATGAGGATGTTGCCATGGCATCCCTGTGCTATAGGGAGATGTTGAGCAGGCTAGGACTTTATTGCTAGGGGTGCAGGGGGATGAGGGGTGATCTTATAGAGATGTACAAGATTTTGAAAGGATAAATGCACAGGGTTTTTTACCCAGAGTAGGTGAATCGAGAACTAGAGTGGCACGGTGGCGCAGCGATACAGTTGCTGCCTTACAGCATTTACAGAGCCAGAGACGCGGGTTTGATCCCATCTTTGGGTGCTGTCTGTACAGAATTTGTAGGTTCTCCCAGTGACCGTATGGATTTTCTCTGAGATCTTCGGTTCCTTCCACACTCCAAAGATGTACAGGTTTGTAGGTTAATTGGCTTGGTATAAATATAAATTGTCCCGTGTGTGTGTAGAATAGTGTTATTGTGCGGGGATCACTGGTCGGTGCGGACTCGGTGGGCCAAATGAGCCTATTTCCGTGCTGTATTTCTAAACTGAACTAGATGTCATGCATTTAAGGTGAGGGGGGAAAGATTTAATAGGAACATGAGGGGTAACGTTTTTACACAAAGAATGGGAGGTGTATATGGAACGAGCTGACCGAGGAGGTAGTTGAGGCAAGTAGTATCGCAACATTTAAGAAACATTTAGACAGGTACATGGATAGGAGAGGTTTAGGACAAACGCTTGCAAGTGGGACGAGTGTAGATGGGGCATGGTCAAGTTGTGCCGAAGGATCTTTTTCCACGCTGTATGACTCTATGACTGACTCAAAAATGATATGTTGGCCTTTATTGCCAAGGAGTCAGAGTACAAAAGTAAAGAAATCTTGTTCAGGGCATCATTTGAGGCACAATTCAATTTTATCATCTGATGAAGACCATATCTGGAGTTATTCCAATCTAGTTTCACTAGATTGATTCACAAGATTGCTGTTTTCCCTATGAAGAGAGTGAATATGAGTCATCTGGAATTTAGCGGAATGAATTATTCTCTCATTGAAATTACAAGATTCTGGGAGGCATTAGAAGGATAGATGCTAAGATCTCTGCGCAAGGTTACGGAGAATATAGAGGCAATTATTTAGAACTGAAATAAAATAATAATGCGATTCATTTATGCAGGGCATATAATTCTTTGAAATTCTCTATTGGGGATCTGTTGGTAATGTCAATGAGTTTATATTTAAAAATTGAGGACTTTATTGAATGACATATTTAGCTTGAAGCCTTTTCCTGTTTCCATTTCCTGTGAATATATAATCGCAACCTTGGGCAGGACTGGCAGCTCAATGTTCTAGGGTACACGTGCCTCAGGCGAGACAGAGGTGGGAGTAAATGAGGAGGGGGGTGTTGTGTTCTTGGTTAAGGAGGATGTCACGGACGTCGTCAGAGGTGAAATAATACGTCTAGTGAGCCTAAATGGGTAGATCTGAGGAACAAGAAAGGGATGATCCCCACCTTGTTGGGAGTGTACTACAGGCTAGTCAATGGGAATTAGAAGAGCAAACCTGTCAGGAGATTGCAGGAAGCTGCAGGTCTAATAAGGTTGTTGAAGTAGGGGATTTTAACTTTCCCAATATTGACTGGGGGATGCTGTGGGATAAGATATAGATGGACAAGGGCTGATTAGCGATAGTCAGCATGATTTTGTACATGCGGTTGTGTCTCACAAATCGAATTGAACTTTTTGAAGATGTGATCAAAAAGGTTGACGAGGGCCGATCTGTAGATGTATAAATGGATTTTGTCAAGGCATTCGGCAAGGTTTTGCATGGTGGGTTGCTCTGAAATGTTAGATCGCATGGGATCCCAGGAAAGAAAGCCGAATGCAGAGAAAAATGGCTTAATGGAGAGAAGCAGAGGGTTATGGTGGAAGGTTGTTTTCTGGACTGGATGCCTGAAATTAGTGGTGTGCCTCAGTGCTGGGCCCATTGCATTTTCTCATCTGTATCAATCATTTTGATGAGAAAATTCAAGGGATGATTAGCAAGTTTATAGTTGACACTAAAGTATGTAGTATTGTAGATAGTGAAGATGGTTATCAAAAATAGTTGATAGAATTTAATGCAGAGAAATATGAGGTGTTCCATTTTGGGAAGTATTTACACAGTGAATGTAGGATTCTGGGGAATGTTGTAGAGCAGAGGGATCTAGGAGTGCAGGTAGATAGTTCATTGAAAGTGACATCACAAGTAGATAGGGTGGTCAAAAGTATTTTGGCACATTGGCATTTAGTCAGAGAATTGAGTATGGAAGTTCGGAGATCATGTTGCAATTGGTGAGGCCACATTTAGAATATTGTGTTCAGTTTTGTAGGAAAGATCTTGAATGGTGCAGAGAGGTTTTACGAGGACAAGGGCCTGAGCTATACAGAATAGTTGAGTTAGTGTGCAGGAGGATGAGGGGTGATCTGAAAGGTGTACAAAATCATGAGAGGAATAGATTGGGTAAATACACTAAGTCTTTTGCCCAAAGTAGGGGAATCGAGAACCAGAGGACATAGGTTTAAAGTGAGGGGGAAAATATTTAATAGGAACCCGAGGGGTAACGTTTTTACTCAAAGGCTGGTGGGTGTATGGAACGAGCTGTTGGAAGGTAGTTGAGGCAGGTACTGTTGCAACGCTTAGGAAACATTTAGAAAGGTACTTGGATAGGATAGGTTTAGAGGGATATGGGCCAAAAGCAGGTAGGTGGGACTAGCGTAGATGGAGCATGTTGGTCGCCGTGGGCAAGTTGGGCCAAAGAGCCTGTTGACTCTATATTACTAATAATCTCCAGCAGATGGCACCATTTACTTTTGCTGACCATCGGTTGTAAAATTCTAGTGGAACCTGTAGTGTTCGGAACCAGCCAGTGTGGTTCTTAATGATCAATATGATTAGGGTTACGGTTTTGTACTGATTAAAATATTGTTATTAAATTAATGGTAGATTTATTGTTTTGTGGATTACAATTTTTCTGCATTTTGTAGAAATTGTTAGATGATGTATAAGGGATTTGGTGGTTAATAGTTCAACTTTAATTTGACTCATGGGCGGAAAACCCGGGGCGGCCAGAGGGGACACGTCCCCCCCATGTTTTGAGAGGTGGGGGACATCCCCCCCAACTTTTTGTGATCCCGATTTTAAAATCGCCGTTTTTAGCGCTGGATTGAGCCTCCGAAGCCTCGCGCGTGTGTGTGAGTGTGCTCATGAGCGCGTGGCCGCCAAAGAATTGTGTCCCCCGTCCCCTCCATTTTTGATAGTGAGTTCCGTTCTTGATTTGACTGTATTTTTTCTCAAAATTGTAGTTATTCTCTCAATTTTTGAAGTGGTTACATTTCAGGATAACATTTTATAAGTGAAAATTAATCCAAAAGGCGAGACACAAAGTGCTGGAGTAAGCGGGTCAGGCAGCATCTTTGAATTGGTGGTGTTTCAGGTCGGGACCCTTCTTCAGACTGATTCCTTGTGTCTAAATTGAAAAGCATTTGCCATTTCTTTGTATGTAAAAATAAAATTCAGATTGTGTCAAGAACATATGTATGTTGAAGAATGCAAACAGTTAAAGAAAATACATTAATTTAACCATTGAAATTAAATGAGAAGATAAATATATCCAGGGCTACGCACTCTTTCAAGGTATTCACCAAGTGAAACACAAGATGTCTATTTTTCCCATCTTCCCCCCTTGCTTTTGCTTAGTCCTGTTTCTTTCCCCATCTTCACCCCCACTCTCGAGTGTTGACAGCACTACACTCTTCCCAGACCCAATCTCTTCCCCACCCCTCTTCTTTCTATCCTCCCACAAACCTACAACTCTTTCCTCCAAATTCTTGGCAGCTTAATTTATCCGAACTATCCCATTACTCTTCCCCCTCATTGACCCTTTTTTCCCCACTTTTTTTCTTGGCCGATTCTGAATTTCACTGTATGCCTACTACCCCTCATTCCCGCCTCTTGGTTTCTTGGTCCTCCAGAATATTCCAAATGGAATTTAAACTGGAGGTGCCTCCCATCACCCCACTCCATCACACTATCACAGCAATTAATATCTCATTGGACTTGAGGCTGTTTTGTTAACATTAAGGATTATTCATTATTCATTATTGCTGAAAAAGTATTGTATTCACAGAAACAGTATATACCTTGAAAAGTCAAATGCATCATCATGAAAATTCAAAAACAATACTTTAAAATGGAGGATGCCTGCTTAAGTTTTTCACATTTATTAATTCCATACAATGTTATTTTGTTTATTATATTTCTGTAGACAGCCATAATTTAATAGCTTAAGGTCTGAAACACTTCTTGCTTCTATGATTTCTTTAGTGTTTTGCCTTTAGAGGACCCAAATTTTCTTGGCTCCGTACTTGTGTTCAACACGTTGTTCATTATTCTTCTTTTGCTTTTTCCATTGTAAAGTTTTAACCATTCTTTCACCAGTTTCTAAACGTTCCCACTTTCATGGACTAACTCTTTATAATGAGTCCAAGACTGCAAGAAATTGCAGAGAGTTGTGCATGAGGCGCAGTCCATTTAATTTGACTCATGGGCGGAAAACCCGGAGGGGCCAGATTGTCCTCCCTCACCCCATCAACTTCATCCGCACTGCAGTTGCTGCAGGAAAGCAGCAAGTTTTTTGTACTTCATCACTGTATTCTGCCCAGCAAGGTGCAAGTTGTACAGGGGCCAAACACCACCCCACCAGTGTCATGTTATCATTTATCTCTTATGTGTATTGATTTTACATCCATGCTTCCATATTTTCCAACCCAACATCATTCCTTGCTGCTGCCCTTGTGTTTTCTCACCTTTCCTGTTACGTTTTGTTTATCCTTTTGAAATATTGAGGACAAATATTTAGTGTCCAATCTTAAGTCAATATACAAATACTTAATTAATTTTGATTAGAATAAATTAAAAATGTTCAACTAAATCATAATAATGAACCCGATTTGATAAGGGAACTTAAGGTTAAGGAGCCATTAGGAGGTAGTGACCATAATATGGTAAGTTTTAATCTACAATTTGAGAGGGAGAAGGGTAAATCGGAGGTGTCAGTATTACAGTTGAACAAAGGGGACTATGGAGCCATGCGGGAGGAGCTGGCCAAAGCTGACTGGAAAGATACCCAAGCAGGGATGACAGTGGAACAACAATGGCGGGTACTTCTGGGAATAATACAGAAGGTGCAGGATCAGTTCATTCCAAAGAGGAAGAAAGATTCCAAGCGGAATAAAGGGAAACCGTGGCTGACAAGGGAAGTCGGGGACAGTATAAAAATAAAAGAGAAGAAGTACAACATAGCAAAAATGTGCGGGAAGCCAGAGGATTAGGTAATGTTTAAAGAGCAACAGAAGATAACTAAAAGGCAATACGGGGAGAAAAGATGAGGTACGAAGGTAAGCTAGCCAAGAATACAAAGGAGGATAGTAAACGCTTCTTAAGGTATGTGAAGAGGAACAAATTAATTAAGTCCAAAGTTGGACCCTTGAAGACTGAAAAAGGTGAATTTATTATGTGGAACAAGGAAATGGCAGATGAGTTGAACAGGTACTTTGGATCCGTCTTCACTAAGGAGGACACAAACAATCTTCCTGATGTACTAGTAGCCAGAGGATCTGGGGTGACGGAGGAACTGAAGGAAATCCACATTAGGCAGGAAATGGTGTTGGGTAGACTGATGGGACTAAAGGTTGATAAATCCCCAGCGCCTGATGGTCTGCATCCCAGGGTACTTAAGGAAGTGGCTCTAGAAATCGTGGACGCATTGGTGATCCCCGCGCCTGCAAGTTGGGGGCTATGCGGGAGTGGATAATGCAGGGGATGGGGTAAAAGGAGCGAATTAATATTAATATAATATCAAGGCGGGGTGTTTAGTCCGTGTGTGTGGAGGGTGGTTAGTGTGTGTGACGCCACAGGCTGCACCCCCCCCCCCCCACCAGGGGATGGAACCCAATGGGTCCCACTTGGTCTAGTTATAATATAAACTTAAGTATGGTTGCAGAAGAAAAGTGCTACAATTAAATTTGTATTGTTTTTACCTGGATTTGATCCTAATTGATGCATTACACCCATAAAATATACTGTCTCTGCCTGTCACATTAACCTTTCTAAGCTGTTCTATATTTTTTCCTTAATTTGAGCTCTCCCACATTTTATTTTGTTGTTTTGGCCTAATATCCAGCCCCTGGTTATGCTACTCATCAGGATCCTTGTCCTGGTTCACTTTATCTGATGCTCGTGGCAATGTATTAATGTCCTTCACTTCAGTGGCAATGTATTAATATCCTTCACTTCAGTGGCAATGTATTAATGTCCTTCACTTCAGTGGCATTGTCCCATGGTTCAAATTCTGTTTTTCCAGCTCCTGTCTTTGAAGCATGGATGTAACTTTGATTTGTGCAACCCAAGTGCAAATTGCATGTTGTTCGGACAGCAGCCCAAAAATCATAAATTTTGAGATGCCTAATGCAAATTTGAATAGGATTGGGGCAGCTCCACCACCTCTAACGTTGCCTAATCCTTCTAACTCTCAGTCGCATCCATTGGTTCCCGACTGCTTAAATAAATCCTTTGAATGACCATTACCTTTGGGATGATGATCACTGACATAGTTCCAATAATATTCTATCCTGCTCTATATAGCGTAGATTTTACTTCAGATAGTGTTACTTGGAATCATGCAGATCTCTAATTTTTGTGAGTTGCAATTATGGTGCACAATCTGCATTGCTATCCTTGTGTAACTGATTTGCACAAAGGTTCTTTTATTTTAGCTAATTTCTGTACTTGCTCATAATTGATTAGCACCAATTCCACAGCCTACATAGTTAGGAAAATCCTAACCCTCATGGAGCAACCAGTCGCAATGTTGCGTTATTTCTCTTTTTTTTGCCATCTCGGGATCAATCCCCAATTTATTCCATGTCTTAGTGTGGATTTAATCCTTAGCTTAGTCTTTCACTTCCTCGCCATTCCTTTCCATGCCAGTAGAAGTTGAACAGATAATTATAGGTAGAAACAAAATGGACGCCAGTGCAGAGAGAGGTAGTTAGATAATAATGCAAAAGGGCAGATGAAGTTGTGGATGGAAGAACCGTTTGGCAGCAAGACTGATTTTAATTTTTTAAGATGTATCTAAGAGGTCTTAGTGGAAGTTAGGTGGAAAATCCTGGAATGCTTATATGTTACTTCTTGCTCTTTAGCCTCTTTGACATGAAGGCCAAAATCCATTTGCATTTTTGATTATGCTTTGTGCCTGTACACTAATTTTTATTTTGTGAGCGCAAACTAATCTGATATTTTTGCTGTACGCTTTACCAAAGTATATTTGTCTAATTTATTTGCATATTAGATCTATTGTATTTCCACACCTCCATCTCACTATTTAAAAGTAAAAATTGTGCAAGATTAATCCTAGTAGACTAACTTTTATGTCCCCCATATTCAATGATATCTGACGTAGTTTTCGTCATCTAATTAGTCTCTTTGTTTCTTTTTAACTTCCTTCTCTCATTCCTTACAATTTACTGTTTCTTTCCAACATGGCTGGGATAGGTTGCATTATGATGTCATATGTATTGTAACTAAGAAGTCCAGGCTGTTTTTATTTATTTATTTATTTATTTATTTATTTATTAGAAGCAGACATATTATAAAATGTAGTTACATATTATAGTAAAAAAAAACTTTTCATATACATCAGTCATACATTATTAAAATTTTCCATTATCAATTACTTCTGCTTCTAGTGTTTTTATTTTTTATAGAAAGAGAGAAAAAGAGAGGGTAGAAAGTTACAAATAAAAAAGAAAGCAAAAAAAAACACAACAGAAAAACAAGGGAGGTGGAATGGGTTACCTGTAATACATCAATGGAGATAGGTTCGTAGGTTATAAAGTATAGTTTTTCATCTATTCCTGAGTTCAAGTTTCAGCTGGGTCCTCGTGCTGTGCCAATCTATCCCTTCAGATAGTTAATGAATGGAGCCCAAATTTTATGGAAAAGATCTTGTTTGTCCATTAAGACAAGTCTAATTCTTTCTAAGTATAGGGTCTCCGACATTTCCGTAATCCACATTTTAATTGTGGGGGTTGTAGGGCCTTTCCAAAATTTTAATATTAATTTTTTTCCGGTTGTTATACTGTAATTGAGGAAGTTTCTTTGGTTTGTTGTGAGTGTTAAGCTTTGTTCTGATATTCCAAGTATTATTAATTTTGTGTCTGGGTCCAGTTTTGAAGTCCAGGCTGGTTTTGCCCTCTGTTTTACATTTTCTTTTCTCCTTAATGTATAGCTTAATAAACTAATTGCTAAAATGCAAGATTAGCATTGATTTTATCTACATTGTATATTTATATTTCATTTTCAATAAAAATCTTCATTATGGTTAAGGTTATAAGCCGAAAGTCATTTTGATGTATTTTTGTAACCTACTGCTATGGATGATTGCATGTTAAAAATTAATTTCAGAACTTTTTTTCCATGCATAACTCGGTATTTGTGAAGTTTCAAATATTTGTTGTTTTCACGCAATAAGTAAGGCCATTTCAATGGATCAATATTATTGTCCAAATTAGAATGGATGATGGATTCCAAATATAATGATTGAATCCAATACTGCACATATATTTTGAATTAAAATTCTCTTTGGATAAAATTTGCACATAGGTCCATAGCTCAATTAATATTGTATTTTAGTGAAAATGGTGAAGCTGACAAATAAAACTTTCACTTTCAGACAGAAAAAGATGTAATTACGACTGTTACTGATCTGAACATCATTTTGGAATTAAACGACGTTTATAATTTGAGCACATTTATTTCCAGGTAAGGCTGTTACAATTTTAAATTGAAAATGAAGACCAATTTATACTAATGCCCCTGTCCCACTTAGGAAACCTGAACGGAAACCTCTGGAGAATTTGCGCCCCACCCAAGGTTTCCGTGCGGTTTCCGGAGGTTTTTGTCAGTCTCCCTAATGGTCAAAAGTGGTTTCCGCTTCTTTTTAAAAAAAAAATTTTTAATATATTTTTATTAGAAGTAGACATATTATAAAGTATAGTTACATATTATAGTAAAAAGACTTTTCATATACATCAGTCATACATTATTAAAATTTTCAATTATCAATTACTTCTGCTTCTAGTGTTTTTATTTTTTATAGAAAGAGAGAGAAAGAGAGGGTAGAAAGTTACAAATTTAAAAAAACTGAAAAACAGAGGAGGTGGAATGGGTTACCTGTAATACGTCAATGGAGATAGGTTCGTATATATTATAAAGTATAGCTTTTCATCTGATCCTGAGTTCAAGTTTCAGTTGGGTCCTCGTGCTGTGCCAATCTATCCCTTCAGATAGTTAATGAATGGAGCCCAGATTTTATCGAAAATATCTTGTTTGTCCATTAAGACAAGTCTAATTCTTTCTAAGTATAGGGTCTCCGACATTTCCACATATTAATTGTGGGGGTTGTAGGGCCTTTCCAAAATTTTAATATAAATTTTTTCCCGATTATTATACTGTAGTCGAGGAAATTTCTTTGGTTTGTTGTGAATGTTAAACTTTGTTCTGATATTCCAAGTATTATTAATTTTGTGTTTGGGTCCAGTTTTGTATTAATAACTTCTGAAGTTATTTCAAAAATATCAGTCCAGAAATGTTTAAGTTTTATACAGTTTGCAAACGTATGTGTTAAATTAGCCTCTAGACGTAGACATTTATCACAAATAGGAGAGATTTGTGGGAAGATTCTATTTAGTTTTATTTTAGAGTAGTGTAATCTATGTAAGACCTTGAATTGTATTAAAGCATGTCTGGCATTTAATGAACATTGATGTATTTGTTGTAAACTTTCGTCCCACATATCTTTCGTTATAGGGTGACCTATTTCATTTTCCCATTTGTATCTATATGGTTCGGTCGGTGGTACCTCGTTGTTTAGTAGGGTGTTATAAATATAAGCTATTAGTTTTTCAGTATTAGGATGCTTGTTCAAACATTCATCAAGAATTTCTGATTCCCTACTCCTGTAGACTTGTGTATTAGATTTAACATAATCTCTAATTTGTAGATATCTGAAGAAATTATTTGAGTGCAGTCCATAATTCTGTTGTAACTCTTGAAATGAAAGAAAAGTGCCTTTCCCATAAAGATGTCCAATATTTTTGATTCCATAATTTTTTCATTGTGTGAAACCTTTGTCCATAAAGGATGATTTGAATGAAGGATTATTTACAATGGGAAGGCATAGTGGCATATTATTCAATTTTAAATCTTTTTTTATTTGTTTCCAAATTCGTATTCCACTATGTATTATGGGGTTTTCTTTATAGGTTTTTTTATGCAGTTTTGTGGGGGCAAATATGATCGGACCTATTTCAAAAGGTAGACAGTCTTCCTTTTCCATCATTAGCCAATCTGGCTGTTGATCCATTTCTTCCAGCCAGAAATTCATGTTTTTAATATGAACTGCCCAAAAATAAAATAAGAAATTTGGCAAAGCCAAACCTCCATTTATCTTTGACTTACATAAATGTTTTTTACTTATTCTATGATTCTTATAATCCCAGACAAAACTTGTAACAATGGAGTCGACTTTTTTGAAAAAAGTTTTTGGAATATATATCGGAATTAATTGAAATAGGTACAGCAGTTGCGGTAAAAAAATCATTTTTATAGCATTAATTCTCCCAAGCATAGAAATGGGGAGTGTTTTCCAGTATTGAATATTCTTATGTAGTTTATTCAGTAAGGGTGGGAAATTTAGTTTAAATAAAGTGGTATATGTCTTAGTTACATAGATTCCTAAGTATTTAAATTTATCTTTTAACTATTTTGAAAGGGGATTGTTGTATTGTATGTAAATTGAATTTTGTTATTGGCATGATTTCACTTTTATTCCAATTAATTCTATATCCCGAAAACTGACCAAATTGAGTTATTAGATTTAATAAGTTTGGAATACTAGTTTCTAACTTTGTAATATATATTAGTACATCATCTGCATATAAGGAAATGTTATTCCTTGTGTCTCTAGTATTGTATCCATATATTCCTGGATGGTTTCTAACGCTTTCTGCTAGGGGTTCGATTGCAAGAGCAAATAATAGTGGGGATAGTGAACATCCTTGTCTACAGCCTCTAGAGAGATTAAATTTAGTTGATAACATTTTGTTTGTTAATATTCTGGCTGTTGGATTAGAATATAACAATTTAACCCATGTACAGTACTTCTCTCCTAGTTGAAAATTTTCCATCACCGAAAATAAATATGGCCATTCTACCTGGTCAAATGCTTTTTCAGCATCTAACGAAATAATTGCTAGATCTGCATTAGGAATTCTATTGGAGTATATAATATTAAATAATCTTCTCAGATTATAAAATGAATAACGTTTTGGGATAAACCCTGTTTGGTCGGGATGTATTAATTTACTGATCACTAAGCTCAATCTATTAGATAAAATTTTAGTTAATATTTTCTGATCAGTATTTAAGAGGGCTACAGCTCTGTATGAACCTGGGTCTTCAAGATCCTTGTCCGTTTTTGGTATGAGTATGATTGTAGATTCATTTAGAGTTTCTGTTGAGTGTAGGCGTATTTGTACACTGTCTGTAGGCATGGGGAAAGCAAATCATAAATTTTTTAATAAAATTCAGAATTTAGACCATCGGGGCCTGCAGCCTTTCCGTTTTTTTAAAGATTTGATTGACTCTTAGATGTCTTTTATCGTAATTTCAGCCCCTAGTAATTCTCTCTCTTTCTGATCTAGACCCGCAAACTTACAATTCTGTAAAAATGTTTCCATTCCCGTTGATTGTTCTGTTATTTTAGATGAATACAATTTTTGGTAGTATTGTAGAAATCTATCATTAATATCTTTAGGCAGTGTTAATGTTTCTCCCTTGTCTGTTCTAATTTTGTATATTGTTTTTTCCCCATCCAATTTACGAAGTTGACGCGCTAATAGTTTTTGTGGTTTATCACTAAATTCAAAATTTAATTGTTTTGTATGTTGATAAAGTTTTATAACTTGGTCTGAATATATCTTGTTTAATTTATATTTCAGTACTGCAATTTTATTGTGTTTTATCATGGATGGTGCTGCTGCATTTTCTGTGTCTAATTGCTTTATTTCCATTTCCAGTTTCTGTTGTTTGGCCCTATTCTCTTTATTAAAAAATGATTGGGAAGAAATTAATGTTCCACGTACAAATGCTTTAAATGTTTCAAGGCTATCGTTAGCCTCAAAAAACATTTTAATCTGTTTTATTAGGTATTCATTACATAACTTATCTTTTAAGATTTGGGGATTAAATCTCCATTGTGACTGTGTCTCTACCATTCCGTTTAGTTTGATCATAAATGTTAGTGGAGCGTGGTCTGAGATTATGATGCTATGATATTGCGAGTTATAGGTAAATGGGATAAGTTTTGAATCTATTAAAAAATAGTCTATCCTTGAATAAGTTTTATGTACTGGTGAGTAAAATGAATATTCTCGGCCCGATGGATTTTCAATTCTCCAAACGTCCTTAATATTAGTAGTATTAATGTATGAGTTTAAAAATTCACTTGATCGAGATTTTAGTTTTCTTTGAGTTGATGATCTATCCAAACAGGCATCCAATGTACAATTTAAATCTCCACCGATTATTAAGTTTTGTTGTGTACATTCCGGGATATTGTTAAGAATTCTCTTAAAAAACAGTGGGCTATCAAAATTTGGTCCATACACATTGAGGAGAGTCACCTTTTTTAAGTATAACTCCCCTATTATTACAATATATCTGCCTTCAGTGTCTTCTATCGTTGATATATGTTTAAAGGGTATACCTTTACGAATTAATATTGCAACACCTCTAGATTTATGTGAGAATGAAGAGTGGTACGCTTTAGCAATCCATTTTGCTTTCAATCTGTGTTGTGCTTCCTTTTTAAGATGTGTCTCCTGGAGAAATATTATATCTGTTTTCAATGATTTTAAATGGGCTAACACTTTGCCTCTCTTGATAGGTTCATTAATTCCCTTAACATTCCAACTACAGAATTTAATTCCCTCACCCCCAATTTTTATATTCATGTCTTGCATCTTGTGATTAAGTGGTAGAGCAGACGATTCAGCACACTCAACCCTACCTTATACTCGAACATCAGGTAGATGAATTTTAGGTCACGTCTGTTTTCCATCCGAACATATCTCCTTAAGTAAAATATGCAATTCCATTCCAAATACAAAATATAATATGATATAAAATAAAAAAAGTAATAGCAAATTGGATTAGTAAAGTGTGGAAAGTAAAAAGAAAAAGCAACTACAACTACAATTAGTGCAGTTAGTGATAGCCACCCTAATGTGGCTAAGCATCTATGGACTTCCGTAGCTTTTGGTTAATAAAAATACTAGCTCCGTACTTTCCTTGAAAGGAAAGTTTCCAATTCGATGCAAACAATTTGTGGGGGGGAAAGAAATAATGATTATATTCCATTAATGATATAATTAGTAGTCTCAATTTGAAATGTTAGTTTTGTATAATATAAACATTTATAAAAGAATAATCAAAAACAAAAACATCAGAGAGAGAGCCACCATACATTTTTCATTGTAAAATATCTGAATCACACTTTACTTATGTTTCATACTTTTAGTTCATTCTTAAATAATCTAAATAATCTAATTATCAATAATTAGTGTTAGTTAGTATTCATGATTATTAATAGTTGTTAGAAGTTGTTAGAAGTTAGTACTAAAATGTAAGTATTATATATCCGTTGCAGGATATTTACCCAAATCTTATTGCGAATTTTAGGCAACTCTTAAATATAATGGTTTAAAGTTTAGTGTTTAGAGTTCCATATCTTCTCTGCGAGATAGCAGTATCCAGGTAGGTGTTGAGTGTTGAATATTTTTCAATCTTCGATCTTGTCCTTGATGTTCTTGGCAAATTCCGCTTCTTCTATGTTCCGGTGATTATTTCAAAAAATTCAAAACCGGCCGCGACTAAAAATAGATTGTTGTTTTAAAAATCGGTTTGTGACTGTGTGTGTCTCCCCAAGTGCTCAGCAATTTTTCCATATCCCAAAGATGGCCAGTTGATAAGTTATTGGCTATAGTAGATGAGTTCGTAACAAAGAGGAGGGGTTTGCTAAACATAAGTTTAAAAGACATGGGAGCAAAATTAGGTTTTTCAGCCTATCAAGCCTACTCTGCCATTTGATTGTAGCTAATCTGATTTTCTCACTCAACCCCACTCCCCTACCTCATCCCCACTCCCCTACCTCATCCCCGTAACCTTTGACACCCTTACCAATTGAGAACTTATCAATCTCCACTTTAAAAATACCCAAGGACTTGAACCCACTGCTTGCGGCAAACTTTTCCACAGATTCACCACCCTTTGGCTAAAGAAATGCCTCCTCATCTCCATTCTAAAGGTACATCCTTATAATCTAAGGTTGTGCCCTCTGGTTCTAGACTCTCCCACTACTAGAAATATCCTCTCCATATTCACTCTCTCTAGTACTTTCATTATTTGGCAGGTTTCAATGAGATCTTCCCACTCATTCCTCGGCTAAACTCCAGCGAGTACAGGCCTAGAGCCATCAAACATTCCGCATATGTTAATCCAATCATCCCCAAGATAATTCCCCTAAACCTCCTCTGGATGCTCTCCAACGCGAGCACATCCTTCCTCGGTTATGCGGCCAAAAACTGCTCCAAATATTCCAAGTGTGGTCTGACCTGCACCTTATGAAGCCTCAGCATTGCATCCTTGCTTTTAAGTTCTAGTCCTCGCGAAATCAATGTTAGCATTGCTTTTGTCTTCCTTACAACTTGCAAATTGACCTTAGGTATTTGCCTTCCTTCCTACTGACTCAACCTATACATTATGTAGGAATTGTGTAGAAATAGACTGGGGCAGTCCCCCTAGTCCTAACCTTCCACCCCATCAGCTGTCGCATACAGCACATATTTCGACATTTTTGCCACCTCCAACAGGATCCCACCACTGGCCACATCTTCCCATCTCCACCCTTTTCCGCTTTCCGCAGCAACTGTTCCCTCCCCAATTCTCTGGTCAACTCGTCCCTTCCCTCCCAAACCACCCTCTCCCCGGGTACTTTCCCCTGCAACCACAGGAGATGCAACACCTGTCCCTATACCGCCCCCCTCAACATCGTCCAAGGACCTCAACAGCATCAGCAAGAGGGGCGCTGTCCTGTGCGCGGCTGCCCTGCCAGCAGTTGTCTGTCTTTTCACCGTTTTATTTTTATTTTTAGTTAGTTAAAGTGTTTTGTTTGGAGGTCTTGACTTTTTTGTGTGGGGGGTGGGGGGGGGAAGGGGGAAACTGCCTTTCAGGGTCCCTACGTGGTCGGAGAGGCGGCTTTTCTCCGGGCTGCAGCTTCGACCCGTCCTCGCGGCCTACCAGCGGGCCTGGAGCGGCGTTTCCTGTCGGGGACCGCCCAGAACCTCGGCTTCGGCGGCGGCACAGCGGAGCAGGCGATGCCTTGCCTGGGTCGCCGCGCTGGAGCTCCGGTGAGCTGGACCGGCGAAAAAACATCGCGGAGCTGCGGGTCTGAGGAGCGACCAGCTGCAGGCGGCGGCGCTGAACTGTACATCGGGAGCCTGGGATCTCGCGATGAGATTGCCAGTAGTGGAGCTCCAAACGGCGCGGCCTTGTCGGCTTCGGAAGCCGCGACCTCCAGTACGGAAGCGGCCATTCCAGGGTTCCCAAGCCGCTGAGAGGACTCTCCCGACGCCGGACCAACATCACCCGGTGAGAACGGCCTGAAACATCGGGCCTCCGTAGAGGCAACTGTGGAGGCCTCAATAGCCCGACTATGGGTGGACATGGGGATGGGACTGGAATCTGTGCCTTCCCTCATAATGGGAACCATTGTGGGGGGATGTTTTTATGTTTAAATGTCTTTATTACTGTTATGTCTGTATTCTTTCTTTATGTGCTGCATGGCAAGAAGCATTTCACTACACCTAGGTGTGTGTGACAATAAAATAACCATTGAACCATTGAACAGTCTTTTCAGGTGAAACAAAGGTCATAATTTGCTGCTTCTTTGCTCACTCTCCCAACCTGTCCAAGTCTTTCTGCATACTCCCTGCTAACTCAGCACTACTTGTCCCTCTACCTATCTTTGTATCATCCGCAATTCAATTCCATCATCCATTTCATTAACAAATAAATGGAAAACCCAACACTGACCCGTACGGAACACCACTAGTCACTGACTGCCAACCAGAAATGACCCCCTTTATTCCCACTCTTTGCCTTTTGCCAGTCAGCCAATCTTCTATCCATGTTAGTGCCTTGCCTCTAATTCAATAGGCGTTTATCTTGTTTAACAGCCTCACTTGCAGCACCTTATCAAAGGGCTTCTGAAAATCCAAATAAATGGAGAAAATCCAAGTAAATGGATATGGAAAAAAAATGGGTGCATGGAAAAGAATGGGTTAATGGGATTGAGATGGTTGTGCTCCATGTTGATTGTCCTACCATGTTGTAGGAGACGGTGAGGATGAAAATGCCTCAACTGAAACATCATCAGTTCTAGTTCATGCTGATGTAGCATCTTTGAGTTATACTGGGCTATGACATTTTTCTTTCTGATGCTGGTACTCAATCTGTTAGCTGCTGTAAATGTTCTTTGTTCTGATATGTTAATGTAGCATTATTGTATGGATTAGCTCATGGAAGAAGGCGATTGGGGGATGCTCAATTAAAGGCTGGCTCAATCTGTAAAACTACATCTCTTCAATAATTTTTTTTTAAGGATATGTGTAGTTTTGCCTTAACTCTCATATGGTTAAAGATTTACATCTATCCATTTGTTCTAGTGTGTAAATAGATGCACTTTGTCGCTAAGTTAACAAGGTCAGTGCCAGAATGTGCCCTTGTTTGTCCCCTATTTTAGCTGTGGGTCTCAAAGTTCTGGTCTTGCTCCATTGTAGCTATCCCAACCAGTTTATGTGCAGTTGTGAAAGGAATAGTCACATTGTGGAGTTTCAGCGGCCAGACTCTCAGCAACATAAACAAACTGTGCCTGCACAAACCATCAGTAAAGTTGATAAGAACAGTTTGTCTTTTTTTTGTTGTTGTTGGGGGCATTCCTTTTGCATCTGCCGTAGTGAGATCATTTTCAATTTGGATCTCCTGGTTCTACAACAACCCATAGACGGCTGAATGTATTGGGTAATTGCGAACAGAGTAAGCATTAGCAAGTTTTTCTACTTTCACATTTTTGTCACAGGAATAACTTCTGTGAAATATGTTGACAGTTTGAAGCCCTCCTTGTTATTTAAATCTGATAATTTTGCATGTCAAAACATTGTCCCACCAAATAACTAAATAGTTAAACAAACTTCCTCCAACTTTTGCTCTTTTGTTTCAAGCCAAAATATTCTCCCTCTGCTGCCAGATTCCAGGGATGGCTGCCAGTTGCCCTCTTCAATAGTCTCTGAGTATTCCCTTTGCTCCTCGTTTCTCTGACCTTCTTTGTAGTTCTCTTCAAAGGCCTTAGATTCATTAACCACACATACTTTCTCCTCAGACCCCCTAGAAGCCTTTCTTTTTACTTTCAGTTGCAAGGACTTATTCTTTTGTGCTCCAGGATTCTTGTAGCTCTGAGAACAAGCACATTCCTGAACCACAACAATCCTGCAACAAATACTTAAAATATCTCTCCCTTATAGTTCTGAAACTCCATCTTCATCGTCCGAATCCTTCGTGTTTTCACAGTGACATCTTAAACACAATTTTCACTACCATTGCTCAGCTTTAGGACTATCTGAGTGTCCCCATTCCCTGGAACTCTAGCACTGCATGTTTGAGAGACATAACAAATGATGTCTCTGCAGATTTTCCATCCATTCCTCATGCTGCAAGACCCAAAACCTTGACAGAATGTTGATCTCCATCAGATTCTAGTCTCTTTGATGGATCAAAGAAATGCTTGTTATACCTCCAGCCATGAAACTATGTTTTGAATTCCTCCCAACAATAAACCTCTGTCCTCAGTTCCAGCCCAGCAAGATCGCCAAGACACAGGCAACTGCGCTATGAGAATCTTATTTTGCCACCACTAAGGCATATCTGACTTTCCTCCTTTTCACTATCCAAACCCCCAAAATTGCATTCAGAAGCAGGTGCTAGAAATTTGAAATTCATTACCCATGTAGAATGAACAGCTTAATAAGTAAATATGGTCTTTTTCCTATTTTTTAATTTTTTATTATATGGTCAGTGAAAATGGGAAACTTTTATGTAATTTTTCATAGCTCTATGATCCTTCCAAACTGCTCTGGAATGTTTGCTGACTCTGCTCCCTTTATCCAACTATTGACAATCAAACCTTCAATATTCTTGCTGGGAGCTCCAGAGCTTCCTCCTTCAACCATTCTGCCACCTTTCACATTTTTTCATATGCACCTCCTTCCTTTATGCTACACTTAAAGCACACTTCTTTAATTCTTCCATGTGTTGACTACTTTATCTTTTCATTAATTTTTGTATAATTGCATTCTGTGCAGGACATTTTGGGATCTTTCTCTCTTCCTTCAAGGTTATATAGCAATGCAGTAGTATAGTATAGTATAGTATATCTTTATTGTCATTTTCCTGAGTACTCACATACCCAGAGGAAACAAAAAAATGTTGCTCAACCAGTGTCCATTCAGTGTGCAGTAAAAAATAAATAGAAATAAAAATACATATATCATGAACAAATTAAACACTCTACTCTCTACTAAACATCAACAGGCGTTCCGATCGGCAGCAGCACGACAGTGGCTCTGCTGCAGTGTGTCCAGGTTGGTGGTTGGTGCGCGATACTTTGGCAGGGGGCAAAGTCCGTTTATCAGTCTTATAGCCTGCGGGAAGAAGCTGAGGAGCAACCTGCTGGTTTTGCAGCTAATGCAAGCTGTTATGATAGAACATATGTATTGATTATGATTATAATAAGCCATAGACTGCATGGTTACGAGAAGGGGCGATCTTGTCTGACAAATCTGTTGGAATTTTTTGAGGAAGTACAGTGGGGTGGTACAGTGGTGCAGCAGTACAGTTGCTGCCTTACAGAGCCAGAGACCTGTGTTCGATCCTGACTACGGGTGCTGTCTATACGGAGTTTGTACGTTCTCCCTGAGACTGCGTGGGATTTTTGGGCAGCATGGTGGTGTAGTGGTAGAGTTGCTGCCTTACAGTGCCAAAGACTCGGTTTCGATCCTGAGTACGGGTGCTGTTTGTATGGAGTTTGTACATGATCTGCGTGGGGTTTCCCCGGGAGCTCCAGTAGCTCTTACACTCCAAAGACGTACAGGTTTGTAGGTTAATTGGCTTGGTTACATTGTTCTTGGTGTGCGTAGAATAGTGTTAGCGTGCGGAATCGCTGGTCGATGCAGACTCGTTGTGCCGAGGGGCCTGTTTCTGCGCTGTATCTCGAAACTCAACTAAATAGCAGGATAGAAAAAGGAGAGTCAGTGGATGTTGTTTTGCTGGATTGCCTTTGATAAGGTGTCACATGCGAGGCTGAGAGCCCATGGTGTTAGAGGGAGGATGCTAGCATGGATAGAAGGTTGGCTGAATGACAGAAGGCATAGAGTGGGAAAAGGGGGGTGTTTTCTGGTTGGCTGCCAGTGACCAGCAGTGTTCCACTGGGGTTGGTGCTGGGGCCGCTACTCTTCACGTTGTATATCAGTGATTCAGATGGAGGAATTGAAGGCTTTGTGGCCAAGTTTGTGGATAATACAAAGATAGGTGGAGGGGCAGATCATGCAGAGAAAGATGGGACTCTGCAGAAGGACGGAGAGGTTGGGAGAGTGGGCTACGAAGTGTCAGATGGAATAGAGTGTAACAAAGTGTGGAATCATGCATTTTAGTGCAAGGAATAAAGGCATAGACTATTTTGTAAATGGGGAGAGGATACAGAAATCGGAGGTGCAAAGGGACTTGGTAGTACAGGTGCACAACCTTTTATCCGGAGTTCCGGAAACCGAAAACCTCCGAAAACCGGCCATTTTTTCCAGGATGTCGTCTGCACACCAAAGCTCGCGTGTGGCGCCAAACTTGACCCGAAACGACCCATGGTCAACCAAGGTCTGTACTACTGTAGCGGCTGCTAAAAAAGCCACTTAAACATCTGTAATTCATTGCTTAAATGTTAGTCAGTTAGTTTGGAGGGCTTTTATGTGAAGGGGTGAGTGAGGGGGGGGTGGTGAAGGGGGAAACTTTAATTCAGGGGGCGGTGGTGAAGGGGGAAACTTTAATTCTTAGTCCCGTACCTGGTCGGGGAGCGGTCAATGCCTTACCGGGTCGCCGTGCAGTAAGCTCCGGAGCGCTGTGGCCGCCAACTCCCAGCTGGGGCTGCGGGCGTCCGGCCACGGGCGGCGCCGGTTGTAGCTCCGACCCCGGCAACTCTACCCCTGGCTGCGCGGCGCTCCAAATCCAGCGCGGCCCGCGGCCGGACGCCCGCAGACCCAGCTCCGCGATGTTGTGTGTCGGCGGCCACAGCGCTCCGGAGCTTACCGCACGGCGACCCGGTAAGGCATTGCCCGCTCCCCGCTGGTATCCCAGCGCTGCGACGCCGTCGACTCCCAACATCGCGGAGCTGGGGCTGCGGGCGTCAGGTCGCGGGCCGCGCTGGATTTGGAGCGCCGCGCAGCCAGGGGTAGAGTTGCCGGGGTCGGAGCTCCAACCGGCGCCGCCCGCGGACGGACGCCCGCAGCCCCCAGCTCCGCGATGTTGGGAGTCGGCGGCCACAGCGCTCCGGAGCTTACTGCACGGCGACCCGGTAAGGCATTGCCCGCTCCCCGCCTCTCCGACCAGGTAGGGGACTAAGAATTAAAGTTTCCCCCTTCACCCCCTTCACCCCCCCCCCCCCCCACATAAAAGCCCTCCAAACTAACTGACTAACATTTATGCAATGATTTACAATGATTCCCTGGTCTCCGGGGAGGAGGCAGCCGCTCCAGACTTTTCAAGCCGCCCGCGCTACCTACCTAATTTACGCTAAAAATCTTCCATTCGGAAATCCGAAAAATTCCGAAATCCGACAAGTGTCTGGTCCCAAGGCTTTCGGATAAAAGGTTGTGCACCTGTACTGATGTAGGATTCCCCAAAATGTAATTTGCTAGTTGAATTGATAGTAAGAAAGAGAAATGCAATGTTAGCATTTAATTTGAGAGGATTAGAGCATATAAACAGGGATGTAATGCTGAGGTTTGATAAGGCACTGGGCAGATCGTATTAAGAGTATTGTGAGCCATTTTGGGCCCCTTATCTGAGGAAGGATGTGGTGGCATTGGAGAGAACCCAGAGGAGGTTTACGAAAATAATTCTGGGGATGATTGGATAAACATATCAAAGGGTTTGATGGCTCTGGGCCTGTACTCGCTGGAGTTTAGAAGGATGATGGAGGACCTCATTGAAACTTGCGAATAGTGAAAGGCCTGGATAGAGTGGATGCAGAGAGGATGTTTGCACTGGTGTGAGAGTATAGGACCAGAGGGCGTAGCCTCTAAAGGACTTGCCTTTAGAATGGAGATGAGGAGGAATTTCTTTAGTCAGAGGGTAGTGAATCTGTGGAATCCATTGCCACATACTGCTGTGGAGGCCAAGTCATTGGCTATTTTTAAGGTGGAGATTGACAGATTATTCATTAGAGGATGACAAGGGTTATGAGAAGACGGCATAAGAATGGGGCTGAGAGGGAAAGATAGATCAGCCATCATTGAATGGTGGAGTAGACTCTATGGGCCAAATGGCCTACTTCTGCTCCTATGATGTATGAACATGAACTTATGTTTAGAAAAATGGATAACATTACCTGAAACAAAATCTCAAACCATGGAATTACATATAATTGTATTTTGATAATTGTATGTATTTTGAATACAATATTAGTTTGAATTTTGATTTCTTTTTTTGTAAATCAAAGATGTTCCATCTGGAGACTTAACTGGAAAGTAAAGTTGTTGTATACAACTTGATGTAGTGTCTAGCAAAAGTTGATTTGCATTTCTATTTTGCCAGTATGTTATAGCATGGAAACATTTTGAAACATCTGGGAAATATTAAGTTGAACGCCGACTTGTGTTGGCACAATTGTGAAGGAAAATTAAATACAGCTGGGTAATAAATCTTAGCCAAGATTTAAGGGTCAGTATATTTGGTTAGGTTTATATTCTCCTAAGAATATATATTTTCTTAAGAACGGAAAACTTCAGTCAAGTATTTATGATTTTCACATTGAGATTATATGTTTTGCATTAAAGATTTTTCCATTTGTTCTACCCTTCTAATTGAATTGGTGGGCATGGTGGAAATTGATTTCAAAATTAGCAATTGTGAATTGGATTAATTTATCACACTGTCTTATTTAAGTTAATAAATAAGAAAACTAAAGACGCACAACTATTTTCCATTTCTCAGAGCATTGGCGCAAAACTATATTGGTGTTTCTTTCTGCTCTTGTTCAGAACTAAAAAGTTTTATCAACATTGATGCAAAACCACCCTTCAATCAACCATCTCATTCAAAACTTTGGTATCCATATTCTAACTCTCACAAAGGTCTTTCAGACCTGTGCTGCTGATCCAACTTCAAAATCTTGCCTTTTGTGCCTCACTTCCTCTTTCCCCATTTGTAACAAATATTCATTTGTAGCCGACCATCTCATTAAAAAACTATGTAGATGCTTCCTTTGGCACTGCTTGCTCTTATAGCTTTATTCTATTTTAAATTCTCCATCTCCATTGTTCCTTTTGTAATGATGCAATCTTTCAAACTAGCAAGTCCAATATGTCTTTTTCCTGGTTGACAGATTTCCTTTTCTCTGTAGCTGACAACGTCCTAAACCTTGTTTAAGAAAGAACAGCAGATGCTGGAAAAATCGAAGGTAGACAAAAATGCTGGAGAAACTCAGCAGGTGAGGCAGCACCTATGGAGCGAAGGAATATGCGACATCTCAGGTCGAGACCCTTCTTCAGAAACTAGGTCCTAAACCTAGTTTCTTGCATTTGTGGTATTTTTGTCCTTGCCACCAACGTTCACTTCCTCCCCTGCTTTATTGACTTTGTTACTCTCCCAAAACCCGGTTAGGATTGGCCTTCGAGCCCACCTGTCTCTGTATTCATCAGAACGCCATCCACAACATTTGCTCCTCTTTCAACATTCTAGAAGGGCTGTTCAATCTTCTTTCTCCACTGATAACCAGTACTCCTACCTCCACTCGGGTGCTGCTGGTCCTTGTTCATTTTCTTTGCTACCTCTAGGATTGACTGATCCAACATTCTCTAAGCCGACCTCTCCTTATCAGCTTTATCAGGTAAAACTTGTGCTGATTCAGTTTGTGTCTGTTCAAATGTGACTTACATATAGTCATCTTCATGCTGTGACTCTTCCTTCTCAAAATTTTGGTTTTGGAATTCGTAAACTTTTTTTTGGATACTTCTCGCTCCCTGACTCATTTCGATCTATTCTCACTCAGGCCGACAACTAAACGAGCACAAGATGTCTGCATTCCTCCGATCCAAATCAATTAAGGATCCCTGATTTAATAACTCCACCATGATGGGATTGATTTTGCCAGAGCAAATGTCATAATCTCCCTCTTGCTCTGCCCCTTTACCATTTTTGGCCACAACTCCCAAGATCTCATTACATCTTAATTTTTGTTTGATTTCATATTTATGAAGTGTTGGGAAATTACACTTGGTTAACGGTGCAAGGAAAATGATGGGGACGGGAGGTAATTTATAGATTTTTTATTGATTATAAAAAAAATGATGGAGGGGAGGTAATTTATAGAGTTGTTGATGTTAATTGGGACTACTATGCTGCACTGATCAATTAAGTGCAGAATACTTAAAAATCATCCCCTCACTAGAGTTTAGAACCAAAAAGTATGAAATCAGTGTAAGCGTTGCCCATTTAAGATAAGTAAGAATTAATTTTCTCAAAGAGTAATGAATATTTGCAACTCCTTGCTCCCAAAAGTTTTGGAGGCTGAATACGTTCAGAGGGTAAGATGGGTAGACTTTTGATCCGTGACCAAATCAATACATTTTGATTCCATGGAAAACTGGTTATATTGCCAATAACGTTATTAAACAACAGAATAGGCTCAAGACACTGCATAAATTCTCCTTGTTTATTTTTTCTTAAAGTCTGTACTTTATGTTCTATGCAATCCCTAATTGCAGCCTTTGGAAAGTTTCTCCACTCACCATCTCCTAAGGCTCTTTCCAATCCCTAATCTAATTTTACTTAAGCTGCCAGGTGCCATTCTCAGAGACTCTCAGCCTTGATGTTAATAACCTTTATTCTTGCATCATTTGAAACTTGGTCTCGGGTTTTGCTAACAACCAGTCAGCTGACAACCACAATACAGCCACCATATAAATGAACAAGATCAGAAATGGTTGTTGGCAGAACCCAAACTAAATGACATGGAAGTCTTGATCAGCATCGAACCAGCTCGGATCTTAACCCTGGACATAGCTTGGATTCAAACTGCCACAACATTATTGGGTACTTAAAACCATTTTCGGAGCTTCAAGATAATCCAATTGTAGAAAAGTCAAATCATTGTATACATAGAGGATGATGCGAGGGAGAGAGTCAAGAATGTTTAATGGCCATATGTAGCAAAACAGGACAATGAAATTCTTACTTGCAGCGGCATAACAGGTTAGTAAACAGAGTAAATAGATAACATAATAAACAAACAAAAAAAGTTCAATTAATAGAAAAAGAAAATATTAGTGCAAAAACAAAACAGAAGTCCCTATTGCAACTGAGATTGTAGTTTAGTAGGTGTTTGTAGTGTTTAATAGCTTGTTAGTTGTTGGAAAGAAGCCGTTCCTGAACCTGGAAGTCACGATTTTCAGACTCCTACATCTTCTTTCTAATGGTAGGAATAAAATAACAGTGTGGCCAGGATGGTGTGGGTCCTTGATGATGCTGGCTGCCTTTTTGAGGCAGCACCTTCTTTAGATCCCTTCGAAGCAAACAAACCAAGTATCTTGGCATCAAATTGCAGAATGATCTGCGTTGGAATGGTCAGACTCATCATGCAACGGTGAAAGCAACAGGTGTCCTAAACTTTCTGAGGCGCAACTTTCATCATTGTTCAACTTCTGTCAAGGAGAAGCTATACTTCACCCTCGTTAGACCTCATTTGGACTACGCAGTTGCAGCATGGATCCATACACAAATAAAAACATTTCTTGCATCGAACGTGTCCAAAGACAGGCAGCTCGATTTGTTACTAACACCTATGAGAGAGAAGCGAGTGTCACCAAACTTCTGAATTCTCTGGGGTGGAACCCTCTCCAAGACAGACGTGAAGCTCACCGTTTGACCTGTTTTTACAAGATGTTAAATGGTCAGCTCGACATAGACTACAAGACCTACACCAAACCCAAACCAATTAGGAGCAGACGAGGGCATTCGATCCAATTTGTGATCCCAGCTACAAAGACAGATGTTTACAGCAATTCATTATTCCCCCGCACAATTAAAGCATGGAATAATCTCCACCCAACTATAGTTACCCAACCAGATGCAACTAAATTTAAAGTAGCTCTTTTGTCCCAATAACCCTTTCTGGCTTAAGCCCTCCCTTCACCACCTCCAGTTTAAATTCCATTTGGAATATTTTGGAGGACCAAGAAACCAAGAAGAAGGCAGGGAGATCAGTACTCGTGATGGACTCTGAGAAAGTAGAAACACTGATAGGCTTTCTTTATGATTCCATCAATGTGCTGGGTCCAGGACAAATCTTCAGAGATATGCACGCCCAGGAACCTGAAGTTGTTGACTCCCCGTCGGCAAAGACAGGTTTGTGGATCTGCGGCCTTCCTCCTTGAAAGTCAACAATCATCTCCTTGGTCTTATTGACCAAGTAAAACAACTAGATTATTGTTATATCTGATCTCCAAGATGATATTGCTTGATGCTATTTTACAAATGATGGATTAAAAAATAGCTGCTCTTTTGGAGAAAAAAGAGAGGGATAGGCTGAGCCTCATGTCTGCCTAATTTTGAGCTATTAATTTGTTATGGATCTATCCCACTTAATGCAGTTGTTGTGTCACACACGATGATGAATGATTTCCTCATTCAAAAAATAGTTTCCACAAGAAATGTGTGGTTTTAAGCTATTATGTTTGCAACAAGTCAAGAAGTGAGAACAAAGTCGCAAAGATTATTTCCCAAAGTTAGTCTTTTATTGCATATCACAAGCCCAAGCTGAGGCAATGTTTCTCAGGATTTGTTAACTGAGGGAGAAAGAATGATTTTTGGAGATGGGCATTGATGTTCCCCACGCATTGTTATATTATGTGCTCTGCTTGAAGAGTGTCATTGATTTATTAGCTCTGAAAGGGGGTACAGAAATAAAGTATATCCAGTGGATGCTGTATTTGCCATTTATCCAATGACTTTACCTAAATGCCAGTTGCCTGGAAATTGAATTGTCTGCAGCTGTTTTATCAGCACTGCATCATTGACTTTTTTCCTCTCGAGTGAGACTCAAACAGCTATTTCTGTGCCATTTCATGTCACTTGGAAAATTCAACTTTGCACTTTGTATGCAATTTCTTCATGAGGGACTCTTAGGGTGACGTCTTTCCCTGTTCAGGGCAAGGGAACACAGATCACGTTTTCCTCTTGTGTGTGCTCTGTTGAGCACACTGCCAAACTTTGAGGCCTGCAAGGTAAAAACTACTTGGCTGCATTGTTGTGTCCAGACTCTAATAAAACAACCCTCCCTGAACCACAGCTGTCTCCAAACCCACATCAATCCCACTCCAAATCCTTCCACCCATCTCCTGCTTGGATTTTCGATTTTTTTAATGTATATTATTTCTCCTCAACCATGTTGCCAGACTTCCACTTAATATCTTGCTCCTGTCAGCAACTGCAGAGCTTGCTTCTTGCTCCCAATCTTTCCTCAAATGCTAATTTTTTTAAAATCAACATCTTTCCCCATTAAATTAAATGCCATGTTTGTCTCCTGCTTCTGACCCCAATCACGTGAATAATAGGCTTCAGCAAAGATCATAGAGGAAAGCATTAAACCTGAATGTGACTTTCTTCATTGTTGACTTTATTTTCATTGATTGAAAAGTACCACTTGGAAACAGGCCCTACGGCTCACCGAGTCTGCTCTGACCATCACACTAATTCTATGTTATCCCACTTTTGCATCCACTCCCTACACAGTAGGGATAATTTATTGAGGCCAAGTGATCTACAAACCTGTATGTTTATGGGATGTGGAAGGAAATTGGTGCATCGCAATGAAACCCATGTGGTCATAAACTGCACCCAAGGTCAGGGTTGAAGCTAGGTCTCTGGCACTGTGAGATAGCAACTCTACCAGTTGCGCGAGTGACACCCTGCTACATTTCTGGTAAATGTTTGTGAAGAAAAGACTTGCACTTTCTAGCACTGCTGACACTTGCACATGAAACATGGCCATTGACTTAAGACATAAATAAGCATCTTCTTTATGTTAAGTTCCTATATGGTCAAAGTCATGTAGCTATGTAAAAAACGAGTGCGAGCTGGGAATTGCTATTGCAATATTTTGCCATATTTTCAATTTGCTTTTCTTGCTAATTCTCAACCAAGGAATAGCCTGAGTGTTTTTACAACTAAATTCCAATCCGCCTTAAGGCGGAAGGAAATTGAAATTGAAGGGGTGGTGAGGGAAATTTTGTTGGTTTTGGTAAATCACTTAAAGCATTAATGTCTGATAAAGAACGGTGTCAAAAAAATGGGGATGTGCATGTCACGTGTAATTTGTTATAAGACGCTCATGATTATCAAGATCTGTGCAGATATATTTTCTGAAAAACTTAAATGTAGATAAGTAAACGAGAATTTTTTGGCCATCACGACTGTTCTTTTACTCAATCTGATGTTTCAAGTAAAGTATTATAATCTTTGTCAATATAACATTTCACTTCTATATTTGTGAAGAAAAGACTCATATTTTACTAGTTTTGCATTTTTTCAACTTGGCACAGCTAATTCTTTTTAACATAACATTTGCAATATAGGCGGACATTATTTTAAGAAGTAATATGTACTTTGCAGCTGGCAACTCACAGCTGGAGTGGGCTGCACATGTAATGTTGCCAGGAAAAAAACATCCCAAGGGATGTTTTTAAACATTTTTTTGCTCCTGGGCAGATTATGAGGAAATATTTCTCTTTATTTTTTTCTGTTCCAAGAGGAACAATTTAAACTTTAAAAAATCTCTGTACAATTGAAGTCTGCAATTGTCCTCTTTAAAATAAATGAAAAAACATGAAATACCTTTTGGGAGTTAACAAAATAAAATAAAATACTCCAGACACCTGTCTCTAATATTTTATAACAAAAAAGGAATGGAACCAAAATTTGCCCTTGGAGAACACTGTTGAAAACAGACTGAAAATAGTCCATGATCTGATCTGTGCAAAATACTACTGAAGTAGTTCCAGCCTTTGTTGTTAATTTTCCCTAATTCCACGGAATACAATATTCTTAATTACCGGTAGTCAGAAAATAAAACCGCCCTTGACTGCATGCACCATGTCTTGTAGAGTATTCGGGTATAGGCTGATAGATGGCAAACAGCACACGAGAAGCCCGATAGTGGCCAACAAGACATTATCTAAATACCTCTTATTGCTAGTCACCAACATAAGCATTATGTTTGATAAATCCAATGTAATCGACATCTTGTGGCTGAGCATAGGCTAGAACCCTAACCACACATTATTGCAATTAGAAATTAGAGGCTCCACATTTTGTCACGTGTGAATCGCCAAAGCTTCTGACACACTTTCATAAATCTCACCACTATCCAGGCCAGCGCAGCCAGTATGATTGGCACCTTTATATCTTTTAAACTTTACCTCAAAAACTACTTTGTGGCTGAACTGTTTACAGTTTACAAAATGCGCTGCAACAACTTAATGACCTCTGAAAGCACTTTCTAAACTTGTGACCTGTACTGCCACTTAAGGACAAGGATCAGAGGCAGATGTGATTCCAGAATAAGTCTACCAACATAATTCTACCAAAAATAACAAACTGCGGTCTGACCAATGCCCTATAGAGCCTCAGCATTACATGCCTGCTTTTATATTTTATTCATATAATCATATAACAATTACAGCATTGAAAACAGGCCATCTCGCCCTTCAAGTCCGTGCCAAACACTTATTTTCCCCTAATCCCATCTACCTGCACTCAAACCATAACCCTCCATTCCTTTCCCGTCCATATACCTATCCAATTTATTTTTAAATGATAAAATCGAACCTGCCTCCACCACTTCCACTGGAAGCTCATTCCACACAGCTACCACTCTCTGAGTAAAGAAGTTCCCCCTCATGTTACCCCTAAACTTCTGTCCCTTAATTCTCAAGTCATGTCCTCGTTTCAATCTTCCCTACTCTCAATGGGAAAAGCTTATCCACGTCAACTCTGTCTATCCCTCTCATCATTTTAAAGACCTCTATCAAGTCCCCCCTCCTCAATTCGCTACCATTTACCATGTACGTCCTATTTTGATTTGTCCTGCCAAGATGTAGCACCTCACACTTATCAGCATTAAACTCCATCTGCCATCTTTCAGCCCACTCTTCCAAATGGCCTAAATCTCTCTGTAGACTTTGAAAATCTACTTCATTATTCACAACACCACCTATCTTAGTATCATCTGCATACTTACTAATCCAATTTACCATTCCTCTCAAAATGAATGCTAACAGAGCATTTGCCTTCCTCATTCCTAGTTTAGCCTGCAAATTAACCTTTTGGGAATCCTGTAACATTGCACTTCCGGTTTCTGAATCCTCTCCCCATATAGAAATAGCCGGGCTATAATTTCCCTTCTTTTGCCTCACTTCCTTCTTGAACAGTGCAGTAAAATTTGTAATTTTCCAGTCCACTGGGACCACTCCTGACTCTAATGATTCTTGAAAGATCACTACTACTGCCTCCAAATCTCTAAAGCTACCTCTTTCAGAACCCTGGGGTGTAGTCCATCTGGTCCAGCTGACGTATTCACCTTCTGACCTTTCAGCTTCCCAAGTACCTTATCCATAGTAATAACAGCTCCACTAACTTTTGCTCCTGACTTTCTTCAGTTTCTGGTATGTTGCTGGTGTCTTCGTGTCATTAAGTCTATGAAGACTGACACAAAAAACTATTCAATTTGTATGCCATTTCTTTATTCCCCACTATTACTTCTCCAGCATCATTTTCCAAAAGTCCAATTTTACTTTTTATATATCTGAGGAAACTTTTGGTATCCTCTTTTATATTAATTGCTAGCTTACCTTCATATTTCTTCTTTTCTCCCCTTATTGCCTTTTTAATTACCTTCTGTTGGTTTCCAAATCTTCCAGTCCTCTAGCTTCCCATTAATCTTTGCATTATTATATGCCTTGTCATTGACTTGTATGCTATATTTGACTTCCTTTGTCAACCACGGTTGCCTCATTCTCCCATGAGAAACTTTCTTCCTCTATGGGATGAAAGATTTTGTGATTTTCGGTCCCAGAAACTCCGGCCATTGCTGCTCCACTGTCATTTCTACTACAATCCCTTTCCAATGAATTTTTGCCAGCTCCTCCCTCATGCCTCTGTAGTTCCCTTTACTCAACAGTATAACTAACACATCCCATTTAATCTTCTCCCTCTCAAACTGTAGGTTGAATTTTTGCCCAATGTACGCACGCACAAGGATTGCTAAGGATTGAATTTCATTCCTTACCAGCAGAGCCCTTTGCCCACTTGCCTGTCTTTTCAATAGGATGTGTATTCAGTTTGGATATTCAGCTCCCAACTCTGATCCTCTTTCAGTCTCGTCACTGTGATGCCCACAATGTCATATCTACCAATTTCTAACTGCGCTATAAGCTCATCCTCCTTGTTCTGTATAATGTGTGCTTTCAGATATAACACCTTTATTCACCCCTCTTTACATATTGATCCTTTTTTAACCTTCCGGTCCTCTGTCTGGAGACTTCAGTGACCTCTCCTGCGTTCCCCTTACTTTTAACTTCATCCATACATTTCCAATTTGTTGCACCCACCCCTCACTATTTAGTTTAAAACCTTATTCACGGCCCAAGCTCTGCGGTTTGGCAGCACCCTGGTTCCAACAGGGTTCAGGTGGAGTCCATCCCATCGGAATAGCTCCCTCCTTCGCCAATACTGATACCAATGACCTACAAATTCAAACCCACTTCTCCCACAGGGATTATTACCTTTTTGCTTCTGCTTTTTAATTTATTCCTAGAAGGTCAAATTCCCTCAGCAGAACCTCTTTCCTTGTTCTACCTACGTAATTGGTACCAACATGGACCACGACTACTAGATCTTTATCCTCCCACTCCAAATTTCTCTTCAGGTCAGATGAGATGTCCTGAACCCGGGCACTAGCCAGGCAACACAGCGTTCAAGACTCTTCATCGTTGCAACAGAGAATTCTGTCTATTCTCCTGACTATTCCCCTTAATTATTAAGCTTTCTGTACAGGATAGAGTTGGCATTCTTTCCTTTGATTCTTTTTAAATTTCTATCTTTGTTTCTGCAATTGGTTTATTCTGAGTTGTATTCTACCATTTGCAATTGATTATTCTTTGCAGGGAAAGAAAATCACCAACTCTACTAGAGATGATAAACTTTTCTTCAAAATTTGTTTCTCATATTCTTGTTTATAAGTTATAAAAATTCTGCTGCCTAGAAGTCTTTTTGTAAGTTGGTGAAGAAATTTGCTTTTTTATTTTATTTGTGCAGAGGCCGATTACCTGACCTACCCACATGTAATTGGGACGGGGTGAGAAACCTACAGGCCACAGGGAGAGCTTGCAAACTTTACACATGTGGCATGTATGGTCAGGATTGAGCCGGGGTCTCGTATGTGAGGCAGTAGCTGTACCAGCCTAGCCCCTGTGCTGCATGGTGGTGCCTCAGTTCCGGGTAAACAGTTATATTTAACTTTAATTACATCATGCATTTAGAAAATTCACAGAACCCACAGATTATTTATGTTGCTATATTTTGTTACATATTGAAGTACCTTGTTTCCTCTGTAATAACTCAGTTGAGCATCGTCCCTTTTTGGAATATGCAGTCGTAGGCTCATTTGGAAAGAAAATTAAAAAATAAAACCAGCCATTTATATCACAGATTTCCAGAGATCCCATACATTGCCCAGTTCTGATCTGTCTATTGTGATTTTGAATATTGGATGGTATATTTATTGCAGCTGTCCGGTGGTATCTTATGTCAATGTGTTTGCAATGACAACATAGAACAGCAAAACGGAGGAACAGGCCCTTCCAGCCTTGATGTCTGTGCCAACCATGATGCTAACCTAAACTAATCCCATCTGCTTGAACATGGCCTGTATCCCTCCACCCCCTGCCTCTTCATGTGCCTGCCTAAATATCTCTTAAATACTGCTGGCATATCTGTTTGCACCACGTCCCAGGATTTCCCCTTGCACCTTAAATCTATGCCCTCTCATATTTAACATTTCCACCCTGGAGAAATTGGACCCTATATATTCCTCTTGTAATTTAATGTAGTTCCATTACATCATCACTCAAACATGCTCCAGAGAAAATAAATCAAGTTTGTCCAATGTATCCTTTCAGCTAATAAGCTAATCCTGGCAACATATTGCACTTTCTCCAAAGTTTTTATATCCTTCCCGTAATATAGTGACCAGAATTTGGTTTTAGTTTAGATTAGAGATGCAGCATGGAAACGAGCTCTTCAACCCACCGAGTTTATTGTTTTATTGTTGTCACGTATACTGTGGCACAGTGAAAAACTTTGTGTTATACTACCAATAACCATATGGCATTGTTCTAAAAACTCATCTGGGTTTACTCATAGTCTTCAGGGAACAAAATCTGCCTCCTTAACCGGACTGGTCTATGTGTGACAGAAGAGCCAACAATTTGGTTAACTTGTCATTTCCTCCTCATGCACAGGGACAGTTGGAAATTGAAAACAAATGTTGACATTGGCAGTGGTCTTCACATTCCATGAGTACCGTAATTGTTTAAGAAGAAATAAAATGTAAAAGGAATAACAGATCGGATAGCCTAATTTTGGGAAAACAACATAATTTAAAATGAAGATAGACACAAAAAACTGGAGTAACTCAGCAGGACAGGCAGCAACTGGAGAGAAGGAATGGGTGACGTTTTGGGTCGAGACCCTTCTTCTGAAACATCACCCATTCCTTCTCTCCAGAGATGCTGCCTGACCCGCTGAGTTACTCTAGCTTTTTGTGTCTATCTTCGGTTTAAACCAGCATCTGCAGTTCCTTCTTACATAATTTAAAATGTGACTCACTTGGCCAATCTTAACGAATTCTATGACTAGGTTACCAAGAGATTTTGTTCAAATTTGATGCAATCTCACTGGATATCAAAAGTTCTTAATATGGCTGATATGTGAATAATATTAATGCACCTCACTCCAAAACTCCCCTCATTTATCTATTCACAGTTGGCTCTGTACACTACGTATATTTCGACTCACTCGTTCACAAATGGTCCCTTTGTCCTTACCTCAAATCCTCTTCCCACTCCAAAACATAAAACTACTTGTATTATTTCTTTCCCAGGTCTGATGTAGGATCTTTAAATTGAAACAATTATTCTGTTTCTCTCGCAGGTGATGCCCAATCTACTGAATTTTTCTATAAATTTCAGTTTTTAGTTAAGAATTCCAGCATCTGCTCTTTTTCTTTTCTTTTCAATTACAGGTACTATGAAGTAACTTGAGATGTTTTATGTTAACATTGCTGTATAAATAAATGTTATACTTCGAATATTTAATTGCTTCCCATTCTGTATAGTGTTTAAAAAAAAACTCCCACATTTGAAACGTGAATTGTTTCTCCTTCCACAGATGCCATTTAACCTGCTGAGTTTTTCCCTGCGTTTTTCCTTTTTTTAATTTCCTATTTCCGGTGTTTGCAATTTTGTTTTGATTTTCTTTGGCCGTAACTTGTTTGGGTGGGCACTGAATTTTAGCACAGCATTGTGTTGTCATTTAGTTTGAAACTCCATTTCGATTTTGCTACCATTTTTAAATATAACTACATTTTTTTGTAGAACTGAAGAAAGGAAGAACCTCCTGATGTTTTTCAGAACTTTTTCAATCTTTGCAAAATGGTATGAATATCGCCAAGTTACTTTCAGACATTTCAAGGTAGGATAGTTTCTGCCTGTTTCTCTTCAATGTATTGCAATAAGTTGCTGGAATCAATGAAGTCTCCGAATTTGCAAGCAGTAATGCACATAGACAAAAGAAACATTCATGTGCGTGCTCAATGTACATAGATATTTGCAACAATGCTATTTCAAATTGATTTGCCCCTTAATCCTTTCAGTTTAGTTGTATTAATTTCTGAATGTATGAAATCAAATATCTGCGTGAAGGTCCCTCCTCATAGTATTGAATTATTTTCCCCATTCGACATTGAATAGACATATTAGTGCTGAATTAAAATTATTTATTGTAGCTTTTTTTAGGCATACAATGTCCAAGTTGTAGTTCCTATGTATTATATAAATTTTACGATTTAGACGGTTACGACATTATAGACCAGAGAAGGAGAGTGGAAGTTTGTTGGAAAGGTGATAAATTAAGTGATAGTTTCTAATGGGTATAATAACAGATTAATGGGATTCCATTTTTAAGCTGTATGATATGTTTCTTTTGCTCCATTTATTTAAAATTATATGTACAAAACTGTTTCCTTAGATTCTCTTATTTTTTTAAATAAATAGAATCATGTAAGGAAAGTTCACGTTTACAAGTGGTGTGTAGCTATATTATTGTAAAATGGTCACACACAGAACCATATGTTAAGTTGCATGTGATCTTGACTTAAATGCAGTTCAATAGATTATTGAATTTGAGGAATTAAGTCACATGTTAATACCTGTAACTTGAATCAATTATAAGTAAACAATTAAAAACTTGCAATTGCATTATTTTTGCAGCAAATGAATTATGAATTTTCCAATGTCATGAAATAAAACTTGGGTATTAAATTATTTTGAGAAAAAGCAGTATGTTGTTAAATATAAGAATGTTGGTATGATATGAGTATAATATTAACGAGTTCACAGATACAATGCTAAAACCATGAATTTACTCTGGTATTCTCACATAACCATCTCCCATAACTAAGTAGTTTCTGATTAAGGGTTAACATTTGTGGGGATTAATGTACTCTCCCAAAATATGGCCTCCCAAAATATGGCCTCCCAATAGGCAGTCTTGGCAAACAAATGTAACCATTGGGGTATTCTGCCAAATTGATAGGATTTTCTTCAAGCCGTATCTCAGTCAGTTGGTTTCGAATATAACTGGCATCCATGGGTTTACAAAACGTATTATCCGTAATAGAAGATATATTGTTGTGCTGAAAAATAAAAACAAATGGTTACAAGAAATGTAAAATTTCTGATTTAAATTAATTTAAAGCTTTTGTGGTCCTTGAAAAATATTGATATGAAATATTGTTTGATGATTAGTCATTTGCTTTGAATTTTCTATTTGTATTGTAAATGGTCATATTTTCTTGTAGATTTTGACTACAGGTACTTGAATATGTTTTTGTATAAATCAGAATCTCTTGAATTTTAACAACTATAGACACCTTACAGCAATGTGGGTTACTCATTGCACATCTGTTAGTATTTGGAACAGATACAGGCTGTGAAAAATGTGGTCAACAGATTTCTATTTTGTTGTGCAACAGTGGTGGTCTGTTAATTGATTAAAGAGTCACTGTTCTTTGGGTAAGATGCCTATCCAAACACAGCATTTCCACATTCAGGTTTGAGCTTTGCAACTATAGTTCTGTTCTAATTAGTGGATAATTTCAATTTTAGATAGAAATGCTGACTGCTTATATAGTTTCACAAAAGCCCTGTAATTTCCATTCATGGCAGTGAAGAATGTCTTTTGTTTGTCGCTGATTCTAAGAGGCCTTTACAAATCTTGTGACTGTGTGGACATGCTCATGAAATAAAAATTAAAATCCTGTGAATAAACTTATTTATAATTGTGCAATCCATAAGATTAGCTCTGTCGTGTAGACCTACAAATACAGTACAATGGTTATTTACTAGAGTGATCATTCTTTATATTGTTATACTGATAAATGTTGCCTTTTTTTGCTGGAATAAAACCACTCTGTTCAAAAGATTCGTCTGAAATGAAAAATTGTTTTTGGAAGCCAACTGGGATCTTGATCGGTTGGCTAGGTGGGTTGATGGAATTTAATATAGAGAAATGTGAGGTGTTGCTTTTGGAAAATCTAGCATGTGGTCATGTTGCAGTTATGTAAAACATTGGGGAAACCACATTTGGAGTATTGTGTTCAATTCTCTGCACCATGTTACAGGAAAGATGTTGCCAAGTTGGAAAGGGTACAGAGAAGATTTACAAGGATGTTGCCAAGACTTGAGGGTCTGAACTACAGGGAGTGTTTGAGCAGGCTGCGACTCTATTCCTTGGAGCGCAGGAGGATGTGGGGGATCATATAGAAATGTGTAAAATTATGAGAGAAATAGAGTGGGTGGACGCATAGTCTCGTGCCCAGAGTAAGGAAATCGAGAACCAGAGGACATAGGTTTAAGGTGAAGGGGGAAAGATTCAATAGGAATCTTAGGGGTAACTTTTTCACAGAGGTGGGTGTATGGAACGTGCTGCCAGAGGAGGTACTTGAATCGGGGATTATTGCAACGTTTAAGAAACAATTAAACAGGTACATGGTTTGGACAGATTTGGAGAGAATATGGGCCAGATGCAGACATGTGGGACTAGTGTAGGTGGGACATATTGGTTGTTGTGGGCAAGTTGGGCCGAGGGGCCTGTTTCCATGCTGAATGACTATGACTCTTAATTATTTTGGGGGAATGTATACAAGCTTGTTGGAATATTAATATTCTCCTGTTTGTATTTCTTTCTGTCCTTTATATTTACATAATGTAAAGAAATATTCTCGGGCACGACTTCAATTTTAACATTATGTTATACAAATGACCTGTAAGTGAAGTATATGAAGGCTCTGAGGCAAATTAGCAGGTACTTTGTCCAGTTGATTATATCCCAGATAAAGATTCCGCAGATTTGACAAGTTCTGCAAAAAGAAAGAAAGTCAGTGTTGTCAGATTTATTTCTATAAGATTGAAAATTGTGAAATGAATTATTTATGTAAATAAATAATAAATTGCGTAGTCTTAAACTGTACAGATTGGTTCCTGAAATACCAGTACTGATGTGTGAAGAATGATTGAGAAATGTTGAACAAGTTTATTCATGGATAACCCCTTGAGATGGACAGTCATCTCGAGAGGGTCCAACATAGAACATACAGCACAAGACATAACATACATAGAGGCTCTCATTGACCCACCTACCCACACACCAATCCCAAAACCCCTCCATCCCCACTTGTTATAGTTTATAACAATTGTTAATTGGCTTTACATATCCAATAATAATAATAGTTATGTGTTACAGCATAATGTTGATGCATAATACCATATACCACCTATCATACATCGTACGTTAATACATACTATCAACATTATTACATGATATATTATTTCATGATATTGTGACATAATACAATATAAGACCTTGTTATACAATATATAAGACCTTGCAATACAATAATACATAAGTGTAATGGCCATGCATATACAATAGTTATGCCAAATGATCACACACAGAGCAAGCTAGATAAAGGAGTTCGAAGACTCTAATACTAGAAACAGGTACATGGTTTTATAAGGAAGGGTAAAATTGTATTTTTAAATAGACGAAATGAGCTAATAGTTCTTATGGTACTAGGCAGAGCATTCCAGTCAGAAGGAGCTTTGAATTTAAATGCACGTCTCCCAATTTCTTTGTTAGTTCTTGGAATGAAAAAGAAGGGTTGCTGAATATGTCTTAGTGAATATGAGGGTGTGTATGGTAATAGGTCTTGTTTTAAATAAGAAGGGTAATTGAGATGGATGCATTTAAAGATGAATTGGAACCAGTGGTAGCATCTTCGAGCGTGGGGGGATAACCAGTTTAGAGTTTCGTACATAGAATAGTGGTGAGTTATATATGGACACCTTAAAATAAATCTGCAAAGACTATTATAAACTACATTGAGGGGTTGAAGATGTGTATCAAATGTATTCTGATAGACAATATCAGCATAATCCAGTGTTGGTAGTAGTAGTTGAGAGACAATTATTTTTCTCATCTGAAAGGTGAAACAATTTATATGGCGGTAAAGAATAGCTAGATTACAGCTGAGTTTTTTAGTAATCATCTCACTATGCTGCGTAAATGAAAGCGTTGGGTCGAGCCAAACACCAAGATATTTGAAGTTCAATACTTGTTCTAATGGTGATCCTTCATTAATGATATAGTCAGATCTACAGAATTACCAAGGCCTTGTCTGGTACCAAATAACATACTGCATGATTTATTTTTATTTAAAATTAATTTGTTAAATAATAGCCATTTCTGAACAGAAGTAAGATCTGATTGAAGGGATCTTTCAATTTCAGACTTGTTAGTACTAGATGTATATAGCACTGCATCATCGGCATATAGTTGTGTTTGACAGTCAGAACAGATATTAGGGAGGTCGTTTATGAAAATAGAGAAAAGGAGTGGTCCCGAAGACGAACCTAGCGGGACCCCCTTCTCAACAATTAAGGAATTGGATTGACTTCCATTAAAGGTGACACATTGGCGTCTGTTATGAAGGTATGAGTTAATCACAGTAGATTGTTTTGAGAAAGACCAATAGAGTAAAGTTTATCAAGCAGTAGGTAGTGGTCAACAATATCAAAGGTCTTGGTTAGATCAAGAAAGATGGCACCGGTGAGTTTACCATCCTCAGAAGCAGTGAACACATCACTGGTGAGTTTTAACAGAGCTGTAGTTGTGGAGTGATTAGGTCTGAACCCAGACTGGCATGGAGATAGAATGTTGAAAGTTGAGACATAATGTGATAGCTGGTTGAACACTAGTTTCTCGAGGATTTTAGCCACCGAGTTGATAATTGAGATGGGGCGGTAATTGTTAATATCGTGTGGGTCGCCTCTAAATTCTAAATTATGCATATGCACAAGAATTTAGAAGAATAAGATGGGCCCTATTTGAAACACTTCAGATCCTGATGCGACTGGACAGATTAGATGCAAGAAAGATAATCCTGAATAGAGATTACAATATAAAAGGGCAAGGTTGGCCGTTTTGGATTGAGATGAAGAGAAATTTCTTCACTGAAGAGTGACGAATATGTGGAATTATGTACAAGAGGAATTGTGCACCCAACATTATGCTTTTCAAACCCAATCATTAAATAAATACGAGGAAGAGTTAAAAATAATATTAGTGCTAAATAGATCAAGGAATATGGGACAAAAGTAAGAACAGGGTACTTTATTTGGATGACACGTTATGATGGTATTGAATAGCTAGCGCAAAGAGCTAAGTGGCATGTTCTTGATCTAAATTACTATTTTTCATTTTCCGAATGATATTTAAAATTCCATTTCTATTGATTTTATAGATTTAAATTAAATGTGAGTTCATTTATAGACATAAACTTAGACAATAGACAATAGGTGCAGGAGTACGCTATTCAGCCCTTTGAGCCAGCACCACCATTCACTGTGATCATGGCTGATCATCCACAATCAGTATCCCGTTCCTGCCTTCTCCCCATATCCCTTCACTCCGCTATCTTTAAGAGCTCTATCTAACTATCTCTCGAAAGCATACAGAGAATAGGCCCCACTGCCTTCTGAGGCAGAGAATTCCACAGATTCACAACTCTCTAGGTGAAAACGTTTTTCTAAATGGCTGACCCCTTATTCTTAAACTATGGCCCCTGGTTCTGATCTCCAACCACGTCGGGAACATGTTTCCTGCCTCGAGCGTGTCCAAACCTTAATAATCTTATATGTTTCAATAAGATACCCTCTCATCCTTCTAAATTCCAGTGTGTATAAGCCCAGTCGCTCCATTCTTTCAACATATGAAAGTCCTGCCATCCCGGGAATTAACCTCGTGAACCTATGTTGTACTCCCTCAATAGCAAGAATGTCCTTCCTCAAATTTGGAGACCAAAATTGCACAGAATACTCCAGGTGCAGTCTCACTAAGGCCCAGTAAAACTGTAGAAGGACCTCTTTGCTCCTATACTCAACTCTTCTTGTTATGAAGGCCAACATGACATTAGCTTTCTTCATTGCCTGCTGTACCTGCATGCTTACTTTCAGTGACTGATGAACAAGGACACCCACTTCCATTTTTCTAACATTACACCATTCAGATACTAATCTGCATTCCTATTCTTGCATCCAATGTGGATAACCTCACATTTGTCCACATTAAACTGTATCTGCCATGCATCTGCCCACTCACCCAACCTGTCCAAGTCACCCTGCATCCTCAGAGCATCCTCCTCACAGTTCACACTGCCACCCAGCTTTGTTTCATCTGCAAATTTGCTAATGTTACTCTTAAAGCCTTCATCTAAATCATCAATGTACATTGTAAATAGTTGCGGTCCCAACACCAAGCCTTGCAGTACCCCACTAGTCACTGCCTGCCATTCTGAAAGGGACCTGTTAATCCATACTCTTTGTTTCCTGTGTGCAAACCAATTTTCTATCCATGTCAGTACCTTACCCCCAATACCATATGCTCTAATTTTGCTCAAAAATCTCCTATATGGGACCTTATCAAGGGCTTTCTGAAAGACCAGGTACACTACATCCACTGGCTCTCCCTTGTCTAGTTTCCTAGTTACATCCTCAAAAAATTCCAGAAGATTAGTCAAGCATGATTTCCCCTTCATAAATCCGTGCTGTCTCAGACCGATCCTGTTACTGCTATCCAAATGTGCCGCTATTTCATAGAAACATTGAAAATAGGTGCAGGAGGAGGCCATTCGGCCATTCATTGTGTTATCCACTTTGGCGGCAAAAACAAGGGGGCAGATTATTATCTCAATGGGGTTAGGTTAGGTAAGGGGGAGGTGCAGCGAGACCTGGGTGTCCTTGTACACCGGTCACTGAAAGTTGGCTTACAGGTACAGCAGGGAGTGAAGATAGCTAATGGAATGTTGGCCTTCATAACAAGAGGATTTCAGTATAGGAGTAACGAGATTCTTCTGCAGTTGTATAGGGCTCTGGTGAGACCACATCTGCAGCATGTACAGTTTTGGTCTCCTAATTTGAGGAAGGACCTCCTTGTGATTGAGGCAGTGCAGCATAGGTTCACGAGATTGATCCCTGGGATGGCGGGACTATCATATGAGGAAAGATTGAAAAGACTAGGCTTGTATTCACTGGAGTTTAGAAGGATGAGGGGTTTTCTTATAGAAACATATAAAGTTATAAAAGGACTGGACAAGCTAGAAGCAGGAAAAATGTTCCCAATGTGGGGCGAGTCCAGAACCAGGGGCCACAGTCTTAGAATAAAGGGGAGGTCATTTGAGACTGAGGTGAGAAAAAAAGTTTTCACCCAGAGAGTTGTGAATTTATGGAATTTCCTGCCACAGAGGGCAGTGGAGGCCAAGTCACTGGATGGATTTAAGAGAGAGTTAGATAGAGCTCTAGGGGCTAGTGGAGTCAAGGGATATGGGGAGAGGGCAGGCACGGGTTATTGATAGGGGACGATCAGCCATGATCACAATGAATGGCGGTGCTGGCTCGAAGGGCTGAATGACCTCCTCCTGCACCTATTTTTTATCTTTCTATGTTTCTAGTGTCTCTCTCCCCTGACTCTACAGTCTGAAGAAGGGTCTCGACCCAAAACATCACCTATTTCTTCACTCCAGAGATGCTGCCTGTCCCGCTGAGTTAATCCAGCACTTTGTGTCTATCTTTCAAATGACAATTGGACATGAAAATATAGACTTGGACAGACTTTTTGTCCATGCTTATCAGCTGGATAAGAGCAAAAAAGTTCAAAAACATGGAAACCCAAAGGGGGGTGGGAGATTGCAACCTTCACGTGGTCCGCCCTGTTTCGACGAATGCAAGCAACCCGGCGTGCACAATCAAATAAGATCAAATAGAACAAGTTGTCCTACAACTTTAGGCTGTGCACACCATACGCAAGAAGAAGAAGAAGAAAAAGAAACCCAAAGGGAATTAAAAATGATATTCAAAAGTATATCCTTAAAAGATTACCTTAAAAGCATTACGTTTTATTCCATTGCTTTTGATGCGGTTGTATTGTGCGCTCAGTGTTTCAAGTTTTGGTGGTAAAGCAGGCAAACGGATCAGGTTGTTTTCAGAAAGTGTCAAATGCTCCAGTTCTGGAAGTTGTGAGAAGGCCTTATCTTCTATTTCAGTAATTTGGTTGCCACTTAGGTCGATCCTTTTCAAAGTTGCTTTATTTAGTATAAAGAAAATAAATATGATTTGTGTGTCAGTTTTACTATTTATATGGTTTGAATAGTTTCCCCAAAATTAAGATTCTTGCACCCACAATACAATTTTTCTAATTCTGTTTTGCAAATGATTAACTATCACCCATCTGGCATGCAACCCCCCCCACCGCTCTCACACACATACACACATGCAACCTGCCTTTGTGCACCACTGTACACACGTGTGTGCGTGCATGCGCACAAATATGTGCACACGCACACACACTCAATAATATCAGACACTGATCTCTGAATAATAATTGTTTGGTCTCATACTTAGTTATTAGGTCGTTTTTCAATATCTGTATTTGCAAATCTATATTTCTTCATCACGTTATATGCAAGCAGCTTATTTTGGTAAATTGACACTTCAAAGCTTTTCACTTTGTTATGCCAGCCATGCAGTTCCAACCATGTATTCTATTACAGTTGTTATTTAATCCATACATGCATGTTAAAATCTCCCACAGCGATATATACGTTGCCAGTACAATATACAGTGCTCTCCATAATGTTTGGACGAGACCCATCATTTATTTATTTGCCTCTGTACTCCACAATTTGAAATTTGTAATGAAAAAAATCACATGTGGTTCAAGTGCCTACTGTCAGCTTTTATTAAAGGGTGTTTTTATACATTTTTGTTTCACCATGTAGAAATTACAGCTGTGTTTATACATAGTGCCCCCATTTCAGGGCACCATAATGTTTGGTATATTCTCTCTATAATAAAGAAAAATCCCCAAACACCTGGCTGACAGATCAGAAACACTCTTCGGGAGTCAGGTGTGGATTTGTCAATGACCACTGTCTGTAGAAGACATCATGAACAAATACAGAGGCTACACTGCAAGATGCAAACCACTGGTTAGCCGCATAAATAGGATGGCCGGGTTACAGTTTGCCAAAAAGTACTTAAAAGAGCAACTACAGTTCTGGAAAAAGGTCTTGTGGACAAATGAGACGCAGATTAACTTATATCAGAGTGATGGCAAGAGTAAAGTATGGAGGAGAGATGGAGCTGCCCAAGATCCAAAGCATACCACCTCATCTGTGAAACACGGTGGTGGGGGTGTTATGGCCTGGGCATGTATGGCTGCTGAAGGTACCGGCTCACTTATCTTCATTGGTGATACAACTGCTGATGGTAGTAGCATAATGAATTCTGAAGTGTATGGACACATCCTCTCTGCTCAAGTTCAAAACAAATGTCCGGCAGTTCATTCTACAGCAAGACAATGATCCCAAACATATTGCTTAAGCAACAAAGGAGTTTTTCAAAGCTAAAAAATGGTCAATTCCTGAGTGGCCAAGTCAATCACCCGATCTGAACCCAATTGAGCATGCCTTTTATATGCTGAAGAGAAAACTGAAGGGACTAGCCTCCAAAACAAGCATAAGCTGGCTGCAATACAGGCCTGGCAGAGCATCACCAGAGAAGGTACTCAGCAACAGGTGATGTCAATGAATTGCAGACTTCAAGCAGTCATTGCATGCAAAAGATATGCAACAAAGTACTAAACATGACTACTTTCATTTACATGACATTGCTGTGTCCCAAACATTATGGTGCCCTGAAATGGGGGGACTATGTATAAACACTGCTGTAATTTCTACATGGTGAAACCAAAATGTGTAAAAGTGGCATTTATTAAAATGTGACAATGTGCACTTTAACAACATGTGATTTTTTTCCATTACAAATCTCAAATAGTGGAGTACAGAGGCAAATAAATGATCGGTCTTTGTCGCAAACATTATGGAGGGCACCATAGGCCAGAAATTTATTTCAGGAATTTTTATTTACATTTGCCATGTATTCACGTATGTTTTTGATTGTAGATTTGTATTTTGTCAAAAAGATGTTTTTAAATTGAATGCCTATTTATAAGCTATAGAAAAAAAAAGTTCTTTGGACTCCAATATATTCAGCAATATTTAGGACATGCATTTGAAATTTGTTGTTTTTGAAGAAGTTTGAGGAATATTTTGTCCGCTACCCGTTGTCATCTTCGAGGTTATCTCAGCTAAATTGGCATCCACTAGTAACCAAACCACTGGTGACAATGGACAATTATAATTGGGAACCTTTGCAATTTCCTGTCTTTGGTTTATATAATCGCATGCTATGCATAGTGCATTTAGTGTCCTTTAAACTATATTCCATTGACAAGTCACTAATTTTTCTCATCAACTTTTCCAATCGGTGTGAAAAGTTACACCTCAGTTCTTAGAAATTTTCTGTGATCATCAGACAAGTACTGAACAATCTTAACCAATGCAAAATGCTGGAGTAACTCAGCAAGTCAGGCAGCATCTATGGAGAAAATGGATAGGTAACGTTGAACGAAGGCGTTGCGGAGGGACCAGTCTCAACAGAAGGCAGAAAGGGGTGGAGATTTGTGGGGGGATCACATTGAAGGTGATGGAAGTGTCGCAGGATGAGGTGTTGGTTGCGGAGGTTGGTGAGATGAAAGCTCACTCGCAACTCCTTGGTTCATCCATCCCTTTCCACCAAACCACCCCCTCCCTAGGTATTTTGCCCTGCAACCGCATGGGATATAACACCTCCTTCCCCGATTCCATCCAGGGACCCCGACAATCCTTCCAGGTGACGCAGAGGTTCACATGCACCTCCTCTAAACTCATCTGCTGCATCCGGTGCTCCCGATGTGGCCTCCTGTATGTAGGCAAAACCAAGCGTAGACTCGGTGACCATTTCATTGGATGCTAGGTCTGCCAAGGCCTACTGGATCTTCCAGTGGCTAACCACTTTAATTCCCCTTCCTATCCCCGTACTGATCTTTCTGTCCTGGGCCTCCTCCGTTGCCAGAGTGAGGCCACACACAAATTGGAGGAGTACACCTCATATTTCACTTGGGTAGCTTACAACCCAGAGGCATGAATGTAGAATTCTCCAATTTTATCTAACTTCCACAAATACCCCCTCCCTTCTCTTATCTCCCCTTCCCCTCCTTCCACCACTAAAGGTCCGTTAACCAGCTCCACAGTTCGCAACATTCTTGAGCTCACACCGTCTGTTGCCAACAATTGGCCAATCGGGGAACCTCCTTGCCAGAGGTCACCTTTTGCCGGCCCAAATTTGTCCTAGTTTTTTTGCTCGCTTCGCGTCCCCTTCCCCCACTATAGTCAGTCTTATGAAGGGTCCCAACGCAAAATGTCACCAATCCATTTTCTCCACAGATGTTGCCCGACCCGCTGAGTTAGTTCTATCTTTGGTATAAACCAGTATCTGCAGTTCCTTAATATTAAATCTAAACCCAATATTTCTTCAAGTGTAATGTTTCAACCACACCTATGCGGATTTTGGAGCTGGAGCATGAATAAAAAAGAACATCCTGTCGTGTATTCCATATCTTATTTTCTGAAAGACTATACCAAATCATTAAAATTAATGGGAAAAACATTTTAACGGATTTGTCTTGGGTTTTGCATTGTTCCAAGATTTCAAAATCATAACCTTCCCACAAATTCATCAGGAAAGTAAAATTAGTTACTTTTGACTTTCTGGTTACTATGTGTGCTTCTGGAGTATCCAGGTGCATCTATTCCTGAAATCCAAAGAACCTTTTATGTCCAGTGACATTCCTCAATAGTTTTTGGTGTGAAATAATACTTTTTATATTCTGAATTACCATGATTTATATCAAAAATGGTAAGCATTAAGAAAAATATATTAATGCAAATCTGTTTTCCATTTCCATTATCTATGTCAAGTGCTGTGCAATTATCTCCAATGGTTCAGTTATTTTTATTATGTTTTTCGTAGATATATCAAAATATACTCACGGAAATCAGCGAAATCTTTTACAGTGATTTTTTTGATAGAGTTGAATCGTGCATAGATATATGATGTTTCCTTTGGCAAAATTGGGATTTCTTCTATTTCAGTCTCATCACAATATACAGAACCAGTTAGGCACACACACAGAAGGCAAGTTGGCAAGTCTGAAATACAGTTTGTTAAAGTATGTCTTCAATGGCTGTAAAGCAATATCGTTCTTATTAATGGTAGACAAAAAATGCTGGAGAAACTCAGCGGGTGAGGCAGTATCTATGGAGAGAAGGAATAGGCGACGTTTCGGGTCGAGACCCTTCTTCAGACTGATGTCGGGGGGGGAGGCGGGAAAACGAAATGAAGAGGTGGAGACAGTAGGCTTGTGGGAGAGCTGGAAAGGGGGAGGGGAAGGAGGGAGAAAGCAAGGGCTATCTAAAATTAGAGAAGTCAATGTTCATACCTGGGATGTAAACTACCTAAGCGAAATATGAGGTGCTGTTGCTCCAATTTGTGCTGGGCCTCACTCTGGCAATGAAGGAGGCCCAGGACAGAAAGGTCAGATTGGGAATGGGAGGGGGAGTTGAAGTGCTGAGCAGCCGGTAGATCAGGTTGGTTAGTACGAACTGAGCGGAGGTGTTGGGCGAAGCGATCGCCGAGCCTGTGCTGGGATCGCCGATTGAGCGAAGTTGACTCCTGGAACAGCAGATGCAGTAAACGAGGTTGGAGGAGGTTCAGGTGAACGTCTGCCTCACCTAGAAAGACTGATTGGAGGGGGGAGGTGGAGCGACAAGTGTAGCATTTCCTGCGGTTGCAAGGGAAAGTACCCGGGGAGGGGGCGGTTTTGGTGGGAAAGGACGAATTGACCAGGGAGGTACGGAGGGAACGGCCTCTGCGGAAAGCAGAGAGAGAATAAGATGCGGGATATAGAGACCCTGGTGAGAGCCTCGTCTATAATAGAAGAGGGGAACCTTCATTCCCTAAAGAATAACGACATATCCAATGCCCTAGTATGGAAGGGCTGGTGCCTCGTTCTTATTAAGTTCTCCGACACCTTTTCGGTGAAATCTGTGCCTGCTTCCATATTTTTCAAGGATTTGTCTGCTATTTGTTACTTTAACCTGATCCACAAGCTTTGGCAGAAGTTTGGAGAATTAAACAATGGAAAAATAGTTGGTCAAGAAATCAACCCATTTGTACTTTTAAATAAGAGTGTCAGTATTAAAAAAAAATATATGCACTAATTCACTAAAAGGAAATCTTGTTTTTCAAAATATTTTGTTGATGAATTTATATATTTGGCTTCAGTTTAAGCTGAGTTATAATTCTTTATGATATCTGTGACATTTTGAGTAATCAAATTTAGCATCTAACTGTGAAATGCAGTGGCATAGAATTTCCTAGTTTTACATTGTTAGCAACATTGATTACAAATTAGCAAAACAAACTTATTGGCCAGTGTAACTCTGCACCTAATCAGTTAAACTGAAGCAATAGCCATATTATACCCAAGTGGTTTACTTGGATGGTGATCATTAAGAGAGCATTGGTATTTGCCCAGTTATTGTCATATAAAATTGAATATGGTGCAGCTTGCATTCATTTCACCTCTAAGGTCGAACAACATGGGTTTAATTATTTATCAGGAAATCTAATTATGTATGAAACACAAAAGCACACAGTTTGGATATTTATTGAGCCATCTATAGGAATTTGTTTTGTTTTTAAGAACAAGATCCATTTACAAAAGTAATTTTGGCTTCACCAACAATTATAAATGTGTGTTTTGCATTAGTTCATGTAAAATTGAATAATATAATTAATATTGTTTGCCAGATACATTCATTCAATATTCTAACGCCAACTCATTTTACTGGGTCATTATTTATTTAATGGGATGTGAGGAAATGTACCTTAAGTTCATCATTAAAGCATACGGTATTGGGGGTTCAGTATTGATGTGGATAGAGAACTGGCTGGCAGACAGGAAGCAAAGAGTAGGAGTAAACGGGTCCTTTTCACAATGGCAGGCAGTGACTAGTGGGGTACCACAAGGCTCAGTTCTGGGACCCCAGCTATTTATGATATATATTAATGATTTGGACGAGGGAATTGAATGCAACATCTCCAAGTTTGCGGATGACACGAAGCTGGGGGGCAGTGTTAGCTGTGAGGAGGATGCTAGGCGGCTGCAAGGTGACTTGGATAGGCTGGGTGAGTGGGCAAATGCATGGCAGATGCAGTATAATGTGGATAAATGTGAGGTTATCCACTTTGGTAGCAAAAAACAGGAAAGTAGATTATTATCTGAATGGTGGTCGATTAGGAAAGGGGGAGATGCAACGAGACCTGGGTGTCATGGTACACCAGTCATTAAAAGTAGGCATGCAGGTGCAGCAGGCAGTGAAGAAGGCGAATGGTATGTTAGCATTTATAGCAAAAGGATTTGAGTATAGGAGCAGGGAGGTTCTACTGCAGTTGTACAGGGTCTTGGTGAGACCACACCTGGAGTATTGCGTACAGTTTTGGTCTCCTAATCTGAGGAAAGACATTCTTGCCATAGAGGGAGTACAGAGAAGGTTCACCAGACTGATTCCTGGGATGTCAGGACTTTCATATGAAGAAAGACTGGATAGACTCGGTTTGTACTCGCTAGAATTTAGAAGATTGAGGGGGGATCTTATAGAAACGTACAAAATTCTTAAGGGGTTGGACAGGCTAGATGCAGGAAGATTGTTCCCGATGTTGGGGAAGTCCAGAACAAGGGGTCACAGTTTAAGGATAATGGGGAAATCTTTTAGGACCGAGATGAGGAAAACTTTTTTCACACAGAGAGTGGTGAATCTGTGGAATTCTCTCCCGCAGAATGTAGTTGAGGCCAGTTCATTGGCTATATTTAAGAGGGAGTTAGATGTGGCCCTTGGGGCTAAAGGGATCAGGGGGTATGGAGAGAAGGCAGGTACAGGATACTGAGTTGGATGATCAGCCATGATCATATTGAATGGCGGTGCAGACTCGAAGGGCCGAATGGCCTACTCCTGCACCTATTTTCTATGTTTCTATGTTTCTATCATTTGCCATTCCAATTAATTGGAAGTTTTAAAAGCTCATCTCTTTTCTAAAATTAGCTTGTCAAGAAAGCAGTAATATGCTAACATTTAAATGCAAAAGATATTCAAAAAATTAGAAGAGTAAGTTGGTCCTCACCAGCAGGCGAATTATCTGCGTCTGGCGCCATTGTTGGAGACCTGATAACACGTGAAACTTGCACTTCATGATTTGTGTCTGTATCATCACGCCTTGAGATGAACACTTCTTTTAGCTTCCAACAATAAGAAATTAGTTTATAATCAAATTAAGGGTTTTGGTTTTTTCCATACAGCATCACCAGCAACAACAAATTGAGTATAGATTCCACCCAAAACAATGAAAAGTTTACAACAATGAGACTGGGTGCACCCAGCATTTGGTTAGTGTTTCTGCAAAGCACCTTAGCTGAGGATATAGATATGAATTTCCATGATCATATGTATAAGTCCTTGACCTACTAAATTGAATTGTCAGGCACTCATCTAGGTAGTTATTTGGGTAGTAGTTAATGTAATATAATTTCTCAATAAGCGATAAAATGATTTTTAATAAACCTTGGCTGTTTGTGTTATATTATTGCTTTCACAATTTATACAAAATGGCTTGGATTATGCTTTGAGACATTCCTGAATTATGTAGTTCCATATCTGTGTGTTCCCTTAATCACTCTTTTTCACGTAGGCAACAAAGATTACCAAATGTTACAATTAATATTGGTTAATTTATATTATCCTTTGGGATGAGAAACATAGCAGTGAAGATAAGTTGCCACAATTTTGAAGGATAGTTTGAGTACATTGCTATGGGATGTGCAGAGATTCAAGAGGGTTTCTTTCAATATTTTCAGTATTCAGTATTTACTTTAATGTCATTTTCAAGTACTTACATACACAGAGGAAACGAAAAATTGTTTCTCAATCAATTCCTGTCAGTGCAGTTAATAAAAACAGAATAAATACATACAACTTTAAAATTAACTTATCTAAAATAGACTTTAAAATTGAACTAAAAACAGACATTCAGACCGGAAAGTGGCTTTGCTTTGACAGGTGTCTAGCTGTCAAAGTATGGGCGAGGTTAGGTGTGTTGGTGTATGATGTATGGGGAGGGACACAGTCCCGTTAACCAGTTTTATTGCCTGTGGGAAGAAGCTGTGTAGCATCCTGCTGGTTCTGCAGCTGATGCTCCTGTACCTCTTCTCAGATGGCAGAATGGAGAAGATGTGGTGTGATGGGTGATAGTGGTCCTTAATAATGGAGATGGCTCTGCGGATGCAGCACTTCTGATAGATCTCCAACAGGAAAGGGAGTGGAGCACCAATGATCCTACTGGCTGTCTTCACTATCCTGTTGTTGTTTTTGTTCATAAGCCTTATGCCCCTGTCCCACTTAGGAAATCTGAACGGAAACCTCTGGAGACTTTGCGCCCCACCCAAGGTTTCCGTGAGGTTCCCGGAGGTTTTTGTCAGTCTCCCTAATGGTCGAAAGTGGTTAACGCTTCTTCTATGTTCCAGCGATTATTTCAAAAAATTCAAAACCGGCCGCGACTAAAAATAGGTTGCCGTTTTAAAAATAAGTAATTTTTTAGTCAAAGCCGGTTGCGATGCTAGTTGAAGGTGGTTGCCGGAGGTTGCAGGTGGTTGCCGGACTGCTGTGGTGTTGGTCATTGAGGTCAGGTCGTCCGCCAGGTGAAGTCCCAAGAACTTCACACTGCTGACCCTCCCCACAGCACCACCATCAATATAATAATAATAAATAAACTTTATTTATAAAGCGCTTTAAACAACCGCAGTTGCCACAAAGTGCTGTACATGAGAATATGCAGCGGTGTGTGATGGTGTTTTCCAGCCCTCCTGAAATCGATCACCATCTCCTTTGTCTTTTCCACGTTGAGGATGAGATTGTGAGATCTGTACCACTCTGTAAGCAGCTCCACCTCCATCCTGTATGCAGACTCGTTGTTGTCGCTGATGAGACCCACCACTGTTGTGTCATCAGCGAACTTATTGATATAATTATTGCTGAGTCTGGCAGTACAGTCATGCGTAAGCAGACTGAACAGCAGGGGGCTTAGGACACAGCCTTGGGGTGAGCCGGTGCTCACGCTGACTGACTTGATGTCCGGCTGCCCACCCTGACTGTCTGCTGCCGCTGCGTCAGAAAATGAAGGACCCAGTTGCAGGTGCCAGTGTCCACCTTCAACAACTTCAGCTTCTCCACCAGCTGCTGTGGGATGATTGTATTAAAAGCTGAGCTGAAGTCTATAAAGAGGATCCTGGCATAGGTGTTCTTCCGGTCGAGATGTGATAGTGCGAGCTTGAGTGGTGTAGAGACTGCATCCTCTGTGGTTCTGTAAGCGAACTGTGGTGGGTCCAGGTTGGCAGGGAGACAGTTTTTGATGTGCTGCATGACCAGCCGCTCAAAACACTTCATTAATATGGGTGTGAGAGCCACTGGACGAAAGTCATTGAGACAGGCTGGGTTGGGCTTCTTCGGGACGGGAACGATGATGGCACTTTTGAGGCAATTGGACACTACTGCCTGTCAGAGTGAGATGTTAAAAATGTCTGCAAAAACATCTTTCAGTTGCTCTGCACAGTCCATTAAAACGCATCCAAGAATGTTATCCAACCGTGCAGCTTTGCGTGGATTAACGCTGGCCAAGGCCTTTTTAACTCTGGCTGTGGACAGCCTGAGTGACTGGTCGCTGGGTGATGGCAGGAGTGCCTTTGGCTGAGTGGTATTTTTAGCCTCAAAACGTGCATAAAACTTGTTTAGTTCGTCTGGTAGAGAGGGGTAATTTTGGCATATCCGCAGTGGATACCCTGAGAAACATGATTTATAAAAAGAACAGTAAAACAGTCTAAACTGCAAATGTGTCTGTGCCGGGTCGATGTGCGACGTGACCATCCAAGGGAGACAGTTCATGGGGGTGGGCACTCAGCAGGGCCTGTTCAGAGCCGCTATAGCTCTGGGGATGACGCTGTTCCTGAGTCTGGAGGTGCGGGCGTAGAAGGCCTTGTAACGTCTGCCGGAAGGTAGGAATTCGAACAGTCTATTAGGAGTTCGTGTGAGGAGTCTTTGTGGATGCTGATGGCCTTCCTGAGGCACCGTGTGTAGTAGATGCCCTCCAAGGCTGGTAGCTGTGTCCCAATAATCTTCTGCACTCTGTGGACGACTCGCTGAAGAGCTCTCCTCTCTGCCTCCGTGCAGCTGAGATACCACACAGAGATGTCATATGTTAGTATGCTCTCTGTGGTGCAGCGGTAGAAGGTTGTCAGCAGCTGTTGGGGCAGACCAGTCTTTTTCAAAGTTCTCAGGAAGAACAGTCGTTGCTGTGCTTTCTTGACTAGCACCGCAGTGTTGGTGGACCATGTGAGGTCCTCTGAGATGTGTGTGCCCAGAAACGTAAAGCTGGACACTCTCTCCACACTTTCCCCGTAGATGGAGAATGGGGCGTATTCCCAATTATGTGTCCTCCTGAAGTCGATAATCAGCTCCTTGGTCTTGGAGGTGTTTAGGGACAAGTTGTTATGTGAGCACCAGTCCGCCAGGTTCTGCACTTCCGCTCTGTAGTTTGTTTCATCACCGTTGGTGATCAGCCCGCTCACCGTTGTGTCGTCTGCAAACTTGACGATGGTGTTGGTGTCGAATGCAGGAACACAGTCGTGTGTGAAGAGGGAGTAGAGCATGGGGCTCAGTACACAGCCCTGTGGTGTGCCGGTGCTCAGGGTGATAGTAGAGGACAGGTGCGGGCCCAGTCTCACTGCCTGCGGTCGCTCTGTCAGAAAATTCAGGATCCAGTTGCATATCGACGAGCTGAGGCCTGGCCGGTGGAGTTTGGTGGTGAGCTTGGTGAGGATGACCGTATTGAATGCAGAGCTATAGTCTATGAAGAGCATCCTCACGTACGTGCCCTGTCTTTCCAGGTGAGTCAGGACAGTGTGAAGAGCCAGGGAGATGGCATCCTCTGTGGATCTATTTACCCTGTATGCAAATTGATTAGAGTCCAATGAGGGAGGGATGCTGGGTTTGATGTGTGAGAGGACCAGCCTTTCAAAGAACTTCATGGGTATTGGAGTTGGGGCAACCGGGCGGTAGTCTTTCAGGTTGGTGACTTTTTACTTTTTCAGCACCGGCACTATGGTAGCTGTCTTCAGGCACTTGGGGACCGTTGCCAGAGATAGAGACAGGTTAAAGATCCCCGTGAATACCTCTGCCAGCTGTACAGCACAGTGCTTTAGTACCCTTCCTTGGACTCCATCCGGGTCTGCAGCCTTGCGTGGATTGATCCTACGCAGAGCGCACTGTACCTCCTGAGTGCTCAGTGTTAAGACCTGTCCCTCCGCCATGGCCGGGGTTATTCCATTCCTGGTGGTGTTGCCAGTTTCGAAGCAGGTAAAGAAGGTGTTTAGCTCGTTGGCCAGTGTGATATTACTGTGGGGGCAGGCGGGGCTGCTCTTGTAGTCAGTGATGTCCCTGACACCCTGCCACATGCTTCTGGTGTCCGCGGTATTTAAGTGGTCTTCCACCCTTTGCCTGTGGATGTCTTTGGCCTTTTTTGTACCTTTGTTCAGGTTTGACCTGGCAGCACTGTATGCTGAAGTGTCACTGGATTTAAAGGCATTGTTGCGTGCCCTTAGCAGATTCTGAACCTCCTTGTTCATCCACGGTTTCCGTCATAATAGCATTGTCATAATTGCTATCATTCAAAGTTCAGTATTGAATCTGGAATCAGTATCTGGAAGTTTTGAATAAGTAGAGCTTCTTTTGGATTGAGTTTGCTTGCAGTTTTTCTCAGAAATCCGAGATTACAACCTACATGACAAACTCAATTATCCAGAGCTTAAAGGGCCTGTCCCACTTTTCGAGTTTACCCAAGAGCTCTCCCGAGTTTAAAAAAAAATCAAACTCGTGGTATGTACGTAGCGGGTACGTCGAGACGTCTCTTAGCGGCTTGTAACACTAACGGCAGGTACTCGGGAAACACGGTAAGCTCGTGAAGTTGAAAAATATCCACAGGGGCCCCGAGTACCTACGAGCGGCTATTACTGTAATTCTCCGAGTTCGAATCGGGGGAAACTCGGGAGAATTCTTGGATTACCTCGTACAGTGGAACAGGCCCTTAAGTCTGGCGAATCCTTTGACCGCTGGAATGCTTTTATTTTCAAGCCAATGAAGCTTATTCATGGACTTGAAACTCATCTTCAGAAGATCTGAGAGATGCATATACCTAATGCATTCCTTGAGGTTTGTAGAGTAAATGGGTGTTTAACATGACTCTGAGGTCGCTGAAGAGAAATTAATTGATCTGGTGGGGATGCTAAGAATGACAGGGCATGATTTTAATATTAGAGGTATTCCATTTGGTAACCATAAAAGGGTGGAATATAACTGGAAATCTCTTTCTCTCAAAGCTGTAGATAAAGATGATGTGAAGCTTTCAAAAATTTTTTTTTTGTATGTTAGGGGTATTAAAGATCAGATCAGCCTTGATCTAATTCAGTAGCAGAACAGGCTGGGGGGACTGAATAATTTTATTGGCTTTGGATAAATAAGCAGGTAGCAAGTAGATGGAACGCTGTCTTTTCTGATAAACTGATAATTGTCAGGTGATTGTCAGGCGAGCAGTCTTTTGCACACATCAACTTTACTCTTGCCAACTTGTATACTGATGGTATCATTTGTTACAGTTCTCTTGATTCCTGCATTGCTTTGCTACCTCTAAGAAGCAATTTATTCCAATAAAGCATTAATCGTACAGCATTCTTGACAATTAGTTAATCACTCCAAATATTGTCAGACTTTACTGTCAGCTAGGCTCTCCACAAAACAATCACCACTTTTACTTAACCCCACTCACTTTTTATTGCCCACCTCCATAGAAACATAGAAAATAGGTGCAGGAGTAGACCATTCGGCCCTTCGAGCCTGCACCGCCATTCAATATGATCATGGCTGATCATCCAACTCAGTATCCTGTACCTGCCTTCTCTCCATAGTATCCTGTCCAACCCCTTAAGAATTTTGTAAGTTTCTATAAGATCCCCCCTCAATCTTCTAAATTCTAGCAAGTACAAGCCGAGTCTATCCAGTCTTTCTTCATGAAATCATGCCAATCACTGTTGATATCTTTAAGTTGTGTTATTTATATTTCAATTGCTGCACCTGTCTTCCTCCCTTTGTCAACTTCAAGTCATCCAAGATGCCATTACTTCTTTCATGCACTTCTGCAAGACTGGCTGAGTTCGATTCCTGAACATTTCTTTAAAATATTGTACTGAGCATCAATCCCTATTCAATTCTTCAAGGTTCTGCCTTCTACTTCAACACCGCTGCCTGCCTCCACTCCCTGTCATTGTCCATTTAATGTAGAGTTTATACTCAGGGCCTCTATTACTTCCGAGTTTAATTTGTACCCCCTTGCAGTCTGAGATGTCCTCCCATGATCCTATCATTTTACCACTCCTTATGTTCAAAATGCTACCAAAAACTCTCATCTTTGGCCATTTATTTGTTCTATTTAGTAAATACTAGACTAAGTGGTACCCATTGGGTCCCAGTCATACGGGAGGCCTGGTCCCCCAACACAATCCATTCCCCAATGCAATATTCCACCGCTCACCCATAGCCCCTATGCGAAGGCGCGGCCCATTTCCCCATATCTCCGAGCACTCCCTTCCCCTCCTCTTCATGTGTGGAAGGGGAGGAGGGGAGTGGGGGAGGGAAGTGGGGTGTGTGGCGGGGGGGTGGGATGGGAGGGGAGGAGGGGTGTGTGGACGGGGTGTAGGAGGGGAGAGGGGTGTGTGGTGGGTGGGGGAGAGGTGCATTTGTGGGCAGGAGCAGTGTGGGAGGGGGTTGTGGGAGAGTTGTGGCAGGGGAGTTGTGGGTGATGGGTTGCGGGCGGGGGGGTGTGTGCGGAGGGCGGGGGGGGTGTGTGTGGGCGGGGGGTGTGTGTGGGTGGGGGGTATGAGAGGGAGGGGGGTTGTGTGGAGGGGGGGTGTGAGAGGGAGGGGGGGGGTGAGAGGGAGGGGGGGGTGTGTGAGGGGTGAGGGAGGGGGGGGAGAGGGGGGGGGGGGTGTGAGAGGGAGGGGGGGGTGGGTGAGAGGGAGGGGGGGGGGTGTGAGAGGGAGGGGGGGTGTGAGAGGGAGGGGGGGGGAGAGGGAGGGAGGGGGGGGGCGGGGAGGGGGGTGTGAGGGGGGGGGGGGTGTGGAGGGAGGGGGGTGTGTGAGAGGGAGGGGGGGTGGGAGGGGGGGGGGGGTGTGAGAGGGAGGGGGGGTGAGAGAGGGGGGGGGTGTGAGAGGGAGGGGGGGGTGAGCGAGGGGGGGGGGGGTGTGGGGGGGGGGGGGGGGGGTGGGGGGGGGGGGGGGGTGGGGGGGGGGGGTGGGGGGGGGGGGGGGGGGGGGGGGGTGGGGGGGGGGGGGTGGGGGGGGGGGGGGGGGGGGGGGGGGGGGGGGGGGGTGGGGGGGGGGGGGGGTGGGGGGGGGGGGGGGGGGGGGGGGGGGGGGGGGGGGGGGGGGGGGGGGGGGGGGGGGGGGGGGGGGGGTGGGGGGGGGGGGGGGGGGGGGGGGGGGGGGGGGGGGGGGGGGGTGGGGGGGGGGGGGGGGGGGGGGGGGGGGGGGGGGGGGGGGGGGGGGGGGGGGGGGGGGGGGGGGGGGGGGGGGGGGGGGTGGGGGGGGGGGGGGGGTGGGGGGGGGGGGGGGGGGGGGGGGGGGGTGGGGGGGGGGGGGGGGGGTGGGGGGGGGGGGGGGGGGGGGGGTGGGGGGGGGGGGGGGGGGGGGGGTGGGGGGGGGGGGGGGGGGGGGGGGGGGGGGGGTGGGGGTGGGGGGGGGGGGGGGGGGGGGGGGGGGGTGGGGGGGGGGGGGGGGGGTGGGGGGGGGGGGGGGGGGTGGGGGGGGGGGGGGGGGGGGGTGGGGGGGGGGGGGGGGGGGGGGGGGGGGGGGGGGGGGGGGGGGGGGGGTGGGGGGGGGGGGGGGGGGGGGGGGGGGGGGGGGGGGGGGGTGGGGGGGGGGGGGGGGGGGGGGGGGGGGGGGGGGGGGGGGGGGGGGGGGGGGGGTGGGGGGGGGGGGGGGGGGGGGGGGTGGGGGGGGGGGGGGGGGGGGGGGGGGGGGGGGGGGGGGGGGGGGGGGGGGGGGGGTGGGGGGGGGGGGGGGGGGGGGGGGGGGGGGGGGGGGGGGGGGGGGGGGGGGGGGGGGGTGGGGGGGGGGGGGGGGGGGGGTGGGGGGGGGGGGGGGGGTGGGGGGGGGGGGTGGGGGGGGGGGGGGGGGGGGGGGGGGGGGGGGGGGGGGGGGGGTGGGGGGGGGGGGGGGGGGGGGGGTGGGGGGGGGGGGGGGGGGGGGGGGGGGGGGGGGGGGGGGGGGGGGGGGGGGGGGGGGGGGGGGGTGGGGGGGGGGGGGTGGGGGGGGGGGGGGGGTGGGGGGGGGGGGGGGGGGGGGGGGGGGGGGGTGGGGGGGGGGGGGGGGGGGGGGGGGGGGGGGGGGGGGGGGGGGGGGGGGGGGGGGTGGGGGGGGGGGGGGGGGGGGGGGGGGGGGGGGGGGGGGGGGGGTGGGGGGGGGGGGGGGGGGGGGGTGGGGGGGGGGGGGGGGGGGGGGTGGGGGGGGGGGGGTGGGGGGGGGGGGGGGGGGGGGGGGGGTGGGGGGGGGGGGGGGGGGGGGTGGGGGGGGGGGGGGGGGGGGGTGGGGGGGGGGGGGGGGGGGGGGGGGGGGTGGGGGGGGGTGGGGGGGGGGGGGGGGGGGGGGGTGGGGTGGGGGGGGGGGGGGGGGGGTGGGGTGGGGGCGGGGGGTGTTTGTGTGAAGGCGGGGGTTCTGTGTGTGGGCGGAGGGTGGGTGTGTGTGGGCGGGGGGGTGGGTGAGGGTGGGTGTGTGTGGGCAAGAGGGAGTTGTGGGGGGAGAGGGGTGTGTTGGCGGGGGGAAGTGAGCTCGGAGAAAAGACGGGGGAAGAGCCATGGGGGAAAGGGGGGGGGCAACATCGGGGAGGGGGGACAAGCCAGCGAGGCGGACCAGAAGGGTAGTTGCTGGAATTGGCGGTGCGATCGCGACTCACAGCGGGATGGTCGTTCTCCTCCGCCGGGATCAGACTCTCCGCTTTCCATTTGTTGACATTGGGACATCACCGACTCTGAGCTGGGCTGGGTCGGGTCGGGTCTCCGACGCTGGGCTGCTTGGGGCGGGGCTGCTTCGGGTCCCTCCGAAAGTCCGGTTGGAAACTTGCGCCAGCCATCCTCAGCTCCAGTAAAGAAGGGGCGGACCACCCCGGGGAGTGACAGGGGAAGAGGCTAATCCGCGCGGCGCTGACTGGCAGGAGAAGAGATCGATCTGCACACGCGTGTATTTTCAGGTTTTTAAACGTCGCTGACTTTTATGACATTCAATCGATCGGAACGAAACTTGGTGCACTCGCAGCACAGGAGAACGGTGAGTGAACAGGCGAAAAATCTTACCACTATTGAGAACCGGTTTTGCGCAAATAGAAAGACCGCCAACCGGAAGATAACAAGATCAGAGTTTTAGTTATGTATAGGTTTCCAGTTGCCATTTTGTTTCGTGCTCATATTTTTTATTTGTCATTCATAATGTGCTTGTCAGAATGATATGGAAGCTCGCATATAGATTTCAGTCATCTTTTTTTTACTGATCATAAGCCACTGACTTTGTAGCAGCTTGCCATAAAGACTAAACTGATTTAATGTGCGCGTTTGTCCTTTCTGATATGATTTATAATCAAACACTAGCAATAAGGTCCAAGAACAATAATATCATCAAGTAGGACACGCAGCCAATCAAACTGAAGAATTCACAAACAGGAACTCTATGACTCTATAACTCATTTTTAAAAGGATTTCTAGAAAGTAAAATGAAGTTAGTGATATATGCATGGGACTAAGATATAAACTGAAATATTATAGTTTAAAAAATGTACTCATTTTAAAAATCTGTTGAATTTTTGCCGTGAAATACCTGCACCACCTTGCTAAAATTTAGTTTTCCAGACGAGAGGAAATGTTCAATGATAATCATGATTTAGTGCACAATTAAAAATTAACATTATTAATGATGACATGAAAAATGGTATGTACAAAATTGAAGTTCATGCCAAATCACTAATAGTGGTTTAATTGGACGTATAAAGACTGCAGTTAACTTATGCAATCAGTTTTTACACAGAAAATTATTAGAACATGAAAATTCCTACCGCATGGAAACGCTTAAATAAACAGCATAGGTGCATTTATGGGGAAGCTCAGTAACTGGCATGAAGGACAATGGATTAGGAAACATGCTAACTGGTTAGCTGAAGTTGGAAGTGGCCCAAAGGAGCACAAGCACAGGTGTTAATCAGTTTAATAAATTATATTTAGGGCTTTGTAATTAATTTGAAAAAAAGAACAAGACACCCGCAAACTGTTTTTTATTTTTTCACTGTGCTAACCTATGCTAACTCTGTGCTAACAAAAATTGACAACTGCAGGATTTACATTTACATTCATCCGTTTGTGGGAAGCCTCAGTGTGCAGGAGATAGCAAGAGATACGACTGATTGGCTCTAGCCCAAGTGGGAGGAGAGAAGTGAAAACAGTTAAAGTAGGTGCCAAGGACAGGCAGACTTGACTCAGAACTGCTGTAGTTTTGGGAGCAACAGCAGCAGGAGTTTAGCAAGAGATACGACTGATTGGCTCTAGCCCAAGTGGAAGGAGAGAAGTGAAAACAGTTAAAGTAGGTGCCAAGGACAGGCAGACTTGACTCAGAACTGCTGTAGTTTGGGAGCAACAGCAGCAGGAGTTGCAAGAGATACGACTGATTGGCTCTAGCCCAAGTGGGAGGAGAGAAGTGAAAACAGTTAAAGTAGGTGCCAAGGACAGGCAGACTTGACTCTGAACTGCTGTAGGTTTGGGAGCAACAGCAGCAGGAGTTTAGCAAGAGATACGACTGATTGGCTCTAGCCCAAGTGGGAGGAGAGAAGTGAAAACAGTTAAAGTAGGTGCCAAGGACAGGCAGACTTGACTCAGAACTGCTGTAGTTTTGGGAGCAACAGCAGCAGGAGTTTAGCAAGAGATACGACTGATTGGCTCTAGCCCAAGTGGGAGGAGAGAAGTGAGTCAGTGCTGGGAAAACAGTTGAAAACTGAGGAATTTGGTTTGTAAATTGGTAAATCAGGCAATTTATCAGTCAATTTAAGCAAGACTGCTCTTAGCGAGCGGCAGTGAGTGAGCGGCCTTGTGAGTGAAGTGCCCTGTGAGAAAAGTGTGAGTTTTTGGCGAGGAGGCTGAGGAGAGGAGACCACGCAATACGCTTGAGAGGTAGAGACGAAAGAAGGAGATGTCAGGCAAGCTGATTCAGTGCGATGCTTGCAGTATGTGGGAGGTCAAGGACACCGTTAGTGCCTCTGGCTGCTACAAATGCGAGAAGTGCATCCAGGTGGAGCTCCTGAAGGGCCGTGTTGGGGAACTGGAGAAGCAAGTGGATGACCTCCGGTTCGTCCGAGAAACGGAGTCGTTCCTCGACAAGTCCTACAGTACGATTGTTACACCTAAGGTACTGGAAAAGAGAAGGTGGGAGACAGTGAGAACGGGAGGGAAGCATGGAATGCCAACGTCCCCGGGTGTTGTACCTCTTGTGAACAGGTTCACCCACTTAGAAGCTGTCGGGACAGAAGAGGTGTTTACACTGGGCGACGGACTGGCTTGTGATGCGAATAGGGCTGATGAGCCAAAACCAAAAAGGCCTAAGGTAGGCAACGCCATTGTAGTGGGAGACTCCATTGTGAGAGGTACCGACAGGGGTTTCTGCGGCAACAGACGGGATGCGAGGATGGTGTGCTGCCTTCCTGGTGCCAGGATCCAGGATGTCACGGACAGAGTGCAGAAAATCCTCAAGGGCGATGGTGAACATCCGGAAGTGGTAGTGCATGTCGGCACAAACGATGTCGGAAAGAAGGGGATGAATATTCTGCAGCGTGACTTTAGAGAGCTCGGAAAAATGCTGAAAGGCAGGACCTCCAGGGTTGTTATCTCCGGTTTGCTTCCAGTTCCTCATGCTGGCGAGAGCAGGAACAGGGAGATACGGGACCTGAACGTGTGGCTGAGGAACTGGTGCACGGGGCAGGGATTTAGATTCTTAGATCACTGGGATCTGTTTTGGGGTAAGGGGGAACTGTACAAAAGGGACGGATTGCATCTTAACAGGTGGGGGACCAGCATTCTGTCAGGCAGGTTTGCCACTGCTACACGGGTGGTTTTAAACTGAATAAGGGGGGTGGGGCGTCGAATGAGATAGTGGAGGATGGAGTTAAAGGGAAAGGGTTTCTTAAATGTGTGAGCGTAGAGACAGAGGGGTGTAAAATGAGGGTAGAAGCAATAGGTAGCAAGGTGAAAAGTAAAAGTGGCAGGCAGACAAAACCAGGGCAAAAATCAGAAAGGGCCACTTTTCAACATAATTGTATAAGGGGTAAGAGTGTTGTAAAAACAAGCCTGAAGGCTTTGTGTCTCAATGCAAGGAGCATTCGTAATAAGGTGGATGAGTTGAATGTGCAGATAGCTATTAATGACTATGATATAGTTGGGATCACGGAGACATGGCTCCAGGGTGACCAAGGCTGGGAGCTGAACATCCAGGGATATTCAATATTCAGGAAGGATAGAGAAAAAGGAAAAGGAGGTGGGGTAGTGTTGCTGATTAGAGAGGAGATTAACGCAATGGAAAGGAAGGACATTAGTTTGGAGGATGTGGAATCGGTATGGGTAGAGCTGCAAAACACTAAGGGGCAGAAAACGCTGGTGGGTGTTGTGTACAGGCCACCTAACAGTAGTAGTGAAGTTGGAGATGGTATCAAACAGGAAATTAGAAATGCGTGCGACAAAGGCAAAACAGTTATAATGGGTGACTTCACTCTACATATAGATTGGGTGAATCAAATTGGCAGGGGTGCTGAGGAAGAGGATTTCTTGGAATGTATGCGGGATAGTATCTAAATCAACATGTAGAGGAACCAACGAGAGAGCAGGCTATTTTAGACTGGGTATTGAGTAATGAGGAAGGGTTAGTTAGCAGTCTTGTTGTACATGCCCCCTTGGGCAAGAATGACCATAATATGGTTGAGTTCTTCATTAGGATGGAGAGTGACATTGTTAATTCAGAAACAATGGTTGTGAACTTAAAGAAAGGTAACTTTGAGGGTATGAGACGTGAATTGGCCAAGATTGACTGGCAATTAATTCTAAAAGGGTTGACGGTGGATATGCAATGGAAGACTGCATGGATGAACTACAAAATTGTTCATCCCAGTTTGGCAAAAGAATAAATCAGGGAAGGTAGTGTATCTGTGGATAACAAGGGAAATCAGGGATAGTATCAAAGCGAAGGATGATGCGTACAAATTAGCCAGAAAAAGCAGCATACCGGAGGACTGGGAGAAATTCAGAGACCAACAGAGGAGGACAAAGGGCTTAATTAGGAAAGAAAAAATAGATTATGAAAGAAAACTGGCAGGGAACATAAAAACTGACTGCAAAAGTTTTTATAGATATGTGAAAAGAAAGAGATTAGTTAAAACAAATGTAGGTCCCTTGCAGTCAGAAACAGGTGAGTTGATCATGGAGAACAAGGATATGGCGGACCAATTGAATAACTACTTTGGTTCCGTCTTCACTAAGGAAGACATAAATAATCTGCCGGAAATAGCAGGGGACCGCCGCGGGTCAAAGGAGTTGGAGGAATTGAGTGAAATCCAGGTTAGCCGGGAAGTGGTGTTGGGTAAATTGAATGGATTAAAGGCCGATAAATCTCCAGGGCCAGATAGGCTGCATCCCAGAGTACTTAAGGAAGTAGCTCCAGAAATAGTGGATGCATTAGTAATAATCTTTCAAAACTCTTTAGATTCTGGAGTAGTTTCTGAGGATTGGCGGGTAGCAAACGTAACCGCACTTTTTAAGAAGGGAGGGAGAGAGAAAACGGGGAATTACAGACCAGTTAGTCTAACATCGGTAGTGGGGAAACTGCTAGAGTCTGTTATTAAAGATGGGATAGCAGCACATTTGGAAAGTAGTGAAATCATTGGACAAAGTCAGCATGGATTTACAAAAGGTAAATCATGTCTGATGAACCTTATAGAATTTTTCGAGGATGTAACTAGTAGCGTGGATAGGGGAGAACCAGTAGATGTGGTGTATCTGGATTTCCAGAAGGCTTTCGACAAGGTCCCACATAAGAGATTAGTATACAAACTTAAAGCACACGGCATTGGGGGTTCAGTATTGATGTGGATAGAGAACTGGCTGGCAAACAGGAAGCAAAGAGTAGGAGTAAACGGGTCCTTTTCACAATGGCAGGCAGTGACTAGTGGGGTACCGCAAGGCTCAGTGCTGGGACCCCAGCTATTTACAATATATATTAATGATCTGGATGAGGGAATTGAAGGCAATATCTCCAAGTTTGCGGATGACACTAAGCTGGGGGGCAGTGTTAGCTGTGAGGAGGATGCTAGGAGAGACTGCAAGGTGACTTGGATAGGCTGGGTGAGTGGGCAAATGTTTGGCAGATGCAGTATAATGTGGATAAATGTGAGGTTATCCATTTTGGTGGCAAAAACAGGAAAGCAGACTATTATCTAAATGGTGGCCGACTAGGAAAAGGGGAGATGCAGCGAGACCCGGGTGACATGGTACACCAGTCATTGAAAGTGGGCATGCAGGTGCAGCAGGCAGTGAAGAAAGCGAATGGTATGTTAGCTTTCATAGCAAAAGGATTTGAGTATAGGAGCAGGGAGGTTCTACTGCAGTTGTACGGGGTCTTGGTGAGACTACACCTGGAGTATTGCGTACAGTTTTGGTCTCCAAATCTGAGGAAGGACATTATTGCCATAGAGGGAGTGCAGAGAAGGTTCACCAGACTGAATCCTGGGATGTCAGGACTGTCTTATGAAGAAAGACTGGATAGACTTGGTTTATACTCTCTAGAATTTAGGAGATTGAGAGGGGATCTTATAGAAACTTACAAAATTCTTAAGGGGTTGGACAGGCTAGATGCAGGAAGATTGCTCCCGATGTTGCGGAAGTCCAGGACAAGGGGTCACAGCTTAAGGATAAGGGGGAAATCCTTTAAAACTGAGATGAGAAGAACTTTTTTCACACAGAGAGTGGTGAATCTCTGGAACTCTGCCACAGAGGGTAGTCGAGGCCAGTTCATTGGCTATATTTAAGAGGGAGTTAGATGTGGCCCTGATGGCTAAGGGGATCAGAGGGTATGGAGAGAATGCAGGTACAGGATACTGAGTTGGATGATCAGCCATGATCATATTGAATGGCGGTGCAGGCTCGAAGGGCCGAATGGCCTACTCCTGCACCTAATTTCTATGTTTCTATGTAATAGTGTGAAGGTCATGAAAATGGTTGGAGGAATAAAAGCAAGGGCTCTAATGGGGCAGAATTAAAAGTTATTTGTATCATGTAAAAGAAATTGAAGATTTTTAAACAGAAATAACTAAATTAAACCCTGAGGTAGTGTACGGTTGATAAAGGACACAATTAAACTGACTGATTGCTGGCAGTTCTGATAGGTTAGCCTCAAATTTCCGTGCTCACTCCCATCAAACGCAAATATCCAAGTCAAGCTGGAGGCAGGTACCATATGGACTTTGCCATGGACTCACCACTGTGCTTGTGGCAGCCAAACACTGGCATGCTTACGACAGGGAACAAATGTGCCTCGCAATCTGACTCTTATGAAAGGTGAGGATTTAAAAAATATATATTTGTCGGTTCTTTAAAGTGATTTTTTTTTTGTATCTTTTAAATGTTTTTTCATTACATTTTTTTTTGGTTCTATCAAAGATTTAAAGTCTTTGACAGTGGCAAGCTGTTGAAGGCTATATAGCTATTTGGGGAGGTGGGGTCTCAGCCTCATCACCCAAAGACCTGGTGTCTTCCTTGTCTTTTCTGGCTCATGAGGATTCTCGCAGATGCTGAGCATCAGCTCATTTGGCCCCAGCATCCAGAAAAGATAGGTTTGAAGTCCAGGCAGTGAGCCAGGTTCAACACAATCTGCCCCATTATTACAAATTTCCATAGTTGTGTTTTCTAGTGTCTGAAAGTTAATGGGTCCCTTGAGTGGATTTTTAAAATGACTAAAAATGCAAAATTCTTCAATTAAAAGTGAGAAATATCACAGAATTGTCAAAAATATTAAAGTTCAATATGTTATTCTGTGACTGAAGCATTGAAATTAACAATTGATTATTAATGTTGTTGGCCTTTTAATTTGGGTGTAGAATTAGAGGAAATGAAATGAGAAATGTATTACATGAGTTTCCATCAAAGCCAAGTGGCCATAAATTCACCACGTACTTACTTGGGCTTTATTGTCTGGAATGTCATTGATCTTGATAGAGATCATTGATGTGCTATCTGTTCCAGCAGAGTTTGTCTGTAATAAGTACTTTCTGGAGCTTGATTATTTAATCTTTCACTCAGCACATATTATTTATGCCATATGTAGCACTTCACCTGCAGACTGGCTGCATGTGGTCAGACTGGATTCTGTTATTTGCACAGAAGCTTTGTTAAAAATAATACTAAAATAAATGCCTAAATGTCAGATTTCCTTTCTAACCATATTTCCAATCCATTTTAAAGAATCATATTTAAACATTTACATTAGGTTAATTTAGTTTAGAGATACAGCATGGAAACAGGCCCTTTTTCCATTCCACTGTCGCATCCACTCCTTATGCGCTTGCGGCAATATGTAGAGGCCAATTACACTAACGTCTAGGGATATGGGAAGAAGCCGGTGTATCCAGAGGAAATCCATGCAGTCGCGGGGAGAATGTGCAAACTCCACACAGACAGCACCCGAGGGCAGGAGCGAACCTGGGTCTCTGGCACAGTGAAACAGCACCACTACAGGTTTCCGCCACTGTGCTGCCTTAATATTCATAATATTTATAACCTATATGAACTTGCATTGTGACATTTTACCCTGTGCTCATTTGTAATGAATCAGTTAAGAGTTTGGATTGGGTTTAAGCCATAGCGATTCAAATTTAAGAAGCAGCAAAACAAAAATAATTTTACTCGCACACTGATTTAGTCCAGCAGATCTTCGCATACATTTTCATTCTTTTGAGCAAAGGCTGTGGTATGTTTCCAACAGTTTATACATGTTAGAAATAACTTCTGTACATATTGAGTGCAAGATACTTGACAATTACTGAACAATGCGTTAAATATTGGAATGAGTAAATTTAATCCTCTGTCCGTTAGGACCTGATAGTAATTATCTCTGTTTGGAGTAACTACTTTAAGATTGTTCACATCAAAATGTGTTTGTCAAATGAAGTGGTAAATATATAATGGTGTACTGTTATAACTCTCAAATGTTTCCCTTGTGTAACTTATTCAAACTCGCTCTTGTTTAATTTCAACTACTTATTTCATAACATTAAACAATTTTAAACCACTAGTATTTAATAATTTTGCCCCGAAAACATATGTTGCAACACTTGAGCACAAATTATTGATTAAATACAGAATAATTATTCCAGTCTGTTTGTTTAACTGCAATATAATAACATTCATTAATGACACTTCTATAGATATTATTTCTGATCCATATATTATTAACATTGCAAATGTAAGCATTAGTTTCATGATAAGATAGAATCAAATTATATAAATCCTGTAGCTGCCTAAATATTAAAGTATTACCTGTGCTTGCTTAAATTCTTGTGGCTCATCTCCATATTCAGAAAGAAATTCTGGACCAAGAGAATCCACTTCCATATCATGCACATAATAATCATCTTCCTTATTAGCTGGTGCTGTGAATGCTAATTGTACGAAAATAATCACAAAAAGTATAGGATACACAGTATTCATTTTGGATCAAAGACCAAGAAAAATAGGTTCTGAGAAAAAATGAAAAGCTGAAATACTGGACAGAACAGTCCCTCGCTGTCGAGACGTAGAATCTGTCAAATCAGTATTTAAAGCTTTCACCAGCTGGTGCCAGAAGTTTTAGAAGAATGAGACTGCGTGATGTTTCTTAACCCCTTGAACTCCACTCTTCGTTACAGCTAGAATAGCAGTCATGGTTCATGCAGTCAGTCAATAAATTCCTAACAGAGCAATAAAAAGCTCATTACACTGGTAGCTAAACATTTTTGTGAACATTTTAGTCGCACTAGGGATCTTGTGTTTTAAATGAGTGCATATGAATTAAATATATTTTGTTCAATTTTATAACCAAGGCTGATTTTAACCTTTGAACAGCCATCTGGCAAAGAATGCTGGGTGCCCATGATTATAAGGCCCAAACTATATTCAAATTTGCGAAGTGAAACGCATCCATTTCAAGGCAGGACAGGCCATGTCCAGTTTACAATATTTATGCAAGATTAGGGGAGCAGTCTTGCCATCCGATTTTCCATCTCTCTACCCACCCCTCTGTCAAAATCCCCATGAAGATATTTTTATTAATTTATCTGGCCATTTCCTGATTGGAACCTATGCTGTAAAAGGCATGCTCACTTGGGTTCAGATCGGGTGATTGACTTGACCACTCAAGAATTTACTATTTTTTAGCTTTGAAAAACTCGTTTGTTGCTTTGGCATTATGTTTGGGATCATTGTCTTGATGTAGAATGAACCACCGGCCAATGAATTTTGAGGCATTTATTTGAATTTGAGCAGATTGGATGTGTATATACACTTCAGAATTCATTGTGCTACTACCATCAGCAGTTGTATCATCAATGTAGATAAGTGAGCCAGTACCATGTTTCACAGATGAGGGGTATGCTTTGGATCTTGGGCAGTTCCCTATGGTCCTCTATACTTTGCTCTTGCCATCACTCTGATACAAGTTAATCTTCATCTCATTTGTCCACAAGACCTTTTTCCAGAACTGTGGTTGCTCTTTTAAGTACTTCTTGGCAAATTGTAACCTGGCCGTCCTATTTTTGTGGCTAACCAGTGGTTTGCATCTTGCAGTGTAGCCTCTGTATTTCTGTTCATGAAGTTTTCTGCGGACAGTGGTCATTGACAAGTCCACACCTGACTCCTGAAGAGTGTTTCTGATCTGTCGGACAGGTGTTTGGGGATTTTTCTTTATTATAGAGATAATTCTTCTGTCATCAGCTGTGGAGGTCTTCCTTGGCCTGCCAGTCCCTTTGTGATTAGTACGCTCACCAGTGCTTTCTTTCTTTTTAATTATGTTCCAAATTCACGTGTTTAATCAATAATGTTTTAATATTAATGTTTAATGTTTTATGTGTCATAGCTAACTCACTGTGTGTCATGTTGTCACTTGCGGGCAGAACACCTGCGCAAATTCCTTGTATGTGAATACTTGGCCAATAAACTTATTCATTCATTCAAACAGTAGATTTTGGTAAGCCTAAGGTTTGGCTGATGTCTCTAACAATTTTATTCTTGTTTCTCAGCCTCATAATGGCTTCTTTGACTTTCATTGGCACAACTTTTGTCCTCATGTTGATAAACAATAATAAAAGTTTCCAATAGTGATGGAAAGACTGGAGGAAAGACAAGGTGCTGAGAGCTCTCTTATACCTGCATTAAGGAGGCAATTAAACACACCTGAGCAATTACAAACACCTGTGATGCCGTGTGTCCCAAACATTATGGTGCCCTGAAATGGGGGGACTGTGTATCACAGCTGTAATTTCTACATGGTGAAACAAAAATGTATAAAAATACCCTTTAATAAAATCTGACAATGTGCACTTTAACCACATGTGGTTTTTTTTTCTATTACAAATCTCAAATTGTGGAGTACAGAGGCAAATAAATAAATGATGGGTCTTTGTCCAAAACATCATAAAGGGCACTGTTACTTGGAATTGAGTACTTATGTTGTAGGTTCTTTCCTTACATGATTCAAAATTGCCACCTATCATCTATGCCATTACAATTTAGATTTGTGTTGGGGACAAAGAATGGCCACTTGTTTCAGGCTAATAATTTGGGCACATGATGTTAAGCTTTTGTAAATGACATAGTCGGAAAACTGCGGGTTAATGGATTTGTGGTGCCAATAACCTTTTCTAAGCCCTAATTCTTGACTTCTTGGCACCTATTTTCATAAACAAAATCTGGCCCCTTTAACTTTTCACATGCAGCCATTCTTCAATTTTCAAAATCCCTGTTATCCCTGATAACATTTCTGTAAGCAAAATCCATAATGGATACCTTGGTTCAGTGCATTTTAATGGATGAAGAGTAACATGTTATTTGTTGTCGTAAAAGTAGATCCTTAAATTTAAGGCAGCCCAAAGAATCAATGGGGTTACAGAGAAAATCAAAAATACCTGCATCTAACTTCTGGTCGTCTCATTACAAAAGGAAAGATAGAGGCTTTAGAGAGGGCGCAGAAGAGGTTTATAAGGATGCTTCCTTCCTGTATTAGAAGGTATTAGCTATAAGGAGAGGTTCAATACACTTAGATTGGTTTCTCAGGAGCATTGGAGACTGAAGGGAGACTTGGTAGAAGTTTATAAAATTGAGAGACATTGGTGGCGTAGACAGTCTGAACCTCTATCCTAGAGTGGAATTGTCAAGTACTTGAGGGCAAAGCTTTATAGGAGAGTGGGAGAATACATGCATGGTAAGCATTTTTTATACAGAAAGTGATAGGTGCTCAGTGGTGGAAGATGTGGCCCTTGTGGCTAAGGGGATCAGAGGGTATGGAGAGAAGGCAGGTACAGGATACTGAGTTGGATGATCAGCCATGATCATATTGAATGGCGGTGCAGGCTCGAAGGGCCGAATGGCCTACTCCTGCACCTAATTTCTATGTTTCTATGGAAGCAGATATAATAGTGGCATTTAAGAGGTTTTTAAGAGAATTTAATATGCAGGTTTTTGAGGGATATGGATCATGTGCAGGTAAAAGGGTTTCGTTCAATTTGGCATCATATTCAACACTGACATTGTGGGGCTGTTCCTGTGCCGTGTTATGTCCCCACATCATGTGCAGAATATAGAACTACAAACTACATCAAATATCTTAGATTAGGTCCATAGTCTAGACTATAGTCTGGAAATATTTCCACTGCCATTTTTTTGGTGTTAAAAGAGTTGTACATTGCTCTAATGCTGTTGTGAAAGACACAAAGTCTGTGAACCTTAATTGCGAAATCTATTACATTCAATGCTTCCTTGTGTAATGCCGTGGTTAAACTGACATAATTGATGTATGCCTTTCCCTGTTGCCAGTTCTCGCATTGCCAGTATATAGTTTGGCAGGTGCAATTTAGTAACACAGTGCAAACAACACTCTTCCAGTACAGAGGAGTTCCTACTGAATGCATGGATTTTGCAATGATAGGAAGGAGTGGGGGAATGCCCTCAGGAGTGTCAGAAGATTCTGAGCAGGTTCGTGAAAGTGTGTCTGAAGGAAACACTTTCTTTGTGCAACGAGACCACAGAGACCTTCCAGAGCTACAGGCGAGCATTCTTGGCTCGACTGTTTGAAAGTCTCTGCAAAACATGAATGTATTCTATAAATGCCTGCACTTTGGGAACATTTGCTTTGTCTGCCTCTGTGGATTGAAAGAAAAGTGGATGATTTACACTTTAAACGTGTAGTTTGGGGGCTTGCATAAAGCAGCAGAGGGCAGCAAACTATATGATGTGGCAGAGGTTTGTTGTGATCTGATCCAAGTAAAGTCAGAATATCCAAGGGGAAAACAGTTAAAGGCAAAATGTGTGAGGTTGAAGGAGATCATAGATCTCAATGGGGACAAAATACACTGGTGTTAGCCTTTAAAACAGCATAGTTTCAGGAGAAATATGGTAATTAAAACTTGCTGACATAAGAAGCTACAGAAGGTACACAAAATTGCTGGGGAAACTCAGCGGGTGCAGCAGCATCTATGGAGCGAAGGAAATAGGTGACGTTTCGGGCCGAAACCCTTCTTCAGACGTCTGAAGAAGGGTTTCGGCCCGAAGCGTCGCCTATTTCCTTCGCTCCATAGATGCTGCTGCACCCGCTGAGTTTCCCCAGCAATTTTGTGTACCTTCGATATTCCAGCATCTGCAGTTCCCTTTTGAATAAGAAGCTACAGATATTAGTTTACAAAAAAACCTACAAATTGCTGGAGTTACTCAGTGGGTCAGGCGGCATCTCTGGAGGGCACGGAAAGGCAATGTTTCGAGTCACGACACTTCTTCACACTTGCTACTGTGAGAAACTGAAAATTTTCTGAGACCAGTGAAGTTGAAAGTTGAGGCAAGTATTGCATGTTATGCAACTTTTTTGATGAGTCTTATGCCAGAATATGAGTTTCACTACCTAGTAAATTGTCCTGATGGACACTACGACTCTCACAATTGTGAACATAATTACTCTACTCCAGTTTCAGCTAATTTTGAACAGTGCTAGGCTATTCAAACATTGACCAAAGAGCTGAATTCCAGAGATGAGGCCAGGGAGACTTTCCTTGATATTATGGCAGAACTTAACCAAATGTGGTCGCAAGGAACCCTGGCAAAACTGCTTAATGGACACCTAGGGGAAAACGCTCCTTTGGTCATAAACTGTGCAAATGAAGATAGTTGCGCCTGTTGGAGGGCATTCATCCAGAACCAGAAATAACTCCTACACTGCTGTGGCGCAGTGGGTGGAGCTGCTGCCTTGCAGCGCCAGGGAACCAAGTTCAATCCTGACCTCTGTTGCTGTCTGTGTGAAATTTGCATGTTCTCCCTGTGACCACGTGGGTTTCCTACAGGTGCTCAGGTTTCCTCATACATCCCAAAAATGTGCGGGTTTATAGGTTAATTCATCTCTGTAAATTGTCCCTAGTGAAAGGGGTGGGGTAAATTTACCCCAGGGGGTATATTTGTTGATTCTGGATTTGTACATATTTTTTCTCATTGACTGACTGTGTTTGGTTCTGGTATACCGGTATCTGTTCATCATTAGTGGTTCATAAATAAGTGAAATAACATTGTTATGTGCTATTAAAGTTGCCCGGGGTAAACGGGATGAAAAAGGTTGGGAACCCCTGCCTTAGTGTGTAGGGAGTGTGTATAAACTAGTGTGTTCACAGGTGAGCAATGGTCCGCAAAGGACTGCTTCCATGCTGTACCTCTAAAATTAAAATTAAATCAATGGATGCTAATGCAAGATGATAACAATGTCTTGAACGAGTCCATATTACAGGAGGTGCTAGAGGTCTTCAAAAATGTATTAATGTAAGACATAGTCGGAAGCTATGAAGGAAATTGCCAGGCTATTGGCAGATATATTTGTATCATCGATTACCACGAATGAGTTGCCAGGAGACCAGAGGGTGCCAAAAGCAGTAAATTACATTCACAGCACTGTAGTGCCAGGTATTGATGCCCCACGCCTTTCCACCATTTACCATGTGTGTCAGGAGTGTGCTGGAATAATTTCATTTCCTTGGTTAGTTCAGCTCCAACCCACATGGATTAGGGGAAGATTAGCGACAAGAAGTGGTTGGACAGACTTGGATTGTTTTCTCTGGAACACCGAAGGTTGAGGGGAGACCTGATAGAAGTATATAAAGTTTTGAGAGGCATAGATAGGGTAGACAGTCAGAACATTTTTCCCAGCATGGCAATGTCAAAGACTAGAGGGCATTGCTTTAAGGTGGGAATTTAAATGAGATATGTGGGCTAAGTTTTATTTTTTACACAGAGGGTGATAGGTGCCTGGAATGTGCTGCCGGAGGTGGTGGTGAGGCAGTCATTTAGTAACATGGTGTGAAGACAATAACCTCTTCTTCAAGACACAGAAGCGAGTTATTAACTTGTATGGTGGAGTACATGCCAAACAATAGTGCCAAACTGTCAGGTTGCATTACATACAGCTTGGTTTGGGAACAGCTCTGTCAAGACCACAATAAAGTACAGGGAGCAATCGATGTAGCCAGTCCATCACACAGACCAGGCTCCCCACCATTGATTCCATCTATTCTTCATGCTGCCTCATAAAAGTAGTCAACATAATCAAAGACTTGCTCCACCCCGTCATTCCTCCTTCTCCACTCTCCCATCTGGCTGAAAGTGCAGAAGCTTTAAGTAATGGTTCTCAGACTCCTGTATCTTCTTCCTGATGATAGCAGAAAGATGGGAACGTGAACAGGGTGGTGTAGTCTTTGAAGTTAGCTGCCTTCTTGATGTAGCGCTCCCTGTACATCCCTGAGATGGTGGAGAGGTCTACCCATGATGAACTGGGCAATGTCCACCATTTTATGCAGTTTATTTTGATCATTAGGAGCCGTCTTGATCATTTTTCTTGGTTAAAATCGGAATTATGTCTGTAAAATATTTTAGAACACAAGGAAATTCTTTTTTTTTAATTTTTTTTTAAAATTATTTTTATTAGAAGTACGGTAAATTACAATAACACACAACACATATATCTTAATACATTTTTTGTACCGCTTCATTTTTTTTTTTAAGCTTTAAGAAAAAGATAGAAGTAAGGAAAGTAAAGAAGGTGCGCAAGAGTCGTGAAGTGCAAGAGAGTGTTGGGAAAAGAAAGCCCCTTAGAAAAGAAATTAGAGAAGGAAGTAAAGTAAGAAAGTAGACCCTAGAAAAGAAAGAAAAAGAAAGTAAGGACAATCGCTCTATTATAACATTAAACTCCGCAGAAAGACTACCAACCAAGTCTGTTTTTGTTGTTTTACCTCCCATTGCCAGGTCCTGATACCATTTATTTATTTATTTATTTTTAAAATTACTATTGCACCTCATGCTTGTAATAGGTCCATAAACGTAGACCACGTCTTTAGGAATTGGTTTGCTTTACCTGCTAAGAGGAATCTCATCTCTTCCAGATGTAATGTTTCAAACATATTTGATGTCCACATTTTTATTGTTGGTGTGGGCGCATTTTTCAAGAATTTAAGTATGAGCTTAGGAAATTCTTAACGTTAACTGCTTGGACGTGTCAATGATCTGTTTACAAAGTCCATAAATGAACTATTTTTTTACAATGTTTCAAATGACTAAAGCTGAAGATCCATCATAATAGTAAGATTAAATAAAAACTTACCAGTTTGAAATTTGATCTTTATTTTATGAGGAGTTACGATGAGGGATTACGTGAAGAAGCCCCGCTAGTTCGCATGCGCGTCAATCTTCAAAGCAGCGGTGTGAAATCACAGATAATAATAATTGAAGTGACATAGTAAGATTAGAGAAGACTAGAACTATCAGATGACCTTTATGAGGGTTGGGAGAGGAGGGCACGTAATCCCTCATCGTAATTCCTCATAAGATAAAGATCAAACTTCAAACTGGTAAGTTCTCGTTTAATCTTACTATTTTACTTCGGAGTCACGTGAGTGACTACACGAAGATTTCAAAGCTCTGTGATTTCATGCCGTGAGAAACGAGTCTACACAACCACAACTGCTTCATTGACAAAAGAGGGAAACATTCATAATGCATACAGTCATGACATAGATTTAAAACATGCTGATGCTGTTCAATGAAGTAATAATAATAGTAACACTTCTCATCCGGGTGGAATCTATAAATAAAACGTAAAATAGAGTTGACAAATACCCCTGGTCTGGCAATGGGTTATTATAGAACGTTTGGAAAATCGTTTGTTTAACAATGCTGCAGCCGTTAGGATGTGGTCCAGCGGAACGTAAATAACCCTTGTTGGTGATGTTGTAGCAGACCTGGTGCAGTGAGATCTGTAATCAGTATCTACTCCTGGTCTAATGGTCTGACCGGATACGTTTTATAAAGTTTAGTACTAACAAGCATTACAAGTTCAGAGCCTTGAAGGCTCTTGGTGACCTTGACGTATTGTTGTGTATGTGTGCCATCACATAGCCAAAGGTCCCTGGGTATGCCTTGAACTATTTTGAGACCTGACACCCCTTCTGCTGTGCTTAAGTAATTATAAACATAAAATATTATATATATTATTACAAATGTAATCATCCTGTCCCTTCGCAATATGTAGCGACTGAACCTGTTGCGCTAAACCAGCGCCAGTAGGATAACTACCTTATGAGAGCCGGCCAAAACTAAGGATGTAACTGGCCCCCTTGTGAAATAGTGTTAACACAATGTCAATATCCCATACTGCATTGTACTTGTCCTGGGATAACTTGTGTTAAAGATATCCTTTACAACTTGATATCCGGGGTGAACCCGACAGAGTGGGTCCTGTTTGCTGCAGCAAATATGATGGGAAAGCATGTTGGCACAGTTAATGGCCCTATAACAATAATTGTCAAGAGACCATTTAAAATGAACTCCAAGCCATCTGTAATCTGTACCGTTTTAGGTTCAAAGGTTCAAAGGTTGATTTATTGTCACATACACCTAGATGTGAAATTCTTTTTGCCAATGCAGCACATTAAAAAGGAATACAAACATAACAATAATAAATAGCTTTAACATAAAAAACATCCCCCCACAATGGTTCCCATTATGGGGGAAGGCACAAAGTCCAGTCCCATCCCCAATGTCCACCCATAGTCGGGCCTATTGAGGCCTCCACAGTTGCCTCTACGGAGGCCCGATGTTCCAGGCCGTCCTCGCCGGGTGATGATGTTCCGGCGTCGGGAGAGTCCTCCCAGCGGCCTGGGAACCCTGGAACGGCCGCCTCCCTACTCGAGACCGTGGCTTCCGGAGCCGACAAGGCCGCGCCGAATGGAGCTCAACTGGCGATCTCGTCGCGAGATCCCAGGCTCCCGATGTAAAGTTTCAGCGCCGCCGCCCGCAGCTCCGCGATGTTTTTAACGCCGGTCCCAGCTCACCGGAGTTCCAGCGCGGCGACCCAGGCAAGGCACCGCCCGCCCCGCAATGGCGCTCCGGACGGCCCCGTCGCTCCTCGGATCCGCAGCCGATGCCGATGCCGAGGCTCCGGGCGGTCCCCTCAGGAAATGCCGCTCCAGGCCCGCTGGTAGGCTGCGAGGACGGGTCGAAAGTGCAGCCCGGAGAAAAGCTGCATCTCCGACCAGGTAGGGACCCTGAAAATTAGTTTCCCCCTTCCCCCCCCCCCCTCCCCACACATAAAAAAGCTAGAACTCCTTAAAAACAAAACACTAAACTAACTAAAAATAAGAAAAAAGAGATGAAAAACAGACAGCTGCAGGCTAGGCAGCCATACCCCTACAGGTCGGCGCCAAGTGTAACATTTTAAATGTAACATTAGCATTAAACAACACGTCCCTTCTCCTGAAAAAGAAATGTACTGCTTTTTCCTTTTTTGGTGCTATGGGGTGAACACATACCAGGATAAGTGTGACAACCCAAGCCGTGGGGCAGTCTATTCAGAATTTGCAGAGCATAAATTGATTTTATCATGCAACGGCTGATTTCCACCCGAGCCACAGCCTGAACCAGCAAAATTTACGTTTAGAATAACCGTATAAGGTTGTATTATTATTCCCGACAAATCGGGAATCTAAGCTGCATAGGCTAATCAGACAGTAGGAAAAACCTAAAGCGGGATCTTGATGACTTTATTTGACGACCCGACTGACGAGGCAAAATGGAGGAAGATATAAAAGACCATTCCTTCTCCTTGTAGCGAGAATGTATCTTTCGCCACTGTTATGCCACATATTTTTGCAACCTGTGAATAAGCATGAAAGCAACATATCGATATTCGGTGTTCCATTGAAACAGAAATTCATAAATACTGTGTGATCCAACACCCATTCTGTGTTGTCATTGATCTGTATTTGATGATACACCAGTGCCAAATGATATTAGGTAAACTATTACAGGATACTTTTACTTGATTGCACCCATGTGACTAACATATGCCACCATCATAGTGTATCAACCTGTAGTTGAGCATGCAGATTATGCATATTCGCTCAATCACTCTTCAACCCATAGAATGCACGTAGGGTCTATAGATAGTTGATACCAATAACTGAAGAATTGGTAACTCATGCAAATCTCCTCCACCTCCAAACTGGAGATGCCAATCAGCAATTTCCCATGTTAGCCATTAGCATTATTTTGCAATATAACTGAAATATTTACTGACCAACTGCTGGAGCAATTCTAAATACTGTTTGTCCATCATTGTGACTTTTGTAGCTTCAGCTAGTAATAGCATAGGTGTATTAACAATGACCTACATGGCACTTTTAGAAGTTTGCCATTTAGCATGATGTAAGTTCTTCCACGTGCACAGCTGAATCACAGCTATTGTATTGCCAATTAGCCTTAATGAATAGAGGCTTATTATAACAACAAGGCTGTTACAGGTTTCTTTTAACTCCAATCTGTTGCCCAGGGCGGTGTCATAGGCCAATTAATAGCTAAGGTAAATCCCAATGACCAACAAGTCTATTTGGTAACAACTTAATTTTTAATTGGATAGAGGAGCCCAATTTCTTAAATATAGTTTGAGACTGAAACTATGGATTTTAGCAAAAATACGGCGTTAAAATATCATCCAGACAAGACATAACAGTGTTTTTGAACTCTGAGTAGTCCGCTTTGAATGCTTATTGTCATCATACTGTTATTATTGCCTCATCATAGCAATTGCCTCCTCCAAATATCTCCGATGATCCCTGTAAATGGGAACACCCTATGAAAATCAGTTGTTAATACAATACAATACAATTCAATTTATTTGTCATTTGGACTCCTTGAGGTCCAAACGAAATGACGTTTCTGCAGCCATACATTACAAAACAAAAAGACCCGAGACACAACACAATTTACACAAACATCCATCACATCGCTGTGATGGAAGGCCAAAAAACTAATCTTTCCACTGCACTCCCCCCCCCCCCCCCCTCCCCCCCCCCCCCCGATGTCAGAGTCAAAGTCAAAGCCCCCGGCTGGCAATGGCGATTGTCCCGCGGCCATTAAAGCCATGCCGGGTGATGTAAGGTCGCACACCGGGTCTTGTTGTTAGAGCCCCCGGCGTGCGCTCGCAAAGTCCCGCGGCCATTCCAAGCCGCGCGGGGCGGTGCTGTAAGGCCCCGCTCCAGGTGCTCTTCAACCCCGCAACTCGGGCGGGAGAAGTCGCCGTTGCGGAAGCCCCGAAAAGTGGTCTCCCAGCAGGGACCCGCGGGCTCCCGGTGCCGCCGTCCGCCAGACCCGCAGTTGCAGCCTCCGAATCTCCGGGGGTCGTGTGGCAGCAGCGCTCCACCACCGCTCCACCCGCTCCGGACTCGGCCAACTCCGCGACGGTGAGGTGAGTAGTCGGCAGCTCCACAACTGGAGCCCCAGGTCGTTCCTGTTGGAGGCCGCTCCACGTTGCAGCCCCAACGACAACGGAGACCCGACAAAGAAAAGGTCGGGTCTCCCGTGCAGGGAAAGATTTTAAAGTTACCCCCTCCCACACACATACCCCAACAAAAAAAATAACAAAAACTACATAAAAACGAGACAAAAAATTAAAAAACACAGACGGACTGCAGAGGCCGCTGCTGACAAGAGTCGTGCCGCCCAATTTTCCTGTCGCGCCGCCCAATCAGCCATCTTTCACAATGAACAGGCCACGCCTGCCATCATTTTGTGCCTGCCTTAAATGACAACTCTGGCCTGATTTCCGAGCCTGTCTTGCAAGACAATTCTGGCCATAATACTGAGCTTATCTGATAATTCTGCCCTGTCTTAAAAGACAACTCTGGCCATAATCCTGTGTCGAAAGACAATTCTGGCCCCAATTCTGGACCTGCCTTCTCTGCCCATTTTCCCGAGCCTGATTCGAAGGCAATCCTGGCCAAAAATAATGAGCCTGCCTCAAAACACAATTCTGGCCCAATTCCAACCTGCTTGGAATGCTAGTAATGTCCCGTTTTTACATGGTTAGATGCCTCTAAGGAGATGATAATGTCTTAATCATTTGTATATTGTGCAACCAAGTGTAAATCTTATCAACATGTAACTTAGTTGTAGAGTAGAACTGGCAGAGTGCGTGGAGCCTCTGGCCTGCTTTCCTGCTGCCACCAGCTTCAGTGAACCGCTTACTGCCGATGAAGACGTGGGTTGTCGCCGAAACTATCAAGCTTTGCTCGTTGTTGGCCTGTATTGGTCCAACAGCTTGTGATTCGTCCTCCAGGTTTTCCCTGTTGAATAGGTCTTACCTGAATAGAAGATTTGGCGGCTGTCTCTAATGTCCCCACAATGTTCACTGCATTGTGTTGGGATGGCAAACCTTGCTGCCAGGAATGGTACTTCTGACACGTGCCCTTCATCCCTTGGGGTATGCTCCACAGCTCTACCCTCAGACTCGGTGTCAGATTTATACTGACCCGGCATGCTCCCTCCTCTAAAAAGGAAAACATTAAACAGCCCTGTTACAAGGCACTGCTGGCGCGGGCTCTCCCAAAGGCCGGCGCTGTCATAGACTAGGCATCCAAATGAAGCAGCCCTGTCCTAGGCACTGCTGGCGCGGGTTCTCCCATAGGCCCGCGCTGACACAACTCCCTAGTGTGTCTAGATGGAGCATCCTCTCCATTAGGAGCTCCATCCTGGCCAACCTCCAAATTTTTATACCTTACCGGAGGGGAACCCTCCCCGCACTAGGACTGACCCTTCTGGTTAGTTTTATCCCATATCCTGGAGACCACTGCGGTCTGGGAGCCGCATGACTGCTGGATTTCCCCTCCCTGGGAACCCCAGTATCTGTATATATTACCGGAGGGGAACCCTCCCGGCACTAGGACTGACCATTGTAATCAGTTTTACCCCACCACTGCGGGGAACCCCAGCATCTGTATATATTACTGGAGGGGAACCCTCCCGGTAATAGGGCTAACCGTTCTAAAACGGAGCATTCAGAGGCAACCCACGTTGTCCTCTGAGAAGGTAAAAATCCTGTACAAACAGTACCCATAGATAGGATTGAACCTGGGTCTCTGGCACTGCAAGGCAGCAACTTTATCGCTGTGCTGCAGTGCCACCCAACTGGGATATTTCCCCAGCGTTTGGAAGTCACTGACCGTGTTGTCAGTGACTGAGATCACGAACCCGACTTCTCCAGCTACCCGCTTCCGCGGTCGGATCCGGAGTCTCCCCACAGCTTCGCAAACTACCGACAGGAAACCTCTAAAGAGAGGTTCCAGCACGGGATCAAAACCAGGTAAGAAATAGTAAACTTACCTGAAGTTTAAACTTACCGCTGGCAGGAGCGAGGTGCCTGCCAATGCGGAGCTTCGCCATGCGAGTGACGATAATGACGCGCATGTGAACTGGCGGGGCTTCTTCACGTAGTCACTCACGTGACTCCGAAGTAAAATGTTGCATTTTGTTTCATATCTCCTTTTTTAAATTACTTTGTGCTAAATTATGTTAAAATAATTAAATAATTGTTCTGAACAGAATTTCTTTCTACTTGTCATAACTCATTCCAAAATATTTTAAGAACATTACGGGATAAATGAAGTAAGAGTTAACCATTAAGTTCAACGCACAATATATGTTCTTATTTTGATAAATTCTTATTTCTGTTTTATAAAATACGTTGCGGGGGGTAAGTATTACATATATAAATTAAAAAACATATGTACTAAAATATTGAAGTCTTAATGCAAACATGCATGTGAGGTACTGGTCTGAATTAGGGTGTTGCAGTATTGTTGTCATCTTGCTTGGGTTTTCATCATTGTAATTAGAAAAATCACAGCCAATTCCCAAACCTGATTTTATAGTTTTGGCTGACTCACCACACCACCATTGGGCTTGCGTGCTCGCAACTGCAGAAAGCATCTCAGTAATCCAGTTTGTTGTGTCAGCACCTCCTAAATCCATCACCTCCAACACTGAAAAAGGACAAGAGCAGTAGGCACTGTGGGAACACCACAATCTGCACCTTTCCCTTCAAATCACATGCATGCTTACTTAGAAATATGTTACTGTTCCTTTTTGATTATTACATTTAAATATTGTGGAACTCCCTTCCCAACATCTTAGTAGGAGCATCCTATAACCGTGTGGGCAAACAAAGTTGACTTTGTCAACTACAGTCTCAACTAGTAAATAAATTAATATGGAGTTATATAGTCCATAGGCCCTTTGGCCCAGGTCATCCATGCTGACCAAGGTAGTCCTATTTACCTGTGTTTGACCAATATCCCTGTAAACCTTTCCTATCCATATATCTATCCAAACATATTATAAATATTGTTACTTTATCTGCCTCAACCATTTCCCCCAGCACTTCACTACCACTGAACTCGGCGAGAGAACATTTTCAGAATGTCGTAAATCAGGCAGCACATAATGTTAAAACGTTCAGGGATGTAAAAAAATGTCTCCTTTTAAAATGCATCAGTACTCCTGGTGCATTAGCCAATTTGTTTTCATTGCCAACATCATTTATGGGACCTACCTATGTGCAAATTAATTTTCCTTCTGCAAAATAGTAGTTATATTTCAAAAAATAAGTGATTATCACTGAAACATATTGAGACTTGATTGGTGTAAATGCAAACTGATTTTCAATATTCATGACAGATGATCAATGGTGTTACATTACTGCACAGCAGTTGATGGGCCTGAAAGTAAATAAAAGTGCACAGTTCCGGTGAAGTTGCTGCAAAAGTGTTTTACTTCATTCACCAGATGTAAATGCAGGAATTTGTAATTCCTTTGCGAATTCTAGGGGAAATATCTGTGGAGACTCAAGAAATGGAAGAAGCTGGAGGAAGCCAGTGGGTCAAGCAGCATTGTGTAGAAATATATCTGACGTTTGGGATTGGATTCATTCTCCAGACTGAAATATCTGTGCACTGGAAATAAATAGAATATCAGGTTTGCTTTCTAGGGCTTTTGGAAGAGAATAGGTGTATAAAGGAGTCAGCAGGGCATCCTCCAGGGCAGGTGATGTCAAACTTGATTGAATTTTTTTGATCAGTTCGCAATGGTGATTGTTAAGGGAATCACTGAATGTTATCTACAAGGATATAGTTTGGCATTTGACAAGGTTCCACATGGTGGGCTGATCCCAAAAGGTTAAGATTCATGGGATCCATGTTGACTTTGAAGATTATATTCAGAACTGGCTTACATATAGAAGGATAGTGTTTGATGGAAGAATGTCATTCTGGCTGAAGGTCTAAGATCAGTGGTGTTCCATTGAGACAGTGCGATAGATGCCTGGAATGTTTTGTCAAGGATGGTAGTGCAAGTAGGTATGTTAGTAACATTTAAGAGTCTTTCGGATAGGCACATGAATATGTAGGGACATATGTTTTGTATATATGCGTTTTTATTATTTATGGAGAGGTATGAACCATGTGCAGGCAGTAGGGAATGGCTTCATTTGGCATCATGTTTGGCACAGGCATCGTGGGCCAAAGAGCCAATTCCTTTGCTGTGCTATTCCATGTTCCATGATAAGGGTATTGCTTCTCAATATCGGGTGATAAACAATCTGCAAAGAATCATCCATGGGCTTAATGCATGTTAGAACAAGGTTAGATTTTCACATTATTAGTTTAATAATTAACTTTTTTCAAAGATAATATAATTATTTCATGCCACAGATCAACAGTGTTCAATAAAGATATTTCAATATAAGCAGTTTGTTCAAGAAGGAACTGCTGATGCTGGAAAATTGAAGGTAGACAAAATTGCTGGAGAAACTCAGCGGGTGCGGCAGCATCTATGGAGTGAAGGAAATAGGCAACGTTTCGGGCCAAAACCCTTCTTCAGACTGTACTTCGCACCTTCGCATCTGAATATATGCACCTTTTCCATCCACTCTAATTGACATGTTAGTGTAATTGTTGTATTTGTATTATTCACACGCAGCCCCTTGGATCAATTATGATTTCTGTTGAGTTTGAGGTGACATAAGTTGTTGAGTTCTCTGCCACTTGTTGGTAGAAGGTGCTTAATCAGATGGGCCAATGAGAATTAATCAGGGCTTCTGTGTGTACATGAAAAATGAATTTGAGGTTCTCAATGCCATCCTGAATGCTCTTCCTCCATTTTCAATGGTCCATGTGGCATCGACTTTTGTAAGTCAATGGAGGTGTCTTTCTTTTACATGGTGGATTTGAAAATGCATTTAAATCCTTTCTACTATGAATCTGGTTATCTTTCCGTTTGATTTAAGAGTTTGATGATGAGCATGCAACCAAAACGGTCTTCATGTTAAAGCTGACCGAATGTAGTTAGGCCCTCGAGTTCGGCTTGGTGAGAGGATACTGATATTGTTTCATTTGGCATACTGAGAACCAATGTCACTCCAACGTCATCATAAATCTGTACCTAGATGATATTTGGGTATAGGCACCATTGAAATTCAAGCTACAAACATTATTGAATCATTCTCTGAAGCATGTAAGAGAATATGGCATTATATTTAGACATCACTCTCCAATGGTAAAGTGACCCGCTTCCCAGATCTTGGGAGACACCTCTTAATGAAGGCAGACATCTGTTGATGAAATTCTTCATTGTCATTGATGTCCCAGGCTGTCTTAGGTAAAAAGTGTTTTAAGATCAAGACTGCAAACTCAGCATTGATCTCTGCCTACCTGTATAGCATTGAAACAAGAGCTATCTACAGCAGACACCTCAAAGCACTGGAGAGCTACCACCAACATTGCCATTTAGATATCAGGTTGTAGCAGCAATATAATTGTTTAATTCTAGCAAAATGTTTTTACTACAGCCAGGATATTATCAGGCTCTGCAGTCACTGCATACTGTCCAATACATACAGCCATTTCCTGATTGCATCGGGTGTGAATTCAATTGATTGAATTGTTATTTAGAGGTCTGAATTGGATCACCCAAATATATTTTCTGACTGATGGTCAATGTAGATCATATTCCACCGTTATCCACCATTCTCTCCCTTTTTGTCTATCCCCCAAACCCATTTTATTTGTCCTGTCCTTTTTTCCATTGCACCCGTTATCTTTTGCAGTGCATTTCCTTCATGGTTCCTGTTGCCTCTTCCCGTTCCCCTCAGTGACTGCACTTCAGAGTACTTTACAAAGAGCTTCTGTATTATGAAGTGCTGAGGTTGGCTTCTGCATTATGAAGATCCGAGGTTGTGAAAAGCATGGTCAAATCTTTCTTGGTATGTATTCGAGCAATGTTTTACTCAATAAAGTTGATACAAAGGTTTTGAGAATTTCAGCATATAAACATATTTTATTTAGTTAAATAAAATTTGATGAAATGTGGATGGATCTTCCACCTTCAAAACAACAAAGTTGCTTACGGTCGAAAATAGTAATAGGCTATTAGAATATATGCAATATATAAGTAAATTAAGATATTGCAGTTACATATGAAAAGGGGTAAGTAATCACACTCTCTTGCAGTTCTTTGTACAAAATTATCAACTTGAATGTGTCCTTAAGAATGTCAGATTTGTTTGTAAGATTTCAAGAAATAAGCTAAATTAAAAGAAAAATCTTGAGAATTAAAATTAGAGTAACATTAATCTAAGCATATGCCCCCACATAACTTCAATGCAGATGTTAAATGGCTTTATCCTGGTTGCCATGTGCATGGAATTACTGATTTTGAGATTGTCTATTTCATGGTTATGTTTCAAATTTAGCCAGTACTGCTTCTTCATACATTTTGCAGTGCAGTGGCACCATAGACTTTTCTTGTCCTATCTAATTAAACTAATTGTTTTATTTTCTGAAAATAAAACAAAAAGGTTAGGCCTGAAATACTCAGCAGGGAGTATACCTTAAGATGTCTTTGGAGTTTTGTTCCATTGAAAGCGAGTGTCAGAAATGGGTGGGATTGACTCATTAAATTTTCACAGTAATTGGGTGGAAGATGAGAGTAATTAAATGTATCCTGTTTCTGGACAGGTGAAGTAGGGATGAGAGCTTAAATTTAGGAAATATAGTGGACATATTCATATGCCCTGCTAATTTTACCTTGCAATTCTTATTTTTAAGTTCATTGAAAATATCAGAATAATTTTCTGCAATATCACAATTTTGAAGATTGAGGGGAAAAAGCAATAAGAATTGCACTTTTTTTTTTCTTATGTGACTTAGACTTTTATGTAATAGAAAAAATATAGCTTCACATGATGTTTAGAAGTTGTTAGTACATATTGTAGATTATAGTTGGTAATTGATTCAGCGATTTGATTCTCCATTTGGCTGTAATATTGGCATTCCAACCAATCTAGGAACTTCTTGGGTTTCAACGACTCGTGCAGTATACTGTTCACCAAAAACAAGGTTTCGAAGACGAGGAAAGCAGGCATAGATATACGTATTTAAAGGGCCTCGCAGCTTATTTTTCTCAAGCCGAATATAGGTCAGATGGTTTGGATTTGTTATATCAGTTGTAGGACACATCAAAGTAACATTAAGTGCTGCAAAGCAAAAGAAAGACATTATTAGCAATCCGTTGAACTGTGTATGTTCTATTTTTCATTCAAAAGGCATAACACATAGGTGTTACTGCAATGTTTAAGAAAAGATTTAGTTCAAGATAAGCTCACTGTGTTTGAATGGATCAATGTCTATGCTTTTGTTTCTGCTGGAATTACAAATTTGTTGGATTTAACAATCAATAGCTGAGCTCTATTGCTGAAAAAGATCCCATACTTGACCTCTCATAATCCGTGCTAGCTCATGCGCTGGCTCCAGTGCCATAATATTCCTTAGTTTCACATTTAATTAAAAAAAATTAAGTTGTCTTTTTGATATGCTTCAGTCATAGAGTTACATGGCACGGAAACAGACCCGCTTGTCATTACCAATTGATGGGTCTATCTGAGTTAGTCCCATTTTCTTACATTTGACCCATATCCCTCTAAACCTGTCCTATCTGTGTGCTTGTCCAAATGTATTTTACACATTGTCATTGTACACATCTCTGCAGCTTCCTCTGGCAGTCTACCGGCTCTTGTGTAAAAAAGTTGCCCCTCAGGCTCACATTAAATCTTTTCTCTCTCACCTTAAACCTATGCCCTCAAGTTTTAGACATCCATCCCTTGAAAAAAAGGCTGTGACGTCCACCTTATCTGTGCTCCTCATAATTTATATACCTCTTTAGGGTTCTCCTTCAGCCTCATTTGCTTCAGGAAATACAACCCTACCCTATCCACTCTCTTCTGAACGTCAAGCCCTACAACTTCCTTGTGACATTTCTCTACACCTTCTCTAAAACAATTACATTCTTCCTATAGCATGGTGACTAGAACTGCGCACAATATACCAAGTGGGGTATATCTTATACAGCTGTTACATGATGTTCCAACTCCTGTGCCTGACCGATGAAAACATGCATACTATGTGGCTTCTTCACCTCCCTGACTCCCTTCTAGGGAGATGCTAACTGTATTTTGTTGTCTCTGTACTGTACACTGCACAATGACAATAAAGTTTGAATCTGAATCTGTGTTACCATTTGCAGGAAACTGTATTCGTACTCCAAGGTCTCCCTGTTGTACCACATTTACCACACTACCTCCAATTTTGCAGTCATCTACAAACTATTAACCATGAACTACATTCTCATCTAAATCATTAACATACATAACAAATAATCGAGAACAACCACCGATCCCTGCAGCACATCACTGGTCACAGGCCTTCATCAAGATTCTCTGCCAGGGCCCAAGTAAATTTCTTGCTTTCCTTTACTGACAATGTATTTGCACAACTTAGATTGGTCATAGATTTGGTGGATAGATTGGATAATTTGGGTTTAGATTTGGTAGATTTGTCTTCGGAGATTGACTGTCAAGGTTTTCAGATGAACAGTACCTACTGAATTTACTAATGATGGTATCCTGTTAACTGATTTGCCAGATGAACATAATACTAATCAGAATTATTGTAGAATTTTGCCCACAAACATCTGATTAATGATACATATCTTTAGTTTGGAATTTCAACTGTGGAAATATGATAAAATGGGAGAAGGTGATGCAGCTTTTGTATTTTGGAAAATCTGGATAAATTCTAATGATATGGGAAGGGTGCAGGTTTGAACATTGCTTAATATGGATATTTAGTCAGTCAGTCAAAGGTGCTGCTTTCCAACTCAAACCTCCTGCTTAAACTGGGAAGAGAAAGGTCATAAAAAGACAAAAAGATGTGGTTTGATTAGTTTAATCAAGGTAGTTTCATAAAAGGGATGAAAGATCCTTGAATTATGGAAGGATAGCTGAAACTTTTTGCCATTTCGGCAGCATGTGGGAACTTAAGGACACATCATGTAGTCTTTGGGAGCCACATATATGGTAGGTGCCTCAAGCTTTTTAAACAGCAAGTTCTCTAAGCATTAGGTGTGGATCCTCTCCCATTGCATTCCACCAACTACACCATCTTCACAGCCCTCAGTGTTTCTATTTATGAATTTTGTTTTCCTCTCAGCAGTTTGAATATTACCTTGATCTAACATTCACTTATTCCCACTGGTGTGCTTCAACCTCACCACTTAATTTTTTTCTCAGTTGCTGTATGTTCCCCAATAGCAGCTTTCTACAGTTAACTTTTTAAACATTAAACTGATTAATTGACAAGCATGAAATGTAATTAGAAGAATATACCCTGGAATAAAATTTGCAAGACCTGCATGTTCATAAAAACACAATTTTCCCTGCCTGGTAGCCAAAGGAATTGGCATATTTCTCAAAGTCACTTAGAAGGAGGCCATTGGTATTTATGCCAGGTCCTAGAGTAATAATGTAATTGAGTAATATAGCTCTGAAACAGGTCCTTAGGTCCAACTCGTCCATACTGACCAAGATGTGTAGTTCTATTTACCCACATGTGGCACAAATCCCTCAAAATCATTCCTATCCATGTACGTCCAAATGTCTTTAAAAAAAATGTTATTGTACCTGCCTCAACCACTTTCTCTGGCAACTCATTCCAGATATGCACTCACTTAAACCTATGCCCTCTTTGGACTCCTTTTGTGTGGAATTTTGACCTCTACAAGGCCATCCCTAAGGTTCCAATGGTCTAGGCAGGGCATTGTCCAATGTCAATAGTCAAACCTCCCTTTATAACCCAAGCCCTCAAATCCTACCAACATTCTCACAAATCTTCTTTGCGCTTTTTCCAAATTGATAACTTCTTACCTATTGCAGGGTATCGAAAACTATACACAATACACAAGCATGGCCTCATTAATGTCTCACCATTAATTCCATTCCTACACGAATATCTATCTCGTTTGTCTGTTTGCAAAAAAAAAGTAACCTGCAATCCTGGCTTCACAATTCCTACTCTTCAATCCTGTCGCACACCTTCTTCTTTTATCTCTGGTCTTTGTTCCATCCATCTGCCTATCAAAATCCCCCTCACCTTTGTCTAGCTATTACCTGTCACACTTTGTCCTGCCTCTCCTCTCTTTCAGCTTTCTTCCCCAAAACACTCAACCATAATCAGTCTGAAGTGGGCTCCTGACCAGAAACGTCACCTATTCATGTTCTCCAGAGATGCAGCTAACACACTTAGTTACTCCAGCTACACTAAATGTTGGGATTGTACCCAGATTGCTGGAGGTGTGAGGTGGCAGCAGCATTACGGGGGGGGGGGGGCAGTAATTTGTCTGCTCTCTATGTGAAAATGATAGCATACTGCCTTTGACATTTGACTAATGGTATTTTAAGAAACTGTGATAATGTTTTCAGTTATGGTGCTGAAATTAAGACACTATATTTGCTGCCCATTCTTGACAGTGTTGTAAGGGATTGCAAACTGTTGGCAGAAAATTAAGCTGATTATCAAATCCACTGTAATTTGCAGTTATCAAATACATTCCAGCTCAAATTTGTTATGCACCTTTTAATTTTGCCCTATATATTGTTTCCAAATAACTTGTTTTGTCTGTTTCCCAGAAATAACAACGGTTCTTGTACCTGAAATGTTAACTCAGGTTCTCTCTCTAAATAAGCTGTCTGTCCTGCTGAAATTTCTGGCCTTTTCTGTTATCTCCTCCTATGCCTTTTCTCTTGCACGACCCCTTTGAATGGGATTTGGCAGCATTCTCTTGGAAATGAAAGATGCAAGGTGGAAATCTGGAAATCACTTATGTGTCAAGATATCTTGTGTTGATGCATACATTGGCTCATCTCTCCCCCTCTCAAGCAGTCTTTTTCTCTCTCTCAAGCAGTCTTTTCTCTCTCCCTATCTGCATCCTCCTGTCCTATTCTTTTGCTGAACACCTCCTATCCTGGAAATGTGGTATCTATTTTTCAGCCATGGTTCAGTTATTGTGACCAAATCATAATCCCACAAGAATATTTATACTTACAGCTTGGTTGTGGTGAGATTTTACACCTGAATACAAATAAAGTCCATTTATTTCAGAGAAAAACAGAAATAGCTAAGTGTGGGTGTGAAAATCTATGTGATTATATTAACGAACGTGGTAAAATTATGTTTTTCTCTTCACAAATACATATCTGCTGATTACTTACATTACTTTGGTCTAAGGTGTAACTACATCATTTAAAAAAAAAGTATTTCCATTTATAGTGCGGTGCTTTTATGAGATGCAAGTTTCTTTTTGTACGGAAAACTATTCATCAAAACAAGTTAAGGTTAGTACCGCCTCAGTGTGGACATGCAACTCTTTTTTTTTTTTTACATCATAACTATCAGTTAGTGAGAATGTATCATAATAGTGTGCATACTTGTAAAGTCATTATTGTTGAGATACAGATGTTCTAGATTCCTTGAAACGTAGAAGGTTTTAGTGAGTAGGTTGTGACCTAGTTTCAGTTCCATCAGTTTTGAGAGGTTGAACAAACCATATGGAACTTGTTTGAGTTTATTATGTGTCATTCTCAATGAGATGAGATGTGGTGTTTTTCTGAAGTAATTTGCTGGGATAGATGATATGTAGTTGTTTTCAACTGAAAGTTGTAGTAGAGAAGCTGGAAGGTCTCCGGGCATAGATTTGAGTTTATTACTGCACAGGTTTAACTGTAAGAGACTCTTCATTTTTCCAAGATGATTTCCCTTAACTGCACCATCAGGGAGTCTGTTATAGCCAAGATCCAAAATTGTGACATTTATCAGTGAGCGGAAAGTATCCGCAGGTAGTTTAGTAATTAGATTGGAACTGAAATCAATTCTTTCAAGATTATTGGGTAGTGGAGCTGGTACGTCTTTTATTTTGTTGTGTGCCAGATTAAGAATAATCAGATGTTTGAGTTTACCAAAGACACCTTTGGCTATCTTGGAAGACATCAATTTATTACGACTCAAATTAATTTCTTGAAGCAATGTTGCGTTAACAAAGGTATTTTCTGGCACACTTTCTATTTCATTGAACTGAAGGAAAAGATATCTCACATGCGCTGGAATATTGGGAATATTTTTGAGTTTTCGATTATCACAGTACATAGCCAATGGAAATGATGGTATGCACCGACATTCACGGGCACACTCTCTGGGAAATGATCTGTAAAGCTCAAGATCTATGGGCGTACGGATGCGTCGATGATGTTGCGGAGTAGATGGATCATCATTGGTTTCTTTACAAAGAATATTTACACCAAAGAGAAGTATTAAAATTGGCAGCCTTGTGACGAAGGCCATTCTTATGTTGACGATGTTGTTTCTATTGAAATTAAAATGAAGACAAGAGAATGGAGAATGAATTATAAAAGAACAATCAATTAATATGACAACATAATCAGTGGCAATGCGACAATCCTCCATTACAGAAACAGATAACATTAATTCTTAAATGAAATGTCCTCCTGTAACCAGATGGAGCAGTTCAGGAATTACCAAAATAACGAAGGTCAACCTTCCTTTTAGATGCTTTCTGATCACTGAAACATATATTTCTCATTCTGCCTGATTATATAGTATTCAGGCATTATTGATGTATTTTCACTGGAACAAGATGTAAAATTGATGCTTGTGTACAAAGCACTATACCTTCAATACTGAAGGGCATACATGACATTTCTTACTGCTAAAACTCCCAAGTTCGTCACCATATTGATGTTTTAAGTCATTAATTTTATTCTAGGAGCATTGACAGCTCAGATTCATTCTGTCTTATCTAACAAGCTGTTCTTATAATTTCATATTTACTCAATTCAGGACCCTGTCTAATACTCCTTTACCCTATTTTATCAATATACACTAGAAATTGATGGAGAATCAGGATGTACCAATCAAGCACATTCATTTGCATGATAAGCAGTTTTTAGAAAGGAAATAACTAAATTACAGTTTACAACAAACCAATAAGAACGACTGATGCAGATAAGTATGAGGTGGTACATTTTGGCACGTCAAACCAGGGCAGGATTTTACAGTGAAAGGTAGGGCCCTGGGGCCAGAGGGATCTAGAAGTACAGATATACAGTTCCTGGAAAGTGGTGGCACATGTACATACTGTGATAAAGATACATTGGCTTCATTTGTCAGAGTATTCAGAATAGAAATGGGATGTTATGTTACAGTGGTAAAAGATGTAGGTGAAGCCACATTCGGAGTGTTGTGTTTACGCTTCCAAATGATCCCAGGAATGAGTAGGTTAACATATGATGAGCTTTTGACAGCACTGGGCCTGTACTCGCTGGAGTTTAGAAGAATGAGGGGGTACCTCATTGAAACTTACATAATAGTGAAAGGCTTGGATATAGTGGATGTGGGGAGGATGTTTCCACTAGTGGGAGAGTCGAGGACTAGAGGTCATAGACTCAGAATTATAAGACGTTCTTTTAGGAAGGAGATGAAAAGGAATTTATTTATTCAGAGAGTGGTGAATATGTGGAATTCTTTGCCACAGAAGGCTGTGGAGGCTGTCAGTGGATACTTTTAAGGCAGAGACAGATTATTGATTAGTGTGGGTGTCAGAAATAATGGGGAGAAGGCAGGAGAATGTGGTAAGGAGCGAGAGATAGATCAGCCATGATTGAATGGTGGAGTAGATTTGATCGGCCAAATGGCCTAATTGTGTTCCCTTGCGATCTTATGACACGAAGGATATCATTAAGCTAGAAAGAGTGCAGAGAAGATTTACGAGAATGTTGTCAAGATTCAAGGGCCTGAACTAGGGAGAGATTGGGCAAGCTAGGACTTTATTCCTTGGATGTCAGGAGGCTAAAGGGTGATCTTAGAAACATAGAACATAGGTGCAGGAGTAGGCCATTCGGCTCTTCGAGCCTGCACCGCCATTCAATATGATCATGGCTGATCATCCAACTCAGTATCCTGTACCTGCCTTCTCTCCATACCCCCTGATCCCTTTAGCCACAGGGGCCACATCTAACTCCCTCTTAAATATTGCCAATGAACTGGCCTCAACTACTTTCTGTGGCAGAGAATTCCACAGATTCACCACTCTGTGAAAAATGTTTTTCTCATCTCAGTCCTAAAAGACTTCCCCCTTATCCTTAAACTGTGACCCCTTGTTCTGGACTTCCCCAACATTGGGAACATGTCTTATAGATATGTGTAAAATCATGAGGGGAATTGATGAGGTGAATTTACAGAGTCTGTAATCCAGGCTTGGGGAATCAAGAGCCAAAGGACATAGCTTTAAGATGAGAGGAGGGCAAGATTTAACAGAAACCTGAGGGGCATCTTTTTCGTTCAGAAGGTGTTGAATATAGAGAATGAGCTGCCAGGGGAGATAGTTGATGCAGGTACCGTAATAACTTTGAAGAGACACATCATCTATTATGAATAGAAGTCACTTGGATAGGTATATGGATAGGAAAGGTTTAGAGGGATATGGGCCAAATGAGGGAAAAACATAACTAGCTTAGATTGAGGATCTTGGTAAGCCTGACGGGTTGGGGTGAAGGACCTATATCCGTGCTGCATTATTCTATGACTGTACTGTATCAAACCTGCAGCTACCTCGGCTAGGTTTTAAATGTTAATCCTCCAGTGGTAGATATTGCAGCTGTGGTTATTAAACATGGTTTTGTTATAGGAGACAAGCAGTAAGTTACTTTACTGAAAAGGTCATCCAAAGGATATCTTCTTGTACAATTGGTATTACCACAATTAAGTCTGGAATTAATTATGGACAGATTATTTTAAATTTCAGTTTATTTAAACATTTTCTTTTTGTGCAATATCATTCATTATCAGTATCATCATTTTTTCTAATCATGGTCATCATATGGTCATCAGATTTGCTCCTGACAGCCAAATCGCAGCTCTCAGGATATTTATAAAATAGATATTCAGAGCTGTTGAATTCTGAATATGGCATCCTTACACTTCTATCTACTACATCAGTGATCTTAAGCATTTTCCATGAGATCAACTGCATTATCAACAAAGCCTCAACTGAAGCCAATGCAGGACAGTACAACCATAAAAATATGATGACGAAGAGCACTTTCCCAGGCTGCATTTGAAAGTATATATAACGTTTTGGCTCTTACAAATTAGGTCATCCAGACCCTAGCAAAGTACTTTGGAGGATTATTGTGCACTTGCCTCATTGCCAAAGCCTTTTAATGACCATCTGTATTAAACAGATGATGGGAAGTAACTACATGTGCAGCAAGAGTAGATCATTTTGATCATGTGAATGCCATGCACTTTGCAAGTTTCCTGCAGAATGCAAGGTATAATATATATGCTATAGTTCATTGCAACATTATTCAACCTTAATACGGTCTCTAAATTATCAGCACGTCAAATTTAATACAGGAGGAGCAGAAATTTCCTGTCACTGAACGTAAAAAGTTGTTTTTACAAAATCTGTTCCATGGAAACCAACACCGTCCTTTCCCTCTTAAGCGATAGGCAAAGTGAGACAATTTACAATATTTGCCATGTTTGATCCCAAGCTGATAATCCATTTTCATATTGGTGCCATTAGTAAGATCATCTTTTTCATTTCTATGACCATGCCTGCTCTGCCCTACCTCAGCTCATTGCCTGGAACCCATGCCCATGTTCACATATCATTCAACATGTTGACTTCCACTCACTCTTAGTCAGGCTATCCTGGGTCTTCGATTGGTTGATTGATTTAAAGATATAGCATGGAAACAGGTCTTTTGGCCTACCAAGTCCATGTCATCCCCCTATCACCCATTTACACTATTATCCAATTTTTAATCCACTCTCTATATATTTGTGGATATTTACAGGCCAATTAACCTGCAAACCCACATGTCTTTGGGATGTGGGAGGAAACCGGAGCACCCGGAGGAATCCCACATGGGTGCAAACTCCACACAGACAGAACTCAAGCTCCGGATCGAACCAGGGACCCCGGCGTGCGAGGCAGCAGTTGTACCAACTGCGACACTATGCTGCCCTCCCAATAGATCGGCTCATTCAAAATTATACTGTCTGGCTCCTAACTTGCACCAAGATGTGTTTGACCATTGTCCTTATTTGCTCTTAGGCCTACCATGGCTCATAGTAGAGCAATGCTTAGATTTCAAAAATGTCTCTGTATGCTTCTGCAATTCTTCTAAATATCTACATTTTTAAATTCTTGTTTTCAGCCAAAAACAGGGCTTTCTGAAATTAGTTGTACCGATTTAATAAATGCATGATTCCTAAGAGACGTGATAAAACTAAAGTCTTCAATTCCTTTCAAATCTAAGTTAAGAATACATTCTGGTCTTCTGCAGATCAGCAGGGTAGTTTAAAGTACAATGTTCATCAAAGAGCAAAGCACAATTTTGAATACAGATATCAATGTAATCCTGTAATAACAATGAAAAATTGTACAGTATTCTGTGAAATGCCATTTCAATCAGTTGACTAGGACCAGGTTCATCTGATACCAGAGTAACTTCTAATAATGAGACAAATATAACTTTTTTTGTTTGGTGAAAAATTAGATAAGACAATTAAATAAAGAATCAGTTACCTTTTAGGAAGTTGGTAAAGGGCAAAGCACCAGGCAAAATGGTCTTCAAATTGTCTTATGATGTCTTTGATTGTCAGATTTCTTCCGTTATAGCAATCTTGCCTCTGATACAGGTTTGTGTAAATAGACAACACAGAATATTGAGACAAACTCTAGACTGATGGAGATGTTAAACAAATACTCCATTTGTCAAGTCAAGTTTATTGTCATGTGCACAAGTACAGTGAGGTACAGGTACAATGAAAATCTTGCTTAGGTGAAATATTCACTGAGAATAAGAGAATAATAGAATGGAATTTCTATTCTGGCCAACAATAATCCATCATTCATTCTCAAAGTAGTTAGTTGATCATTTATTTCAGCTTTATTTACAAAACTTTGTTCTGGGTGAATTGTGTACCATATTTATTTGTATTATGCAAGGAAAATCTAAAGTTAATTGACGAGAAATGTATCTTAGCTGCTTGAAAATCCAATTAAGAGGATTATAAATTAGATTTTATTTATGGTACTTACCCCTCTAGAACAGCTATTGCCATGTTTGATAATGCAGCACTCAACATTTATTGTATTGTCTTACATCTTATGTGCTAACCTCCAGGAATGGGACTGAAACCTAAATGTCTGACTGGTTTCACACAGTTTTGAGTGAGTAAAATAGCAAATGCTTACATAGAAACATAGACTATAGGTGCAGGAGTAGGCCATTCGGCCCTTCGATTGTGATCATGGCTGATCATCCACAATCAGTACCCCGATCCTGCCTTCTCCCCTTACCCCTTGATTCCGTTAGCCCTGTGAGCTCCATCTAACTTTCTTTTGAATGCATCCAGTGAATAGTCCTCCACTGCCTTCTGAGGCAGAGAATTCCACAAATTCACAACTCTGTTTTTCTCATCTCAGTTCTAAATGTGACACAATATGCAACGTCACACAATAATCCTAAATTCCATTGTGGAGAGTTCTAATTGAAAAGATGTTTAAACAGGGTGGACAACAAACACATTTTTCCTACATCAGCGTTTATGTCACATTTGAGTCCGTCACGTCAACTGGGCCAAAGCTTGTGAATCAGTTATTTTTCACTGGTGGGAATAGGGCATCATTAAGGGAATCCTGTCCTAAGTCTCCTCAGCATGACCTCCATTCCTGGCATGCAAAGTTGTAGAGATAAATTATTCATGATGGACATTCTGTTCAGAATGCTATTGAATTCATGGTTAAGATCCCAATGATATTCAAGGCCCATTGCATCAGGTAGGCAACATAAATATAGGGCCTTGTTAAGTTGGAATTAAATAGAAATGGATGATAAGCTATAATAGATGAGCTACAATAACCCTCCAACAATACTACTTATTTTGTTCTTAATCAAAAACTAAATCTTGATTCCATCAGTTTTGATTCCTGTTCAAGCTGCTCAGCTGGATTCCTGCTCAGCTGTTCAAGATCCTCTTTTTGAAGTTAGTTAGAAATGCTTGTTGATAATGAATCAGAATTTAATAATGGGAAAATGGGTTGGCAAAACTAATGCATAGGATAATGTGTAGTGGCAAGAGTTCTACTGTGGTATGTAAGGTATGTTCAAAACATTTCCTGGTCCGTGAGACCTGTGCAACTGGGGAATTAGTTTTTACTGGAGTTCTCCAAAATGAGGGAGAGTTGGGGTCTGGGGAAAGCAACCTGTAACATTCTGATTGTTGCCCATTAACAAATTTTCAAAAGTGTGCTTGTGATTATGCTTAGTCATAACACTCAACATGCCAAATTGTTCAATTATTTATGGCTATTTGCAATAATTTGACCATACTAAGAATCAAGTCATCTATGAAAATTAACTCAAAATATGTAACTTTCTATATATTTTTTCCTACATCCCACTGTACTTACTGAATTTGATTTTCATTCCTCTGTAGAAAATAGAGAACATTTATTTTACAAAGAGAAAATTGCTAATTGTTTTATTTTTTCGAATGCGAATCTATTATTATATTCTTCCTGAGCTTTGAAAATTCTGTTAGATTTACGCATTCCTATGTAATTTGCTCTTCTAATTTTAAGAATATTAGTTTCTTATCATTTTAATTATTTAATTTTCAAAGAGCTGTTATTAAATTACTATCTTATTTTATTTGAGCTATTTTATTTGTATTTAATAATTGGAGTTAATGACAAATTCTGCGGGCTGACCATAATCCAATGTGTTCTATATGAACTGTTGTTATTTGTGGATTTTAGCATTTTATCATTGTTGGGGAGAAGTGTTTCTTAATGATTAAATCTATCTTGTGTATGGCTAATAACATACTATTTGACAATTGAGGTACATGTAAAATTATGCATTAGAGAATTGAATTAAAGTTTTAGATTTTATATATAGTTTTTATTTTCTTGTTCAGCACAATACTTTGGAAAATAAATTATAGACTTTTCACTTCTTGAATGCTGAAATCTTTACAGAAAGATTTGTAGAAACATTTTTAGTCTCATAATTTACAACATATGATTTTATTCATGAATTGCCATAACTCCCTGACAAACTACTTGAAAACAATCAATCTTGACTAATAATTAAGTTAATTCTGAAGTATTGCTGATAATAGGTGATAACAAAACTCATACATTTACAAATTCCAGTTGAATGAATGCCTAAATTACCAATGCAGAAAAAAACATCCTTCTGGCATGATGCAGGAAATCAGTTTACTTTGATATTAACTGGAGGGAAAAGAAAATGAAACAAACCTTTTTCTCGTCAGATCAAAGCATCAGAAAATACCTTTCTTTGAATTGAAGTACTTGACCATCAAGATACATAATTAAACTGCAGTAACATCTAAATATTTATGCAGAATCAACTGAAGCATTTTCTTGGAGTTTGTGATTCTAAACCATTGTCTGAATGCTTTATTAAAATTATATTACTGCCATGCAATAATTTTTACAGAGCTATTCTCAGGAGCATTCCTAAAATAATTTTTAAAACATAGAAAGTTCACATTGCAATTAAATTTAGAAAAAGAAGCTTTTTCCATTATTTAAACATGCCACAGAATCTTAAATTAAATGGTTTTTTTCATGGAGACACATGCAAAATCCCTTTGAATGGCATGCAGACAGATGAATTATTACAAAAATGGACGATGAAATGAATTGCTATTCTCAGCTTTAGAATAAATCTATTCCTCATACCTGGTAAAATTCTTGGTTGTGGGAAACATTAATCCTGAAATCATTCCCAGACTCTCAGGCAAGATGTTTCACATAACAAAAATTGTGATATGGTTGCAAAAAAAAGAGCTTTAATAATGGTTTTGTTTACTTCGTATATCCTCACCTTAGCAGCAATGCTCAGCTGTTGGTGTCTTCATTGTATAGATTAATCCGGAAACCAAAAGCCATTTGCTCAGTGACTGTAGCTCAGCTTTATGGTTAAATATTTTTGTCAGTTTACGTGCATAAGGAATCTGGAATATTTCCTTTGAGACGACACATAAGGAATTAATCGAGAGCTTAAATGGAACAATGTGGGTTGGGTTTATTCTTGTCTCCAGATATGCCAAGTGTATTTGACTGTTAATTCAATTGAGTTGTTCATGAAGTCCAAAGCAATAACCTTTTCACTGATGTAATTTGATGATCCTTAAACACAGCTCAGGAAAATTTGAAAAAATAAATCTATGCAAGGACCTCTTAGCCATGTTAATGAGAAACTCAGAAAGCACCACAAAGCCGCTCCCAAGCCAGCCATGCATTTCTACTGTTTAGTGTTTTTATTTGGACAGAATGGTAATTTAACAAAAGTGTTGAAAACGGCTTGTGATAGCAGTGTTAACATAGAAAAGTATTCCATGACAATGCATGAGTATAAGACCAGAGAAGAAATTACTAGGATGGGAATGTGGCTCACTTCTAACGTGTGTCTTACAGGAAACCAAGAATATGGGAGTCAGAGTTTAGGGAGGAAGTTCAGATTATGCAGGAAATGAGTGGTGAGGCAAAGGCAGGGGTCTAAATTAAGAAATTGGAGTTAGGAGCAGAGCTTTTGATTAGATGGTGATGGCGATGAGAATGAAGAAGCTGGTTGACATATATGGTGGGAAAATTTAGTTATGATAGTGGACATAATTATTGAAATAGGAATATTATATGAGAATCAAAGATTTGCAGAGTCATAGAAACCAGCCGTTCAGCCCACCACATCTAATGCCTACCACCAAACTCCACCTGTACTAATCGCATTTTCCAGCACATGGCCCACAAACTTCTATGATTTCGTATTCAAATGATCAACTAGCTATTTATTAAATGTTGTATGGACCTCTGCTTCACTATTCTCTCAGTCAATTTGTTCCAGATTCCAACTTGCAAAAAAGATTCCAGCTTGAAAAAAAATCTTCAGAACCCCTGTTCCTTACATTAAATCTCTGCCGTGTTCAAAAAGGAACTGCAGATGCTGGAATAACTGTCTCCGGAGAGAGGAGGAGAACTTCTTCAAAGTAGGGTTTGAAGGGTTTCGGCCCGAAACGTCGCCTATTTCCTTCGCTCCATAGATGCTGCTGCACCCGCTGAGTTTCCCCAGCAATTTTGTGTACCATTAAATCTCTGCCCACAGGTTTGGCACACTTCTGCCAATGAGAAAATTTTCTTGCTGGTTGCTTCAACTTTTGCTCTTTTCATATTACTCATTTCAACAGGAAGGCCCTCGAACCCAGTCACTTCTTGTTAATGATATGCTCCATCCCAAGCAATGTCTTGGTTAGTCTCCTCCGCATTCTCTACATTGCAATTAAATCCTTCCTACAATGTAACTGCAGACAGGTATTATCAATGTTTTATATTCATCCCTGCACTTATATTTTTTTGCTGCAGCTAATCATCTTCTCAAACATAGACACAAAGTGCCAGAGTAACTCAGCAGATCTGGCACCATCTCTGGAAAACATGGGTAGGTGACATTTTGGGTCGGTACACTTCTTCTTCTTCTTCATTTCCTAGTCCTACAAAATATTCCAAATGGAATTTAAACTGGAGGTGGTGTTCTCCAGAGATGCTGGCTGGCCTACTGAGTTATCGCAGCACTTTGTTTTTTGTTTTAAACCAGCATCTGCAGTTCCTTGTATCCCTATCTTCTCAAACTTATCAGGATTGAATTCTGTTTGCAACTGTTCCGTCCATTTTACCATCTCATCTGTATCAGCCAAAGACTACGCTCTTTACTATCAACCACATCCTATTATTGATCCTACCTCCTACATTCACATCTAAATTGAAAACATGTCTAGCAAACTGAAAGGGTTCCAGCAACAGTCTCTGAAGGAAAACATTGGTCACAGTCTTCCAATCACAAAGGCAATCCTTGCCCATCAACCTAGCCCTCCGATTCCTGCATCAATTTGCTTTGGGTCCCATGGTTTCTTGTATGCAAGAGCTTTGGTATTAGTTATCGACTGAAACTATAATTCCATATATGTGCACATAACTCATCTGATGATCGGGATGAACATACTGTCTGATAATCTCCTCTACCTAATCTAGCGGACTTCAGCTGGATTGGATGTGGTAGGCTAGATGTACTCTGGATGGAGAGGTTACCAGACTAACATAGGTGAGCATCAGTCCAAGGTAAAGTTTATCAGTTGTGAGGATTATGGTAGATAGGAGAAATATTGGGATTTTGGGGTAGAGAGGTTGTATGGGGATTCAGCTAATGTTATCCCACTTTTTAAGAATGGCGGGAGAGAGAAAACAGGGAATTATAGACCAGTTAGCCTGACATCGGTGGGGAAGATGCTGGAGTCAATTATAAAAGATGAAATAGCCGCACATTTGGATGGCAGTAACAGGATTGGTCCGAGCCAGCATGGATTTACGAAGGGGAAATCATACTTTACTAACCTTCTGGAATTTTTGAGGATTTAACTAGGAAAATGGACAAGGGAGAGCCAGTGGATGTAGTGTACCTGGACTTTCAGAAAGCATTTGATAAGGTCCCACATAGGAGATTAATGGGCAAAATTAGGGCACATGGTATTGGGGGTAGAGTGCTGACATGGATAGAAAATTGGTTGGCAGACAGGAAACAAAGATTAGGGATTAACGGATCCCTTTCAGAATGGCAGACAGTGACTAGTGGGGTACTTCAAAGCTCGGACCGCAGCTGGGACCGCAGCTATTTACAATATACATCAATGATTTGGATGAAGGGATTCAAAGTAACATTAGCAAATTTGCAGATGACACAAAGCTGGGTGGCAGTGTGAACTGTGAGGAGGATGCTATGAGAATGCAGGTTGGGGGAGTGGGCAGATGCATGGCAGATGAAGTTTAATGTGGATAAATGTGAGGTTATCCACTTTGGTATCAAAAATAGGAAGGCAGATTACTATCTAAATGGCATCAAGTTGGGAAAAGGGGAAGTACAACAGGATCTGGGGGTCCTTGTTCATCAGTCTATGAAAGTAAGCATGCAGGTACAGCAGGCCGTGTTGGCCTTTATAACAAGAGTCAAGTATAGGAGCAAAGAGGTCCTTCTGCAGTTGTACAAGGCCCTAGTGAGACCACACCTGGAGTATTGTGTGCAGTTTTGGTCCCCTAATTTGAGGAAGGACATACTTGCCATTGAGGGAGTACAGCGTAGGTTTACAAGGTTAATTTCCGGGATGGCGGGACTGTCATATGCTGAGAGAATGGAGCGTCTGGGCTTGTACACTCTGGAGTTTAGAAGCATGAGAGGGGATCTTATTGAAACATATAAGATTGGTAAGGGTTTGGATACGCTAGAGGCAGGAATGTTCCCGATGTTGGGGGAGTCCAGAAGCAGGGGCCACAGTTTAAGAATAAGGGGTAAGGAGACGAGGAAACACTTTTTCTCACAGAGTTGTGAGTCTGTGGAATTTGCTGCCTCGGAGGCCGGTTCTCTGGATACTTTCAAGAGAGAGCCAGATAGGGCTCTTAAAGGTAGCGGAGTCAGGGGATATAATTGGGGATGATCAGCCATGATCACATTGAATGGCAGTGCTGGCTCGAAGGGCCGAATGGCCTCCTCCTGCACCTATTGTCTATAGTATATAGTTGGTGAAGGAAGTGCACAGAACGAGAGATGTTTCATGGGTGGAGCGTGCACTGGGGTAAATACTGGTGGGAAGGCAGTTGCAACTAAAGTGGCTTCAGAGTATTTGGCAGAAGGAAGGAAAGTCAGAAGAAGGTGATTTTATTAAATACTTAACCAGCTGCCGCAACTTTTTTGTTGGCTGTTCCAATTTTTCTCAGTGATTATAAAGATGTGTTTAACAGCACTCTGGGCCTTTGGAGAACTTTGTTCAAAACTTGTATTGTTCGTCTGGTTTTAATCAGTGACAACGAGCTCTTAATTATTTTCAGATGTAGAACTGCAACGTGTAAAACAAAATACAGAAAAATAAATCCTTTGTTTTGTGGTTGGGGATTAAGGTGATTATAAAGAAAAGGATAAGCAATAAACTAGGGGGAAGAGGTACTCTGGGACTGATAGAAAGTGGGCTATTATTCTTCAGAATCCAGAATCTCAGTAACCATTCTTCAAATGCAATCTTTAAGAGAAGTCATTATCTCATACCAAGCTTTTCAAAACAAAAAGAATAAGAACGAATAAAAACAATTAGAAGAACAATTCAGACAACTAGATATAGATAATGCTAAAGACCCAACTATGGATAAACATAATAAAATATTAATATTGAAATTTAAACTAAATAAGTTATTATCAGATAAAGTTATAAGACTATTCCAAATTACAAAACAGGAACACTTTGAATTTGGGGATAAACCCCACAAACTTCTGGCACGCCAACTGAAAAAACGGGAAAAAGACCACGCAATTTTAAAGATTAAATCAGATAGAGGGGAATTATTAACACTACCCAATGATATTGAAAAAGCTACTTTCTTAACTACTAAACCAGGTTCGCTTCTTAATAAACAGACACCACACAAACTGTTTGGTAGACCAGATCAAAACTTTACTTAACATCGGCCGATGGAAGGAGGGAGGGAGAACTCCAGTCAAGTGACCATTACAGACACTTGACCGTCCTCCGTTCACCTCACTGAACAACAGAATTACATTGCCTTAAATAGGGTTTTTTTGTCCCCTTAGCACATTTCAGACATTAGTCATGGTCAGAGGTACAGGAAAAGGTTTCCACAGAATGCATCACATCAAAGGCCCTTTGTTTACATAGTACAAGATAACATTGGCCATTTGGTTTACGACATTTTATATTTCTACTTCCCTGGTTCCTTTCTCGTCCTTCATAAACATTGGCTATTTGGATAATGCCATTTTATCTTCACAGAGATCACCCTAGCTCTCTCGCTGCTTTCTCGCTGTCATTTGGTCCCTCATAAACATTGGCCATTTGGTTTATGGCATCTTACTTCAAAGATGTGACTAGCTCTTTCTCTCTGCTTGTCCCTTGGGAGACAATGTTATGGTGTTTATTATCCCACACACTGCAACCTGAGGCAAGCCTAATTTGACACTAAATATAAGCTATAAGCTAGCCCAGAAACCTATTTAATATCTTTTTATATTTTAACTAAAATTCAGCTTCATCAATATCAATAAAAGATTTGCTCAATTTTACCAGAATTTATACACATCCAAAACGCTAACAGACAATAATAAAGTTTCAGAGTTCCTGGACAATTGTAATCTTCCAAAACTAGAATTGAAGGAACAAGAGGAACTGGGAGCACAAATTACATCTAAGGAAATAGAAGACACAATAAACACACTAAAGAATGGAAAAACACCAGGACCAGATGGATTCATTAATGAATTTTATAAAAGTTTTTACGACATAGTTACACCACGTCTACAGAAAATGTATACATATGCTTTTAAAGAACAAATCCTACCTGAAACACTAGCAGAATCAACGATTACATTAATACTTTAAAAAGATAAAGACATAGAAGAACCAGGTTCATACTGAGCTATTGCATTGTTAAATACGGATCAAAAAATATTAGCGAAAACACTAGCTAGAAGACTAAGTAAATATGTTAGTAAATTAATAAACGCGGATCAAACGGGATTTATACCCAAGAGACACTCATTTAATAACCTGAGACGTCTGCTTAACATAATGCATTCACACAAACCTCAAGAATAAGAGTTATCAATCATTACATTGGACGCAGAAAAAGCATTTGATCAAGTAGTATGGGATTATATGATTAAAGTATTGCAAAAATTTCAAATGGGAGAGAACCATCGCATGGATAAAATTATTATATAACAAACCTACGGCTAGAATATTAACTAATAATATACTATCTACGAAATTCCAATTATCAAGGGGCAATAGACAAGGATGTTCATTATCACCGCTGTTATTTGCCCTGGTAATTGAACCTTTAGCTGAAATAATCAGAACACACCTTATAATACAAAATATTCAAATAACATAATATCTTTATATGCAAATGATGTACTACTGTACATCACAAAACCCCAAATTAGTATACCAAATATACTAAATCTAATTGAGGACTTTGGATCTTTCTCAGGATACAGAATAAACTGGAACAAAAGTGAAATTATGTCGATAAAACCGAAAGACTCAACACATCTCTTAAAATTCCCCTTTAAAATAGCCACAGAAAAATTTAAATATTTGGGAATTGAAATTACTAGAAATTATCATGCTATGTTTAATGCCATTTATAGTCCCTTACTTAAGAAACTAAATACTCTAATCAAATTCTGGAAAACGCTCCCGATTTCTTTAATAGGTCGAATAAATGCTATAAAAATGATATTTCTACCACAAATCCTATCCAAAAAAGTTTTTCAAAAAACTGGACTCAGACATTACAAATTTTATATGGGACTATAAATCCCACAGAATACAAAGAACACATCTGAGCAAACCCAAAGAGCTGGGTGGTCTAGCACTCCCTAACTTTATGTACTATAATTGGGCAGTAAATATTAAAAATATGATTCACCTGCTGGACAACTCTGCCCAGCAGATAGACTGGATTGTAATGGAGAGAGAGGACTGCTCTCTGTGCAATATAGGAGCGACTCTTCTCTCACCAATGAATCTGAATAACAAAAATTACAATAAAACCCAATTATACATAGCACAATTAGAACTTGGAAACAAATAAAACAGAATCTAAAATTAAGAAATCTATCTCTTTTATCGGCAATAGTCAATAATCCGTCGTTTAAACCTTCTACTATAGATAAATTATTTACACAATGGGAAAGAATAGTAAGATTAAACGAGAACTTACCAGTTTGAAGTTTGATCTTTATTTTATGAGGAGGAACGTTGAGGGAATACGTGAAGAAGGACGCATGCGTGTCATTCTTCAAAGCAGCGGTGTGAAATCACAGATAACTGTAATGACTAAACATAGTAAGATTAGAGAAGAGATACCAGTTGAGTATATGATCAAGGGTGGGAGCGGAGGGCACGTATTCCCTCAACGTTCCTCCTCATAAAATAAAGATCAAACTTCAAACTAGTAAGTTCTCGTTTAATCTTACTGTGATTTCATGCCGTGGAACGAGTCCATGCATCACATCTGCCTTGATTATGGGAAGAATAGTGTTAACATCATTAGATATCAATATGATATTGAAACAACGAAAATTTTATTAACACCAAATCATAGCCCCTATTTATGGGGTAAAATCATATTACAGAACTTAAAAGTGTTTCTGCAAATGTTCCAGGTTCAATGACTGGTTTATTATAAAATCGTTGGAACGTTGTTTCCGTTGACCAACCTGCAGTCTTGAGGTTTGGTCCATTGGAACATCCAACTGTATTGCTGCTGATGTAGCTGCAGCCCTGGCGGAGTGAGATTTTAAAATGTTAGTATCTACTCCCGCCTTTATTAGGACCTGTTTTAGCCATCTTGAGATGGTCTGGACTGTCACTTTTTTGTGTGGCTGTTTGTGGCTGATTAACAGTGCCATTTCTTTGCCTCTGATGATTCTTGTATGTTCCATATATAATAGTAAGTGAGTTACTATACAGAGACGATCATCCGTTGGGTAGGCCCGGAACTCTATTTTTTGCCCTGCTGTTCCCTGTCTGTTCTGTTTAATTAATTCATGGATATGAAAAGTCAAATTCCCAGATGAAATAGTCAAGTTGTCCAGCCTTAGTTTTTATAGTGACTGGACCCTTTGTGCCGTGACCAAAGCAATCAGCATGACCGTTTTCATCGTTAGTGTCTGTAGGGACAGAGCTGTAGGTGGAGACCAGTTTCTCAACATAGTCAATACAATGCTCACATCCCAAATTTGGGTGTACCTGGTTCTTGGGGGATTAGTATTGAAAATGCCCCTCATGAGTTTGGTTACCAGGGGGTGTGTCCCTACAGAATGCCGCTCTGTTCCTTGCCACAGGTAGTTTGACAGAACACTTCTGGCGCAGTTGATGGCACTATAGCTGAGGCCCTCATCATAGTGGAGGCTTGCCAGAAATTCCAGAACAGACGGAATGTTGTTTGATCTGTGGTTGAGGTTATTGTCGTGACAGTACTTCCCCCATTTCTTGATGTGCACCAAGTACTGTTTTTTGGTGGACTGTCTGTGGGCCGATGCAATTATATCCATTGTTCGGTCCGTCAGTTCCAGGTGTTGTAGTGGCGCTTTCAAATTCTACAAATTAATAGGTTTGTATGATTATGACAGGGGTGACTTTCCTGTGTCACCGGATGGACCAGTAAACTTGGTCTATGATGGATGGTGATGCATGGTTCTAATACCATGTCTAGTATCACCGGGAACCATGGTTGAGTAGGCCAGTCGGGTACTATCAAAATACCAGACGCAGAGTCTTGTTGTATTTTCCTTAATACCCGACTGATGAGGCAGAAAGGAGGGAATGCATAAATATACAGTTTCCCCCAATGCAGCGAAAATGCATCTGTTGCTGCTGCCCCAGGGTCTGGTTCCCATGAAACATAATTTGATAACTGGTGATTAAGCCTGGATGCGAAAAGATCGATATCTGGTGTTCCATACCGTGCTGTAATTTCAGCAAATACATTTTTATCCAACATCCATTCAGTGTTTTCATTGAATTTGCGTGACCTGGTGTCTGCCACTAAATTTAGTTTACCTGGTAAGTAGGTAGCTGATATCCAAATATTTCTCTGGATACACCATTGCCAAATTGTGTTGGCCAGATTGTCACATGATGTCGATTTATTTCCACCCATATGGTTGATATATGCCACCACGGTGGTGTTGTCAATTTGTAGTCTAACATGCTGGTGATTTAACCCAGAACAATATGACTTAAGGCCATGGAATGCACTTAACATTTCCAGGTAGTTTATGCCCAGTGTTTTTAATAATGATGCCTCCTGTGCATTCCATCTCCCTCCACAGCTGGAGATGGAATTGGTAGCTCCCCCACCAAGTGCACTGGCATCAGTTTGTAGTACCATAGACGGGTTGCTGATAATTAGTGGATTGGAACAATATTTGATGTTGTGTTCCACCATTTTAGTTCCATTATGGCATCTGTTGGTAGCTTCATTGGTCTGTCAAAATGGCCACCATTAATTTTGAGTGCTCTTATTTTTGCTCTCTGTAAATTTCGGTAGTGTAAAGGTCCAAATTGTGTGGCTGGAAATGCAGCCACTATTTTCCCAATTATTCTAGCTACCAGTCTAATGGATGGTTTGGTGATGTCAATGATTTCGCTGCAAGCCTCTTTCAAGGCTGTAACTTTTTCTTTCGGCAAAGTCACTGACATGAGAACTGAGTTAACGGTGAACCCCAGATAATCCATATTTGTTGAAGGCGTTAATTTAGACTTAACTGGATGGATGATAAATCCCAGTTCTTCAAACAATTGTTTTGTGGCTGTTACTGCTTGTTTGGTCAATTCCAAAGTTTTGCCAACAATAAATATGTCATCTAGATATGCCATTCCCATGTGTTTTTGTTTTCGCAGTAATGCTAGGGCTGGTTTCAAAATTTTTGTGAATAACCTGGGGGCTGATGTCATGCATTAGGTAGTGCCCTGTATTGCCAGAGCTGACCCATACAGTTGAATTTTAAATAACGTCTGTGGTCACCTCTTATGGGTACTGTATAGTAAGCATCTTTTAAATCGATGCTTGCTATGTTGTAGCCTTTGGAAATCAATTGCTTAGCAGTAACAAAGGTTTCCATCTTGAAATGAATATATTGTACAAAGGCATTTAAAGTAGTCAAATCGATGATGATGCGGCAACCACCATCTTTCTTGTTTTTTATAAAGATATTGGACACGAATTCCTGTGATTCATGTTGGGTGTGTTCAATTATTCCTTTTTTATATAGCCGCTGTAGTTCAGCATGTGCTTTAGATTTTTCTATGCCTGTGAGCACGAACATTCGGTTCGGTACATGCTGTACTGGAGGGTTATGTTTTTGTATAAATTCTATAGTATAACCCTGGATACTGCTTAGAATGTAAGTGTCGGTAGTTATCTTATTCCATGCATCCAAATAATATCGTAATCTCCCACCAACTTTCATGCTCCCTTTAATTCTTAAGGAACCAGACCCACCTACCTCCATGGTTACCAGTGGTAGGTGTGTTATTTCTTCGGCATCCTCCGTTGACGTTGAGGCGCCGTTGTCTGGGTCTGTTGTTGGGTTTGAGTTGAAGGCTTGCGCATTTTCCAGGACGGTCGGTCTGGGCCATGGCCTAAAAAAGACCGATGTTGGGTGTTCCTGGTTTTTGCGCTTGCTCCGGTTAGTATTGGCCGATTGGGGGGTCCGTAGGGGTGATATTTTTGGCCGTAGTGGCTTTTGGTTGCTGCTTTTATGAGCCCCAGTGTTTTTGCCTCTTCCTCAAGTTCTTTGACTTGTTTTGGTAAATCCCCTCCAAATAGTAGTATTGGCGGTTTGGAGGTTCCAGGTTTACAGAGGCCGGCAAATTTGGGGTCTAAAGCTGGTTGGATAGCACTTTTCCTGATGTTGTTCAACTCATATTGTGAGTTGCAGAGTAAAGCTAGTGCATCTTGGTGGTCTTGGGTCATGTTTTGCTCCTTCAATGTGCGGGCAAAAGCTGTAATTCCTGCCGTTAGGACTTTTAGGACTTTCTGAATTTTCAAGTCCCTGGTTCTTATTGATGTCCCCACATGTTTCCAGATGCACTGGTTTACACTGGGAACATTTAGCAACTTGCAGTTCCCTGGAGGTAAATGTCGTGCTATGGTGTCTGATAGTGCCTGTGCCTGTAGTTGGTTAAATGACATATAGTCAATGCTTGCCGCTATTTTCGGCTCCAGGTCTTGGCCAGTTTGGTCTGGTTGGATAAACTGGGACACCATGTCCAGCATGTTTTCTGTCACCCTAGGCATACTGGGGGTATGTCGTTCATACCCTCCGTGCTCTCCTCTGATGAGGGAGAGACACTGTGCAGCCCCACAAGGGGTACTGCTGTGGGGCTTACTAATTGCCCACTGTGGCTAGCCTCCATCTCCCGGAGCCTGCCACTTTGGAGTATTTCCCCCAGCAGCCGCTCCAACTGGCTCTTATGCTCTCGGGCATAGGCCACTCGCGGCTGCTCCTGATTCTGCAGCCGCTCCAACCGGCTCCAATGCTCACAGGCACTGGCCGCTCGCGGCTGCTCCCCATCCTGCAGCCGCTCCAACCGGCCCGGTGCTCACGGGCACTGGCCGCTCGCGACTGCTCGTCATCCTGCAGCCGCTCCAACCGGCCCCGGTGCTCACGGGCACTGGCCGCTCGCGGCTGCTCAAAGTCAGACTCATCGGAGTCTGGCATTCGGTCCGTTTTTCGCTTCGCTTTCCCGCCCGGCTTCGCCGGTGCGGGAACGAAGTCGGGCACTCCTGTTCCCATTTCGGGAGATTGGCGTGCCGTCGGCTGCTGCTGTTGCTGCTGGCTGTCTGCAACTCCGCGGTTCTCCCCCGCCAGTTTTTTCGCAGCCTTCCTTCTCGTGGATCTGGCCATCTTTCCACCTGCAAGGTAAGTGGGAAAATGCAGAGTCTCCTTACCTGCTGTTCCCGACCTTTAAATTCTGCCGCTAAAGGGGAACGTCCTTCCCCCTGCTGTGACTCGTTGCAATGCGTGTAGCGATATGACACGCATGCGTCCTAGCGGGGTTCTTCACGTAGTCACTCATGTGACTCTGAAGTAAAATAGGAATCAAAACGCTCGGAGACTTGTATGAATTTGGAAAATTACTATAATTTCAACAATTACAATTGAAATATAATTTGAGAAATAATCAATATTTTAAATATCTTCAAATGTGTGACTATCTGAAAAAATACACAAAAGACTATCATAACATGCCTCCAGACTTATTGGACGAAGCAATGAATGTGTGAGCGGAGCGACTCACGTCGCAGCGGCCTCTGCAGTCCGTCTGTATTTTTTTTATTATTTTTTGTCTCGTTTGAATGTAGTTTTTATTTTTATTTTTTGTGTGTGTGTGTGGGGGGCGGGGCGGGGGAAACTTTAAAAAATCTTTCCCCTGCACGGAGAACCCGACCTTTTCTCTGTCGGGTCTCCGTTGTCGTTGGGGCCTAGCACCGTGGAGCGGCCTCCAGCAGGAACGACCTAGGGCTCCAGTCATGGAGCAGCTGACCTACTCACCATCATGGAGCTGGCCGAGTTCGGAGCGGGAGGAGCGGTGGTGGCGCGCTGCTGCGACCTGACCCCGGAGATTCGGAGGCTTACCGCAGGTCTGGCAGACAGGAACACCGGGAGCCCGCGGGTCCCTGCTGGGAGACCGCTTTTCGGGGCTTCCGCAACGGCGACTTCACCCGCCCGAGTTGCGGGGTTGAAGAGTACCTGGAGCGGGGCCTTACATCACCGCCCCGCGCTGCTTGGAATGGCTGCGGGACTTTGCTTGCGCCCGCCGGGGGCTCCAACAACAAGACCCGGAGCGTGGCCTTGCATCACCCGGCGCGGCGTAAATGGCCGCGGGACAATTACCATCGCCCGCCGGGGGCTTTGACTTTGACTCTGACATCGGGAGGGGAATGGGAAGTGCAGGGGAGAGATAAGTATTTGCCTTCCATCCCAGCGAGGAGGAGATGCGCTGTGATGGATGTTTGTGTAAATTGTGTTGTGTCTTGGTTCTTTTTTGTGTGTATGACTGCAGAAACAACATTTCGTTTGAACCCCAATGGGGTTCAAATGACAAATAAATTGTATTGTGTATATTGAAGACAAAGGCCGGAAAAAAAAAAAGTGCGGCCCTGTCCAGTCGCCGTTGTGGCAGCTCCGCGAAAATTGTGTGTGTTTTTAACTTTTATGTTCCTTTTTAACTTATTTCTAAGTTCTAACTCCCTAGTACTAACAAAGTATGACAGGGAAACCCTCTTAAATCTAAACTCCAGGGCAAACGGTGCTTTTTAAACTCTGTACTTACTGATCCAGCATGGCCAGCAGAGATCAGCAGAAGCTGCTGCAACAACAATGGGAGCTCGGCTGCAAGGAAAACCCGGAGAAAACATCGAGGGAAGCGGGGGGGGATTCGGAATAGGCTGAAAGCCCAAGCCTTTCGTCCACCTCTCCCCAGCATTCTTCTGGCGAATGTCCAGTCCCTGGAAAACAAGCTGGATGACCTCAGGGCGAGGATCAGATTCCAGCGGGACATAAGGGACTGCAACATCCTCTGCCTGACTGAAACATGGCTGACCTCGCTGATTCCGGATCAGGTAATCTGCCCAACCGAGTCCTTCACTGTCCACCGTGCTGACAGAACAGAAGCATCTGGGAAATCCAAGGGTGGAGGAGTCTGCTTCATGACCAATAACAACTGGTGCAACCCTGAAAATATCAAGATGCTTTCCCGTTCCTGCTCGCCGGACCTGGAGCACCTGACGATCTCATGCCGCCCATTCTACCTTCCCCGGGAGTTCGGCTCAGTAATCGTCACAGCCGTCTACATTCCACCGCAGGCGGACACCGACGTGGCACTATCAGCCCTACACGATGTGCTATGTCGACATCAAAACAAGTACCCGGATGCGGCTATGGTGGTGGCTGGAGATTTTAATAAATCAAATCTCAAGAAGGTCATGCCGAACTTCTACCAACACATCACGAGTGCCACCAGGGGGGAGAGAACTTTGGACCACTGCTACACACCGTTCAGGAAAGGCTACAAGGCCGTTTCACTCCCTCCCCTAGGAAAATCTGACCACGCTGCCATTTTCCTGTTGCCGGAGTATAAACAGAGGATAGTTCGGGAAGCGGTAGAGACGAGGGACGTAAAGCGGTGGTCCTACCAGTCAGAGGCCATGCTGCAAGATGCACTGAGTGATGTCGACTGGAATATGTTCGAAGCAAGTTCCAGTGACGTCAGTGAGTTCGCGGAAGCAGTCACGGACTTCATCGCAACAGTAACCGACAACATCATCCCCACGGTAAGGGTAAGCACCTTTCCGAACCAAAAACCCTGGGTAGACAGGTCTGTTTTATGTGGCCCTGAATGCTCGCACCGCTGCCTACAACTCGGGCCTGGCATCAGGAAACATGGACTACAAGGCAGAGTCCTACCGACTGCGAAGGGCGGTGAATGACGCAAAGAGAAGGTACAGAGACAAGATGGAGTTACAGATGGAGCAGCAGGACACCAGAAGCCTGTGGCAGGGGCTACGGATTGTAACCAACTACCAGAGCACCCCTCCATCATCCGCAAGTGCCGGCACCTCCCTAGCTGATGACCTGAACTCCTTTTACGCTCGTTTCGAGAGGGGCAACACCATTCCAGGTCTGCCGACTATCGACAATACCGCCAGCGGGCTGGCTACCGAAGCTGAAGGGAGGAATGTGCACACATTCTCGCTGTCCGAGCATGACGTGAGGAGGGCTCTGACACGGGTGAACACGAGAATAGCTGCAGGCCCCGATGGCATCTCGGGGCGAGTACTCAAGTCCTGTGCTACGCAGCTAGCTCCAGTGCTCACTACATTATTCAACCTCTCCCTGGACAAGTCCGTGGTCCCTGCCTGCTTCAAAAAATCCATAATTGTACCGGTACCAAAAAATGCCTCCCCAGCCTGTCTGAATGACTACCTCGGTAGTCATGAAATGCTTTGAGAGGCTGGTGAAGAAACACATCTGCGCCTTCCTCCCTCGGAACATGGACCCGTTGCAGTTCGCATACTGTTCGAACAGATCCACGGACGATGCGGTCTCCCAGGTCTTGCACACCGCTCTCTCCCATCTGGACAGCCAGAAGGGGGGCTACGTGAGGATGCTGTTCATAGACTACAGTTCAGCCTTCAACACGATAGTCCCCACCAAACTGGCCGGGAAGCTAATGGAATTGGGGCTCAACACCTCCCTGTGTGCCTGGGTCCTGGACTTTCTCACCACCAGGCCCCAGGTAGTCAAGATGGGAGGGAATACATCGAAGTCCCTCACCCTGAGCACAGGATCGCCCCAGGGTTGCGTCCTCAGCCCCCTATTGTACTCCCTGTACACACATGACTGTGTGGCTAGGTTCAGCTCCAACTCAATAATTAAGTTTGCTGATGACACTGTGGTGGTGGGCCTGATCTCAGACAACGACGAGAAGGCCTACCGGGAGGAGGTGGCTGGTCTAGCACTCTGGTGCCAGGATAACAGCCTCCTCTTGAACATCAAAAAAACGAAGGAGCTGATCATGGATTTAGGAGGGCACATCATCCGAGGACGTACACTCCATTGAGGATAAATGGGGATCCTGTGGATAGGGTGAACTGTTTTAAATATCTGGGAGTCCACATCTCCAAGGATATGACATGGGCATCACACGCCTCAGCACTCGTGCGTTAGGCAAGGCAGCGCCTTTACCACCTCAGGCAATTGAGGAAATTCAGAGTGTCTCCGAGGATCCTCCAGTGCTTCTACGCAGCGGCGGTGGAAAGCATCTTGTCCGGGAACATTACCATCTGGTTTGGGAATTGCTCTGCCAAGGACAAGAAGGCTCTGCAGAGAGTAGTGCGTTCGGCCGAACGCACTATGGGAACTTCACTTGCCCCCCCTGCAGGAACTATACATCAGGAGGTGCAACTCCAGAGCCAACAATATCATGAGAGACCCCTTCCACCCCTGCAACGGACTGTTCCAGCTGCTACGGTCAGGCAAACGCCTCCGTTGCCATACGGTGAGAACGGAGAGGTTGAGAAGGAGTTTCTTCCCAGAGGCCATTCGGACTGTAAACGCCTATCTCACCAGGGACTAACTCTACTGAACGTTTTTCCTTCCATTATTTATTATGTAAAAGAATATGTGTGTTATGATTGTGTTTATAGTTTGTTTGGTTGTTTGTCTTTTGCACAAAAGTCCGCGAGCATTGCCACTTTCATTTCACTGCACATCTCGTATGTGTATGTGACAAATAAACTTGACTTGACTTGAATCAGCAAACCTAATATCATACTTATATAACACTATTTTAAATATAGAAATACCTACAACTGACGGTATTAGAAGAGACTGGGAACAAGAACTAGCTATAAAAATTTCAAAAGAGAGCTGGGATAAACACTTACTATATGTGCATAAATGCTCGATCAATGTAAGACACACTCTAATTCAATTCAAAACATTACATAGACTATACTATTCAAAAAACAAAATAAATAAACTTTTCCCTAACGTCTCACCCATTTGTGATAAATGTCAGTTTCAAGAAGTTACCATAGCGCACTCTTTTGTTTTTTGTATAAAAATTCTGGAACGAAATATTTGAAATCTTCACAAAACTATTTAAAATAAAACTGATACCAAAAGCAGAAGGGATTATCTTTGGAATAATGGAAGGTAACCCTGAACTAAACGTGTTTCAAAAGAATTAATTTAATTACGGGCTAATAACGGGAAAAAAGCTTATACTCAAATTCTGGAAAAACGCTCCTATACCAACAATAAAAATGTGGATTTCAAACATGTTCGAAACATTACACCTGGAAGATATGAGACTCCTCCTCACAGGCAAAGCAGACCACTTTCAAAAGATGTGGTCTGCATTTATGGACTTACTACAAGCATAAGGTGCAATAGTAATTTAAAACATAAATGGTGCCAGGATCTGGTAACGGGGGGTGAAAAATATGGTTGGTATATCCCTTTTTGCGGAGTTTTTTATAATAGAGCGATTGTTTCTCTTTCTTTCTTTTTTTTTCTAGGGTCTATTTCTTAACTTTCTTCTCTAACTCTCTTTCTAATGGGCTTCTTTTCCCAACACTTTCCTGCACTGTCACGACTCTTTCTCACTTTCCTTACTTCTTTTATTTCTATCTTTCTTAAAGCTCAAAAAATGAAGGGGTACAACAAATGTAATAAGATATATGTGGTGTGTATTACTGTAACTTATTATACTTCTAATTTAAAAAAAAAAAAAAAAAAAAATGCGATCTTTAAATTCATAATCTGCCATCACATTGACACCTGATCAATGTTTAACTGACCTGTAAATGCTCAGGCAATTTGATCAATTGCTTCTTTCTAAAAGCACATTAAAATGAAAATTAGAAAGTTATGCCATCTTTACAATTCTATATATGTTAACATGCTAACACTGCTGGCTCGCCATACTTATTGCCTATCTACCGGAGAGCATACAGTAGTCACAAAATGTATTGAAGAGAATGCATGTGGAGTCAGGAGTGCCCCTCCTGGTGGGATGCATTTTACTGATACACAACCCTCCGCGCGACAGCCAGCAAATTCCTCGCAACCATCCACACCCAGAGAATGGCAAAATGTAGGTCATTGTCCAACTCTCTTTAGTTCAAAATTTATGGAACTGCAGAAACAACAAAAAAAACAATAGTTCCAACAGAGACAGGGCTATGGAGTGCAGGTGATCTTTGAAAAAAAAATAAACCATTAGAGAAAGGGCAGGTTCATTTCAACAGAGACTTGGAGCTGAAAGGAGTGCATGGAATTTAAGAAACAGCAGTTTCTGAGCGTGAAAGCATCTCGTAGTGTATTAAAGGAAATCAGACACTCATGGACTGGCCATTTTGGTCCAACTGTTTTTGGGAATGGTGCCTGAAATGAAGTGTTGTGATTGAGGGTAAGCGCTGAAACCTAAGCTCGAGAGGCTTCGGCGAGGAGGCTGAACAGAGGGCGAGGCCTTTATAACTTTTCCCTTTAGTCTTTACGCAGTCAGGATGGCAGTTAGGCTCCTCCTGCAGCATATGGGAGTTCGGGGAATCTTCCAATGTCCCTTGAGATTTACACTTGTGGAAAATGTGTCCAGATGCATTTTCTGACTGACTGGGATGCTGAGAGCTTCACAGGTATAAGTTTTAGTGAGGTGGTCTCATGCCTCCAGTGCAGGCAGAAAGTAGCTGGGTAACTACCAGGAAAGGTAAAGGGAGTTGGCAGGTATACCATTTTGGATTCTGATGGGAGCATGACCATTCAGGAAAAAAGCAGCAGCAGAAATTGGGCCTGTAGCACCAAGACTGACTTTGAGACACTGAGGGGATGGACAGTTAGACAGGGCTATGGTGAATGTGTACTACAGGAAGTAATATGCCAACCAAATTGGCATTTTGCCTGCATTTAGCCTATAGCCCTCTAATCCCTTCCTATCTGTCTGTCATAATGGCTTTTAAAAATCACAATTGGATCAGCTTCTATAAGAGATAGAACTGCCTTCACCACACTGTCCATCTGATTCGTCCCTTTGATGGAACCCTGTACCTGTCTTCCTAGATACTCCATGTTCTGCAAGATCTCCATATTCTGCAATACTATCCAAATGACAGGAATGAAAAGCCGAAACGTGTGAGAAAACGATAGAAGAAGCGTGAAATGTGAAGCCAGAAGAAGGAATATAGGTGGAAGGGGATGATGAGGGATAGATAGGTACATATTCAGGTGGGGCACAGGGAAGAGAAAGGGAATTGTGGGGTAGGTGGTTGTCTGTATGTAGGTGACCTGAAATTGGAGCATTCAATGTTCATACCATTGGGTTGTAACTATATTAAATACTAGACCAAGTGCAGACCCGTTGGGTCTGTTCCCCCAACGTGCGGTTGTGGGGGGGGGGGAGGCGGCATGCAGCGTCACACACACTAACTACCCACCCCCCCCCACGCACTCACGCTAATTACCCCCCTTGATATTATATTAATACTATTAATTTGCTCCTTTTACCCCATAACCACCCTATCTACTGACGCATAGCCCCCAACGCAGTCACATCTAGAGAGGGGAGGGGGGGGGGGCTGCGGTGGTAGAGAGTGAGGGCAGAGAGAGAAGGGGCAGAGACAGAGAGAGAGACAGAAACACAGAGAGAGGGGCAAGAGGGAGAGGGGGTTGGAGAGGAGGAGAAGAGGAAGGGTGGGTGAGGGGGGAAAGGTGGGGGGGGGAGAGGAGAGGAGGGGGAGAGGAGATGAGAGGGGGGGGGAGAGGAGAGGGGGAGGAGAGGGGGGGGGAGAGGAGAGGGGGGGAGAGAGGAGAGGGGGGGATGGGGAGAGAGGAGGGGAGAGACAAAGGGAGAGAGACAGGGGGGGAGTGAGAGAGAGAAAGAGAGAGGGATAGGGAGAGAGAGAGGTGGGGAGAGAGAGGAACCCAAACCCCCCCAAACAACCATTTGCAGGCAGTGCTTTTTTATTTCAAACTAACCATATTTTCATTTTCAAACCACATTAAGGGTACTTACTCACAGGTGTGAAGAAATTTGTTCAATGTCATTCAGAGCTCAGAGTGCCCTCCATGTTGCAGAGTGATTGAGGCACACCACTTGCAGAGACAGATTGAGGCACACCACTTGCAGAGACTGATTGAGGCACACCACTTCCTGGTTTTATAGTCCCTCCCCCTCCCTCCAGCTGGGGCAGCAGAGAGAATGGGGAATTGTGTAAAAACATTAATATCTCTGCCATTTTTCATCGACGGGAAAAATCCTCGGCACACATGCGGCGGAGCGAGTTGGCCAAAAATGACGGCCGTAGGTGGCGGCGTTCTCTCGGAAATCGCAGCACAGAAGGCCAAAAGCGGTCAAGAACAGAGATTTAGTAATATATAGATGATTAACTATCCAAATTGAATAAAAGTTATCATTTTGTGTTGCTGTGTAGAGGATGTTATCGAGGCTGCATTTGGAGTATTGAGTTCAGTTTTGGCCTTTCTGCTTTTGGAAAGATGCCATTAAGCTGGAAGCAGTACAGTAAAGATTTATGAAGTTCTTGCCAGGACTCAACATACTGAGGTTTAGGGAGAAATTGGACAGACTAGAACTTTATTCCCTGGTGTTTAGGAGTTTTGGAGGTAATCATACATAGCTGTATGAAATCATGAGAGACATAGACAGGGTGAAAGCAGAGTCTTGTTCCCAGGGTTGTGCAATGTATAACGACAGGGCATAGTTCAAGGTGAAATAAGAAAAATTAATAGGTATGTATATGGGGTAAACTGCCAGTGGAAGCGGTTGAGTCAGGTACAATAACAACATTAAAAGACATTTGGATAGATACTAGACTAAGTGGGACCCGTTGGGTCCCTTTCACATGGGAGGACTGGTCCCCCAATGCAACCGGAACCCCAATGCAATATTTCACAACTCACCCGTTCCCCCAATGCAACCCGTCCCCCCAACGCAATATTGCACCACTCACATACCATTAGATTACGTGTTTTGAATCTATTTTCCACTCTATTTTCAATTTTTATAATTTGTTTTAAATCTCCATTTGTCTTTGGCTATTACCTCTTACTCTCTGGCAATTATATTTTATTTTATTTTTATTTGAATGTTTTCCACCTCTAGTCATGTTCCTTTGGACAGTGATGTAGACAAACAGCTTTGTCCAATGTAATGTCTGTCATATGTTTAATGCTTATTAAATCTGATCAAAGGCAATAAAGCTTGAAATATAACTGTTGGTTTCCTACTGAATGTTTCCAGTATTTGCTTCATTAAGTAAACTTGTCTAGACATGTGTAACAGGAAGAAAGCACTTAATTTATGGGGCCTTGGGAAATATTTTAGGACTTGAAAGTGTTTAGCTGAAGGAATAGATGCACTTCAAAAGAGAGAGCAGGGAGTTTAGTATAAAAGGCAGCTATATTTGAATTATTCCTGATGTATAGGCAAAAAGGTGAAAAGGCAGAAAGACTAAATTGTAAAAAAGATGGAAAAATAACTGCCAAGATCATCCAGGTCAAATATTTGCATGAGTGCTTCTTGGGAAGCAGAATATGGCATCCAGTTTACTCAGACAGATCGTTAAAATAACAGAGAAAATAAACTAGGATAATACCAAGAGGTTTTAATGGTGGAGAAAGTCATATCTCCATACATCTGAGAAAAGTAAGGAATAACTTAAAGGTCTTCAATTACATAAGTGTTATAATGTGACAAATGGTAATAGATTATTTCCATTGGATGGCACCGTGATAAAGATAAGATTTTTAAGAATGACTAGACCAAGTGCAGACCTGTTGGGTCCCCCAACGCAAGACTCTACCACTCACCCGATCCCCCAACGCAAGCCATTCCCCCATCGTAATATTGCACCACTCACGCAGAGCCCCCAACTGCGCAGGCGCTGCTCATTTCTCCTCATCCCCAGCACTCCCTCCTCTTCCGCTTCACCCTCCCTCTTCAATCCCGAGAGAGGGAGGGAGAGGGGGATGGGGTAGAGAGGGAGGGGGTAGAGAGAGAGGGAGGGGGTAGAGAAGGAGGGTAGAGGAGTAGAGAGGGAGAGGGGCAGAGAGGGAGAGGGGTAGATAGGTAGGGGGTAGAAGGAGAGGGAAGGGGTAGAGTTGGGGGGAGGGAGAGGGAGGGGGGTAGAGGGACGGGGGTAAAGAGGGTGGGAGTGAGGGTAGATGGGGAGGGGGCATCTCCCTCCACCCCTCCCCATCTCCCTCCTCCACCCCCCATCCCCCATCTCTCTCTACCACCCCACCCCATCTCCCTCCTCCTCCTCCTCATTTCCCTCATCCTCCTCCCCTCACTCCCATTCCCTGCCCCAGGACCAACCCAGGTTGTAGTGCAGCGCCAGGGCCTGGAACTCGGCCTGGTTCTCGTACTCGGCCTGGCCCTGGCTCTAGACACCAGGTTCCAGCGGCATCTTCTTTCTCGGCCCCGGTTATGGCCCCCTCCCAAGCCCCGGGCTCACCTCTCACTCCAGCTCGGGCACCAGGCTCGGCTCCAGCCGGGACCCGCCGCCCATCCTCGCCACCAGGTGTCGGGTGCCGGCAGCCGCTGCATGTACGCTGGAGTAGCCCTCCCTCCAGGAGTGTCCCGTCCTGCCTTGCGAGTCCATTGTGACGTCACTCATGCTTTTTTTTTCCGAAATGGGTAAGTTTGCGGGCTGTTTTTAAAACTTTAAACAATTTAAAAGTTCGGAAATATAGGTGAGAACGCTACGGGAAGATGTTTATCGCCTCAGCGGGAAAAATGTGAGTAGAATGTGTGAAAATGGGAAGGCTGTGGCCTAGCGTTTGGAAGAAATAGGAATTAACCAGATTGTGCCCAGATGACACACACATATACATACACACAAACAAGATAAGAGTTTTAGTATAATAGATAGATTGCATTCCATCCAAAATGTAATTGTTGTGTGTAATGTGCTGCAGTAACTCAGCAGATACAGCAACATCACTGGAGGACATGGATAAGTGACATTTCAGGTCGGAACCCTTCTTTAGACTGATTATAGAGTGGGGAGAAAACTGGAGGTGGTGGTGGGACAAGGTATGGCACGTGATAGGTGGATGTGGGTGAGGGAGGGTTTAATTGGCAGATGGGTGGACAAAGGCTGGAGATGAAAAGGAGGCATAAGGTTGACAGATGGAAGCTAGGAAACAAAAGGGTGTCACATGAGAAGAGGACTGAAATGTAAACGTCAGAGGGAGGGAGATAGGTGGGAAGATATGGGGGGGTGGGGCACGATAGTGGGAGAATTGGATGCACACCAAGATGAGGGGAATCGCTGGAAAGTGAGGGGGTGGGGGAAGGGGCGACGTTCCCTAAAGTTGGAGCATTCAATGTTCATACTGTTGGATTGTAAGCTACCCAGACAGATTATGAGGACCTGTTCCTTTAGTTTTCATGTGGCCTCACTCTGGCAGTGGAGGAGGCCCAGGAGAGAAAGGTCGTTATTGGAATGGGAAGGGGAGTTAAAACTATTAGCAACCGGGAGATCAAGTAGGCCTTGGTGGACCGAGCGCAAGTCGGTTAGACAAAATGATCATCTAGTCCATGCTATGCCTTGGAGGTTGAGGAGGTTGAATGTAAAGGAGGTTAAATGTAATGAGGTTAGAGGAGGTGCATATGAACCTCTGCCTCACCTGGAAGGGCTGCTGGGGTCCCTTGATGGAAGTGAGGAAGGAGGTATAGGGAGAGGCATTACTTCTCCCACGGTTGCCAGCGAAAGTACTTTGGGAGGGGGTGGTAAATGCGGGAAGGGATGAATAAACCAAGGAAGTGCAGGGGGAGGACCTCTATGGAAAGCAGGAAGGGTTGTGGATGGGAAGATGTAACTAGCAGGGTATCACATTGCAATTGGCAGAAATGTCAGGGGATGATATGTTGGATGAGAAGGCTGGAGGGGTGAAAGTTAAGGACCGAGGGAACACTATACTCGTTCCACGTGCGGGAGGGGGAGTTAGAGCAGAACTGCAGGAAGCAGAGGAGACACAGGTGGGGGATCCATCCACAATAGCAGGTGGGGAAATCATGTTTACTAAAGAAAGAGCATTTTGTCGAACACTTACACATGGCCTGCCAAGGCTTGCAGGATTTCACAGTTGCTAACCATTTTAACTCCCCTTTCCTTTCCCATACTGACATTTCTGCCACGGACCAGGTCCATTGCCAGTGAGGCAACACGCAAACCGGTGAGCAGCACCTCATCTTCTGGTTGGGTAGCTAACAACCCAATGGCATGAACTTTGAATTCTTCAACTTTATGTATCACTCCTCCCCTACATTCTGATTTCTTAACATTCAAAAATCTACTGATTTTTTATATACAGTGTCTATAGATCTCTGTGCCAGAGAATTCCAACGTCTTCCAATCCTCTGCTTAAACAAATACATGTTGGCATTAATAGATAGTTATACAGCGTGGAAACAGGGCCCAACTTACCCACACTTCCCAACTACACTTGTCCCATCTGCCTGCTTTTGGCCCATATCCCTCTAAACCTGACCTATTCATGTACCTGTCTAATTGTTTCTTAACCGTTGCGATTGTCCCTGTTTCAACTACCTCCTCTAGCAGCTTGTTCCATACATCCACCACCCTTTGTGTGGAAAAAGTTACCCCTCAGATTCCTATTAAATATTTTCCCCTTCATCTTAAACATTTGTCCTCTGGTACTTGATTCCTCTACTCTGCAAGAGACTTTGTGCGTCTTCACATTCTATTCCTCTCATGATTTTATACACCTCTTTCAGATCACCCCTCAACCTCCTGAGCTCCAAGGAATGAGTTCCAGCCTACTCAATCTCTCCCTATAGCTCAGACACTTGAGTCCTGGCAACGTCCCCATAAATCTTCACTGTACCCTTTCCAGCTTGACAACACCTTTCCTATAACATGGTGCCCAGAACTGAACACAATGCTCTAAATGTGGCCTCACCAAAGTCTTATATAACGACAACATGACCTTCCAACCGATACTCAATACTCTGACTGATGAAGGCCATTGTGCCAAAAGCCAATTTGACCACCCCTATTATCCTGCGACTACACCTTCAAGGAACTATGTACCTGCACTCCTTGATCCCTTTGCTCTACAACACTCTCCAGAGTCCCACCATTCATTGTGAAGGTCCTGCCCATGTTCGTCTTTCCAAAATGCAACACCTCACATTTCTCTGTATTAAATTCCATCAACCATTCCTCAGCCCACGTAGCCAACCGATCAAGGTGATCCTTAATCTCAGAATTCTTCATTAGAATCTCCAATTGAGGAAAGTCTCTTAGCTTGTTGGGCGGCATAGCTGGTAGAGTCGCTGCCTCACAGTGACAGAGACCCGGGTTCGATCCTGACCTCGGGTGTTGTCTGTGTGGAGTTTGTATGTTCTCCTGTGACCGTGTGGGTTTCCTCCAGTTGCTCCAGTTTCCTCCCACCTCCAAAAGACATGTAGGTTTGTAGGTTAATTGGCCCCATTGTGTAGGGAGTGAATGAGAAAGTGGGATAACATAGAATTAGTGTGAACAGGTGATCAATGGTCGGCATGAACTTGGTGGGGCAGATGGTCTGTTTCCATGCTGGAACTCTAAACTAAACTAAACTTGTAACTTCTCAGCTCCTCTTATAGTCCAGCATCTCTATTATGTTTAATACAATGAATGTAGGTATTCAAATTGTCTATTCAATCTTGTACTGGTCACGACTAACAGGTAGAATGACAAACTGAAATTGATCCCTTTAATACCATTGTTTTATGCCTTATGACCAGTTTTCTATCTATGCTATCTATTCTATCTATATATTAACCCTAAACCTGTGAGCCCTATTTTATCTGCCTTTGGAAAATTCAAAGATTTTACAGACCCTGGTTCCCAGTTAGCCATGTTACTATTTATGGCCTCAAAAACACAATTTTCCCTTCAGAAAATTTGCCTGTCATATGATAATTTTCTGAAAGCCTTTAATCTTAATAGATTGCAGCATTCTGTCAAACACAGATAATGGGATATCCATTGGGATATGGGATATTTGGTAGACCATCATGTTCAAATAATCTGTCTGGTTTTAATCATCTTAATTTTTCTTTAAAGGTATTAAGTACTGTAAGTTCTTGCTCACATTAGATCTTTAATTACCAACTTCAGTTATTGTGCCTTGCACAATGTAGAGATACAAAATATTTTTTTGAAAGACTCACACCATTTTCACTTCACCTTTCCATCAAATCCTCAATAAGAATTATCCAGTCTTTGTCCCTTTGGCAGTCTCTTCGGTTGTTCTCTTCCTGTTTACATAGTTTGCAGACGCTCTCTGAATAATTTAAAATTTTGTGCCAATTTTGTCTTTTTCAAATGTTTTCAATTTGTTTTCTCCTGGCAAAACTTCTCATCAAATTTCTCACATACTTTGACCAATTCAACCTCTTATAGTTGGCTTTATTTTTCAAGATTCTGGTCGCCATCTGATCAGTGTCTCTCTTTCACTATAAATCAATATATATTTGATGACAATTTTATTCATTGATTCTTGCTATCCTGTACTCAAATAGTTCCAATGCACTATATAAACTCATTGTTCAAGACACTTTTGCCTGTGATTTGCCCAACAATGGAGGTTAAAGTCCTCTATGTTTATTGCATTTTAATCAGGGAGAATATCACTGTGGTATTTTGTGTGGGTATCCCTGGGGGATCGTACGATGATGCTATATGTTTGGAACTGAGAAATAAAAAACAGAAATAAGAAAGAGGTGTTCATTTTAATGGCATTATTCTCTAGGCTCCTCATAGTCCATGGGATTTAGAGGAAGAAATATGGATGAAGATTATGGATATCTGCAAGAACAATAGTATTGTAATACAGCACAGGAATGGGCCATTCTGCCCACAATGTTTGTGCCGAACTTGCCAAGTGAAACTGATGTCGTATGCCTGTGCATGATCTATATCTCCCTATTCCCTGCACTTCTATGTGCCTATCTAAAAGCTTCTCAAATGCCACTATCGTATCTGCCTCCACCACCATCCCTGGGAATGCATTCCAGGCCCCCACTACTCTCTGTGTAGAAAAGAAAATTACCTCACATATCTCCATTAAATTTCCCCCTTTCACTTTATGGCTTTGTCCTCTAGTGTTAGACATTTCCACCCTGGGGAAAAAAGTTCTGACTGTCTTCCCTATCTATGCATCTCATAATTTTATATACTTCTATCAAGTCTCCCCTCAACATCCGATGTTCCAAAGAAAACAATCCATGTCTATCGAACCTCTTGATGTAGGTGAAACCAATCCAGGCAGCATTCTGATACACCTCCTCTGCACACTCTCCAAAGCTTCCACTTTCCTGTAATGAGGCGACCAGAATTGCACGCAATACTCCAAATGCGGCCTAATCTAAGTCCTATAGAGATGGATCATGACTTCCTGACTCTTATATTCAATACCCCTAACCATGAAGGCAAGCATACCATACTATCTACCTTCACCATCCTATCTACTTGTGCCGCCACCTTCAGTGAGCCGAACTTGGACTCCAAGATCCCTCTGTACATCAATGCTGTTAAGGACCTTGCCATTAACTGCAAACTTACTAACAAACCCATCTACATATATGTCCAGGTCATTTACATATATCACAAACGGATTTAAGAGAGAGTTAGATAGAGCTCTAGGGGCTTGTGGAGTCAAGGGATATGGGGAGAAGGCAGGCACGGGTTATTGATAGGGGACGATCAGCCATGATCACAATGAATGGCGGTGCAGGCTCGAAGGGCCGAATGGCCTCCTCCTGAACCTATTTTCTATGTTACTATGTTTCTAGACAGTTCTATGACTCATATTGCTTTAATTCTTGCTGCTAAAGGGAAGGCAGCAAAAAACTCAGACAAGTGATGTTTATCTCCTTTTATTTTTATCTCCATCTACACTAATTGTACTTCCTGGACTCTTGGGTCTACATTAATCCTCAGTACAGTCCTTTGTCATTCTTCCCTGTCGGGTTGCATTGTCCTCACCTCCTCCCCTTTTCCATTTTGTCTTTTGTTTCTAAACATCAAAAATCTTGGAATATTCAATTCACAGCTCTCTCTTATCTCCTTGCATTGGTGCCAATAAATTATAAATCAAAACAGCTGTCCTGTCCTGACATCCCAGGAATCAGTCTGGTGAACCTTCTCTGCACTCCCTCTATGGCAATATTGTCCTTCCTCAGATTTGGTGACCAAAACTGTACGCAATACTCCAGGTGTGGTCTCACCAAGACCCTTACCATACCCGTGGTTCAGTTAATAATCACGAGATCTCAGCAGAATTACATTGTTTCTCTGCCTATGTCATTGGTGGTGATATACATTTGAACAACTGGATATTCTCTGTCCCAAAGTAGATGTATTTAGAAGGTGTTTAGTCCAGCCATTAGGCAAGCAACTGCTTTCAAGATTCCTGCTTGTGGCAGCAGAGAACACGAGCTATGACCCTGGTTATTCCATCCTTTTCCCACCAGGATTTGTGTTCTGTTCCTCGCTCTGGAATAGTTCTCTGTATCACGGTGCCTTGGTCAGATTGTCCATTTTGCCAAAAGTCTTTGTTCACATATATAGTGTGTATCTTGTACCAGTTAGACAAGATCAAAGCTGAGGTTCCTGGCCCTTGTACCAAATGATTTATGGTCAAGTCCTTCAGTTCCTGAATACTGTCCAATCTAGCCTACTGCCTAGCCTAATGGGCCTGTCCCACTGAGGCGATTTTTCAGGCGACTGCCGGCGACTGTTAAGTCATAGCGGGTCGCTGAAAAACTGGCGACTGGAACAGCGACTGGAACGGCGACTGTCAGACAGTCGACACGGTGACACACACACACATACACACATCGCTTCCTTCACCAGCCAGTTATGCAGGCGGGGGACAGGGCAAGCAGGGGGAGGGCTGTCTGAGTGAAATTCACACACTGTAAAGCCAATGTGATACAGACACTCACCATGATAAACAGGAAGGTTGGCGCTGTAATTAAGACGGTGAAAGCACAGTGTACGGGAAGGGTCACTTAAGTCCTTTAAAAGAGGGGGTAGACGGGGTGGGGAGAAGGAGTGGAGACAACTTTTAAGAAGCCAGAGATGCACGGCTGTGAAGCTCGGCGAACATTAACATTACTGGTCGGTTGTCCTCAGTTCTGAAAACTACTGTTTACTTTTTTTTTCCCAATGAGCCAATGAAATTCACCGGTCAGCACCAGCGACAACCTACGACCTCCTGGCGACCCACTACCACTGGACCTACGGCACTAGAATTCTCGCTACTCTCCATGGCCGCTTCATTCTGGTCGCCGCTTGTTTTTCAACATGTTGAAAAATTAGCGGCGACCAGAATGAAGCCGCGACTAGTTCCCAGAATGCCGAAACTACACACGACCATGAAGACAAATCCCCGGCAACCACTCGCGAACATGCGGCAACCATGTGGCGACCGCATAGTCTCCTGCAGTCGCCTAAGTGGGACAGGCCGATTGCAGTTGCTTCCTGGAACAAACTGCCAATGTAACTTTTTCATTCTTTGGTGTATCATAGTGTCTTCGGTGTATAAACCAGCTCAACCACAACAGATCAACAGAGGGTGCAATCTCACTGGCCCCCTTGGACAATGAAATTACATAGATAAGGCTGTTGTTCATAGACTACAGCACAGCATTTAACACCATCAGTGCCTCCAAGCTGGTTAGTTGAAGCCATCCACTTTCTTGAGAGATGCACCGCCACTGGTCTTGAGAGGCTCACGGTCACCAACGTTGTAAGCCATGTACTCCGTCTTCTTGCATTGAGGTGGAGGCCCACTTTCTTGCACTCTATCTCGACCCTGCCGAGCAGCTCCAGTGCCCTCTTAACCTTGTCTGACAGCACGACTATGTCATCAGCATAGTCGATGTCTGACAAGTTGACTGGCCCGATTCTTCTCAAACGCCTTGGGGTGATTGTAAAGCCGAGGTCCCCATATGCCTCCTAGCATAATCAAGGACAATGACGAAGAGAAAGGGTGCCAGCGTGTCTCCCTGTAAGACCCCCGCGAGGATCTCAAACACTTTGCTCTCGCCATCCAGGGTGACAACCATGGCCGTGGTGCCCACATATCCTCAATTGCTCTAAGGAGACGAGGAGGGATACCGTAAGCTTTAAAAATCCTCATCATTTTGCATTGATGAATCGAGTCAAACACCTTCTTGAAGTCTATGAAGGTTAGGACAGCCGGCAGGTTGTTATTCTTCACCTCCTCAATGATTCTTCAGAGGGAAAGGATCTTTGTGACTGTGTTCCTCATCTCTCTGAGCTGTTCTGATTGTAACGTAGCTTCGGGTCGATAGCAACCCTAATTCCGGTTGAGAAACAAGCGATTGTAGACCTTGGCTAAGACACATGTCGGGCTGATGCCACGATAGTTGTCAGTCTTGTTCAGGCTCCCAGATTTGGGGACGTGGATGATGTTGGATTGTGACCACTGTGTTGGCTTGTCATTTGTCATTAGCGCTGTGTTGCAGAACTTGGGCATGATGTCGTCGAGCTCACAGTTTTTCAACACCTCTGGAGGGCTGTTATCAGGGCCTGGACTCTTCCCTTGCTTCAGTGAGGTTTTCACTTTTCACAGCTCCTTCATGGTGAAGGGGCCGTCGTGAATCTGTACATCCATGAGGACAGTCTCGATCTCCTCATCTTCCTCAGTGACAGTTGGAGGTGACCCAAGCAGGTTCTTGAACTGGGTGAACCACGTGTTGATTCAGTCCTCTGGAGTGTTTCCGTTGACTTGACCTGACATGGCCTTCCTGCGACTGATCTTGTTCACGACCCTCCATGCCTCGCTATACTGCTTGCCATCATTTGCTGCATCTACTCCCTCTATCATTCTCGCAACCTTCTCCTCCTTCAGTTTGTCGTACACCTCAAAGAGTTGGGATTTGGCTGCCTTTACGTCCTCCTTGAGCTGCTCCTAGTGTAGGCCTCTTGACATTCAACAACTACTTTCCGTAATGCAACAACTTCCGGGTGCTCAGAGTTGCGACTTCTCTTCACACGCTTCACTTTGGGTAGACTCTTTATTGCTTCAGAGTTGGCCTCTATGAACCGTTCGTAGCGAGCCGTAGCATTTTCCCTCACCTCAGCTCCTCCATTTCCTCTTCCTCCTCCTCTTCTTGTTTCTCCTCCTCCAGCATCTGGAAGCGGTTCACCACCTCTCCTGTGTTTAAATTAATATTAAAATACTGGAGATATGCTTAATATATTAATATTCTGGAGATATTCTGATAAACTGAATTAGTGTTTTGGATCATCAGAACTAGGAAAAGTCAGAGGTAAAAGCAAGTTTCAAGTTGCAAAGAAGATGTAGAAATAGGGTAAGATGAAGTAGGTATGTTATTTGGCACAGATGTGAGACAGGCTTATGTCTCACATCTGGCTTATCCCTTGAAATGATGGAGGTTGAGAAAGCAAGGGGTTAAGTTGGATACGAACCGTGTGACATTGAGAAGAGCAAAGTTGATAAAATGGCCAGGGAAATGGGAAGGAAGAAATGTTTCAGTTTGATTGCGCTTTGGTCAGGTCCCAGTTTGAACATAATGTTCAAATCAGGCACACTTCACAGGAAGAGAAATTTTGCTCTTAGATACACAGCAGAATTACATCAGATTTTAAGGGATGCAGATTGGACTAATTGGTTTGTATTCCCATAAGAAATTCTTTAAAATGACCAAGACTTGGACAAGATACCAAGAACCAATTTCCTTTGGTGGAGGAATCTTGAACAAGGAGATTATCATTAAAATTATAGTAAGGCATTCAGTAATGGTCTAAGCATTTCACCCTCTATTCTATATTGTTTGCCCATCAATTGTTCAATTGAAAGTTTCAACAAGGGAATCAAGAGTTTGATAAGATTATCAAATAAACAAGGCAATGGCTGGTAAATGGGGTCAAAAGTAAGTTGTATTGATTTTACAAAAGTAACATTATTTTTAATTAAGGAGCATGCTTATTTTTGCCTTATGGATATTTAGCTTAAGATTGAATAGGAATGTATGGTTCTAAGTATTTAGTCATAAAATGATCTAAGAATAATATGCAAATCAGTTGTGTTTATTGTCATATGCACGGATAGTGAGGTACAGATACAGTGAACTCTTGCAGCAACATCACAGGCGCATGGACTTAAAAAACAGGCAATAATAAATCATACATAAATTACACATCAACTCTGCAGGACTGTAAAAAGAAAAAGACTGTACAAAAATTATATTAGTGCAAAACACAATCAGAAGTCCATGTTCTGTAGTTTTCCATTGCTATGGAAGGATTATGGTTGTGCATGTCCTGAATCTGGTTGTGAATCTGGTTGTGTCAGTTCTTTAGGCTTCTGTGCCTCTGCCCGGTGGTGGCAGCAAGAAGAGGGCCTTGCCTTGATGATGGGGATCCTTGATAATAAATTATGCCTTCTTGAGGTCGTGTTTCAATAGACAATAGACAATAGGTGCAGGAGCAGGCCATTTGGCCCTTCAAGCCAGCACCGCCATTCAATGTGATCATGGCTGATCATCCCCAATCAGTACCCCGTCTCTCCCCACATCCCTTGACTCCGCTATTTTTAAGAGCCCTATCTAGGTCTCTCTTGAAAGCATCCAGAGAATCTGCTTCCACTGCCCTCTGAGGCAGAGAATTCCACAGACTCACCACTCTCTGTGAGAAAAAGTGTTTCCTCATCTCCATTCTAAATGGCTTACTCCTTATTCTTAAACTGTGTCCCCTGGTTCTGGACTCCCCCGACTGTCCAAGTCCTTAACAATCTTATATGTTTCAATGAGATACCCTCTCATCCTTCTAAACTCCAGAGTGTACAAGCCCAGCTGCTCCATTCTCTCAGCATATGACAGTCCCGCCATCCCGGGAATTAACCTTGTAAACCTACGCTGCACTCCCTCAATAGCAAGAATGTCCTTCCTCAAATTAGGCGACCAAAACTGCACACAATACTCCAGGTGTGGTCTCACTAGGGTTCTGTACAACTGCAGAAGGACCTCTTTGCTCCTATATTCGATTCCTCTTGTTATAAAGGCTAACATGCCATTCGCTTTCTTCACTGCCTGCAGTACCTGCATGTTTACTTTCATAGACTGATGTACAAGGACCCCCAGATCCCGTTGTACTTCTCCTTTTCCCACCTTGACGCCATTTAGATGGTAATCAGATAGTAGTCTCATGTAAATGTTTTCGATGGTGGGGAAGGCTGTGTCCATGATCGCACAAATTTAAGTTAAAATTTTTATTTTTCGTGTCCATCAGCATGTTTGAATTTCTGAAAGTTAATTTAGCAATTATAAATTCAATCATGTGCATGAAAAGAATCAAGCCATTTAGCAGAGCAAGACAAGAATTTGGTCTTTATGTCTTAGATCATTGTTGCAATAAGTTATTGTTGATTGGGGGAGTTAATGGCAAAAAGCTGCAGGCACTATAGGAGCTTAAAGGTAGTAATCAGTATGTTTTTCAAAAATATTTCTGGGAAAAAAATTAAAGCTTTGTTATTATCAAATGGAAGAAAAAATTGCGTAATTTAGAATGTGTTATTTCCATTATTTAAAATTAAAATGAATTATATTACAAGGCTCTCACTTAACTTTTTTTCCCTGTTGCCAGTCGGGCAATCTAGTAAACTTTTTAGGTTGCCAAATGACAGTTTAGGTGGTCATTTAAGACGGCTTGCATAACGCGTGCGATAATGTGCTCGGATGAAGTGCGGAGTCACCAGTCGGAATGATGCTCAATGAAGCAGTCACATATTATTTCTGCTTCAAATAAAGTCACAAACTAAACATATTCACCAATCAAGACATGATATATACCACAATGACATGCAGCAAAATTATAATACAGTATCTCAACTCTTTTTACACGTTGTAATGAATGCAATTTTTATTATATCTCTCCAAACAAAAATGTGGTTGGATTATTCAGCGTATGATCAACCTGTGTCAATAAATCCTGGACCATAGTAACATATATGCTTAACCATGCACACTACAGATTGATGCAAGCATGTTTTCTGTGAAGGACCGAAAATTATCTTGACATGGCCATAGCATGGGTCAATATTGCTATTATATATAAACACTCGCGCTTCTCACATAATTTATCTACAACAAAATATACAGGTTGCAAGGAAATTTCTAAAGGCATTTTATGATAATAGCTGTTAAACCCGACTATACCCATCTGACATTACACTAACTGACAAGAGATGGCCAAAGGACATAACTGCAGCAAATGTTCTTTTGGCAATATGCTTAAAGGTGTCAAAACGCCGCATTACCGGACATTCAGATTAGATGTATGTGTTGTGAACAGCAATGAAGATACCCAGTTTGTACGCACCAGATTAATTTTTTTTTATTGATAAACGCTGTTTCCATCACTCCCTTTAACGTTAACATTTCAACGAATATCTCCTGACCAAATTTGTGATGTATATGACCGACTGTAGAAGTAAAACCTGGATAAATCCAATGTATAGTTATGAATGTTGCTCATTAAATAACTACAGTACTGATACTCCATATTAAGAGCTTTGATTTGCCATTAAAATGAATTCTGCAATAACTTGTCAACGGTAGCAGTGACAATCGAACACTACGGTTTTAATGTTTCACGTGTTCACAATTTAATTAATCCATCTTTATGGACTAAAACAAATGATAACATTGGGAATTAAAACATATTTGATTGCATTCCGTTATCAAACATAGTCAATGTTCGCTCCAAAGACATTTCCAGCGCAGTAAGGTCGGGGGGGGGGGGGGGGTGAATCAGTGCGGGACGGATAGATGGCGGGGGGTGGGGGTTGAGAAGGCAATCGGTGCAGGATGGATTGAGGCAGGGGAATTAGTGCCTGTTGGTTGGAGTCAGTAAAATTGTGAGGGGAGAGTGGGGGCTGAATGGGGGTGATCAGTACGGGATGGATGGGGGTGATCAGTACGGGATGGATGGGGGGGATCAGTGCAGGATGAATGCTTGGGTCACTACAGGATGAATGGGGAGATCACTACAGGATGGATGGGGGATTAGTAAAAGATTAATGGAGGGATTACTACAGGATGAATGAGGGGATCAGTACTGGATGGATGGGGTGTATCAGTGCAGAATGAATGGGGGGATCAGTACAGGATGAATGTGGGGGGCAGTGCAGGATGGATGGGAAGGGGTGTCAGTACAGGATGAATTGGGGGACCAGTGTAGGAAGTGGGAGAGAGGGGGAGAGAGGGAGGGAGGGGGAGGAAGAGAGAGAGAGAGAGAGAGTGTCAGTCTGTCCTCGGGATCTCCTCGCCACCGCCTCTCCTCCTCCGCCAGCCAACAGGGTGGTGTGGGGCCAAGGTGCTTCAGATGGCAGAAGGGGGCCTCCCCCTTCCTCCTTCCCAGCCTCGGCGTGCTGGAGGGTTTGTTTTGAAAGCGGTTATCGCCGTTGGCGGAGTGGCACGCAGCGGCCGCTATGAGGCGGGCGGGGTGTGGGAAGAGGAGGTGGTGGAACCGCCGTCGCAGCCGCCGACATGAAACGTCATTTATTCCTTTTACCCAGAGATGCTGCCTGACCCGCTGAGTTACACCAGTTTTTTTGTGTCTATCTTCGGTATAAACCAGTATCTGCAGTGTCAAGCCGGGCAAAATGACACGGCTTTTAGGTTGCCTGGTGGGACTTTAGGTGGCCATTGGAAACCAGAAAACGGTTAATTTCGAGCCCTGTATTAAGATTTTTGAAAATAATTGTTTAATATAGTGGTTTCAAAGATGTGCAGTTAATATTTTTACGTACATCCATTTCAAAGCCAAACTATTAAGAGAAAGCATATGTGGAACAAATCAAAGATTGGCCTATATACTACATGCCACGTTTTGCATACTAGCTGTCATTTCATATCTGATAAGGGTTTGAATTAAATAGATGCTGTACTCAACCACCAAGTGTCACACAGAAGCAGTTCAATCTGCCTATGAAAGTAACAGAGTGTGCAATGTTTTCACATCTTGGTGACATTACTTCTTGGCAAATCTAATCTTAGTTTGCCATATTAAAATACGCTTGCAACCTTATGCTTAAATGACACAAAATTGAACTGACCTTTGAAAATCCCACCGAGATTTATTTTGGAATAGCCACTGATGGAAATATCTATTTTCTGGCAACCATAGATCATGTGAAATTATATTTTATTTATTTGCTATTATATCTCAATCGTGCTGCTTATATTGAATAAGAAAACGTGGCATTTGCAACAATTGTAATATTGCATTGCCCATCACACATGCAGTTAAGACAAAAGTGCTGGAGAAACTCAGCGGGTGCAGCAGCATCTATGGAGCGAAGGAAATAGGCAACGTTTCGGCCCAAAATGTTGCCTATTTCCTTCGCTCCATAGATGCTGCTGCACCCGGAGTTTCTCCAGCACTTTTGTCTATCTTCGATTTTCCAGCATCTGCAGTTCCTTCTTAAACACATGCAGTTAAATTTGTCCAGTTTTTATTGAAAGGTTTTATTGGCCTGGAAGACAAAAAAATGTCCATAAGTCTTACTAAGTTAAGATTCTTAGCAAATTAACTGTACCAGTTCCACTAAATGTTAAGTGGACGCAAGCTCCCCAATGTTAAAGTCCGCAGGCTCCTGAAGTTGGAGCTCCCAAAGTTGATCCCCAGCAAGAGGCTGCCAGTTCCTCGATGTTAGGCCACAGTGAGGATGGAGATACGATACGGAAAAAAAATCACATCTCCGTCGAGGTAAGAGATTTTTAAAGGTTTCCCCTAACCCCCTCCCCACCTCCCACATAAAACAAAGCTAAAGAACACCAAAACATACATTTAACGCGTACTAAAAAACAACAAAGAATGAAAAGGACGAGACAGACTGTTGACGAGGCAGCCATTGCGGCACCACCCACATACATAATCATTCAAACTCTTGTACCAATTCCTCTGTAGTCATTAAGTTCAAATAGCTTGCTTTGCTCGCCAAATAATGATTTCGTTATCCTGTTCTTTTGTTGTGAATCCTTCCTTGGCTTTGCACTATTGAAATATTAGAAGCATATAAAGTCCATTATTGACCTTTTACCCTTTGCTCTATGAAATTGACAAAGTCTCCATTTCATCTACTCTATTACTGGAGGAAGAAATTGTCCATTCACTATGGAATTTTACCCTCCAATATCATGCTATTTTTCTTCCCCCAAATGCAACTTGGCTCTTTAAAGCACATTGTCAGTTATCTCACATTCTGCTGTCCACTGTTGCTGAACTGTGCCTTTTTTCTCTGGGCTTTTTCTTGTCTGTGGCAATTTTCTTTTGAACAATTCCTTACTTATGAAGATAATGCAAATGGAGTAAATCGGATGATTCATCGGGTGGCGCCGCGAGCCGGCAACCTCGCCAGCTGTTCGTCCTTTCGACTTTTTTTTGTTTTTAGTGTGGGGGGGAAAGGGGGAAACTGCTTTTCAGTCACGTACCTTGGCGGAATGCGACTTTTCTCCGAGTCGCATTTTCTCCCTCCCTCGCGGCCTACAGCTTGGATTGGTGCGGCCTCTCCTGGAGACGGGCCCAGAGCTTCAACAGCGGGCGCAGCGCGGACTTTCCATCGCGGAGCCGGGTGATCCCTTGCCGGGGATCGTCAGAAGAGCTCCTATCGCTGGCCCGCGGACTATAACATCCTGAAGCCACGGACTGCGGGTGTGGCGTGGACTTTCCATCGCAGAGTCTGGGATTCCTCGCCGGGGATCGCCGGAGAAGAGCTATGACCGCTGGCCTGCGGCATATAACATCGTGAAGCCGCGGTCTCCGGTAGGAAGCATCCGATTCGGGACCTCCAAGCCGAGGGTGTCCGTCCGTCCCGACGTCGGAGTTTTGAGCATCCCGACGAGAGGGCCTGTACATCAGACCGTCCGTAGCGGTGTCTGAGGAGGGTTCATGGCCCCGACCACGGATGAACAAAGGAGGAGGACTGACTGAACGTTATTGCCTTCCACCACAGTGAAGAATGTTGATTCCACTGTGGTGGACGTTCATGTTGTATTCTATTGTGTATTGTGCTTTTTGATTGTGTGACTGCATGGTAAATCAAATTCCACTGTACCTTAATTGGTGCAATAATTGTGAACTTGAACTTGAATATATCTTCAGTGTTTCAGTTTGCAATGCATGTGAATATTCTCTCAGTCTTCATTGGTATATAATTGATTCTGTTGCTGAAATTTAGTTGGAATTCCCTTTGGATATATTTTTCATGTTTTCTAAAATTGGTGGCATTGTAAATAAATGGTTATTTAATTCATCTTTGCTTGCAACGTGCTATGCTTGCCTCCTCCAAAAGACTTTTGAGTGCACATCTCCCTCTCATGGCAAATATTATTATTACTAGGAAATTACATTGCTACATAAAGAAGCACATGTGAACATATGCTTTTACCTTCATTTTTGTTTCATTTGATAATATTTTTTGTTCCTACTGATAAATCTAAAAATTGGTATGCTCTGCATTAATTTTACATATAAACTAAAACTGATTTCAGTCTATATTTAGTCTGAGATTTGAGATTTAATTTATTTATTTTATGTGTGTTTTTAAGCATCACTAAATAGAGCCATACCCATCTGTAATTTGAAAAGTCATGTGCTGGCAAAAGAATGCTGTCAGTTTTTTCAATAGAGTGAAGTAAATGTTTAGGTAGAAAAGGAAATGTGGGGTTGGCTTTCTTTCCGACGGTGGTTGCTTGTCTCAGGTATATATATAAGATGAGGAAAGGCAAAAGTAGGCGCAAGCTTCTAAGGCGGGGGGAAGAAAACTGGGCGAGAGGAGAAGCAGGACAAAGCATAGTAGGTAATAGGTGGACACATGCGAGGGGCGGGGTTTTGATATGTAGATAGTTGGAACATAGGCCAGAGATTAAAACGGAAGCTGGGAGACAGACGATGGAAAAGTTGCAAATTGTGAAGCCAGAAACATAGAAACATAAAAAATAGGTGAAGGAGGAGGCCATTTGGCCCCCAGCACCGCCATTCATTGTGATCATGGCTGATCGTCCCCAATCAATAACCCGTGCCTCTTTTCTCCCCATATCCCATGATTCCACTAGCCCCTAAGAGGAGGAGGATGGGAGAAATAGGTGCAAGTCAAGTTGTTTATTAGAGTATCTTTGCATAAGAGTCGATAGAAACGATTGCTTGTCAATTTCAAAGACCACCTGTGGTGAATCTGACAGACTGCGTTCCTGTGATACAACAGTAAATGATTACTGCAGCAATGTACATGGAAACAGAGGGAGGGGTACTTGGAAACAGGAGGGGGGGGGATGTAATATATCCAAGTTTTTCTGTTGATGCAAAGATGAGTCGCAGTGTGAGGTAGGAAGAGAATATAGAGAGGCATTGGGGAACATCGACAAGTAAGTCGATGTAAATGGATAGGAACACTGCATATAATGTGGAAAATTTGAAGGTTGCACACTTTCATTTATTGGGTATATTCTGCGTTCTGAGTATTTATTGGGTATATTCTGCGTTCTTAAAAGTTGTAAAAAGAGCTGTGTTTTTTTAACACGAATCAATGAGAGTTAATGTGCAATCACAGTAAACAAACAGCATGTTGGTCTTTGTATTCCACACAAATTATAGTTAAATTAAGTAAGGCTCCAGATATATAGGATCTGTGGAACTACATCTTTCAACTAAAGCCCCAGCTCTGAGATTCCATCCCTAAATATCACTTTTCTATCTTTCCTTCCACCTCTATTGCTTCTACAAAGCACCATCAAAATCTCTGTTTCCTCGCCACTGACTCATGTTAGGATTGTTTTATGAAAGATAAATCATATTTAACAAATTTATTGGAATACTTTGAGTACATCAATGTAATCATAAAGAAAAAAGAAACATATGTAAGGTTTACATACAGTGCATTGAGAAAGTATTCAGACACCTTCACTTTTTCCACATTTTGTTACATTACAGCCTTATTCTAAAATTGATTACAGTCATTTTTTTTATCATCAATCTATGCACAATACCTCATAATATAAAAGCGAAAACAGGTGTTTAGTAATTTTTGCAAAATAATTAAAAATAAGTAACTGAAATATCACATTTACGTAAGTATTCAGACCCTTTGCTGTGACTCTCAAAATTGAGCTTCGGTGCATCCAGTTTCCATTGATTATCCTTGAGAAGTTTCTACAACTTGATTGGAGTCCACAAGTGGTAAATTAAATTGATTGTACATGATTTGGAAAGGCACACACCTGTCTATATAAGGTCCCACAGTTGACAGTGCACGTCAGAGCAAAAAACAAGCCATGAGGACAAAGGAATTGTCTGTAGACCTCCGAGACAGGATTGGGTTGAGATTTGGGGAAGGGTATAACACATTTTTTGCAGCATTGCAGATCCCGAAGAGCACAGTGGCCTCCGTCATTCTTAAATAGAACTTTGAAACCACCAGGACTCTTCATAGAGCTGGTCGCCTGGCCAAACTGAGCAATCGGGGAAGAAGGGCCTTGGTCAGGGAGGTAACCAAGAACCCGATGGTCACTCTGACAGAGCTCCAGAGTTCCTCTGTGGAGATGGGAGAAACTTCCAGAAGGACAACTATATCTGCAGCACTCCACCAATCAGGCCTTTATGGTAGAGTGGCCAGATGGAAGCCACTCCTCAGTAAAAGGCACATGACAGCCCACTTGGAGTTTGCCAAAAGGCACCTAATCAAGATTCCCTGGCCTGATGAAACCAAGATTGAACTCTTTGGCCTGAATGCCAAGTGTCACGTCTGGAGGAAACCAGGCACCGCTCAACACCTGGCCAATACCATACCTACGGTGAAGCATGGTGGTGGCAGCATCATGCTGTGGGAATGTTTTTCAGCGGCAGGAACTGGGAGACTAGTCAGGATCGAGGGAAAGATGAACGGAGCAAAGTACAGAGAGATCCTTGATGAAAACCTGCTCCAGAGTGTTCAGGACCTCAGACTGAGGCAGAGGTTCACCTTCCAATAGGACAACGACCTAAAGCTTACGTCCAAGACAACGCAGGATTGGCTTTGTGACAAGTCTGTGAATGCCCGTAAGTGGCCAGGCCAGAGCCCGGACTTGAACACGATCGAATATCTCTGGAGGGACCTGAAAATAGCTGTGCAACATCACTCCCCATCCAACCTGACAGAGCTTGAGAGGATCTGCAGAGAAGAATGGGAGAAATTATCTAAATACAGGTGTGCCAAACCTGTAGCGTGATACCCAAGAAGACTTGAGGTTGTAATCACTGCCAAAGGTGCCTCAATAAAGTACTGAGTAAAGGATCTGAATACTTATGTAAATGGGATATTTCAGTTATTTATTTTTAATTATTTTGGAAACATTTCTAAACACCTGTTTTCGCTTTTTTTATTGTGGGCTATTGTGTGTAGATTGCTGATATGCACTGTATATGGACTTTAGTTAGGCATTCAGCAAGGTCCCTCGTAGGCTGATTATAGGGTTAAAACACATGGGATCCACAGTGACATAGTAAATTGGATTCAATATTGACTTGGCCTTAGAAGACAGAGGGTAGTGATGGAGAGATAATTTCAAATGATGCTGTTGGAACTATAGGCAGAAAAATGGCTTAATCTGGACAGGTATGAGGTGGTGCACATTGAGAGGTCAAATTTAAGTACAAGATGTACAGTAAAGGGCAGGCCCTTGGGAGCATTGTACAACGAGATGCGAGGGTGGAAGTCCACAGCTCCCAGATTGTGACAACCCAAGCAGATAGGGTGATTAAAAAGATGCACAGCATACTTGCCTTCATCAGTCTGGGCATTGAGTATAAAAGTTAGGACGGCCACAGTTGAAGTAAAGTGTGCAGTTCTGGTCACCACATTACAGGAAGGATGTGGAAGCTTTGGAGAGTCATAGCACCGACACAGGTCCTCTGGCCCAACTCAACCAAGATGCATAACCGAGTTAGTCCCACTTGCCTGCACCTGGCCCTTATCCCTCCAAACCTTTTCTCTCCATGTTCCTGTCTAAGTGTCTTTTAATAGTCATAATGGTACCTGCCTCTACCGCTTCCTCTGCCAGCATTATGAATTATCTGTGTGTGAATAAATTGCTCCTCATGTCCCTTTCAAATCTCTCCCACTTCACCTTGAAAGCAATGGCCTCTAGTTTTTAATTTTGCTGCCCTGGGGAAAAGACTGTGGTTACTCACAATATCTATGATAATGTCAAGAGTGTTTAATTATCATATGTACTGGCAACAGAACAGAATTAAATTCTTACTTGCTGCAGCTTAACAGGAGAGTGGTTAGGGTCTTTGAAATTGGCCTCCTCTTTGAGGCAATGCCTCCTATAGATCCCTTCAATGATGGGGAGGTTGGTACCTGCTAAGGACCAGGCAAAGTCTACCATTCCTGAGCTTTCAAGTTACCGAACCAGACCATGATGCAACCAGTCACTATGCTCTCTACCAAATCTCTTCAATCGTCGAAAGGTGTAAAAGAGCTTTCTATGTAATTGCATTTATGTGATGGGCCCAGAACAGATATTGAAAGAAATGTATGTACGCGAGGAACTTGAAGCTGTTGACTTCCTCCACAGATGCTACATGGCTTGCTGAGTTCATTCAGCAATTTGATTTTTGCTCAAGATTCTAGGATCTGTAATCTCTTGTGCCTGCACAGTGAAAAAACCTCTGGTCCACAACCTAATATCCTTTCAACCACTTATTCTTAACAAAAGAAACATACTATAGCTGATTGTTAAATGGTTCTTTTATTAAAAGTAATTGCTCAAAATGAAGCAAGAGAAGTATTCTTTTATTTGATATAATAGCATTGTGACACCTGCCACCAAATTGCTTTTTTTCCTGAAAAATGGCCATTATATTTTTTATTACAGTACATGTGAAGTTTACTAAAATTAAGATTGAGCTCTTTTTGAAAGTGACATCCACAACATTTATAGAAGATAATCAGAATGAGCATAATATTAAAAAATGTAAACAAAGGAAGTTCTTGTAGATTGATATCATGCAAATGTAGCTGAGAGAGATATTCACACGAGAAATTGCAGAGTTAATTCCTTAGCAAGAAACCAAGGGATTTGAGAAAAATAATGCTTATAAATCTATTATTTTATCAGCAGAAATATAGGTGTAAAGTGGATTATCAAGTGGAACATTGTATCAGCATTATTAGTGGAAATGAGACCAATGATAAAATTAACCTTGGGTATTACAAATAAAATAAATGGGTATTAGTCACTGCTGGGTGGCTTTGTAGGTATTTCATGGGGGACCATGGGATAAATATGCAAGCATTTTATTCTCGTACATTGAAATTGAGTTTTTGGCTGAATAAAAATGATATTTCACAATTTCAATGATTATTCATTTTGGGTAAGTCTTTTACTCTTTAGGTTAATTAACAATGCCTGTGCCAACCCGATTTTGACAGGTTACACAGCTGTCCAAAATGTCCTTTCCCCAATCTATGACAATTAAATATTTTATTTTCATTTTGTGAATGTGCTAGCATTATGCTTATCTATTAAGACACAGGGTCTTTCTATCGTTGACAGGTTAATATTAACAGTGAAAGGAAATTGTTATGGCTTGTGGAAATACCAAATTTAGAAATGTAATTTAAACTGGTGATACATTTCTAAATATAACATCTAAATATTTGATTTTTTAAATGAAATGCATAGGAAGGAACTACAGATGCTTGTTTACACCGAAGATAGAAACAAAATCCTGGAATCTCAGTGGGACAGACAGCATCTCTGGATAGCAGGAATGTGGTGTCCTCATTCTTCAGGGAATGGGGGTTCCCTCTTCCATCATAGATGAGGCCCTCTCAAAGGTCTCCTTGGTATCCCACAGCTCCACTCTTGTTCCCCCAGTCGCAACAGGGACAGGGTCCCCCTGGTCCCCACCTTTTACCCCATCAGCTGTCGCATACAGCATAATCTTCCGACATTTTTGCGACCTCCAACGGGATCCCACTACTAGCCACATTTTCCATCTCCACCCCTTTCCGCTTCTCGCAGAGACCATTACCTCTGCAACTCCCTGGTTACCTTATCCCTTCCCGCCCAGACCACCCCCTCCCCAGGTACTTTCTCCTTCACCGCTGGAGATGCAACACCTGTCCCTACACCTCCTCCCTCGACTCCATTCAAGGACCGCGACAGTCCTTTCAGGTGAGGCAGAGGTTCACTTGCACCTTATCCAACCTCATCTACTGTATCTGCTGTTCCAGGTGTGGACTCCTATATATTGGCGAGACCAAGCGCAGGCTCGGCGATGATCTCTGGGTTGCTAACCACCTTAACTTCCCCTCTCCCATTCTCATACTGACATTTCTGTCCTGGGCCTCCTCCAATGTCAGAGTGAGGCCCAATGCAAATTGGTGGAACTGCACCTCATATTTCGCTTGAGCATCTTACAATCCAAAGGTATGAATATTGACTTTCCTAACTTCAAGTATCCCTTGCTTTCCTTCTCTCTGCATCCCTTCCCCATCCTAGTTCACTCACTGATCTGACTAAAATGTTACTTTGTATGCTTCAATGTCACCTTCCCTGAGCTAACAATTATGTATTCTACATTTTCCTTGACCTTTGTCCCATTTGATGTCTTGTTTTCAAACCTTACAATTCCATATCTCTGTGTCTCCCTCTCCTCTAAGTCTGAAGAAGGGTCTCGACCCGAAATGTCACCTTTTATCCAGAGATATGCCTGTCCCGCTGAGCATTTGCAGCATTTTGTGTCTATCGTTAGTATGCGATGCTTTGGACGAGCCAAATATTTGTCTTAAGGATTTTGATTGGCACAAGAAATTTTTTAATACCTATACATTTGTACTATCAGATAATTTTAATTAAAATGAGTAGGCTCTGTTAGAATTATGCATCAAATTTTGTCTTTTTCTAATACATAAAAAAAATATATTGGACTAGCTTCAAGGTTGGCACAATATAGGTTAGGGTAACAACAAGAGAAACCAAAATCGCACTATGAATTGTGTTAAATGAACTGAGTTAAAATTACATTTGGCTTTCGTCAGTGGCTGGTGGGACATGCAGAGGAAAGCTTATCAGAAATTACAGAATGCAGATCATGAAACTGAATTAAAAGCAAACATTATTTAATATACCTGTATAACAGAATTTGCTTTCTTTGGAACTCATAGTAGAGTTCACTGTGGCTATTCCAATTCATGTGATAAACACAAAGTATAATATTTAATTAGAACATATACTTAAGGTTACATTTCTTTCAACAATTTGCCAAAGAACACATATTCTTTGAAATCTCACTTTTGAATTTGTGTATATCCAAGATTTTGCACCTTATTAATCATGGAATCCATGTTTCCCTGTGCTTGTAAAAATGATTTCCATATTCCACATTCTTGAACTTTGAGGAGTGCTCCTTATATTGTTTTACTTCTTGAAATTTCCAAGTTGCACTCCATGAGCACCAGAGACACATCGGAAAGAAGCTGGCTGAATCTCCCAGTACTTTACTGGATTACCAAAAAGACTGATTCCACTATAGTGCAGCTTCTTCATTCCCGATTCTTTTGGACAGAAGTCATCTACTTCTATTTTGCTAATATTGTTATTGTGAAGATACAGCGCCTGTTTTAAAAAAGAAAAGGTTTACCTCCATATGTACACATTGAAAATTCCATGTAGAGTGATTTAATAATTATCACTGCAACCTTATTTTCAGAGCATTAGGTAGAGTTTGAATCTCAAAAAGGGTAATGCACACTTCAAGAAAATAAGAAGGTATTTAAAAGCTGAGCAATTATGTTACAATTACTGCAATTTCTCACTATCAGATGTAGCAGAGAATTTTACTCTTTAAATTATGCTGACTGACAACAAAACTGGGATTTTTTTAAAGTTTGGAACATGAAACTAAGCCATGATGAGGCAGATGGAAATCAAAAACGTGCCAGTGAATTCTCTTTGCTTTCCCACCACCACAGCCACCTGGCCCAAATCCCTCCTTTAACCGACATGATTATTTTTTTAAATAATGTTAGATTATGGATAATGTTGGTTTACTGGGGCAAAACTGTAGACCATGTCTATGTGGACTTTGGCTTGGTGGGAGAAATCAGACAGAGTTGTGGAGGGTTGATTTTAGATTGGAAGCTTGTAATGAGCGGTGTGCTGCAGGGTTTGGTGCTGAATCCATTATTATTTGTTATTTATGTTAATTATTTGGATGAGAGGATAGTTGCACGGTTAGCAAGTTTTTTGGTGACATCGACATTGGTGTGGTATTGTGGACAGGGGTGGTTAAGATTATAACACAAGCTAGAAAAACTGAGATAGAGGGTCAAGGAATGGCAGATGGAATTTAACTCGGACAATTGCAAATTATCACATTGTGCAAAAATGAACTAGGGCAGGATGTGCACAAGGACCTGGAGAATGTTATAGAACAGAGTAACCTCAGGGTAGAAGTATGTAGTTCCCTGAAAGTGGCGACACAATTAAATAGTGTGGTGAAGAAAACATTTGGCATGCTTGCCTTCATCAGTTAGGGCACTGAGTACGTTAAGTGGGATGTCATGTTACAACTGAAAAATAACAATTCTCAAAGTATTGTGTGTAATTCCCATCTCTCAAGCTATAGGAAGGATGTCATTAAGGAGATGGTGTCAAAATAATTAATGAGAATGATAGCAGGACTGGAGGGCTTGGGTTATAAGGAGAGATTGGATAGACGGGCATTTTTTGCTGGAACATAGGAGACTGCAGGGTGACCTTATTGCCATATTTTAAAAATTGGTCTTTTACCCAGGGTCATGGAGTCTAAAACTAGACGGTGTAGATTTAAGGTGAGAGGAGAAAAAATTAAAGGGGACCTGAGAGGAACTTTTTCACACAGTGTGTGATGGGTAAGTGAAAAACGAGCTGCCAGATAATAAGGTACAGGTGAGCACAATTACAACATTTAAAAGGAATTTAGTCAAATCTGTGAAATAAAGTAAAAGTTCAGAGGGAAATGGGACTAGCTCAGGTAGGCAACTTGGACTGCATATGGTGCCATCACCTGTACATTATTATCTGGCTGGGCTGTATGACCTGTTTTTGTGTTCTCTTTTAGAGCTCAAATTTAAGCCAAAATTCCCCTTTTTCTCAGTTATTTTGCAGATTTACAGTTTCATACCAGCATCCATCTATCTATATACTATTAAAACTCTGTGCCTGCCGGCTGCCGTCCGGCTGCCTTTCTGCCTTTCTGCCTTTTGATTTGTTCCATCGTGTGATGTCACAATGCCCAATACTCGCAGATGTCCAATCGGAATGGCCGATGCTCGCAGATGTCCAATCGGAATGGATCCATTTACATGTACGGCTGCTGGCTGCATTTCTTCCTTTGATTCATTGCCACGCCGAATCCACACGCTCAATCTCCGAGATCTTTTCCATTTCGGTAGAGATTTCGCTTTTCTTTCTAAGTATCCGCTCCTCATTACATTTCGTCGTGTTTAAGTGCACGTTTTTAATCAAATCCTTCTCCCCCCACCCCCCAATATTTCAAAAATAAACTGGCTTCTCACCCATAGAAGCAGCCATTTCGGTAGACGTCTCACTTTTCATTCCAACTATCCACTCCTCATTAGATTTCGTTATGTTTATCTCCACATTTTTCATTAAAACCTTCTCCCCCCCCCCCACTCACTCATTTTGTCGCCTCCTGCTGGCCAGCGACCATAACGGCTGCTGGCGCCCGCATCTCGCCTCAAATACGCCATTTAAAACCAGCCGCACTGCTCATTCCTGAGCCGCTTGAGTTGGAGGACCACGTCTCCCGTGGGGGCTACGGGTAGGGAACGGCTGCGTTGGGGGAGCAGACCCAACGGGTCTGCCCTTGGTCTAGTATATTACTAAAACTCTCACCTTGTGGGAACGGGTTGTGTTGGAGGATCAGGCCTCCCGTGTGACAGGGACCCACTTGGTCTAGTTACTATTAAAACTCTTCTTTCACAAATTGTGCATTTTTACATTGCTAACAGAAAACATGGAATGAGAGTAAGATATTATGTCAGTTATTTGCTTTTTACCTGGAGATATTTCAATTCTTTTACACTGGCAGGAACTTTTTTAATAATGTTGTTCTCTAGATGAATCAGTCTTAGATTAGGAAGATATGCTAAACTTCCATTTTCAACCTCTTTAATTTTGTTGTATGACAAATCCAGTCTGTAAAAGTGAAAAAAGTGACGATAAATTCATATATATTCAACATTTTAAGGACCAGTTTGTTCCCAAAGGACAACCCATTATCCTTTTAATATCAGTTATATATTTAGGTGATGCAGTGGCAGTTTTTTTTTTGTACCAGGCTGTCAGCCTACCACCTGATAGAAAAGTACACTCAGTGACAATTTTATCACCTTTTAACTAGCATTTGTTATTCATTCTACCAAGACCTTTTACTGTTGGACATTTCTGCACAATGGAAATATTTCATGTATCTCAAATTTCTATCCATCATATTCCCAGACTTGCATTATCCTCATGAATCTATATTTCTTTGGTGTCCACAAGCACAAGTATAACATACATTCTTGTAATCAAATATATCTGAAATAAGAACATAATTATACAATACTTCAGTTGTGGTCTCATTAACGTCCTTTGTAAATATCATAAGACATATTTATTCTTGTATTGAAATTCTCACAACAAATTATTATTGGCATTGGTGACCAAATATTGGATGCTTATAAAACCTATTTGGTATGCGCTTGTTCTTTGAAAAACAAAATCATCTGTTCTTACGTGGTCGAGCTTTATGTCGATCTACAGTGCCCTCCATAATGTTTGGGACAAAGAATCATCATTTATTTATTTATTTGCCTCTGACATCCACAATTTGAGATTTGTAACAGAAAAAATCACATGTTGTTAAAGTGCACATTGTCAGATTTTAATAAAGATCATTTTTATACATTTTGGTTTCACCATGAAGAAATTACAGCAGTGTTTACACATAGTCCCCTCATTTCAGGGCACCATAATGTTTGGGATACAGCAATGTCATGTAAATGAAAGTAGTTTTGTTTAGTATTTTGTTGCATATTCTTTGCATGCAATGACTGCTTGAAGTCTGCGATTCATGGACATCACCAGTTGCTGGGTGTCTTCTCTGGTGATGCTCTGCCAGGCCTGCATTGCAGCCATCTTTAGCTTATGCTTGTTTTGGGGGCTTGCCCCCTTCAGTTTTCTCTTCATCATATAAAAGGCATGCTCAATTGGGTTCAGATCGGGTGATTGACTTGGCCACTCAAGAGTTGACCATTTTTTAGCTTTGAAAAACTCCTTTGTTGCTTTAGCAGTATGTTTGGGATCCCGTCTGAAGAAGGGTTTCGGCCCGAAACGTCGCCTATTTCCTTCGCTCCATAGATGCTGCTGCACCCGCTGAGTTTCCCCAGCAATTGTGTGTACCTGTTTGGGATCATTGCCTTGCTGTAGAATGAACCACCGGCCAATGAGTTTTGAGGCATTTGTTTGAACTTGAGCAGATAGGATGTGTGTGGATACTTCAGAATTCATTATGCTACTACCGTCAGCGTCGGCTATCCCTCGAGGTCGAAGAAGATGGTCTACGTTCCATTTTTATGGAGTCCAACCCTGGCTTTGAAAGTTCTTTGGCATTCAGGACAGGTAATTCCAGATGGCAGATCAGGCTTTGGTTGTCGTTGCCTCGCTTTCCGTTTTCTTCTCTTATCTTCTAATTCTGTGCATCTCTTGGCTTCGAAGGTCGCTGTTCCTTCTTGGATGATGGTTCGCCAGAGTTTCCTGTCCTTGGCATTGGTTTCCCAATTGTCGATGTCGATTTCACATTTCTTCATGCTGGCTTTTAAGGCGTCTTTGAATCTCTTCTTTTGTCCGCCACTTTTACGTTTGCCTTCTTTAAGCTGGGAGTAGAAGGTTTGCTTTGTTAGATGCTCGTCTTCCATCCGAACAACATGACCGACCCATCTTAGTTAGTTCTTGATGAAGATGCTAGATGTTTTTGCTTCATTCAGCACGCTGCGTTGGTTCTTCTGTCTTCCCAGCTGATTTTTAAGCTGCTTCGAAGACATCGTTGATGGAACTTTTCAAGTGTTTTCAGATCGCGTCGGTATGTTGTCCAGGTTTCTGGTGCATACAGGAGCATTGGAATCACCACTGCCTTGTACACTAGCATTTTTGTATCTGTTCGGATGTCACGATTTTGAAAGACTCGTTTGAAGACGTCCAAAAGCTGTTCCAGCACACTTAAGACGATCTTGGATCTCGTCATCAAGGTCGATGTTGGAGGAGAGGTGGTTTCCAAGGACAGAAAGTGATCCACATTTTCCAGGGTTGTTTCACCAAGTTGAATTGATGGTTCATTCCGATTTGTCTCAGTTGGTACCGGGAAATTAAGGGACAGAAGTTTAGGGGTAACATGAGGGGGAACTTCTTTACTCAGAGAGTGGTAGCGGTGTGGAATGAGCTTCCAGTGGAAGTGGTGGCGGCAGGTTCGTTGGTATCATTTAAAAATAAATTGGATAGGCATATGGATGAGAAGGGAATGGAGGGTTATGGTATGAGTGCAGGCAGGTGGGACTAAGGGAAAAAAGTTGTTCGGCACGGACTTGTAGGGCCGAGATGGCCTGTTTCCGTGCTGTAATTGTTATATGGTTATATGGTGACGATTGGTAGATAACCTGAGTCTTCTTGAAGTTGATGTTAAGTCCAAGTTTTGTGTATGCACTGTTGAAGGCAGTCGGGATCTGTTGCTGGTAGACAAAAATGCTGGAGAAACTCAGCGGGTGAGGCAGCATCTATGGAGCGAAGGAAAAAGGCAACGTTTCGGGTCGAAACCCTTCTTCAGACTGAGTCAATTAATAACTAAATTATGTTATCTAGCTAAATGACATATCTTTAGATAGGAGATGAGGAGGAATTTCTTTAGCAAGAGGGTTGCGAATCTATGGAATTCATTGCTGTGGAGGCCAAGTCTTTAGGTATTTTTAAAGCAGAGATTGACAGGTTCTTAATTAGCAAGGGTATCAAAAGTTACAGGGAGAAGGCAGGAAAATGGGGTTGAGAGGGAAAGACAGATCAGCCATGATTGAATAGCAGAGTAGACTCGTTGGACAGAGTGGCGTAATTCTGCTCCTATAACTTATTAGCTTGTTCATAGACTTGCTAATAAACCTTAAAGCAATGCATGATTTGGGTTCCATAAAGGCTGCTCAACTCCAGATTATATTATTGTCTTTGTCCAAACATGCACAAACAACCTGTATTCCAAAGGTTAGTGTGAATATCCTTGATATCAGAATAGTCATTGACGAGTGATAGTGTTGAGCCCTAATAAAATTTAATTATGTCAAAATAAAATATTTCCTTTTGTGGAACTCATACATATCACAATGGTTTCACTCTGTCACAAGGTTTTAAAAGTGTAGAAGATTTTGTTGTGGTAAAATCAAATAATGTTTGCACATTGTTCAGTTCCATTCTCAATTCTTCAGATAATGATTTGTCTATTCCTACATCCCAACAAATGAGTAAAATGTGCTAGGCAATGACAATCTAACAGAATAAAGTCCAATTTCAGTAATCGTATTGTTAAATCCTCAGCCTATATCCTGAGCACACCATTGTAAACTGGATCAGTCGCATACATACAGGCTGTATTATTACATTGTTTTAATGGAGTATCATTATGATTAAAGCACTTGCTTGTCAATTTTAAGGCCTCAGCAATGTAACTAGCGGGCACTTCAAGGGACAGTGGTGTCTGATTATTGTGTGGACGCCATCCGCTATAACCAAAATTCATTATAAAGAGGTCCATAATAATGAGCATAAATTATTGTATCTGCAGAGGATGGATGTCCTGTGACAAATAACTCTTCTACTGAGTTCCAAAGCCTTTCCACTTACAACTCAAAAGTCAGGGATCCAGTACACAATTCCTTTTCCTGAAAGAGTGCACCTCCAGATTCCTCAAGAAGCTTTATGCCATCAGGATAAAGCAATCCAGTTGATTGCTATACTACTCTAAACAGTTCCTTCTTTCTCCATCATTGAACCATGATGGCAGTGTGTGACATTTGTAGGAGTCACTGCAAAAACGAACACACACGTCTTCCTTGACAAGACCTTACAACCCTGCGAAGGACTAAGGCAATGTCCATGTTTCCTTTGAAGTCACACATATATATTGGCATTTCTTCACCATTTATGTGTCAAAATGCTAAAATTACATTTAGAACAACATAATTGGAGTATCTTCAGCAGTGATTTAAAGAAGGTGATTGACTAAAGATAGACACAAAAAGCTGGAGTAACTCAGCAGGATAGGCAGCATCTCTGGAGAGTAGGAATTGATGATATTTCTGGTCGATACCCTTCTTCAGACTAGTCAGGGAAAAGGGAAACGAGAGATGTCGACGATGATGTAGAGAGATAAAGAACAATGAACAGGAGAGATGAAGACATTAATTAACTAATTACATTCTTAAAGGCAATTAAAATAAGACAATAAATGCTGGTCAACAACATCCTGTGTAAATTTACAAAATTCCCTTTGTGGTACGTATATACATATACATATCCATATACATCCCATCGATGGCCTTGTTGTCTATCCGCATTGTAACCTCTACTGATAATGTCAAACACACTTTGTACAAAAAGTCACTATAAGAATAAGGAAAAGAATCAATCAAGGAAGGTAGTGCATCCGTGGATAACAAGGGAAATCAGGGATATTATCAAAACAAAAGTTGAAGCATACAAATTAGCCAGAAAAAGCAGCCAACCAGAGGACTGGGAGAAATTCAGAGTCCAGCAGAGGAGGACAAAAGGCTTAATTAGGAAAGGGAACATAGATTATGAAAGAAAACTGGGAGGGAACATAAAAACTGACTGCAAAAGTTTTTATAGATATGTGAAGAGAAAAAGATTAGATAAAACAAATGTAGGTCCCTTGCAGTCAGAAACAGGTGAATTGATCATGCGGAATAAGGACATGGCAGACCAATTGAATAACTACTTTGGTTCTGTCTTCACTAAGGAAGACATAAATAATCTGCCGGAAATAGCAGGGGACCGGGGGTCAAATGAGATGGATGAACTGAGTGAAATCCAGGTTAGCCGGGAAGTGGTGTTAGGTAAATTGAAAGGATTAAAGGCCGATAAATCCCCAGGGCCAGATAGGCTGCATCCTAGAGTACTTAAGGAAGTAGCCCCAGAAATAGTAGATGCATTAGTGATAATTTTTCAAAACTCTTTAGATTCTGGAGTAGTTCCTGAGGATTGGAGGGTAGCTAATGTAACCCCACTTTTTAAAAAGGGAGGGAGAGAGAAAACGGGGAATTACAGACCAGTTAGTCTAACATCGGTAGTGGGGAAACTGCTAGAATCAGTTATTAAAGATGGGATAGCAGCACATTTGGAAAGTGGTGAAATCATTGGACAAAGTCAACATGGATTTATGAAAGGTAAATCATGTCTGACGAATCTTATAGAATTTTTCGAGGATGTAACTAGTAGAGTGGATGTGGGAGAACCAGTGGATGTGTTATATCTGGACTTTCAGAAGGCTTTCGACAAGGTCCCACATAAGAGATTAGCATACAAACTTAAAGCACATGGTATTGGGGGATCAGTATTGATGTGGATAGAGAACTGGCTGGCAGACAGGAAGCAAAGAGTAGGAATAAACGGGTCCTTTTCACAATGGCAGGCAGTGACTAGTGGGGTACCGCAAGGCTCAGTGCTGGGACCCCAGCTATTTACAATATATATTAATGATTTGGACGAGGGAATTGAATGCAACATCTCCAAGTTTGCGGATGACACAAAGCTGGAGGGCAGTGTTAGCTGTGAGGAGGATGCTAGGAGGCTGCAAGGTGACTTGGATAGGCTGGGTGAGTGGGCAAATGCATGGCAGATGCAGTATAATGTGGATATAATGGTTATCCACTTTGGCGGCAAAAACAGGAAAGTAGACTATTATCTGAATGGTGGCCGATTAGGAAAAGGGGAGATGCAACGAGACCTGGGTGTCATGGTACACCAGTCATTAAAAGTAGGCATGCAGGTGCAGCAGGCTGTGAAGAAAGCGAATGGTATGTTAGCATTCATAGCAAAAGGATTTGAGTATAGGAGCAGGGAGGTTCTACTGCAGTTGTACAGGGTCTTGGTGAGACAACACCTGGAGCATTGCGTACAGTTTTGGTCTCCTAATCTGAGGAAAGACATTCTTGCCATAGAGGGAGTACAGAGAAGGTTCACCAGACTGATTCCTGGGATGTCAGGACTTTCATATGAAGAAAGACTGGATAGACTCGGCTTGTACTCGCTAGAATTTAGAAGATTGAGGAGGGATCTTATAGAAACTTACAAAATTCTTTAGGGGTTGGACAGGCTAGATGCAGGAAGATTGTTCCCGATGTTGGGGAAGTCCAGAACAAGGGGTCACAGTTTAAGGATAAGGGGGAAATCTTTTAGGACCGAGATGAGGAAAACATTTTTCACACAGAGAGTGGTGAATCTCTGGAATTCTCTGCCACAGAAGGTAGTTGAGGCCAGTTCATTGGCTATATTTAAGAGGGAGTTAGATGTGGCCCTTGTGGCTAAAGAGATCAGGGGGTATGGAGTGAAGGCAGGTACAGGATACTGAGTTGGATGATCAGCCATGATCATATTGAATGGCGGTGCAGGCTCGAAGGGCCGAATGGCCTACTCCTGCACCTTTTTTCTATGTTTCTATAATGACGAATTGGAGGTGGTGATTTTTATTCCTGGGGTCCTGACTAAAGCATTCACAAATGCACCTGTTTACTTACTTTTTGGTGTGTAGATCAGTGTTTTAACCCATGTGCTTAATCCATAATATATTCTGTTCCTTTTTTCCTCGGATGAACTTTTATGTTTACCCTTACATTTGTCAGTTGGCAACTCTGTTTTAAACGTAAGTAACGTAAATGCAAAGTAACATGTTTTTAATTTTAGAATTAAAATGTTTTACCTGCATAAATCTTTATATTGTCTAAAATCCTCACGTTCTATTGATGAAATCCTGTTGTGGTCGAGGTACAGCTCATAGAGGTTAGAAGGTAGATCTTTGGATGAAAAATTCAAGAGATCAAATGTAAATAATAGCAATACAGTTAACCAGACACAAATGACCTCCCTTTACTTTGGCACAGACAAAAGATAGCCTTGATCCTAAAGATTAATTACTTCTTTTGAGTGGCATACCTGAACTCTAAACTGGCATCATCACTATTTGCATTTGCCTTTAGTCTCCTCTCGATTACCAAATTTCCCTTTGTCCTCTTCACCTCTCTTTCTTCTCTGCAATCTAAAAGTTTTACTTGCTAATTCAGATGAAGGCTACCCGTCTGAAACATTGACTCCTATCTCATCACAGATGCTGCCTGACTGCAGTATTTCCAGCATTATTTTTATTTTTGTCCTGTAGACAACAATAATGTATTTCTGGTGACGCTGGTGCTAGCTGCCTCCAGTCCGGTATCTTTTTGTTTTTTTGTTATGTTGAAGTGTGTTTTTTGTGGTTTTTTTAATGTCTGGGGGAAGAGGGTACGGTAAGGGGAATACCGTCCTTCAGTCACTTCCTGGAGAGGACTATTATTCGAGTCGCATCCTCGCCCCCCCTCCTCCCCCCCCCCCCAGCGGCCTACCTACTGGATTGGCGCGGCCTTTCCTGCCGGGACCGACCAGAGCTCCAGCAGCAGCGGCGCGGCATTGGAAACATCGTGGGGCGGGCGATGCCTTACCGGGGATCGCCGTTTGAAGCCCCGGAGTGGTGCTGGGCCTGCTGCACCGACATCGCGGAGCTGTGGTTCGTGGAGCTCCCAACGCGGGCGGTGCTGATCAACATCGCAGAGTCCTGCGACTCCGCTCGGCTCGGCCTGTGGACTCGGGAGCCTCGGACTCCGGTGGGAGGTAGCTGATCTGGAGGTCCGGGCCGCTGAGGATGTTCTCCGTCGGGGTTCGGCGTCGGTGTTCCATCATCCCGGCGTGAGGGCCTGAGCATTGGGTCTCCCGTGGCGACGACTGCGGGTGCTCGGGAGGCCCAGACCACAGGTGAACATCGGGGAAGATCGGAGGGGAGGCTGGCTGGACTATGGTACCTTCCTCAACTTTGGTGCCACTGTGTTGTGTTGTGGTTATGTTGTGTCGTGGACTTCTGTGTTTGTGCTTTTTTTAAATTTTAATATGTTTTATTTATTTATTATTTATTTATTTTTATGATACTTGACTGTAAGGAAAATTCATTTAGTTGTCTCTAATATGGGATAATGACAATAAATTGAATAAAATACAATAATGCATAAATTTATAGAATAAACGTACTCTTTGGAACTGATGACAATTTTCCTTCTGACATCCGTATGTACATCAATCGCTGCACCCCATTAAATGCATCTGGTTCAATATCAGTAGTATCAAAGGGATTTCCACTAATCTCTGCAAACAAAAGAACATAATATATTGAATTATTACTTAGTTAGCATGAATTGTCATTTCTTACTGAATTACTCTGAAAGCACTGGATGTCCATGGATTTTGCTGCTGCATTTCACAGATTACAACATTGCCTAGTCATAGTCATACAGTGTGGAAACAGGCCCTTCAGCTCAATTAGCCCACACCGACCAACATGTCCCATCTACACTGGTCACATTTTCCTGCGTTTGGCCCATGTCCCTCTAAACCAATCCTTTCCATGTACCTGTCTAATTGCTTCTTAATCGTTGTGATAGTCCCTGCCTCAACTACCTCATCCGGCAGCTCGTTCCATTTAACATCCCGCTTTGTGTGAAAAAGTTACCTCTCAGATTCTTGTAAAATTTTCCCCCCTTCACCTTAAACCTATGCTCTCTGGTTCGCTATTCCCCAAGTCTAGGCAAGAGATTCTGTGTGTCTGCTCGATCTATTCATCTCATGTTCTATATCTCTCTATATCACCATCGATATCTCTCATTTCCCTTCCCCCTGACTCTCGGTCTGAAGAAGGATCTCAACTGAAAATGTTATCTATTCCTTTCCTTTGCAGATGGGTTGTCAAAAATTGCAGCAGGATATTGATCGGTTGACCATGTCGGTTGAGGAATGGTTGATGGAATACAGAGAAATGTGACGCGAGGCAGGCCATACACAGTGAATGGTAGGGCTCTGGAAAGTGTTGTAGAGCAGAGGGATACAGAAGTGCAGGTACATAATTCCTTGAAGGTGGCATCACAGGTAGATGGGATGGTCAAAAAGTATTTTGGCACATTGGCCTTCATCAGTCAGAGTATAGAAGTTGGGAGGTACACAAAATTGCTGGGGAAACTCAGCGGGTGCAGCAGGATCTATGGAGCGAAGGAAATAGGCGACGTTTCGGGCCGAAACCCTTCTTCAGACTGATGGGGGGTGGGGGAAAGAAAGAAGGAAAAGGGGAGGAGGAGGAGGAGGAGCCCGAGGGCGGGCGGATGGGAGGGTGGGAGGAGACAGCTGGAGGGTTAAGGAAGGGGAGGAGACAGCAAGGGCTAGCCAAATTGGGAGAATTCTATGTTAATGCCATAAGGACGCAAGGTCCCCAGACGGAATATGAGGTGCTGTTCCTCCAATTTCCGCTGTTGCTCACTCTGGTAATGGAGGAGACCCAGGACAGAGAGGTCGGATTGGGAATGGGAGGGGGAGTTGAAGTGCTGAGCCACCGGGAGGTCAGGTAGGTTATTGCGGACTGAGCGGAGGTGTTCGGCGAAACGATCGCCCAACCTACGCTTGGTCTCACCGATGTAAATCAGCTGACATCTAGAGCAGCGGATGCAGTAGATGAGGTTGGAGGAGATACAGGTGAACCTTTGTCGCACCTGGAACGACTGCTTGGGAATTTGGATGGAGTCGAGGGGGGAGGTGAAGGGACAGGTGTTGCATTTCTTGCGGTTGCAACGGAAAGTGCCCGGGGAGGGGGTGGTGCGGGAGGGAAGGGAAGAATTGACGAGGGAGTTGCGGAGGGAGCGGTCTTTGCGGAAGGCAGACATGGGGGGAGATGGGAAGATGTGGCGAGTGGTGGGGTCACGTTGGAGGTGGCGGAAATGGCGGAGGATTATGTGTTGTATTTGCCGGCTGGTGGGGTGAAAGGTGAGGACCAGAGGGACTCTGCCCTTGTTGCGTGTGCGGGGATGGGGAGAGAGAGCAGTGTTACGGGGTATGGATGAGACCCTGGTGTGAGCCTCATCTATGGTGGCGGAGGGGAATCCCCGTTCCCTGAAGAACGAGGACATTTCCGATGCCCTGGTATGAAATGTCTCATCCTGGGAACAGATGCGGCGTAGGCGGAGGAATTGGGAGTAGGGGATGGAGTCTTTACAGGGGGCAGGGTGGGAAGACGTGTAGTCCAGATAGCCTTGTGAGTCAGTGGGTTTGTAATGTATGTCGGTCAGGAGTCTGTCCCCTGCGATGGAGATGGTGAGGTCAAGGAATGGTAGGGACGTGTCGGAAATCGTCCAGGTGTATTGGAGTGCCGGATGGAAGTTGGTGGTGAAGTGGATGAAGTCAGTCAGTTGTGTGTAGGTGCAGGAGGTGGCGCCAAAGCAGTCGTCAATAGAAGTTGGGAGGTCATGTTGCAGTTATATAAGACATTGGTGACGCTGCATTTAGAGTACTGAGTTCAATTCTGGGCACCATGTTACAGGAAAGATGGTGTCAAGTTGGAAAGGGTATAAAGAGGATTCACGAGGATGTTGCCAGGACTCGAGTGTCTGAGTTACAGGAAGGATTTGAGCAGGCTGGGACTATTCCTTGGAGTGAAGGAGGATGAAGGGTGATCTTATAATGGTGTATAAAATCATGAGAGGAATAGATCGGGTAGACGCACAGTCCTTTGCCCAGAGTAGAGGAATGGAGAACCAGAGGACATAAGTTTAAAGTGAAGGGGGAAGGATTTAATAGGGATCTGGGGGTAACTTTTTCACACAAAGGGTGGTGGATTTATGGAACGAGCTGCCAGAGAAAGTAGTTGAGGCATGGATTATCGCAACATTTAAGAAACAATTCGACAGGTACATGGATAGGACAGGTTTAGGGGATATGGGCCAAACGCAGACAGGTGGAACTAGTGTAGATGGGACAAGTTGGTTGGTATGGGCATGTTGTGCTAAAGGGCCTGTTTCCATACAGTACAACTCTTTGACTGAACCTAAGACGATGGTGAGGCCGCATTGGAATGTTGTGTATATTTGTGGTTACCCAGCTTTAGGAAAGGCGTCATTAAGTTGGAAAAGGTGCAAAGTACATTTTTCCAGGTCTCGAGGGCCTGAATGATAGGGAAAGGCTAGGACTTTATGCCTTGGGGAGTAGAAGACTGAGGGGTGACCTTGTATAAGTGTATAAAATCATGAGGAGTACAGATAGGTTGAATGCACATAGTCTTTTTACCAGGGAATGAGAATCGAACACAATAGGGAATAGCGTTAAGTTAATCGGGGAAATATTTAAACGGGACATTAGGGGCAACGACTTCACACAGAGGATGGTGCTTATATGAATCAAACTGCCAGAGAACATGGTTGAGACAGGTTCTATAGGATAGGGTTTAGAGGGATATGGAATTATTTCTTTGTACTTTCAAATTCTTTAAGATTATGTTATTCTCATTTCTAATTGGATGTTAATAACACAAGACATTTATTCAATATAAAACATTCATGATCAAACACTAATGAAGATCACAACAAAACATAGTTCAATCAGAAAAATTATGCAAATTAACTGGATGTAAAGGAGCATTAATCGGTGATATCACGCTAAAGGATCCTTGCGAGATTCAGTCCAATTAAGCAAGACTATTATTTATGCCTCAAATTCTATGTTTCCGTGTAAAACAGGAAGGGTAACAAGCTCAGTGTTATCGCTAACTTTTGAACTTCTTACCAATGAGAAACCTCTGGGCTGAGGAGTACAGTGCATCCAAACGAAGAAAGGGGGAGGGAGCAGCTTTCATCACATCCAATGGGAGGTGATGAACCATATTGGAAATTCCTGGAAACCTTAACTGGGAAACCTAATTGCATGACATTATTCAAAATGTCCAAAACATTAAACCACCACCTTCCGAAGAAACAATATTCATTCTGGACATGGATGAGAAAACATATAATTTAAATTATCTGAAATGTTCATAAGCATGCAAAGGCACCATATAAACATGAAATATTTTCCTCTTTGAACCATTAGGTTAGAGTTAAAAAAGATTGATTGGAAGCAAAATAGTCTCTCAACTACACTGAAACCTTGTCTCGCACTCAGGATACATTCCCTGGAACAGAAAAGCGAATGGGAACAATTATATCAAGTTTCTAATAATGAAACCTGGCACAGAGCATTGCCTTCCCTGCTGTTGGGCCAGGAGCTTGGTTGAGGGCTCAGCCTTTACTTGCACTCCGGCAATAATGAAAGAAAAAGTGATTTTACATAGATACAAAGAAAATAGGTGCAGGAGTAGGTCATTCAGCCCGTTGAACCAGCACCGCCATTCAATGTGATCATGGCTGATCATCCACAATCAGTACCCCGTTGGTGCTTTCTCCCCATATCCCTTGATTCCGCTCGCCCTAAGAGTTCTCGCTAACTTTCTTTTGAATGCATCCAGTGAGTCGGCCCCCACTGCCTTCTGAGGCAGTGAATTCAACAAATTCACAACTCTCTGGGTGAAAAGGTTTTTCCTCATCTCAGTTCTAAATGGCCTACCCCTTATTCTTAAACTGTGGCCCCTGGTTCTGGACTCCCCCAACATCGGGAACATGTTTCCTGCATCTAGCGTGTCCTTTAATAATTGCATATGTCTTTATAAGACATTTATATGCCCTCTCATCCTTCTAAACCCCAGTGAATACAAGCCCAGTCGTTCCATTCTTTCATCATATGACAGTCCCGCCATCCCGGGAATTAACTTCGTGAACCTAAGCTGCACTCCCTCAATAGCAAGAATGTCCTTCCTCAAATTTTGTTGCCATATAGCCTGGTGTAAACTGTATCCAAGTTAAAATGCAATGAGTGCTGCTGAGGCCTTCTGATGAACAGGTTAAGATGGGCAATATGGCCTCTGAGATGTGGGACACAGTTTCATGCAGGCCATTACTGGCTCCATGTGTTGACAAACCGGCTGGATCCCCAATATGTTTCATCACCTCCTACTGAATGTGATGGTAGCTGCTCTCTCCCCCTCTTTTCGTTCAGCTGCACTGCTCTCAGCCCAGAGATTTCTCATCAGTAATAAGTTCAACAGCCATCGATAACACTGAGCTTGTTACCCTTCTGAAGTGAGCCAGACCAAAAAAGAGTTCAGGAACATCTGCCCTGGAACAGACGTGAAGTGCTACAGATGGTTGGGAACTAAAATGAAAACAGAAAATATTGGAAGTACACAAAACATTTCTTGTACTTTACACTTCTCTTTTTGGGTGTACGCTGATAATTGATGTACTTAATTACAGTCAAAATACATCTGAACAAAAAAATGACAAAGAGTTGGTTTTGGAAGAAATTGCTTTGACTGCTTGTTCAGTTTGATAATTTGCATAAAATAAATGTAAATGAATAAAGTAATATGTATAAACTAAGCAACACTTACCTAAAACATGTAAAAACTTCATTCCTTGAAAATCTCCTTTTTGTATTTTCTTAATTTCGTTTCCGTCAATTCTAAGTTCCAAGATTGATGTAGGTAAATTATTGGGAATCTGAGGTAGCAAATTCCAGGAAAGGTATAGCAATTTCAAGTGTTTAATAGATCGAAATGCCTTTGGGTGGATTTTGCTTATCTGATTGTTGACCAGGAAAAGTGCCTAGATAGAGAATTGAGAGAATATACACATTATTATAGTTTTAAAGATATATTTAATTGTGAATCTACAGACGTTTTACAATGGAAATTTATGAACAAAACTGCCTTAGGTTATAATTTGTGTTTAAAAAAATGTTGGATAAATTGACTTAGCAGGTCACGCGGCATCTGCAGAAGAGAAATTGTTAATGTTCCAGATTCATCAGACAGGTCTTCAAGGGTTATGGGGAGAAGGCAGGAGAATGGGGTTGAGAGAAAAAGATAGATCAGCCATGATTGAATAGCAGAGTAGACTCAATGGGCTGAATGGCCTAATTCTACTCCTATGACTTATGAACTTTCCACAAATCGACCTGACCAACTGATTTTTGTGTCTAGCATTTTATTTCTGTTTCCAATTTTTGATTTCCTTAACTTTTAGTTATTTTCATTTGAAGTATAAGTTGCCAGATACACTGGGCCCCTTAAACAACTGTAAACCTTCTTGCAAAGAAAAACATTTCCTAATTTGTATAATATTTTCCAATTTCATATTAAAAAAATCTGATAAATCAATAGATAGAGTTTCATCCTTCTACTTTTCAGAGAAAGCAATCCTAGTCTGTCTAAGTGTGCAGGAAAGAACTGCAGATGCTGGTTTAAATCAAAGATGGCCACAAAATGCTGGAGTAACTCAGTGGGACAGGCAGCATCTCAGAAGAGAAAGAATGGGTGTCGCTTCAGGTTGAGTAATGTGTTCAGGTAACAGAAATATGCCAATCCTGGACTTTGGTCAACTGGTCTTTAAACGAGTCTCGCATGTCAGATGTGCACTTACCTAATGACAACTGCTCCCATGAACTTACAACATTTCGAGACAGGACCCTTCTTCAATCCTTTGCCCATTTCCCTCCAGAGATGCTACCTGACCTGCTGGGTTCCTCGGCAGTTTGTTTTTTGATCAAGATTCCCTCTTCTGCATTACCTTGTGCCTCCATTATAATTTTACCTCGTGTTAATATAAGGGAATAACAATGTGTAATAATTCTGACTTAAATTGTTAAAGCTAAGCAGATGCTTTTAAGATAGCAACTTATATTGGGTCTAATTTAAAAGACAAAATCTAAGACATTTCCCAATAAGTAACATTTGACTTCATGCCATTTAAAGATGGGACATATTGATAGACAAAATATTTGAACATAACAGAAGTTATGGAAAGCTATTCATCCCCTTGTCATTCTTGGGCCATTCAGTATGATAATATTTTTTTTTTAACTTCAATGCCGCTTTCTTGCAATAATCTCATAACCTTTGATTCCATTACATTTCTCATTCTCTGTCTTGAATATACTAAGCAACATTCCTTCTCAGCCCTCTTGGAAAGAAAATACCATAGATTCAGTACTGTGAAGTTGAGGTTTCGTCTCATCTTGGTCTTGAATGGCTGACCCCATTAATTTTGAGACTATAGACTATTCTTGAGAATCCAGCCAGGAGAAACATCATCCTCACTTTTTCAAGCCCTATAAGACCTTTAAAGATTACTAGACCAACCGCAGACCCGTTGGGTCTGCTCACCCAATGCACCTGTTCCCTACCCGTAGCCCCCACGGGAGGTGTAGTCCTCCAACTCAAGCCGTTCACGAACGTAAGATTCCAGCACTCCCCTTGCCTTCCTCATCAGTGATCTTTTAAAAAAATTCCAATTGCACTTGCCCTGCTATATGCTATAGCAATTTGCCCTCCCCCTCCTAGTCGAGCCATTGGAACGTAATCATTTGAAGCTGGTCAGTTTGAAATTCAAGGTAATTAATCAGTAATAAGTTGAGAAATAAAGCATAAAATGTTCCGTGAAAATGATCTTTGCCTCGAGGGGAAAAATGTGAATCATAATATGTAACAATCTTGTAAAAGTTGGCATTTTTAAAGCTTAATCGCAAATAACGTGTCATATATAGGATGAAATCTTCATTAAGGCTTGATTTTTTAAAACTTTAATCAGTAATAAGTCGAGATATAAAGTATAAAATGTTGCGTGAAAGTGATCTCGGCCCCGAGGGGAAAAATGTGAATCAGAATATGTAAAAATCTTGTGAAAGTTGGCATTTTTAAAGCTTTAATCGTGAATAACGTGTCAAATATAGGATGAAATCGTCATTGAGGCTGGTCTCTGCTAGCTGAGCTATTGTGACGTCATCATTTGTAGCTGGAGGTTTTAATTTCAGTCTTTTCACTTTTTTAGACTTTAATCAGCAATGTCGAGAAATAAAGCATGAAATGTTCACATAAGGTGGCCGGAAAAATGTAATCCGGAAATATGTAAAAATGTAATCGTTACCGCCAAGTGTTTTCGCGAAGATGTAAAGTCAAGCACATATACACACTAACAAGATCAAAGTTTTAATAAGTATATGATATGATATATAATAGAGCTCTATCTAACTCTCTTTTAAATCCATCCAGTGACTTGGCCTCCACTGCCCTCTGGCAGGGAATTCCATAAATTCACAACTCTCTGCGTGAAAAAGTTTTTTCTCACCTCAATAGAAACATAGAAAGTAGTATTGTTGTAGTTAACCTAATTTCAACAGCTTGCGGTAATTTGTATATTCATCACGACTTTGTCAAATAACACAATTTCTAAAATAAAGAAAAATAACAACTTACATAGAGTGAAGGCAAATTCTTTAAATCACCTTCTTTTATTTCATTAATCTTGTTGTTTTGCAGATCAAGCATTACTGTACCTTTGGGAATATTTGCTGGCACTGACTTAAAACCTGGCATATTAAATGGAACAAAAGTTAGCTATGACTTTAGATGTTCTTCCAGCAATAATCAACTGCAGAATAATTTTACTGATAAATTACTTTAATGTGGAATTAAAAAAAACTTTCTATTCCACATTTGACCTGGGTTATCAGGTTCCATCTTTGCTTTCATTACATCAGGCAATGTGTTGGCCAATGTTTAGTCCCGGGTTCGTTAGCTGTTAAATTTGGGTATTACAACAACAAAATCAAAAGTGAGTGTGGATGATGCTTAACTTAAAATGTTCTAACTTTTTGAACAAGACTGGTAATAAGTGTTAGGTTTTCATTCCGATAGAGATGTAGTAAAATCACAAATGTGTCTTCAATTGTTTTCCTTTAATCCTATCAAATGTTTTTTTAATTGTCCTGATCATCAGAGACTTTGAAAGGTTTAATTTGCAATTCATAACAGCAAACTGTCAAGGTGGTAGTGAGATAGAACCTAAGGATCCATCCTCTGAGGCCTAGTGCGATTAAATTAGCACGGAATTGTGCAAAATATTTTAAATTATTGTTTTCTAGTTTGTCAGTGTCTCTTATTGTTGCGTGCAAGTTGGGTGAGGTAAAACAAAGTGACAAAATTATGTTGTACATAATCTATGTTTTTTTCTTTGTGGTATTTGTTGAGAAATTGAATTTGAACTAAATTACGAGTATAATTAAATGTAAATGTATATTAATTCAAACATTTGTATTCTTAATGCTAAATGATGTAGAATCAATAGTGGAGTATAGTAAGATTAAACGAGAACTTACCAGTTGGAAGTTTGATCTTGATTTTATGAGGAGTTACGATGAGCGATTACGTGAAGAAGGGTCGTCCGTCTGCGTGCACGTCAATCTTCAAAGCAGCGGTGTTAAATCACAGATAAAAAGAAGACCTGAGAATAGTAAGATTGTGAAGAAACTAGAACTTCCATATGACCTTGATAGTATGAGGGTGGGAGCGGTGGGCACGTAATCGCTCATCGTAACTCCTCATAAAATCAAGATCAAACTTCAAACTGGTAAGTTCTCGTTTAATCTTACTATTTTACTTCGGAGTTACGTGAGTGGCTACTTGAAGATTTCAAAGCTCTGTGATTTTACGCCGGTTACAAATCCAGGCGTCACACACTGAATGGATTGACCATGGATGCGTGCAGTCATTAAAGCATTCAGACATTACGTAGTTAAGTAAAGAAACTGATGCTTTAAATGAAAGAAAAGTTTTTAAAAAAGTTACCCCTCCCAACCTTGGGGGGGAAACTAAGGGACAGAACTTTAAATGGTACGTGCAAACACCCCCAGTCCGGTTATGGGTTTGTTATAAAACCGTTATTTCATTCGTCCATCCTGCAGCCACTAGGATGTCGTCAAGGGGCACGTCCATAGCTCTTGCTGCCGACGTAGATGCAGCCCTGGTGGAGTGAGATTTAACCATATAAATGTTTACTCCTGCTACCGCCATTACCTCTTTTGACCATCTGGAGATGGTTTGAGTTGACACCTTTTGGTTTGGTTTTTTTATGGCTGATGAGGACCGATTGTTCTGAGCCTCTGAGGTTCTCCGAAACTCTCAGATAGTGGTGTTAGTATGTTACCACCCACACAACCGTTGGTCCTCTGGATATGCCAAGAACTGGATCTCCATCCCTGGCATTCCTGGCCTGCTCTGTTTTATCAGGTTCCTGATTAGGAATGTTATGTTGTTCATATTGGTGGTCATGTAGTCCAACCGTAGCTTTTGCAGTGTCTGGACTCTTTGTCAGCATACCACCTTCAGGGTTAGTTATAGGCGGTCCCCACTGTCAAAGTAGGGTTTGTACCATGCTCACATCCCATGTGTCAGTGTACCTTGACCTTGGAGGTCTTAAATTGTAAATTCCCTTCATGAATTTTGTTGTAAAGGGGTGCGTTCCTATCCAACTGTGCCCTGCTTCCGGCATCAGATTGGAGGAGAGTGCGCCTCTGGCACTTATAGATGCACTATAACTTAGTTTATAGTTATAGTACAGTTGATAGGAACTCCAAGACATCCGTTATCCGAACTGTGTTGTATTTGTTCGGACAATCCTATGCCTTGAAATGGCCTCCTCAGAATCTGCAGACCAACAAGTTATACGTTAATGTAGTGGATGATTGCTCCCTGTAACTGGGTTCACTTGGAGGTCCCTGCTCTTGGGTACAGCCATTTCTGGCTGGACTATAATTCCCAACATTTTTGGGGATCAGGCTTGAGTAGGCCAATCTGGCACTACCAATATGCCTGTGGCTTAGTCTTGCTTGATTTTTGTCAAGCATCGGTTTGTGAGACAAATTGGTGGAAAGCATACATAAACATTCCACCCCAATTGAGGGAGAAAGCATCCACTGCCTTGCTCCTGGATCCAGCTCGCAGGACACATATCTGGGTAACTAATGTTTAGTCTAGATGCAAACGGATCAACATCTGGTATGCCAAATCGTGTAGTTATTTTGTTAAATACTGTCTGATTCAACATCCATTCTGTGTTGTTATTAAACATTCGTGATCCAGCATCTGTAACCGGATTATATCTACCTCGTAGATTTCCCAAATATTCCTCTCGATACACCAGTGCCAAATGAGGTTCGACAATCTGTCGTAAGATACAGATTTTACACCACCCTTGTTAATGGATATATGCCACCGCAGTGGTGTTATCAATCTGAATTTGAACAAGCACCGGTTGCATATCGCTACAGAGAACCTTGAGTCCATATTGCGCCCCAAACAATTCTGGGTAATTGATTCCATGTGTTGGGGAATTACAGACTCCTGCTCATTCCATCTGCCCCCACAGCTTTAGACTGTGTTGGTGTCTCCCCATCCTTAGCCACTTGCATAGGTCTGAAGAACCCTCGATGGCTTTCGAGCAAAATTTCCCTGAGCTCTCTCCCATTCGTTATCCACCATAGTTATTCAACAATGACCTCTGCTGGCAATCCATAGTTTGCCAATTCGGCCTGCATGTAATCTGAGTGTTCGTTCCTCTGCTTGCTGTAAGTTCTGGTAATGTAAAGGCCCGTACTGCTGGGAATGCAGTTACTATTTGCCAATTACACTCGCTGTTTGCCTGATAGATGGCTAGAATTTGACTATCAGTCTAGGAGCTGATGTCAACCCATTTGGCAGAGCCATGCCATCCAGTTAAACTTCAAATATCTCCTGTTCTTAATGAATAGACACCGAATAGTATGCATCTTTGAGGTCGATGCATGCCATGTGACCATTTTATAGGAAGCTCCTATAAAACAGTAGTTAGACCGTAACAAAAAATTGCTGTTTCTAAAAGTCTGTACTGCACAAATGAGTTAAACCTGGATGAAGTGACATCCTCCATCTGTCACCTGTCCTGGAAGGCAATCCTGCCCAAAATACTGGGCCTGCCTTGAAGACAATTCCGGTCCGAGTTCCAAGTCTGCTTGGAACCTATGTATGTTGTGCAGTAAAAAATAATCACATGTTGTTATCTGTTTTTTAAAACCAGATCTGAAATTCATGTTATTGTCATTTTGAACAAAAACACAAGAGTAAAATTACCAACATGAAACTGGTCCACAATCCCTTGTTTCAGTAAACCCAGACCCACCTACCTCCATGGCTACCGGTGGTCTTGTGGTAAGCCCAAAGGCCCCTGAGGCGGGTTCCTTTTCTCTCCTTGATTGGGAGTTGGACTGGTAGGAAGTGTGGATTCCATGTTTCTCCTGACCTCTGCTTGGGTCTTGGTCTGAAAACCTTATCATACTGAGCCTGCCTTGTCGGACAATTCTGGCCATAATTCTGAGTCTGCCTTGAAAGACGACTCTGCTCATATTTCCGTGCCCAGCTTTCAAGCTACCACCGGCTTCAGTGAACTGTTTACCCCCCATGGAGGTGTGGGGTGTGTTGTCGCCTACTGATGAAGTTTGCTTCTCGTTGGTACCTTGATTGGTCCGACAGCTTTGCTTCCTTCTTCTGGTCTTACCTGAAGAGAGGATTCGGCGGCTGGTTTCTCCAAAGTCACCCTGATAGCGCTGTTCCCTTGCCGGCATTTGTGCGGATATTCTGCCAACTGCTGTCTCTTGAGGCCATATGCATGTGCTTCAGTATGTTCATACTTTAATTCGAGATCAGTTACCTACTGATCTCGAAACCAAATTTTGTTTGAACGTTATGTGAGGTTCAAATTACAAATAAATGATATTGTATAGTATTGTAATTCGAGATCAGTTACCTACTGATCACTCACACTCCCCTCCATTGAGAGTGAGATTTGTAGGTAGCCCTGAAAACAGGTGCTGCCGCAGGCCCCTGAGGATACCTGCGCTGACATGGCCCCTCCAGCGGGCCTAAATGAGATTCTTGCTTTGGGTCAGACTGAAACTGACCGTGCATGCTCCTCGTCTCAGAGCAGGAGACATTTTCTTGATCTCTATCCAGGGAAGCACCCAGTGGAACCTGGATGATTGCAGAAGTATTTATTTTCTTTTGTGCTTATTATTTATTTTATGTAAAGCTCTTTGGTGCAAGTTAACTTAAACAGTGCTATATAAGTAAAAGTTACTTACTTACTTCCTTTCTTCTGCTTGTCCCTGGGAAGGTTCCCCCCCCCCCCCCCCCCCCCCCCCCCTGCTTTTGTAGTCCGATTCAGAGTGGTTTCTTCCATATGTACTTCCCCCTCCAATGGGGAAGACATTGGGTTGCCCCATTATGCGAGGCTCCCGGTACTGCTTGCTGTAGGCCCGGGCTGACACAGCTCTCTCCTTTAGAGCAGGTCATTGTTGGAGAGCAACTTCTCCAAAAAGTTGCTCCTATGTGGGAGAGTCGTCCTCAGACGCTCTCCGTTGAGGGAGGGCATCCCTTTCCCTCCCCGGACTCTTCTGAGTCAACGAGTTGTTTGACTTGCGGGTGGATTTTCCCGTACTGCAGGACCACCAACGGAGCTCTCCTCCTGCAACAAGTCCCCTGCGGGTTCAGCTGCCGGCGCTAAATGTCGGGAAACACCGTTGCCCGCTACTGGGAAATGCTGCGGTCTTCGGCAGCCGACTTCCCCGCGGACCGTCTCCTCGACATCTGGGCCCTGAAACTACAAAAAGTTTCAAGTCCGAAAGAATGCAGGTAAGTGATTCAACTTTCCTTACCTGCCCATCCTAACGGCCTGGGAGGACGCAGTGCCTCTACCAGTCCGTCGCACATTTGCGTTCAGACGTAATGACGTGCACGCAGACGGACGGCCCTTCTTCACGTAGTCACTCACGTGACTCCGAAGTAAAATAGTAAATCTCTGATAATCCACCACTTGATGGGAAATCCCAAAAGTTTGATATCTGGCTCAGCTGGTATTCCATGCTCCGTCTCAAACACACTAAGGTCCCCGTTTCCCGCACTCCTTCCAAAACATACCAGGGACAGTTTCCCATATTCTCTGTAAAAAACACGAGGGCTTTTTCCCCACATGCTCCCTCTAAAAACACTCCCGGGCTCCTTTTCCCATGCTTCATAAAAAACACATTAAGACCCTATTTCTATGTTACTTCACCCACACTTGCTTTAAACTCACAGGGCCCTTTAATCCACTGACCTTTGTAAATGCACCACATTGTGTTTCCTGTATTCCTTTTAACAGAGCTCACTGGAAGATTTATGAAACTATTCTGTAGCATTTAAAAAAATAAATGGAAAGTGTGTTGGGATATTAATAGGAGTAATGTCCAGTGGTCTGAAAGATCTGCCAATTCAGCATCCTATCAGCCAGCACAGTTAGGGTGGCACGGTGGCGTTACAGTAGAGTTGCTGCCTTACGGTGCCAGAGACATGGGTTTGATCCTGACTACGGGTGCTTGTTTATATGGAGTTTGTACGTTCTCCCCGTGACCTGTGTGGGTTTTCTCCGTGATCTTTGGTTTCCTCCCACACTCCAAAGACGTGCAGATCTGGCTTGGTATAATTGCATAAATGTAAAATTGTTCCTTGTGTGAGTAGGGTAACGTTAATGTGCGGGGATCGCTGATCGGTGTATATTCGGTGGGCCAGAGGATCTTTTTCCGCACTGTATCTCTAAACTAAAAAACTAAACACCAAAGTCCCAAAGGTGCCACATTATTGGAATTTTAACTGCATTTGTTCAAAAGTCAAGAGTGTTTAATTGTCATGTGTACCAGCAACGGAACAATTACATTCTTACTTGCTGCAGCTTTACAGGTCCATTAGCACAATAACACACAAACAAATCAATAATACAATAAATTATTAATCAGGTAACCAGATCATAATGCTATAAAAATGTAGTACATGGTGCAACCAAAACAAACTCAGTAGCAGATGATAGTTGCTGAGATAGGGTGGAGGTTATTGTTCAAAAGCCTGATGGTTGCTGGGAAGAAGGTGTTCTTGAACTGGTGATCACAGTTTTCAGGCACCTATACCTTCTTCCCAACAATATTAACAAAAAGGAAGTGTAGCCCCACAGGTCTTTGATGACATTAGCGACCTTTTTGAAGTAGCGCCTCCAGCAGATCCCTTTGATGGCGGTGATGTCATTACCTGTGATAGACTTATTGCAGCCTCCATTATTCCTGGGCATCGAGTTACCGAACCAGGTCATGATACAAACAGGCAATACTCTCAGCATACATACACTTGTAGATGTTTGATAGTAGTATTTGTCGATATACTTAATCTCCTCAATCTTTTGAGGAAATAGATGAGTTAATGAGCTTTCTTAGTGATTGCAACAATATGTTGGCCCAGGACTGGTGTAGAGAAAGTTCACATGGCGAGAAAGTTAAAGCTGTTAATTGCTGTCCTGTTGATGAAGATCGATTCTTTCATATTATCTCTCCCTTTCTGAAGTCAACAATCAGATCCTTAGTCTTGTGAATATTGAGAGCAAGGTTGTTGTTCTGGTCCCATCAATCAGCTTGTCAATTCCTCTCTAACTCATCATTACCCATTATTCGCCCAATAATTTGTCTGCTGGTATTGCCTGCCAATTTAAGGATGACATACGAGCTGTGACTGCACAGTGTTGCATACAGTGAGAGAGTAAAGCAGGGGACTGAGCATAGAGCCTTGAGGTACTCCTGTGTTGATCGTTATTGAGGGGAAACTGCTGTTAATTCCTTACGATTTTGAGAGTTGTGAATGCAGCATTCAAACAAACCAGTCTCTTCCTCCATCGACACCATTCATAGCAAAAGGATTTGAGTATAGGAGCAGGGAGTTGTACAGGGTCTTGGTGAGACCACACCTGGAGTATTGCGTACAGTTCTGGTCTCCTTATCTGAGGAAAGACATTCTTGCCATAGAGGGAGTACAGAGAAGGTTCACCAGACTGATTCAGTCTGAAGAAGGGTTTCGGCCCGAAACGTTGCCTATTTCCTTCGCTCCATAGATGCTGCTGCACCCGCTGAGTTTTTCCAGCATTTTTGTGTACCTTCGATTTTCCAGCATCTGCAGTTCCTTCTTGAACAAAGTTCTTAAGGGGTTGGACAGGCTAGATGCAGGAAGATTGTTCCCGATGTTGGGGAAGTCCAGAACAAGGGGTCACAGTTTAAGGATAAGGGCCGAGATGAGAAAAATATTTTTCACACAGAGAGTGGTGAATCTCTGAAATTCTCTGCCACAGAAGGTAGTTGAGGCCAGCTCATTGGCTATATTTAAGAGGGAGTTAGATGTGGCCCTTGTGGCTAAAGGGATCAGGGGGTATGGAGAGAAGGCAGGTACAGGATACTGAGTTGGATGATCAGCCATGATCATTTTGAATGGCGGTGCAGGCTCGAAGGGCCGAATGGCCAACTCCTGCCCCTATTTTCTATACTTCACTCTGCTCAGGATAGCGACCAACATAGTCGAGGAACACTCACATCCCAGTCATTCTCTCTTATCCCTCTCCCACTGACAGAAGATTCAAAAGCTTGAAAGCACATACCAGCAGATTCAAGAACAGCTTCTTCCGTGCCATCACCAGACTCTTTAAACGGACCTCTCGTATGCAAGGGATCAATTCCGGATCTTGTGTAGCTCTTGCACTTTTTTTTTAATATGCACTTTCTCTGTAGTTGTAATACTATAATTCTGCACACTTTTTTCTTTTACGCTACCTAATGCACTCATGTATGGTAGACGAAAATGCTGGAGAAACTCAGCAGGTGAGGCAGCATCTATGGAGCGAAGAATAGATGACGTTTCGGGTCGAGACCCTTCTTCAGACTGATGTGGAGGTAGGGGGTGCGGGAAGAAGAAAGGAAGAGGCGGAGACAGTATGCTGTGAGAGAGCTGGGAAGGGGAGGGGAAGGAGGGAGAAAGCAAGGTCTACCTGAAATTGGAGGTCAATGTTCATACCGCTGGGGTGCAAACTGCCCAAGCGAAATATGAGGTGTTGCTCCTCCAATTTGCGGTGGGACTCACTCTGGCCATGGAGGAGGCCCAGGACAGAAAGGTCGGATTCGGAATGGGAATGGGAGTTGAAGTGCTGAGCCACCGGAAGATCAGGTTGGTTAGTGCGAACCGAGCGTAGGTGTTGGACGAAGCGATCGCCAAGCCTAGGCTTGATCTCACCGATGTAGAGCAGCTGACACCTAGAGCAGTGGATGCAATAGATGAGGTTGGAGGAGGTGCAGGTGGACCTCTGCCTCACCTGGAAAAATTGCTTGGGTCCTTGGATGGAGTCAAGGGGGGAGGTAAAGCGACAAGTGTAGCATTTCCTGCGGTTGCAAGGGAAAGTACCAGGGGAGGGGGTGGTTTGGGTGGGAAGGGACAAATTGACCAGGGAGTTACGGAGGGAGCGGTCTCTGCGAAAAGCCGAAAGGGGAGGAGATGGGAAGATGTGGCCAGTGATGGAATCCCATTGGAGGAGGCGAAAATGTCAGAGGATTATCTGTTGTATGTGACGGCTGGTGGGGTGGAAGGTGAGGACAAGGGGAACTCTGTCCTTGTTACGAATGGGGGGATGGGGAGTGAAAGCGGAGCTAAGGAATATAGAGGAGATCCTGGTGAGAGCCTCATCTATAGTCGAAGAGGGGAACCCCCGTTCCCTAAAGAATGAGGACATCTCCGGTGTCCTGGCTTGGAACACCTCATCCTGGCTGCATACCTCATGTATGGTATTTATTTACCTGGATAGCAAGGAAAACAAAGTTTTTCCCCGTATCATGACATGCATGATAATAAACGTATACCAATAACAAAAGGATGGGCTCAGCTTGGCTTCATCCACCACTTGTCCTTTGTCTGCTCCATTATCATCTCCAGCCTTTGTGACCATCTCCACCCTTCTCTCTCCAACCTGACTCGTCTGCCAATCGACTTACCTTCCCTGCACGCATCTGCCAATTACAAGATCTTGCCCAACTATCCCCTAAACATTTTCTACTCACTATCTATCCTCTACCGCAGTCTTGTGAGTCCCAATCTGAAACATTATACATTTACCTCCATAAATACTGCCTATTTAATGTCATGGAAACATAGAAACATAGAAAATAGGAGGAGGAGGCCATTCGGCCCTTCGAGCCAGCACCGCCATTCATAGTGATTTTGGCTGATCGTCCCCAATCAATAACCCATGCCTGCCTTCTCCCCATATCCCTTGATTCCACTAGCCCCTAGAGATCTCAGAGACTTCAAGATCTCAGTTTCAGAGTGGGTGCTTCATGATGTTTAAATTGACACATAATGGAGGGGTGCAGCAAAGCATGCACTGAACCCATGGGGAATGATTGGGTGTTTGAAGAGGTTGTGGGAAAGCATCTTTTCCAGAACAGCTTGGCACATTTTGAATCATGAAAGCACTGTGACTCATTGAGACTTAATATTATGTTTCTCGGTACGGTACATATGCATTCCCTCACGAGAAAGGAATTTCAGGCGTGATGCTCTTATTCATGGAGCAAGTGTTTACTATATCTAATAGGTGTGCCAGAAAATTGGAAAATAGTGGGATTAATGATGTAATTACAGATAATTCCAGAAATTTCTCTGCCAGCGAAGAGAAAAACAAAGTTAACATTTGGTGTTGGTCGTCTCTCATCACAGTTTCACAGTTCTAATGAAAGCTCTTCGACTTGTTGACCATTCCCAACATTATCTTGCTATATTTCAGATTTTCAGGAACTGTAGTCTTGTTTTGCATTTGAGCAGTGAACAGAAATTGAACATTATATACACCATACTTCATAATCTCAGAATTTCTGATCATCTCACAGACAATGAAGTTCTTCAGAAATATACTCTCTGATGTAAAGTGGCAATAAGTAGCAATGTGGTTCATTTTTATCGTGTTCTTAATAACATTAAAATGTGTGTTTTACACGCCTACACTAATGCCTACTTTCATGCAGTTCATCTCTTTAAAAAAAAAAGAATTAAGTCACATTAGGAATTATTATTGAGAAACCCATAAAAAAGATTTTATTATTATTGAAAAATGAATATTATCATTCTCGTCTGAGCAGCAGGAATTCAAAGCCCTTCCAGATGGTTATTGCTCTATTGGTCACACCAGCAATACATGAATCAAAATGTTACAGAAAATATTAGAATATTGAAGTTAGATTAAAAGATTGATTGCAACTTCTCCTTACAAATTAATACATTCATTCAATTATAGTTTTAAAATGTAGGAAACAAAAATCATTAGCCATGTATTTTAAAATGGTATTTGATAATCCTTACCCGCATCAGAACATTGGACTACACGCACTTGGCATACACAATTTAAAGGACATGTGAAAAATCGATAATCTGCCGTGGGTGCTGGGATTGTAATTTGTTCAGATTGACTAATATCTGACGTGTTCTGGGGCGGATCCTGTTGCCAAATATCCCAGTCTTTCAGGAAGTGAAGAAATTCATTCTCAAATAAAGATGTAGCAGAACTCAGTGCCACAATGGAAAGGATCACGAGTGTTTTCATGATTAATCTTTGATGATACGACTTAGTGTCTAACAAAATGAAGAAAGTAGAAACAATAAAGCAAGGTTAGGGCACATATTAAAACCCAATTATAACATTACAAAAATTATTTAAAATGTGTGAATTGAACTTTAAAGTGTTCAATCTGTGTCAGTACATTAGATCTATACATTGACTGCAGTCTCTTTTGTTAATTCTACTGTACCTCATTGACTTTTCCTCAACCATAGCTTATCGTTCCACCTTGATTGATAGGGCCCACATATGAGTTGCCTCATTCACCCCATTTCTGTACGATGCTCCACCACCCACCTGTTTCCAGATCGTAGTCTATCCTTTTGATCATATTAGAGTGATAGCACAACCAAATAAATCTTTACCTCCTGCTCTGGCTTCAGTTATTCCCTCGGTGACACCAGTTACTTCAACCACCATCCTACCACCGCCACTGCTTTCCCTTTTATTTTTTCATGTTGATGAAGTAGGTGCACCTTGCCTTAAACTCCTGGACACCTGTCCAGGGTCACAAATACACATTCTGCATGAGGCAACAACATACATGTACTGAGAGTTTGGGATTTGTTTGCATTGTGAATATTCAATGCAGATTATGTGACTCCTTTAACAGCCAAATTCTCAAGTGCTTCTCTGATCTTTCTGTAATTGCCACTTGAATTCCCATTCACTAGACATTCTGACCTGTTCACCAATGCTGTCTCACTGTGGCTTGGCGTAGTTCGCAGGAGTATCTCTTTATCCCTTTACTGGGCACATTGTGGAATTAGGTTGATTTAATTAAATTTGCAAATTAAATCTGGAAACCATGTTGTCTTGTGTCAGGAATTGTAAACTTGTGATATTGCCTCCGTTGCCATGCTGTGAGAACGGAGAGGATGAAAAGGAGTTTCTTCCCAGAGACCATTAGGACTGTAAACTCCTATCACTCCAGGGACTAACTTTACTGTAGCATTTTACTGCTGTGTTGTGTCTTTTTAAAATTACTGTTTTTTTCCTTTTTCTTCCCTTCCACAAATTTGTAATATGTGAATATGTGATTCTGTTCCATTCTGTTTGTAGTACGTTTGTCTGTTTTTTGCACAATCCGCAAGCATTGCCACTTTTCATTTTACTGCATATCTCGTATGTGTATGTGACGAATAAACTTGACTTGACTTGTTATGTCAACATGTTTTGGGGTGTTGCTGAGAATAATAAACAGGGATCCCAATGGTACATTTTGTAGTCAGGATAGGTTGCGTCCTTTAAGAATAGGATGCTAACCAACCTGACCACACAATATACTATTGGAGGTTTGTCCTTCCCGGTAGCTGAATCTTCCCACTGGTGCCACTCTGTTTTCCTACCTTTTGGTGCTACGATAACTGATAATTTATCAATTTCTTCATATCTCTAATTGCTCACATTGTTCAATGACAGAAGTGATAAACAAAGGAACAATCGACTGGTTTCCACTTCAGTATCTTGTGGTAAATCTTTTTCTTTTTGTATTAGGGTTACCTTGTAGCGGCACCTAGTGGTGGCCTGAGGAATCATAAACCCACGTTATTGGCTGGCGCGGTCACGTGATCGCGGGAGTGTTTTCGCGGGCTTTTGTATAGCATTCATTCAAGCTCCACCTTGTTAGAAGGAGCTTCGCATTTTTGGCTGTTCTAAACGCGTTTGAGTAAATCACTTTATTGTCGTTCAAAATAAAGAATCTTACCTTACTCAAGATTAGATTAGATTAGATCCTTTATTTGTCATTCAGACCTTACGGTCTGAACGAAATGTCGTTACCTCAATCGACTCTATTCGCTAAAGTGTGACCCCGTCAGTCCGATCGTTTTTATTCGGACTTCGATCATGCAAGCCACCGCTAACCCCGACACCCAGCTTCCCCAGTAAAATGTCGTGGGCCTGAAACTGCCCGTTTTCTGGGCTGAGCAGCCTCAAGTGTGGTTCACCCACGTTGAGGCCCAAATCCACCTCAGAAATATCGTCGCGGACGCCACCTGATATTTCTACGTGGTCGAGGAGCTTAGCCAAGAGACAGCCACCTGGTTGCTGCCCAACCTGCAGCATCCTCCAGCTATCGGCAAGGCCCTGCTGCTCCGCACGTTTGGGCTCAGCAGCCGCTCCATATGGATGGCCTCGGCGATCGGAAGCCGTCCACACTCATGAGCGAGATGCTCGCTCTGATGGACGGCCACCGACCCTGCCTGATGTTCGAGCAGGCCTTCTTGGAGCAGATGCCCGATGACACCCGCCTGCTCATCGCTGGGTCGTGCTCGCCAAGCAGCAGGACGGCGGGTCCATCAATCAGGTGTCCGCGCCCATGCACCAGCAGCCTCGCAGAGACGTCCAACCCTCCGCTGCTGTCGCCGCGCCACAGCCGCCCGCCGGAGACTGTGGTAAGCGCCAGTGGTGCTACTACCACCAACTCCGGGGTGTCGAGGCCCGACGATGACGCGCCCCCTGCTCGTTTGATCGTCAGTAGAGGCTATCTTTTACCATTGTGGACGTTGCTGGGCACCGATTTCCTCCTGGCCTTTTCGCTACTGATGGACGTGCGGGGCAGGCTCCTTGTTCCACCGGTGTGCCCCAGGCCCGCGGAACCTCCCAGCCCACAGCTGAGCGCGGTAGCCGATGGAGATGGCCCTTATGCATTCCTTCTCGCCAAGTTCCCGGGGCTTCGGACCCCCCCCCCCCCCTTTTCGTGCGACCGCCCTTAAGCTCCTGCCAGACAAGCTACGGATTGCTAAAGAGGAGTTCAGATAGATGGAGGACATGGGAATCGTGCGGCGCTCTGATAGCACGTGGGCATCCCATTGCAGATGGTCCTTAAAGCATCTGGGGGGTGGAGACCGTGCGGGGATTATCGGCGCTTGAATGCCGTAACGACCGGCGACCGTTATCCGGTCCCACATATCCAGGATTTCACGGCCCATCTGGAAGGCGGCACATTTCTTTCCCCAAGGTGGACCTGGCTACCACCAGATTCCCATTCACCCTGATGACATGCCTAAGACCGCCACCATCACCCCGTTTGGCCTTTTCAAGTGGCTGCTCATGCCGTTTGGATTAAAGAATACCGCGCAGACTTTCCAATGGCTCATGGACATAGTGGGTCGGGGGTAAGAGTTCATATTCATCTACCTAGACGACATTCTGGTCGCTCCTGGGGCATCATGTCACCTCGCAGGGTGCGACCCCGCTACCCACCAAGGTGGAGGCCATTCGGCAGTTCCCTCGGCCGCTCACCGTCAAGGGGTTGCAGGAGTTTGTCGGCATGATGAACTTTTACCATTGCTTCATGCCTGCAGCTTCCAGGATCATGCGCCCTCTGTTTCAGTGCCTCGCCGGTAAACCACGGGAGCTCGTGTGGACCGCTGAGGCTGTGGCTGTGTTTGAGGGTGCGAAGGACGCGTGGCCAAAGCCACCATGTTGGCGCACCCGCTGGGCTGCTGCTTCGACTGCCCTCACGGTGAATGTCTCTGATACAGATGTTGGAGCAGTGCTCGAACAGCTCATCGACGGCCGCTGGTAGCTGCTGGCCTTTTCCAACCGTCATCTGCAGCCTCTAGAGCGCAGCTACAGCGCCTTCGACCAGGAGCTCCTCGCCCTGTACCTGGCTGTCCGGCATTTTCTGGAGGGCAGGCCGTTCACGGCTTTCACTGACCACAAGCCCCTGATGTTCACCTTGGACAAGGTGGCCTGAGCGTGATAGGCGGTGGTGTGGTGCAACTGCACCCTGTACAGCTGCGCCAGAGCCGCACACAAAGCGGAAGTAAACTGAGCCCCCTGATCGGTGGAAATGTCCGCAGGCACCCCAAAACGAGCAATCCAATGGACCGCGGGAGCCCAAGAACAAGACGCGGCGGAGGTCTGCCCGGCAGCAGCGGCACCTGGTGTTTGTGTCTGAATTCATCATGGACTTTCAGCATGTGGCCGGTAAGCTCAACTTGGTTGCCGATGCTCTGTCCCGCCCTGCACTCCCGGCTGCGGTGGCCTTGGACCCCGGCGTAGATTATGAGGGGCTAGCCGAGGCACAGGGCACGGGTGGTGAGATGGACAGTTACAGGACGGCCACTGGTTGCGGTTGGCCGACGTCCCTTTCGGCTCAACAGGAGTTTCGGTCCTTAGTGATGTGTCCACCGGGAGACCACGCCCTATTGTCCCCGTGGGTTGGTGGTGCCGGGTTCTCGACGCCATCCATGGCCTGGCCCACCCTTCCATCCGGGTGACTTCTGCGCTGGTGGCGGACAAATTTGTCTGGAAGGGCCTAAGCAGTTTGCGGCTTGGGCCAGAGCCTGCATCCCCTGCCAGACGTTGAAGGTCCAGCATGATGTGCGGGCACCGGTACAAGATTTTGTGGTTCCCTCTGGCCGTTTCCAGCACATCCATGTGGATTTGGTAGGTCCAATGCCGCCGTCTCGCGGTGCTACGCATCTACACACCGTCATGAATCGTTTTACGAGGGGGCCTGAAGCTATTCCGGCCCATTGGATTGCTTGTTTTGGGGTGCCTGCGGACATTTCCATCGACCAGGGGGCTCAGTTTACTTCCGCTTTGTGGGCGGCTCTGTGACCAGTTGCCTTGGGTGTTTTTGGGCATCCATATGGCCCCTAAAGCGGACACGGACACGTCACCCGCTGAGCTGGTGTATGGCTCTCCATTGCGGGTACCCAGGGATTTCCTTCCTGCGGTTCGAGGGCCGTTTTGGCGAGTCTTCGGGAGAAAGTAAGCGGCCTGGCTCCTGTTCCCACCTCGCGACATGGGACAGCCCCAGTGTATGTGCCGCCAGACCTTCAGAACTGTCTGTTTGTATTCCTCCGCAGGGACTCGCACCGGTCACTGCTACAGCGGATTTATGAGGGTCCTTTCCGGGAGTTGCGCCCAGGAGTCGCGCCTTTCCTATTGGATGTCGGGGGCAAGGAGGAGATCATCTCGGTTACTCGCCTCAAGCTCGCCCGCCTGGATATCAATAGCCCGGTGGTGGTGGCTCATCCCTGGCGTAGGGGCCGCCCGCTGGTCGTCCCGGTGGCACCTGTTGTGCCTGTCTCCCCTTCACCCGTTGTGCCTGTTTCCACTGCACCGTTTCCGTTTCCTGACTCCTTTTCGCCAGTCCCACTTGTATCGCCCGTCCCGTCCCGTCCCGTCCCTTGTTTCCACTCGGTCCGGTCGTCTTGTCCGGCGTCCCGCTCGGTTCCGTACATCGGGTTCTGGGGGGGGTCCTGTAGCGGCACCTAGTGGTGGCCTGGGGAATCACAAACCCTCGCTCTTGGCTGGCGCGGTCACGTAATCGCGGGAGTGTTTCGCGGGCTTTTGTATAGCATTCATTCAAGCTCCACCTTGTTAGAAGGAGCTTCGTATATTTTGGCTGTTCTAAACGCATTTGAGTAAATCGTTTTATTGTCGTTCAAAATAAAGAATCTTACCTTACTCAATCGACTCGACTCGCCAAAACCTCATCTTTTTAAATGTCATGCATCTGTAATATCTTGGGCTTTAGATGAGAAAACTAAATTTCTTTTTTCATACAGGCTAACCTACTGAGTGCTCAATAAATGTTTTATTTCAAAATTTGAAACGTCTACAAAACTTAGTCTTGCTCAGTGCACTAAGTGTGTTCTTTCCTGCATACTGAACATATTAAAGAAAACAGCATCCGCTATTATTCACCACATAGTACATGAATATAATTAAATGCTCAAAAATGTATGAGATAATTTTTAGTTGTGCAGTCAGTTTATGATTAAGGCTTTGAGTTACATCTGCTAAATATGCTTACCATATTCCGTCTCATTTGTCGTTTAATGTTTGCACCATGATTAATCATATGAGTACTAATTATTTTCCATATCAGGAAAGCTGGCTTTCCTAAACCGACATACATATTTTGGAAAATTTCTCAGAACTGATACACTTCCAGAAATGTTATGGTGATCCAATTTACATTGTAATATTATTTCTACATTAAATGAGGGAAAGTGCATACCAATATCAATGATGTATGATCCAGGGAACTAGAACAGTACTGGTTGATTTTATGTTGAATTCTGGGTTTAAAAATGTGCTATTAACTTCACACCTTGGTGAAGCTCATTATTAAGGAGCCTTGCTCTCAAACGCAGTTTGTATCCATTTTATGGAGTGGACTGGTGGCTCTGTCAGAGTAAGTGGGTGAACCTGTTCACAAGAGGTACAACACCCGGGGACGTTGGCATTCCATGCTTCTCTCCCTTTCTCACTGTCTCCCACCTTCTTTCTTCCAGTACCTTAGGTGTAACAATCGTACTGTAGGACTTGTCAAGGAAAGACTCCGTTTCTCGGACGAACCGGAGGTCATCCACTTGCTTCTCCAGTTCCCCAACACGGCCCTTCAGGAGCTCTACCTGGATGCACTTCTCGCATTTGTAGCAGCCAGAGGCACCAGCGGTGTCCTTGACCTCCCACATACTGCAAGCATCGCACTGAATCAGCTTGCCTGACATCTCCTTCTTTCCTCTCTACCTCTCAAGCGTATTGCGTGGTCTCCTTTCCTCAGCGCCGAAGACTCTCGAGCCAAAGACTCACACTTTTCTCACAGGGCACTTCCTCACAAGGCCGCTCACTCACTGCCGCTCGCTCAGAGCCGTCTTGCTTAAATTGACTGATAAATTGCCTGATTTACCAATTTACAAACCTCAGTTTACAAATTCCTCAGTTTTCAACTGGTTTCCCGGCACTGACTCACTTCTCTCCTCCCACTCGGGCTAGAGCCAATCAGTCGTATCTCTTGCTATCTCCTGCTGCTGTTGCTCCCAAAACTACAGCAGTTCTGAGTAAAGTCTGCCTGTGCTTGGCTACTACTTTTCAACTGTTTTCACCCCTCTGACTCATTTCTCTCCTCCCACTCGGGCTAGAGCCAATCAGTCGTGTCTCTTGCTAAACTCCTGCTGCTGTTGCTCCCAAAGCTGCAACAGTTCTGAGTAAAGTCTGCCTGTGCTTGCCTTCTACTTTTCAACTGTTTTCACCCCTCTGACTCACTTCTCTCCTCCCACTCGGGCTAGAGCCAATCAGTCGTATCTCTTGCTAAACTCCTGCTGCTGTTGCTCCCAAATCTACAGCAGTTCTGAGTAAAGTCTGCCTGTGCTTGGCTGCTACTTTTCAACTGTTTTCACCCCTCTGACTCATTTCTCTCCTCCCACTCGGGCTAGAGCCAATTAGTCGTATCTCTTGCTAAACTCCTGCTGCTGTTGCTCCCAAAACTACAGCAGTTCTTGTAGTAATACTTGTCAGCATCCTGCAGCCTAAAGGGCCTGTCCCAGCAGCATGCGATTGCATGCGTCTAGCGCGACCAAACGTGGTGGCTTGAGGCGTACGGCCTCGCGGGGCCGGTCCCACTTCCAACCGCGGAGCTGTCTGGAGTTGTGCGGGGCTGGTCCTGACATCATACTCACCAATCAGCTAGGCAGGAGGCGGGCGTTTGGACGTCGCACGGCGTCGGACGGTTACGTCATCGCGCAACGGCACGCCGGGCGGTGACGTCATCGCGCAACGCCATGCACTAGGCGTACGGCGTCAAGACACTGCGTACGCCCGTTGAGGCGCTGCGTATGGCCTCAATGCGGCTGCGGGCCGACAGGCCATTGTCGCGCGGAATTTGTGGACAGTGTCAGCTTTTCGGAGCCCCGCGCGATGTCGGGACCAGCCCCACACAACTCCATACGGCTCCGGCGATCGAAGTGGGACCGGCCCCGCGAGGCCGTACGGCTCAAGCGACCACGTTAGGTCGCGCTAGCCGCGTGCAGTCGCATGCTGGTGGGACATGCCCTTAATGCAAATTTTATTTTAAGCCAATTACAAACCAAATGCTTGATTGAATTTCAGCAAAAGTGTTAAACTAACTACACTAATTGGCCACGATTATGCACAATTTTAGGGGGGTTTTCAAAGTAAATGAAGTGGAAAATCAATTCAATAGGCATCTAATGTACCAGATTCACACTTTTGCCACAGCCCACAGTTATAAATTACTTAATTTAATCATAAAATCAACCAGGAACAATCTTGGAGATGAGGAGCCTATGAATACATTGAAGTAGTTAAATATAATTTAGAAGGAAGTTCATCCACCTGTAGAGACATGTAGCACAGAATCAGGCTCTTTGGTCCAATGAATGCTTGAAACATCAACCACTTTTTACATTAATCCCATTTTATTTCCTCCTCATTATCATCCTCTCCCCCTGTATTCTACTACATAATTACACACCAGGGGTAATTTACAATGGCCAATTAACATATGAACCTGCATTTCTTTGGTATATGAGAGGACTCTTGAGCATCTGTAGAATGTTCTTCCTGTGGCAGTTGAGAAAACACAATCTGCCACAGGCAATGACGGTCCATTTTTATACTGCCATCATAGGGTCTGTCCTCACCTTCTCCATCATGGTCTGGTTTGGCTCAGCAGCTCTACTCAACAGCCAAACGTTGGTAGCCTCCTTTTGCTCTGGTATTTTATTTCATTCTTCACACGTTTAAATTATAATGTTTTATTTTTATTTATCTATATATCGTGTTGTTACTTGCGAGCAAAGCACCAAGGCAGATTCCTTGTATGTATACATACTTGGCTAATAAAATGTATTCAAAAATATTCAATTCAATAGGCACACAGTCACAGGAAGAAGGCAGACTCCATGCAGATAGCATCAGATGTCAGGATTGAACCCAGCTCTTTGGAGATGTGAGGCAACAGTTATTTCAGCTGCACAATTGCACCACAAATGTTTTTGAGAGTTTTGTCATAAGGATTATGGTGTTTATAGTGATTAACTATTTTAATAACAATTTGGTACGGTAGGGAATGTGGGCGAAGTAATCATTAATCGTGTTGGACTTAATTTTACTGTAATAATTAACATTATTCCCATTAATATTACTAAGCTCATTTCTGCCACGATAACTATACATTGGTACAAAAAATATAGCATTTAATTATTTTTATTAATAGTCATTAATATATGTGTTATTTTTAAATATTAGTTTTAAAAGGTAGAAACAAAAAATTGCATTAGAAAGATAAAGATTTGCTAATTTTTTGAATAATTTGTATAGGTTATTTTAATTTTAATCATGTTCTTGTTAGTTTCAATTGCATTGTGACCTCATTTTACTTTGATTTCAAAATGTTATAAAATATTACAGATGTTTCTCGGGACAATAATAAAAATAATCTTTTGTCCAGATTAAATTTCTGAGTGTGATTTTAATCATATATTTTACCAATACTACGAGTATTTCTACTATTATTTTTGACTTCCAATTGTTTGGAAATGCAGATTTCATAAAGTAAATATGAAATATGCTATGAGATATGATACATGAAATCAAAGAATAAGACAGGTGCCAGATTTTTTGTTAAAACTGCCCACTTATTATTATCTTGTATTTGCTCCAACAGATTACCAAATTTCCACTAAATCCATTCCCATTATCCCTTTAGACAGTGCATTCAGATCCTATCAATTCAATGGATTAAAAAAAACTATTGTCTATGGAAAATTTTGAAACATTCCAGTAATAATAAAATGCAAAAGTATCTTATTTGTTGAGGCTGAGCTTTATCAATGTCAAAGTGTGCATGAAATAAAGAATGCTGTTGGTAGATGTTATATTAGCTTGTTATCACACTTAAAATGGACTTCCAATATTATATACCTCTGTTGTGCGTGAGCCAAGAATGTATTGTGAAAGATGCATTTAGATAGGAAGTTCCAACCATACCAGATGAGTAGGTTTACATCAAATAATATAAGTACAAATAACATTTAAGAATTATACAAATGGATAAATCTACAATTTGGACAAAGCTTTTTACAATGTTACATTCAATAAAATAAATGCTTTTGAAATTGCCTTGCTCATGACAATAGCAATAATATTTAAAAAAATAGAGAACATTTGGAAAATTTGGATCTAAAGTCTCGGCAATAGTTTAGCAAGATTATGTGACTACAAAGTATTATTTCAGTGCACATTAGAAGAATTTCATAATTTGCATATTTGGTATGCCAAGCTACTTATGGATGAACATGCTTTGAACATGAACATATAGATTGTTTTTTATTTCAGCATGTCCTAAAGCACTAAATAGCTAATGATTAATTATAAAGAGATTATAACAAAATACCTAACTTTGCAAACTATTGCTTTAATAATTTGTACTTTGAGTTCAATTAATGTATACCTAAAAGCAATATTTTTTATCAAAAATGCCTTTTAAACTTACCTACCTCACAGAAGCAAAGAAAACACTGCTGTTGGCAAATAATCTTGAAGATTCACGTAGATTTTTAACCCAGAAGTTATTATGAGAAGAAATCTATTGAGACGTTTAATTGACAAGGAAAGATTCCTGTATATAAAGAGGTTTTTCTCCAGCAATCAGATCATGTTAAAACAGAAATGCTCCTGGACCATCACTTCATGCAACTCTCAACCAAATATTCAGAATGCATTGTAAGTGCTCATATGTTTCCCATCATGTCTTGTAACCAGGCCAAATCACTTCTCTGGATTTCTAGATGATCCCTATAATAGCTATGAAGTCCTGTGGTTCAACGTGGGTGATATAAAGATGGCATCCTGCCACACTAAATATTATTGTTATGATACAAACAACCTAACTAACTGCAATGAGAACAGAAACCTGAAGCAGTTGTCCTACCCTTTCCCCATGTTTATGCAATACATGTAAGTGAAAGGGGTATGTTCCACAAAAAATATACATGAAATTCTGACCAAAATAATTATTTGAGCTAATTGAATATAAGAAGAATCCCATCAGATTAATAACCATAATGGCATTGGAGTCATAATTATAGTCATGCAGCACGTAAACAGGTGCTTCAGTCCATGCTGACCAAGATGCCTCATCTAGGCTAGTCCCCTATCCCTCTAAATATTTCCTATCCATATACCTGTGTCTTTTAAATGCCATTTTAGTACCTGCCTCAACTATCTCATCTGGCAGCTCGTTTCATATACCCACCGTCCTTTGATTGAAAAAATTGCCCCTTGGGCTCCTACCTTTGTACCTTGTACCTTTCACCTTAAACCTGTGTCCTCTGGTTCTTGGTTCACCTACCCTGGGTAAAATACTCTGTGCATTCAACCTATCTATTCCCCTTATGATTTTGTGCACCTCCAATATTACCCCAGAGCCTCCTGCTCTCCAAGTAATCAAGTCCTAGCCTGTCCAACCTTTATAGCTCAGGCTATCGGGTCCTGGCAACATTCTTGTAAATTCTCTCTGCACTCTTTCCAGCTTTAATCACAATCTTTAATGAAAAATTATTTTAATTACAATACTTTAATTTGCTTGAGTTGAATTGTAGTAATTTTGTTTGGTTACTTTGATCGAAATCTGCGTAATTCAGTGACGACTTTAACATGCCAAAATGTTGATGTGGGAAACGAGAAGTAATTTATGGCATTAGAGCTTTATTGGAAGCTTCATCTGTTTTAAAGCTATGTTAGAAGTTCAGCGCTATGATTAATACTTTAATAATAACAATCACTCCATTCGGTGATCTGACCAACATGCTATGATTTCACTTATAATGCCCAATATGGGACATTGCTGGTGCCAGGATGTCAAATGTTCCAAGGTATTTGAAGTTAGTCTTTATTAAATCCCCAAAATACTTTAAAGTCACTTTTTTAGTTGTTAAACAGGATTATAATAAACTTTGCTGTGAGCCAGGACCCCAGTTAGTACAAGAAGAGTGTGCAAACCAGACCCTTTGTGAGCTGAAAGGAAGCAAGGGAACTGGGGCCCTGAGAGTTTAAATGGAGAATGGGAAATGGATCCTTGTCAATGGAAAGACAGAATGGGAATCGTCATGCCAGTGAGGTGAAAGGGAGCTTGGGAGCAAGGGTCTAACGAGTTGAAAGGGGGAGCAGCAACTGTGGCCCTAGTTACTAAAAAGTGAGTGCAGTAAGTGTCATCTGGTGTGCAAGATCCTGAATCAAGGTTTCTGAATAGGCAGATAGTAGCAATGTTACAAAGTTTTGAGATTTTAAAAATCAAGTCTGCAATTTATCCCATCAGATAAAGAATTAAAAGAAGTTTAATTTGACACCTAATTCACTTTCATATCTCAAGTATTTAAAAAGTTATGGCCATTTTCATACTCAGAAATTAGCATCTTGTTCCCTATTGATTTTCTATGGACATAACAAAAAAGCTGTGATCGTGGACAGTCAAAAGCACATAACTTTCTTAAAAATTAAGAGAACTGAATGAAATTTTCAGTTATCGTAGATTGAAGTATTCTGAAACAAATATAATATCATCTTACTTGGATGACCTGAAATTAAAGCATATAATTAGTTAGTTACCCAATTGTAGCTAATTTCAAACTTCAATTACTAGATCTAAACATCTATCCATTTCTTAATAAACGATTAACATTTTTAAATAGCCTAAGTGTCCAAATAATATTCACAAATAATTCACAATAAAACATGATTTTAAAATCTCATTTACATTAATTTATAGGCCAAATGGAAGGAATTTAGTGTTCAATTGCTGTAAATTAAAGTCCATTTAAATCAGCTTTCTAGTGGGATCCTGTGAACGTGCTGGTTTAGAACGTTCACATTGCGGTAGATTTGTGCCCTCAAATGCCCAGAAAAATACTGCGGGATATAATGGGCCCAAAATTAGCTTCTCGCAACATTAAACTTTGTATAAAGGGATCTTAAGAAGCCCTTTTTAATGTAAAAATAAACAGCCTACCTTCTGTTGTCCCCTGTATGAGATCCGGCCAGTTGCCGGCGGTCGCGGGTTTAGAGGTTAATTTTTAAACTACTATAACAATTAGATAAAGCCCTTAAAAGTAATAATAGCTAAAGCGACCGAATCTACCAGCGATTTTTCGTTAATAATTAACTAGGCTGAACATCCTCGATTTGAACAGCCTAGGAAAAATCGCGTTTTAAACCCGCCCCCCTCTAAACGGCGCCAAAATCGCGCACACGGGCTGGGACAGATTTTCAGCGACGCTTCAGGTACGCTTTGCAACATACCTACAGATAGTGGATTATCAGAATTTGTCGTGACTTTTTCGTTTGCATAGCATCCGTGTGTAACAGTTTCACTCTCTTACTTTGGGAACAAACATTTATGCTTTTCACTTGGACATTTTGGGATTGAATCATAACATGGAGGGAAATGGACAGATGATGATTTAGGTTGGGCCTCTACTTCAGACTTATGGAGAAGAGGGGAAATAGCTGGTAGAAAGAGAAGATAGGAAGTGACAAGGCAAGGACTAGCAACCAATAGTTCGATCCAGGTCAGGAAAAATTGATTGGCACCCAGTGAGGGAGACAAAGGTGGAGATAGTAACCAAGACTGGATAAATAGAGAAGCCAAAAGGGTGCAAATGGTGGAATCCTATGCGAACTGGTAGAAAAAGAAGAGGGGCAGTAGTGATGGGCATTCTGTTAAGAGATACACTACAACCTTTCAGATTTTGAATTGTAACTCATCCACATCTCAATCTCATTCTTTCTTCAAGGTACCTATCTTAAAGCCCAAGACTTCGATGGATTTTTACCTATTTCTGCTTGCATGTCATTTTCAGTTGAAAATCCATTTTTGGCTGATTATAGCATTGTAACGAGCCCTGGCATGATATAAGGCGCTACTTAAACGCTAATCATTGTTATTAATGTAAAACAACAAATTGGCTTTACATATTAATGTTACTGGATAAGGTAATTTATTATCTACTGCTTTATAGGAGCAGGGAGGTTCTACTGCAGTTGTACAGGGTCTTGGTGAGACCACACCTGGAGTATTGCGTACAGTTTTGGTCTCCTAATCTGAGGAAAGACATTCTTGCCATTGAGGGAGTACAGAGAAGGTTCTGGTTCAGACTGATTCCTGGGGTGTCAGAACTTTCATATGAAGAAAGACTGGATAGACTCGGCTTGTACTCGCTAGAATTTAGAAGATTGAGGCGGGATCTTATAGAAACTTACAAAATTCTTAAGGGGTTGGACAGGCTAGATGCAGGAAGATTGTTCCCGATGTTGGGGAAGTCCAGAACAAGGGGTCACAGTTTAAGGATCAGGGGGAAATCTTTTAGGACCGAGATGAGGAAAACATTTTTCACACAGAGAGTGATGAATCTCTGGAATTCTCTGCCACAGAAGGTAGTTGAGGCCAGTTCATTGGCTATATTTAAGAGGGAGTTAGATGTGGCCCTTGTGGCTAAAGGGATCAGGGGGTATGGAGAGAAGGCAGGTACAGGATACTGAGTTGGATGATCAGCCATGATCATATTGAATGGCGGTGCAGGCTTGAAGGGCCGAATGGCCTACTCCTGCACTTATTTTCTATGTTTCTATGTTTATGGTATTATTTTACAAATAGCAGAAATGGATACAAATCACCCATATGTGATTTGATTGACGTGAAATATGTTTTGGGCAGTTAGAAAAGAAGCAAGGAAGAAAGTTGTAGTAACCCTGACCATTATTTTTTCAATCCTCCCCAGCTTTAAGAATGGTGGTATGTGCTTGGAGGATTGCATTGTTGTTTAAAAAGGGAGGAAATGATAAATGGGGTAATTGCAGTCCAGTTAATTTCTGTGGTGGAGCAATTATTGGAATAAACCTTCATTTAGAAAGACAAAGATTAATCAGGTATGGCCTGCATGGATTTACAGTATTTAGAAAAGATCCTGGCTGAATAATCCTGGCTGAAAGAACAGTGTATTTTTGACAAGGTCCTGCATTGGAAGGTAATCAAAACCGATCCAAGGGACTAGAAAATTGGATAAAAATCTGTTAGAGGTAGGAAGTAAAGAATAATGGTTGACAGACTGGAAGACTGTTACCATCAGGATTTCATCGGACTTGATATTTGCACTCTTGCCTTTTGGAATATATATAAATAATGTTCACATAAATGTAGGGGGCATAATAAAGAAGTTTGTAGATGTGATATGATAAGTGACTAGATACACTACATCCACTGGCACCCCTTCATCCATTTTACTTGTCACATCCTCAAAAAATACCAGAAGATTAGTCAAGCATGATTTCCCTTTCATAAATCCATGTTGACTTGGACTAATCCTTTTACTGCTATCCAAATGCCCCATTATTACCTCTTTAATAATTGACTCCAGCATGTAGCGAACCAGATATGATAAGAGAACTGGAGGTGAAGGAACCGCTTGGAGGTAGTGATCATAATATGATTAGTTTTAACCTGCAATTTGAGAAGAAGAACGTTAAATCGGAAGTGTCAGTAATGCAGTTGAACAAATGGGACTATGAAGGCATGAGAGGGGAGCTGGCCAAGGTAGACTGGAAAGGGATCCTAGCAGGAATGATGGTGGAACAGCAATGGCAGGAATTTCTGGGCATAATCCAGAGGACGCAGGATCATTTCATTCCAAAAAGGAAGAAAGCTTCTAAGGGGAGTAGGAGGCAACCGTGGCTGACAAGAGAAGTTAGGGATAGAATAAAACTAAAAGAAAAGATGTATAATACAGCAAAGAGTAGCCGAAAGCCAGAGGATTGGGAAACTTTCATAGGACAACAGAAGGAAATACGGGCTGAAAAGATGAAGTACGAGGGGTAGCTGGCCAGGAATATAAAGAAGGACTGTAAAAGCTTCTTTAGATATGTTAAGGGAAAAAGAGTAGCAAAGTCAAATGTGGGTCCCTTGAAGGCAGACACGGGTGAAATTATTATGGGCAACAAGGAAATGGCAGAAGAGTTGAATAGGTACTTCGGATCTGTCTTCACTAAGGAAGACACAAACAATCTCCCAGATATACTGGAGGACAGAGGATCTAAGGGGGTAGAGGAACTGAAATAAATTTTCTTTAGGCGAGAAATAGTATTGGGTAGGCTAATGGGACTGAAGGATGATAAATCCCCTGGGCCTTATGGTCTGCATCCCAGGGTCCTCAGGGAGGTGGCTCTAGAAATAGTGGAGGCATTGGTGATTATTTTCCAATGTTCAATAGATTCAGGATCAGTTCCTGTGGATTGGAGGATAGCTAATGTTATCCCATTTTTCAAGAAAGGAGCGAGTGAGAAAACGGGGAATTACAGACCAGTTAGCCTGACTTCGGTGGGAAAGATGCTGGGGTCAATTATTAAAGAGGTAATAATGGGGCATTTGGATAGCAGTAAAAGGATTAGTCCAAGTCAACATGGATTTCTGAAGGGGAAATCATGCTTGACTAATCTTCTGGAATTTTTTGAGGATGTGACAAGTAAAATGGATGAAGGGGTGCCAGTGGATGTAGTGTATCTAGACTTTCAGAAAGCCTTTGATAAGGTCCCGCACGGGAGACTGGTGACTAAAATTAGAGCACATGGTATTGGGGGTAGGGTGTTGACATGGATAGAAAATTGGTTGGCAGACCGGAAGCAAAGAGTAGGAGTGAACGGGTCCTTTTCAGAATGGCAGGCAGTGGCGAGTGGAGTGCCGCAAGGCTCGGTGTTGGGGCCACAACTGTTTACCATATATATTAATGATTTGGAAGAGGGAATTAGGAGAAACACTATCAAGTTTGCGGATGACACAAAGCTAGGTGGCAGTGAGCTGTGAAGAGGATGTTAGGAGGTTGCAGGGTGACCTGGACAGGTTGAGTGAGTGGGCAGATGCGTGGCAGATGCAGTATAATATAGATAAATGTGAGGTTATCCACTTTGGCTGCAAAAACAAGGGGGCAGATTATTATCTCAATGGGGTTAGGTTAGGTATGGGGGAGGTGCAGTGAGACCTGGGCGTCCTTGTACACCGGTCACTGAAAGTTAGCTTACAAGTACAGCAGGCAGTGAAGAAAGCTAATGGAATGTTGGCTTTCATAACAAAAGGATTTCAGCATAGGAGTAAAGAGGTTCTTCTGCAGTTGTATAGGGCTCTGGTGAGACCACATCTGGAGTATTGTGTACAGTTTTGGTCTCCTAATTTGAAGAAGGACATCCTTGTGATTGAAGCAGTGCAGCGTAGGTTCACGAGATTGATCCCTGGGATGGCGGGACTGTCATATGAGGAAAGATTGAAAAGACTAGGCTTGTATTCACTGGAGTTTAGAAGGATGAGGAGGGATCTTATAGAAACAAATAAAATTATAAAAGGACTGGACAAACTCGATGCAGGAAAAGTGTTCCCAATGTTGGGCGAGTCGAGAACCAGGGGCCACAGTCTTAGAATAAAGGGGAGGTCATTTAAGACTGAGGTGAGAAAAAACGTTTTCAACCAGAGAGTTGTGAATTCATGGAATTCCCTGCCACAGAGGGCAGTGGAGGCCAAGTCACTGCATGGATTTAAGAGAGAGTTAGATAGAGCTCTAGGGGCTGGTGGAGTGAAGGGATATGGGGAGAAGGCAGGCACGGGTTATTGATAGGGGACGATCAGCCATGATCAAAATGAATGGCAGCGCTGGCTCGAAGGGCCGAATGGCCTCCTCCTGCACCTAGTTTCTATGTTTCTATGATACAGAAATTGGCTGTAAAGTGACAGTGATAAGCAAAACATTGCACTGAAGGAAAAGATAGGACATTTGGATAGCTGGGCAGGAAATTGCCAAATGGAAATTAATCCAGAAAAGTTTAAGTACAACCAGGGATAGGAATACATACTCATTCATGGGAGGATATTGAGTGGTGCGACCTTGGCACATATGTCCACAGATCATTAACAGTAAAATGAAGTCAATAAGTTTGTTAAAAAGGCATATGGGTTGTTTTCCCTTATTAATGAAAACTATGTACAGAGCTGGTTACTGTATATACAGTATATACTGCACAGTTTTCTTAAATGCATACAGTTCTGATCACTACATTAAAGGAAAGATCCAATTGCAATGTCATAAATGCAGGAAAGGATTATTGGGATGTTGCCGAGGCTGTAATAATACTACTACCTGTATGTAGAAATATCAGGTAAGATTTGCTTTTTTTGGAGCAGAGACTGTTGAAAGTTTTCTTCATCCCAAGGTGGTCATGAACAACCTGAAAGGGTGATGGAGAAATAAACTTTCCTTCAGAAGTGCTTGGATGTGTACTTGAAGGTAGAATCAAGCAGGGTAACTGACATGAATTTAATAGCGTCCTGTTTCATAAATTTAATTTGGTCTGTGATTCAATCATCATCGACATAGTTAGGTCTCAGTGATTTATTATTGTGCATACAAATGTAAAATGTGCTTGAGTTAAAGTAATATAATTTAAACTTAATGGCCTGAAACTATTACATGAGACATGGAAGTACAGATGTTCAACACTTGTAGCTGACATTTTCTGATTCTCGTGTTATTCCAGTGCATTCATTTATTGGCTTTGTTCTTTAAAAATAAAACATTTGTTATTCTTTTGCATTCCCAGTGCCAATAAAACATAAAAGGGTTTAACACCAAGTTATTGAGGCCACTTGCTTATAAATTCAATAAGTAAGGTTGTAAACTGCAAACCAAATCCCGAGTCATTGCATTTTGTTGAGTTTTGACAACAAATGAACTAAACTAATGCCAATCACGAGACAGCCACTTACCACATTTTAAAAACTATTTATAATATACCATTGGTTTACTGAAAAAAAAGGAAATGGAACATTAACAATTGAAAATTTGCTAAATTGGCCTTAATATGAAGAAAATGTAAAATTCCATAATTTAATTCAACCTCTTCCATCATGTTTGATGATTATGATTGTTGGATTGCTCTTACAGGGCCCTCCATAATGTTTGGGACAAACATAGAAATTAGGTGCAGGAGTAGGCCATTCGGCCCTTCGAGCCTGCACCGCCATTCAATATGATCATGGCTGATCATCCAACTCAGTATCCTGTACCTGCCTTCTCTCCATACCCCCTGATCCCTTTATCCACAAGGGCCACATCTAACTCCCTCTTAAATATAGCCAATGAACTGGCCTTAACTAATTTCTGCGGCATAGAATTCCAGAGATTCACCACTCTCTGTGTGAAAAATGTTTTTCTCATCTCGGTCCTAAAAGATTTCCCCCTTATCCTTAAACTGTGACCCCTTGTTCTGGACTTCCCCAACATCGGGAACAATCTTCGTGCATCTAGCCTGTCCAACCCCTTAAGAATTTTGTAAGTTTCTATGAGACCCATCATTTATTTATTTGCCTCTGTACTCCACAATTTGAGATTTATAATTTAAAAAATCACATGTGGTTAAAGTACACATTGTCAGATTTTATTAAGGGATATATTTATACTTTTGGTTCCACCATGCAGAAATTACAGCTGTATTTATACATAGTCCCTCCCATTTCAGGGCACCATAATGTTTGGGACACATGGCTTCACAGATGTTTGTAATTGCTCAGGTGTGTTTAATTGCCTCCTTAATGCAGGTATAAGAGAGCTCTCAGCACCTAATCTTTCCTCCAGTCTTTCTATCACCTTTGGAAACCTTTATTGTTGTTTATCAACATGAGGACCAAAGTTGTGCCAATGAAAGTCAAATAAGCCATTATGAGACTGAGAAACAAGAATAAAACTGTTAGAGACATCAGCCAAACCTTAGACTTACCAAAATCAACTGTTTGGAACATCATTAAGAAGAAAGAGAGCACTGGTGAGCTTACTAATCGCAAAGGGATTGGTAGGCCAAGGAAGACCCCCACAGCTCAAAAAAACCTCAAACACATTTACGACAGATCAAAAACGCTCTTCAGGAGTCAGGTGTGGATTTGTCAATGATCACTGTCCGCAGACGACTTCATGAACAGAAATACAGAGGCTACACTGCAAGAAGCAAACTACTGGTTATCCGCATAAATAGGACGGCCGGGTTACAGTTTGCCAAGAAATACTTAAAAGAGCAACCACAATTCTGGAAAAAGGTCTTGTGGACAGATGAGACGAAGATTAACTTATATCAGAGTGATGGCAAGAGTAAAGTATGAAGGAGAGAAGGAACTGCCCAAGATCCAAAGCCTACCACTTAATCTGTGAAACACGGTGGTGGGGGTATTTTGACCTGGGCATGTATGGCTGCTGAAGGTACCGGCTCACTTATCTTCATTGATGATACAACTGCTGATGGTAGTAGCATAATGAATTCAAAAGTATATAGACACATCCTATCTGCTCAAGTTCAAACAAATGCCTCAAAACTCGTTGGCCGGCAGTTCATTCTACAGCAAGACAATGATCCCAAACACACTGCTAAAGCAACAAAGGAGTTTTTCAAAGCTAAATAATGGTCAGTTCTTGAGAGCACCCGATCTGAGCCCAATTGAGCATCTATACATAACTAAAGCTCTGATCTTGTTATGTTCCGGTTTGCACGTTCTTTATATTTGCGCACAAACGGTACGCGATACCGCTACGATTTTTCGGCAGCTTGTCCTGTGCTGCGAGTGCACCAAGTTTCGTTCCGATCGGTGGTCTGATGTAAAAGTTAGCGAAGTTTAAAAATCTTAAAAATCGCTCATGCGCAGATCGATCTCCTCTCCTGCCAGTCAGCGCCGCGTGGATTGGTCTTTTCTCCTGTCATCTCTCCCCCCCTTCCCACACACAACCTCCTCCCGTCCCCCACACACCCTCCCCCCCCACCCACCCTGCCATGGCAGTGCTCCCCCCCACCGGTCCCCGACAGGCCCTGCATTAAGCCGTCCCCCTCCCCGGGCTGCAGAACCCTCCCGCCATCCCCCGCAAGAAGCCGTCCCCCCCCCCCCCCCAGCTCCCCCCCCCCCCCCCCCCACCTGACCCCTCCTAAAGCCACCCCCCTCCCCAGGCTGCAGGACGCTCCCCGCTGGCCCCCTCCTGAAGCCGTCCCCCTCCCCGGCTGCAGAACGCTCCCCGCCTGAACCCGTGCCCGGCTACAGGATGCACTGGCCGGCCCCCGCCTGAATCCATCCCCCTCCCCAGGCTACAGGATTCTCCTGCCAGTCCTTGCCTGAAGCCGTCCCCAGCTGCTGGATGCTCCCCTCCCCCACCGGCCCCCACCTGAAGCCGTCCCGTCACCAGCTGCAGGACGCTTCCCCCACCAGACCCCACCCGAAGGCGCCCTCGTCCCCAGCTGCAGGATGCTCCCCACCGGTCCTTGCCTGAAGCCGGTGGAGAGCGGCAGCAATAGGCCACGGCAGCAACAGGCCATGGCCATGGCAGCGGGAGGCCACGACAGCGATAGGCCACGGTAACGGTAGGCCACGGCAGCGTTCCCCCCCCACCACCAGCGCCCGCTTGAAGCCATCCCTGTCCCCCGACTACAGAATGCTCCCGCCGGCCCCCGCCTGAAGCCATCCCTGTTCCCAGCTGCAAGACGCTCCCCCCCCCCCTCCCCAGCCCCCGCCTAAAGCCATCCCCCTCCCCTGGCTGCAGCAGGACACTCCTCGCCAGCCCCCGCCTGAAGCCGAAGGTACATAAAAATGCTGGAGAAACTCAGTGGGTGCAGCAGCATCTATGGAGCGAAGGAAATAGGTAAAGTTTCGGGCCGAAACCCTTCTTCAGACCCGAAACGTTGCCTATTTCCTTCGCTCCATAGATGCTGCTGCACCCGCTGAGTTTCTCGAGCATTTTTGTGTTCCTTCGATTTTCCAGCATCTGCAGTTCCTTCTTAAACACCCGTCCCCTTCCCCGGCTACAGAACGCTCCCCGCCTGAAGCCGTCCCCCTCGGCTGCAGAACTCAACAACAGATGCAACAAGAAAGAATGGCCCCCGACAGCCCCCGCTTGAAGGCATCCCCCTCCCCCAGGCTGCAGAACGCTCCCCGCCAGCCCCCGCCTGAAGCCGTCCCCGGCTGCAGGACGCTCCCCCACCGGCCCCCGACAGCCCCCGCCTGAAGCCGGCCCCCTTCCCCGGCTGCAGAACGCAACAAGAAAGAATGGACTGAATAAATATCTTTAACGTTTAAATTGTTGTTATATTTTAAGTTATTCACATTTTAAGCTTTAATAAATCCCTTTTCCATTTGCCGTGTCCATCAGCTGCACCTGCGCCGTAATACCTGCGTGTTCTACGTCTCAATGGGAGCCCATTGGGCGGGAATGGCTGCGCCGCCAGAACCGTGGGGGGGGGGGGGGTGGTTGAGGGGGTATGGAGTGAGTGCAGGGCGTTCCCCCCCCCCCCCACTTGTCCCCGACAGCCCCCACCTGAAGCCATTCTCCGACAGCACCCGCCTGAAGCTGTCCCCCTCCGCCGGCTGTAGGACACTCTCCCCCGCCCCACCCCACCGGCCCCCAAAAGCCCCTACCTGGTCACCCCCCATCCCCCGGCTGCAGGACGCTCCCCGCCTGAGGCCGGGCCCCCCCCCCCCCCGGCTGCAGGACGCTCCCCGCCTGAGGCCGTCCCGGCTACAGGACGCTTCCGCCGGCCCCCGCCTGAAGCCATCCCCCTCCCCCGGCTGCAGAATGCACCAAGAGACGCAACAAGAAAGAATGAGCTGAATAAATATAACGTTTAAATTGGTGTTATATTTTAAGTTATTTTAAGCTTTAATAAATCCCTTTTTCACTTGCCTTGCCCGTCACCCGCGCCCGCACTGTAATACCTGCATGTTCTACGTCTCAAAGGGAGCCCAATGGGCGGGAATGGCTGCGCCACCAGAGAGCCGCGAAGAGTGGATGGGGGGGGGAGGGGGTTGAGGGGAAATGGAGTAAGTGCTGGGACCTCCCCCCACGAGCCCTCGACAGCCTCCGCCTGAGGCCGTCCCCCTCCACCGGCTGCAGGGCGCTCCCCTCACGCCCACCGGCCCCCGACAGCCCCCCGCCTGAAGCCGTGCCCCTCTCCAGGCTGCAGGACGCTCTACCTGCCCCCGACAGCCCCTGCCTGAAGCCGTTTCCTGACAGCCCCCGCTTGAAGCTGTCTCCTTCCTCAAGCTGCAGGATGCTCTCTCCCCCCCCACATCGACCTCCGACAGCCCCCGCTAGAAGTCGCCCCCCTCCCCCGGCTGCAGGACGCTCTCCCCCATCCCCACCGACCCCCAACAGCCCCCACCTGAAGCCGTTCCCCGACAGCCCCCTCCTGAAGCCGTTCCCCTCCCCCACTGCATGACGCTCCCCCCCTCCGGACCCCGCCTGAAGCAATCCCGTCCCCAGCTGCAGGATGCTCCCCACTGGCCCTCGCCTGAAGGATCCCTGTTCCCAACTGCAGGTCCCTGAGCTGGGATGGCTTCAGGCTGGGCCCAGTGGGGGACATCCTGCAGCTCGGGACGGGACGGCTTCAGGCAGGAGCCGGTGTGGGGAGAGCGTCCTGCAGCGGGGGAGGGGGACCACTCCAGGAAGGGGCTGTCGGGGGCCCGGAGGCGGCGTAATACAGGGGTAGGCCACAGCAGCGCTCCCCCATCCCCACCCCCACCGGCCCCCTACAGGCCTCGCCTGAAGCCGTCCCCCTCCTCCGGCTGCAGAACGCAACAAGAAAGAATGGATTGAATAAATCTCATCTTTAACGTTTAAATTGTTGTTATATTTTAAGAGTTATTCACATTTTAAGCTTTAATAAATCCCTTTTCCACTTGCTGTGCTCGTCAGCTGTGCCTGCGCAGTAATACCTGCGTGTTCTACGTCACAATGGGAACCAAATGGGCGGGAATGGCTATGCCGCCGGAGAGCCGCTAAGAGTGGATGGGGGGGGGGGGGGTTGACGGCGGATGGAGTGAGTGCGTGGTGGGGGAAGGGCAAGGGGCGGAGTGGGGGGGTGAGGGGAGGAGGGGGTGTCACAACGGGAACCCGTCAGCCGCGCCTGCACTGTTAGGGGCTATGGGTGAGTGGTGGAATATTGCATTGGGGGAACGGGTGAGTGGTGGAATATTGCGTTGGGGAATGGGTTGCGTTGGGGGACCAGGCCTCCCATGTGACTGCGACCCAGTGCCTTTTAAAGGCTGAAGAGAAAACTGAAGGAGACTAGCTCCCAAAACAAGCATTAGCTAAAGATTGCTGCAATACAGGTCTGGCAGAGCATCACCAGAGAAGACACCGAACAACCAGTGATGTTCATGAACTGCAGAGTTCAAGCAGTCATTGCATGCAAAGGACATGCAACAAAATACTAAACATGACTACTTTCATTTACATGACATTGCTGTGTCCCAAACATTATGGTGCCCTGAAATGGGGGGACTACATATAAACACAACTGTAATTTCTACACGGTGAAACCAAAATGTATAAAAATGGCCTTTATTAAAATCTGACAATGTGCACTTTAACTACGTGTGATATTTTCTATTACAAATCTCAAATTGTGGTGTACAGAGACAAATAAATAAATGATGGGTCTTTGTCCCAAACATGGAGGGCACTGTATGTATTTAAATGAAACTGAGAAACAAATTATAATCAGAAAACAGATCTCAAAACAATCAATATGCTAACAAGACCATTTATTATCTCTTGAGATTAGTAATGATGGGGTATTTCTTACATAGTCTTGCTTAATCATGTGGAAACTGCTGAAATATTGTCATCCAAATCAAAATATTTTGCAAAGACTGGTAGATTAATCTTGGCGTTATTGGACAATATATTTAAAATATTCACGTGTCAACCTTGAAATAAGCAAAAATTAATGAATAGACATGGACTTGCAATTGAAACACTGCACCTAGCTAATGTGACTGATTTTTGAAATTCACTTTACAGATCAGGTCCTTAAAACAGCAACAGCATTGTCAGTGTCAATAGGCAACATTCCAAACACTTTCAGATAGTCATCTTCATTGTTATCTTCTCCATCTTAAGTGCTTAAGGAGGGAGTGTTGCGTTTTTAATCTGCCATCTTTCCACTGATAAATTGAGCCTTCACATCTACCATTACCATAAAAAGTACAGTTGCACTGTGCGAGCTGTCTTGTTTATATCCCAATCAATTACATCAAAAATCACAACGTCTTCGTTTTCCTAGGATCTTGTGCTGGTGAATTGTCTGCCGTGTTTGCCCATGTTACATGTGATTTGACTTCAAAAATAACTTAGGAATTCTGAGAATTTAGAACATCATGGGGATACATAAAGTATTAAGTTGTTTCTTTTCATCGGCCATTGCAATGAATTGAAAAGGACCAACATTTTCTTCTGGCCAAATTTAAGGCATTCCCCTGTCTCCTCTACCAGCACATCCACTTGTAAACTTTATAGTAATCAATAATAATATATATCAGTGCCTTATTTGAAAGCTTTCCCATTCATTGTTTATTTTACATTATTTCCCATTTGTTGTGTTAATTTTTAAAGTTTCTTTTTCCATCAAATGATCAATGTTGGGGGGGATTAATTTTATTTTCTGAGTAATAGATTTATGTAGGGACTTCTGGAGCGAGAAGGGTTTTCTTTCACAAACAAGGAGTCATGTTCAAATGGTGCAATTAAAAGCCTTGAGCATGGTCATGCACAGGAATAACATGTAATTTGTGGAATCTTGTGCGAATCCCCTATAGGCCTTGGTGATTTGTGACCATCGTGAGTGTTCCAAAACCAGTGGTTCTTAACAGAGATTGCTATTGCAAGGAGTGGAGCTAAATCACATGGTGTAATGATGGATAGGCAGCATAACCATAGAAGAGTACACAGTCAAATGTTGTGATGGTGGAGCTGGATATTTGGGTAAGGAACATTCCTTTTGCACCTTTTTTCATCAGAGAAAATGGAAGGTCTATCCAGTGCTTTGGAGATACATGGCCCTTTGGGGCATGAGGGATGAATCCATGGCAAATACTATGGCTAAACAATTAAGGGCTGTCCTCTATAGATTCGCCCCAACAGACCTTAGTACTTTTAATAAGACCTATTGCCCTGGTCATTGTGTATGCCAACTTCAATTTTATAAAGAGCATGGATATTTGGATGTTAAAAGCATAATTTGGGAAGCAAATCTCACGCATTTGTAGTTATTGGTGGATCTGAAACATAAAAGATAGGATTGCAGTGGCAATCCAAATGGTGTATTAAAGGAATTATAGGATGTGGAGTTAATGCACGAAGTGCCACTGGTAGAACAGAGCGAGAGGCTGAGTGACCTACTTTCCATTCTATTTCTCTTAATTTTATGTGTATTCTTAGATTAAGAAACAACAAGTAGATGTTGAACACCAAATTAACATTATTGCCAAATGCACTGTGTCTCTATATGTGTGCAGCATGAGTGTGGGGCATACTCATTTCAAATTGCCATGGTGCCTTAAATGATCAACGTAATGCTGACCTAACTTCGTGCTGACCTCATCTTGCAGTTCCATTCAAGCATATACAGCATAAAGAAAACATGCACTATTGATTGATGTTCCAGGACATTGCCGTTAATCATGGTTGAAATACCAGCAAGTTGGAACTAAGAATAGTGCTAGGGGGGTGGACCTGTTTTGGATGTTTTTGATCAACAGAAACAGAGTGAATATTCATTCTGGATTTTGTGGTTTCCTTGTATGAATAGCAGCTTGATGAATTTTCCCTTCTGAGAATATGTTTTTAAATTGTATTTTGACATACCTCAATGATTTTCCCATTTCAGACTGGCTATGAGGCTGATGGCATGTCTACAATGGTAAATTATTTCGAGTACACCAAATGCAAATGAAGGTATTAACTCCTCCTCATTCTGCCTTTACTTTCAATAAAAAAAATTTTGGCAGGTTATTATTAAACTTAGAAATTTAACACCGACTCAACTATTCTGCACAGCCAGATTTTTGGTTCACGAGAATTCTGTAGCAGTAGAGAATAAATAACAAAACTGTGGGATATTGTGTCATTTAAGTAGTAAAGATTAGTAATGCAACCTTAGCATAAAAGCCGCATACAACAACACTAAAGAGAAAATCAGATATCTGTCATCCCAACTATAAGGGCTTGACAGCTGATGTCCATATATGCAACATTTCTGTCATTCTCCGACTATGTTTGATGATTTGTATGATCTCCAATACCTAGGAGCTCTCTGAATGGGAGGTAAATGGAAAATTCTGTAAAATTGCACCTGAAAGAATACAGATATTTTAAAGGTGAGGAGGACAGTATGTTTCCAGCTATGATGAAAGCTCAAAATGGAATTCATACATATGTTGTATACATCATTTGGCTGTTTATAGATGGGATACAAAGGAAGGCAAACTCAATCAGAAAGCACAAAAATAGAATCTCTATTTAAGTTATAAATGTGACACTTTAGCATTGTCACAAATTTAACAAAATAGGACTTCAAGATAATAGCCAGACATCACAAAATTGCCTTCTCCAAAATACAATTTGTTTCACCAATTACAAGGATTTTATTACCTCTCATACAAAACTGTACTTCAAAATGCACATTTTTACCCGACAAATAAAGTCTCATTAAAAGACTCATCACAATCCAGCAATCAAAAATAGGAAAAGAACGACCAGAACAATTCAATACTAAAAAGTACTATAAAAGATCAAACTAGAAAGGCAAACTGGAAAAGGCAATTTTGGATTTAGTGTGATACAGTGAACCGGATTTGATAAGGGAACTCAAAGTAAAGGAACCATTAGGAGGTAGCGACCACAACCTGATAGTTTTAATCTGCAATTTGAGAGGGAGAGGTTGAAATCGGATGTTTCAACATTGCAGCTGGGCAAAGGGAACTACTGAGGCATGAGGGAGGAGCTGGCCAAAGTTGACTGCAAAGGGACCCCAGCAGGGACGACGGTGGAACAGCAATGGCAGGAATTTCTGGGAATAGAAACATAGAACATAGAAAATAGGTGCAGGAGTAGGCCATTCGGCCCTTTGAGCCTGCACTGCCATTCAATATGATCATGGCTGATCATCCAACTCAGTATCCCGTACCCGCCTTCTCTCCATACCCCCTGATCCCCTTAGCCACAAGGGCCACATCTAACTCCCTCTTAAATATAGCCAATGAACTGGCCTCAACTACCTTCTGTGGCAGAGAATTCCAGAGATTCACCACTCTCTGTGTGAAAAATGTTCTTCTCACCTCGGTCTTAAAAGACTTCCCCCTTATCCTTAAACTGTGACTCCTTGTTCTGGACTTCCCCAACATCGGGAACAATCTTCCTGCATCTAGCCTGTCCAACCCCTTAAGAATTTTGTAAGTTTCTATAAAATCCCCCCTCAATCTTCTAAATTCTAGCGAGTACAAGCCAATTCTATCCAGTCTTTCTTCATATGAAAGTCCTGACATCATAGGAATCAGTCTGGTGAACCTTCTCTGTACTCCCTCTATGGCAAGAATGTCTTTCCATAGATTAGGAGACCAAAACTGTACGCAATACTCCAGGTGTGATCTCACCTAGACCCTGTACAACTGCAGTAGAACCTCCTTGATCCTATACTCAAATCCTTTTGCTATGAATGTTAACATACCATTCGCTTTCTTCACTGCCTGCTGCACCTGCATGCCTACTTTCAATGACTGGTGTACCATGACACCCAGTTCTCGTTGCATCTCCCCTTTTCCTAATCGGCCACCATTCAGATAATAGTCTACTTTCCTGTTTTTGCCACCAAAGTGGATAACCTCACATTTATCCACATTATACTGCATCTGCCATGCATTTGCCCACTCACCCAACCTATCCAAATCACCTTGCAGCCTCCTAGCATCCTCCTCACAGCTAACATTGCCACACAGCTTCGTGTCATCCGCAAACTCGGAGATGTTGCATTCAATTCCCTCGTCCAAATCATTAATATATATTGTAAATAGCTGGGGTCCCAGCACCGAGCCTTGCGGTACCCCACTAGTCACTGCCTGCCATTCTGAAAAGGACCCGTTTACTCCTACTCTTTGCTTCCTGTCTGCCAGCCAGTTCTCTATCCACATCAATACTGAACCCCCAATACCGTGTGCTTTAAGTTTGCATACTAATCTCTTATATGGGACCTTGTCGAAAGCCTTCTGAAAGTCCAGATATAACACATCCACTGGTTCTCCCTCATCCACTCTACTAGTTACATCCTCGAAAAATTCTATAAGATTCGTCAGACATGATTTACCTTTCATAAATCCATGCTGGCTTTGTCCAATGATTACACCACTTTCCAAATGTGCTGCTATTCCATCTTTAATAACTGACTCTAGCAGTTTCCCCACTACCGATGTTAGACTAACTGGTCTGTAATTCCCCGTTTTCTCTCTCCCTCCCTTTTTAAAAAGGGAGGTTACATTAGCTACCCTCCAATTCTCAGGAACTACTCCAGAATCTAAAGAGGTTTGAAAAATTATCACTAATGCATCCACTATTTCTGGGGCTACTTCCTTAAGTACTCTGGGATGCAGCCTATCTGGCCCTGGGGATTTATCGGCCTTTAATCCATTCAATTTACCTAACACCAGTTCCTGGCTAACCTGGATTTCACTCAGTTCCATCTCATTTGACCCCCCGGACCCCTGCTATTTCCGGCAGATTATTTATGTCTTCCTTAGTGAAGACAGAACCAAAGTAGTTATTCAATTGGTCTGCCATAACCTTGATCCCCATGATCAATTCACCTGCAAGGGACCTACATTTGTTTTAACTAATCTTTTTCTCTTCACATATCTATAAAAACTTTTGCAGTCAGTTTTTATGTTTTCTGCCAGTTTTCTTTCATAATCTATTTTCCCTTTCCTAATTAATCCCTTTGAATAATCTGGAAGATGCAGGATCTTTTCATTCCAAAGAGGAAGAAAGATTCTAGGGGAAGAAAGAGGTGACCGTGGCTGACAAGGAAAGTCAAGGACGATATAAAGCTAAAAGAGAAGGCGTATAACATAGCAAAGATTAGTGGGAAGCTAGAGGATTGGAAAGCTTTTAAAGAACAACAGAGGGTAACTAAAAAGAAAATACAGGGAGAAAAGATAAAATGCGAAGGTCAGTTGGCAATAATATAAAAGACGATTGCAAGAGTTTCAGTTATATAAAGAGCAAGAAAGAGGCAAGAGTGGATGGTGGACCGCTGGAGAATGATGCAGGAGAAGTGATAATGGGGAATAAAGAAATGGAAGAGAAGTTAAATAACCTTTTTGCATCAATCTTCACAGTGGAAGTCACCAGCTACGTGTCTGAAATTCAAGAGTGTCAGGGGGTGGAAGTTTGTGGTGGCTATTACCAGGGAGAAGGTGTTTGGGAAGCCGAAAGAGCTGAAGGTGGATAAGTCACCTGGGCCGGATGAACTGCACCATAGGGTTCTGAAAGAGGTGGCTTTAGAGATTGTTGAGGCATTGATATTTCAGGAATTACTAGAGTCAGGAGTGGTCCCAGATGATTGGAACATTGCCAATATTACCCAGCTGCATAAAAAGGGAGCAAGGCAGAATAGTGGGAACTATAGACCAGTTAGTCTGACTTTTGTGGTTGGTAAGATTTTAGAGTTAATTATAAAGGATGAGGTTATGGAGTACTTAGGAGTTCACGATAAAGGGGGCTTTTTCTGGTTGGACGCCAGTGACTAGTGGAGTTCCACAAGGGTCGGTGTTGGGGCAGCTACTCTTCACATTGTATATTAATGATTTGGACGAGGGGATTGAAGGTTTTGTGGCAAAGTTTATGGATTATATGAAAATAGGTGGAGGGGCAGGTAGTGTAGAGAAAGCAGGGACTCTGCAGAACTTAAACAAGTTGAGAGAGTGGGCACAGAAGTGACAGATGGAATATAGTGTAGCAAAGTGTGGAGTCATGCATTTTGGTAGTAGGAATAAAGACATAGACTATTTTCTAAATGGGGTGAGAATTCAGAAATCGGAGGTGCAAAGGGACTTGGGAATGTTGTTGCAGGATTCCCAAAAAGTTAATTTGCAAGTCGAAATGGTAGTAAAGAAAGCAAACTAAATATTTACTCAATGGTAGTAAAGAAAGCAAACTCAATACTCAGCATTTACAATATTTCAAGAGGGCTTATATACAAAAACAGAGATGCAATGTTGAGGCTCTATAAGGTGCCGATCAGGCCGCATTTGGAATATTGCGAGCAATTTTGGGCACCATATCTGAGGAAGGATATGCTGGCTCTGGAGAGGGTCCAGAGGAAGTGTACAAGAATTATCCCAGGAATGAGTAGGTTAACCTATGATGAGCATTTGTCGGGACTGCGCCTGTACTCGCTGAAGTTTAGAAGAATGAGGGGGGACCTCATTGAAACATACAGTGAAAGGCTACAATAGAGTGGATGTGGAGAAGATGTTTCCATTAATGGGAGAGTCTAGAACTAGAGGCCGTAGCCTCAGAATTAAAGGACATTCTTTTAGGAAAGAGATGAGGACATTGATTTGGTCAAAGGGTGGTGAATCTGTGGAATTCTTTGCCACAGAAGGCGGTAGAGGCCGTCAGTGGATATTTTTAAGGCAGAGATAGATGGATTCTTGATTAGTACTGGTGTCAAAGGTTATGGGGAGAAGGCAGGAGAACAGGATTAGGAGGGAGAGAAAGATCAGCCACGATGGAATGGCGGAATAGACAATGGGCCGAATGGCCTAATTCTACTCCTATTCCTTATGACCTTAAAGTTTGGAAATGGAAACCCATAAAAGAGCTGAGGCTCTGAGTTAAGGTAAAGATTTATGGAGGTTCACTTAAATATTTTCGAAAGCAAAATTGTCCAATGTAATCCAAAAATTACAAGATTACGAATCTCCAGAAACATAAATCTTTGTGTGCATGAAGATAGAAACAACTATTTTTTTCCTGAAAAGGGTTGTAAAGATGAAGAGGTATCAAAGATTTCCAACTCCAGTAAAGTGAAAGCTGCAAGCATCACATGAGCCAAATATAATCGCTACGGCTATGTGACTGCTCTATGGCCAGTTTTAATGAAAGCCATGATGCATGTTTGATAATGGAAGGCTGATCCATTAACTTGAGTTTTCTGTCCTGTCAAGGTTGAAAGATTAAATCTCTGATTTATTTGAATTCTTCATATTAAATGCATTTATCAAAGTTTCAACATTTAAAATTAATCAATTCAGAGTAATGAAATTTGCAGACGACACAACAGTGATTGGGCTGATCACCAACGGTGATGAAACAAAATACAGGGCGGAGGTGCAGAACCTGGCGGACTGGTGCTCACGTAACAACTTGTCACTAAACACCTCCAAGACCAAGGAGCTGATTATTGACTTCAGGAGGTCCCATAATGGAGAATACGCCCCAATCTCCATTTACGGGGAAAGTGTGGAGAGAGTGTCCAGCTTTAAGTTTCTGGGCACTCACATTTCAGAGGACCTCACATGGTCCACCAACACCGCTGCGCTGGTCAAGAAGGCACAGCAACGACTGTTCTTCCTGAGGACATTAAAAAAGACTGGTCTGCCCCAACACCTGCTGACAACGTTTTACCGCTGCACCACAGAGAGCATATTAACGTATGGCATCTCTGTGTGGTATCTCAGCTGCACGGAGGCGGAGAGGAGAGCTCTTCAGCGCGTCGTCCACAGAGCGCAGAGGATTATTGGGACACAGCTACCAGCCTTGGAGGGCATCTACCACACACGGTGCCTCAGGAAGGCCGTCTGCATCCATAAAGACTCATCACACCCCTGTAACGGACTGTTCGAACTACTTCCCTCCGGCAGACGTTACAAGGCCTTCTACGCCCGAACCTCCAGACTCAGAAACAGCTTTATTCCAAGAGCTATAGCGGCTCTGAACCAACCCTGCTGAGTGTCCCCCACGCCCCCTGGACTGTCTCCCTCGGATGGTCACGACACACAGCTTATTTATTTATTTTACTTTTCTTTTTCATCGGTTGGAACTGCATACTAAATCTCGTTGCACTGACGTGCAATGACAATAAAAGATATTATTATTATTTTTATTATTATTATTATTATTATTAATAATTTTACAAATTAATTATGGATTCCCCTAGATATCCATGGATTATATATACAAATATTACTGTGAAGCATAATTGAATTTCATAATTCTTCTTTGGCCATTTCCACAGCGTCGGGCTCTGGGTAAGCCGTATAAAATATTGGCACATTTGTTGAAACTCTCATCCAAGATTTCGACAATAATTCATACTATGGCTTTTCAGATTACTGAAAAGAGTTCTGTATTCACAGGAATCATGCACCTTGCCCATTTCTTGAAAGTCCTTGCACATATCCATAGAAGCTCAATAATTCACATTTACACAATGTGAAGCCACAATTTTAATCCATCAACCCTGCCCATAGGCTCTCATGGTATTGATTACAAACAAGGTACTCCAAAATCGTTATATTTTCCCTCACATTGTTATAAACTAACATCTTTGCGCATCTGAACCAGAAACATCTGATCCTCGAGTTGTTTTTACGATTTTACTGTGACTAAATTAGTCCTTCATTTGTCAACGAATCTTAGCACAGATTGTTTCTTCACTGCTTCGGCTCGATTATTGGTGGTCCTATCTCCTACTGTGAGATTTGTGTGAACAAGTAATTTCATTGCACTCTGGCAGAGAAGACTGTAAATTAATCTACTCTTTGCTTTGAGTTGTAACGAGTCTTTAATATTATACTGAATGCTTATTGTAATGGATTAGGTGTAGTTTACTCAAACTCTTCCATTTTCAATGCTTTTTTTCCAATATTAATTCCATATTACTAAGAATGTCAGCAGGTTAACACCATTAAAAAACTTCTGTGTCCTTATAAATCAAAAGGGAACAGACTGAAAAGTAAACTAGTTTTCTGAACAGAGACCACCATAATTTATTTCATGGAGAACCACTGTAAAGGAAAGTCAAAATTGAAAATTTGCACTTTCCACACAGCTCCCAAAATTACATATCCTTAATATCTTAACTTTAAAATATTATTTAGATTTGGAAAGTTATAGCAAATATTTTTTAAATTGTTAAATATTTACAATAAAACAAATGAAAGGATTCTAATATTTTCAAGATTATTTAATGTTTATTTTTCCTAAATGTCCAGCTCTTTACCAGTACTATCAGATACCTTATTACAGATGTCACTAGTCAACATCAGTAAGTAATGGACCCAGGAATCATCAACACAGATCTCTACAATACACCACTTGGCTCTTCAAACTGTGTCAGTGGTTGACTTCCTGGTCACTCTTTGAGATATGAGGGTTTTGCTCTGCATTTCTCCCAGCATGGAGACAAATTTAATAACATCGCTTTCCTTTCACATTTCCCTCATGAAAAATAAAGGCAGCAGCTTGTGTAAGCCTGTCCATGAGATTCTCCTTTAACAAGAGACAATTTTATACCAATGGGCTGCCTAACTAAAATATGATCTCTGTTTTAAAATGAACTGATTTAGCAAGATAGCTCAGTATCCCAGTTACTTACTTTAATCTCTCTCCAAAGATTTTGGAGACCAGTGTGAACATGGTTAGGAATTTCTTCTGGGCAAATTCTATTCCACTTTGTGGTTCTTACATGTTGTATATTTTCTTTAGCTGACTGTCTTTTGTACTTATTAGCAAAGACTATCCTCCTGTCCCATGTTGCATCTTGATTCTTTCCTTTAAATCTGCTAAATCTCTGAGCCAACATCCTTGCAAACTGTTGCATTACCAGCTACCTTGCTTTCCTCTCCAGTCCTCAAATATGCTGTGCTGTCACAAATACCTGCCCGTTAACTCTTAAAGCTCTTCAACCCCTCAAATATGGTTACCATCTTTGACACGATACCCAAACTGCATATATGGTATGTATGCTATTTGTGTCATTATAGTAATTGTGATGAGAATAATCTATTGTGCGTAGTCGCCATCCAATGCAATATCTATTCAATTGATTACCTCCCGTAATTTCCCTTCAGAACTTCTCTGGTGGCACAGTTAGTAAAGCTGCTGCTTATTCCGTCCCGACCTTACAAGCTGTCTCTGTGGTGTTTGCATATTTTCCCTGGGACCATGTGGAATTCCTGCAAGTGCTCTGGATATCTCCCTCATCCCAGGCGTGTGGATTGTGAGATTAATTGAAATTGATTGAAACATACAACATGGAAACAGGCCCTTCGGCCCACGGAGACTATGTTTATCATCGATCACACATTCACACCAGTTCTATGTTATTGCACTTTCACATCCACTCCATACAAACGGGGCAATTTAGAGAGTTCAATTGACCTACAAACCCGCACATTTTTTTAATGTGGGAGGGAACTGGGGTATTGGACAAAACATATGCCGTCACCAGGAGAGCTTTCAACACCCACACAGACAGCACCCGATATCGGGATCGAACTTGCGTCGTTGGCGTTGTGAGGTAGCAGCTCTACCAGCTACAACACTGTGCCAACCTAATTGGTAACAATAAATTGCCCTTGTGTGTTGGTGAGTGGTCATCTGGATTGGAGTGGAGAAGGTTAATGGGTAGATAGATGCAAAATGCTGAGGTCACTCAGCAGGTCAGGCACAATCTCTGGTGAAAAGGAATAGGTGATGTTTCAGGTTCTGTCTTGGACCTCCTCCACTGTCAGAGTGAGGCCACACACAAATTGGAGGAACAGCACCTCATGTTTCATGTCAGCAGCTCACAACCTAGTGGCATGGCTATTGATTTCTCTAACTTCAAGTAACCCCTGCTTTCCCTCACTATCTCTCCCTCCCCCATCCTAGTCCTCTTGTCAATTTTACCATTTGTATCCCTTCGTTATCACCTCGTCCTCAGCAAATAATGGACCATTGTGGGTTCCGCCTTTTCTGAGTCATCAATGCAGGCTCTGCTTTGTTCTGAGGTACACAAAAATGCTGGAGAAACTCAGCGGGTGCAGCAGCATCTATGGAGCGAAGGAAATAGGCGACATTTCGGGCCGAAACCCTTCTTCAGACTGATGGGGGGTGGGGGGGAGAAGAAACGAAAACGGGAGGAGGAGGAGCCCGAGGGCGGGGGGATGGGAGGAGACTCGAGGGTTCGAGGGTTAAGGAAGGGGAGGAGACAGCAACGGCTAGCAAAATTGGGAGAATTCAATGTTCATGCCAACCGGACGCAAGCAACCCAGGCGGAATATGAGGTGCTGTTCCTCCAATTTCCGGTGTTGCTCACTCTGGCAATGGAGGAGACCCAGGACAGAGAGGTCGGATTGGGAATGGGAGGGGGAGTTGAAGTGCTGAGCCACCGGGAGTTCAGGTAGGTTATTGCTGACTGCGCGGAGGTGTTCGGCGAAACGATCGCCCAACTACCGCTTAGTCTCCCCGATGTAAATCAGCTGACATATAGAGCAGCGGATGCAGTAGATGAGGTTGGAGGAGATACAGGTGAACCTTTGTCGCACCTGGAACGACTGCTTGGGTCCTTGAATGGAGTCGAGAGGGGAGGTGAAGGGACAGGTGTTGCATTTCTTGCGGTTGCAACGGAAAGTGCCCGGGGAGGGGGTGGTACGGGAGGGAAGGGAAGAATTGACAAGGGAGTTGCGGAGGGAGCGGTCTTTGCGGAAGGCAGATATGGGGGGAGATGGGAAGATGTGGCGAGTGGTGGGGTCATGTTGGAGGTGGCGGAAATGGCGGAGGATTATTTGTTGTATTTGCCGGCTGGTGGGGTGAAAGGTGAGGACTAGGGGGATTCTGCCCTTGTTGCGAGTGCGGGGATGGGGAGAGAAAGCAGTGTTGCGGGGTATGGATGAGACCCTGGTGCGAGCCTCTTCTATGGTGGCGGAGGGGAATCCCCGTTCCCTGAAGAACGAGGACATTTCCAATGCCCTGGTGTGGAACGTCTCATCCTGGGAACAGATGCGGCGTAGGCGGAGGAATTGGGAGTAGGGGATGGAGTCTTTACAGGGGGCAGGGTGGGAAGACGTGTAGTCCAGATAGCCATGTCAGTTGGTTTGTAGTGTATGTCGGTCAGAAGTCTGTCCCCTGCTTTGTTCTGTATCTTCTCACACCTTTAGTTTTCCCCTCCTTGGCTCTCAGTCTGATGGAAGGGTCTTGACCCTATTCCATTTCACCAGTGTTTTAAAATTGCTGTTTCTTTTTTTTCCCCCATAATTATGTAATTCTGATTCTGTTCCATTCTGTTTTGTAGTTTTTTGCACAATCCGCAAGCATTGCCACTTTTCATTTAACTGCACATCTCATATGCGTATGTGACGAATAAACCTGATTTGACTTGACAGAGTGGTGGCGTGGCCCAGTGAGTTACTCCACCATTTTGTGTCTATCTTCAGTGTAAACCAGCATCTGCAGATCCTTCTTACACAAAAGTTAATGGGTATGTGGGAAGAATTTTTTTAAATGAATTATTATAGGATTAGTGTAAATGCATGGTTGATGATCAGTGCCAACTAGGTAGGCTAAAAAGCTTGTTCCCATGCGTACCAATGATAACTCAAATTTAGTTTAGTAACATGCGTGTGTAACACCTTGGAATATTTTATTACATTAAAGGCATTCGTTAAACACAAGTTGTTTTAGATTAACATCATTCATAAAAAAGTAGATTCTAGGCAATGAATTCCATTCTTGAACTTTTTATTTTTTATGAAGAGCAAATCAATTTGCAGAATGAAATTAAAGAGCATTGTTTAAATATAAAGGGGCTGAGAGGTACTGCATGCATTCCACTGACAATTGGATACTTTGTTTAAACATCAATTCTTTATCTTGAAGTAAATACTAAAACTTTGTCACACTACCACAATATCTATTAATCAATCAATATTTTGTATATCAAATTTTAATAATAATAATGATGGATGGGATTTATATAGCGCCTTTCTAATACTCAAGGCGCTTTACATCGCATTATTCATTCACTCCTCAGTCACACTCGGTGGTGGTAAGCTACTTCTGTAGCCACAGCTGCCCTGGGGCAGACTGACGGAAGCGTGGCTGCCATTCTGCGCCTACGGCCCCTCCGACCACCACCAATCACTCACACACAGGCAAAGGTGGGTGAAGTGTCTTGCCCAAGGACACAACGACAGTATGCACTCCAAGCGGGATTCGAACCGGCTACCTTCCGGTCGCCAGCCGAACACTTAGCCCATTGTGCCATCTGTCATGATTTTAAGCACTGATTTGTTTGTTTCTGACTTGGTCAGAGTAGTGACGTTCTATTAAATTTTATAATGTTTACTGAATGACTAGATTTGAATGGTGAACACCTCTCGCAACCCAAGGGAAATAATATAAATCTTTATGATGGCCTTGGAATTTATGGCATATTCAGAGAGTATTCATTCCCAATATGGATTCACTAATAACTGTAAAAAACTGTATGTTTAGTTAATTCACTAAACTGTTACAGATATACTAAAAAGTTGCTTGTTAATATTTGGAAAAGGATAATATTTCTTAACCACGGGTGTTATCAATCTTGCATGATATACTAATTACAATGATTTTCACACCTGGAATGGTTATTTCTTTACCTTTTGTGGTGTTAAGATCACAGCTGAATATAATTCGATGCAGCTGAAAGCAGTTGGTGGAATTCTTCGTGTATTTATGTAATTATTGTCCAGGTGAAGAGTTCGAATATTTGAGTCCTCTTCATCATTTACATTGCAGACGGCCTCCAGTTGAACATTCCTGGTGAAACATCAACATTTTTAGATGATTTAAAAAATAATTTTATTTGGTAACCAATTTGATGTCCTACTTGGTGAATGGATTGGTGTTTGTTTGCAACAGAATTTAGTTTTCGAAGGCTTGGTTGCATTATATGTAAGTATTTATAAACTATATTTGCATCTATGAGATTTAATTATAAATTGGCATGGGTTCGAGTGCGGGAAAACCTGAGTCGTTGATTAAATAGTTTAACAGGCTTGCCAGAAACTGACCAAAATGCATTCCAATATTTTCCAATATTGATTTGTTATTACCTTTGGAAAGATTGAATTATCTTTGATGTAAAGATGCAAACACTTTTGAAATAATGATTTGTTGGAGATTACACCTCATCTCATCTCATCCCATCTTTGACAAAATACATTAATTAGCTTGGCATTTAGATTTAAATATTATTTTATGTATCATCAGGATGTCCCAGTATTCTTTACAGTGTCTTCTGGGGTTGAGAGGGAAAGATAGATGGTTGAATGGCAGAGTAGACTTGATGGGCCTAATGGCCTAATTCTGCATCTAGAACTTATGAATTTATGAACAACCAATTTAACAGAGTTTTTAAATCCACTCACTGTAATGTAAGAGTTATGGCCAAAATATGCTCCCAGAAACAATGATGTGATAAAGACCAGATAAATTGTTTACAGATATTGCTTGAAAGATTAATTTTGTCCAGGACATTAGGTATAACTTGCCAGCTCTTCTCTATTTAATCTCGATCTGTGTGAGCAGATGAGACCTTCCCTTAACCTTGCCACAATACTCATGGTACTGCAAGCCCTAAAGTTAGCTTAGGTTTTATATTTGAATTTCTAAAGCAGATTCTGAACCTCTAGCCTTCTGACTGAGAGGTGAAATTTTAGTCCAGTTGACACGGATTCATTTGATTGTGAGTACTTTTACCCGTCAGTCAGAAAGCTCTGTGTTGGAACAACTGAGCAAATAATCTAGGGTGACAACAAAAGAGTACCGATCTCTCAAAGGTGCCATCTTTCAAATGTGAAACAACCAAATCTCTCTGTAATAGTGTAAATCTGCACTATTTTAATGCAGAGCAGGGTTTGGCACGGTGGCGCAACGGTAAAGTTGCTACCTTGCAGCGCCAGAGACACGGATTCGATCCCGACTACAGGCGCTGTGTGTATGGAGGTTGTACATTCCTCCTGCGTGGGTTTTCTCCGAGTGTTCTGGTTTCCTCCCACACTCCAAAGACATACAGGTTGGTAGGTTAATTGGTTTTGGTACGAATTGTAAATTATCCCGAGTGCGTGTAGGATAGTGCTAATGTACGGGGATGATCACTGGTCGGCGTGTGCAGAAGGGCCTGTTTCCATGCTGTATCTTTAAACTAAACTGTGCCTTGATCATAGTCATAGAGTGATACAGAGTGGAAACAGGCCCTTCGGTCCAACTTGCCCACACCGGCCAACATGTCGCAGCTACACTAGTCCCACCTGCCAGCATTTGGTCCCTATCCCTCCAAACCTATCCTATCCATGTGCCTGTCTAGCTGCTTTTGAAATGTTGGGATAGTCCCTGCCTCAACTACCTCCTCTGGCAGCTTGTTCCATACATCCACCACCCTTTGTGTGAAAAAGTTACCCGTCAGATTCCTGTTAAATCTTTTCCGCTTCACCTTAAACCTACAGTGCCCTCTATAATGTTTGGGACAAAGACCCATCATCAATAACCTACCTGACCTCCCGGTGGCTCAGCACTTCAACTCCCCCTCCCATTCCCAATCCGACCTCTCTGTCCTGGGTCTCCTCCATTGCCAGAGTGAGCAACAGCGGAAATTGGAGGAACAGCACCTCATATTCCGTCTGGGGACCTTGCGTCCTTATGGCATTAACATTGAATTCTCCCAATTTGGCTAGCCCTTGCTGTCTCCTCCCCTCCCTTAACCCTCTAGCTGTCTCCTCCCACCCTCCCATCCGCCCGCCCTCGGGCTCCTCCTCCTCCTCCCCTTTTCCTTCTTTCTTTCCCCACCCCCCATCAGTCTGAAGAAGGATTTCGGCCCGAAACGTCGCCTATTTCCTTCGCTCCATAGATGCTGCTGCACCCGCTGAGTTTCCCCAGCAATTTTGTGTACCTTCGATATTCCAGCATCTGCAGTTCCCTTTTGAACCCATCATTTATTTATTTGTCTCTGTACTCCACAATTTGAGATTTGTAATAGAAAGAATCACATGTGGTTAAAGTGCACATTGTCAGATTTTAATAAAGGGCATTTTTACACATTTTGGTTTCACCATGTAGAAGTTACAGCAGTGTTTATACATAGTTCCCCCATTATTTCAGGGCACCATAATGTTTGGGACGCAGCAATATCATGTAAATGAGAGTAGTCATGTTTAGTATTTTGTTGCATATCCTTTGCATGCAATGACTGCTTGAAGTCTGCAATTCATGGTTATCACCATTTGCTGGGTGTCTTCTCTGGTGATGCTCTGCCAGGCCTGTATTGCAGCCATCTTTAGCTTATGCTTGTTTTAGGGGCTAGTCCCTTTCAGTTTTCTCTTCAGCATATAAAAGGCATGCTCAATTGGGTTCAGATTGGATGATTGGCCACTCAAGAATTTACCATTTTTTAGCTTTGAAATACTCATTTGTTGCTTTAACAGGATGTTTGGGATCATTGTCTTGTTGTAGAATAAACCTCCAGCCAATGAGTTTTGAGGCATTTGTTTGAACTTGAGCAGATAGGATGTGTCTATACACTTCAGAATTCATTATGCTACTACCATCAGCAGTTGTATCATCAATGAAGATGAGTGAGCCAGTACCTTCAGCAGCCATACATGCCCAGGCCACAACTGTGTTTCACAGATGAGGTGGTATGCTTTGGATCTTGGGCCGTTCCTTCTCTCCTCCATACTTTGCACTTGCCATCACTCTGACATAAGTTAATCTTCATCTCATCTGTCCAGAACCGTGGTTGCTCTTTTAAGTACTTCTTGGCAAACTGTAACCTGGCCATCCTATTTTTGCGGCTAACCCGTGGTTTGCATCTTGCAGTGTAGCTTCTCATTTCATTAAGTCTTCTGCGGACAGTGGTCATTGACAAATCCTCACCTGACTCTCGAAGAGTGTTTCTGATCTGTCGGACAAGTGTTTGGGGATTTTTCTTTATTATAGAGAGAATTCTTCTGTCATCAACCGCGAAGGTCTTCCTTGGCCTGCCAGTCCCTTTGCGATTAGTAAGCTCACCAGTGCTCTCTTTATAATAATGTTCCAAACAGTTGATTTTGGTAAGCCTACGGTTTGGCTGATGTCTCTAACAGTTTTATTCTTGTTTCTCAGTCTCATAATGGCTTCTTTGACTTTCATTGGCACAACGTTGGTCCTCGTGTTGATAAACAATAATAAAAGTTTCCAACGGTGATGGAAAGACTGGGGGAACGACTAGGTGCTGAGAGCTCCCTTATACCTGCGTTAAGGAGGCAATTAAACACATCTGAGCAATTACAAACACCTGTGAAGTCATGTGTCCCAAATATTATGGTGCCCTGAAATGGGAGGACTATGTATAAACACTGCTGTAATTTCTATATGGTGAAACCAAAATGTATAAAAATGGCCTTTAATAAAATCTGACAATATGCCCTTTAACCACATGTGATGTTTTTCTATTACAAATCTCAAATAGTGGAGTACAGAGGCAAATATATAAATGATGGGTCTTTGTCCCAAACATTATGGAGGGCACTGTATGTCTCTGGTTCTCCATTCATGTACTCTGGGCAAGAGACTCTGTGCATCTACCCGATCTATTCCTCTCCTGATCTTATACACCTCTATAAGATCACCCCCCCACCCTTCGGTGCTCCAAGGAACAGAGTCCCAGCCGACTCAATCTCTGCCTATAGCTCAGACCCTCCAGTCCTGGCAACATCCTCGTAAATCCACAATGTTAACCGCACACCCAATATTACCAAATCAAGTTATTTAGTTATATTCATTTCTATTTGTGGAAGTTTAATGTGCAGATGGGTGCCTTGTTTCCTGCATCACAATAGTGATACAGCACTTCATGGCCATTGATGTTTTTGTGGCTTATAGAGCCGCAGCTGACATTCATCTTACAATGATTCTTGTTACAAAGGAAAATACAACAATTGTTTTGTTCAAAATAAGATGGTTCAGTTGATCATGAATTAAGCAGTCTATTTTTGTTACTCAAATAGGATTGCTGCTTAGCTCATGGGAGAATGAGCTGCTCCTCTTCGAGGAATATCTTGGGATCTTTAAAGCCCACTTGAAACAGATGGGTTACATAGCATTTGATGTACACAACACCCGTGGTATTTCCGTTGTGAAATTAGCCTAGATTGTTGCTGATTTCATGAATTAGGGCTTAATCCTACAACCTTGGATTCAGATATCTATGTCTTAATAACCACAAGTCACCAAATGCGGTACATTGAATCTTTTTTCTGTTACCTGATGAAGTTGTCATTCAGTCTCAAGAAATGAAGTGCTTTCATTTGGGCAATTCCAGCTGGAACTCTTTTCAACATATTATGATCTAAAAACAATTCCCTCATTGAATGAAAAGTTCCAAAGAAAGAAACTGGGTCAATTCCACCACTGGTTAGTTTGTTGAAAGAGAGGTACAGGATTTCCAGCCCTGGTTCCATGTGAGCAAACACGAATCCTGGAATTCGCTCGATCTGGTTATGAACAAGGACAAGATAGAGCAGACCCTTCGGTAGGAGTGATGGAACATGAACAATCTTGTTATACGAGAGGTCCAGGTATTCTAGATTCCTAAATAATGAACAGGAGTATTAGTTTACTTTGAACACAATTTCTTAACTTGGAAAATCTCTTTAAGAGGCAGAGAACTATAGCTTATATATGTCAAAAGGTATACCTTCTGACGTCAATCACGTCATTTTTCACTGCACTATTTTAAGTCAGAAACATTCATTTTCTCATCAATATATCACTTTTTATACGATACACTATTGGTTTTATAAAAGAACATACATTATCTGTTGAATTTAATTATAATAGATATATTGCTTTAGACTTGGCACTTGGAAGCATATAATCAGATGGTTTTGCAGAGATCGGCTAATAGGGGTACATTAGCTATGAGTAGCCTGCAGAACGGCAAGTGATGTTGCTGCATCACAACTCCAGCAACTCAGGTTCATTCCTGACCTCTGATGCTGCCTGTGTGGAGTTCTCAAGTTCTCGCTCTCCAAGATTTCCTCCCAGGTGATGCAGTTTCTTCGCACTTTTCAAAGACACCAGTTGGTAGGTTACTTTATCACACTAAATTGTTTTTAATCAAAGTAGGTGATAGGATAAAGAATGAAAGTGGAGTTAATGGGTATGTGAGAGGGAAAGGCTAATTGCAAAGCTGGAATAGAAATCTTGCCTTAGGAACCATGGATTGAGTATAGATATAATGAGCCAAATGGCCTCCTTGCAGACCATGAGAAAATACTAAATATGGAGCTCCTCCTTACATCTATTTGATGGCCATTGAAAAGTATTTTTTAAATATAATGCTTTGTTGCATTGTTCAAGAGATTCCACAATTGTCATCTCTCATTTCAACTTATGTATGTGACTGGGTCAGTTATTAGTTAACAGCAAGTATTTAGTTAGAATCAAAATACTCACTCAAGCATTATCCAAGCCATCCGTGCTATTCTGGTTTCATCAAGATTGTTGTTCCTTAGAACAATTACATTCAAATTGGTTGTCTTATTCAAACTTATTTCAGATATCTCTTCAATTTCATTATGTTCAAGGTAGAGTTCCTAAAAAAAACAGAGTTATTTCGTATCAAAAGAGAAGGAGAGGTAAATATGGCCCATCTGCAAAATGTATCAGTGGTGGCGCAGCGGTAGAGTTGCTGCCTTACTGCGCTGGAGACCCGGGTTTGATCACGACTACGGGTGCGGTCTGTATGGTGTTTGTACGTTCTCCCCTTGACTGCGTGAGTTTTCTCCGAGATCTTCGGTTTCCTCCCATCCTCCCATACTCCACAGACATACTGGTTTGTAGGTTAATTGGCTTGGTGTATGTGTAAAACTAAAGTAAACTAAAACTAAACAAAAGTATTTTTGATAAATATACAAGTAATTCAGAAATTCGTTTTATCGGTCTGGTTCTGCTGTGATCATTGGCAAATTTTGTAAAATCTGAGAAACTTGTAAAATTTACTGTGATTCAAATGCAGTGATTTGTTCAGTTCCCTAATATTACAATATCATTATTATAAATATTCACAAGACATGTGGCCAGATACGATTAACTTGAAATGGCTGATTGTTTTGTAATTATACCTTTTGTAAGCATGGAAAACTAACATTATGTTGCAACATTTCACAAAAAGATATTGTAGCGATGTTACAAAACTTACCTTCAGCGGCGCTGCAGTTCTGCCACTGGCCGTGTGCGCGACTTTGGCGCCTTTGAGGGGGGGGCGGGATTAAAATACCGTTTTCTACTGCCTGTCGGCGGTGGATTTCCTTGGGCTGCTAGCTGCTGAAGAATAATCGATCCGACTTCCGTTCCCAATTTTTTTTTTTTTTTAATCGTGACACAATTTAATAATTATATTAAAATTAAAATTGACTTTGAACGCCCTCACCCAAATTCACCGCAAATGCAACGTTTCAATCGATCGTGTTCCAGAAAAACCCACTTGTAAGATGATTTAAATGCTCTTTTTTTTTGGACAATCATGTCATAAGAGGATCTAAATCGTCTATATTTTGTGAATTCATGACAGTGAGATTTAAAAATCATGTTATTTTGTGAATTCTTGTGTGAATGGGATTAGTTTGTTATTTGGATACTTAGGCTATTTAAAAAATATATCCTTTTCTTAATAAATGGAATCTCCAGGACATTCTTAATGGGAAAGTAGCGGGCAGAAAGGCATGTCATGCGTGGTTTGAAGAGCAAAAACTTGTAGTTTACAATGCCAACATTGAAAAGTTGAGGAAAAACAAGGTGTATAGAGTTGCTTATTGGTTACAATCTGAGGAATATGATGATGCTACTGATTATGATATGCCTATGTACCAGCTAGCAACTGATCTTCTCCATAAAGAATTGGTCTATTGCTAGAAATTGTAATTTATTTACCTATCTGTTACAGACTTACAGCATATAATACAATAATATTAAAGTTCTGATCTTGAGAATATCACATTTTTGAATTTTCAAGGCAGTCTGGGTGTTTGTTACTATTTCCGTCACAACGGTCAATTTTGTAATTAACTACAATTAGGTAACTAACTAATTATATGCTTTAATTTCAGGTCATCCAAGTAAGATGTTTTATATTTGTTTCAGAATGCTTCAATCTATAATAACTGAAAATGTCATTCAGTTCTCTTAATTTTTAAGAAAGTTATGGGCTTTTGACTGTCCTCGATCACAGCTTTTGTATTAGTCAATGGAATAGCAATAGGGAACAAGATGCTAATTTCCGAGTATGAAAATGGCCATAACTTTTTTTAATACTGAAGTTATGAAAGTGAATTAGGTGTCAAATTAAACTTCTTTTTATGCTTTATCTGATGGGATAAATTGCAGACTTGATTTTTAAAATCTAAAAATTTTGTAACATTGCTAGATATTGTTTGTCATTTCTGACAGGCAAACATATGAGTGTTGATTTAATTTAGATACCACATTTGTCAATTTAAGGGATCCGTTTATTACTAATGTTTTGTGCATTTACAACAATTTGAATCTTCAAAAATCTACATGCATTTTTTAAATAATATTGAGTTTTAACAGATGGAAAAAAACTGCTGTTATAGTTGATAGTGTTTAATATATAAAAATAAAATGTCTGAATGATATTCACTATTTATTATCAACTCAAGATTAGCCAAAGCTGTTTTCACCCCTTTGTTAGAAACAGCATACCCTTGACCCCATTCCCAGTATTGAATTTCTCTCTAATATTCACAGATATATTATGGACCCCCATGTCCGAGCTCAGACATCCCGTAGTGGTGATGATATTAAACACAGTGTTGAGTTCAGTAGGTTGTAATATACCAAATAGAAAACTGAGATGCTGTGTCTCAAGCTTCCAAACATGGTAACATAATGTGGTGAAGTCAGATGTACAGGCAAATGTTCTGATCTTTATCACAAAACACAAGTCTTCAGAATAATGACAAGTATCAGTGTGTTCTTAGTATGTAATTCTGAAAGTGTAGCAGCTCGTGTGAATTGTGTGCACAACAAAAATACAAACACATTTCTAAATATAAATCCTTAATCAGTTTGAAATCATAAGATTTTTGTTTACCTCGATGGAAGGAGGAAGACCTTGGGGTAGGGTTCTGAATTTATTCCTTCCCAGTCGCAAGTAAGCGAGTCGCTTCAGTGGTCTGAAGGCGAGGGGTTGAATGTTACTTTCACTGAGTTTATTTCCTTCCAGCTCCAAATTGACTATTTTACTTAGACCTGTTCAATTTTGATGTAAAAATTAATCAAACAATAGCACAATTACACCATCCAAGTTCATGATTTGGTTTAGTTTAGCGCAGAAACAGACCCTTCGGCCCACAGACCGCCCAGCGATCCCCGCACATTAACACTATCCTACACACTAGGGACAATTTCACATTTATACCAAGCCAAGTTCATATTTATATCAACAATCCTGTAAGTCTTGGAGTGTGATTAGAAACCAGAGATCCCAGAGAAAACCACGTGAGTTATGTACAAACTCCGTACAGACAGTACAAGAAAGTACAAACTCCGTACAGACAGCACCAGTAGTCAGGATCGAACCTTGGTGCCTGGCACTGTAAGGCAGCAACGCAACCGCTGCTCCACCGTGCCGCCCTATGCCTGCTGGTAATTTGCAACTCTGCCACCACAACCTACATTACAAAGGAGTTCTTAGTTTCAGATTAAATCAATTACCATTTACAAACCATTGAGCACAAGAACAATAGGAGTTACAATTCTTACATAATTTTGTTTTTGAATAATTGCCAACTGTTCACCAACATAACTTGTTAGTGGTTGTATCCAGGTCGTTAAACAGGTAATTTAAATAGTAATTCTCAAACTACTTACAATCTGATTATGGTATAGTCATTGTTATTTAAAGAAATGGGTTATTTTTGTATAAACTTTTTTTTAGCTGCATTAACCAATGCACTAAGGCACAAGCACTTTTAGATTTTGAAACAAAACTACCATGAAAAGCTTGTTCATCCAGTCGTTGAAGAAGGTTTTCATTTACTTTTAGTTCTACCAGTGTTCGAGGGAGTTGAGGAGGAATCTGGAGTAACAAATTTCCATCCAAGTATAGGCGTTCCAGTTTTTTTAATTTCTAAAAGAAATAAAAGAAATAAGCGTTCCAAGTAATCTGAGATGCTTTATAATGTCATTTGAACATAATGACAAGGTCATTGGTACACCCACAATGTATGAAGTAATTCAGCCAGACAAGTAATTACTTGTTATGTTTTGTATGTTTTGGGCAAATTGCATTTTATGTTAGCATCCTTTGATGCATTCATATGCTACAGCTACATAAATTTAATTGAAGTTAGATTAAATATTTTAAAATTTGTGTGTGCGGTATAAGTTTTTGGTATTTTAAGTGTTGTCATCTCATTCATACCCATAAATGCAGCTAGAGAAAGATTCTTGATTTATGCCAGTTTTTCATTTAACATTTTGGGTTGTATTTGTTTGCTGCTTATGTCAAAACTATTTTAAATTCAATTAATTTGATGGATTTCGCAAGCCCAAATTAATTGTGAATTTTGAATCATGCTGCTAATGCAAGTAATGTTGTCATCAATACACAGCACAAGGCAGTCTAATGAAGGAGTATAATTGTATTAATACGGGAATCTCTCGTGCAATTTCCAATTTCATAACTACTGTTAATTGATTTCTTTAAAGACATCCTTAGAAACAAACGTTGCACAACATTTGATCAATCATGACTTCAACTCTAAATTTGTTCTTGATGCAAAAGTTCTTCAAAGAAGGAGATAAATCCCTTTCATAGAAACAGGGATAGGCCACAATAACACAATGAGCCACTATTATTGCTTGTCATGGAAATACAGGGCTGCCAACTCTCACGCTTTGAGCGTGAGACTCACGCCCTCAAGCAAACTCTCACGCTCATCAGAAATTTCTCACGCTCAGCGAAAATTTCAAAACTCGGATAAACTGCATGGTCCGCGGGTGTTGGAGAGCCGGGGCTGCGGGAGGGATGGAAGCAGAACCAGCGGCGGGAACAGATGCGGGGAGCCGGGACGTACGAGTGTTTGCCAGGGCCGGCGTGTCGCTCGCTGCAGCTCTGGCCATGGAGCACTCCGGACAGTGCATGTCCCGGGCGTCGGAGGCGTCAGAAGCGTTGCGCCGCTACCGCTGACACTGCCGCGAGAGTCTCTGTGCCGAAGGGACAGACTCTCAAAGGGAGGTGGAGAGAGAGAGAGGGGAAGGAGATAGGGAGACAGTGGGGAGAGAGAGAGGGGAGAGACAGGGGGGGAGTGAATGGAGAGAGAGAAGAGGGAGGGGGGGAAGAGAGAGGTAGGGGAGAGAGAGGGGGAGAGGGGGGGAGTGAGAGAGAGGTGTGAGGGAAGAAAGAGGGAAGTGAGAGGGGGTGGAGAGGGAGGAGAGGGTAGGAGAGAAGGGGAAGAGAGAGGGGTGGTAAAAGAGAGAGGGGGAAGAGGGGGAAAGAGAGAAACAGGGGAAAGAGAGATAGGGGAGCAAAGAAAAAGAGAGAGAGAGGAGAAAGAGAGGGGAGAGAGGGCAAGAGGAAGAGTGAGGTAGGAGGGAGAAATGGGGAAGAGAGGAGGAGAGAGGGGGGAAGAGAGAGGTGAGAGGAGAGACAGAGAGAGGGGGAGAGTGTGTGGGGAGAGAGAGAGAGGGGGAGATAGAGATGGAGGGAGAATGAGGTGGGGGGAAGCGAGGGGGAGAGAGGGGGGAGAAAGAGAGAAGAAAGAGGTGGAGAGGGAGAGGGGAGAGAGAGTTAGGGGAAAGAGAGGGGTGAGATAGGGAGAGGGGGGAGAGAGAGAGGAGAGAGGGGACAAGAGAGAGGGGGAGAGAGAGTTAGAGGAAAGAGAGGGGGGAAAGAGGGGAGAGAGAAGAGAGGGAAGGGGAGAGAGAGAGGGGGAGACAGGGGAGAGAGAGGGGGTGAGAGGAGAGACAGAGAGGCAGAGAGGAGAGAGAGAGAGGGGAAAGAGAGGGGGAGGGGAGAGATAGAGGGGGGGGTTGAGAGGAGAGAGAGCGGAAGAGAGGGGGGAGAGGGAGAGAGTCTCTGTGTCGAATTTGCCCAGGTGACCGGCATGGATCAGGCTGCGGCTTGGTGCATCCTGGAAGACAACCAGTGGCTGCTGGAAGTAAGTACCAAGCACTGGGTAGAAACGGTGGAAGGTAGTGGACTTCAAATGGGGGTGGTTGGAGAAAGCATCCTGCTTGCCTGCTAGATTTTCACTTACTGTAACTGCAGGAAAAATGTTCCCGATGTTGGGGGCGTTCAGAACCATGGGTCACAGTTTAAGAATAAAGGGGGGGGGGGGCAGTTAGGACTGAGATGAGGACAAACTTTCTTCATGTAGAGAGTTGTGAATCTGTGGAATTCTCTGCCACAGAAGGCAGTGCAGGCCAATTCACTGAATGTTTTCAAGAGAGAGTTACATTTAGTTCTTGGGGCTAACGACATCAAGGGATATGGGGAAAACACAGGAAAGGTACTGATTTTAGATGAATAGCCATGATCATATTGAATGGCTGTGCTGGCTCAAAGGGCCGAATGGCCTATTCCTGCACCTATTTTCTATGTTTCTATGCTTGAGTATATGGCAATAAAACTCGATCACTTGATTTTGAAGCATTCATGCATGGTGGAGGTATAATGTAGTCATAGAGTGATACAGTGTGAAAACAGGCCCTTCGGCGCAACTTGCCCACACCCGCCAACATGTCCCAGCTACGCTACCTGCTTTTGGTCCATACCTCCAAACCTGTCCTATCCATGTATCAGTCTAACTTTTTCTTAAATGTTGGGATGGTCCCTGCCTCAACTACCTCCTCTGGCAGCTTGTTCCATACACCCATCACCCTTTGTGTGGATAAAGTTACCCCTTAAAAAGTTACCTCTTAAAAATACTTCATACAAAAAACATTGAAATCATACATCTACAGTGCACTAAAACATGATTTTAATACATAAAATTTCAAAAAGTTCCTACCCTTCTGCCACACCCTCTCCCCACTCGGTTGCTCCACTCCCTCACCGGGTACCCCCAAGGCCAGTGATCAGTGATCGCACAGCCTCCCCCCCTTTCAAAAACGCTCCAATCCAATTTAAAGCATATATATTGCATTCAAGTGTAAGTTATAAGACTCGCTACAGTATGCACCATATTGCACAATTTCAAGCTGAAAAATGCAAATGTCCCTCCTCCCCTGTCACTGTCACACTGGACTGGCGGCATATGTTAAGGATTTTCAATCCAATTACATAAATGAAAGCCTAATTAGAAAATGTGGAGCAGATTGATGTGCTTCTGAATGAAGCTGGATCTGAAGATGTGTTTTTGTTCTTTATTCCTGCCAGCAGCACATGCGGGCAGCGAGTAATTTACAAAAGACTGTAGATCAGTTCTCAAGGATCTCACCAGTGATCCATCGTTCCTAGTCCCATGGCCCCTCTCCCACCCCCCTCTGATTTGCACGGCTTTGTAGCTGGAGCAATAAGTATCTCTTCATGAATTATTTCTTAAATTCTAAATGACACTATGATAAAATATTATGGCAGGATTAATTTCTCTGCCATCTTATAGGAACATACTTTGCTTTGTCTCCTTGAAAGCTTTGCTGGCCCACCAACATAATCTTGAGAATCAACATTTTATAACATTTTATAGATAATTTGTAATGTGATTATAAGGTATTTGTGGAAAGAATTTTGGGTGTCAATATTTTTGGCCAGTTTAAATACCCCAAGGCACAGTCCTTCTCAGATAAGGTTAAAATCTGCACACATCTTTTATATAATTACTTTAAAATATTTAACAATTTCATTAATTTGTAAAACTTACTTTGAAAGCTGCTTGGTCTATATTTGATGAAAGAATCCTGTTTCTGCTGAGGTCAATTAATTCAAGATTAGGATACCCATTAAAGGCTTCTGCTGGAATAGCTGTGATTGAATTTCCTGCAAGGATGGAACATTTGGATTGATTGAGCATATTTTTTAAAGCATAATATTTTATCATAGTGTCATTTAGAATTTAAGAAATAATTCATGGTTAAAGGTTGCCCAAAAGCAGTAGTAACCTGAAGGTAGATTTGGGAGGGGGTGGGGAAGGGGGAACATAAAGCAGGTAGGAAGGCAGAGAGTTAATAATCAAGTTTGGAACATGCAGAAAGCAAAACTAAGAAATGGACAACAAAGGTGTTTGGCAATCAAATGGAAATGAAAGGTACTGCAACTGTTGGAATATTGAGTAAAGCACAAAGTACTGGACTAACTCAGCAGGCCAGGCAACATCTGTGGAGGATAGACACAAAAAGCTGAAGTAACCCAGCGGGTCAGACAGCATTTCTGGAGAAAAGGAACAGGCGATGTTTCCGGTCGAGTCCTTTCTTCAAATTGAGAGTCAGGGGCTCTGTGGAGGGAATGTATAGGTTCTTTGCAGCTCAGGTCACTTCTTTAGACTGATATCGCAACATTTTGGGTCAGGACACTTATCCAGGCTGATTGAAGTCTGAAGAAGGGTCTTGGATCAGTCTGAAGAAAGGTCCTAACCTGAAAAATTGTTTATTCATTCTCTCCGTAGATGCTACACTGAGTTGCTCCAACACTTTGTGTTTTACTCAAACTGTTTGATGAAATGTATTCACATGAAGGAGTCCAGTGACGAACCTGCTTGCACATGTTACATGTTTTCTTAGTTTCTAACTGGGTACTTCAAATGATCAAATAACAGATATAAACTTTAATTATGTAAAATGTTTTAAGGAAGAGATATCTTTCCCTTTTTAAGCTGTTTGGCGTCAGCTGTGCAAATATATATGATATCTACCTAGGAGCATTGATTACCTGCAAGCTGAAGATATTTGATCCCCAGATCCATTAGTGGAGGTATTTCAGTCAACTTTGCATTATTGCAGTTTATAGTGATATCCGCCAAATCACAGCCAGCAGGGAAAGAAAATCTTGGAATGTACTCATTGAGCTGATCTGAAATCAATTGTAATATGGAAGGAAATGATGGCAACTGAAAAATATCTTGATAATCCTCCTCCTCCTCTTCCTCCTCCTCCTCTTCCTCCTCCTCCTCCTCCTCCTCCTCCTCCTCCTCCTCCTCCTCCTCCTCCTCCTCCTCCTCCTCCTCCTCCTCCTCCTCCTCCTCCATCATCTCTGCATTGTCCTCTTCATCCTCTACCCTCTCATCCTCCACATCCCTTCCTTCAGCCTCCCCTCCCTGTGCCTCTCTTCCCTCCATCAACCCTCCCTCTGCCGAACCTTCCACATTCACCTCCTCTTCCCATTCTTTCTTTTCCTCTTGTATATTTTCTTGTCCCTCCTGTTTCCCCACTTCTTGCTCTTTTTTTCCCACAACTTGTTCTTCTGCTTTCTCTATTTTTTCTTCTGACTCCTCTATTTCTACCACTTGCCCCTCGTCCTCCACTTGTCCTTCTTCCACCACTAGCCACTCTTTCACCACTAGCCCTTCCTCCACTCGCTCCTCTTCCACTATTTGCCCCTCTTCGTCCACTTGTCCCTCTTCCACCACTTGCCCCTCTTCCACCACGTGCCCCTCTTCCAACACTAGCCCTTCCTCTGTTTTCCCCTCCTCCACTTGCTCCTCTTCCACCATTTCCCCCTCTTCATCCACTTTCCTCTTCACTTGCTCCTCCAACACCTCTCTTGTTTCTGTTTCCTTGTGCTTTTTCTCCATCTCTCGCTCTTCCTTTTGTCCCTCCCATTCCTCCTCCTCCATATTTTGGTGCTCTGCTTGTTCATTACTATTATTGTACATATGATTATCAGGCTGCTGCTTTTCCTCTTCCATGGTGCTGGAATTATTTTGTATTTCTTCCAATTGTTGCTTTACTTCCTTTTCTTTACTTTCCTTGTTTTCTTTCTGTAAAGGTATCTGCTCCGTTTCATGTGCAATTTGTAACTCTTCCTCTTCTATTTGTCTCATATTTTCTTCATCCAATTCACTTTGTTTTGTTTCATCTTCATTAATATTTTCATTCTCTTTGTGTTTCGTATCATTTATGTGTAATTCGTCTTCTTCCAGTTCTTTCTCTTGTTTCCTTAGTTGCTCTTGTCCTAACTGCAAATTCTGATTGTTGAAGATTACAGGATATGTTTCACTTGAATCATTAGGCTCTGTAGAAAAGCAATGACATTTTTAACCTTTATCTGATTACTAAATAAAAACAATTAAGGGCATGCCATTTAACTTGTATCGTCATCTTACATTTTGAGTAACGTTATAATACGGAGATAAAGGTAAGTTAAGAAATGATAAAGAATAATATTAATGTTCTAGTTATGATTTGATGCTTTCGAGAAATGCAGTGCACAACTCAGAAATATGATTTCAGATCTTCTTTAGTATGTTGGTAAAATTAACAATTAATAATATATTCTATTAACACTGTTACTTCCATTCAAGTCATAAAGTAGCAATAATCAAGAATAGCAAATATCTCCAAGTTTGCGGATGACACTAAGCTGGGGGCAGTGTTAGCTGTGAGGAGGATGCTAGGAGACTGCAAGGTGACTTGGATAGGCTGGATGAGTGGGCAAATGTTTGGCAGATGCAGTATAATGTGGATAAATGTGAGGTTATCCATTTTGGTGGCAAAAACAGGAAAGCAGACTATTATCTAAATGGTGGCCGACTAGAGATGCAGCGAGACCTGGGTGTCATGGTACACCAGTCATTGAAAGTAGGCATGCAGGTGCAGCAGGCAGTGAAGAAAGCGAATGGTATGTTAGCTTTCATAGCAAAAGGATTTGAGTATAGGAGCAGGGAGGTTCTACTGCAGTTGTACAGGATCTTGGTGAGACAACACCTGGAGTATTGCGTACAGTTTTGGTCTCCAAATCTGAGGAAGGACATTATTGCCCTAGAGGGAGTGCAGAGAAGGTTCACCAGACTGATTACTGGGATGTCAGGACTGTCTTATGAAGAAAGACTGGATAGACTTGGTTTATACTCTCTAGAATTTAGGAGATTGAGAGGGGATCTTATAGAAACTTATAAAATTCTTAAGGGGTTGGACAGGCTAGATGCAGGAAGATTGCTCCCGATGTTGGGGAAGTCCAGGACAAGGGGTCACAGCTTAAGGATAAGGGGGAAACCCTTTAAAACCGAGATGAGAAGAACTTTTTTCACACAGAGAGTGGTGAATCTCTGGAACTCTCTGCCACAGAGGGTAGTCGAGGCCAGTTCATTGGCTATATTTAAGAGGGAGTTAGATGTGGCCCTTGTGGCTAAGGGGATCAGAGGGTATGGAGAGAAGGCAGGTACGGGATACTGAGTTGGATGATCAGCCATGATCATATTGAATGGCGGTGCAGGCTCGAAGGGCCGAATGGCCTACTCCTGCACCTAATTTCTATGTTTCTATGTTTCTAAAAGGAGTAAAGTAGATTTATATTTGCATATCAGCACAAAAAAGTGTTCAAAATTAATATCAAATAAATATCAAGGTCAAATGGTCTTACTGCCAAGCATAAAGTTCTCAAGTATATATCAGTATTATCTTTAGAAAGTAATGTAAGTTACATTAAAACAGCATACAACACCAGGGGTGCTGCACGATTGGCAGCCCCGCCAACAGTCTGTCTGTATTTTTAGTGTGTGTTAAAAGACTGTGTAAATGTTCTCTGGTTTGTTTTATGTGGGGGGGAGGTAGAGGATGTCAGGGAAAACTTTTTTTCAGTTTCATACGTTGCCAGAGATGCGATTATTTTCCAGATCGCATCTCTGGTCGCTCTGCAGCTTACCATCAATGGAGCTGGAGGGCTCCTCGGACTGACCTTGAGCCCCACCACGGAGCGTGGACTTAACATTGGAGCCGATCCCTTGAATTGGATTGCTCCAACCATGGCCTGTGGACTTTACCATCGCGAGCTTGCAGTCTCGGGAGAGACCATGGATTTTGGGACGCAGAAGTTCGACCAGCCCCGACCCGGTGTCCGATCGCCGGCGCAGGGGAGCTGACATCCCCCCGATGCAGGAGCTGATTGCCTCGATACGGAGGGCCCGTCCGCCGGCTACAGGAGTCAAGATCGTCCCGTCAACGGAGGGCTCGAGGCCCCCGACCGCGGAAAACAATGAAGGGAAGAGATTTGAACTTTTTTTCGCCTCACAGTGAGGAATGTGGAGCAGTCACTATGGTAGATGTTTATGTTAAAATGTGTTTTGTGTGTTCTGTTGCTTTTTATTTGTATGACTGACTTAGCAAATGAAATGCCTTGTATGTTGCAAAACATATATGACTAATAAATTTATTATTGTGATTGTGATTGTGATTATTGTAATATCCATGCTGTAATATGGTGTCTCACAGGGAATTTTACTTGGACGTAACCATGCAACTTCAAGATGGGTTAGCTACAAAACAGTTTCTAAAATGTTACATTACATTGTATTTTTAAATATAATCATACTACACAATAATATTTTTCTCCAGCGGTAGTGTTTTGTACCACCTAAATGAACTTTTGAATGGCAAATATGGTTCTTTATGTTCCCCTATTCAAGATAAATTATTTTTTGTTGATAAATAGCACATTGGAAGTTTTTTCACAAGTGTTTGTTATGTGCAATCATTCTGTGGTATTTAGTAATAATTCTTAAATAGGCTGTAAACTACTTCATTAATAACATATTTCAATGTCACATTTTTTCTCAACACATTTTTTACAACAATGTATAAATGCATAAAATCACCCTTCAGCTAGTAAATATTTTGAATAACATTTATGACTTTAAACTTAGCTGGATGAAAGAATAAGAACATACCATTTGCAGTACAAATTGGGCAACATTCTCCTGTTGGTATAATGCTCCTTGCACATTTTACATTAGGGCAGCTCATTTCATCACAAACTATTTTTCCCCTTGAACATAGACAGGTTAGACAAGGTTTGGGAGACCAGATTGCATTGTCATACATGATCATCCCATTGGCTTTGCAGTGCCCTTGCCTGCCTAATGATAGAAAGTAAACAAAATTGAGTTATTATTGAAGTTTGGTTGAGATTCTCCTTTGCTCAAGCATTCAAATTGAAGCTATGAAAAATGATATCACAACATAAAAATAATTATTAGACTATTGTGAAGTAATTCTTAATTACTTGTTAATGAGTAGACATTTCAGCAAGTGAACAAGTAACCCAACAGCATGTAGGAAGGAACTGAAGATGCTGGCTTAAACTGAAAATAGACATAAAAAGCTGGAATAAATCAGCATGTCAGACAGCATCTCTGGCGAAAAGGAATAGGTGACGTATCGTGTCAAAACCGTTCTTCAGACTGAAGAAGAGTCTCGACCCGAACGTCACCTATTCCTTTTCTCCAGGGATGCTCTCTGATCCGCTGGGTTAGTCCAGCTTTTTGTGTCTATCTAACCCAACAGCAACCTTGGTTAATGAATGATTTAATCTTAGTTTTACCTAAGCTTGATAGTTGTTCAGGTTAATGTGTTGTGTTGCTTGGTTGGTCAGAATAATTAAATGATTTCAAGTGTAACAAACTGCATGAAAGGAAGAAATGATCAAATACTAATATTCTGGAGTTAACATTAATAATGCCAGAGGAACTATTGGCATCAATGTATTACTCCATGACACTTCACCATCGTGAAGTTTGCAGACGACACAACAGTGATTGGGCTGATCACCAACGGTGATGAAACAAACTACAGAGCGGAGGTGCAGAACCTGGCGGACTGGTGCGCCAATAACAACTTGGCACTAAACACCTCCAAGACCAAGGAGCTGATTATTGACTTCAGGAGGTCCCATTCTAGAGAATACGCCCCAATCTCCATTTATGGGGAAAGTGTGGAGAGAGTGTCCAGCTTTAAGTTTCTGGGCACTCACATTTCAGAAGACCTCACATGGTCCACAAACACTGCCGCGCTGGTCAAGAAGGCACAGCAACGACTGTTCTTCCTGAGGACATTAAAAAAAACTGGTCTGCCCCAACAGCTGCTGACAACGTTCTACCGCTGCACCACAGAGAGCATACTAACGTATGGCATCTCTGTGTGGTATCTCAGCTGCACGGAGGCGGAGAGGAGAGCTCTTCAGCGCGTCGTCAACAGAGCGCAGCGGATCATCGGGACAGAGCTACCAGCCTTGGAGGGCATCTACCACACGCGGTGCCTCAGGAAGGCCCTCAGCATCCATAAGGACTCATCACACCCCTGCCACGGTCTGTTTCAACTACTTCCCTCCGGCAGACGTTACAAGGCCTTCTACGCCCGAACCTCCAGACTCAGGAACAGTTTTATCCCAAGAGCTATAGCGGCTCTGAACCGGCCCTAATGAGTGCCCCCCCACCCACCCCCTTTGGACAGTCTCCCTCAGATGGTCACGTCAATCAATTCAGCTTGTTTATTTATGTATTGTATTTATTTACCTTTCTTGTACATCAGTGGAGCTGCACACTAAATCTCGTTGCACTGACGTGCAATGACAATAAAAGATATATTATTATTATATATTATTATTACAGTAACTTCAGTAAAGTCAGTGCAGGCATAGGTTAATCCTTAGATCTTTGTCTGTGATTCTGCAACCGACCACTACCCATGTCCTTCGAAACACTCTCTATCGCAAACTAAGAAAATCTCTAAAATAGATGTGGATGTTAGCTAATAATGGATTAGTCCTGCTGTAAGTTTTAAGATTTGTTACATGAAATTTAAATGCATTTTTAATAGCATACTGAACCATAATTACCAAGCAGCAAACTATTTTCCCAGGTACACAAAATTGCTGGGGAAACTCAGCGGGTGCAGCAGCATCTATGGAGCGAAGGAAATAAGAAGGGTTTCGGCCCGAAACGTCGCCTATTTCCTTCGCTCCATAGATGCTGCTGCACCCGCTGAGTTTCCCCAGCAATTTTGTGTACCTTCGATATTCCAGCATCTGCAGTTCCCTTTTGAACAAACTATTTTCCCATATGGTTTTATCTATGTGTATTATAATTTAATCATACAGATATTTAAAAGAGTACGGAATTTTTAAATAATCTAATTTTCAACAAAGTTTATGATACATAAATAGCTGTTGCCTGCCCCTGTGCACACTCTTTTCTTGCCATATTGAAAAGTGTCGAACGTTATCAACAATGAATGAAGAAAAACAAAGTTTCAAGTTTGACTGAACTTCAGTAATATGGTTTTTGCCCCTTTGTGTTGATTCAACCTGTTTTTTCCTGAATCTACCCAAAAAGAAGACATATTTAGATGTATTGTTTATACATGCCCCAAAAGGGCAATGTATTTGCTACCTGTGAAGCCAAGGATAAAAGCTGTGGGTTGAACAGCCAGATGTAAACCATAACATGATGAAACAGGAGACGGTTCCCGGAGGTGGTGTGAAGGAAGTAGGGCGGGAAGCAAAAAATTAAAACAATGGGAGATTTGATTATTTTCAGGAAAATATTGCAGAGGGCAAACACTCTTATGTACGAAGGAACTGCAGATGCTGGTTTAAACCAAAGATAGACACGAAAAGCTGGAGTAACTCAGCGGGACAGGCAGCATCTCTGGAGAGAAGGAATGGGTGATGTTTCAGGTTGAGACCCTTCACACACTCTTGTGGTTCAAGTCATGCTTCACATAAAAGAGTGTTTGTTGAAGGATATCTCTGCAAATGTTCTTTAACTTTCCAATGAACATAAGACCTTGCCATATATTTCACAGTATGTGTGTTACCAGGATTAAGGACAGAACTGTAAAGTCAGACAAGAGAACCAGGAGTTGCTTTCCTTGTAGCACAGAAGGTTAACAGGAGATTTGTTTACATTCAGGATCGTGACACTTTTAGACAGATTAAATGCTGTTATCATTGGTTCCACAATCAACATTTATAAACGTGAGTGAAAGAAATGAAAGGAGTGCAAGGAAAATACATTTTTAAATGCAGGGAATATTATGATCTGGAATTCACAGTCAGTGGGAGTAATGGAAATAGAATCAATCACCAGATAGGCATTCAGGAAAAATAATCTGCAGAGCAGTAGAGAAAAAGCAAGGGAATGTAATTAACAGAATTGTTATACCAGGGGTCTGCATAACCTTGTTGGAGCAAAAGAGTGCCTGTTGTGCCACATTGATTCTATGATTCTGTAAACTATACTAAACTATAAAACCTTAACTGATGGTTAAGAACAGTTGAAGTATTTCCTGCTTCCGGCATCAAAAGGATTCCAGATGGGATAATATTTTGCAAATGTGCATAATGGTTGCACACTAACATGTGGTATGAGAATATAGTATGGTTAATAGATCAGCTTGCAATAATTTTCAAAAGGGAAAACAACTATTTATAGTTCTGCTAATTTAATGAAAAGTATTATTGCCCTCATGGTAGAGTTAAAGTGACTTGTTAGGTGACTTGTTATGTTTGTTGGGAGACTGCCCATCTGTTTCTGCAAGATTTTAGTTTAAGCTCAAGTAGTCACGAAAGGCTTTAGAATAACGAAGTGTGTTATTGCAATAGCAATGACTAACTGACATCAGCACAAATATGAACATATACACGCTGTTATGTGCAAGAATAATATATTGCAGTTAACCATTAAAATTGCAGGAATAATCCATTCTTTACAGAATTAAACAGGGCTGAATTATTTTTTTATCTGATAGTGAACAATAATCAGTATACTTGTAAAGTATTCATATTTTCTCAAACATATTCATTTGCATGTGGCATTGAAATATTTGTTTGAAAGTTGCAAACACTGGTCTGAAAATAATGACTGAAAATTCTTGATTTGCTGTATTCCCAAAATAAGCCACTATATATTTAAGATGGCTGTGCATTTCTCTGAGTCAATGATGCACTATACCTTAGCGGTTGTTGAAAATAAGTTTTATCTTTTATCAGGTTTCCACTAACCTGGTAGTATCTGGTAGCCGGGCTCAATTTCATCAACACTTATATATGAGTCAATGAAGGGCAAAGTGCTTTCATCTGCATTAATGGTTGGAACCTTGGCCGCAAAGTGTGGCCGTCTGGGTTTGTATCGTCTGCCTGAGTTACGGTTCACATAGCCAGCTTGTTGTCGTCCTCCATGACGGAACCTCCTTCTCAAAACCCTGTTTGGTGTCTTATTCTTTCTTGCACCAAAAATAACACAAATGTTGAGTAGAAGGCAGAACAAAATGAAAGTGTTTAGATTCATTTTTTATGAGTTATCACCTGAAAAGAAGAAAAACAAGAACATAAGTTTCACACACTTTCAATACCAAGTTTATGTAAATGATGGAAATAATGTTTAGTTACAATGGAAATTACCATTTTATGGCTGTATTTTCATTGCTTTTAAAAAGCCAGAGATACACGGCTGTGAAGCTCGGCGGACATTTAACATTACCGGTCGGTATCCTTGGTTCTGAAAACTACTGCTTACGTTTTTTTTCCCAATGAGCCAATGAAATTCACCGGTCAGCACCGGCTACAACCTACGAGAACCTTCGAGAACTTTCAACTTCCTGGCAATCCATTAGGACCTCCTGGCGACCCACCCACAGCTTAATTCTAGTCGCCGCTAATATTTCTAATTCTAGTCGCCTAAAAAGTTGCCTAAGTGGGACAGGCCCATAAGGCTGTCAAACCTTTTTGGTAGTCTAATACAATGAAATACCAGTAAATGTCAGTTCAGGGTTAGGTCCGTAATACAAATTAGCTAATTCAGAAACATGTACGCAGAACAATGTATGACATTTATGAATTTAGATGGAAAGCTTTTTGTGAACAATGACAATGTACAGACAACTCTGAGAAGTGGAGGGGAAAGAATAACTAGATCTCGTACCTATAGCGAATCATGTTACGACAATAGTGTAGCTGTACATATTCTCAATGAAAGGAAATTGAGATTACTCACAGTGCAGTTGCAATTAGTGAGAAATAACCAGAAGAATTGTCCTTGAAATTGTATATTAACTGATGGAATTAACCTTTGGGAGGTATTTCTGGAAGTTATAAAATGCATGATCTTTGGAACATCAATAATCAAGGGAGAACAAGCTCAATTGAGGACAATAAAGTGATTTTGATCGTTATTGATTTGTCAGGGTGAAGACAATGATCGGAAAATTTTATTGGGATCATCTTGAGATTTTGGAAAATATTGTTGTAATAATAGGATAGACTAAAAGTGTGTTTAATGATCTAATATGTTTTGATACGGTAAGGGGAAAAAGTCTATTTCATCTAATTGGAGAAAATGAATAAAACTGTCACCAGAAAGTGAGAGAGGATTACACAAGAAGGTGAATAAAATGCATGCGAGAGTAAACACAGTTTCAAGGATCAAGAATATATACTTAAATTTGCATTGTTCAATTTAAAAATGTTTTGATAGAAATAGCAAAGACATTATGGGAAAGGTGGAAATTAAACAAATCCCCTTTGACATGCTACGTCAAGTACATACGATTAGAGCACAAAAAGCCGATCATTCTATCCAATGCATTCTGCTGGCAAAACATCCATAATATTAAATGCAAAGTATATATTTTTGGATGATGTAATATAGTATAGCTGGAAAAGATCTTGATAAACTGTAATCAAGGCATTGATAAGAACCCACGAGGCGTTTTTGCTTCATACAATTTCAAGGCAGTTTTAATCTTGAAAGTCATGAAATCATTTGAAGTTTTGAGTTGCATTGTTGCGTGGTTTACTGATATATTGTCCTTTATTGCAGTGAATAAAACCAAAAAAAAAATTGTCGGCTATGGGGAAAAATACTTGATTGAAGTTGTGAATTCCCTCTTAACCTAATCAACTGCTGCAGCAATTGCAAAAGATGCACTTGAGATACAACTCCGTCCGTAATGTTTGGGACAAAGACCCATCATTTATTTATTTGCCTCTGTACTCCACAATTTGAGATTTGTAATAGAAAAAAATCACATGTGGTTAAAGTGCACAATGTCAGATTTTATTAAAGGGTATTATTATACATTTTAGTTGCACCATGTAGAAATTACAACTGTGTTTATACATAGTTCCCCCCATTTCAGGGCACCATAATGTATGGGAGACATAGCTTCACAGGTGTTTGCTCAGGTGCGTTTAATTGCCTCCTTCATGCAGGTATAAGAGAGCTCTCAGCACCCAGTCTTTCCATCACCTTTGGAAACTTTTATTGCTGTTTATCAACATGAGGACCAAAGTTGTGCCAATGAAAGTCAAAGAAGCCATCATGAGACTGAGAAACAAGAATAAAACTGTTCGAGACATCAGCCAAACCTTAGGCTTACCAAAATCAACTGTTTGGGACATCATTAAGAAGAAACAGAGCACTGGTGAGCTTACTAATCGCAATGGGACCTCCACAGCTAATGACAGTAGAATTCTCTCTGTAATAAAGAAAAATCCCCAAACACCTGTCCGACAGATCAGAAACGCTCTTCAGGTGAGGATTTGTCAATGACCACTGTCCACAGAAGACTTCATGGACAGAAATACGGAGGCTACACTGCAAGATGCAAACCACTGGTCACATATTAAAAATAGGATGGCCAGGTTACAGTTTGCCAAGAAGTACTTAAAAGAGCAACTGCAATTCTGGAAAAAGGTCATGTGGACAGATGAGACAAAGATTAACTTATATCAGAGTGATGGCAAGAGCAAAGTATGGAGGAGAGAAGGAGCTGCCAAAGATCCAAAGCATTCCACCTCATGTGTGAAACACGGTGGTGGGGGTATTATGGCCTGGGCTTGTATGGCTACTGAAGGAATTGGCTCACTTATCTTCATTGATGATACAACTCAGGAGGAGAAGCCCTTGGGGAACGGCTGCTAACCAGCAGCCGTCCGTTTAATTCTTTTTTTTTTCCAGTTTTTAGTTAGTCCTGTTCGTTGTTTGTTCGGAGAAATTGACTTCTTAATGTGGGGGGAAGGAGGTAACCTTACTTCTGGGTCCCTACCTGGTCGGTGAGGCAGCTTTTTCTCTGGGCTGCCCGTCGACCCGACCTCGTGGCCTACCAGCGGGCGTGGAGCGCCGTTTCCTGGCGGGGACCGCCCAGCACCTCGGCTTCGGTGGCGGCACAGCGCTGGAGCGCTATCGCGGAGCGGAGCGGGCGATGCCTTGCCTGGGTCACCGCGCTGGATCGACATGCTGGAGCTCCGGTGAGCTGGACCGCCGAGATCAACACCTCCGGGCTGCGGGTCTGCGGAGCGGAGCGGGCGGCGCCGACATTAACATCGGGAGCCTGGGAGCTCCAACTCGGTGCGTCCTTGTCGGCTTCGGAAGCCGACAATCCCCTGCTAGGAAGCGGCCGTTCCAGGTGGCCCAGCCGCTGTGAGGACTCTCCCGACGCCGGGGCAAGACCACCCGGCCAGGAACATCGGGACTCCGTAGAGGCAACAGCGGTGGCCTTAATAGGCCTGACGTTTGGGAGAACTGGGGTTGGGGACTGGACTTTGTGCCTTCCCCCACAGTGGTAACCACTGTGGGGGGATGATTTTTCTGTGTGTAAGTTACTTTGTTAGTCTGTGTCCAAGATGGCTGTCGGAAGGGAGAGTGGACGCTGGCATGCTTTAGCTGCCGCTGCTCTCTCTTCACATTGTGGTTTTTTGATTTTGTGTCTTTGGAGCGATTTGTGTATTGATGATGTCCTTATTATTTATTTTTCTCCGACTATATGTTTTTTTTCTCTTCTGTTAATCTTTGTGAGGTGACCTTGAGATTTGAAAGGCGCCCGAAAATAAAATTATTATTTTTATTATTAACTGCTGATGGTAGCATAATGAATTCTGAAGTGTCCACACACATCCTCTCTGCCACATGCCTCAAACAAATGCCTCAAAACTCATTGGCCAGCGGTTCATTCTACAGCAAGACAATGATCCCAAGCATGGTGCTTAAGCAACAAAGGAGTTTTTCAAGTCAATCACCTGATCTGAACCCAATTGAGCATGCCTTTTATATGCTGAAGAGAAAATGAAGGGGACTAGCCCCCAAATCAAGCATAAGCTAAAGAAAGCTGCAATACAGGCCTGGCAGAGCATCACCAGAGAAGACACCCAGCAACTGGTGATGTCCATGAATCGCAGACTACAAGCAGTCATTGCACACAAAGGATATGCAACAAAATACTAAACATGACTACTTTCATTTACATGACATTGCAGTGTCCCAAACATTATGGTGCCCTGAAATGGGGGGACTATGTATAAACACTGCTGTAATTTCTACATGGTGAAACCAAAATGTATAAAAATGGCCTTTTTTTAAATCTGACAATGTACTCTTTAACCACATGTGATTTTTTTTATATTACAAATCTCAAATTGTGAAGAACAGAGGCAATAAATAAATGATGGGTCTTTGTCCCAAATGTGGAGGGCAGTGTATGTAAACATTTTTCTTTCTATATTTAATTTCCAGTCTAGCATGGGAAGTGAGAGTTCAAACAATGTCAGGAGAGAATGATGTTCTGGCCGCTCATATGTAATTAATTTTTCCACAGATATATTCATTTGAAGTTATGAAGAAATATTCATGAGCAATCCTTGATTAATGTTTGAAATTCTACAAAGAGAGCTAAAACAGGGTCAGAAATTATGTCAATTTCATTGTTGACTTTTAACTGTTTAAAACCTCTCAAAAACACAAAGGTATACTTGGGGTATAAGGAATAATGTTTTTTGTATTGACGTGGCGTGATGGATGTGATCTGATAGATTGTGGTAAATTTTAGTAAACTGGTATAATATTGTGTGCAACTTGATAGCATCCCTTCTTTAATTCAATTGCTGAAAGAGATTGAAAGTTGAATAATCTCTTCACTTTAGGACTTTAGGAGAGCACCCCCCGCCCTCCCCCCACTCACCATCAACAACGCCACACTCACATCTGTGGAGTCATTTAAGTTCATTGGAACCATCATCTCCAGGGACCTTCAATGGGAGGCCACCATCGACTCCACAGTCAAAAATGTCCAACAGAGGATGTACTTCCTGCGGCAGCTGAGAAAACACAATCTGCCACAGGCAATGATGGTCCATTTTTATACTGCCATCATATAGTCTGTCCTCACCTTCTCCATCATGGTCTGGTTTGGCTCAGCCACCAAGCATGACATCTGGAGGCTGCAGCACATCATTCGATCAGCCGAGAAGGTTGTTGGCTGCAACCTTCCCCCCATCGATGAACTGTACACTGCAAGGGCCAAGAAGAGAGTGGGTAAGATCATCTCTGACCCCTCTCACCATGGCCACAAACTCTTTGAAGCACTTCCCTCTGGAATGCGACTCAGGACTGTCAAAGTGCCACAACCAGACATAAAAACAGCTTTTTTTCCACGAGCAGTAGCTCTGCTCAACAGCCAAGTCTGTAGCCTCCTTGTGCTCTGCTATTTTATTTAATTCTTCACATGTTTAAATTATAATGTTTTATTTTGAATTGTCTACTGTATATTGTTTTACTTGCGAGCAAAGCACCAAGGCAAATTCCTTGTGTGTATACATATTTGGCTAATAAAATGTATTAAAAAATTCATTCAACTAATTTTTTTTGTATAAATAAAAGTATAAAGTTTTACTAAGAAATATTAAAAAACTAAACAACCCTGAACAGAACCCAAATATAAAGGAACAAAACATATTCCCTATATGCTGTTAAGTAATTGATTATCGATGAAGCAGTCATTCAAATTAGAAATCAAAAACTGTTTTAAGGTCCCAGGAGATTACCAATAGGCGAAACAAAATTTGCAGAATGTATGGGGCCAGATTCTGACGAGTTTTTCCAGAGGTTGGGTATGCGATTGTCGACATTTATACATGAGTTTTCAGACTTTGGACTCTAATTGTGTAAGTCACACGCCTGCCTGCAGTGTGCCGCTAACAATTTCCTTGATGTACCTTGCCTCTTGCCTCCACGTGGAGTGCAGTGGTGGTGCAGGATCATCCTGAGATTCCCCAGAACGTCCCAGCAGCAGCTAAACTCTAAAATCATGATGCAGAATCTGTGACACCTTTCATTTGAACAATCTTCTTCTTCTTCTTGCATATGGGGTGCACAGCTTAAAGTTGTAGGACAACTTGGTCTAGTTGATCTTATTTGATTGTACATGCCGGGTTGAAATGGGGGCTTGCCTGATTTATTAAAGACCAATGTGCCATAAGGGTGTCCATACTATTGCTAAAATTATTATAATTCTTTTCATGTTTAAACAAAATATATTAGCAATTTTAAATGTGCCCTTATTCCAAATTGCGAATTGATTTGATGAACTAATAAAACAGGTGAAAGGACATTGATAAATAGAGACTGAACTCTACCACTCATCCCTATTTTTTAGGCAGTCACACAAAATCAATAACGTCTTGTTTCCACTATGGAATTGTGGATTCTGTGGTGGCTAATGTAGTCAATGTGTAAATCACATACTTCCACCGATGGGCCAGGAGGTGATTTGACTGGCAGGCGGTGGATGGAATGTGAGTTGGTGAACTCCTCCCACCATGTCCTCTTTACCAATTCAAATGATCATTCTCCACTTTGAGCAATCTTGGCCAAGGATTCCCATCACTTGATGGGAATGTAGCACTTCTTAGTCATGGAATCATGGAAGTACACATCATGGAAACTGGGGTTTGGGCCCAACTTGCCATGACACCAAGTTGGCATTGTGGGCTATTCCCATTTGCCTGCATTTGGCTTCTACCCCACAAAACCCTTCCTATCTGTATATCTGTACAAGGAGATTTTGAGTACATCTTTGAATAATCTTCTTTTGGCCTTCTCATCCCGCAAGAGAGCCAAAAATTGAGTGCCCATTTCAGGTACTGAACATGAAAGTAATGTTGGCCTGGAAGAAGACAATAATGTTGGTTTGATTATCCTTCCAGTTAATTTGGAAGGTTTTGTTGAGGAGCTTTGACGGTTTATTTTCTAAGTGTATTGAAGACCATAGAAAATAAGTTTTCAACACACTTAAAAAATCACTGCCAAAGGTAGTGCAGGTCTCAGATACGTGCAATAGAGTGGGAATCACGGGAACCTGGGAAACTCAATGCTACCACTGCACACTTTTCACCAATGTTGGAGAAAATGGAATAGGCAATTTGTGGATGAAAACCCAGTCCTTGTGACTTCCCCTTCACTGCAATTGTAGTGAGATTTCATAGTTTTATCAGTTTTTATGGCCCAGAAAAAAGGCACCCCCTAATCATAGATTATTACAGATCATTATAGATTTTAATTGAATAGGTGTCAAGGGAAAATATTATTTTCTTACAGGCAGCAGGGGTATCTGATGGGCTGCTATGAGGGAAGGAGTGGTATACTTCATAAAGGAACTCAGCTACACTTCCCTTCTTTAAATATATTGGTTGCATTAAAGACAAGGAAAATCTCACTGTCCAAATCAGCTGCTGATCCCAGATGGTCAGAGCCATGGTTTCTGATCTACGAGCAGAGTTCATGTTCAGATATAAAGGTTGTGCTATTCTCATACATCCATTGAAGAGGTGGTCACTGGAAAGGCCTGAAAACTTATTTTTGCTGCAGCCTCCTCTGGAAAATCTGACACACTTGTTAACCCTTTCCTTGATATTTTAGAGTAGAGATGGAGAAGATTTGGTTTGGGTGCAATTAAGTCAAACATGTCCAAAGAAAGCATCCTCGGTTATGGCCATCTTCATGATGATCATGATAATACCATGACACCAGCTGTTCACATGTTCTCGACTCTCCCAGCATCACCATTGTGGGGCTCTAGATCCAAACCATCGCAATCTTTCCTGGGTCTGATGTGGGTTTCTTCCTTCTTTAAAATATCAACATGGCCTTGGCATAGAATTTCCAGTAGTAATATATAGAACATCTGTTAAAGATGTAATAAAGGGTTCTTGAAATGTTATTTGTGTCCATATGAATATGAGTTGATGTGCATGGGAAAAATGTAGGCATGACAGGTTTACATGTTACAAGTTTGTGGAAAAGGATGTCCATTTAATGTGTTGATTAACTCCGTGTACCAGATCACGTACGTTAGTGGGTAGTGTCAAGGACCATGAGGGATAGTGGGTTGCTTGTGACCTAATGGTGCGATTTGAGCCCCATAGGAATGTGATAGCCCTCCAATCAATTCATCTCTCTTGACCATATGGTGCAGACCATCAATAGCCAAATGTTTTCTTTGCATGTCCAGGCCTACTCAATTTCCAGAGAACTGGGATCAAAAGAGCAACAACAACACCATCTCAAATGATGACAATTCTATGCTATTACAACCAAAGTTAATTTGATTAACTCATCTGAGTCCGTGCCCTCTGGAAACAAAATCAAAATAATTCACAGTAAAATATATTATGCTCAGGTATGAGGTGTCCTCTACCTATTAGAACTGTGTTCCTATCCAATGTTTCTTAGATTTGTTTATACTTTTGTCAGTAGCTTTATATTTCAACATATACATTGATGCTGCTTTACCAATGTTGTGTTCATGTTGGTTGTGTTAGCACATTAACCTGCTCAGTCTTTCCTCAATATGGTAACAGAAATGTGAATGTTATCAAAAAGCTCAAAGATAACCGTTGTTCCTATAAAGAGATTACATCCCAGAACACCTGGCAATTGTAGGTTGCTGCTGCAATCCCTGCCCCGCCACACTTCCCCTTACTAGCAACAGACAATCTCAGAAACAGTCTCTTAACACAAGGAGGAAGCAATTTTCTGCAACATAGAAGAAAACCTCTGGAGAAATGAATCACTTGATCTGTCTGCCTGTTCTAGCCAGAGCTCCTATAATGGTTGCCTAATTTATATTTTGCCATTCGTGATTTAAATATTAATTTTTAAAACAGCCACTGCAAAAAGAAAAAGGAAAAACAAGAGGAGTGAACTTACCAGCTCCCCCTCCCACCAGACACAAGCTTAGTTTCTACACCTAATCGAGATGTTTTTTTAAGAATAAGCTGGCTTACACTCTTCAGTAATTTTTAACAGCCTGGATCCCTGGAGTATAAGAATGCGGTTTGTAATAAAGCATCAAAGGCAGGGTTACTGAAGAAACAAAAAATCTGTTCTAGTGGAAAGCGTTCATTCAGTGGGCCTTGGGATAGCAAGGCTCAGCTGGAAAATTCTGAGAGTGTAATGGCTATTGGAAATCTTAGCTGTAGTTATTACGTCTGGCAAAGCAAGTAATTGTGCTGTGAACTGAGTATTAAACTTAATTGAATTTTTAACTGATGTAGCTTTACAAAGATTTGGCAAACTCCCTTTTCAAAAATGTATAAATCCATTTTTTTTTTCAATTTCACCCATGTTCTATTTTAGTTCCAACAGAATCATTGATGAAAAAGAACAACTCAAAACTTGATTATATGAAGAAAACTACAACTTAATCATGCTTAATTAGTTTTGAGTTTACTTTTGCAAGCTATAAACTTAGATCCTGCTACAAAAACAGACTAACTGGAGGCATATCCACACAAAGTTATTTCCTGAAATCTAATACCATCAAATAATTTGGGAATACTGACCCAGAGGCAGCAAATGGAAAAAGAGCATTTTAAACACAAAAGAATCACAGTACATTACCACAACTCTTCAGTCATTTCGTGAGGCCAAGCACTTCTTGCAGCCTTTGTTAATTTAGTCTGATCAGAGCCAAGTACAAACAAACGTCTGAAGAATTTCAGTAGTGACAAATGTTAAAAGCAGATGCACTGCATTTTTTAAACTTGGTTTGTTTAACTTTAAAGATAAACTTTAAAAAAATTATAGATCATTACTTATTAAACAAGGGGAAGTTGAAGACTGCAATTACTGCTTTTAATCATTTATACGTGAACGTTGATCAACGTGGAATGTTATCTTTTAGGCTTGGTAGTAAACACAAAATCTAATTAAAGGATGCATAAATTATAATTGGTTGGTGATCATGTTAATGAAAATGGCGGTCTATGTAGTAAAAAATTCCAGTGTGTTTGTTGTTTTCTCGTGTAATTTAGTCAAATCAAATAGATAATTGGTCCACTGAGTCTGTAACTAGAACAATTTTAATATAGATGTAATAGAATATACAAGCTTTAACCTTGAGCAGGCAACAACCAAGTTTAAATTCTTTACATTCAGACTTACAGGCAGCCTCAGCAGTATCTTAACCATACGGCAGAAGCTTACATAGCAGTGGGGAGGAAGGGGGCATCATTTAATTAATTGTGTCTATGTCAGCTCTTTGAAAGAGGTGCCATCCCTAATTGGTTCATGGCTCTCCTCTGAGTCTTGCCATTTTTACCTTCCTTTATGTGGTCTTCTACCCTGAGTAGGGTCATCGAGAACCAGAGGACATTGGTTTAAGGTGAGAGAGGAAAGATTTAATAGGAACCTGAGTGGTAACTATTTCATACAGAGGGTGGTGGGTATATGGAAAGAGCTGCCAGAGGAGGTAGTTGAGGTAGGTATCAATACAACATGTAAAATACATGTGGACAGGTACATGGATAGGAAAGGTTTAGAGGGATATTGGTCAAATGAGGGCAGGTGTAACTAGTGTAGATGGGCCATCTTAGTCATCATGAGCAAGTTGAGCCAAAGTGCCTGTTTCCATTTTATGTGGAACAAAAATAAACAAACATTTTTAACCATTTCAACTCGTGTTTCTTGACGCATGCATGGATGATGCACATTGCATTATGGAAAATCATGGGACAGACCATTTTCTAGGAATGTACCCTGCATTGTAAAGAGGGTATTGTCTGAAATGGGGGCGGGGAATGATCACACTATTATAACTGACTGGGATTGAATTTATGCATATATTTTATCAGTTCTTCTAAAAGATCTCTGCAAACCTTAGTCTTCTTGCCAATTATTTCTCCCTTCCCAAATCTTTCTTGCTGCAGAATCAACTGGATGCAAGCCCATCTTTCTCTTCGCTTCTTACCTGAATCAACCTGGGGTGTTTTTTAGTGACTAAACAGCAATGGACAGCACTGGGGTGTGGTGGGGTGGCACGGTGACATTTAAACCAGCATCTGCAGTTCTTTCCTACTCAAAATGAAGCTGTCATCTAGCTCTCATGTGCCAGTCCTCTCTCCCCATGAACCCATCACTCTAGCCCCGGACAACTGATACTTCCCTTTTCATGCTCCACAATGGTTTGGCCGATTAAGGAAATGGTGCAAGGACTAGTCGATTACATCCAGTGCCTTGGACATGGAATTATCTTAGATTTCTGTGGTCAGCTCATATTGACCTTTCAGCATGGTTATAGCATTGTCTTAAGCAGGCTTATTTTTATTTATAGAGAGAAATGTGGAGGACAAATTGTTTCTTGCCAACTTTGCATCAGCCAATGAGTTGCAAGAAGAGTGGAGCATGTGCGTCACATTTTATAGTCTGATGTGTAGGAAAGGACTGCAGATGGTGGTTTAAACCGAAGATAGACACAAAAAGCTGGAGTAACTCAGCGAGTCAGACAGCATCTCTGGAGAGAAGGAATAGGTGACGTTTCCGGTCGAGACCCTTCTTTAAACTGAGACTGTCACTTTGCTTAGAAAACTGAGTCTATTTAAAAAGCAGATGGAATAGGTAAAAATGGGATGATTGGAGGATAATTACTTGGAGAATTATGCAAATTAAAATAATTTCTCATAGCATTGTGACCACCAGGTTTTATTTGAAAGAGGAATTATTCAGAGTAGCTAACAGATTATAAAATGGTTAATATTTGCCCTTGTAGTTTATGATCATATCTGAATTCTCTTGTTGGTTTGGAATCCACTGCCATCCATCCTGGTAGACTTTATCTGACATTGCCCAGTGAAATATCTGAAAATAATACTTCTAATCCATCAATTAAATATCACAGAGAGATCATCATAGTATATTCAACCTGCATGTTTATAAATGTATTTGTCTAAATTTATTCTTGTCTGTGAAAATGTACCAGGAATATTATAAATAGAATGACCTAGGTGTTCAGGGGCATAATAGAGGTGCTGGTTTGCAACTCCAATGACCTGGATTTAAAGCTAACCTGTGTACAAATTCTACACAGATAGCACCATTCTCCCTGTGAATATGTTACTCCCAACACCCTGGTTTTCTCCCATATCCCAAAGACGGGTGGATTAATAGGTAAATTAGCAACTGTAAATTGATCCTAGTGTGTAGGTCAGTGATAGAACCTTGCGGTCGTTGTTGAGAATGTGGAAAGAGATTCAAAGTTGCAAAAAGAGATAATTGAGAATGGGATGAGCTGCTGGTTGGAAATGGTTCTTTATGCTGTAAGGAAATGTGATAAATATATGGAAGTTACAGCAAGAATAATAATCTTTATTAAGGATAAAATTGAAGAGCAGCATTCAGTATATACCCACACAACAGACACGCACACACACTTACATGCCGCTAAACACACTCTCAACAAACATGCACACAGAACAAGTTATTTGTATAAAAAACTGGTGTCGTCAGCGAATTTAAAGAGGCTGTTGGAACTGTGCCTGGCTACACCATTCAACACCATCATCCTCTACAAACTATCACTCAGGGAATGGGGTCATGGGTATAGAGTGAGTAGAGCAGGGGACTGAGCATACAGCCCTCTGATCTCCACATGCTGTTGATTATCCCGGATAAGTGTTGTTGCCAATTCATACAGATTATGATTTGCCGAGGAGGAAGTCAAGGATCTAGAGATTCAATTCCCTGAGTTTAATAACAAGTTTGGAGGGGATGGTGGTGTTGAATGCTGAGCTGTTATTGATGAGCAACATCCTGACGTCGTCTTTTTATTTGATTAAGTGATCAAGTGCAGAGTGGAGAGCCAGCAAGATGGCATCTGCCTTTGATCTATTGTTGAGTAGGCACATTGTAGTAGGACCAGGTCCTTGTTAATGTGGGAATTAATTATGCACCAGAACCAACCTCTCAAATCACTTCATCAACACGTACATTAGTGCCACTAGTCGGTAGTCATTGAGGCATGTCATCTTACTTTTCTTGGACACTGGTATTATTGAGTGTTTAGTTTAGTTTGGAGATACAGCGTGGAAACAGGCCCTTCGGCCCAGCGATCCCTGCACACTAACACAATCCTACACACAGTATTTACAATTTTACCGAAGCCATTTGACCTGTGCGTCTTTGAGTGTTGAGGGAAATGAGCACCCGGAGAAAACCCATGAAGGTAACAGGGAGAACGTACAAACTCCATACAGACAGCACCCTTAATCAGGATTGAACCGGGTCTTTGGCACTGTAAGGCAGCACCTCTACCGCTTCGTCTCTGTGTTGCCCTGTCCTTTTAGAGTAGATCACTACCTCGGACCTTAGTAATGAGAGGTTGAAGATGTCTGCAAAAACTCCAGCCAGTTGGTCTGCACAAGTCACACCATCAGGGCAGACGCTTTCCATGGGTTCACCCTCATGAAGGATGTTCTGAGTAATTGTCAAAGTCGTCCTTCTCTAGGAACTGTACTACACTGGTAACTTTACAAAGTGAGACTAATGCCCCTGTCCCACTTAGGAAACCTAAACAGAAACCGTTTTTGGTCACTCTCCCTAACGGTCGAAAGTGGTTTCCGCGTGGTCGAGGCTTCTTCTATGTTCCTTCGATTATTTCAACAAAATCAAAATCAAAACCAGCCTCGACTAAAAATAGGTTGCCGTTTGGTCGAAGCCAGTGGAGTGGGGTCATTATTTACTTACAGGCAGTCGAAGGCAATCTCCTTCACTGACCGGCCATTTTGATTGACCTATTGGAGTTTCACGACCTAGAGGACCCACTGGAAGGTAAAATGCCCGCTAACTTTATTAAACTTCTTAAAATTGTCTCCACTCCTTCTTCCCCCCCCCCCCCTTCTCTCCCCTTCTCCCCACTTCTCTCCCCCTTCTCCCCCCTTCTCTTCACCTTCTCTCTCCCCTTCTCTCCCCCCCCCCCTCCCGCGGTCTCTAAAGGACTTACCGTGCTCTGTGCCAGCCGTTTACCTTCCTCTTCATCGTGCAGAGTCCAGACAGCGCTCCTCCGCTGTCCCTGGCCCCCACCTTCGCGATGTGTGTGTGTGTGTGTGTGTGTGTGTGTGTGTGTGCGGTCGGTAGTAAAGATCCTATAGGATCTTTGGTCGGTAGATGCAGCTCACGCTTCGGTCGAGGCTTTCCAGGCGAGTGACCAAAACCTCTGGCGACTCATGGAAACCTTGGGTCGCGGGCAAGGTCACCAGAGGTTTCCGTTCAGGTTTCCTAAATGGGACAGGGGCATAAAGGTTCCCTAACTTCCTTTGCTTCACCAATTCTACTTTTCTGATGTGAGATGCACTTTGGAAACATCCAGATGGGCATCCAGCAACACTAACATCATTAAGTTAGTTAAACAGCTGAACAGATTAAAGAATTTTCACAAAGCAAACCAAGATGTAAAATGTTTTAAAATATATTTACAGAGAGCAAATGAATTTGGAGACATAGACATGTAATTAAGTTGGAAGCTATTTCTTGTAACAAATTGTGGAAGTAATAGAGAGCATTCAGAAGAAACAATAATCTAGACATATTATACAGGTAGTTTGTTTTTAGGATCAGACAAGTTTTTTGTCAAAATTCAATTACTTCCAGAGAACCAGGCTAAACATTTACAGCAAGTTGAAAGTCAAATGTATTTAATTGTCTTATGTACCAAAACAGAACAATGAAATTCTTACTTGCAGCAGCATAACATATCTGTAATGCTGTTAAAACATATATGTAAAAAATAAGGTTAATTAGATCTACAAAATGTGCAAAGCTCTCTTGTGGAGAAATAAGGTAACTGTGAATGTGCAAACACTAGAAATTGGTGTCAGTTTCAGAGAGTAATAACGGCGAATGTTTGATAGCTTCACAATTATTTCAACTGCAAAATTCAAGCCATTATACCTCTTCCAGATCTCTGTTTCTCAGCCTTTAGAACATGAGCCATTTACATTACACCATCAAATTGATTAATTACATGACTCCGTCTAATTGGGCAATCTTCAGACCTACAGTTTTCCAAAGGAACAGTAAATAATTTAAAGTATATGATAAATAGTGTAATAAAAGATAAGTAACCTCAACTTCTGTTCTATTCCAAAGATAGACACAAAGTGCTGGAGTAACTCAACGGGTTAGGCCGATCTCTGGAGGAAAACGTAACGTTTCTGGTCTGGACCCTTCTTTAGAATTGCATGTTGGGGAGCTACGGTGGCAAAACCAGTAGAGTTGCTGTCTCACAACTCCAACAATCTGGGTTCCATCTTGCTCTCCATTGCTTTCTATGTAGAGCTTGAACATTCTCCCTGGTTCTTGGTTTTCTCCCATATTCTTCAGCTATCCTAATACTGACTGGGATTGCATCATGGTCAGGCACCAAGATGGCATGGAAATGGTTAAATGCAACCGGGAAGGTTTTAAAGAAAAAATAATCTCCTGGAGGAACTCAGCAGCTCAGGCAGCATCATGTGGATGGAATGGAGAGATGACATTTTGGGTCAGACCCTGCTGGCTTTTAAAGCCATATGCAGTGTCATCTGTTTCAGATGGGGGCCTCTACTTGATCTTATTTTGAGGATGAGCAAGTGATAAAAGTGTCTGGAGGAACCCTTTGCGAACAGCGACCACAATTTTGTAAGCTTTAAAATGGTCATGGAAAATGATAAAATTGGATCTATAGTTAAAGACATGTCGCGGGTGATGCCAGTATGGTCGTGAGCCCAAAGAGTCGTATCTTTTCCTGGTTGACGCTGGATTTTCAACATGTTGAACATTTTCGGCAACCTGCTGCGACTATGACGGGTGGCGGCAAGTCGACGAAAATATCGCGTAAGTCGGACAGGCCCTTAAAGGTCTTAAATTGAGGGAGGGTTGGCTTCAATAGTACAAGAAAGTAGAAAGAAAAAAACACCATCTAATAAGTGGGAGGCAGTTAAAAAAAATTGTGCATCAGGTAGAGCTGTAGCCTCACAGGACCAGAGACTTGGATTCGATCCTGACCTGAGTTGCTGTCTGTGGGTTTTCTCCTACATCGCAAAGACGTGCAGGTTAATTGTCCTCTGTAAACTGCCCTGAATGTGTAGGGAGTGGATGTGAAAGTGGTATAACCTAGAACTAGCGTGAGGGATGATTGAACTGAGTGGGCCAAAGTGCCTGTTTCCATGCTGTATCCCCAAAACTAAAACTAAAAACTAATTTAGTAAACGTTCAGGGTCAACATGTTCCTGTAAGGGACCTAAGCAAATTTAGTAGGATTAAGGAACCTCGGTTAACTAAGGAAATTGAGAGCTTAATCAGGAAAAAGGAACCATAGTCCTTTGAAGTTTATAGAGGTTATAGGAGACTTCTGAAGTAAGTAGCTAAGTGGCCAACAAAATTAAAGAGAATTCCAAAACATTTTACACAGTGCCCTCCATAATCATTTATGTATTTGCCTCTGTACTCCACAATTTGAGATTTGTAATAGAAAAAATCACATGTGGTTAAAATACACATTGTCAGATTTTAATAAAGGCCATTTTTATACATTTTGGTTTCACCATGTAGAAATTACAGCAGTGTTTATACATCGTCCCCCCATTTCAGGGCACCATAATGTTTCGGACACAACAATGTCATGTAAATGAAAGTGGTCATGTTTAATATTTTGTAGCATATCCTTTGCATGCAATGACTGCTTGAAGTCTGCGATTCATGGACATCACTTGCTGGGTGTCTTCTCTGGAGATGATCTGCCAGGCCTGTATTGCAGCCATCTTTAGCTTATGCTTTTTTTGGGTGCTAGTCCCCTTCAGTTTTCTCTTCAGCATATAAAAGGCAGGCTCAATTGGGTTCAGATCGGGTGCTTGACTTGGCTACTCAAGAATTGACCATTTTTTAGCTTTGAAAAACTCCTTTGTTGCTTTAGCAGTATGTTTGGGATCATTGATCAATGATTCTTGCTGTACAATGAACCGACAGCCAATGAGTTTTGAAGCATTTGTTTGAATTTGAGCATAGGATGTGTCTATACACTTCAGAATTCATTATGGTACTACCATCAGCAGTTGTATCATCAATGACGATAAGTGAACCAGTACCTTCAGGAGCCATAAATGATCAGGCCATAACACCCCCACCACTGTGTTTCACAGATGAGGTGGTATGCTTTGGATACTTTGCTCTTGCCATCACTCTGATATAAGTTAATCTTCATCTTAACTGTCCATAAGAACTTTTTTCCAGAACTGTGGTTGCTCTTTTAAGTACTTCTTGGCAAACTAATCTGGCCATCCTATTTTTGCAACTAACCAGTGGTTTGCATATTGCAGTATAGCCTCTGTATTTCTGTTCATGAAGTCTTCTGCAGACAGTGGTTATTGACAAATCCACACCTGACTCCTGTAGAGTGTTTCTGATCTGTCGGACAGGTGTTTGGGGATTTTTTTAAATTATAGAGAAAATTCTTCTGTCATCAGCTGTGGATGCCAGTCAGCTGTGGATGCCAGTCAGTTGTGGATGCCAGCCTGCCAGTCCCTTTGTGATCAGTGAGCTCACCAGTGTTCTCTTTCTTCTTAACGATGTTCCAAACAGTTGATTTTGGTAAGTCTAGGCTTTGGCTGATGTCTCCAACAGTTTTATTCTTACTTCTCAGTCTCATAATGGCTTCTTTGACTTTCATTGGCACAACTTTGGTCCTCATGTTGATACACAGCAATAAAAGTTTCCAAAGGTGATGGAAAGACCGGAGGAAAGACTAGGTGCTGAGAGCTCTCTTATACCTGCATTAAGGAGGCATTTAAACACACCTGAGCAATTACAAACACCTGAGAAGCCATGTGTCCCAAACATTATGGTGCCCTGAAATGGGGGACTATATATAAACACTGCTGTAATTTCTACATGGTGAAACCAAAATGTATAAAAATGGCCTTTAATAAAATCTGATAATGTGCACTTTAACCACGTGATATTTTCTATTACAAATCTTAAATTGTGGAGTACAGAGGCAACTAAATAAATGATGGGTCTTTGTCCCAAACATTATGGAGGACACTAAGTATATTAAAGCAAGAGGGCATCTAGGGAAAGAGTAGGGTTTCCCAGGGACCAGAAGGGAAGTCTTCGTCTGGAACTAGGGGATAAATTTGGTGGCTTGAATTAATATTTCCCATCAATATTCATTTGGGAGAAGGGCGGTGAGTTGGGAGACCAATGCCTCTACTTCCTTAGAAGGCTTAGGAAGTTCGACATGTCCCCTACAACTCTCACTGACTTTTACAGATGCACCATAGGAAGCATTTTATCAGGATGCATCACAGCTTGGTTTGGGAACAGCTCCATACAGGACCACAAGAAATTGCAGCAAATTGAGGAAGCAGCCAGATCATCATACAAACTAATGTCCCTTCCATTGACTCCATTGAAACCACACGATGCCTCGGCAAGCCAGCAGCATAACCAAGGACGAGTCGCACCCTGGCCACTCCCTCTTCTCCCCTCTCCCATCAGGCTAAAAGGTATATATGTGAAAAGCACACCTCCAGATTCAGGAACACAATCAAGTATATCAATATTCAGATGGCATAACATATCGTTTAACGTAAAAATTCCTAGGGCATGGTCAAACAAATTTTGACATTGGAACAAGCAATATTTGTTTTATACTTGTTTACTACAAGGTAAAAGTATGGTCAAAGAGGTGGCCTGCAAAGAGCATCCAACGGATGGAGTGGAAAACACAAACTTTGCAGCAATGGTGTAAACTATATTCTGAACTCCGTATCTTCCCCTTTGCTCTATTTATTGTACTTGCGTTAGACTTGATTGTATTTTTATATGATATATATGATCTTCTTGGATAGCATTCAAAACAATGCTTTTCACTGTACCTCTGTAGGTGTGACAATAATAAACCTTAACCTAAACCATGGCTGCTGAAGGCCCACTGACTAAATGTACAATGATTAAAATCAAATATACGAAGGATGCCAGAATTTAATCTCCAATAACTGACAATCGCAGAAGATGGCAGAGATAGGATTGAATGAGTTCATGGATGAATGTGAAAACATGTCTGGGAATATAAAATTGAGTCATGACTTAAATGGAACCTGATTTAGGACAGTGAAGAAAATACCTCAGGCTAACTGTGATCAAAACAAGGGTAACTTCAGACAAATCAGGTTTGTAGCCCACAAATGTATGTAAGAATGGTTCAGATGAGCAACATTAAGGACCTGTAATTCGTCTGTCTGAGTGAAGGTGACAGAATGTGATACTGAAGCACTTCCCTGGGCCATCTATGATATCTTTCTCACAATCCACTCTAAGAAGTGCAGTGAAAAAATAATCAATTTTCTAATGTGCCACAATGTTCGCCTCCATTATTATTGCTTCTCAAACATCACCATTTTATCAACATTTTCTTCTAACCTGTAGTTTATACTTTTGGTGTTTCACAGACAGAAACTGAATAAACTTAACTCGTCAAAATCTAACTGTCAGACATTTTTTGGCATTACTAACCATTTAAATATGGTTAGTTTTTTTGAGGGACAAGCCTTTACTTTTGACGCTGTTACACTTTCAGAGGTGCATAAGGCCCTGAGATGTTTAGACACAAAAAAATCGGCAGGTCCAGACAACCTTGAGCCTTACTTCCTAAAGTTAGCCGCTGATTTTATTGCATTGCCTCTGACTTATCTTTTTAATCTATCCCTGGAGACAAACGAAATTCCCCTTATTTGGAAATCTGCCTTTGTTCTCCCACTGTTAAAAGGGGGGGACCCCATTGTGCTAAACAACTATAGGCCCATCTCCAAACTGTCTTTTAATTAAGGTGCTGGAATCCATTGTAAACCAACAACTGAAGGACTTTTTATCAACTAACAGTATTTTATCTGAATTTCAATCTGGTTTTAGGAAAAAATATAGTACGTCAACAGCTGCTTTAAAAGTAGTAAATGATTTTATTGAATTTTTAGACAATAAGCAACTGTGCAGCCCTTTTCGATGACCTATCAAAGGCTTTCGATACTGTGGATCATGCCTTATTGTTACAAAGACTATGCAGCATCGGTTTGTCTGATCAAGCTGTCTGTTGGTTTAAAAACTATCTATCAGGCAGATCCCAGTGTGTGCGAGCAGAAGGTAATACTTCTAGCTCTCTTAATGTATCCAAGGGTGTGCCACAGGGATCGGTTCTAGAACCTTTATTATTTACTATTTATATTAATAGTCTAGATCATAAAGCTCCGAACGCAAATCTTTCACTTTTATGCTGACGACACAGTGATATATTGCTCTGCGTCTACCCCAAATCAGGCTCTGTCAGCTCCAAACTGCTTTTAACACTGTGCAATGTAGCCTGTGTGATTTAAAACTTGTTTTAAATGCTGACAAGACAAAGCTCATGCTGTTCACGAAAGCTAAATCAAAGCCCTCGGACCTCCCTCCTATCACCACTTTGCAGGGCTCTGTGATTGAATCTGTGTCTCAATATAAATATCTGGGAATTATAATTGACGATTCTCTCTCTTTTAAACCTCATATCCAGCAACTTGTGAAAAAACTAAAGATAAAATTAGGTTTTTACTTTAGAAACAAATCTTGTTTTTCTTTTGAAGCCAAAAAAAGACTTGTTGCTGCAGCGTTTATGTCTGTGTTGGACTATGGTGATGTTTTATATATGAATGCATCTTCAAAATGCCTACAGTCTTTGGACACGGTCTACCACGGAGCACTGAGATTTGTTACTAATTTTAAAACCCTCACGCACCACTGCTCTTTGTATGCTCAAGTTGGATGGTTTGCCCTGTCCACCCGCAGACTCCATCATTGGCATATCCTTATTTATAAGACTATCCTCGGTGTTCTTCCTTCATACCTGCAGAAGTATGTAATTCGAAAAAGCACAGGAACTTATCAGCTCCGCTCTGAGGACTTGTTCTTACTAACTGTACCTAAAGTCCGTACTGAATTGGGGAAAAGGGCATTTAGTTATGCTGCTCCCTTCGCATAGAACCAGCTGCAGAATGAACTGAAACTTAAGGAGCTGCATATCTATAAACAGATTTAAATCCCTTCTTAATGATGTTGAAGTGGGCTCTTCTGTCTGTACATGCTTTGTTTGATGATGTTCTGACTGTGACTCTATTTATATGTTCTCTGTTGTTTTTAAATTATTGTCTGTAACTGTGGAACTGTGCTGCTGCCTGTCTTGGCCAGGACTCTTGTAAAAGAGATTTTTAATCTCAATGAGACTTCTCCTGGTTAAATAAAGGTTAAATAAATAAAAATAAATAAAATATCATCTTTTATACTAACACATCCAAAGCTCTTAAATTAAAATATCTTCACGATTCCCTTCTGTGCCAATACTTCTTGAAGTAAATAACAGCCTTTTCTCATAACTGAGAAAATTAGGCATTGTTCTTGCTATTGTCCACCAAAAATGTCATATTACTCATTATTCTTTTACCAAATGTTGGAAACCCATTCTCCACACACTGATTGATATATAGTTTTAATATTTTGATGTAGTAATATTTTCCTGGATCTTTACGTAACTTTTCTGTGGCAGGTTCACATTGGAATGCACAAATGGCCAGAGCAACATTTAGGACGGTTGCTCAGTGACATTAAGGATTTGCATTCCTCCAAAAGCCAGCAAATAAAGCTAGCAATGCACTTTCGGCTTATGAACATTCACGATTGGAGATCTGAAAAACGTTATAAATGTGTAAATGGCGGAGTTGTCTTCGCAAACTCTGAATGAAAAATGTTTATAAAAAATGATTATGGCATGGGAGTGAAGGTGGATTATTGATGGATTGTGAGTGAGATCCCAACAGAGGAAATAGAGTGGAGCGTGAAGGGAACATAATCTAATTGGCAATATGTGACAAGACATTCCTCAGTGATCTGTCGTGTTTAACTTATTGCTGATAAATTAGGGGAAGGAATAGAGCGTACTTGGAGAAAGAAGAGAGTTATATCTTTAAGTGGCTGACTCTATGGCAGAAGAGACAGAAAATAGAACATATGGAAGCACATGTAGGAGACGTGGATGAAAAATAAGCAGATGAAAAATAAACTATGCCAGATGAAGTTCAATGTGGGTTAATGTGTGGTAACCACTTTGGACTCAGAGACAAGTCAGAATATTTTCTTCATGATTAGAAATAAGGAACTGTTCAGCAGCAGAGATTTGTTAGTCCAAATGGAAAATCATTAAAAGTTTGCTGGATAATTGCAGAAATCATACAAAAGGCTAAAGGATCTTTGCCATTATCTCAAGGGGGCCTGGATGCAAATAGGAGGAAGTCATGCTTCTTATTTATAGGCCCTTAGTCTAATTGTATGTTTAGTTTGGGTGCCACTCTTTATTAAGGATATATTTTGAGAAATTGCAGCAAAGATTCACGGGAATCATTGATGGCCTTTAAGGATAAATTATATTGAATTGAATTGAATACATTTTATTCGTCAAATATGTATACATACAAGGAATTTGCCTTAGTGCTTTGCTCGCAAGTACATTCACTTGAGTCTCGGTTAAAAAAAATGTTAATGTTAACAGGTTTTGATATTCTTGTTTTCCAAAAATCAAGAATAGTGAACTTAATTATAAAATCAGTTTTAATTGAAGAAGATCAAAGGAAATGAAATAGTTTTGTTAATCAGCATTGAGGCATGATACTTTCTAGAGAGAACTTGATAGGGCTCTTAAAGATAGTGGAGTCAGGGGATATGGGGAGAAGGCAGGAACGGGGTACTGATTGGGGATGATCAGCCAAGATCACATTGAATGGCGGTGCTGGCTCGATGACCCAAATGGCCTACTCCTGCACCTATTGTCGATATTGTCGCACACCACTAATTCTATTTCATTTCTCCCCATTTCCATCAATATCTCCTGGATTTCATAATACACCTACACACTAGGGGCAATTAAAAGTGACCAATTACTCCATAGGTTCATAGAGTCTTACAACACAGAAACAGATCCTTCAGCCCAACTCATCATGCTGACTGAGATGCCCATATACATTAATCCTATTTTCCTGCATTGGGCCCAGATCAGTTTATTTCTTTCTTATACTATAATATTTTGATTAATCTCTTCTGCACTTACTCAAGTGTTACCACACCCATTCTATGTGTGGTGATGAGAACTGCACACATCATGCCAAGGGTGGTCAAACCAATGTATCACCTCATACTTGTCTGGATTAAATTCCATCTACCACTACTCGACCCAACTTTACAAAGCCTGGTAAGTAATAGGTGGACATAGATGAGTGAAGTTTGACAAAGGCCAGGGATGAAAAGAAGATGAAAGGCTGATCAAGAGAGAAGTGAAATGTGAAGCCAGAGTAAGGGATATAGGGAAATTGGGAGGGGGGCTATGTTTAGTAAAGAAAGAGGCCATCCTATAGTGGGATGCCTCATCTTGGGAGCAGATGCAGGCTGAGACGGAAACATTGAGATTAGGGAATGACATATTTCCAAGAGGCTGGGTGGGAGGAAGTGTAGTCCAGTTAACTGTGGGAGTCACTGAGTTTATACAAGACATCAGTCAGTAGTCTGTCCCTTGTGATGGAGACAGATCGAGAAAGGGACGTGAGGCGTCAGAGATTTTTTCCCCCTCTCTTCCCTGTGCCCACTCAGATGACCACCCATATCTCCCACTATCCTGCCTTGCTCCTTCCTCCCGTCCCACATCCCCTTCCTCTGGCTTCACATTTCACTACTTCTTTCCTTACCCTACGGCCTTTTATCTTCTTTTCCTCTCTGGCCTTTGACCACTTATCTGAAATCATAATCCCCCCCCCCTCCCCCGCCACCTGTATTCACCTGGCACATTAAACTTTGTCCCACCCCACCACTTTCCAGCTTTCTCACTCCCTACTACAATTAGTCTGAAGAAGGGTTTTGTCCTAAAAGTAACCTATCCATGTCTTCCAGAGATGCTGCCTGGTCTGCTGAGTCACCCCAGCATTTTGTGATTTTTTTTGTGTGTAAAGCAGCATCTGCAGTTCTTTCTGTCTACATTCTGTTCGTGGAACTTAGCAGTTCCAATTATATGGATCAGTTTTGCAAAATACCTTGGATCCTATATGTTGTAGCTTTCTGGTCCTGCTGTCTTGGGACCAGGAATCCAACTAGTCTGGGACAGGACACCCAAGGATGAGATACACAGGGGACTATATTGAACCCCGTCTGATTTTCTAGGCCTGAGTGCAAATTCAAGTCAATGTCAACTATTCAGTCTAGACCTTCTCTATCTATCATAGAATGGGAGCAATACTGCTTGATCTGTACAGCAACCTGTACAATTGGTACTGTGTGAAACAGAACCACAAACCTCAGTGCAATATAGAACTTCAAGTTCTTTATCATATAACACTAAGATTTAACATTATTGAGCACAGGTCTGCCACCATAACACTGGGATATACAATTGATGGGTGAGGTCTGTTACTGTGATGCATATGATACAGTGCTGGGCTAGCACATGTCTGTCACTCTAGAACACTGGGATACAATATTCAGATGACCTCACGCTTGTCTGATACATTACGAGTAGAAGCAAGTCGGTTATTTGCATAACACTGCCACACAATACTGGTGGGAAAAGTTGTCACTGTATAACACGGTAGTACAGTACTGATAGACATAGGTTTGGAAAGGAGCAGAGCAGATGGGTTCAGTGGATCAGATTGAAGACCATGTCTTCAACACAGAGGGGCAATAGTGCTGCAGTAAGAAAGCAAAATAAAACCATTTCATATACCTTTAAATATGACTCGGAGTATCAATATCTGGTTATCACAACTAAAACTGTTTCTTAATAATGGTTTGAATTGTAAAGGTTAGAATTTAGCTTTTTAGTTTAGAGTCAAGTGTGTTTTATTGTCATGTGTCCCAGATAGGACAATGAAATTCTTGCTTGCTGCAGCACAACAGAATATGTAAACATAGTACATAACGGGAGAAAAAAATGTCAGTGTGTATATATGCACATGCATGCATACAATAAATAAACAAACAAATATGGTATTTTAGTTTAGAAAGACAGCATGGAAACAGGCCCTTTGGTCCACCAAGTTCACACCAACCATCGATCGCCTGCTCACAGTTCTATGTTATCCAACTTTCTCATCCACTCCCTACACACTGGGGGGCAATTTACAGAGGCTAATTAAGCTACAGACCTGCACATCTTTGGGATATGGGAGGAAACAGGAAATGGATGAAACCCACGTGGTTACAGGGAGAATATGCAAACTCCACACAGACAGTACCCGGATCTCTGGCACTGTGAGGCTGCAGCTTTACCAGCTGCACCATGATGCCGCCCTATCTTCGAGTTCATAATTCTAGCATCATACAACATGGAAATAGACCCTTTGGCCCCCGCTAGTCTGTGCTGACCATCAAGCACCCATTTACACTAATCTTACACTGATCCCATTTCATTTTCTCCATATTTCCATTAATTTTCCCAGGTCTGCCACTCACCGACACATTAGTGGCAAATTACAGTGGTCAATTAACTGTAACATGTAGGAGAAAACCCATGGTGTCACAGGGAAAACATGTAAACTTCACATCGACAGCATCAGAGCTCAGCATTCAACTGTTCTACCCTCCACACTGCTGTGCTGCCCAACTTATCTACCTTGCAAAGAAAAGTTGTGTAACATTTTATTAGGTTTCTCCTGGAGTGATTTAGAGTGAAAGATTTGACAGATAAATTGCTGAATCTAGTTCGTCAATAAAGAGAAGCCAGCCAATCAGCTAATTTTTGTAATTCTGTATTTCAAATCATTTAATTAATAACTTTCTTAAAATACAATTTTACTTTCAAAGAATAATATACAGATGAACTTGTTGAAAAAGTTTAAGACACTGCAACAATTTAGATGGACTACGGTTTGATCACATTTAATGCTGGTTCTAAGACTGGAATTTATGGTCAGCTCAGCAGTTAGTTGTGCTTGCAACACTTTCCATGTATCAGCTGGGTTTCATTTTATAGGATTCAACAGATTTTAATCATATGTACATTTGCTGCTTTAATGTGGGTTGGTTACATTCAGGACATAGTATGTCAACTACATTTTATGATACATTCAAAATTTAACTCTTAATACATTGCTTGTGTAATCATTTTGCAAATTAAATTGATGAGTACGATGAAGAAAAATGCAAATTCTGGCGAACAAAAAGGTTTCTTCATTTTCAAAAATCTTCAGAAATAGATATTCATAAACAGATTTTTCAGAAGATCAAAATGATTCTTGATATATTGTCCTTGAAGAAGACATTTATTACAACTGTATTAGTTAATTGTATCGATATTTAAACAGAAAAATTAATGTAATTGCCATTTAACTCCAACCCCATGTAGTACTGTGTGCATATATAAATATTTTAGCATATAGCATGCATCATTAAGAAAAGAGGCAACTGCTGAATATAGAGAGGTCGCTGACCAAGAATAAACTGATTCTTTTGAGCTATATTTATTGAGAGCTAACCGCACCTTATTATACCCCAATTTGAATGATGAGCAAAACACAAAGTGCTGGAGTAACTCAGCGGGACACGCAACTGACTGCTTCGCTGACAGTCCAGCACTCCCTGTTTTGCTCAACATACTAGCATCTGCAGTTCCATGTGTCTCCAACTTGAATGATGCTAGATAATATGCAGGATAATTTTTTTAATGAGTGGTAAAATCAATAATAGCATTTGCTTTGTCAGCATTGGGGAAATGCATCATAACCTGCTTTTTAATTGCTTGATTCGATTGCTAGTATAGAAATATCTTACATGGTGTGACAGTTGGACAATATGACCAGACTCTATCCATCCTCTGGATGAAAAAACATCTTCCCCAGATCTCCTCAAAATTTTCCATCCCTTAACCTAAAACTTATGCTCTACGGCTTTGTAAACCTCTGGCACGGACACATTTTACATGAAATTCTATCATATTACTATCTCTTTTCCCAGAAAGTCCTTTCCAATGCAAATTAAAACACTTTGGCTCGGACTCAACTTACTTTATTGACCTCAAAGTCATGATAGATGCCATATCAAGTCTATCATTTCATTAGCATGAATTGCATGTCCATGAATAATTGTGCTGTCATAATGACTATGTAATGTCACTGGTAACATAGTTTCTGTCTCACAGCTCTAGAAATCTGGGTTCAATCCTGTGTAGAATTTGTATGTTGTCCCTGTGACCACATGACGATCCTCCCTCATCCCAAAGACAGAGACGTCGGTAGGTTAATTGATCACTCTAAGTATGGGACTGATATAATCTGAGGACATGATGAAAAAATGGGGAGAATGAAATGGGATTAATGTAAAATGGGAGCTTGATTGTTGGTGCAGGTTCAGTGGATTGAAAGCCTGTTTCCTTGCTGTATGACATGGGAGCGATAGAAGAGGAGTGGGGTGAGCGAGAGAGAGAGAGAGAATATCAGCATAACTTTCAATAAAAATGAATAAATTTATATTCTTTTTGTTTTGCTGTGGCATTTTATGTTCCATGCATCAGCAGTATTGGCTGCATCCAACTGCTGTTCCTTTTTGCCCACTTTGTAGATAATCTAACCTAGTCTAGCTTTGGCTTAACTCAGCTATCATGGGTCTTCTGCAAACCACAATTAATTACTATATGCAGCAACTGTGCTAAATTGTGGCCATGGCCAAGACCGTGAAAAAGTTAAACCTTATTTTGGGTATTCATTGAATAGCTGAATCAGGAGAACAGAATTATACCTTGGTCATTAAATTCTTTTGAAAATCCATGTTCCGTGGCAGAATTCATTACCTTGGGTTATTTATTTAACAGCGGAATCAAGAAGACATATGCCATACATTTCTATGATGTACAGGTGGTTCTACTATATCTGCTAGTTGTACTCTTAAGTAAGCTTGTGTTATGAAAAATTGTGTCGTATAGATAGTTGTCTCAATGGATGAAAGGGAGGTTAGGGGCTAGTGAGTTTGAGACTCGTAATAACAACATTATTTTTCACATATAATTAAAAAAAAATAAAGGCCTTTTCAGAAGCAATTTTTGTTTTTGCAAGGCAAAATCTCTATGTTGCATTGCATAATAGAGATTATCATGGCACAATAGACAATAGGTGCAGGAGTAGGCCTTTCGGCCCTTCGAGCCAGCACCACCATTCAATGTGATCATGGCTGATCATTCCCAATCAGTACCCTGTTCCTGCCTTCTCCCCATATCCCCTGACTCTGCTATCTTTAAGAGCCCTATCTACCTCTCTCTTGAAAGAGGCAGAGAATTCCACAGACTCACAACTCTCTTTGTGAAAAAGTGTTTCCTCATCTCCGTTCTAAATGGCTTCCCACTTATTCTTAAACTGTGGCCTCTGGTTCTGGACTCCACCAACATCAGGAACAAACCCGTAATAATCTTATATGCCTCAATAAGACCCCCTCTCATCCTTCTAAATTCTAGAGTGTACAAGCCCAGCCGCTCCATTCTCTCAGCATATGACAGTCCCGCCATCCCGGGAATTAACCTTGTAAACCTACGCTGTACTCCCTCAACAGCAAGAATGTCCTTCCTCAAATTAGGGGACCAAAACTGCACACAATACTCCTGGTGTGGTCTCACTGGGGCCCTGTACAACTGCAGAAGGGCCTCTTTGCTCCTATACTCAACTCCTCTTGTTATGAAGGCCAACATGCCATTCACTTTCTTCACTGCCTGTTGTACCTGCATGCTTACTTTCATTGACTGATGAACAAGGACTGCCAGATCCTGTTGTACTTCCCCTTTTCCCAATTTGACACCATTTAAATAATAATCTGCCTTCCTGTTTTTGCTACCAAAGTGAATAACCTCACATTTATCCACACTAATCTGCATCTGCCATGCACGTCCAAGTCACGCTGCATTCTCATAGCATCGCAGTTCACACTGCCACCCAGCTTTGTGTCATCATCAAATTTGCTAATGTTACTCTGAATTCCCTCATCTAAATCATTGATGTGTATTGTAACAGTCTCAGTAGAAATTATCCCATGTAAATTTCAATGACAGCGCATGGTTAAAGTAGCACCTGTCTAAGATGCCCTCTTAGCATTGTTAAGAGATAATGATGTCTGATTACTGTAGGGAGGTTACATAGAAACAGGGTTTTCCTTTATACTGTCTAAATCCAAGACCACTTTTTTTCAGCTTGTCAATTTTCAAAGCATTATAACCAATTTGGTCCTCATTATGCAATAGTGTTTCTTAATTCATCACTAGCGTTTAGCCAAATCGGGTTATGAAAATGTGCTTACAGCAGAACTACCTGCATTCTATCTATCTATATTACTAAAAGTCTGATCTTGACTGCTTTTGGCCCACTGTGCTGCGGTTTCCAAGAGAACGCCACCACCTATGGCTGTCATTTTTGGCCACCTCGCTCAGAGCCCCCCTCCGCCTTCTGGGACCAGAGGATTTTTCCCATCGATGAAAAATCAGAGCGATATTAATGGGTTTTTTTAATTCCCCATTCACTCTTCTGCCCCCGCTGGTGGCAGGGGGGAGGGACTATCAAACCCAGAAGTGTCGTGCCTCACTCAGTCTCTGCCAGACCCAGGAAGCGAGAGGCTCACGGCTCTCTGAGCTGTGAATAACACTGAACGCACGTCTACTCCACTGTGAGTCCCCTCGATATAGCTGCTGCCAAATTGTTTGCCTTTTTATTTAAAGTTTGTGTTCACAAAATGAATTTTGGTTGTCAGGTGGCTGCTGCCCAATTGTTTGCCTCACCTTTTTTTTTAAAGTTTGTGTTCACAAAATGAATTTTGGTTGTCAGGTGTCTGCTGCCTAATTGTTTGCCTCGCCTTTTTAAAAACATTTGTGTTCACAAAATGAATTTTGGTTGTCGGGTGCCTGCAGCCAAATTATTTGCCTTGGCTTGGCTTTTAATATCGTTGTAACAGTTGGCTGCCAGCCCAATAATCCATTTGGCCCACAATGTCTATACTAGCCCTCTGGAAACCAGTACCTTCGGTCCAACTTAGTCTAGTATGTACTGTAAATGAAAAGACTGCACAGAATTGATGTCAATCTCTTTGATTTTACTATCCTCAAACCTATGATCTGAATGCCATCAAGACATCTTCAAGATTAAAATTAGGTTATTTGCTTTGCCAGCACAAAATCAGAATCATGCCATGTATTGGGAAACAGATGGATTGAGGAATCTGCAGCACACACAAAACAAACAAACATATCCTGACAGATCAGAGATAATAGGATTTTAGCCATGTGTTGTGTAAATTGTTTCACAAAGCTGGAGGAAATAGAGACTTTGTTCTTCAGTTTTAGAAGCTGCAGCCAATTCTAGTTTCTCGTGATTTATGCAAAGTACTGTAGGTTAGTGTTGGTGTGATAGTATGTATCTTCACCAACTAGATGTTTTTGTGCAATAGTTCCTTTAGCAAAGGGATATCCCTTGGTCCTCGATAGCCCAAGAAATATGAAAACCAAGCCAGAAAACTGCCCAAAAGTGACTTCCATGGCCCACTTTAATATTTAATTGTGACTTTGCACTCCTAACATATACGACAACCAGTGATGGTGATTGTACGTCAAAATACAGATACATTCTGAGAGAAATAGGTACAATTGTGACTATTAAATAATATAATTACGTTTCTAATTTTATTGAGTACTAATAGTCAAGGTATGTAACTTTAAATACTTGACAAGGATGCTCGTTTAATAAGGAAAACTAACTGAATATTTAATCTAGACTTAATGTGTGGATTATACGGTATTTATGGTAGCATTTTAAATTGGTGCCACTTTTTTTCTGATTGTATGAAAATTTTGGGAGAACTTAAGTTAAATTTAAGGCAGTAAGCCAATCCACACTATTGAGCTAAATTATAGTTTTTTCTTCCTAAGAGATTCACTGTAAATTCATGTCACCAGCAAACAACCACTTGTATTCCAACTGATGATTAAAATGCTTTTGGTAGAGCTAACATACACATGGTAGTTTTAATGTAAATTCTATTTGGTCAAATGAAATCATAGTTGGAGAATGAGATGCCAAAGTTAATTTCACAATAGCCACAAATCTATCTTCCGAAGAGCCTCCAGGACTTTCAAGATCCATAACTAAGAAATGTTTACCAGATGTGGCAAAAGATTACTATTCTGCTTCTTCAAACCGCTTAAGTGCATTTCTTGGCAGCAGATGTCAAATTCGACTTGCTTTCAAAGTATAGGTCAAATTATCTCATGTTTTAATTGCTAATTACTGGTTTATAACCAAATGGTTGTAAACTGGGAGACAATATTTTCGGTGTTATACGATGTGTTTGTCCTTTCATTAGATGGGCCTATGATGCTTTCTAAATAATATGTTATTGAATACGAAACCACAGACAAAGTATGACTTTCAAAAGGCAGCTTCAACATATAAACTCTTCTTCTTTCCCAGGAGAAATACCCTCAAGTTGTAAGGCTTCCAGAAGGATCAAGTGGGGAATATATGGTCCTTAAATGCTCCAAACTTACTGGGTAAGTCCTCTTTAATAGGTTGCAAGTGCAATTTGCTAATAGTTTGGAGTAACCATGGTACAATGAGCAGAGCTGCTGGCTCAAGGCACCAGGTTCAATCTTGACCTCAGGTACTGATTGTGTGGAGTTTGCACATTCTCGGTGACTGTTATTCCTCCAGATGATTCGATTCTTTCTTCCCAGAATCATGCACGTTGGTACATTAAATGACCACTGTAAATTGCTTTTAGTGCGTAGATGATTGGTACAATCTGAAGAAAATTGATGAGAATATGAGAATAAAAAATGGGATTCAGTTTAGGATTAGTGTTAATAGGTGAATGATCTGTTAGCACAGACTTTGTGGCCGAAGGGCCTGTTTCCAAGCTGCATCCCTCTTTCACTGTTTAACCACACAGTTGGTATTTTAGCATTAACATTATGGTGTGGTGCATATGTTGTGACATATACCACAAACATACCACAAATTCTGTTGTCTGATAGAAATACAGAGAACATTTTTCACACAGAGAGTGGTGAATCTCTGGAATTCTCTGCCACAGAAGGTAGTTGAGGCCAGTTCATTGGCTATATTTAAGAGGGAGTTAGATGTGGCCCTTGTGGCTAAAGGGATCAGGGGGTATGGAGAGAAGGCAGGTACAGGATACTGAGTTGGATGATCAGCCATGATCATATTGAATGGCGGTGCAGGCTCGAAGGGCCGAATGGCCTACTCCTGCACCTATTTTCTATGTTTCTACATAGAACTTAAGGTGAAATCCAGGCAACAGCAACAAAGAGGGTAGAAAGAGAACTATTTGCAAGAGTCCATTTGCAAGAATAATTAAAATCAAACAAAAAATATTACCAGATTTGGAAAAAGATGGGCAGCAGCAATTGAACCCTCAAGTTGATAATTGGCAATAAAAATAGAGAAATAGCAGGTGTAGAGAATAATGATGAGTTTATATATATACAGTGCATTGAGAAAGCATTCAGACCCCTTCACTTTTTCCAAATTTTGTTACATTACAGCCTTATTCTAAAATTGGTTAGTCATTTTTTTTATCATCAATCTACGCACAATACCTCATAATATAAAAGCGAAAACAGGTGTTTAGTAATTATTGCAAAATAATTAAAAATAAATAACTGAAATATCACATGTAAGTAAGTATTCAGACCCTTTGCTGTGACTCTCAAAATTGAGCTATGTTGCATCGTGTTTCCATTGATTATCCTTGAGATGTTTCTACAACTTGATAGGAGTCTACAAGTGGTAAATTAAATTGATTGTACATGATTTGGAAAGGCACACATCTGTCTATATAAGGTCCCACAGTTGACAGTGCACATCAGAGCAAAAAACAAGCCATGAAGACGAAGGAATTGTCTGTAGACCTCCGAGACAGGATTGTGTTGAGACACAGATCTGGGGAAAACATTTTTTGGAGCATTGCAGGTCCCGAAGAGCACAGTGGCCTCCGCCATTCTTAAATAGAACTTTGAAACCACCAGGAGTCTTCATAGAGCTTGGTCAAACTGAGCAATCGGGGGAGAAGGGCCTTAGGATAGAGACTTACTAACATATTCAGGGAGGTGACCAAGAACCCGATGGTCACTCTGACAGCTCCAGAGTTCCTCTGTGGTGATGGGAGAAACTTCCAGAAGGACAACTATATCTGCAGCACTCCACCAATCAGGCCTTTATGGTAGAGTGGCCAGACAGAAGCCACTCCTCAGTTAAATGCACATGACAGCCCGCTTGGAGTTTGCCAAAAGGCACCTAAACAAGATTCCCTGGCCTGATGAAACCAAGATTGAACTCTTTGGCCTGAATGCCAAGTGTCACATCTGGAGGAAACCAGGCACCACTCATCACCTGGCCAATATCATATCTACGGTGAAGCATTGTGGTGGCAGCATCATGCTGTAGGGATGTTTTTCAGCGGCAGGAACTGGGAAACCAGTCAGGATCGAGGTAAAGATGAACGGAGCAAAGTATAGAGAGATCCTTGATGAAAACCTGCTCCAGAGCGTTCAGGACCTCGGAATGGGGCAGACGTTCACCTTCCAACAGGACAACGACCTAAAGCTCACGTCCAAGACAACGCAAGAGTGGCTTTGTGACAAGTCTGTGAATGTCCGTAAGTGGCCCGGCCAGAGACCGGACTTGAACCCGATCGAACATCTCTGGAGGGATCTGAAAATAGCTGTGCATCGACACTCCCCATCCAACCTGACAGAGCTTGAGAGGATCTGCAGAGAAGAATGGGATAAATTACCCAAACACAGGTGTGCCAATCTTGTAGCGTGATACCCAAGAAGACTTGAGGTTGTAATCACTGCCAAAGGTGCCTCAATAAAGTACTGAGTAAAGGGTCTGAATACTTATGTAAATGTCATATTTCAGTTATTTATTTTTAATTATTTTGCAAAAATGTCTAAACACCTGTTTTCACTTTTTTATTGTGGGCTATTGTGTGTGGATTGATGATAAAAAAAAAGAATTTAATCCATTTTAGAATAAGGCTGTAATGTAACAAAATGTGGAAAAAGTGAAGGGGTCTGAATACTTTCTGAATGCACTGTATATGCAGCAGGGAAAGAGGACAACGTGCTTAATATTTGGCAGAAATAACGGTGAATATGGTTATCACCAAATTTAATATTAGTACAGCAGCAGTAAAGAAAAGACTAATAAATCTCTAAGTCCAGGTGGTTACCATCCTGTGGTTTTAAAGGAATACCCAAGTTATTTATTTGGAACATTCATTTACATTGGAAATTGTTCATGTTAATTTGAATAAGATTGAGAAGGAAAACTCAGGAAATTATAGACCAGATCTGAGAAACCTTGCATGATTGAGAACCTGACTAAATGCTGGAGAGTTGGTATAAATAGTGGTCAGAAAAATGTCTACAGAACTTCCTAATGTAAACTTCCAGGGGTATTTGATGAAACCTTTCCAAAGTCATTGTTAATTAAAGTTGCATTTCATAGAATTGTGCTCAAATTTCTGGTCTGGCCAGGAAATAGAAAATAAATGATTGGTGTGTGAAAGTAGGTGTAAGAGGGGTGTGGGATGTGATTATTGGCATCTACAAGCATGTGTTGCATCAACAACTACTCGCAGTATTGACGACTTAAATTATGCTTGAACCATACATCCAAGAGTAGACATGACAACAATGGTTGGAAATAATTTATTAATAGGTAGTTTAAGAAATGAATGGAAAAAACTGACAAAGAGAATGTCATCCATATTGGACATATAAAACACTTAGTGAGCAAAAATCGATGCAAAAACAAAAAGGTAATATGAAATCTAAAACCAGTGAACTTTTACATACATATATGGAAAACACAAATATAGCAGATGTGTGGAGGATTGCAAACCCGACGGGAAGGGATTATTCGTTTTATTCAACGGTGCATAAAACATACTCACGGATAGACTATTTTCTTGTGGATACAAAATTAATTCCGCACACTATGAACCCTAAATACCACATTAATGCGATCTCAGACCACTCTCCGTTAACTTTTGTTTTAAAACTAGAAGGAATGTCTATGAATAAATCGTTCTGGAGGTTTAACTCGCAAATTTTAAAAGACCCACAAGGGAGTATATATCTAAAAAAACAGATGGATCTATTTTTTGAGATAAATGATACACCAGATATATCCCCCACGCTATTATGGGAATCCTTCAAAGCATTTATTAGAGGAGTCATTATTTCATTTCAAGCTTATCAAAATAAAAAGAATAAGAATGAACAAAGACATTTAGAAGAACAAATAAAACAATTAGATACAGATAATGCTAAAGATCCAACTATGGATAAACATAATAAAATCCTACTATTGAAATTCAAGCTAAATAAATTACTGTCAGAGAAAGTTATAACATTATTTCAAATCACAAAACAAGAACACTTCGAATTCGGGGACAAACCCCACAAACTTCTAGCACGCCAACTGAAAAAACGGGAAAAAGAGAATGCAATATTAAAGATTAAATCAGACAGAGGGGAATTATTAACATTACCCAAGGATATCAATAAAAGATTTGCTCAATTTTACCAGAATCTATACACATCTAAAACGTTAATAGACAATAATAAAATTTCAGAATTTCTAGATAACTGTAACCTACCACAATTAGAACTGAGGGAACAAGAGGAACTGGGAGCACAAATTACTTCTAAGGAGATAGAAGACACAATAAAAACACTAAAGAATGGAAAAACACCAGGACCAGACGGATTCAGTAATTAATTTTATAAATCTTTTTACGACATAGTTACTCCACGATTACAGAAAATGTATACATATGCTTTTAAAGAGCAAAGCTTACCTGAAACACTAGCAGAATCAACGATCATATTAATACTTAAAAAAGATAGATAACAAACTGTGGAGGCTACCATTAGATTTATTAAAGATCACAGATCTTGATTTCTTGTCATTAGGAAAATCTGAAGATAGTGCTTGAAAACTGCATTGAGACAATCTTAACTAAAGAGAGGCTTGATGGCTAAGTTCTGCTCCTATTTCTTAATTTCCAATGTAAACACTTTAGGACTACAAAAACTATGTGCAACTGCAGAAAATAATCAAATAAAAAGTCAGTGGGTTGCTGCGCTTCAGTGACAGAGGTTCAGAAAACAATAAAGGTAATCTACAGGTGTGCAATGTTCCTGTCGGATCACATCTTGAGCACTATACTAACTCCATTCCTTAGAAAACATAATAATCTTGGAAGTAATACAGCTCACACGCATGGTGCATTCCCTACATTATTATAGATTTAATTAAGGTGAGATATTACAAACTCTGATATTTTAATTAAATTCTTGGGAAACTATGATATAGTATGGGGAAAATCTGGGCTAGAAAAGAAACTTTCCACTGCTTAAATTATCTGTGGTTGAGTGTCTTTAAAAAAAAAAGACAAGCCTATCAATAATCTGTATGAAAAAATAGGGTATTATTTGGCATTTATGGAAAATAATTTTCCAAACACTTCCTATATATTTGGAGTTCGGGTAAAGATCAACCATTCAGTTAGAACATGGCACTGTGATAAAGCAGCTAAGTATCCGACTTCTGTGCTTAAGTTCCCACAGTGGTAACTACAAATACGATTCAATCATTGGTTTGCTGTGGTACTTTAAAATATTATTTCCACTATACATGATCTTTAAAATGATGAGAGGGATAGACAGAGTTGATGTGGACAAGCTTTTCCCTTTGAGAATAGGGAAGATTCAAACAAGAGGACATGACTTCAGAATTAAGGGACAGAAGTTTAGGGGTAACATGAGGGGGAACTTCTTTACTCAGAGAGTGGTAGCTGTGTGGAATGAGCTTCCAGTGGAAGTGGTGGAGGCAGGTTCGTTGGTATCATTTAAAAATAAATTGGATAGGCATATGGATGAGAAGGGAATGGAGGGTTATGGTATGAGTGCAGGCAGGTGGGACTAAGGGGAAATAATTGTTCGGCACGGACTTGTAGGGTCGAGATGGCCTGTTTCCGTGCTGTAATTGTTATATGGTTATACATGTACTGATCTGACGATGTTAATTAAAATATCAATTTGCAAAAATGAGGAAGAGTTATTTTCCTTTGCACATACTGTATGTTAAATGTAAGAAAAGACAAAGCAGCACTTCTGAAATCCCTTGAAACTTCATGCTTATGAATGTCTACAGATGATTCCATACTAGGGGTTTTGCTTCCCCTTCCTTCCTCCATTTTCTCCATAATTGCATCTTTGCTATTTTCCTTACACTCCCAAGTTTCATATTTTATACTTAATTTGAATTTTTAAAATGTAGTTAGTGTTTTCATGTCTCGCTTGATCTCACCAATGTCAAAGAGAACACATTGGGATCGATTTAATAGTTGAGGTTGGGAAATTTTTCAAAGCCATCACATCTTCCTGATTTTTCGACTTTCTGCAGAGACCACTCTCTTTGTGACTCCTTGGTTTGCTTATCCCATCCCACCCAATGTTCCCCCTCCAGAGGTAATTTGCCCTACGAGTCCTCACTAACTTCCATCCAGGAACCTCAGCACCCGTTCCAGGCGAGACAAAAGTTCACATCTCCCAACCTCATCTACTGCATTTGATGCTCTCAGTGTGGCATTCTTTACATCAGCAAGCCCCAGTTTAGACAAAGCAACTATTTCACTAAACACATGCGCTCAGTCCACCAAGACTCGCTGGATCTCCCAGCTGTTAACTCTTAATTCCCCTTCACATACTGACCTTTCTGTCCTGGACCGCTTTGCCAGAGGGGTCATCACAAACTGGAGGAATAGCATCTCATAATCCGCTCAGGCAGTTTACAACCTAACGGTATGAGCATTGAATGCTCCAACTTCAAGTAATACCCCCAACTGCACATTCCTCCCACCGCCAGTCATCCTGTTCCTTTCCCCTCCTATACGCTCATCCCCGAGTCCCATGTTTCCCATTTATCACCCCACTTTCCTCTCCCCTTTCACCCAATATCCATCCTTCAGGCTTTACATTTCACTCCAAGTCTCTTCCTCCACCCAGTCAATCACCTCACCTGTAACCTCCCATCACTTGCCAGATTTTTGCTTCACTCCTTCACCTCTTTTCCATCTTTCTCTCCCCTACTGCCACAATGTGAAGGGCCGGACCAAAACCTCACCTCCACAAATGCTGCTCGACCCGCTGAGTTCCTTGTCTTGTTTTTCACTGAATAAACTAATCTGTTTTTTTTTTTTAAATCACTGCAAAAAAACAGAACCAAGGGCCACAGTTTAAGAACCAGAACCAGGGGCAACAGTTTAAGAATAAGGAGTAAGCCATTTAGAACGGAGACGAGGAAACACTTTTTCTCACAGAGAGTGGCGAGTCTGTGGAATTCTCTGCCTCAGAGAAGCCGGGTTCTCTGGATGCTTTCAAGAGAGAGCTAGATAAGGCTCTTAAAAATAGCAGAGTCAGGGGATATGGGGAGAAGGCAGGAACGGGGTACTGATTGGGGATGATCAGCCATGATCACATTGAATGGCGGTGCTGGCTCGAAGGGCCAAATGGCCTACTCCTGCACCTATTTTCTATGTTTCTATCCAACAGAACACATGCCTGCGTATCCTACCAGGTACTCTAGTAGATGGATATGTAGTACATCCCATTCAATTGAATGGAACAGCTTTACCCTTCAGTTAGATTAATTAATTAATTAATTTGTTGTAATATTAAAACATGTATTCAATGGATTTAATTACAATGTTTAAAATAATAACTGACCTTCAGAGGATCTTAAAACAGTTCAAAAGTTTTTGACAGCAGTGATGAATAACAAGGTCAAGAAAACAATGTGCGTGGGAGAGGGTCGTTTCGGAATGGCCTAAGATAATCAAAGCCCTCAGTCGCAAGGCCTCCACAATAACAGAAACCATGAGGTTGCTTCTTGTATATGTGGAACAAAAATACCAGAGGAAGCTTGTCAGAATAAGCAGGATCCAGGCCATGATTGGAAAGTTCTTAAGCACCAACCACCTATTTTTTTCCCTTTCTCACACAGGATTGAACTCAAGATTTTCTGGAAAATACTTGTAAGCGAAGAAGGAGTTGTTACTCCAGTATTGGATCTCCTGACAAAAATACCAACAGAGGGTAAGTGTCCAAAATCAAAATGGCTGATAGGAATCATTGTATTACTACATTGACAATCTATATTACTAAATCTCTGTTCTTGACCGCTTTTGGCCGTCTGTGCTACGATTTCCGAGAGAACGCCACCACCTACGGCCGTCATTTTTGGCCACCTTACTCAGAGCCCCCCTCTGCCGCATGTGTGCCGAGGATTTTTCCCGTCGATGAAAAATGACAGAGATATTAATGTTTTTACAAAATCCCCCATTCTCTCTGCTGCCCCCGCTGGCGGCAGGGAGGAGGGACTATAAAACCAGGAATTGGTGTGCCTCACTCACTCTTCAAGATGGAGGAAGGCAGAGGGTCACGTTTCTCTGAGCTGTGAATAACACTGAACATGTCTACTCAAGTGTGAGTGCCCTTAGTGGTTCTAAAATGCTTGCAAAAAGTGTCTATTGGTTCTAAAATATTTGCAAAAAGTGTCTATTGGTTCTAAAATGTTTGCAAAAAGTGTCTATTGGTTCTAAAATGCTTGCATAAAATGTCTATTGGTTCTAAAGCTTGCAAGAAAATGTCTATTGGTTCTAAAGCTTGCAGAAAAATGTCTATTGGTTCTAAAATGCTTGCAAAAAAATGACTATTGGTTCTAAAGCTTGCAAAAAATGTCTATTGGTTCTAAAGCTTGCAAAAAAATGTCTATTGGTTCTAAAGCTTGCAAAAAATGTCTATTGGTTCTAAAGCTTGCAAAAAATGTCTATTGGTTCTAAAGCTTGCAAAAAATGTCTATTGGTTCTAAAATGTTTGCAAAAGGTGTCTCTTTTGGTTCTACAATGCTTGCAGAATGTGTCTTTTTTTGGTTCTACAATGTTTGCAAAACGTGTCTTTTTTGGTTCTAAAATGCTTGCAAAAAAATATCTATTGGTTCTAAAGCTTGCAAAAAAATGTCTATTGGTTCTAAAGCTTGCAAAAAAATGACTATTGGTTCTAAAGCTTGCAAAAAAAATGTCTATTGGTTCTAAAGCTTGCAAAAAAATGTCTATTGGTTCTAAAGCTGGCAAAAAAATGTCTATTGGTTCTCAAATGCTTGCAGATAGTATCTCTATTGCTTCTAAAGTGTGTGTGCGCGTCGTCTGTCTGTGCGTGCGTATGTATGAGTTGCTGTGTCTGTGTCTGTGGATGAGTGTGTGTGTGTGTGTATGTGTGAGTGTCTGTGTATATGTGTGAGTGTTTGACTGTCTCTGTGTATGAGTGTCTGTGTGTCTGAGTGTCTGTGTGTGTGAATGTGTGTGTGTGTGTGTGTGTGTGTGTGTGTGTGTGTGTGTGTGTGTGTGTGTGTGTGTGTGTGTGGAGAGCCACTAAGAGTGCATGGGGGGAGATTGATGGGAGATGGACTGAATGCGTGTGGGGGAGGGGAATGGCATGGAGCAGAGTGGGGGGAGAAGGGAAGAGGGGTGACTGAGTTAACTGCCACCACCAGCTGTGAGTGACTGGGCTGCCAGCCCACCAGCCATGAGTAAGTGAAATGCCAGCCCACCAGCTGTAAGTGACTGAAGTGCCAGCCCACCACCCATGACTTAATGAACTGCAAGTCCAAAAATCCATTCAGTCCACAATGTCCATACTAGCCCTCTGGAAACCAGTTCCTTCAGTGCACAACAGCCTGAGTGACTGAGCTGCCCGGCCAGAGTGACTGAGCTGCCAGCCCAAGAATCCATTCAGCCCACAATGTCCATACTAGCCCTCTGGAAGCCAGTCCCTTTGACCCACAACACCCATACTAGCGCTCCAGAAACCCCCCCACTGGCCAGCAATATTGGAATTGGTGGAGAGGTGGAATATTGCTTTGGGGGACCAGCCCTCCCGTGTGATGCTGGGACCCAACGGGTCCCACTTAGTCTAGTATGTCATAAATATGTCCCTGACCACCAGGGGGCACTGCACGAGGGCAGCCTCGCCCGTCTTGTCTTTTTTTAAATATTTTTTAGTGTGTTTCAAAAGTTTGTGTTAATGTTCTCGGGTTTGCTTTATGTGAGAGGGGGGGAGGGGGAAACTTTTTTCTCCACAATCTCTTACCTTGCCAGAGATACGATTGTTTTCCGAATCGTATCTCCGGTCGCTATGCGGCCTAACATCATGGAGCTGGAGGCCTTGCCCGGGACTGACTTTGAGCCCCACCACTGGGACGTGAACTTACCATCAGAGTCAATCCCTTGCCTGGATTCAATGCTCCAACCATGGCGTGCGGATTTCAACATCGCGGAGCTCGCAGTCCGTAGAGACTGAAGTTGGGAAGCTCCAGTCGCAGAAGGTTTCAACCAGCCCCAACCCGGGGTCGATCGGCCGGTCCGGGGAGCGAAGATTCTTCTCCGTTGCAGGAGCTTGATCGGCCCGAATGCCGCCGGCTACGAGAGCCAAGTTCGTCCCATCAACAGAAGGCTCGAGGCCCCCGACCGCCGGAGAACAATGAAGGGAAGAGATTGAATTTCTTTTTTTGCCTTCCATCAGTGAGGAATGTGGATGTCCATGTTAAAATGTATTTTGTGTGTTTTGTTACTTTTTAATGGTATGACTATGGCAAATCAAATGCCTCATATGTTGCAAAACATACTTGGCTTATAAAGTATGATTATATTATGATTAAATAATTCCAACCAGCTGAAATATCAATTCACCAAAATAGACAAGACAATGAACACTCCAAATAAAACTATTAAAACTAAATGGTTTCCTCGAGTTATTTTTCTCCAATTAAATATGAATTTTAAGCGTTAGAATAGGATTTTCTACCATCCCGCACCATTACTCCGAAGGATCATTAAAGTGGCTTTAACCAAAAGAGGCACAACAGTCCTGAATGCAATTTGAACATTAATCTGATTCTTTAGAAAAAAGCCCAGTGGTGCAATAGAGATCTGATATTGTCTATTAACCCATACATCAATGTTAGGACTGTGTCAGAGGTTGTATGCATGCAGCTGAAAACAAATCATTGAAAATCAAGATGATTTGGAATTCACCTTTAGTAAAACAGGATAAAATGAGCATATGTGCACACGTATGTGCGCAAATATACATGTGTACATACAAAACACACACAAACTACAATAAAGTGCTTGAATTTCATTTTAGCTGCCCCTACCAACAATGAAATACATTATACCAAATATTTACAGACAAAGTGCTGGAGTAATTCAGCAGGTCAGGTAACATGTCTGGATAACATGGATAGGTAATGTTTCAGGTTGAGTTCCTTCTTCATACATCCTGACAGATCACCTATCCATGTTTCCCAGAGATGCTGCCTGACCTGCTAAATCACTCCAGCAGTTTGTGTCTTTTTGTGCACAAACCAACATCTCCAGTTGCCAAATATTTGACCCCATTGGATTCCTGGGATTTATAGTTGAACCCAATAATATTCCATATCAAAAGTTTGTGTTTTAAATAGACAAAATCCCAAAACAGAGGTGACCATATTGCTCAATTGTTCAAAGCTTTATCATGTAAAGTGGGAGCTAGTTCACCAAGTACGATGACAGCCCCCTCTAACAAGAGTGCAATGTATTTTGTCCATTTACCTGTTGCTACCACTGCCCCTAAAGTTTAGACACAGCTGTTCCATGCACACCAACTGATTTGGGGAAGAGGAAGAAAATGAATTCAATTTCCACAGCAGCACAACTTACATTAACTTGTATTAGTTTATTTTGGAAGTAAAACACTAAATGCATCTCACATTAGTAAAGTGGTACAGCAGAAATAACAGATAATGCTCAAAATTGTTATAGCACTAAAACAGGTACTTCGGCTCCACCGTCGACACCTACCAAATGCCCACGTAAACTCATCCCTTTTCCCCTATCCATGTACCTGTCCAAATATATTTTAAATGTTGTCATTGTATGTGGCTCATCCACTTCATCTGGCAGCTCATTCCATATACACCTGTGTAAACAAATTGCTCCTTGGCTTCCTATTAAATCTATTCCTACACACCTTAAACATATGCCCTCTATTTCTTGATTCCAGACTCCTGAGAAAAAGACTGTGCGGTAATCCTATGTACACCCTCATAGTTTCATACACATCTATAGTGACCTCTCAGTCTCCTACACTCCAGGGAATAAAGTCCTACACTGCCCTACCTCTCCATGTATCTCAGGTCATCAATTCCTTGGAACACCCATGTAAATCTTTTCTGCACGCTATCCAGCTTCATCACATCATTCCTATAACAGTGATCAAAATTAAGCAATACATCAAGTGTGGCTTCACCACTTTCTACAACAGCAACATAACATCTTAACTTCCATACTCATTGCTCTTACTGACAAAGGCCTGCATGCCAAAAGCCTTCACCACCCTGTCCACCTATATTGCCATTTTCAGGAAACTTTGAATTTGTAAGTTCATCTGCTCAACTGTACTCCTCGGGCTCCTTGTGTTCACTGTTAAAGTCCTACCCTGGTTTGACTTCACACCCTGTCCTTCCCTGGTTTGAATTATATTATCAAGCAAATCATTGATGTACATGACAAACAATGGGCACAGACCTCTACTCAGCAGGTAGGGCTGTATCAGTGGAAAGAGAAACAATCAACATTTCAGTTCAAAGTATTTTGTAAGAACTGGGAAGGAGACAAAATCAGGTTGTTAAGCTCAAGGGAGGGTAGAATTTGAAATGAAACACCCCATATTTACAATTCCTCAAGTTTTACTAATTATGACCTGTAACGATTTTGAGAACTTAAATTCTGAATATTTTCTCTGCAGCACTCTACTTCGATACAGGAAAGATCATGGACAATGCACCCAACAGCTTTAGATGTCTATTACGTCTCCATGGAATAGAAGCTGCCATTGAGTGCTTAATTGAACTGTGCAAGGAACCCTAAACTATCTCCTCTAAGCTATGCAGCTGTGCATCAGAACAAAGATAATAATACTTTATTGTCTGTAAATACATATAACAAAACGTGTATGTGCAAATAAAGACTCGTGCAAATAAAGTTGATTTACTTATTATTTTTATTAATCGTACTATTGCAAAATTTTGTACATCAGGACTTGCCATAACTACATTTATGTTCTCCCATGGCACTGTCACATGAAAAATAAATATAGCATTTAAATATAAATTGCCAAATATTTACATATTGCATTTGTACAAGATTTCTACAAGTTATGTTCCACAGTAGTCTGAACTAATGGAAAAATACATTTGAAAGTTCACTCTTACAACGGTAGCTCAATTCACAGCTTCATAAGTGCTGAGTACACAAGTACAGAATGAAATAGTGGTAAGAATGATCAATGGTCAGAAACTGTACCAAATGTAATTGACATTTTTTACAATGGAAAATTAAAATTACAAATCAGCAATCATTGGGTGGTTTAATAAAGCACAAGGCACGACAGACCAGTGTTATAAACAAGTAGGAAATTGATGTTAAACCTTTTTTTTTAAAGGCCATATCTAAGCTGTGTTCCAGAGAGCAAAATGTTACAGTATTATGAAGCAAATCATTCAACCAGTTCTGCTGATACCACACTAATTCAGCACAATCCAGACCCACCAATTAAACATAAATGTTAACAGACAAACCAGATTCAAACCACTCACCATCATTCACAATGCTCATGTTCCTGGACATGAAAGCCTATTTTAGTTTGAGAGTGATAAGTAATGCAACAGGAACACGACTGTCGAGTATGACAACTGCATTGGATAATTTATCATTTTAATATACGTAAAACACGCCTGGAGATGTTTACAACAGAAGTGAACTACAAAACATCTCCAATCCATTTCAAAATTAAATATTACTTACAGGTGTAATTTCTGTTGGCACTAAACACTGAGGTACAATTGCCAACCAGTCAAATCAAAAATGTTTAAAACATCACTCGAGCCAGCAGCAGGAACATTAAGTTTCAAGTGATGACTGTTATTTTAAATTATTTAACTAGCAAAACATTTTTTTTTATGCATACATGTTTACAGACATTTATTATATCCAAATTTCAAGTCACCTTAAAAGACAAGCCAAAATGTTGCCATCATATAAATTTTTTTTCTCTCAAAGCCTTATATTCAAATCAAATGTCTTTCCATTTCTCGATGGACTAACAATGCTGAATTCTGGTTAATATTGAAATCACAAATGGAAATAAAACAATGTCAGAGATGATATTGTTAACATTAATATAAACAATATTAATAGATTGAACATGATGCCTGTGAGTCAATTTACTTCAATTGGGACATCAATTGGACAGATAAGCAAATTTCCAGTGGAAAATACTTGGACATGAACATTGGATAGGAACAGAATTGAACTCGGGAGTAACCTAGAATTGTGTCTACCATGGAGATCTCATGCAGGAGAGACGAGCAAGTGCTGCTGATAAAAGTCCTCTTGAAATGGCCAGCGTCGGCAACAAATTAGAGCTTCTCTTACAATCATCCTACGTTTTTTTTTTAACCAGCGAATAATTATGATTTACCCATTTAAATATTAAAAAATCAAAAAGTTAGCACCTGAATAATAAAACGAATAAATTTAACAGTTAGGAAATGGAAACATCACCCATGCACTTTTTTTTGTAAGTTGGCGCTTGTTCAGCATTTTGATATTAAGAACAGGAAGATCATTTAATACAACCTCCAGGGAAAAACAACAATTAGTCGAGTGATAGAATGCGAAATCAATTGGAACAGTAAGTTAATCCAGCTGTACACTCTTCAATCATTCTGGTGCAACTAAAATGACTAACTCGCCCAGAAAAGCACTGGGATCAAGCACTATTCCTATGGTTATTTAGCTTAGATGTCAAAAATAAAAGTCTGAAAACCTAGATAGTTTGTAATATTATTTTCTTCAAGATAAAGATACCTTAATTAAACCCAGATTATTTTAACTGATCACCATCAGCACTTGATTCTGCAAGGGGTTTCTGATTGTGCTACCAGATAATAAAACATTCTTTGAGTTGCTGCTTTTGAGATTCAACTGGAAAATGGAAAAAGTAAAACCTGTTTCTGCTTCTTTAAATCCTGTTGGGCAACAACTGCTCTGTGTACTGTCAAGGAAAGATGCACAAGGATGACATCATTATCAGAAACAAAACTAACACTAGAGCAGACTACGTAGTGATAGAAAAATAACATTCTCCTACAAATTGAGAAACTGGCTCAATTTTACTTAGGATATAGAAAATTGCATAAAAGCATTGAATGGGCTTCATATGGCATCATCAGTTCATCGCACTCAGCTGGGAGTTAGGAAAATAATATGTAAACTAAACATCACAATGTTTCAGAAACAAGTTATTTTGCTTGCTCTATATAATTTTTTTAATCCACAAATGAATGTTTGCAGTGACATATCACAATTCTAAAGTCACCAAGTTGTGATGTAACAGACAACCTGGTGTCTCAAATATGAGTAACTCAACTAGCCCGTGACAATTAATTATATACAGTTTCAATTCACTCATGAATGAATTCATTCAATGTGAAATATCAAAATGGGAAAGAAAAGTGTTAGGAACAATAAATTTAAAGGTTTCCTTTCAAATGTAATTATTTTCTGTTTACACAGATTATTTTCTCCAATAAAATGACATGAAAATATGATTAGTCTTCAGTTTCAAGCAATTCCTGATAAACATCCATGTTTAAGAATTCAACATTCACTTTGTACATTAGTCAACAGTTAACTTTGGTAAAATAAGGCTAGAAATTTTAAATCTATGCAGAATTTTAAGGGCACAAGAAGATAATATGACAATCCAAGTAAAGCTGAGAGGCCATTGAAAGAGAATTAACGAGTAAAACAATCCAAATCCCTGAAACATATTTTGTCATGCTCTGTATTCCTCTCAACATTACTTGGGAAATTCAGAATGTTCAATTCACTCTCCCAGCTTACACTTGCACCTGCTCTATCCTTTCAGTGCTTTGCCTGAATATATGTTAATCCCACTACTTTTTCCAAGAACTCTTCATTATCTGCCACAAAGACAGCTTAATGATTATTCTTTTATACATAGTTATATTACTACCAGCAATAGGTCTTTCCTTTCCAATAATTCCACACTTATGCCATCATTAACATTGCTCCATCTTTTACCTATTCACTACAAAGGCATCATATTTTACTGCTGATAATGTAGGCGCTCCAATTTATCAGTTTTGTGATGTTACAATTTTATTTTGATTCCAAATGATAGCAAGTAATTGTTTAACTCTGACCGCATAATATTTTAAAATCCTTATTCACTGTATATTGGAGGTGACGAGGAACAGTCATAAGTGCAAGGCTGGGAGATGGATATTTAATTTTAACACTTGAATTGAAAAATGTCAAATGCCTGCAATTCCCCAAGTACACTTCAGTGATAAAATTACAGAACCCACATGCCATATTTAACAACTGCCAAGGTTTTTGCTGCTCCAGAGTAAATATCATTATTTGTTATACAGTGTACCCACCGCTGACAGGAAAATAAATCTCAAGACAAAACAAAAAAGTCTGACAAATTCAAACTTATTGTAACCTAGAAGTTCAGAATAGAGTTAAATGATGATGATGATGATGCATCTTTAGCATTTTCAGTTCCTGAACCCCATGGCTGCTAATCAGCATCCAAAACTTGGAAGTAGTATTAGATGTTCTTAGTGCAAGAGATCAATGGTATCTAACAAAAAATTAAATTAATTTCAGTGGTACTATTCTTAAGTGGTTAGATTAGATGTAAAACTACATTTAGTTGTTACAATTATCTGCACTAACAGCAGCAAAAATCACTGACTGGCAAGAAACAATGGCACAAAACCAAATGCATAGAAACGCAGACTACCAAAAACCAGCAGCAGTAAGTAATGAGCCAAAGCCAAGAAAAGCTATTTTAATCGTGTTTGTCGCCAAATAGCCTGAAATCACACTCGAAAGCAAAGAAAATTAACTGCAGTGGTGAGAAAGTGCATAACTTCCCTTATGTTAATGGAATGCTCTCCTACAGTTATCAGTGTTATGTAACTAAAGGTGTTTTCTTCCAGTTGCCTTTAAAGAATTTGTACCATTCTCCACACTAAGAAACCTTCCTGAAACTCACTTAGAATCACTGAAAATTGTACTCGCACATTTACAATCTACAGTTCGCCATGGAAAAAAAAAGTTCTGAACTTTCCAAAAACAACCTGACCTTAGTGCTATTGTATTAATGAGGAAGGACATGCTTTTCAAATAATGGCATCCAATGTAAAATTTAGCACGGTTCAAAATCCAAAGCTTCAATATTCGGACAGACACAGGTGAGCTGTTTTCAAAACTTCTCACACTTGAACTTGAGGGTCACTAAGTCAGTGCAGTTATTTTATTAAACATCAAATGAATGTTAATGCACAACAGAAACTTACACTGAATGAAAAAACAGTGTGCACTCTTCATATCCCATGTAGAAGTTAGCAGTGGTAACTTCCTTCTTGGCCCTCGTGTTCTGCAAATAATAATTTATGATCTTCCCATCTAATTTATATTGGTGTGCAATGTTCTCATATGGTTTGGGATCCAAATCAAGAATGGAGATGGAATACGCAAACAAAGTTCTTGATGTCTTAATTACGGTACTTGGTTCAGGCCTGTGAAGAAAAAAAACAATATTGTTGATATATTGCATGCTATTAGAATCAAAATATACAAATTTGAATGCATGCAAATGAAATTGAAGATTTGGAGATGAAGCTATTTCAGGTTAAAAAAAATCTTGTTTTGCTGCAACCAGCTGTGCACCAATTCAATTTGCTAGAGCTCTGAGGAAAGCAGATAAACATCACACGTTAATAAATAAATAATGCTTAAAGAATTAACATTCGCGACAATAAGAAATATGGATTGTTTTCTTGTAGGTTTCAGGTGATGAGTTACATTAACCCCCCCCCCCCCCCAACTCAGTCATTTTGTCGCCTTCCGACTCACCGTGCTGTCGACTAGCACGCGCCTGGCCGTCCACAGCGCCCAGCCCCGCCCACAGCCCAGCAGCTCAACACGAAGTATGCTTGCGCTTTGGCTCGGGATCTAGAACATGGCGGCGGCGGCTGCTATCGTCGCGTGGACGGGGGGCATCGCGATGGGAAGGTGGCCCTGGCGGTCATTACTCCCTCTGGGAGAGGCCGTTCATGGAGACCTGCAATTCCTCCGTTGATTGCAGGGACACGGGGAATCGTGACGCCTTTTCCTCGCTGGTGATCCCGATCCCACCTGGTGATCTCTGGCCGTCACGGGGGACGACCTCCTCTCCGTTTCCCCCGCCGATCGTCTGTCACGCAGGTGGGTGGGCTTTCCTGTCGCGGAAGCCACAATCGGCCGGCCCTCTGCTGCTTTTGACCGTCCGCCTGCTCGCAGCAGCAGGACCGCCCGCTCAAAAGACGCCGCAAATCGGAAACCCCAGCACCAAAAGGCAGCGGACACCCGGAAACCCCAGCTCCAAAAGGCAGCAAGCTCCCCTGCCTCGGTGTCCCCCTCCGTGCCCCTCACTGTGCCTCTCTGTGCCTCCTTCCCCCTCTGTGTCCCTCTCTGTGCCTCCGTCTCCCTCTCTGTGCCTCCGAGTCCATCTCTTTCTATCCCCCTACCTCTTTAGCCCCACCTGCGAGTTGGGGGCTATGCGCAAGTGGATAGGGTGGGGCATGGGGTAAAAGGAGTGGTTTAATAACGTTAATATAATATCAATTGTGGTATGTGTGTGTGTGTGGTGGTTAGTGTGTGTGTGTGTGTGTGAGAGGTTGGTTAGTGTGTGTGTGTGTGTGTGTGTGTGTGTGTATGAGAGGTTGGTTAGTGTGTGTGTGTGTGTGTATGAGAGGTTGGTTAGTGTGTGTGTGTGTGTGTGTGTGTGTGTGTGTGTGTGGGATGGTTAGTGTGTGTGTGTGTGTGTGTGTGTGTGTGTGTGTGTGTGTGTGTATGTATGAGAGGTTGGTTAGTGTGTATGTGACGCCACAGGCCGCCCCCTCCCCTTCGCAACCGCGCGTTGAGGGGACTGGACCCAACGGGTCCCACTTGATCTAGTTTCTTACGTTTCTTAAAACACATCCAATTCTTTACCAACACTTGTAGTAAATGCAGAGGTTACATCATTTATAATGTAAATTATCTGCAATGGGATTAAAGTGGTAACAAAAAATAATTTAAAAAGTGTTCACAGTTCTACTTAACTACAGCACAGGTACAAATCCCCAAATAGAAACATGGAATCATATAGCTTAATGCCAGGAACATCAATCAGATGCTGTGCGTACTTCACATTGGATTAAGATTGGCAAATTGAACCACATTAAAGATAAGTAAAGCTATGAATCATACATAATAATGTATTCTATTATCAAGATTGAAAGCATTAAGGCTTTTCTTGAATAGGAAATTGCATGGTTGTTGAATGAGTTATATAACAAATACTCAGATTTAACTCATTTTAAGTACCGCTGATAAATATATTGGTCACCTGCCTCTATAGTATGGAATTTTGTTTAGGATTATGTTATTGCAAAGAAAATTTATTGAAACAGTCAAACATAAAAGTAAATGAAGTAATTCAAGAATAAGCATGAGCAAATGAATTAAGGTGAAACCTTTGACCTTTATGCAATCAATAGCTGTGATGTATATATTAACTGGAAAGTCAGTGGTGAATTTCAATCATAGCCTTTGCACAACACAGATCACAAGTTTTACTCTCTGGTTTTTATTCTGTGGTACAGTGAAAGCTTTTTTACAACATTTATTTTTTAAATTGAGATTCACTGAGATACTCAGCAAGCTATAACAGCTCCCAATTAAATAATTATTGAAATGCACAACAATTAGTGTTGTCCTCAGATCCAACTAAAATAAACAATTTCCAGCTCGCCTATATCTACTCACTGCACAGATTTGTATGGACTGTTTCTCTTCCCCCCCCCCCCCCCCCCCCCCCCCCCCATCATTTATCTATTTATAAAGTTGGCTTTATTTTAGTACATTAAGTAAATAACCCCATTACCGTTCTTCCAGAAGACAAGGAGAAAGTGCAATCATAATGGAGCAATCCTTGGCTGTTGTGGCAATCCTGTACTGATGTATCTGTATTTATATAAAATAAAATATGTTCTGGTCATAACATGCATCAGGTTGAATAACTAATCACTGGGTCCCTATAATACAATGCTAAGCCATATGAAAAGAAAGGAGAATGATGTCTGGCTGCATTGCAAACAATTAATTTTGCACATTTTGCAAAATGCAAAAGCCTACTAATTACCAATATAATTGACAGGCCAATCTGTCATTAGTGAACTTCCCTGGGAGTGCTCTGGCTGACTATATCTTGCTAGGAAAGTAGCAAACCGATTTTGCACCAGACTGGCGACCCAATTCAAATCTTGGGAATTTCATTTTTGCACAAATAGGCCTCAATAAATGTTTGCAGTTTGAGACAAATGGAAGATTATCAACTTCCTGCAGTTTTCCAGCAGCTACACTGGGAAACCCGAATACGGAATGTGCATCGGATTATTTCAACGGAGGCAGTCTCCCGAGGGAGACAGGAAGGTTGCAATTAATTTAAATTTTAAAAGTGTAAATATTTAATTAGTAACCAGCCAGATACGACTAATCCACCCCAATAAATGCCCCATCTGCCTCATCTCTTTATACTGGCCGGAAGAAAGGGAACCCAAAAATATCGCCTATCCATTTCCCTCCACATATGCTGCCTGACCTGCCAAGTTTCTCTTGTAGTTTATTTTATTCCTTATTGTAACTTGTTTGAATGTTCAATTATTTTCATTGAAACGCATGGTATAGTAGTACTAAGTTTTCGGTTGTAAGGGAAAGTGCCCGGGGAGGGGATGGTGCTGGAGGGAAGGGAAGAATTGACCAGGGAGTTACGGAGGGAGCGGTCTTTGCGGAAAGTAGACGGGGGGGGGGGGGGAAGATGGGAAGATGTGGCAGGTGGTGGGGTCACGTTGGAGGTGGCGAAAATAATGGAGGACTATTTGTTGTATGTGACGGCTAGTGGGGTGGTAGGTGAGGACTAGGGGGACTCTGCCCTTGTTATGAGTGGGGGAGAAGGGGAGAGAGAGCAGTGTTACGGGGTATTGAAGAGACCCTGGTGAGAGCCTCATCTATAGTAGGGGAGGGGAATCCCCGTTCCCTGAAGAATGAGGACATTTCCGATGCCCTGGTGTGGAACACCTCATCCTGGGAGCAGATGCGGCGTTTACTGGCAGTTCCAGAAAGCAAAAATCAGCTCATTTCCAAATTCCCTGCCAGTTCATTGCTGCTCTGACGGCATGTATGAGGCGCAGCTTCTGCTCCATCACTAGAGTCCACACAGATTCCAGGACCAGAGTATAAACATACCAAGCAAGTGACCAGATACACTTCCTACATGGGCTTTCAGCTTTATCTCAGACCCCATTCATAATTTCATTTTCCTTTATAAAATACTTTTCACTTCAGCTTTGAGATTGATTTAATTTTTTTAAATGTTCAATCTGTCCTTTCGAACTCATCTTCAAATCACAAGAGAAACAACTGATTAAAAAGGTCTTTGACATACCACGCAGCTTAGAGGACATTTGGACCATGGCTCATTAAAAAAAATCACATTGGATGACAATTCTTTAACAATCAACATAAAATCATCATTTTAAGAAGTTTATTAATTCCATTAAATGATGCATGAAAACAAGTCTTATTTTACCTTTCGAGCTGCATAGTCCACAGTTTCATCATCTTGTGAAAGATCTGATAGACTTTCATAAAAAGTTTCATTGTAAGGACCATCTAAATGCAATCTACTCCTGTAAAGGGAAGAATGGAATTAAATATATGCTCATATGAACATTTATATGTAATTTATATTAAATCACTGCTCGACCGATGTATGCCTTTCTGTGGTTTGTTGTAAAGGAAACAAGCAAATGCAGGTCATGCAGCAGAGGAAAGAGAAACAGTTAATATTTCAGGTCATGAATATTATTGAGTGCAATATTTATTTTTTATTACACTCACGAGAATGAAGATGTGGGAACACCGGAGCAAAATAAACTGCTGGTGTAACTCAGCAGGTAAGGCAGCAAGTGTGGATATAACGGACAGACATTTCAGGTCGAGGACCTTCATCTGAACAGAACCACCTGGACTACACCAGCATCCACGTTTTTTTCCATTATCTTTATTAACAAGGAAGCAAGTACATGGAGCATTAATCAGTTAATTGTTGCTGGTGTCCTAGGACTGTTAGACTGTCATCAGTCAGACTGGGAAGTCATGTTGCAGTTGTATAAGAAGTTGGTGAGGCCACATTTAGAATATTGCGTTCAGTTCTGGGCACCGTGTTATAGGAAATATGTTGTCAAGCTGGAAAGGGTACAGAGAAGATTTACAAGGGTGAAGCCAGGGCTAGAGAGTCTGAGCTATAGGGAGAGGTTGAGTAGGCTGGGCTTCTATTTCATGGCGCGCATGAGGATGAGGGGTGATCTTATCGAGGTGTATAAAATCATGAAAGGAATAGATCGGGTAGATGCACAGTCTCTTGCCCAGAGTATGTGAATCGAGGACCAGAGGACATAGGTTTAAGGTGAAGGAAAAAAGATTTAATAGGAATCTGTTGGGTAACTTTTTCACACAATGGTGTATGGAACAAGCTGCCAGAGGAGGTAGTTGAGGCAGGGACTATCCCAACATTTAAGTTCTACAGGTACACGGATAGGACAAGTTTGGGAGGATATGGACCAAATGCGGGCAGGGCAAGTTGAGCCAAGGGCCTGTTTCCACACAGTATCACTCTATGACTGGCATAGTTTCTGATTAACTTCTGATCAAGATATCGAGCAGAAATAAATTTACTCGAAAGCAAAAATAAAATCGAAATGCCAAAAATATCCAGCAGGTCAGGCAGCACCTATGAAAAGAGAGAAAGTTAGCTTTTCCGGTTGAATATTCGTCATCACAACTGAAAATAAATTTCACTGATAGAATAAGACCAGCATCACCAAGGTTATCCCAATGGAAATGGAGCCCGTTGTTTCATGGGCTCCATTTCCAGGATAAAGCTGTGAAATGCAAATCTGAAAATAAAAAAATGCCTCAAAGATTAGGTAATGACCGTGGAGAAGGGAAAACTAAGTTAATATTACAAATGTATGTCTAATAGCAGAACAGGTTACTTCTCAGACAAATAAAAAACAAGCCATCTGAAATTGTATCTCCCACAGTTACATGGGCAAGTATCATGAGGATAGATGTAGTTAGTGGACATGGATAAGCAGGCCAAAGAATCACAAAAGGAATGGTCTCTTTGTATTGCTGAAAGTTGAGGAATGAAAGCAAATATCAGATTATGCAAACTTCATTAAAGGTAGTGTAAACTTCCAACAATGATTTGTTAAATGTTAAGGACATTTCATAGGACAACAGAAGGAAACAAAACGGGCAATAAGGGCTGAAAAGATGAAGTACGAAGGGAAGCTGGCCAGGAATATAAAGAAGAACAGTAAAAGCTTCTTTAGATATGTTAAGGGAAAAAGAGTAACAAAGTCAAATGTGGGTCCCTTGAAGGCAGACACGGGTGAAATTATTATGGACAACAAGGAAATGGCAGAAGAGTTGAATATGTACTTCGGATCTGTCTTCACTAAGGAAGACACAAACAATCTCCCAGATGTACTGGAGGACAGAGGATCCAAGGGGGTAGAGGAACTGAAAGAAATTTTCTTTAGGCGAGAAATAGTTTTGGGTAGGCTAATGGGACTGAAGGATGATAAATCCCCTGGACCTGATGGTCTGCATCCCAGGGTCCTCAGGGAGGTGGCTCTAGAAATAGTGGATGCATTGGTGATCATTTTCCAATGTTCAATAGATTCAAGATCAGTTGCTGTGGATTGGAGGATAGCTAATGTTATCCCACTTTTCAAGAAAGGAGCGAGAGAGAAAACGGGGAATTACAGACCAGTTAGCCTGACTTCGGTGGTGGGAAAGATGCTGGAGTCAATTATTAAAGAGGTAATAATGGGGCATTTGGATAGTAGTAAAATGATTAGTCCAAGTCAACATGGATTTATGAAAGGGAAATCATGCTTGACCAATCTTCTGGAAATTTTTGAGGATGTGACAAGTAAAATGGATGAAGGTGTGCCAGTGGATGTAGTGTATCTAGACTTTCAGAAAGCCTTTGATAAGGTCCCACACGGGAGACTGGTGACTAAAATTAGAGCACATGGTATTGAGGGTAGGGTGTTGACATGTATAGAAAATTGGTTGGCAGACCGGAAGCAAAGAGTAGGAGTGAACGGGTCCTTTTCAGAATGGCAGGCAGTGGCGAGTGGAGTGCCGCGAGGTTCGGTGCTGGGGCCGCAACTGTTTACCATATATATTAATGATTTGGACGAGGGAATTAGGAGCAACACTAGCAAGTTTGCGGATGACACAAAGCAGGGTGGCAGAGTGAACTGTGAAGAGGATGTTAGGAGGTTGCAGGGTGACCTGGACAGGTTGAGTGAGTGGGCAGATGCAGTATAATATAGATAAATGTGAGGTTATCCACTTTGGCGGCAAAAACAAGGGGGCAGATTATTATCTCAATGGGGTTAGGTTAGGTAAGGGGGAGGTGCAGCGAGACCTGGGCGTCCTTGTCACTGAAAGTTGGCTTACAGGTACTTAATGTTCCCAATGTTGGGTGAGTCCAGAACCAGGGGTCAGTCTTAGAATAAAGGGGAGGTCATTTAAGACTGAGGTGAGGAGAAAAAACAAAAACGTTTTCACCCAGAGAGTTGTGAATATTTGGAATTCCCTGCCACAGAGGGCAGTGGAGGCCAAGTCACTGGATGGATTTAAGAGAGAGTTAGGGAGAGCTCTAGGGGCTAGTTGAGTCAAGGGATATGGGGAGAAGGCATGCACGGGTTATTGCGAGGGGATGATCAGCCATGATCACAATGAATGGCGGTGCTGGCTCAAAGGGCCTCCTCCTGCACCTATTTTCTATGTTTCTATGTTTCCATGTCTTGGTACAGCAGGCAGTAAAGAAAGTTAATGGAATGTTGGCCTTCATAACAAGAGGATTTCAGTATAGGAGTAGAGGATTTCAGTATAGAGAGGTTCTTCTGCAGTTGTATAGGGTGATTTCACAAAAGGTCACTGGAGCGTAGATCCGCACCCACGTGACCGAAAATATTAACTGGAGTACATGCGTCACTTCCGGTACGTTAGTGAATGGGAAAACACACACTTTCACAACCGTTAAAAACATCGAAAACAGCCCGTTTTTGAGCTGCAATTAACTGTACCAGTCGGGGTGACCGTGAGGAACAGCGACCTAAATTTACAGTCCAAAAAAAAGATAGAAACTAAGGTAAATTCAAGAGGGAGCTGAAGGTGTCAAAACAGCTGAAGTGCTAGCGGACATTTGCCGTGGAGATTTAAAGATCGAAAATATCGGGAATTATCGCGTTTGCTCGCTGCATTTCATCAAAAGTAAGGCATTATTGGCTTTTTATCTTTATTCATTTGTTATATGAAAAGTATTAAAAGTTAAAAATCCGTCAGTAAAATTGCAAAATCGCCCATGGTTCTCAGGTGGGTTTTAACATGCAAAATGAAAATGATTCTGAAGCTCCATTTACCATTTAAATAATCGTAAACTATCAATGCGTTTTGAAATAAATTTTACTGAGATGCAAGCTAAGGAATGGGAACGCCATGCACGTGCAACAAGAAGAGAGTATTAAAGCAGATTTGGTTGCAGCTCAAGCATCTATAGCTCTGCAAGTTGATGGCGTTCTTGTGCACATTGTCTATCCTGCTCACAGTGGGTGCCCAATCAGGATTGTTGACATCATTCCATGCTGCAGGCTTGTCTGTTATTAGATGATAAATAAATAAATAAGTAGCTTGGGTGATTGTGCAGGCTTTAAACAAGAAACATTGAGAAATATATTTTGGCAAATAATGAAATGTCCTGCTTTTGTCCAACTAACAGCTGACAATTATCCCATTTATCAATTTATTTCAAAACGCATTGATAGTTTACGATTATTTAAATGGTAAATGGAGCTTCAGAAGCATTTTCATTTTGCATGTTAAAACCCACCTGAGAACCATGGGCGATTTTGCAATTTTACTGACGGATTTTTAACTTTTAATACTTTTCATATAACAAATGAATAAAGATAAAAAGTAAATAATGCCTTACTTTTGATGAAATGCAGCGAGCAAACGCGATAATTCCCGATATTTTCGATCTTTAAATCTCCAAGGCAAATGTCCGCTAGCACTTCCGCTGTTTTGACACCTTCAGCTCCCTCTTGAATTTACCTTAGTTTCTATCTTTTTTTTGGACTGTAAATTTAGGTAGCTGTGCCTCACGGTCACCCCGACTGGCACAGTAAATTGCAGCTCAAAAACGGGCCGTTTTCGATGTTTTAACGGGTGTGAAAGTGCATGTTTTCCCATTCACTAACATGTACCGGAAGTGACGCATGTACTCCAGTTAAAATTTTCGGTCACGTGGGTGCGGATCTACGCTCCAGTGACCTTTCGTGAAATCACCCTATAGGACTCTGGTGAGACCACATCTGGAGTATTGTGTGCAGTTTTGGTCTCCTAATTTGAGGAAGGACATCCTTGTGATTAAGGCAGTGCAGCGTAGGTTCACGAGATTGATCCCTGGGATGTCGGGACTGTCATATGAGGAAAGATTGAAAAGACTAGGCTTGTATTCACTGGAGTTTAGAAGTATGAGTGGGGATTTTTTTATTTTTTTTTATATTCTTTTTTTTTTTAAATAATATTTTTATTAGAAGTAGACATATTATAAAGTATAGTTGCATATTATAGTAAAAAAACTGTTCATATACATCAATCATACATTATTAAAATTTTCAATTGTCGATTACTTCTACTTCTAGTGTTTTTTTTATATGGAAAAAGAGAGAGAGAAAAGTTACAAATATCAAAAAAAACAAAAAAGGTGGAATGGATTACTTATAATACGTCATTGGGGATAGGTTCGTAGATTATAAAGTATGACTTTTCATCTAATCCTGAGTTCAAGTTTCAGTTGGGTTTTCGTGCCGGGCCAATCTATCCCGTCAGATAATTAATGAATGGAGCCCATATTTTATCAGAAAGTTCTTGTTTGTCCATTAAGACAAGTCTAATTCTTTCTAGATATAGGGTCTCCGACATTTCCACAATCCACATTTTAATTGTGGGGGTCGTAGGGCCTTTCCAAAATTTTAATATTAATTTTTTCCCGGTTATTATACTGCAGTCGAGGAAATTTCTTTGGCTTGTTGTGAGTGTTAAACTTTGCTCTGATATTCCAAGTATTATTAATTTTGAGTTTGGATCCAGTTTTGTATTAATAACTTCTGAAATTATTTCAAAAATATCAGTCCAGAAGTGTTTAATTTTTATACAATTTGCAAACGTATGTGTTAAATTAGCATCTAGATGTTGACATTTATCACAAATAGGAGAGATTTGTGGGAAGATTCTATTTAGTTTTATTTTAGAGTAGTGTAATCTATGTAAGACTTTAAATTGTATTAAAGCATGTCTGGCATTTTACGAACATTGATGTATATGTTGTAAACTTTCGTCCCACAAATCTTTCGTTATAGGATGACCTAATTCATTTTCCCATGTGTGTCTATATGGTTCCGTCGGTGGTACCTCGTTGTTTAGGAGGGTGTTATAAATATAAGCTATTAATTTTTCAGTGTTAGGATGCTTGTTCAAACATTCATCAAGGATTTCTGGTTCCCTAGTCCTGTATACTTGTGTGTTAGATTTAACATAATCTCTAATTTGTAGATATCTGAAGAAATTATTTGAGTGCAGTCCATGATTCTGTTGTAACTCCTGAAATGAAAGAAAAGTGCCTTTCCCATAAAGATGTCCAATCTTTTTAATTCCATAATTTTTCCATTGTGTGAAACCCTTATCCAAAAAGGATGGTTTGAATAAGGGATTATTTACAATGGGAAGGCATAGTGGTATATTATTCAATTTTAAAACTTTTTTTAATTGTTTCCAAATTCGAATTCCACTATGTATTATGGGGTTCTCCTTATAGGTTTTTTTGTGCAGTTTTGTGGTAGCAAATATGATCGGTCCAATTTCAAAAGGTAAACAGTCTTCCTTTTCCATCCTTAACCAATCTGGTTGTTGATCCATTTCTTCCAGCCAGAAATTCATGTTTTTAATATGGACTGCCCAAAAATAAAACAAGAAATTTGGCAAAGCCAAACCTCCATTTATCTTTGACTTACATAAATGTTTTTTACTTATTCTATGATTCTTATAATCCCAGATAAAACTTGTAACAATGGAGTCGACTTTTTTGAAAAAAGTTTTTGGGATATATATCGGGATTAATTGAAATAGGTACAGTAGTTGCGGTAAGATGATCATTTTTATAGCATTAATTCTACCAAGCATTGAAATGGGAAGTGTTTTCCAGTATTGAATATTCTTGTGTAGTTTATTCAGTAAGGGTGGAAAATTTAGTTTAAATAAAGAGATTCCTAAGTATTTAAATTTATCTTTAACTATTTTAAAAGGGGATTGATTGTTGTAATGTATGTAGATTGAGTTTTGTTATTGGCATGATTTCACTTTTATTCCAATTAATTCTATATCCTGAGAACTGACCAAATTGAGTTATTAAATTTAATAATTTGGAATACTAGTTTCTAACTTTGTAATATATATTAGTACATCATCTGCATATAAGGAAATGTTATTCCTTGTTTCTCTAGTGTTATATCCGTATATTCCTGTATGGGTTCTAACGCTTTCTGCTAAGGGTTCGATTGCAAGAGCAAATAATAGTGGGGATAGTGAACATCCTTGTCTACAACCTCTAGAGAGGTTAAATTTAGTTGATAACATTTGGTTTGTTAATATTCTAGCTGTTGGATTAAAGTATAACAATTTAACCCATGTACAGTACTTCTCTCCCAATTGAAATTTTTCCATCACCGAAAATAAATATGGCCATTCAACCTGGTCAAATGCTTTTTCAGCATCTAACGAAATAATTGCTAGATCTGCATTAGGAATTCTATTGGAGTATATAATATTGAATAGTCTTCTCAGATTATAAAATGAATGTTTTGGAATAAAACCTGTTTGGTCGGGGTGTATTAATTTGTTAATCACTAAGCTCAATCTATGAGATAGAATTTTAGTTAGTATTTTCTGATCAGTATTTAAAAGGGCTATTGCTCTGTATGAACCTGGGTCTTCAAGATCCTTATCCGTTTTTGGTATGAGTATGATTGTAGATTCATTTAGAGTTTCTGGGAGTTTCTGTTGAGTGTAAGCATATTTGTACAGTGTCTGTAGGCGTGGAAAAACCAGATCATAAATTTTTTTATAAAATTCAGAACTTAGACCATCAGGACCTGCAGCCTTTCCATTTTTTAAGGATTTAATTGACTTCGATGTCTTTTATCGTAATTTCAGCACCTAGTGATTCTCTCTTTCTGATCTAAACCCACAAGCTTACATTTCTGTAGAAATGTTTCCATTCCTGCTGATTGTTCTGTCATATTAGATGAGTACAATTTTTGATAGTATTGTAAAAATATATCATTAATATCTTTAGGCAGTGTTAGTGTTTCTCCCTTGTCTGTTCTAATTTTGTAAATTATTTTTTCCCCGTCCAGTTTACGAAGTTGTCGCGCTAATAGTTTTTGTGGTTTATCACCAAATTCAAAATGTAATTGTTTTGTATGTTGATAGTTTTATAACTTGGTCTGAGTATATCTTGTTCAATTTATATTTCAGTACTGCAATTTTATTGTGTTTTATCATGGATGGTGCTGCTGCATTTTCTATGTCTAATTGCCTTATTTCCATTTCCAATTTCTGTTGTTTGGCCCTATTCTCTTTGTTAAGAAATGATTGAGAAGAGATTAATGCTCCTCGCACAAATGCTTTAAATGTTTCCCAAAGAAGGGAAGCAGAGATTTCAGGGCTATCATTAGCCTCAAAAAACATATTAATCTGTTTTACGAGGTATTCATTACATACCTTTTCTTTTAAGATTTGGGGATTAAGTCTCCATTGTGGCTGTGTCTCTACCATTCCGTTTAGTTTAATCATAAATGTTAGTGGAGCATGGTCTGAGATTATGATATTATGATATTGAGTGGGGATCTTAAAGAAACATATAAAATTATAAAAGGACTGGAAAAGCTAGATGCAGGAAAAATGTTCCCAATGTTGGGCGAGTCCAGAACCAGGGGGGCACAGTCTTAGAATAAAGAGGAGGTCATTAAGACTATGGGGAGAAAAAAACTTTTTCACTCAGAGAGTTGTGAATTTATGGAATTCCCTGCCACAGAGGGAAGTGGAGGCCAAGTCACTGGATGGATTTAAGAGAGTTAGATAGAGCTCTAGGGGCTAGTGGAGTCAAGAGATATGGGGAGAAGACAGGCACGGGTTATTGATAGGGGACGATCAGCCATGATCACAATGAATGGTCGTGCTGGCTCGAAGGGCCAAATGGCCTCCCCCTGCACCAATTTTCTATGTTTCTATAAGGCTAGTGGGGTGGAAGGCTTGAACCTAGGAGTTCTAAACTAACTGCTTAAAAAGAGGTGCGAGGAATAGATGAGATGTGGTCAAGGTTTGTTAACTCTGGTGGAAGAAAATTGCAGTTAAGGAAAATGGAAGACATCTCGAACATTTCGAAGAGCAGATATGGAGGAGACTGAAGAACTGGGAAGTGAGACAGAATCCTTGCCGGATGCAGGACAGAAAATCATTAACAGCTAGCAGTAGAACAATCTGATTCTTATAATGGATATAAATACTTAAAAGTAAGTTCATTTTTCGTAAGAGTTGTGATGATTTTCACTAAAAAGGCTACTGCACCTTTCTGACCAAAATAAGGAGTATCAAAAGTTTGGATTTACAATATTTCTGGACTGAACTATTCCACAGTTCTTGGTTAAACACAATGTTGGCAGAAATATGGAATAAAGTAAAGGAACTTAGTCACATGAAAGGATTGTGTTTTGAAATTACTTAACTCTCTATTTTTCATGCTTTATGCTAAGCCTCATTACTGGGAATGTTAGCAGACCATAACCTTCGTGGTGCCTGGACAAAACTTCAATCTCTTTGATATAACCTCAATATTAATTAATTAATTGGCAAATAGCAACAATATAACTGTTGGCATGTTATTATCAACTTAAAAGTTTGAACTAAAGATATGAAATAAATGCTGCTCTTGCCAGCAACATCTAATTTCAGAGAATGAGTTTCTTCCAGTGTTAGTCCTATAGCACCCTCGGGTGGTCAGTAAAAGACATACAGGTAACTAAAGATTGCAAAGGAGCTAACTGTTAAATTTACCAGTCGACAAATGCTAACGATGAACTCATTTTCAAAACTTGCTAATAGTATCTTTCATTCTCTGTCGCAAAGCTGTCTTATTTGAACACAATAAAACGGCATCAGAAGTCAGATATTGGTGCCAAGTGGAAAATACTGCATTCTAGATAAAAAATATCCTGTGATTTTCTATAACCATTTAAACATAGAACAGTGCAGCATGAGAACAGATCTTTCACCCCCGATTATGCAGGGATTTTACTCCTTAAAATATTTCAAAGTGATATGGAACACCACAACTTCATATTTAATTATACAGATAATGAGAAAGGATTCTAACTTCAAATTGATTTGTACCTGTTGCAAGGAAAGGCTTAGGTAATTCAGATGTATCCAAACACTGATGCTTATAAAGTACTGCACATTGATTATGTAAAATTAGATATGCATTGAATGACAGGTATTCTATCAACAGGGGATAACTGCCTACAGCCAGTGCAAGAGAATGATGTGAAATGTTATTACTACTTCAGAAATAAATAGTCACAAAAAGAACAACCCCATTCTTTTCCACAAACCCCTACAATTACAATCACATAATTCCAACTGACCTGTCTTTTGTAAATTCTTCTAAGTGCTGCTGAACTCTCAGATATAAAGGATAAATTCCATCTATGTCCATCATATCAAGCATCTGCACTTGAAGGATCCGAGAAAGAACACAGCCCTTCGGCAAGCCAGAATTCTCCACTGCATGGATATCTGGAAGCATATGACATTTTTTTTCCCCCAAATGTATTACTAGAATAAATTTACAATAGAAAAACCAAAATCAATTTGTAATACATGTAGAAGATGATCCCATTTAAGCAGATGTGAAAAGTATCATGAAGCCCGAAGTCTGAAGGTAAAAGTGGCAGGGCAGGAAAGGAGCCATTGGTGATGATACTCTGACCAAAACTTTGTAGGAAATAACTCTGGACTGCCCAACTAACCTTGGTCTCTTAGGGAGAATTACTGATAAAATGGTGTGCTTAGCCATTTCAAAGCGATAGGAGACAAGAAATAATGTATCACCATCATAAATATGGTTCATGGCTAGTGCCACTGTAGTGTTGAGAGAAAGAATACAACCTGACTGTATAAAACAAAGTATTCCTCTATGACAAAACTAGAATAAAGTAGTTACTTTGATAGCAGCAAAAGAAACACCATCTCCCGAAGGGGCCCCTCCAAGTACCAACACCCTGACTTGGAAGTATTATGCATTCATCATAGCTGAACACAAGTCCTGCAACTCCAGATCCAACAGCATGGTGGGAGCCCTGACCACAAGGTAGAAGAGTTAGTTATGTAGGCCTAAATACAGCAACATACAATGTGGGTTGGCCTATTGATTTAACATGGTGGTAATCAAGTACAATTGGCCAGCTTGATACTTCTTTGGAAATAGCAAACATTAATCATATCACATGTGCCACAAATAGAGTATCTTAACGATTTTCCAAATGATCTTAACAGTATCTTAACAGTATTTCCAAATGATTAAATATAGTTGGCCAAATTCACACAAAAATATGTTTCGAGGTAGATGGTGATATCTCCTATGGCAACATTTATTGCCTAATTAAACATATTATGAGGACACAGTATCTGGGATTTGCAAATATGACAGTGTGCACAATTTCCGCTGTCTGATCCAATCTAAAGGTCCACACATGGTTCTATAAAAATTGATTTACAAGGTTATGCCACACATTGTCAAGATCTAAAGGATGCAGCCAAACAAAAGAATGAGAAGGGCAAGGTTATTGAGATGAAAACTTACTATTTCTCAAAACATCCTTGCGAAAGTGACTTGCCTCACAGTGCCTTATTTCCTGTGAAATACGTGTTCTCTTCATATCACATGTCCTGAGGGTGCCTGCATTGCTCAACAAAGCCATTGTTATCACGTGAATGAGCTCTGTGAGAACAGTTCGGGTACACTGTGGTCCACTGACCATACCATTAGCAGGGAAGAAGTATGCTTTCAAATGATTCGCAAGTTCATTCAGATCCATCAAGCAGTCCTGGTCATCCTTACAGCCAAATATCAACTCTCCATTCTTCACGTTAGTCATAAATATACGCAGACATGGAGGGATTTTGTTGAGGGAAGAAGATGAGAAGAAATAAAAGTGAAAAATTACAATGCAAATTAAAAAGCCAAATAATGCCTCTATGGAGGTTAATATTTCAACAGCCATTAAAATAAGGGTAAAACATTAAAATATTTCAAACATTGCATTATTACTAAGCATTAAATGCCAACTCGTTTATGGATGATTTCTTATTTTGTGCATGCCATGTTACATTATTATATAAATGCGTACTTCAATTTATCTATCTATCTCTATACTTCTATCTTGGATGTGTATTTATTTGTGTGATGTTTGTGTGCGATTCACATCTCCTCGAAAACACGACGTGCCGATGATGACATTTTTACATATTCCGATATGATTTACGCCATGTCAAAAGTCACCTTATCTGAAAATTTCATGCATTATTTCTCAAATTATTTATGAAAATGTTCACAAATCTCAAATAACTTAGAAAATAAACTAGATGGTCTCGCTGATGACGTCACAATGGATCTGCCTGCCTGCGTCTGCTCGCGCTGCGAGTGACCCGTTATGTCTTCTTGGCTTCTTAACTTTCACTTCTTTAAATTTGTCACTTAGCGTTTTTAAACTGCTGCGCAGGTCCGCTGGGCTCCTTGAAGTTGTGGAACATGGCGGCAGCGGTCGTTATCGCCGCGCGGGTGCGAGGCAGCGCGATGGGAAGGTGGCCATGGCGGCCATTACTCCCTCTGAGAGATGCCGTTCTATGGAGACCTGTGATTCCTCCGTCGATCACAGGGACTTGGGGAATCGTGACGCCTTTTCCTCGCTGGTAATCCCGATCCCACCTGGCGATCTCTGGCCGTCACGGGGGACGACCTCCTCTGTCTCCCCCGCCCGATCATCTGTCAAGCGGGTGGGTGGGCTTCCCCTCGCGGAAGCCACGATCGGCCTGCCCTCCGCTACTTTTGACCGTCCGCCCACTTGCAGCAGCAGGGCCGCCCGCACAAAAGACGCCGCAAATGAGAAACCCCAGCTGCAAAAGGCAGGGACACCCGGAAACCCCAGTCCAAAAGGCAGCAAGCTCCCCTGCCTCTGTGTGCCCCTCTCTGCGCCTCCATCTCCTTCTGTGTGCCTCTGCCCTTCTCGCTCCATCCCCATCCCTCTCTAGCCGCGCCTGCGAGTTGGGGGCTATGCATGAGTGGATAGAGCAGGGCATGGGGTAAATGAGTGAATTAATAATATTAATATAATATCAATGGGGGTGGTGAGGGGGGTGTGTGTGTGGTGTGTGGTGTGTGGTGTGTGGGTGTGGGTGTGGGTGTGGGTGTGTGTGTGTGTGTGTAAAACACGACACGCTAACGGTGACATTTTACATATTCCGATAGAGATTTACGCCGTGAGGTCAAGAATCGCCTTATCTGAAAATATCATGCGTTATTTCTCTAGTTATTTATAAAAATGTTCACAAATCTCTAAAAACCTGGGGGGGAAAACAACTTTCTTTCGCTTATTCCCTGCGCTTAGCCCTGCCCGCAACATTGTAGCTATTCAAGTACACTGACTTCTGCTAGCTAGCAAGTGCAAATGCATTTTTTTTGGTTTAAAAATGAGGGAGGCTGAATATGGCGAAATGAGCAGCCCCTGCACAGTTGTCGGCTATGGGTGAGTGCTGAAATATTGCGTTGGGGGAACAGGTTGTGTTGGAGAAAGGGGAACGGGTTGCGTTGGGGGACCAGGCCTCCATGGGGGCTATGGGTGAGTGGTGGAATATTGCGTTGGGGAACCGTTGCGTTGGCGGACCAGGCCTCCCGTGTGACAGTGACCCAAAGGGTCCCACTTCGTCTTGTGTGCTATGAAATTTGAATTGGTGAATACCAAATGCATTCCAACATTTTCTGTTTCTGTAGCTAAAACAAGTTTTTCCACAAGCGATTTCTACTAATCCATATCCACTCTAGATAAGGAGGAATTTCAGTAATGAAACTTGCAGATATTCTCTTTCAAGCTGATAGACCCCTACTATTGGTGGGGGCGCTGCAATGGCAGCAGCCCTGTCAGCAGCGCGTTAGTTTTTTCAACTTTTTTAATATGTTTTAAAGTATGTTTTTAATGTTTCTTTGTGTGTTTTGTGTGGGTGGTGGTGTGGGGGGTGAGGGGGAAACCGTTTTGGCCGCCTCCTCCATGGAGAGGCGACTTTTTCCAGGTCGCCTCCCCTCCCCCGTGGCCTAACAGCAAGGATCGGCGCGGCCTTTCCCGGAGACTCGCCCGGGGCTTCAGCGGCGGGCGCAGCGTGGACTCTCGGCGTGGAGCGGGTGAGCCCTCGCTGGAGGGGAGCGCTCCGTTTCGCTGGCCCGGGGCAGCCGGCAGCCTGAAGCCGCGCGCGGTCTGCACAGCTCCAGCTGGCGCGGTGTCTACAGCCCAGGATCCCTCATGGGGGACCTGGGGGAAGAAGAAGCCATCACGGCCGGCCCGCGGCCAACTTCTATCGCGGGCGCTGTTGCGACTTACCATCACCCCTGGAGGGGAGCTTCGACCGCCGGCCCTGCGGTCTGTGGTGCTTCTGGCTGCGGCGCAAACTTTAAACTTTAAATCTTGACCGCCGGCCTGCGGCCTACACCAACTTAAAGCCGCGGTCTCCGGTGGGGAAGAGCCGATCCTGGACTTACCTGGACTTGTACCTTGTCCTTTTACCATCTGGACGCCCGCAGCAACGGCTGCGGAGGGTTGAGGTCCCGACCACGGGGGAAAATGGAGGAGGACTGGCCAAATTGTGTGCCTTCCACCAGTGATGAATGCTGTGGTGGATGTTTATGTTAAATTGTTATTGTGTTATTGTGTGTGTTCTTTATCATTGTACTGCTGCTGACATATCCATTTCACTTGCACTTTATGTGCAATGTGACAAATAAACTATATTGTATTGTATTGTAATGGACTGTTGTTAAGTTCTATGATTCTTAGTCACATAATCACACAACCATTTTGCTGCCGAACCATGTACATAAGTTGTGGGGAATGCAAAGAGATAAACACTTCTCAAAAGAAATAAGGAAGTACGCCAAAGGATATGCTGGTGTCAAGTGTTACATAGACCATGATACATGTGGAGAGTAATTCATTCAATACAGTATTTAATGGTTGGAAATGTTTAAAAACTTGTGAACTTATATTTACCTCTCACTTAATCCAATCTCTTGTAACCCCTATTGAACTTTAAGGGCGGCGAAGGCAAGCCAGAGAACTAAAGGCCAGTGCGCCCAAAATCAGTGGTGACAAAGTTATTGAAGGGAATGCCAAGATATAGGATCTAACTGGATTTTGAAAGGCATGGACCGATTAGAGATAGTAGGCATGGCTTTGTGCCTGAGAAATAGTGCCTCAAGAATTTGAATTTTTTTGAAGAGGTGATCAAAACAATTGATCAGGGCAGGATTGCAGTAGTTATCCACATATACTTTTATTGCTTTTGATAGGGTTCTGCATGGTAGGCTGGTGCAGAGGATTAGAAAATGAGAACACATATGGATTCAGGCTGAGCTAGCCGTTTGGACACAAAAACAGCTTGGTGGAAGCAGGTAGTGGAAGGATGTTTCTCAGTTTGGAGGCCTGTGACCAGCAATGTGTTGCAGGAATTAGTGCTGGGTCCCCTGTTGTGTCATATCTTCACAATTTAGTGGAGAATGTAGTTCAATGTGATATACACCAAGAATGGCAAGGCCATGGTGAATATTGCAGCACAGAAAGACATGGGGTTACCTACTTAGCTCCCTGAAAATGGCAACACAGACAGGGTGGTGAAGGCAGCCTGGGGCATGTTTGCCTTCATCGGACAGGGGACCGAGTACAAGTGTTGGGATGTCATATTATAGTTATACAAGAAGTTAGTAAGTCAGCACTCAAGAGTATTGAATGCAGTTCTGGTTGCCACACTACAAGAAGGACATGATTAAGCTTGAGGATGCAGAAAAATAAAAAGGACATTGCGGACTGGAGGGCTCGAGTTACAAGGAGCGACTTGATTGGGCAAGCACTGTGGCACAGCTGGTAGAGATGCTGCTTCACAGCACCAGAGGAGCAGCTACCAACCTGACCTCAGGTGCTGTCTATGGGGAGTTTGCAGGTTCACCCGATGATCACATGGATTTCATCATGGTGCTCCAGTTTCTCCCACATCCCAAAGTCATATGGGTCTGTTGTTCAATTGGCCTCTGTAAATTGCCCCTAATGTGTAGGGAGTGGATAAGAAAGTGGGATAACAAAACTAGACTGATGGGTGATCAATGGCCAACATGGATTTGGTGGGCCAAAGGCCCCATTACTATATGTCTAAACTAAACTAAGACTGGAATGTCATCCCTAGAGCAAAGCAGGCCAAGATTTTTTACAATTCATGGTATTATATGATCATTAGGAACATAGGATAAAGCAGATGGTCAGTCTTTTACCCAAGATAGGGAAGTTCAAAACTAAAGCACATTGGTGTAAGGCGATGGGGAAAGGTTTAATGGGGGCCTGAGGGGCAAGTTCTTCCACAGAGGACAATAGGTATATGGAAAGACCTGCATTAGCAAGTGGTGAAGGCAGGTGCGATAACATTGAAAAGGCACTTGGACAGGTTCATGGATAGGCACGGTTGAGAGGAATATGCTAAATAGGATTAGCTCAGGTAGGCATCTTGGCCAGCAGGGTCCTGTTGGACCCAAGGGCTTGTTTCTGTGCAGAATGTCTCTATGACATTGAAGTTAATATTCTAAATTTTATTTTCCGAGTTTTGCTATACACATGCCTTACAAAAGTATTCTGATGTCAAATTCACATCAATTTGCTGTGCAAAATCTTAGACAAGTGAACGTCTAAAAGTTTTATTCAGTTGCTGTAAATTCTAGCTCATTAATTTCACAAGAAATAAGAGATTAATTTGAATCAGATCTAGCCATTGCACTTATCAATTAAAATAATTTCCCACGGTCTGCCTGCGTATGGTAAAACACAATGTCGATAGCTTTGTCGACATTCCTTTTAAATGTGAGCAAGACAGTTTCAGATGGCCAATGAAAAAGTTCTGAATCAGGCTACAGTTGAATTTGAATAAAGGAGCAAAGTTCTTCCTATTTAATGGTGTTGCATAAAGAAACAAGATATACTACAAAAGATATGCAAATGAATGATTGCAGAAGTCTAATGTCTTCACTAGGAGGAATTAATCTTACTTACCTAACACTGACAAGTTACAATACAATACAATCAGTTTTATTCGTCACATTGCACATAAAGTGCAAATGAAATGAATTTGTCAGCAGCGGTACAATGATAAAGAACACACAAACACAATAAAAAATCAACACAAACATCCACCACAGCATTAATCATTGTGGTGGAAGGCACAGAAATTGGCCAGTCCTCCTCCATTTCCCCCCCGTGGTCGGGACCTCAACCCTCCGCAGCCATCGCTGCGGGCGTCCAGATGGTAAAAGGAAAAGGTAAAAGTCATGGTGAAACAATGAAAAATGGCAACTGATGTGTACTGTTCACCAACCTCCAACAATAAGGCACATCAAGTGGTTGATTGTGGAAAGAAATAGAGCTCTTGTTCACATTCTACTACATTGAACGTTGGTCCATTGGAGGGTGAGACTGGAGAGTTGTTGGTGGGGAACATGGAAATGGCAAAGGCATTAAACGAGTATTTTGTATCAGTCTTCACCATAGAAGACACAAGAAATATTCCAACGCTGGATAAACAGGGGGCGGTAGGAATGGAGGAGTTAAATACTATTAAGATCACCAAGGAGGTGGTATTAGGGAAATTAATGAGACTGAAGGAGGATAAATCCCCTGGGCCTGATGGATTACATCCAAGGGTCTTGAGGGAGATAGCGGTGGGGATTGTGGATGCATTGGTGATAATTTAAAAAAGGAAGTAAACAGAAGGCGGGTAACTATAGACCGGTTAGTCTAACATCGGTGGTGGGTAAAATGTTAGAGACAATTATTAAAGAAACACTAACGGGGCACTTGGATAAACATGACTTCATCGGACAGAACCAGCATGGTTTTGTGAAGGGGAAGTCCTGTTTAACGAATCTGCTCGAATTCTTTGAGGAAGTAACAACCCGGGTGGATAAAGGGGAACCGGTGGATGTGGTATACTTGGACTTCCAAAAGGCTTTTGACAAGGTGCCACATAAGAGACTATTGCTAAAAATAAAAAATTATGGGATTGGGGGTAATATATTAGCATGGGTAGAGGATTGGCTAACAAATAGGAAGCAGAGAGTGGGGATAAATGGTTCATACTCGGGATGGCAACCGGTAACTAGTGGGGTTCCGCAAGGGTCGGTGCTGGGACCCCAGTTGTTCACAATTTATATAAATGATTTGGAGGAGGGAACCAAGTGTAATATATCAAAATTTGCGGACGATACAAAAATGGGAGGAAAAGTAGGGGATGAGGAGGATAGGAAGAGTCTGCAAAAGGATATAGATAAGCTAGGTGAGTGGGCAACAACTTGGCAGATGAAATTTAATACTAATAAATGTGAAGTCATTCACTTTGGGAAAAAAAATGATAGGGCAAGTTATTTTCTAAATGAGGAGGAGCTGCGTTGTAATGCAACGCAAAGGGATCTAGGGGTATTAGTACATGAATCACTAAAAGTTAGTATGCAGGTGCAGCAAGCAATCAGGAAGGCCAATGGAGTTTTGGCCTTTATTGCTAGGGGGATTGAGTATAAAAACACGGAGGTCTTGCTGCAGCTGTACACAGTATTAGTGAGACCACATTTGGAATACTGTGTACAGTTCTGGGGTCCATACTTAAGAAAGGATGTACTAGCCCTGGAGGCAGTGCAGCGAAGGTTTACAAGATTAATTCCTGCAATGAGGGGATTGACATATGAGGAAAGGTTAAGTAGGCTGGAACTCTACTCTTTGGAGTTTAGAAGAATGAGAGGCGATCTCATTGAAACATATAAGATCGTGAGGGGCCTTGATCGGGTGGATGCACCGAGGATGTTCCCAATGATCGGGGAAACTAGAACTAGAGGACATAGTTGCAGAATAAGGGGGGGCTCTTTTAAAACTGAGATGAGGAAGAACTTCTTCACCCAGAGGGTGGTTAATTTATGGAATTCACTGCCCCAGGGAGCAGTGGAAGCAGAAACTTTAAATATATTTAAGACTAAAATAGATGGTTTTTTAGCTGCCAAGGGGATAAGGGGCTACGGGGAGAGGGCAGGGATATGGACCTAGGTATGGTTAGTATAGTAAGACCTGAGTGATCTCCTGGACAAGTGTCGATCGCCTGGATTGGGGTCGGAGAGGAATTTCCCGGATTTTTTTCCCGAATTGGACCTGGGTTTTTATCCGGTTTTTTGCCTCCCCCAGGAGATCACGAGGTTCTTGGGGTGGAGAGGGGTGATAGCGGTATAAAGGGGAGGGTAGTGTCTTGTGTTCTGTGTCTTGTGTCTACTGTTTGTGGGTAAGTGTGTCTGTTTAGTGTTCAGCCATGAGCGAATGGCGGTGCGGGCTCGACGGACCTGGTGGTCTACTCTCGCACCTACTTTCTATGTTTCTATGTTTCTATTAGGCTTTTACCTTGATCTTCACAAGTCGGCAGCTGCAAATAAACTGCCACCTGCAATGTCTGAGCTGTTAAGAATGTAACTGTCATTGCAGGCTCACAAAAATGTTGGAGAAACTCAGCGGGTGCAGCAGCATCTATGGAGCGAAGGAAATAGGCAACGTTTCGGGCCAAAACCCTTCTTCAGACTGATGGGGGGTGGCGGGGAGAAGAAAGGAAAAAGGAGGAGGAGGAGCCCGAGGGCTGAGGGATGGGAGGAGACAGCCCAAGAGCTGAGGAAGGGGAGGAGACAGCAAGGGCTAACAAAATTGGGAGAATTCAATGTTCATGCCCGCAGGATGCAGACTCCCCAAGCGGAATATGAGGTGCTGTTCCTCCAATTTCCGGTGTTGCTCGCTCTGGCCATGGAGGAGACCCAGGACAGAGAGGTCGGACGGGAAATGGGAGGGGGAGTTGAAGCGCTGAGCCACCGGGAGGTCAGGTAGGTTCTTGCGGACCGAGCGGAGGTGTTCGGCGAAACGATCGCCCAGCCTCCGCTTAGTCTCACCGATGTAGATCAGCTGACATCTAGAGCAGCGGATGTAATAGATGAGGTTGGAGGAGATACAGGTGAACCGGTGAGATACAGGCACAGATACCAAACTCCTTCACCAACGCCAATAAACCATGTGTTTGTAATTGTCATTTATCAACAAAATTCTTATTATTTCTCAACTGTTTAGCTAACCTGGGACCTTTAATCAAAATATAAATCTTATAAACTTACATATGTTGGGTTAATCTTTAAGAGGTAATATTTCAGTTGTAGGTCTTCAATATATTTTAAGGCAAGTAGGTTGTCTTACCTTAAAAATCTTCAAATTGTTCTGAGGCTCCTGCAGCAAACTTTTTAAAGCTATGTACATACGCTGTTTATTCCTGTAAAATTAATGTACATATTATAAATAGCAATTTACCCTTCTACAAAAACAACTTTATGTCACTGAAGATTCCTTAAACAACCAAATACATCCAACAAAACTGAAGTATAATTTTAATTCAACATGACGTGGCCAGCATGCTTTGACCATATATAACAAGTCATTTCTTTGGAACTAGATTATACATGTTCCCGTTGCACTGGGGCAGATCCTCTGTTGCCCACGAGCACGTCACTTGCTCGTAAACCACTCCATTTCTTTCACATTGCCTATGTGGAACACAGGTACATAATACCTTTATTCTAACATTCTATCCAGAATCACCATCTGCAGTCTGATCACACCCACACCTCACATGGTGGGTTTCTGCAAGAAAGCCAGGCAGCATAATCTGCACAGCTACGATCTCTGATGGCATATTCAAGAGGCCCCGCTTCACAAATGCCTTTTACAGCTTCTGATCGCTGCTGAAGTTTATATTTTAATTGTTTTAAAAATGACCATGACATTCAGACATATTTGATTGCATGCATTCAAAGACATTATTTTTTTTAATTTAACAATTTTAAAAAATCTTCAATATTAAACCAAAGCAATTTATCATTGACTCAGCAAGTTGATGCTCATCACTGCAGATTCTGGAACAGAACAAACTGACAGGCACAGCCTCCCAAATGTGTCACTAAACTACTTCAACTGCTAACTGCCAATCCAGCTTGTTAAAACACAAACGGATCAGTTCTTTAATCTTGGTCCAGCATTTAATCAGATCATGAATCTACGGATCTGAAGCTCATCAATATATTTCCCCTCATCAGGGTGATAAGGTGGCATAACGGTAGTTACTGCCTTACCGCGCCAGAGACCCGGGTTCGATCCTGACTACAGGTGCTTGTCTGTACTGAATTTGTACTTTTGCTCCATGGGCGTGGGTTTTCTCAGGGATCCTCGGTTTTCTCCCACTCCAAAGACCACAGGTTTGTAGGCTAATTGGCTTGGTATAATTGTAAATTGTTCCTTGTGTGTTGGATACTATTAGTGTATGAGGAATCACTGGTCGGTCCAGACTCGTTGGGGCGAAGGGCCTGCTTCTGCGCTGTATCTCTCAACTAATTAATATAAGCATCTTACTTGCATGGGTGACCGTGATGCAGCAGTTAGTACAGTTGATGTACAGCCCCAATGACCTGGGTTCAATTCCAACCATGTGTAGATTTCACATTCTCCTTGTGACTGTATGGATTTCTATCTTTTCCTCTGATTTTCTCCCACATCTCAAGGATCTGCTGGTAGGTTATTGGCTACTTTAAAATTACCAATGTAGGTGGGTGGCATAAATATTGGGAAGGTAGGAAGTGGAAGGTGAAAGAATAGTTGATTGCCATGTAAAAGTAAACGTGTGACCAGAAGTAAGGAAATTAAGTTGATCGAAATATTCCAAGACTCAGCATAGTGTTGATGGACCTAATGGCTTCATATGTCAGGAGAAATTATATACAACTAATACAAATGAGACTAGTTTCACCGTTGCACTTGCAGATCCTGGCAAATTCTTAGAAACATTTTAAGCCCTTTGAAGTTGAAACAATACTGCTCTCCAATCCCTCTCAGCAAATCACAAAATGACCAAGATTTTCCTTCGTTTTTTTTCTGTTTATCTAAAAGGATGCAACTAATTATAGAGAATATCTTAACTTGCATCTTACCCAGAAAAAAGGTCAAGAGGGCAGTATTTGCTCATCCTCTTCCATTTTCCATTAGCCACCTTTAAAAAAGAAATATGGTTAGAATCTAAAATAAAGAACGCAAGATAGTCTTGGTAACAAAGAACACAGGAAGCCCAATAGACATGTCTAATGGGCTGAATGATGTAACCATTAAATGTGTAGCTAAACTCCTTTGCGTAACATGTAGCATAATGAGGTCTCGGGGGATTTGCCCAATGGCAGGAAAATAAGGGAGAACCAGCAGCAAAAATATAGACCCGATACAAACACAATAGTTCTCTGAAGTTGAAGAACTAAAAAAAACAAACCTACTTTCTTTCTCAGTTTTGATGAAAAATCTTCAATCCAAAACATTAATTATTTTTCCACAGATGCTGCTTGATCTGTTGAGTTTTCCCAGCATTGTTTTATTTCAGATATCCAGCATCTTTGGTTTGTTATTTCAGATAAAGGAAGAAAGTGGGGGACGTACAGGACTACAGGGCCATGCTGTATTTTTGTACTTTTATTTATCTGGCCATATTAAACAATTAGATTCACTTTTTTTTTTTTAATGGCAGAATATTCCATTAAATACACAAAGCTACCTCAAAGAACATGCCATGAGACCATAATATATAGGAACAGAATTTGACCATTCAGCACATCGCATCTACTGCGCCTGATAAAAGTCTCAGCATCACAGCCTTGCTTTTATATTCTGGAACCCTCAAAATGAATGCCATCATTGCATTTCTTTTCCTTACCACTAACTAAACCTGCAAATTAACCTTTTGGGAGTGCTGGTGCAGGATTCCCAAGTCCCTTTGCATCTCCCCTTTCTGAATCTTCTCCCCACTTAGAGAGTAGTCTACACCTTTATTCCTTCTACCAAATGCATGCCCATAATTTGATACACTGTTTTCTGTGTTCCATTTCCCAGTCGTTTGCCCACTATCCCAACCTGTCCAAATCCTTCTGCAGATTCCTTGCTTCCTCAACACTACCCTACCCCCCCCCCCCCCCCTTTGCCTTGCTCCCTATTTAAACAATAGAGTTACATTGCGATTTGCCAGTCCTCAGGACCCATTCCAGACTCTTGCTAATACCTCCACAATCTCTGCAGTTACCCCTTTCAGAATCTGTCAGTAGATGATACAAACAGGTTTGATTGCTGCCTGATCAGTTTACTGTGGTTCCAGCAACTTTGTTCAAACATTTCCCAACCGCCTTCATTGAACAAACATTTCCCAACCGCCTTCATTTCAAATTGCGCAATATTTCCCACTTTTTAGAATTACAACATTTCCAGAAAATAAGATGTTTGACTTCCTTTGTCAAGTTTCACATTAAGTTTTGAACAAAATCAAAATTTGAATGAGCACACCTCAAGTCAACTCAGCCCATCAAGGAGATTATGACCGATTAGGTTTCACCAGTCTCCTGCCAAATCAAATAACTATCACTATAACTATCACCATAAATAGATCTTAAAACTACATTAGTAGGAAAGGTTGAAAAGAGGTGGGCTTGATAGGTCAAGTCCAGGCAAGGAAAAATTACAACATTAAATGGAAAGGGCAAAGTGGTTTTGGCGAAATGGGTAATGATATCCAGATTATGACAAAGGGGACTTATGGTTCTATTCTCTAGTTAAGAGTGTGGCAAGAATTAAAAACAGAGAAGGGAACACAATTCAACACTCTTTTACTACTAATCTAGCACTTCTGTGACACCCATTACAGGAGCTGAGTTAAGGTGATCAATCCTGACACTGACAGAAGGGATGGCACAGAAGAGAATGAGGCAGAGTAGCTATGTTAATGAAGGACAAGATTAGAGCAGAACTTACTTTGACCAGCAGGTCAAGATATAAAGTTTGGGTGGACGTAAGAAATAGCAACAGTAGAAATCACTGGTGAAAGTAACCTCAACTTTATAATAGCAGCCATGCTGTGGAATGAAGTACAAATCAAGAAACGATGGGGATTGAATGGAAGTTGTTGCAATAATCATGTCTAATTCATGTACAAATTAATCTTCAAATAGAAGATTACCACATGTAGGCTCAAGGGAAAGTTCATCTTTTATTGGGACATCAACATTGAATAACATATTGTGAAACTAACTGGGGAACAGGCAATTTAGATATGGTCATGTGTGTTGAAACAGATGATCCTCCAGGGAAAAACCCGAATGTGAAACTTGTGCCTGTGGAGAACCTAAAAATATCAACTAATGGAAAAAAAGTGAAGATTGGTGACAGAAGAGAGAATTTCCAAAACAAGTAGCAGTAATTAATAAAATGGAAGAAAATACATTAGAAAAAACTAACAAGAAATATAAAAATGGTCAGCAAGAGCTGACAGCAAAAAGGGAAAATATTATCCCCAAGGCTAAAGGTCCGACCCTTGTGCAAGAACTTTACACTAACTACGCTTACACTGACTGCTTCCATTTATCCACCCTACATTGCACCTTTAATAGAACGCTAATAAGCTTGATTTACATTTCTCTAAAGTATGTTTACGCTACCCATCATATCTCACTCACTTTGATCCGTGCAAGAGGAAGTACTTGAGGAAAGTACAATAGCAACATTGAAAAGATATTTGGGCAAGTACACGGATAGAAAAGGGTTAGAGTGGAAAGGGCCAAATGCAAGCACATGGAACTAGCTTAGGTGGGGGCATCTTGGTTGTCATTGCCAGGTTGGGCCATTGGCAGGGCTGCCAACATTGGGTGAGTTGGGAGTGAGAAATTGCGAGAGACCAAGCCCGAGGGAGCGTAGCCACCGAGGTGGGGGGTGACGGTGTGAGAGGGGGGTGAGAAGATAACGATTTAATAAGAGCGTGAAAGGCAACATTTTCACTCAGTGATATTTGGAACGAGCTGCCAGAGGAGGTACTTAAGGTAGGTACGATAACAACATTTAAAAGACATTTGGACACGTACAGGTATATGGAGAAGAAACATTTAAAGTGACATTATAAATGACAGGGCCCACTGTAAATGACAGGGCCCAAGGGGTGTAACACTGGGTGTAACACTGAGTGGAACACTGTAAATGACAGGGCTCAGGAGAGTAACACCGTCAGAGAGTAACACAGGTGTCTCCTCCTCCCATTGTACAGAGCTTTTGCAGTTTTCAGCTTGAAATTGTGCAATCTGGTGCATAATGGTCTATGGATCCGCTGATCTGTTCTGTAGTCATGCCTACTATGCTCTGTTGTGCTGAAGCAAAGAATTTCATTGTCCAATCAGGGGCACATGACAATAAACTCTCTTGAATACTGTAGCGAGTCTTTTAACTTACACTTGAATGCAATATATATGCTTTAAATTGGATTAGTTATGAATAAGGTTAGGCTAAATTACATTCCTAATTACATTCCACAGTAGAGCCAGGCTCTGATCAACAGGTGCAGCACATGAATGATCTTAGTATATTAATGTATGGAAATCAGATTATATTCAAACACTTGGCCTATGTTGACCAACCTGGGTCTCACTGCACACCTGTTACTACTCCTGACACTGACTCCAGTTGCATACCTTCTCTCATTCCTGACCCTGACCCCAGCCTTACACCTGGCCCCCTATTCTACCCTGATCATAGCTGCTCACCTGCTTAGGTTCCCAGTGCTCAACATCCCATTGTCCCAGCTTTGACTGCACACCTAGTTCTATTCCAGACCTTGACTCTGGATGCACACTTGGTCTTGCTCCTAGCCCCTCTGCACTGACAATATATCTGGCCCACACATAAAGCCCCATATCTGACCCCCTGGACTGAACCTATTACGTTCAAGTCCACAGGTGCTTATCTAATGCGGTAATCTTATGGGGCACTTCAAGGACCAAATTTTGTAAAAACAAAATTTGCTACATCCATTGGCTTCCTTATATGCTAGTTACTTTGTCAAAGAAGTCATCAATTGGTTGAACACAATTTCTCATCCATAAAATTATACTCACTAAGTTGTATAAGTATTCTGTTACCATTTCCTTCATTTTCCTAACAAACTGTCCTGAAGTCATTTTCATCCCCAATATTTTCAGTATTTTGCTGTCTTCCTCTCAGCTGGGACTTTTCCGAAATACAAAATCCAACAGCTATATATTTAAGCAATATTATTCTATTAAATGTGATCTTGAGAGTACATAATATGTTGTGTGGTATTCATATCACAACAATGATAAAACAGATCTTTGTTTTGATTGCACCTACCAACATGCATACATTATTATATTACAGTTAATACGTACTGAGGGCAATTTTTTGTTCTAATGCACCCCATTCCCAATTACTTTTACATTGAAGTGATTGAAATCCGAGTTTAAATGGCATCAGAAAAATAAAACCTCCGGAATGGATGATATTCATTACGTGGTTGGTTGGAGTCAGTATCACCACAATTACTATAGTAAACTTTGAATCTTCAGATGTCCTGGTTCAAGCTAAAACTAAAGACAAATAATAACCTCATCACACATTCCCATGCAAGTAGCTCTGTTACTCCTTTAAAATATGCCCCTTCTTTGAACAAGCTCTTAAACATCGCATCTGAATCAGTTTCCATTTGTTTACACTTCTTGAGGATGTTCATCTACGTGTTCAATTAATAAACAACGAGATTGGGGACATTTCTATTCAACCTGTCAAAGGAATTTAGGTGTGTGGGGGGGGGGGGTTTAGAGATAGTCAGTGAGGTAAACAAACATAATAGTTGAGTGGCAAATGACAATAGTGCTACCTTCCAAATATTTAACTGAAGGAAATAATGGGTTATCAGGGCTGTATGTTGTGACGACAGCCTGCCACCTTGCATGTCATTTAATATTACACTTATCCCATACCCCTGGACATTCCCGATTAATAAATTAAGGTTTTGTCAACTAATTACAAATCAGGCTAATTACAAATCAATCACATTAGCCAACTCCGAAACACAAAGCGCTGAGCATTGGGATCCAGCCATCACAGACAACTGGCCTCAGTTCCCCACTCACATCTGGCAGTGTTCTGTCTGAACCAGGGGCCGCGGAGCGTTTTTGAAAGTGGGGTCACTCACCTTGGGTATCTGGTGAGGGAGTGGAGCAACCGAGTGGTGGGAGGGTGGTGTCCCCCCTCCCATGGTAGGGACATTTTGAAATTTGATGTATTAAAATAATGTTTTAGTGCATTGCAGAAGCATGATTTCAATGTTTGTTGTTTGAAGTATTTTCAAGAGGTAACTTGCCATATACTCAAGCATAGAAACATAGAAAATAGGTGCAGGAATAGGCCATTCGACCCTTCGAGCCAGCACTGCCATTCAACATAATCATGGCTGTTCATCTAAAATCAGTACCTCTTTCCTGTTTTTCCCCCATATCCCATGATTTCGCGAGCCACAAGAGCTAAATGTAACTCACTTGAAAACATCCAGTGAATTGGCCTGCACTGCCTTCTGTGGCAGAGAATTCCACAGATTCACAACTCTTTGGGTGAAGAAAGTTTGTCCTCATCTCAGTCCTAACTGGCCTACCCTTTATTCTTAATCTGAGACCCCTGGTTCTGAACTCCCCCAACATCGGGAACATTTTTCCTGCAGTTACAGTAAGTGAAAATCTAGGCAAGCAGGAAGCTTTCTTCAACCACCCCCATTTGAAGGCCACTATCTTCCACCGTTTCTACCCAGTGCTTGGTACCTACTTCCAGTAGCCACTGGTTGTCCTCCAGGATGCACCGAGCCGCAGCCTGAAGGGCCGGTCCCTCTGAGGCGATCTTTTGGGTGACAACAGCGATAGTGGCAACCATTTTTGCTGTCGAAGGTTGTCACGAGGTGTCGTAGGTGAATGCTAGTCAACTAGTTCCTGACAGTCGCCTAAAGAGTCACCTCAGTGGGACAGGCCCATAAGTGCGTGGGAATAGCGTAGATCAGGGGAGCCATGACCAGCTGCGTCAGTCGTTGTCCAGCCCACTCTCCAAGTCACTGATAGACGCAAAAAGCCGAAGTAACAGCCAATTTCCTCTCCGTGTCTGTGGACCGACTCCAAGCACCAGAGGCCCATTGACCTATGGCGCTGCTCAATACGTGATTGGCTTTGTGGCGATCAGAGCCAGATGTCACTGTGTCCTGGCACTCAGCCCTACACAGCCCTGCTAGCCGGACAGGGTTCAGTTTAGAGATACAGCGCGGAAACAGGCCCTTCGGCCCACCGAGTCCGCACCGACCACCGATCCCCGCACATTAACACTATCCTACACACACTAGGGTCAATTTACACTTATACCAAGCCAATTACCCAGACCTTAAGGCTGAAGTAGGGTCTCGACCCGAAACGTCACCCATTCCTTCCCTCCAGAGATGCTGCCTGACCCGCTGATTTATTCCAGCACTTTGTGTCCATCGGTTTAATCCAGCAACTGCAGTTCCTGATGCTGTGGTGGGCCGTCTTGGAGCGGAGACGGCGTTCCGGCTTTCGGCGGCGGCGACATCACCACGGAGGTCCGCTGGACTGGAAGGCGGCATCTCCGGCCTGGATCGATCGCCTCAGCGAATAGAGGGAGAACAAGGAGGGAAGAGACGGAGACTAAGACTTTGCCTCCATCACAGTGAGGATGTGCTTGGTGAACTCACTGTGGTGGATGTTTAATTTGTGCTTATTGTATGTTTTGTTTTTATTGGTTCTGTGTATGACTGCAGGCAACATAATTTCGTTCAGACCGAAAGGTCTGAATGACAATAAAGGAATCTAATTCTAATCTTATATTTCTAATGTTATATTCCGATTATATGTTATTCCGATTACTATGTAAGGTGTCCTTGAGATGTCTGAAAGGCGCCCATTAAATAAAATGTATTATTATTATTATTAATCTAATTCTAATTCCTTCCTACATGTGTACCTGTCCAAATGTCGTTTAAATGTCATTGTGGTAATTTCAAGTGTAGAATGAAGACAAGAGTGTTTAGTTGTCGCGTGCAGCGACATCAGAACAATGACATTCTCAGTTGCTGCACCTTAACAGGCTGGTTAAAGCAACACAGATACATGTAAATAGATTAATTTAGTTTACTATTGCCACCTTTAGCGAGGTACAGCGTAAAGCTTTCGTTGCGTGCTATCCGGTAAATGCAAGCAAGCTGCTCACAATGTACAGATAAAGGACAACGGGCGCAACATACATAATCAATAATACAATGGATTAATAATCAGTAATATTGGGTAATCATCCTGGCATATCAGCAGAGGCCCAAGTATTAGCATTACAATTAATGCCTCACAGCGCCGGAGACCCGGGTTTGATCCTGGTCTCGGGTGCTGTCTGCGTGGAGTTTGCTCGTTCTCCCTGTGACCACATCCCAAAGACGTGCGGGTTTGTAGGTTAATTGGCCCTCTGTAAATTGCCCCCTAGTGTGTAGGGAGTGGATGAGAAAGTGGGATAACATAGAACAATTGGTGATCGATGGTCGGCATGGACTCGAGGGGCCGAAGGGCTGTTTCCACGCCGTATATTTGAACTAATTATAACATTGAACAAATCAAGACTTACCTATCGATTTGAAAATGAACAATATTATCCCAAGGTTGCAGAGTATTTGAATGGCATTTACTGCATAATCCCTAAGGTTATTCTTTGTAAAATGAAGGGCAAAGTTCATCTCTACTAGTTTCATTTTCTGAAGTTAATTTGTAGTTTATATTCACCATCTTGCCTTTGCTTATTTGTTCCCTCGATACATGAATCCAAGACTTCCATTTAAAGATGAACAAAATATCAATTTAAAGACAGGTATCAACTAATTTCCCCGATTAAGTATGAATATCGATTTCTTTAACATTCCCTCTCTCTCCGTCTCTCCCCCACCCGACTACTACCTGGTACTAGCTGCAGTCGTCTTGTTGGGTCTCATTGTGTGAGAAGGAACTGCAGATGCTGGTTTAAACCGAAGAGAGACACAAAATGCTGGAGCAACTCAGCTGGACAGGCAGCATCTCTGAAGAGAAGGAATGGGTGACGTTTCGGGTCGAGACCCTTCTAAAGGTTTTGAGTAGAGACTCTTAGAAGGGTCACGACCAAAAACGTCACCCATTCCTTCTCTCCAGAGACGCTGCCTGATCCATGGTGGTCACCAGGGTGAATTTGGCACAGAGACTCTCACGGCAGCAACGCAACGTTTCCGACGCCTCCGACGGCCTGGGACTCTTACACTGAGGCTGCTCCGTGGCCGGTGCTGCAGCGAGCGACTCGCCAGCCCGGCAAACACTCGCCAGCCCCGGGCCCCCGTCCGCATCTGTCCCCGCCGCTGCTTTTGCTTACATCCCTCTCTCAGCTCTGGCTCTCCAACACCCATGGACCATGCACTTGATGAGTTTTGAAATTTTCGTTGATCACAGAATTTCTCACGACAGATCAGTGTGAGAATTTGGACAAACGCGTGATTCTCACGCTCAAAACCTGAGAGCTGGCAGCCCTGTTTGTGTCTGTGATGCATGACTAATCCTTCCACCTTGTTATAAATGCTGCATATCAAATAAAGATACTTCCCTTTGTCTTTAAACCATTTTGCAATGTTGCATTTTGATTTGCAAGTGCACTCATATCTGTTCACAACTCCCCACCCCCACTTTGCTGCCAGTTCCTCTGGTTCTCAGTATCACATGGGTGCTGTGCACTGTCCTTCCTCTTTTAGTTTAGAGATACAGCGCTGAAACAAGCCCTTCGGCCCACCAAGTCCGCGCCAACCAATGATCCCCGCACATTAACACTCTCCTACACACTCTAGGGATAATTTACACTTATACCAAGCCAATTAACCTACAAACCTGTACCTCTTGAGTGTGGGAGGAAACCGAAGATCTCGGAGAAAACCCACGTGGTCACAGGGAGAACGTACAAACTCCGTACAGACAGCACCTGTAGTCAGGATCAAACCCGGATCTCCGGCGCTGCAAGCACTAAGGCAGCAACTCTACCTCTGTGCCACCGTGCTCTTCAACTTTCTAAATTTCCCCACATCTTTTCTATGACCTTAACTGCTCCATCTGCTGGGAAACCAGTGATTTAAGTGTAGCTTGTCCCAAGGGAAATACTTCTTTTTTCTCCTTGTACTGATGCCAGTGCCCCAAGAATGAACGCAATGAAATTAAAAGAGAATAGCCTGGAAACACTCAAAAGGTCAGGCAGCATCCATGACAAAGTAAAGTAACATATTAAACTGAAGGCCCTTTACCTGCTGAATGTTGTTAATGGTTTGTTTATTTGACTTCCAGCATCTGGAGTTATTTTCAATTGAACCCATAACTCTGACATCAATATTTGACTCTGATGTCATGATTGGTTGAGTAGCCAATCATATTGAATACTTTTCTAATTTCTCAGCATTAAGTAGGCAGAGCCTCAGTTTTCAGTCAGCAGGATTGGGTTATAGAAATGAACTTCTGGAATTTGACCAAGGAGGATATTACAAATATGCAAAGTTAACTTCAACAATGTACTCCATAAAATCATTTTAAACTTAACTAGACATGCAATATTAAACTTGTAAACCGCACTACACAAATATGGCATTATTCAGTATGAATCCAATTATATTTTTCAAATATAATACATCAAAAATCTGCAAGTACCTTCAGGTGTTGATGCATGCAATAGCGACAGGCATGCTGTTTAATCTCCTTGGTAATGTGACTTGAGAAAGGGATAAATCCACATTTAGGCTGAAAATAAAATGAAAACTAAACAATTACAAGAATAGACCAACCCGTATCATTGTTATTAATTTTTTTAAATGGATGCATTTGCAGCAAGACATCATCAATATCATAAAAATACTAACAAATGGCACCAAGGAAAAAAAATTACCACTATGTAAAAACAAAAAATCCCTATTCTGTATTTAGGAAAGATGTAGTGAAGTTATCAGATATCTAACTGTGACCACCCAATTACCTAATTGGAGACCTTTGAACTATCTTTAATCTGGCTTGATTGTTATATCTTGCACTAAATGATGTACCCTTTTTTGTATGTGTACTGCGGCCGGCTTGATGGTATTCTTGTAGCTTTTTTTCTGACTGGATAGCACAAAAAAGCTTTTCATTGTACTTTTTCAGTACAAGTGACAATAATAAACTAAATATGGAATATCTTTAACCTCCATCAGTTACCATAAATGCCTAGCTCAAGTGATTACTTGTTAAAATTTCATATGTGTAATAACGAAGCCTGCATATACAGTAAAGCCATGTTATAACGGAGGACAAGGGGAAGAATGGACAGTTGCCAATTGTTCATTATAACTGAGTAGGTATTATCAGTGTATGTAGCTGAAACAAAGAACTGCAGATGATGGTTAATATACAAAAGAGACAAAATGCTGGAGTAACTCAGCAGGTCAGGCAGCATTACTGGATATCATGGATAGGTGACGCCGGGACCATTCTTCAGATTGATTCAGTTTGCTGTTACTCCAGCACTGTGTCATATCAGCTTAAAACTAGATCTGTACAAGCATGCCTTATTCACCAGTTCATGCTGCTCTTGTTGCTGTTCACATTTGTAGTCCCTAACCAGCAGAGATTTATTCAGGCTGCTGCCAACGACAAAACGTGCTTGGTCATTGTAGGGCACCATCCTCTCTCACTTGCTGTCATCTCCAGTATGTTGGTGACTCTGGGGGAGTCAGTGGTAAGGGTGGGGGGGGGGGGGGGGGGGGGGGGGGAGGGAAAGAGGCAGAGTGGATAGAGAAACGAGAGTAGGAGGTGGCAGCGATGGTTGAGCGGGGAGTAGACAAAGCCATCGTCGACAGCAAGCAGCAAGTGAGAGCCACAGTGATCAAGTGTGTCCTGTCGGTGGCCTGAACAAAGCACCGTCCCCACGGGCCACAACACCATGCGGTGGACAAAGAAGGACTTGCACAACGAGTCACGGGCGGGGTTCTAAACAGTCAGGGAGACGATGTGAGCCGGGGACGGCATCAGCAGGTCAGTCTGCTATATCCGAAATCAGTTATAAAGGAGTCTGGTAAAATAAGGGTTTACTGTATTGAGCATCACTAGATGCTACAAAGTGACAGCAGTCACTTTCTCAAATTACATCTGTCCAGGCGATCAAAGTGCTTCACTTAGATCATGAATTAAACTTCTGGATAGGCTATTGTACACAGTTGTGGTTTGATGAATTGTTAACCACTTGATAGGAATTTTTATGCTAATTTTTAAATTGTTGCTCAAACTTAACTTTTAGTAGTATAAATGCAAAACATTGCAATAACTTGGATATAAATGGCAAATGCCACATTTTGCTTGAATGTATATTAAAATTAAAATATGTTCTATGTTCTATGTTTCTATTCCCAGAAATTCCTGCCATTGCTGTTCCACCTTCGTCCCTGCTGGGGTCCCTTTGCAGTCAACTTTGGCCAGCTCCTCCCTCATGCCTCAGTAGTTCCCTTTGCCCAGCTGCAATGTTGAAACATCCGATTTCACCCTCTCCCTCTCAAATTGCAGATTAAAACTATCAGGTTGTGGTCGCTACCTCCTAATGGTTCCTTTACTTTGAGTTCCCTTATCAAGTCCGGTTCACTGTATCACACTAAATCCAAAATTGCCTTTTCCAGTTTGCCTTTCTAGTTTGATCTTTTATAGTACTTTTTAGTATTGAATTGTTCTGGTCGTTCTTTTCCTATTTTTGATTGCTGGATTGTGATGAGTCTTTTAATGAGACTTTATTTGTCGGGTAAAAATGTGCATTTCGAAGTACAGTTTTGTATGAGAGGTAATAAAATCCTTGTAATTGGTGAAGCAGCTTAGTACAGTACCATCAAGCTGTAAATGTGAAACAGATTGTATTTTGGAGAAGGCAATTTTGTGATGTCTGGCTAATATAAATGCAAAACATTGCAATAACTTGGATATAAATGGCAAATGCCACATTTTGCTTGAATGTATATTAAAATAAAAATATGGTAAATGTGGACCAAAAAATATAAGAATCAATATTCAGAAACAATGTCCCAAAAATACAATTTCTTAGCAGGAATGGAAAAAAAACAGATTTTCGAACATTTTAACCAGCATTACTTATTAACATCTCACTGAAGATAATTCTGTGTTCCTCCACAGCAATTACCTTAATTTCTATACAAAGTGGCGGTCGTTTTTCCAATTGAGGGGAGGTTTGGAATTTAGTGAGATCCGGAAGGCATAATGTATATCCACTGAAAGCATCCATTACTTTATTGCAACGTGATTCTGCAAAGTAAGATTAAGATGCATTTTCAATTACAAAATTACATTAAATTATAATTAGATTATACAAGATAGACAGTGTTCATTTAAACGTTGATATGGTACATAAATATTTTGTAATTATTAATGCAATCTTAATATTAGAAATCCGAAATGTTGATTCTCCATTGAACAAAGTATATACGATGAGTGAACGTGTCATGTAATTGCACAGCAGATAAACAGGCTCTGCAGCCCATTATGTCCATACTGATCGTGCCTATCTATAACCATCCTTCGGAATGGTCCCAACTCAAAAAGTCATCTGTCCATTACCCTCTGCAGATGCTGCCTGACCCGCCCAGTTCCTTCAGCACTTTTATTTTAATTATACCATTCCCACTTGACATCAATTCCATATCCCTCTATGATCATGACTCCACCACAAACTCTCTGGCTATTGTTTCTCAGACATAGACCAGAGGTCATCGGTTTAAGGTGAAGGGCAATAGATTTAATAGGAATCTGAGGGGTAACTTTTTCACACAAAGGGTGATGGGTGTATTCAACAAGCTGCCAGGGGAGGTATTTGAGGCAGGTACTAACCCAACATTTAAGAAACAGTTAGACAGGTACATGGATAGGACAGGTTTGGAGGGATATGGACCAAACACAGGCAGATGGGACTAGCGTAGTTGGTACATGTTGGCCGGTGTGGGCAAGTTGGGCTGAAGGGCCTGTTTCCACTATCACACTATGACTCTCTAAAAGCACATGGAAATAAGATTAGAAGGCACAGCCTTCTGTGTCCTATGTCCCACAGTCTCCTGTGCAATTCAATATAATATTGATGATCTACATCAAAGGTTCCCAACCTAGGGTATATTTACCCCCAGGGGGTAAATTTCACCTACCCAGGGGGTAAATTTCACCTACCCAGGGGGTAAATTTGACCTACCCAGGGGGTAAATTTGTTGATTCTGGATTTGTACATATTTTTTCTCATTGACTGACTGTGTTTGGTTCATCATTATGTTTAAGAAGGAACTGCAGATGCTGGAAAATCGAAGGTAGACAAAAATGCTGGAGAAACTCAGCGGGTGAGGCAGCATCTATGGAGCAAAGGAAATAGGCAAAGTTTCGGGTCAAAACCCTTCTTCAGACGGGTTGCCTATTTCCTTTGCTCCATAGATGCTGCCTCACCCGCTGAGTTTCTCCAGCATTTTTGTCTACCTTTGATTTTCTTTCAAAATTCAAAATTCTACTTCCTCTTTAATGATCCTTGTGGTTAGAGAATCCCAGCAATTCACCACACACCATGAGAAGTTCTTAGGCATTTCAGCTATAACTTTCAATTCAAGACAGGGCCTTGCGTTTCAATAGGTTCACCCCTCATTCCTGAACACTTAAAACAATATAGAACTACTTTCTTTTTGCTGCTCATGATAGGACAAAAAGGTTCAAAGTTATGTAGAATGCAGTTTTGGAGAGAGCAAATCTTCAGCTAAATTTCTGAAATCTTCAAAAGTACAAAAGCAGTAATATGGGAATGTTAAATTAAAATCCTGCTGATTTTTGGATTAATTGGACACTAAATTGCCTCTGGTGTGTAGGTAGTTGATGGCATCAAGTTGGGAAAAGGGGAAGTACAACAGGATCTGGGGCAGGGCTCGCAAATAACGGTTGCCCGGGTGCCACTGACCACTCAAAGTGCCGCCGGGCAACCTAAACGGCGAGTCATTTTGCCCGGCTTGGCAACTTGGTTTATAGCAAAGATATACCGTGGGAAAGATGCTAAGTGTGGCTTGTCAGAGGGTCGGAGCGAATGATGGGCCCCGCACAGCAGCAGCGGCGGCTCCATCTCCTCCCGCACCCCGCCCGGCCTGATAACACTATAGGATCTTTGCTGTTAGCGGCCGCTGCTGCCACTCCGCCAACGGAGCTTGGAGGAGGGAGGTGTTGGTCAGAGGCGGAAGTTGGGGGATGAGGATGGGGCGCGGCGATTGGAGGAGGGAGACGTGCCAAAAGACTCTCGGCAGCCCTGCACCGCAGCCAGGACCAAAGATCCTATAACACTATAGGATCTTTGGCCAGGACCGATCCCGGTGTGGAGCGATGTAATTGGCGCCAAACCGTCACTGGACCATCCTCTCCTCTCCTCTCCCCCCCCCAAGATATTCTGTCCCCCGGTCCCCTCCATATTTTTATCGTGATTTGAGCGATGATGCCGGTGTTGTCCAAGGAGCGCTGACCTTCCTTCCCACCTCCTCTGCCCCTTCCTCCCTCTCTCTCTCTCTCGTACGCCCCCTCCACCCCCCCCTTATCCTGAGACCTCTCCTCTCCATCCCGCACTGATCCTCATTCCTGCCTCTATTCAGTCCTCACTGACATCCCCTGTGCTCCCCTCCTCATCTACCCTACCCCCTACCCCCTCCCCCCCCCCTCCCCCCCTCCCTCTATTCATCCTGCCTATCCACCTCACATTGATTCTCCTGCCACTCCCCATCAATCCTACACTGGTCCCCCAATTCATCCTGTACTGGCCCCTCTTCCCATCCATCCTGCACTGCTCCCCCCCCATCCATCCTACACAGATCCCCCCCCATTCAACCCACTGTCATCCCCCGCGCTCTCCCCTCACAATTTTACCTACTCCAGCCAACGCACTAATTCCCCTGCCTCAATCCATCCATTCTGCACCAATTGCCTACTCAACCCCCCCACCGCCACCTATCCATCCTGCACTGATTCACACCCCCCCCCCGACCCTATTGTGCTGGAAATGTCTTCAGAACGAACATTGACTATGTTTGATAACGGAATGTAATCAAATATGTTTTAATTCCCAATGTTATTTGTTTTAATCCATAAAGACTGGATAGACTCGGCTTGTACACGCTAGAATTTAGAAGATTTGAGGGGGGATCTTATAGAAACGTACAACATTCTTAAGGGATTGGACAGGCTAGATGCAGGAAGATTATTCCCGATGTTGGGGAAGTCCAGAACAAGGGGACACAGTTTAAGGATAAGAGGGAAGTCTTTTAGGACCGAGATGAGAAAATCTTTTTTTGGCACAGAATCTGTGGAATTCTCTGCCACAGAAGGTAGTTGAGGCCAGTTCATTGGCTATATTTAAGAGGGAGTTAGATGTGGCCCTTGTGGCTAAAGGGATCAGGGGGTATGGAGAGAAGGCAGGTATGGGATATTGATTTGGATGATCAGCCATGATCATATTGAATGGTTTGAGCAGGCTTGAAGAGCCGAATGGCCTACTCCTGCACCTATTTTCTATGTTTCTATGTCTATGTTTCTAAGATGGATTAATTAAATTGTGAACACGTGAAACATTAAAACCGCAGTGTTCGATTGTCACTGCTACCGTTGACAAGTTATCACAGAATTCATTTTAACGGCAAATCAATGCTCTTAATATGGAGTATCAGTACTGTAGTTATTTAATGAGCAACATTCACAACTATACGTTGGATTTATCCAGGTTTTACTTCTACAGTCGATCATATACATCACATATTTGGTCAGGAGATATTTCAGTTGAAATTTTAACGTTAATTCTGAAGTGGGAATGATGGAAAAAGCTTTTGTCAACATTTTTTAAAAATTTGTTGCTTACAAACTGGGTATCTTCATTGCTGTTCACAACACATACATCTAATCTGAATGCCCGGTAATGTGGCGTCTTGACACCTTCAAATATATTACCAAAAGAACATTTGCTGCATTTATGTCCTTTGGCCATCTCTTGTTAGTTAGTGCAATGTTTACCCTGTCAGATGGGTATAGTTAGTTTTGTGGGAAGCTTTTCTGTACCAATAACGATGCTATGGCCATGTCATGATAATTTTCGGTCCTTCACAGAAAACATACTTGCATCAATCTGTAGTGTGCATGGTTAAGCATATATGCTCTCATGCTCCAGGATTTATTGACAGAAGTTGATCATACACTGAATAATCCTACCACATTTTTGTTTGGAAGTGGAAAGAAATAATAAAAATTGCATTAATTGCAATGTGTAAAAAGAGTTGAGATACTGTATTATAATTTTGCTGCATGTCATTGTGGTATATCTCATGTCTTGATTGGTGAATATGTTTAGTTTGTGACTTTATTTTGAAGCAGAAATATGTGAATGCTTCATTGAGCATAATTCCGACTGGTAACTACGCACTTCGTCAGAGCACATTATCGCACACGTCATGCAAGCCATCTTAAATGACCACTTAAACTGTCATTTGGCAACCTAAAAGGTTGCCAAGGTTGCCCGGCTGGCAACAGGGAAAAAAAGTTAAGCGAGAGCCCTGTGGGGATCCTTGTACATCAGTCTATGAAAGTAAGCATGCAGGTACAGCAGGCAGTGAAGAAAGCGAGTGGCATGTTGGCCTTTATAACAAGAGAAATCAAATATAGGAGCAAAGAGGTCCTTCTGCAGTGGTAGAGCCCCAGTGAGCCCACACCTGGAGTATTGTGTGCAGTTTTGGTCCCCTAATTTGAGGAAGGACATTCTTGCTATTGAGGGAGTGCAGCGTTGGTTTACAAGGTTAATTCCCGGGATGGCGGGACTGTCATATGTTGAGAGAATGGAGCAGCTGGGCTTGTACACTCTGGAGTTTAGAAGGCTGCGCGGGGATCTCATTGAAACATAAGATTGTTAAGGGTTTGGCAACGCTAGAGGCAGGAAACATGTTCCCGATGTTGGTGGAGTCCAGAACCAGGGGCCACACTTTAAGAATAAGGAGTAAGCCATTTAGAACGGAGACGCGGAAACACTTTTTCCTCACAGAGAGTTGTGAGTCTGTGGAATTCTCTGCCTCAGGTGGGTTCTCTGGATGCTTTCAAGAGAGCTAGATAGGGCTCTTATAAATAGCGGAGTCAGGGGATATGGGGAGAAGGCAGGAACGGTGTGCTGATTGGGGATGATCAGCCATGATCACATTGAATGGCGGTGCTGGCTCGAAGGGCCGAATGGCCTACTCCTGCACCTATTGTCTATTGAAAGTGGAATAACATGTCACCAGCATGAACAGATGGTCAACATGGACTCGGTGGACCAAAGGTCCCATTTCCATTCTGCATCTCTAAACTAAAACATAGAACAGTATAGAACAGAAACAGGCCCTTCAGCCCATGATGTTCATGTCAATTATTGTCTCTATCCCTCTATTTTTACTGCCTGTTCATGCGTTTGTCCAAGCACCTCTTTACCATTGCTTTCGGATTGGCTTCCAATAACTCCCCTTGGCAGCACATTCTAGGGACCTACCACAATAGAAAAACTTGCCTCATCTCCTTTAAAAACTTTCCCCTCTGACCTTTAAGCTTTGCCCTATATTTTCTGACATTTCCACTTTGAGAAAAACGACTGACTATCCACCCTAACTACCTCTCTTATAATTTTATATACTTCCATAAGGTTTCCGCTCCGCCATCAGTGCGCAAGAGAAAACAATCCAAGTTTAACCAACTTCTCACAATAGCTAATCCAAGTAACATCCTGGTAAACCTCTCTACACCCTCTCCAACCCCATATTCTTCTTGTATAGCAGCGATCAGATTCACAATTCTTGAAATGTGGCATAAACAAAATTTTATACAGCTGCAATATGACTTCCAACTTTTATCCTCCTATAAAGGTGCTCTAATCTATGAAGTCTAGTACGCCGTAAGCCTTCTTTACCACCTTATTTAGTTATGCTGCTTCTTTCAGGAGCTGTGGACTTGCACTCAGATTCTTCTGCACATCAATTCGCCTAAGAGGCCTGACATTTACTGTATTCTCTTACATTTGACCTTCTAATGTGCAATATCTCACACTCCTCTGGATTAATACTCCATCTGCCATTTCTCAGCCCATATTTCCACCTTGGAATCCCACTGAATCCTTTGACAACTTTCTTCACCATACACAACTCCATTTATTTTTATGTCATATGAAACTTGCAAGGATGCTTTAAGACTATTGAGACCAATCAGGTGTGGGATATTCAATGTGTACCATTAAGGACAATAAAAAAATCTGCATGTTAGTTGGCCCTCAATGAAACCTTCTTGAGATTAGGGAAACATTTGATGGCCATCTCATGTGTCACACAGTATTAAAGGTGTATCCCTGCCACTTAATATTCTGTTGTTTGTTTATCCCGGGAGCCATCGCTCAACACTAACAAAACCATATGAATTACTTAGACCCAGTAACGGTGTTCAAATATTCAGAGGTACTTAGGGAACTTCAATGTATTCCCATTGTAAATATGTAATTCTGCAGTTACCCATATGCACTTAAAATGTTAAAGCCAAGAAGGTAGTTATAGCCAATGAAACTCTAGTTAATTGTCGTCTTTGTACTTAAAAAATAAAATCGCAATGGATATCGAGTTTGGAGATTCTACTGAGATCTCCAAGGGAATGTCTGTTACTCTTTCATATCCACAACTTCCTGGTCTCCGAGTGACTCAGTTCATTCATCACAACACTGATTGGTGGTGTGCTTCAGGGTTCAGTGCTGGGACAATTGCAGTTTGTCATCTATATCAATGATTTGGACGAGAACATACATGGCATGATTAGTAAGTTTGCAGATGACATTAAAACAATTAGTATTGTAGATACAAATATGGTTGTCAAAAATTGCAACAGGATCTTGATTTGTTGTGCAGGTGGGCTGAGGAATGGTTAAAGGAGTTTAATACAGAGAAGTGTTGCATTTGTGTCATAACATCGGGGCAGGGTAGACAGTGAATGGCAGAGCTCTGGGGAGTGTTGTAGAGCATGGTGATCTAGGAATGCGGGTACATAGTTCATTGAAAGTGACATCACAAGTAGACAGGGTCATCAAGGTGGCATCTGACACATTGGTCATCAGTCAGAGTAGGTCATGTTACAGTTGTAAAAGACATTGGTGAGGCCACATTTAGAGTATTGTGTTTAGTTTTGGTCACCCTGTTATAAGATGTTAAGCTGGAAAGGGTGCAGAAAAAATCTACCAGGATCTTGCCAGGATACAAGGCCTGAGCTATAGGAAGAGATTGAACAGGCAAGGATTTTATTCCTTGAAGCACGGCAGGCTGAGGGATGATCTTAGAGGTGTGCAAGATCATGAGGAATGGATAAGGTAAATGAACAGTTTCTTAGCCAAAGTAAAGAAACCAGGAACCCGAGAGGCAACTTTTTTTTTTTTTAACACAAAGGGTGGTAGGTGTATGGAACGAACTGCCAGAGGAGACAATTGATACAGGTACTATCACAACATTAAAGAAACATATGGACAGGGTCAAATGCAGGCAGGTGGGACTAGTGTAGATGGGGCACATGGGCCAAAGGGTCTGTTTACACACTGCATGACTATGACACGTTATAGACACCCACATCATAAAGACAATTGTCTCAATGGGGGGAAAAAGGTGGTCAGGGGGAGAGAGCATCAGGCTTGCAATAACAAAGTTATTTTTCCCCCATGAGATTTACAAAAATAATTTATTTTGAAAGCTGCAAGTTTATTTTCCTTCCTGCATGCTAAAAATACTAACAGCTGTGTGTTAGATTGTTTAATCATGACATAAAAGCTTGACTGCTTGTCAAGTTCAATGGCTACCCGCAATGAAACTGACCAAATGCATTCTCACGATAGGGGAGATAAATAGAAACAGATGCAAGTTATATTTAATCCTATGCAACTGTCCACTTGTTTTTAGTGATATTCACAAACTACCCATCTTATATTTGGTAAATAATTAATAATTTATCTTTCATGGTTCAAAAATGTCATCTCATATTTGTTCACAATGTCCGCTGGCCATCTCCTTGCATTTCTCCATAGATTTCCACTTGACAGCTATACATTGTCTCCTAAAATTCATAAGTATAATTGAAAACGTTGAGGTCTTTGGGGGAATAAAAAATTGGGCCAGTCTTCCTCTTGATATTCTGCTTAGTCGACGAGTCATAGGAGCAGAATTAGGCCATTCTGCACATCAAGTCTACACCATCATTCAATCATTGCTAATCTATCTTCCCATCTTTGACACAATTTTTAGCTCATGCTACGAGAATGAAATAAATGAAACAGAATTTGTTGTCAATGAATATGTGAAAATGTATCATGTATATATTAGAAACTCCTTGAACCTTCGGTGAAAATCTTGTCAAACATTTGTATTTGTGCGAGCCAAAATATAATTTTTTTAACAAAAACTTTGTGGATTGGTACCCACCAGTGCATTACATTTGCTTCTAAGGCCAGAGTTAAGACCTGGTTTTGGATTCTTATACAATATGGACCACAGGTCACAGGTCAAATATCAGCCCTGCCTTTGGTGGACTGTAGGGCTGGCAGGATTTATGTAGTAAGTCCATGTTCGCTGCTCCCCATAGCACCCATGTGCTTGACATCACTGGCCCCTTTTAAAGGAACTGAGCAGTCTTGGGGATTCCTGGGAATCGGTGGCATGGTACTCGGAGAGCTGCCAGATGGACAGACCTTGTTGGGAAAGAGACTAATGCAAAGTGTCCTGTATCAATCTAATAAAACTTTATGTAACCAACCCTAGTAATGTTACGAAGAAAATAGAGACTTCCACCATACAAGATGATCATTTGTTTTCAATTATGACTGCTCCACTCCACCGAGTACCCAACAAAAACTAAGTTATTTAATTTCCATCATACCTGGCCTTTCCGGCTGGATCTTCAATGCCAGTTGTCTTACAAAGTCCAGTGGTAGCTGTATAACCTCCTAAAAAGAAAGAGGATTATATTTCTATATAGGTTTTTAACTGATTTTACAACTTAACATTACTTTACAACTTAATATCAAGCAACCCAATTTAAAAGCAAATATCTTACTGTTTAGACTTTGACTGTTGAGTAATCTCCTAAAGTTACAAGTCTTTCAATAATTTAGATTAATCAAGAGCTAATGTGCTGAATTTTCTAATAGGCAAGTAATTTATTTTCAAAATGTAATTTGTTTAAATTTTTGTCCCACGTAAAGCAATCTGGACAGTGTGACCTTTTATTTGCAAGTTGCCACCAGAGATTTGTCACTTTTTCATCAGAAGTGATGTGTTGCTCATTTCTCTGCATTCTTCCTGTTACAAAAGAGCAACCCTTAAAATCTTGTAAGCATTATCTGCTTCGACACCACAAATATAGCACATACGGCTAATTCACTCAATCACTTTGGCCATTTACTTCCATATCAAAAAATATGTCCGTCTAACATGAACACAATTTTAAATGAATATCAAAATACCAACACTTGCTTGCTGTGAAGGAGCCACGTCCACCACTAGCTGATTCTTATGCTCCACCTCTACAGTTCCAGCCGTCTGATGCCGCGTCCACCACCAGTTCCAGCATGTCCGGTACCCCACCATGACCAGTGGCTAGGACTAACCACAAAACTACCTCTCCTGCATGCTTCCCCTGTCGGTCACCACAGGTGTCCCCTGCTGCTTTCCCACTTCCGAGTGCACCACCACCTTTTAATCTTTCTGGCGTAGGGGGAGAGGGCTTGGTCCGTACGCGTTCGGGCCGTATCAGTGGACCGCCTGACAGATACGGCAAGTATGGTTGAATTCTTGCGACGTGTGCTTACCATATTCACTCTTTACGGGGAAGGATGTAGATTGGTTTATGCATGAAAGCCAATCATAGTAGAATAGCATCACTAACCCCACCCTACTGTACGATTCAAACTAACACCCACTTCCTACATTAATAATAATAATGGATGGGATTTATATAGCGCCTTTCTAATACTCAAGGCGCTTTACATCGCATTATTCATTCACTCCTCAGTCACACTCGGTGGTGGTAAGCTACTTCTGTACCCACAGCTGCCCTGGGGCAGACTGACGGAAGCGTGGCTGCCAATCTGCGCCTACGGCCCCTCCGACCACCACCAATCACTCACACACATTCACACACAGGCAAAGGTGGGTGAAGTGTCTTGCCCAAGGACACAACGACAGTATGCACTCCAAGCGGGATTCGAACCAGCTACCTTCCGGTTGCCAGCCGAACACTTAGCCCATTGTGCCATCTGTCGTCCCAATTAGTCAGTCTTGGAAGCGGTCACGATGTACTAACAACTAACTACCTGCTGTACCGTTATACTATGGATACTGATTATAGATGATCTTGAACTTCAGATTGTGTACTTTGGCTATTTACAATAGGGTTCGTTATTGCCAATTGTTCGCTATGGGGGGTGTGGGGGAAGAGGTAAAGATTACGGCAGGGCCAGGAGGGAGGAAATGCAGTGGGGCGGGGGGGGGGTTGGTTAAACAAGTGAGAATACACAGACTGGGGAGCCGAAGTCCCCAGTCCCATACACAGTGCTCTGAACAGAACAGAGGACCAAATTCATTGTGTCATGGAGTGACTGCTGGGTGGTTGGAGCAAATACTATTTCAATCCATGTTTAACACCATTCAGTGTCAGAATGTTTTGTGCTCACTGTTCACAGGGTGTCTTGTTTAATTTATGTTTATAAGCGAGTTTGGTATTCCGGCTGCGGATGCTCAGGTGATAGGTCACTCACTATGAACATTCTCGGCAACTGTGGGGCTGCGTTGTTTACGGCCTTGCATTTTGTACGTGGTCGGGCCCGGGTCTCCGGCGCTGCAGGCGCTGTTGAGTTGCTGCTGGGCCATCCCCTTCCCCTCCCGGGTATCCCCTCCCTGTCTGGAGGTGTCCCTTCCCTGTCGGGGTTGGCCGGCACTGGCTGCAAGTCCGGGGCTGCCACCAGTCCAGGGCTGCCAGCCAACCCAGTGGGACAGGCAGAGGCGAGCCGGAGCCAGGTAGTGGGATGTAACAGCGAGAGAGGGGGCAGATGAGAGTGGGAGGCGGGGTGGGGGAGAGACTGGACCGGGCGGGATAGGCAGAGCCGAGCTGGAGCCAGGTAGCTTGGTGTAACAGTGAGAGAGAGGGCAGATGCGAGGGGGCAACGGGGGGGGGGGGGGGTCCAGTGACGGTTCAGCAGCGCTTGCGGCGCCAGGGTTGGATCCTGGCTGGGGATGAGGCGCGGGTCTGTGCCCACTCTCCCGTCTCTCACTCGCATCTGCTCCCTCTCTTTCGCTGTTACACCCCGCTAGCAGGCACCCCCATTCCTCAAATTGAATATTTTTTTAACCATTAACATCATGAATAAAGGTAAGAATTTACACAGTTTGTACAGCCAGTGCTTCGTTCGCTTTTTCTTTATGGCGAGTGACCTTTGACAAATCCCATGATTTCATGTGTTTTTCAAAATACCGAACTCGCTGATTGGTTATTTACCAACACTTGGCTGTTTTTCCAATACTTATATTTACCTCCCTTACTCGGTTATTGTGGGCAATTGGAAATAACGGACACCATTCCCCCATCCCTGTGATTCCTAAAAGTGAGGGTTATCTGTACAACAAAATGGAAAGAAGGAATTAAAATACTCTCCAGGGTTTATAAAGCATTCTTTGCAAAGCCTGCTTTCACAGAAGTGGCTACTCGTGGTCACAAATTGTCAAGACTTGTTTTTGAGAGTGGTGGGGGGGGGGGGGGGGGATTGAAAGAGAATGGAAACCCTAAGGCAGCAAAATCTTTTTCATGATAAGTGAAATGTTCATTTAATCTGCCCTTATCCTATTATACGTTATAGACATGATTTTATCAGTTGGCCAAAATTATTATTATGTTTGCACGCTTTCATAAATTGAAATTCTCTTACCCCAGGTTGCACAAGGTTATCTCCCAATAATGGCTTCATCACATGTTTACTAAATTCTACAATATTGTTTAGCCGATGGGAAACTTCTTCCAAGGCCTAAAATATAAAATTGAGTGTTAATATTCAAAGTATCATCTGACAATCTTAGATTAAAACTTGCTTTTTGCATTTGATGCACATTAAAATTCTCTACCATGCTTTTAATTTCAACTATTATCTCAGTGCTCTTATAATTTAAAATAATCACCCTTAAATTTTCAAAATCATTAATCCATTTTGAAAACAATATTGATCTATGGTTAGCTTATTACATCAGCATGGTGCAGCACATGCAATTCAATCTCATTTTAAACATTCATAACACGTTAACTTTGAATTTTGGAATCAGAAACTGGCATTGTGCTGGTGTGGCTTGATTTTAAATGAAATAAATGAATTTATGATAATATCATGGATATGGCAGGCCACAAGTTTACAAATTGTGGTAGGATACAAATCTTCTGGTGCTGGTGATCTACAGCAACACAGGGATGTACAGTTCAGAACTGCTAGTTTTGGAAGGAATCCATCCCAATTTGCATGACAATATTGGGACGCAACACAATGAAGCATGCCAAAAATAAAAGGGGAATTATTGCTATCATTAGCCCTATCTCCAAATAGCCACCAAATAAAACTCATGCATTTGGATTCAATGTGTTCATGAAGCAATTCTGAATGTTTCCTTGCAAAAAAAACTTATCAGATCAACTATTCCACCCCTACACACACTTCTTAGATGAGTAAGATGTTTGCCAGATTTTGCTCTCGAGTTAGTGTGAAGCATATTCCCTTGTGGTTCACAAGGAAATATTTTTTTCTACCAGTAAATTTGTGAAGACAAGTTTCTCGGCACAATTTAAATAATTTGAAAATAAGGAAGCTCAGTTTGGGCTGGAATAGAACTGAACTGCAAATGAGTTGTCAGTGTAACAGATGTACATGGAGTACACAATGCATTCAATTGCATAATTTGTCCATAAAAAACATGAATTGTTTACCAGGTAAACACTAATTTCGTTGACTGGAAATTAATTCATTTTATGCAGATGTTCTTGGTAATAATTCTTTATTTATTGCCAAGAATCTGAGGGTGTAAATTTTTGAACTGAACTTAATTAACAAAATTTGTGAATGTATATAGGAAAGCAACTCAGAGAAGAATACTGAAGTGTTAACTGGATTACATCGGCATGAGTAATAGTTTGACAGGCTAGATTTATATCTATTGCGATTTATAAAAGTGAAAGAGGACTTGATGGAAACACGAGGGGTCTTCACAGGATTGACGTGGAGAGGATACTTCAAACAATCTAAAACTGTGGGTATGTTCATAAATAAGGGATCACAGGCAACATTTTCTTTTGAGGGTGGGTCTTTCCTCAAGGTGGGTGAGGTGGAAGCAGAGCCTTTGAATACTTTAAGGAAGAAAAAGATAGACACTTGGTAAGCAAGGCAGTTAAAAGGTTACTGGCCAACCTTGAGAATGCAGAGATGAGATTATAATCAGATGACCTGTGATTTTATTGAATTCTGTGTCAGGGGCCAAGTGATGTACTTTTGCACCCATTTGTACGTTTGCACCTCATTTGTACGTTTGCATAAGAAGGGGAAAGTTGAATTTCATATTTCCATTAAAAATGTTTTAACAGAAATTATCCTACCTTGTTTGGCTGTGGAAGTTCAATGGGAAACTTTAGAAAACGCAGAACTTGGCAATGCTGGAAAAAAAAAACAGAAGTCTTAACTGGCCACTTTTTAAATGTTAAGCTAAAGTATAAGATGTTTGTGATATTTGGTATTACAAAACTAATACCCAGCAGCACCAACAAATCTGCAGTAATCACAAAATAATGCAAAGACATCAATTAAAATTTCTTCCTAATATCTTCAAAGATTTTTTGTACTTTTGTTACAAAATGTAATAGAAAGAAAAAAATGGAAATCTTAGCAAAATAGCCAAGCACAAATTCTACCTGAACACATAAAAAAAAAAAAAAGGACTGCATACATTAAAATTAATGTCCCTTGCGGTTAAGTACAAGAGTTTTGACAAAAGACCATTTGACCAGAACACTTAATTCCTTTGCCCTTGTCACAGATGCCAACCTGGTGACAATTTCAGCATATTTGCTTTCTATTCCATCAACCCACATCTATAAAAATTTTCATTTGGTGCTGAATGTATGCCCAGTAAATGAACACAGCAAGTAGCAAGAAAATAGGCAGTCACAAAGTGCTAGAGTAACTCAGCGGGACAGGCAGCATCTCTGGAGAGAAGGAATGGGTGACGTTTCGGGTTGAGACCCTTCTTCAATCTCAAATCACCCAGTCCTTCTCTCCAGAGATACTGCCTGACCCGCTGAATTACTCCAACATTGTGTCTACCTTCGATTTAAACCTGCATCTGCAGTTCTTTCCTACCCAAGAAAATAGGCTGGCTGTTGTCCCCTGCCAAGCTTCCACCATCTATCTTCTATATTACTAAAAGTCTGTTCTTGACCGGTTTTGGCCATCTGTGCTGCGATTTCCAAGAGAACGCCGCCACCTACGGCCGTCATTTTTGGCCACCTTGCTCAGAGCCCCCCTCCACCGCGTGTGCCGAGGATTTTTCCCGTCGATTAAAAATGACAGAGATATTAATGTTTTTACAAAATTCCCAATTCTCTCTGCTGCCCCCGCTGGTGGCAGGGACTATAAAACCAGGAAGTGGTGTGCCACACAGTCTCTTCAAGATGGAGGAAGGCAGAGGGTCACGTTTCTCTGCGCTGTGAATAACACTGAACACATGTCTACTCAAATGTAAGTGCCCTTAGTGGTTCTAAAATGCTTGCAGAATGTGTCTATTGGTTCTAAAGCTTGCAAAAAAAGTCTATTAGTTCTAAAGCTTTCAAAAAATGTCTATTGGTTCTAAAGCTTGCAAAAAGTGTCTCTATTGGTTCTAAAGCTTGCAAAAAATGTCTATTGGTTCTAAAGCTTGCAAAAAAATGTCTATTGGTTCTAAAGCTTGCAAAAAAATGTCTATTGGTTCTAAAGCTTGCAAAAAGTGTCTCTATTGGTTCTAAAGCTTGCAAAAAAAATGTCTATTGGTTCTAAAGCTTGCAAAAAAAATGTCTATTCGTTCTAAAGCTTGCAAAAAGTGTCTCTATTCGTTCTAAAGCTTGCAAAAAGTGTCTCTATTGGTTCTAAAGCTTGCAAAAAATGTATTGGTTCTGAAGCTTGCAAAAAAAGTGTATTGGTTCTAAAGCTTGCAAAAAAATGTCTATTGGTTCTAGAGCATGCAAAACAAATGTCTATTGGTTCTAAAGCTTGCAAAAAGTGTCTCTATTGCTTCTAAAGCTTGCAAAAAGTGCCTATTGCTTCTAAAGCTTGCAAAAAGTGCATATTGCTTCTAAAGCTTGCAAAAAGTGCATATTGCTTCTAAAGCTTGCAAAAAACGTCTATTGCTTCTAAAGCTTGCAAAAAAATGTCTATTGCTTCTAAAGCTTGCAAAAAATGTCTATTGATACTAAAGCTTGCAAAAAATGTCTATTGGTACTAAAGCTTGCAAAACAATGTCTGTTGGTACTAAAGCTTGCAAAAAAATGTCTATTGGTTCTAAAGCTTGCAAAAAAACGTCTATTCGTTCTAAAATGGTTCATACTAGCGCTCCAGAAAGCACCCGCCCCCCGCCCTGGTTGGCTTGGGTGTGTTTTGAAATTGAAAGGAACTACTTACTGCAAATGCTGACATGAAGTTGAAAGGCACTACTTACTGCAAATGGTGGCCTGGGTGTGGCTTGAAGTTGAAAGGCACTACTTACTGCAAATGATGGCTTGGGTGTGGCTTGAAGTTGAAAGGTACTACTTACTGCAAATTATGGCTTGGGTGTGGCTTGAAGTTGAAAGGCACTACTTACTGCAAATGGGGGCGTGGGTGCATTGGCTTGAAGTTGAAAGGCACTACTTACTGCAAATTGTGGCTTGAAGTTGAAAGGCACTAACTGCAAATTGTAGCTTGGGTGCTTAGGCATTAAGTTGAAAGGCACTGCAAATGGTGGCATGAAGTTGAAAGGCACTACTTACTGCAAATGGTAGCTTGGGAGCTTTGGTTTGAAGTTGAAAGGCACTACTTACTGCAAATGGTGGCTTGGTTGCTTTGGCTTGAAGTAGAAAAGGCACTACTTACTGCAAATGGTGGCTTGGTTGCTTTGGCTTGAAGTAGAAAAGGCACTACTTACTGCAAATGGTGGCATGAGGTTGACAGGCACTACTTACTGCAAATGGTGGCTTGGGTGCATTGGCTTGAAGTTAAAAGGCACTATTTACTGCAAATGGTGGTATGAAGTTGAAAGGCACTACTTACTGCAAGTGGTGGCTTGGCTTTGGTTTGAAGTTGAAAGGCACTACTTACCGCAAATGGTGGCTTGGGAGCTTTGACTTGAAGTTGAAAGGCACCTCTTACTGCTAATGGTGGCTTGGGTGTGGTTTGAAGTTGAAAGCCACTACTTACTGCAAATGGTGGCTTGGATGCAATGGCTTGAAGTTAAAAGGCATTACTTACTGCAAATGGTGGCTTGGGTGCATTGGCTTGAAGTTAAAAGGCATTACTTACTGCAAATGGTGGCTTGGGTGCATTGGCTTGAAGTTGAAAGGCACCACTTACTGCAAATGGTGGCATGAAGTTGAAATGCACTACTTACTGCAAATGGTGGTGTGGGTGCTTTGGCTTGAAGTTAAAAGGCACTACTGCAAATGCACTTTCTGTTTGCACTGTATATTGATTTTAGATAAAACGCTACCACTTATGGCTGTGATTTTTGGCCATCTTACTCAGCCCCCCTCCGCTGAGCAGGTGCAGAGAATTCTTCCCATCAATGAAAAATAAGTGTTATGTTTTTTTTTAAATGTTGAGAATCTCTCTCCTGTCAATCACTCCATGAAAGCCACACCTTTTCCGGGGGGGGGGGGGGGGGAGGGGTTAAAAAACCCGGAAATGTGGGTGTGGCTCAGTCTCTGCAAGATGGAGGGAGAGGTCACGACTCGCTGTCTTTAGTGGCTTTGCACCCTACTTCAAATGGTATGAAACTGCATTTGAATTTGGTGGCCTTGCACCCTGCTAGAAGTGGTAAGAAACTGCACTTGAATTTGGTGGCCTTTTACCCTGCTTGAAATAGAATTTCAAGGATTAGCCGTGGGTCAACTACCAGCCCACCAGCCGTGAGTGAGTTGCCAGCATAACAGGCTTGATTGACTGAGACGCCAGCCCAAGAATCCATTTGGCGCACAATTTGCATACTAGCCATCTGGAAACCAGTCCCTTCAGCCCACAACACCCATATTAGCGCTCCAGAAAGCCCCCCCCCCCCCCCCCAACTGGCCACCAATATTAGAATTGGTGGACAGGTGGAATATTGCGTTGGATGACCAGCCCTCCTGTGTGATGCTGGGACTCAACGGGTCCCACTTAGTCTAGTAATTCAATATAATCATTGCTGATGCATCGCAAGCCTCCACTCCACCTCTCTGCCTAATCCCCATTGCACTCAATAGTCTTTCAAAAAAGTACCTATATGCACATTAATATTTCCAATGAGCTAGCCTCCACAACTCTGATGAAGAATACAGGAATTTTACATTTTCTAAGAAGACATTTCTGCATGCCTCAGTGTGAAATAACCAGTCCCTTTTCCAGAAGCTAGACACCCTCATTCAAGACTTGAGTAAAAACAATCTCTACAACCACCTTGTCCTGCCTATTAAGTGTCTTATATTGCAATCAGCTGTTTCCAAATCCAATGAAGGCAAATAACCCGTTTAGTCTCATAATTAAAATTAGGCCATTCGACCCATCGAATGGGCTCCACTATTAAATTATGACTGATCTATCTTTCCCTCACACTTTCCTTCACATTCTATTTTCCCCATTCTTCTGCCTTCTCCCTGTAACCTTTGACACCCTTAAGGGCCTGTCCCACTTGCCCGTCATTTGCGAGCCATTTACACGACCTCCAAAAATTTGGTCGTCGCGTTGTGACACACGGGTAGCGTGTGGGTAGCGTGGAGGAGTGTGGAGATGTGCGCGGTATCACGTGGCGCTTCAGGATTTCGTGCTGCACTAAATCTTCGCGCCCCACCGGCTTGGCGTATCGCTTACGCATGCGGACGTATTGCGGTCACACGTTGACGTCCTGACCTCGTACGTGTAGTGCGTGGTGACGCATGATTACGTCACCGTGTGTAACCATGCGACGCCGCCCATACGCAATTGGCCACAATGAAAAAATAATTACGTCGTAAACATCAATGCTTTCAAAGTGACACAAAATTGCTGGGGAAACTCAGCGGGTGCAGCAGCATCTATGGAGCGAAGGAAATAGGCATCTCGTGTGGCTAGACGTTTCGGGCCGAAACCCTTCTTCAGACTGATGGGGGGTGGGGAAAGAAAGAAGGAAAAAGGGAGGAGGAGGAGGAGCCCGAGGGCGGGCGGAAATCAAGGATTGCAGATTTTATATCCTAAAAGAACACTACTAACCAAATTAGTTTTTTTTTTAAATAACCACCAACAATTTTACTAACAGTTTTTTTTTTAAATTGCAAACTAATTCTTAAGCGGGGTTCAAACCCTCAAACTGCTATAATAGGATACAAATTTGTGTTTGTTGGGAGTATTTCAGAGTTTAAAAGTAAATGAATTTTTCCAGCAAACAATAATTTTACTTAACAAATGATGTCAATACACTAATTCTACTTGCAGAGCAGATAAAATATTTGAAGGCGTATGATGACGGGTGATGATGCGCTCGACCGTCGCGCGTCAGTCACTAACGGCCAGTCGCGTAAATGACGGCCAAGTGGGACAGGCCCTTAACTAATCAAGAATGTGTTAATCGCTGCTTTAAAAATAGCCAATAATTTGACCGCCACAGGAGTCAGTGGCAATGAATTCCATAGATTCACCACTCTCTGGATAAAGAAACTCCTCATCATCTCCTTTCTAAAGGCATGCTGTTTTATTCGCAGGCTGCGCCCACTGGTCCTAGACACTCTGACTATTGGAAATATCCTCGCCACATCCACTCATTCCAGGCTTCTCATTATTTGGTAAATTTTATTGAGATCCCACCCTCATTCTTGTAAATTCCAAGGAGTGAAGGCTCAGAGCTCTCAAATGTGCATCATACATTAATCCAATCATCCTTTTATATTCTAATCCTCACAATGAATGCTAGCAATGTATTTGCCTTCCTTACTACCGACTCAACCTGCATGTTAACCTGATTACCTTTGGACTCTCAAATCCCTTTACACCTCGGATTTCTGAATCCTCTCTCCATGTAGAAAATAGTCTATGCCTTTACTCCTACTGCCAAAGTGCATGACTGAACATTTTGCTGCACTGTATTCCATCTTTCACTACTTTACCCACTCTCCCAAGTCCTCCTGCAGATTCCCTGCTTCCTCTACAGCATCTGCCCTCCACCTATCTTCGTATAAGCCGCTAACCTGGCCACAAAGCCATCGATTCCATCATCCAAATCATCAATACATAACGTGAAAGGTAGTGGCGCCAACACAGACACCTGCACAACACCACTCGTCACCGTTAGGCCTCCTTTATTCCCGCTCGTCACCTTCTGCCATTCAGCCAATCTGCTATCCATGCTAGTCTCTTCCCACTACTACCATGGGCTCCCATCTTGTTCAGCAGCTTTACATGTGGCACCTTATCAAAGGCCTTCTGAAAATAAAGGGAAACATCCACTGTCCTTTGTCTATCCTTTTTACCTTCTCAATCAAATTCCAACAGGTTTTTCAGGCAAGATGCCTCTTTCACAAAGCCATTATAAACTTTGGTATATTTTATCATGTGCTTGTAAATACTCAGAAACCTCGTCCTAAATAACGGACTCTAAAATCTAACCAACCACTGAAAGCAAGCAAACTGGCCTATCGTTTCCCCATCTTTTACCTCACTCCCTTCTTGAACAGTGGAGTAACATTTGCAATTTTCCATAGCCTCCATATTGTTGCTGTAATGGGGTGACCAGAATAAGCGAGTTCAGTATTCCAAAAAACCCAAGGAGTCAAGGGATTTGTCAAAGGACATTTGTGATAAAGAAAAAGCAAACGAAGCACTGGCTGTATATACTGTGTATAAATTATTAACCATTCTACCAATTAATTAATCTAGAATTCCATCAACTCAATAGCTTCCTTTCTTGTTCTGCTGTTCACACACTAAGTCAGTTCATTAATCTGCAATTTGAGATATTCAAAAAGTTAAAGAATTTATTATTTTCATTTAATCCTTAATGTGTTTGCTACTGGAATAAGAAAACATTACTTGAGTTTGAAACATTTTCTTGATGGCAGCCTCTGCCTACAGTTTGTCTGTTTTTCCATCTTTTTATTTTTAGTCTGTTTAAAAACATATGTTTTGGAGGTTTCTTAGTATTTTCATGGTGGGGAGGGTAAGGGGGAAATCGTTTCTGTCACTTACCGGCGAGGTTGTGACTATTCTCCAAGTCGCGTCGTCGCCCCCCCCCCCCCCCACTCCCTCCTCGCGGCCTACCAACAGGATTGGCGCGGCCTTTCCTGCCGGAGACCGGCCAGAGCTTCAGCAGCGACGCAGCACTGGATTCATCGCGGAGCGGGCGATGTCTTACCTGGGATCGCCGTTTGAAGCTCCGGAGTGCTGGGCCTGCTGCTTCAACATCGTGGAGCTGTGATTTGCGGAGCTCCCAGCCGCGGGCGGCGCTGACTTCAACATCGTGGAGACTTGTGACCTTTTGCTGAGGGCCGCCAGTGTGAATCTCCACCCAGCTCGGCCTGTGGACTTCGGGAGCCGCGGTCTCCGGTAAGAAGTGGCCGATTCGAAAGTCCAAGCCGCTGAGAATGTTCTTCCGTTCCGACATCGGAGTGCCATCTTCCCGGCGAGAGGGCCTGAGCATCGGGCCACCCGCAGCGGCGACTGCGGGGGGCTCAGGAGGCCCCGACCACGAGTGAGGAGGATGACTGAACTTTTGTGCCTTCCCTCAGTGGGAAACTTTGATTCCGCTGTGTGGGGATGTTTATGTTAAAGTCTATCGTGTTGTGTTCTTTTTTATTCGTATGGCTGTATGGTGACCCAAATTTCACTGTACCAATTGGTACATGTGACAATGTCTCTTGAATCTGGAATCTCTTATCTTTATTCATAATTTATTGGCAAATATATATTTAATCTGAGGAACAGGGGTGCCAGGTAGCGGGAGAGCGGGATGTAACAGTGAGAAAGAGGGGGCGGATGCGAATGGGAGACAGGGGGAGAGACTGGACCAGCAGAGCGACATTCTCGGCAGCTGAGCTGCTGCGTGTGTACAAACCTGCGTTTCATCCGTAGTCAGGATCGAACCCGGGTCTTCGGCGTTGCAAGCACTGTTGAATTGCTACTGGACCGTCCCCGTCCCCTCCCGAGTGTCGCATCCTGGTCCGGGGGCAGCCGGAGATGTCTGGGTGACCCTGGACTGACAGGACACCGGCCCAAAGCAGTGGCAGCCCCAGGCTATACAGCCAGCGTGGAGAAAAAGCGCTAACTCCTGCTCAACTCTGCTCCAACCTGTGGAACCCGTTCCCCGACGGGCCGGGGACCGTCAGCTGCACCTCTCGCCTTATCCAGTGGCTGTCGGTTAGCCCCTTCAGTGCCAGCGAAAGCCGAGCAGCAGTCATCAACGCGGATACACACAAAATGCCAGAGTTTGCTCAGAACAAAGTACATCTGCCATGTCTTTGCCCAGATACGTAACAGACGGGAAAGGAATGGAGGGCTATGGTCTGAGTGCAGGTAAATGGGATTAGGGGAGAATAGGTGTTCAGCACGAACTAGAAGGGCCGAGATGGCCTGTTTCCGTGCTGTAATTGTTATATGGTTATATCTATATCCCGTTGTACTCTTTGACGACATTCTTCATTGTCCACAATTGTAGTCACTTCCAAGCTTACTAACTAACAGATCTACATTTTCATCCGTCATTTATATATGTGACAAAGAGGTCCCAGCACTGCAGAACAGTACAAGGAAAAGATTTCCAGTCAGAATAACACCCTTCCACTACTATCCTGTCCTCTATGAGTACACCAGTTCCGAATACAAACTATCAAGTCACCATTGATCCCATGACCCTTAATTTACTGACAACCTACTTTAAGGGAAGGTTTCAAATACCTTACTGAAGTCCACATAGACAACATCCACCAGAATATCAATATACCCTATACCGATTTCATTATCCTCCATGTCCTTCTCTGTGAATACTGAAGCAAAGTTCTTATTTAGTACTTCACCAACATTCCGCTAAATGTCCTTCTATAAGTTATCCTGCCTCAGTACCCTAGTTTATAATGTACTAAAAGACTAATCTTTCTTGCTAATGTCATCCAACATAGCATCCACCATAATAAACAGGCACTAGTTTAAAAAGTAAATGACCAGATTCCAACTAACTTCCTAAGTTCTATTATTTATATACCAATAGTTTAAAGCAAAGCAATGCATCAATAACTAGCTGGAGAAATAATAAAATTGTCTGACGACAAACAGCTCTATCTGTTGAATCCCCAAACAAAAGGGTAATCTACATTTTCCAATTACCTAGCATAATTTTAGTTCTTTAAAGTGAACACGCTTTGATAAACAGGACTGGAAGTAATACATCATCATAAAAGTCCTGATATATTAAGGATTACTGGAATTATGGCATCAGAAAAATATATGATTCCTGTATCTAACCTAAGATTTAATATACTTAGAATAAATTGAAGTGGAAAATAGGAGGTGAAGTCATGGTACTTGAGAATGCAAATGCAGTTGAAATCTAATGCAGAGAACAGCACTACACATAATGTTTGGGACAAAGACCCATCATTTATTTATTTGCCTCTGTACTCCACAATTTGAGATTTGTAATAGGAAAAAAAATCACATGTGGTTAAAGTGCACAATGTCAGATTTTATTAAAGGGTGTTTTTATACATTTTAGTTTCACCAGCTGTGTTTATACATAGTTCCCCCCATTTCAGGGCAGACGTTTGGGAGACATAGCTTCACAGGTGTTTGTAATTGCTCAGGTGTGTTTAATTGCCTCCTTCATGCAGGTATAAGAGAGCTCTCAGCACCCAGTCTTTCCATCACCTTTGGAAAATGTTATTGCTGTTTATCAACATGAGGACCAAAGTCTGCGATTCATGGACATCACCAGTTGCTGGGTGTCTTTTCTGGTGATGCTCTGCCAGATCTGTATTGCAGCCATCTTTTGCTTATGCTTGTTTTGGGGGCTAGTCCCCTTCAGTTTTCTCTTCAGCATATAAAAGGCATGCTCAATTAGGTTGAGATCGGGTGATTGACTTGACCACTCAAGAATTAACCATTTTTTAAGCTTTGAAAAACTCCTTTGTTGCTTCAGCAGTATGTTTGGGATCATTGTCTTGCTGTAGAATGAACTGCCGGTCAATGAGTTTTGAGGCATTTGTTTGAACTTGAGCAGATAGGATGTGTCTATACACTTCGGAATTCATTATGCTACTACCATCAGCAGTTGTATCATCAATGAAGTGAGCCAGTACCTTCAGCAGCCATACATGCCCAAGCCATAACACCCCCACTACCATGTTTCACAGATGAGGTGGTATGCTTTGGATCTTGGGAAGTTCCTTCTCTCCTTCATACTTTGCTCTTGCCATCACTCTGGTGTCAGATAATCTTCGTCTCATCTGTCCACAAGACCTTTTTCCAGAACTGTGGTTGCTCTTCTTGGCAAACTGTAACCTGGCCATCCTATTTTTGCAGCAAACATGTGGCTTGCTTCTTACAGTGTAGCCTCTGTATTTCTGTTCATGAAGTCTTCTGTGGACAGTGGTCATTGACAAATCCATACCTGACTCCTGAAGAGTGTTTCTGATCTGTCGGACAGGTGTTTGGGGATTTTTCTTTATTATAGAGAGAATTCTTCTGTCATAAGCTGTGGAGGGCTTCCTTGGCCTGCCAGTCCCTTTGCGATTAGTAAGCTCACCAGTGCTCTCTTCCTTCTTAATGTAGGTATGTTGCAAAGCCTACCTGAAGCGTCGTTGAAGATCTGCTGCTGAGGGTGTGCGCGATTTTGGCGCCGTTTAGAGGGGGCGGGTTTAAAACGCGATTTTCTCTAAGCTGTTCCAATCGAAAATGTTCAGCCTAGTTAATTATTAACGAAAAATCGCTGGAAGACCCCGTCGCGAAAGCTATTATTAGGTTTAAAGGCCTTGAATAATAGTTATAGTAGTTTAAAAATCAATCTCTAAACCCGCGACCGCCAGCAACCGCAGGGTCTCATAAAGCAAATAGCAGAAGTTAGGTTGTATATTTTTACATTAAAAAGGGCTTCTAAAGATCCCTTTATACAAAGTTTAATATTGCGAGTAGCTCAATTTGGGCCCATTATATCGCGCAGTATTTTTCTGGGCATTTGAGGGCACAAATCTACCGCAATGTGAACGTTCTAAACCAGCGCGTTCCACAGGGACCCACTGGAAAGCTGATTTAAATGGGCATTTATTTACAGCAATTAAACACTAAATTCCTTCCATTTGGCCTATAAATTAATGTAAATGAGATTTAAAAATCATGTTTTATTGTGAATTATTTGTGAATATTATTTGGACATTTAGGCTATTTAAAAATGTTAATCATTTATTAAGAAATGGATAGATGTTTAGATCTAGTAATTGAAGTCTGAAATTAGCTACAATTAGGTAACTAACTAATTATATGCTTTAATTTCAGGTCATCCAAGTAAGATTATTTTATATTTGTTTCAGAATGCTTCAATCTATGATAACTGAAAATTTCATTCAGTTCTCTTAATTTTTAAGAAAGTTATGGGCTTTTGACTGTTCACGATCACAGCTTTTTTGTTATGTCCATAGAAAATCAATAGGGAACAAGATGCTCATTTCCCAGTATGAAAATGGCCATAACTTTTTAAATACTTGAGATATGAAAGTGAATTAGGTGTCAAATTAAACTTATTTTTATGCTTTATCTGATGGGATAAATTAGACTTGATTTTTAAAATCTCAAAATTTTGTAACATTGTTACTTAATGATGTTCCAAACAGTTGATCTTGGTAAGCCTAAAGTTTGGCTGACGTCTCTAACAGTTTTATTCTTGTTTCTCACTCATAATGGCTTATTTGACTTTCATTGGCACAACATTGGTCCTCATGTTGATAAACAGTAATAAAAGTTTCCAAAGGCTACGGGAAGACTGGATGAAAGGGTTAAGGTTAGGCATATAATAACAAACACATATGAAGCCATGAACCACAAACATTATGGTGCCCTGCAATGGGGGGGGGGGGGGGGGGGGGGGGGGGGGGGGGGGGAAGACAGACTACGTATAAACACAGCAGTAATTTTTACATGGTGAAACCAAAATGTATAAAAATACCCTTTCATAAAATCTGACAATGTGCACTTCAACCTGTGTAAATACCCTTTCATAAAATCTGACAATGTGCACTTCAACCTGTGTTTTTTTCCTATTACAAATCTCAAATTGTGGAGAACAGAGGCAAATAAATAAATGAAGGGCCTTTGTCCCAAACATTATGGAGGGCACTGTATGACTATTAAACACTCTTGCTTCGTGATCCTTTAATCTCTGTATATTCACATGCCTATCCAGTAGCCTCTTAAATATCTGCTTCCACCATTGCAGTGCATTCCCGGCACCTGCCACTGTGTAACATGCCTTCTCTCCTAGATCAACGTGTTGCTACTTTGAGCTATGAATCATATCCCAATATTCCTCTGTTAATCAATGCTGTTAAGGGCCCTGCCATAACTCTAAATGCTTCCCTTACATTTGGCCTCCCAAAGCACCTTAACTAACACTTGCCCAGATTAAAGTTAACCTGCCATGTCACTGCCCATGTATGCAATTGAGCTATAACCTGCCCTATCCTTTGACAGATCCTAATTTTATCATCTTATTTCTGCCATTTTTGACCAAATTTAAAATCTCATCCAAGTTTTCCTTACGTGCTGAACGCTAGGACAGTTTAGGCCTGTCATAATAGAAGGGAATCAGAATGTCAAGACATTAAAGTGAATATAAACATCTGGGGTCGAATTGTCTGAATATCAAACATTGCTTGATGGAGGTTTGATAGAACCCCTGACGTTCCCATTTTCCTGAACACTCCCCCATCAGTTCCCTCGCTGCAATGCGTGCTGCCATGGACTTTAGTTCCCCAGTGGAAGCTCCCAGCCCTTGCATTTATTGAAGTGAATAAAAACATTTGGGACCAAATCATATGAACATCAACCAACATTGGATGAGGAAAGAAGGTACATAAAAATGCTGGAGAACCTCAGCGGGTGCAGCAGCATCTATGGAGCGAAGGAAATAGGCAACGTTTTGGGCCGAAACCCTTCTTCAGACGAAAGTTTGGCAGCTCAGTGAAGGCACACAGGCTAGGGAATTACAAATAACCACCTCCCTCAGAAGCTCCAATGAACCTCTGATTTACATGAGCACCTCCTAATCATAACCACTTCCCTACATTCAAGATTCCCCAACTATCATATAGCATAGAAACAGGGCCTATGGCCCAAACTTGTGCATGCCGTCCAAGATGCCTCGTTTACTCTAGTCCCATCTGCCTGCGTTTGGTCCATATCTTAACCTTTCCTATATACCCGTCCAAGGGTCTTTTAAATGCTGTAATTGTACCCGTCACAGCTGCTCATTTTATATACTTATCACCCTCAGAGTGGTGATAAGTATATACACTTAGGCAATGCAACTTTAATTGGGCAACACAGCTTTAGCATTTCCAAACCAAAGGCAACACAGCTTTAGCATTTCCAAACCAAAGGCAACACAGCTTTAGCATTTCCAAACCAAAGGCAACACAGCTTTAGCAATGCCAAACCAAAGGCAACACAGCTTTAGCATTTCCAAACCAAAGGCAACACAGCTATAGCATTTTCTAACCAAAGGTAAGACAGCTTTGCCATTTCCAAACTATATTTTCAAACCACATTAAGGGCACTGAAAGGTCAGTAAAACCACGCAGTTTAGTATACATGTGTTCAGTGTTATTCACAGCTCAGACTGAGAGACGTGACCCTCTCGCTCACCCATCTTGCAGAGACTGACTGAGGCACTCAACACTTCCGGGTTTTATAGTCCCTCCGGAAGGGGCATGGCCTTCAGGAGAGAGAATCTCAACGTTTTTTAAACACTGATAACTCTTTTATTTTTCCTCTTGCCCTGCGCAGCGGGGGGATTCTGAGTAAGATGGCCAAAAATCACAGCCGTAAGTGGCAGCGGTTTTTCTAAAATCAATATACAGAACAGGAAGTGGTCAAGATCAGACTTTTAGTAATATAGATATAATTGAGGTCATATCTCGTCAGTGCCAAAATTTGCATATTAATTAAGCCGATTAGAAAATGAGATCGAAAAAGTAACCGCAATCTAGTGCTCATCTCAGGCACGAGCCGTGAGTAATCACTCAGGGTAGACAGTCAGTCGGCTTTTAAAAAATCTTAAACCGCGCAGGCGCAGTTTGTTCTCCTCTCGGTAAGCTGCCAGTTGACTTTTATAAAGTCTTCAAAAGCCATATCTCTTAATTAAGTACCGTATTTCCCAGCACCTGCGTCGAAGATGCACCCCCATTTTGCGTTGCTAAATTTTGAAAAAAGGCTGGCGGGTCATAGAATTTCTCACGCTATAAAAATAATAAAAATCTATCAAAAATAAAAATAAAGAAAGAAATAATTCAATTTGCCCAAGGCTTCCAGATCTCCTCCATTCTGAATGACTGAATGGGTGGGGGGTGGTGGATGATGGCAGGTGGAGAGATGGGGGGGAAAACGGGAGCACACTGGGACAAGATGAATCAGTTGTAATCTTATTGAATGACAATACTAGTTCAAGGGACCAATTGGGGGGGGGGGGGGGGGGGGGGGGGGAGAGAAGAGTTCCTTTCACAGCGTGTGGGGAGACTGGCACGGGGTAAAGTTGTGGGGAGGGCAGGAGCTTTGAGAAGGAGGGGGTCGGGGATCATGTCTGGAATGACTGCTTGGGTCCTTGGATGGAGTCGAGGGGGGGGGGTAAAGCGACAAGTGCAGCATTTCCTGCGGTTGCAAGGGAAAGTACCCAGGGAGGTGGCAATTTGGGTGGGAAGGGACGAATTGACCAGGGAGTTGCGGAGGGAACGATCTCTGCGGAAAGCAGAAAGGGGAGGAGATGAGAAAATGTGGCCAGTGGTAGAATCCCGTTGGAGGTGGCGAAAATGTCAGAGGATATGTTGTATGCGACGGTTGATGGATGGAAGGCGAGGACAAGGGGGATTCTGTCCTTGTTACAAGTAAGGGGGATGGGGAGTAAGAGCAGAGCTGCGAGATACAGAGGAGACCCTGGTGAGAGCCTAATCTATAATAGATGCGGGGAACCCGTTCCCTAAAGAATGAGGACATCTCCGATGCCCTGGTCTGGAACACTTCATCCTGGGTGCAGATGCAGTAGGAAATGGAATGATGTACAGCAAAGTGCAATGGGCAAAAGATTAAAAGGCAATCTGAAGGGCAACATTTTCACCCACAGGGTATGGGTAAATAAAGTACGACCAGCTAGATGGAGTCGTTGAGGCAGGTACAACAATGACATTTAAAATACATTTGGACTAGTACATGAATAAGAAAGTTTAAGGGATATATGCCCAAATGCAGATAAATGGATCTAGCTTCGAAAAAGCATCCAGGCTGTTTCTGTGCTGTTCTACACTTGCCAACTGCATGGATGCAAATGATGTATACCTCAAAAACAGTATTTCGCTGCAGTGGCAATAGTGAAACTATTTTTTTGCACTACTAGTTATAGAGTAAAGCAATGTAGACCAGCCTATCTAATCTCACCCGACAAAGTCCTCTAATGCAGGCAACACCCTGGTGACTCCCATAGCTATCTAGACTACACTTCTTTCCACCCCGCTTCCTATAAAGTCTATCCCCTACTCGCTCCTGTGCCCAGGATGAGGTTTTCCATACCAGGGCATCGGAGATGGCCTCATTCTTTAGGAAACGGTAGTACCCCTCTTCCATTATAGATGAGGCTGGGAACCTCAGGTTGGGAACCCTTGCACTAAGGTCTCTTCGATATCCCACAGCTCCGCTCTTGCTCTCCCTCTCCCCATTCATAACAAGGCAGAGTCTCCCTTGTCCTCACCTTCCACCTCATCAGCCATCACATGCAGCATATAATTCTCCAACATTTTTGCACCTCCAACGGGATCCCACTACTGGCCACATCTTCTCATTTCCACCCCTTTCTGCTTTCCGCAGAGACCGTTCCCTCCACAACTCCCTGGTGAACATGTCCCTTCCCACCCAAACTACCCCTCCCCAGGTACTTTCCCCTGCAACCGCAGGAGATGCAACACCTGTACCTGTACCTCCCCCCTCGACTCCATCCAAGGACCCCAACAGTCTTTTCAGGTAAGGCAGAGGTTCACTTGCACCTCCACCAACCTCATCTACTGTTCCAGGTGTCAACTCCTGTACATCGGCGAGGCCAAATGCAGCATGCCGATCGTTTCGCTGAACACCTCCACTCAGTCCGCCTTAACCTACCTGATCTCCGGTTGTTCAGTCTTTAACTCCCCCTCCCATTCCCAATCTGACCTTTCTGTCATGGGGCTCCCCAATTGTCAGTGAGGCCCAGCGCAAATTGGAGGAACAGCGCCTCATATTTTGCTTGGGTAGCTTACACCGCAGCGGTATGAACATTTAATTCTCTAACTTCAAACAGCCCTTGCTTTCCCTCTCTCCATCCCCTCCCCCAGTTCTCCCACCAGTCTTATTGTCTCCAACTACATTCTATCTCTGTCCCGCCCACTCCACTGACATCAGTCTGAAGAAGGGTCTCAACCCTAAACGTCACCCATTCCTTCTCTCCAGAGATGCTGCCCGTCCCGCTGAGTTACTCCAGCATTTTGTATCTACCTTCGATTTAAATCAGCATCTGCAATTATGATGTTCCAACTCTATATTCTATGCCCCGACCAAGGAAAGCAAGCACAAGTACCTTGAAGCCTGGATCAGTTGTCCCATCTCTGATGAAGTGCCTCAATTACCAAAAAAAGGACCATTTCATCAAGTTTAAAACTTGTTTGGACAAGTAACCGTCTCACTGGATAATTTGTTTCATTCTCTTGGGAATTTTTTTTTGCAGCCACGCTATCTGTACATACCACTTCCCCACAAGATGAACCATGCAGGTTTAGACACTTAACCTTTTAGGTTTCGTCTGAATAAGGGTCTCGACCCGAAACGTCACCTATTCCTTCTCTCCAGAGATGCTGCCTATCCCGCTGAGTTACTCCAGCATTGTGTCTACCTTAGGTTTAGACACTTGTTATGACATTTTGACACCAGCCATGGTTGGCCTTGAACATATCAGCATTTTCAGAAGTTCCACCACCCCTTTCTTTCAAGTCTTGCAAAATGGATCGTACTTTATTTTGGATCATTAGGGCACATGCCACTGATTTGAATCTTCTTGTCATATGCTTCATCCTGTTTCATTCTCTTCATTATAAAATCTCTGCCATTTGGAAAGTACTTGCAAGGGTAGCATTCTACCATAATTAAAAGAGATCTGCACCCAATAATCAGTTAATAATCAATGATACCAATTAGAAGTGGCTTGTTACAAAAGAACAAATAACTATTTGACAGTATATACAGTGGAACTGTACGCTATTTGGATGGCAGTTCGGTGGATGGAACAGGTGCAACCATGCAAAGTATTAATATGTAGCGACTCATTATCTGCAATCCAGAGTATTGGGTCTGGTGCATCCCATAGGCAGTCTGACTTAGTTTATGAAATCCTGCTATTATTAAGCCAAGTGACAAGGAGGGGCAGTGACATGACTTTGTTGTGGGTCCCAGCACACACTGGTGTTCTAGGGAATGAAAAGGTGGATAAATTAGCAAAGGAGGCTGTAAAAAAAAGAAACATAGAGGTAAACTTACAACTATCCAAATCTGAAGGAAAACACATAGTGTGGAAGAAAATAAATCAGGAATGGCAACAATACTGGGAACAGGAGACAAAGGGGAGACACCTATATTCGCTGCAAAACAGAGTGGGCATTACAGCAAGAAGAGGGGGGAACAGGAGGGAACAGGTAGTATTAACAAGATTGAGGATAGGACACACTCACCTGAACAGCACATTAAAAATATTGGGATAACACCCTACTGGGCTGTGTGAGGAATGCCATCAGCCAGAAACAGTTCAGCATGCCCTAATTGCATGTAGGAGATATGAGACAGAAAGAGGATGTATGATCATTGAAATGAGAAAAATTGGATTGACAGAAATATCAGTAAAGAATATTCTAGAGTGTGGAGGGAAAGGAAAAGGAATAAAGTTGTTGTTTGATTTCTTGAGGGCCTCTGGCCTTATAAAAAGGATATAATGTAAAGACATGAGTACTGTGGAATGAAGCCAGAAGGTGGCAGCAATGCAACATTGCGGATGCCAGCTGCCGTAAAACTCCAAAGAAGAAGAAGAATAAGAAGTGGCTTGTTTCCTTTTGCACTCATGTTAACAGTCTGTGTGAGCAGCTCTCACAGTATTGATGTCAGTCTAGTGCCCAACAAAACTTTTTAAATAACTCAGGGTCAAAGATAAGTTCCTTATGGATTCTTAAGGAAACTGCATGGGGAGAAAAGGAAAAACATTGCTAACAAGTTACTTCCTGTGACTGTATTGAAGACAATCCCATTCAGCAGGTGTTGAATTTTTCAACTTCAAAAAGGGTGATTTTTTTAAATATACACAAGTAGAATACTTGAGAACTTCAAATACATGTGGGGGAAATGTTGAAATAATGAGTTCATAAGGTCATAAGTGATTGGAGCATAATTAGGCTATTCGGCATATTAAGTCTACTCCACCATTCAATTGTGGTTGATCTACCTCTCCCTCCTTACCCCATTCTCCTGCCTTCTCCCCATAAACCCTGACACCCGTACTAATCACGAATCTGTCTATATCAGTCTTAAAAATATCCATTGACTTGGCCTTCACAGCCTTCTGTGTCCAAGAATTCCAGATTCACTACCCACTGACTAAAGAAATTCCTTCTCATCTCCTTCCTGAAGGAACTTCCTTTAATTCTGAGGCTGTGACCTCTAGTCTTAGACACTCCCATTAGTGGAGGCATCCTCTCCACATCCACTCCATCCAAGCCTTTCACCATTCAGTACGTTTCAATGAGGTCCCCTCTCACTCTTCTAAACTCCAGCGAATACAGGCCCAGTGCCGTCAAACATTCATCATATGTTAACCCACTCCTGGGATCATTCTTGTAACCTCCTCTGGATCCTCTCCAGGGCCAGCATTCTTCCTCAGATATGGTGCCCAAAATGGCTCATAATACTCCAAATGAGGCCTTAAAGCCTCAGCATTACATCCCTGTTTTTGTAATTCGAATTTCTCTGCACCGTAATTGGTATATGTGACAATAAACTGACCTCGAAACCTATTCTAGCCCTCTTGAAATAAATAAATGCTAGCATTGCATTTGCCTTCTTTACTACTGTTGTGACTGAGCAGTAATTAAAATTGCAAAACTGATTTTCCTAGTTGCCAACTGATATCCCTCCCCAGTCCATCTACAACCTTCAAACTAATGCTGTCTCCACACACACTAGGCATCCCTTCATGACTATATGGGATGCAAGAATCTACAAGGAGAAAGACATACAAATGAGTCAAGGTCAGAGGGATCTGAATGTTCTCGTGCATGAATCACAGAAAGATAACAGGCACATCTAAACATGTTGTTGAAAAGATAAGTTGCATGAAGTTTAAGAACAAGAAGTTTTGTTAGAGTTGTACAGGGTGTTGGTGAGGGTGCACCTGGAATACTATGCAGTTTTGGTCCCCTTACATGGAAAGATATAGTAGTATTGGAGGCAATCCAAAGGTGATTCACCAGGCTAATTCCAGGAATGAGAGGTTGCCCCTTCATGACAGGCTAGACAGTTTGGATCAGTATTTATTGGAGTTTTAAAGCACGAGGTGTAACATAATGTTACATATCTACATGTAGCATAATTACCAATACATCAACCTCAAAGTACGAGTATCCACAGTTGGTTATTTTCAAAGTTGTTTGCTAATTTCAAACGATAGGGCAATAAATATTGAGACACTTTGGATATTGTAGAAACAACAGTTTCTACTTCTATGCGCGACGATTTACTAGCTTGCTCACTAAGTCCTCGTTATTCTACAAGACTAACACATTAAAACTGAAGTAAACATTAAAAAAGCCACCAATTTTTTTTTTAAACTGCTCGTCTATCGACAGATGCTGCCTTGTCAAAGGACCGAGTGCGTTTACTATCTTTATATTCCAATTTTACAGCATATGCCGTGCTTTGCTTTCGCAACATTAAAGCATTACATCGCAAATTAGTAAACCTCTCCTGGGTCCGTTAAAATCAAGGAAAGCTCACAAAGTGCAATACGTTTCTATTCATATTTGTTTAGAGTGGGCAGAGAGGAAGTAGACACTACGTGGTTTATTTCAAGGAAGGGCACCATTTTCCTGCAAATGGTTCCCCCCTGGTTAGTTCAACTGATTTTTGCAGTTAAAATAGTTTGATCATTAAATCCTCATTATTTTTGCAGATTGCAACACATTACAAGTAGTTCAACGAATGCATGTGCATTTGTTCTCTGAGAGGATAAATTTCTAGCAAGAGGAATAGCTACACATTCAACACAACAGCAAGTGATACTGCAACAATTTTAAGGGCCCATCGTGCACCCCGAGGATGCAATAACGTTGGCTTGGTGCGCAGAAAAAAAAATGCAGGATGCCGACCTGACCTTTTGGCGGGGCGGGGCTGGGGCTGGGGGTGTGCAATGGGAGAGGAAGCCCCAGGTTTGTGGGGATGCTGCCCGCCCAGGGGCAGCTTTGGCGCTGCTTGCACCCAGGGTGCAGGTGAGCGGGCGGGAGGGCGGGCGGGCGCGAGCAGCGAGCACCCGCGTGCAGCCCGGCGCGCCCACACCCACCTGCACATGAGACACGACCAAACTTCGGTTGCCCTCTCCGTGGTACTTCCACTCGTTTTCATCCGGTTCCTTCAGTTCCATAACCACCCGTCGGCTGGGTAGTAGATGTTGTGATGATGGCGGTGGCGATTTCCTGCCCCTTTACCGCCGGCTTCCCTCCGTCTCTCTCGCATCGACGCCTCCACCGCTCGCGCTCTCTCTCTCTCCCGCGCGCATACAGGAAGGAGAAGGAAAAAAACCAAGAGGGCAGGATCGCCGGAAGTGCCCGGCCAGTTTCCGGTTCGGCGGTTTCCGTTAATGCGATTGGCCGGTTCCACCCCCCTGACCCGCCCCGCCCCCGCCAGCCGGCCCCGCCCCCTGACCCGCCCCGCCCCCGCCAGCCGGCCCCGCCCCCGCCTCGGCAACTGTCATCAGCCGTCGCCTTCACGACGGGCCGAATGGTCTCCTTCGTTGCGGCAACCTATCCCAGCGAGTGCCACAAAGACATTCAGCAAATCAGGTAGCGTGTGTGGAGGAATAACAGAGCAAATGTTTCAGAAGGTAGACAAAATGCTGGAGAAACCCAGCGGGTGAGGTAGCATCTATGGAGAGAAGGATATGGGCAACGTTTCGACCCGAAACAACACCTATTTCCTTCGCTCCATAGATGCTGCCTCACCCGCTGGGTTTCTCCAGCATTTTTGTCTACCTTCGATTTTCCAGCATCTGCGGTTCCTTCTTAAACAAATGTTTCAGATCCGTGCCCTATCATCAGATTTATAACCAGAACTGAAATCTGTTATTTTTCCCAAGCATGATGATAAGTGTTTGCGGGTCCTGTGGGTATGTTCTTCAGCAATTGACTGCGCCTCTCCTCTTAATCTCTTAATCTTTCGATTATAAAATCGAAGTAAAAGATTACTTTTATCTGAGTGAAATCCGATTCTAAAATAAAACAGTTTTAAAACTAAATAAAGTCCATGCTTCATTTAGCTTCATAAAGAGGCGCCCAGGGTGCTCATTATACTCATTGACTGCATACATCACAAGCATAGTGAAAATGAAAAGGTGGTAAGAATTGGAGTCTAATTCTTTAGTTCCTTCTTTCATTAAATGGAATGTGCATTGTAATAATGTCTTATTTCACATGCATTCAATAATATATGAAAATCAAAACCTATATATGCTGGTAACCTAAAACAACATATTCTGGAAACACACAGGAAGAATGTTCTACGTACAGCAGCACTTGTATCTAATCATTTATGTTTCCAACAACACAAAAAAAAATAGCTAAGGAGAGATTGGCTTTGAGTTTGTAACATTGTTCCTGAAAGGAGTAGGAGCCCAGGAATGCTGTGTGACAGGAAAAGGTGAAGGGGGTTCTCTTAATATGTTTGTGACAATGCATTAAACAGACTCCAGACCCTGTTCGGTCCCACGGCATCATGTCAAACATGGGCAAAGAAACCACATCCTGATTATCACTTACCATCTTTAGCGGATTAATCAGTGCTCCTTTATGTTGAACAACACTTGGAAGAAATACTAAATGAAGCAAGGATACAGAATGGAGGCTGGTGGGTTCCACTGTCCATCATCAGCCATTTGGGTGCCGTCCTGTGTATGGCTGCCTAGCCAGCAGCTGTCTGTCTTTTTCACTCTTTTTTTTATTTTTAGTGAGTTTTAGTGTTGTTTTTAGGAGGTCTAGACTTTTTTATGTGGGGGAGGAGGGGGAATGGGGAAACCTCTTTCTAGGGTTCCTACCTGGTCGGAGAGGCAGCTTTTCTCCGGGCTGCATCGTCGACCCGTCCTCGCGGCCTACCAGCGGGCCTGGAGCGGCGTTTTCCTGTCGGGGACCGCCCAGAACCTCGGCTTCGGCGGCGGCACAGCGCTGGAGTGCTATCGCGGAGCGGAGCATGCGATGCCCTGCCCGGGTCGCCGCGCTGGAGCTCCGGTGAGCTAAAGAACCGCCGGGAAAAAACATTGCGGAGCTGCGGGACTGTGGAGCGGCCAGCCGCGGGCGGCGGCGCCGAACTATACACCGGGAGCCTGGGATCACGCGACGAGATCGCCAGTGGAAATGCTCCAACCGGCGCGGCCTTGTTGGCTTCGGGAGCCGCGGTCTCCGGTAAGGAGGCGGCCGTTCCAAGTGTCCCAAGCCGCTGAGAGGACTCTCCCGACGCCGGAGCACCATCAACTGGCTAGAACGGCCTGAAACATCGGGCCTCCGCAGAGGCAACTGTGGAGGCCTCAATAGGCCCGACTATGGGTGAACTGGGGATGGGGACTGGACATTGTGCCTTCCCTCATAATGGAAACCATTGTGGGGGGATATTTTTATGTTAAAGATCTTTATTATTGTTATGTTTTAGCTGAAAGGACGCTGCACGGAGAGGACGCTGGCGCTGTTTGTTCGCCGCTTCTCCGTCTGCTATTGCCTCTTGTGTTCTTGTTTGTGTTCTGTTTTTGTTTTGTTTTGTTTTTGTTTTTGTTTTTTGTTTGCCTTGCCCTGTAAAGCGACTGAGTCCTTGAAAAGCGCTATATAAATTCAATTTATTATTATTATTATCATTATCATCAGCAATGGCTTAGTAGCAGCAACACTAACCAAGCTGGCCAAATTCTGAAATACGTAGCTATCATACAAGGTCTGTAGAAGATTGTGATTCAGATTCAAATTAGTTTATTGCAATATACATCATGTCGCAATGGAATTCCTCATTCGCAAGAAACACATAGATAGAGTAAACGGTATACATGATAATGATAAAGACAACAATAAATACAAGGGTTCAGCCTACTTGATCATTTCTTCACCAAACTACATGTGACAAGTGCAACTGTCTATGATGGCATTAGTAGTTGATAACCACAAGTCCTTGTGGAAACTACTGACATCATTCTGAGTATACCTTCATGGTATTATTTAGCACAAAACATTTCTGCTAACTCTAAAGTGGGTATACACAAGACACTGCAGCAGCAAAAATGTGCACCAATGCAATCTTTAACTTCAAACCAGGTAAAGTCCTCGCTCTGCCATTACTATCAAACCAAGGAATTAACTCTGGTTCATTGAGGAGTGCAGAACTGCATGTTGACAGCAGCTGCAGGCATACCTAAATCGATGAGGTGCCAAACTAGTCATACAGGATTGTTTGCACTCTAGATAGCAAAAATAGCAAAAACAGCGAAAAGATCTCACAACCTTCAGATCCAATCAAAACACTGCATTGCTACCACATCTAACCGTGAATGGAGTTTAATCCAATCAAGTGTGAGCTGCTGCACATTTGGATTTCTAGTGCAAGGGAAAAGTACACCGTTAATGGCAGGATTCTTAACAGCATTGATATACAGAGAGATCTAGAGGTCCAAGGCCATAGCTCCCTGAAAGAGGCAACGCAGATAGATGGAATGGTAAGTAAGGCATACAGTATGCTTGCCTTCATCAGTCTGGCATTGAATATGAGAATCAAAAAATCAGTTTGCAGCTTCATATGACTAGTTAGGCTGTATTTGGAGTATAGTATGCATTCTGTCATTGCTGGAACGACGTGAAGGCTTTAGCGAGGGTGCTGAAGATGTTTACCAGAATTATGCCTTGATTAGAGGCTATTACCAATAAGGAGAGGTTGACAAACTTGGATTATTTTCTTAGGAACATCAGAGTTTGAGGAAAGACCTGATAGGTATATAAAATTATGAAAGGCAGAGATAGGATAGAAGTCAGAACCTATTTTCCAGGGTAGAAATGTCAAAGGCTAGAGGGCATAGCTTTAAGATCAGAGGGAACGTATTTTTTACAGGACAGTGGTGGGTGAATGGAATGCACTGCCAAGGGTGATGGTGGAAGCAGGTACAATATTTTTATGGATATGCAGGGAATGGAGAAGTATGGATCACATACAGGCAGAGGAGATTAACTTGGCATCATGGCGAGCACAGATATTGTCAGTTGACAGTAGACACAAATGCTGGAGAAACTCCGGGTGAGGCAGCATCTATGGAGCGAAGGAAATAGGCAATGTTTTGGGTCGAAACCCTTCTTCAGACTGATGTGAGGGTGAGGGGGGGGGGGGGTGCGGTAGGAAGAAAGGAAGAGGTGGAGCTAGAGGGCTGAGAAGTGGAGGAGAAAGTAAGGACTACCTGAATTTAGAGAAGTCAATGTTCATACCGCTGGGGTACAAACTGCCCAAGCGAAATATGAGGTGCTGCTTCTCCAATTTTTGGTGGTTCTCACACTGGCCATGGAGGAGGCCCAGGACAGAAAGGTCAGATTCGGAATGGGAGGGGGAGTTGAAGTGCTGAGCCACCAGTAGATCAGGTTCGTTATTGCAAACCGAGCGGAGGTGTTCGGTGAAGCGATCACCAAGCCTACGCTTGGTCTCACCGATGTAGAGCAATTGACATCTAGAACAGCGGATGCAATAGATGAGGTTGGAGGAGGTGCAGGTGAACCTCTGCCGCACCTGGAAAGACTGCTTGGGTCCTTGAATGGAGTCAAGGGGGGAGGTAAAGCGACAAGTGTACCATTTCTTGTGGTTGCAAGGGAAAGTGCCCGGAGAGGGGGTGGTTCAGGTGGGAAGGGACAAATTGACCATGGAGTTACGGAGGGAGCGGTCTCTGCGGAAAGCAGACAGGGGAGGAGATGTGAAGATGTGGCAAGTGGTGGGATCACTTTGGAGGTGGCGAAAATGTCGGAGGATTATTTGTTGTGTGTGATGGCTGGTAGGTTGGAAGGTGAGGACAATGGGGACTCTGCCTTGTTCCGAGTGGGGGGATGGGGAGTGAGAGCAGAGTCACGGGATATATAAGAGACCCTGGTGAGAGCCTCATCTATAGTAGAAGAGGGGAACCCCCGTTCACTGAAGAATGAGGACATCTCCGATGCCCTGATGTGGAACGACTTATCCTGGGTGCAGATGCGGCGTAGACGGAGGAATTGGGAGGCCTGTTCCTGGCGATCAAGAACTTCCTAACCATTTTTGATAACCATAAGAAAAATCTTTTGAGTATGTTCAACATGGAGATAAATAGATATTTCTATATTAGCAATTTCATGTAATATAAGGTTATGGATGAAAGTATCTAGGATCAAACCTACTCCTGCTTGTTTCTTATGTTATCATACTCTTTGTCTTTAAAGACTGGCATGTGAGAGAGTTTGTGCACTTATTACTCACACAGTGGAATCAGGCTACAAGCTTCTGATATTGCATGTTCCTGCATGTAAAATAAATAAGATGCAGCTAAAATATTGAAGAGTTATGGTTATGGTGATTCTAAAATGGCTTCATGTATGCATGCTGAAAGCTGTCCATGCAGAGCATATAGGACCTGTCAATATCGAAACACTGGCCAGAGGCTCTGTGTGCTGCCCTATGATTCCTCTGGACATCGAAGATCTGGTGAAGTCCTACTTGGCATGTCAGCACTGCAGGCCATCGCTGCCCACAAACATGGCGATGCCTAGCTTAGCCCTTCCTGAGGCCACCCACTATTTTTTCTGTTGAGAATGGAGTGTTTCCACCTGTAGATCGATAGCCAGTCAGAGTGGTAAGAATTTGGGTTGTGCACATCAACAGGGCAGTCCATAGAGGCTTTGAGGCCAGTCTTTGCAACCCACAGCTTCCCTGAAGAACTGGCTGCTCATGTTTGCACAGTTTGCCTTGCTGCAATGGAATCTGGTACAGTTTAACATCTTATACCATCCACCATTTTATTGAAGGAGTGAATAAATAGAATCAATGAAATAGCAAATATTGAACAATTTAACTAGTTATATAAGTGGTTGACTTACATTATTTCTTCGTAATTACAGCTGCACAACAGGATGTCCCAACTGAGATGTGATGTGCCGATACTTGAGAATGTGGCTGAGTTGGAGAGGCAGCTGGGGCCGGCCGGGAGGCACATATTTAACTGGGAGACAATGAAAGAAACCTCCTGGACATGCAATAACAGTAAGATGGAGCCATGAAGAAATTGTGCAAGCACTGGGATTCAGGGTTTACGTATGAAGATGTATGACAGATATTGGAAGTGTCACATAAGTAAATTAAATGCACTGATACTTAAGAAGATGGTGTTCAAGAACATAAAATACAGAATGAGTGTAGATATAGAGTGTAGGATGGTTTTTGTGATGCAGCCAAATGAATGACGCACAGTTTACATAAACAGTTTACTCGAATTGAGTACCCGAGTACACAAGTTAGGGATGGCAAATGCAATTGTTGAGGTCTCAGAGATTGGGCAGTTAAGTAAATCAATTAAGTTTATAGTTAGTTGAATTTATAACTGTGCAAACATGTAAATATTTAACTTAATATCATAAAAAATGATAACAGTGCATATATATGTAAATATTTAACTTCCTAACCGTATAATGTTGTGGATTTGTGTGGTTTTAGTTAAAGGGGAAACTGGGTAGTGTAAATAATTCTTAGGGTGCCTGTAGGAACTGAATGTACTTTATTGAATAACTTTGATACAATGTACTAGACAGCTGTTTAGTTGAGAATTACTGCCAATGAACTATGTTCTCTTCATAATGCTACCTTTGTCTAATCGCTTATGCATAAAGCAACACAAAGAAACCTATAGTTGTAAGAAAGAAGATATGTTGTATAAACTTATAGTTTGCTACAATGTAACATCTAACAAAACAGGTTTCATTCCAAGCAATTTTATTGCATATTTACGTACTATAATATACCTTAATTTCAGTTTCTTTTAGACACTAATCTGTAAATGGCACAAGATAAGTACATCATTGTTATTTAATCTATTTTAATAGCAATAATAGAAGATGTGATCGAAAGTCCATTCTAATTAAGCACATAAACAAGCAATCTTAAAATCTTAAACGTTGGAGATTGATCATTGTTTTCTGGAATGGACACAATTAAAGATCTCATTAACATTTGAGTGAATCCACAATCAAGAAAAAAATATACATTGGAAACTGTTGAAGTTGCTATCAAAAAACAGAGAATGAGAAAATGGGGAAATGGGGTGCAATCCACAAGCAAAATGATAGAATATGTAATCAAAAGTAGTCGTGGAAATTAATGGTGTGGACAGGGTTGAAAGCTATGTTGTGTTTACACTGTGTTCAGCTTTTGATTTTCTATCACCACTTCCTTTTACTTAATATAATCACACATACAGTTCTTTAATCTTTGCTCTTTTACTCCCTTTGATAAACCTTGCCTTTTTTGCCTCCTTCCAAGCATTTTGTTTTATCTCTCACTATTTCTAATCTGATTTCATCAACGTAATATTACACAGTTTTTCTATATACCTGTATTTCCCGGCAATGAAGACGCACCTGGGTCGAAGACGCACCCCCATTTTGAGTTGATAAATTTTGAAAAAAGATTCAGATTCAGATTCAGATTCAATTTTAATTGTCATTGTCAGTGTACAGCACAGAGACAACAAAATGCATTTAGCATCTCCCTGGAAGAGCGACATAGCAAATGATTTGAATAAATAATAATAAGTGTCCGGGGGGGGTGATTGGCAGTCACCGAGGTACGTTGTTGAGTAGAGTGACAGTCGCCGGGAAGAAGCTGTTCCTGGACCTGCTGGTTCGGCAACGGAGAGACCTGTAGCGCCTCCCAGATGGTAGGAGGGTAAACAGTCCATGGTTGGGGTGAGAGCAGTCCTTGGCGATGCTGAGCGCCCTCCGCAGACAACGCTTGCTTTGGACAGACTCAATGGAGGGGAGCGAGGAACCGGTGATGCGTTGGGCAATTTTCACCACCCTCTGCAATGCCTTCCGGTCGGAGACAGAGCAGTTGCCATACCATACTGTGATGCAGTTGGTAAGGATGCTCTCGATGGTGCAGCGGTAGAAGTTCACCAGGATCTGAGGAGACAGATGGACCTTCTTCAGTCTCCTCAGGAAGAAGAGACGCTGGTGAGCCTTCTTGATCAGAGTTGAGGTATTGTGGGACCAAGAGAGGTCATCGGAGATGTTGACTCCCAGGAACCTGAAGGCTGGTGGGCCATAGAATTTCTCACGCTATAAAAATAATAAAAATCTATCAAAAATAAAAATAAAGAAAGTAACAATTCAGTTTCCAGATCTCCATTCTGAATGACTGAATGGGTGGGGGGTGGTGGATGATGGCAGGTGGAGAGATGGTGGGGAAAACGGGAGCACACCGGGACAAGTTGAATCAGTTGTGATCTTATTGAATCACAATACTAGTTCAAGGGACCAATTGAGGTTACTCGCGCTGACACAGGAGTAAGCTCCACCGCCCGTTGTTCTGATATCCATCGCCCGCTGACCCGCTCCGCTCTGTGATCTTTGCTCTTGAGCTGGTCCCCTCACTGTCTGGGCTCCGAGCCAGGTTAAAAATAGGGATAACAAGAATTTCTGCTTTGGTGCGCATCTGTTCACAAGGCAGTAACATTCTTATTCTCTCTGTTATTCTCACTTGACCAACAACCGCCACACACCTCCAAAGCATGTCCCCATGCAAATTTACATTGGGGACATGGGGCAGACGGGGCAGTGAATGCCATACAGTGTCACCCAGTGCAGCAAGTGAGGCCATGTCCTGCTCCCGGCGGCAGTCGGAATTTAAGGATTTGCGGGAAGTAGCTGACATGAATGGGGCCGGCGATCGGCAGGAGAGAGGTGTTGAGACGGAGAGCACTGCCAGAGGTGAGCGGGCCGGCAGAAGGCACTGAGGTGGGGGCTGATTCCGCTGTCTTGTCCCGGCGGCCGCTCGCAGCCACCTGAGCTACTTCCCTCCCCGGTATCTTCATTGCCGGGAAATACGGCACATACATTCTATACATTTCTAACCCTTCCTGCTTTTATTTAAGATTTTCAGCAGCTGCAATATTTTATTTTAAAAAGAATATAGCTGAAGCATTTGCAATGTTCTTCTATTTCCTTTCAAATTCAAGGATAAAAACCATTTGATCAAGTGAATTTATCAGAAACTAGTGCCGTGGCAGCACAGTGGCGCGGTGTTTGAGCTGCTACCTTACAGTGCCAGAGACCCGGGTTAGATCCCGACTACAGGTGTTGTCTGTACAGAGTTTGTATGTTCTCCCTGTGACCACGTGAGTTTGCTCCGGGTGTTGCAGTTTCATCCCATATTACAAAGACGTACAGTTTTGTAGGTTAATTGGCTTCAGTAAAATTGCAAATTGTCTCTAGTGTGTAGGATAGTGCTAGTGTATGGGGTGATCACTGATCTTTTGTAAAAAGAGGAAAGAATTGTGTCAATTTGGGAAAAGTACAGCGAGATCTGGGTGTACAGCGAGATCTGGGTGTCCTTGTTCATCAGTCACTGAAAGTAAGCTTGCAGGTACAGCAGACAGTGAAGAAAGCGAATGGCATGTTGGCCTTCATAACAAGAGGAGTTGAGTATAGGAGCAAAGAGGTTCTTCTGCAGCTGTACAGGGCCCTAGTGAGACTACACCTGGAGTATTGTGGGCAGTTTTGGTTTCCAAATTTGCGGAAGGACATTCTTGCTATTGAGGGAGTGCAGCGTAGGTTCACGAGGTTAATTCCCATCATATGTTGATAGAATGGAACGGCTGGAATTTAGAAGGATGAGAGGATATCTTATGAAACATATAAGATTGTTTAGGGTTTGGACACGCTAAAGGCAGGAAACATGTTCCCGATGTTAGGAGAGTCCAGAACCAGGAGCCACAGTTTAAGAATAAGGGGTAGGCCATTTAGAATGGAGATGAGGAAACACTTTTTTGGTGTGAATCTGTGGAATTCACTGCCTCAGAAGGCAATGGAGGCCAATTCTCTGGAGGCTTTCAAGAGAGAGTTAGATAGATCTCTTAAAGATAGAGGCGTGAAGGGATATGTGGAGAAGGCAGGAATGGGGTATTGATTGTGGATGATCAGCCAATGAATGGGGGTGCTGGTTCGAAGGACCGAATGGCCTACACCTGCACCTATTGTCGATTGTCTAAACAATGATGCCATTTCCTTATTTTACCTACAACATCACCATTAACTGTCTTCAATGGGGCCACATTGCTCCTAGACACCCTCTTTATTCAAAGTTAGGTTTATGGAAAAATAATGTGGTCACTGAGATTCTTTTCGAAGTTAAAACAAAGAGTTAGCTCTGGACACATTAAGCTGTATAGCTTTTTATTTAGATTTTAAAGGAACTGTCAGTATTTTTTTTTGAATGGACAAGATCATAAGTAAAGCACATAAAGGCAAAAAGAAAAGAGATGTTACTTTCTTCTTGAGAATGGCGTGCACAGCCTAAAGTTGTAGGACAACTTGTTCTATTTAGACAATAGACAATGGACAATAGACATTAGGTGCAGGAGCAGGCCATTTGGCCCTTCGAGCCAGCACCATTCAATGTGATCATGGCTGATCATCCCCAATCAGTACCCTGTTCCTGCCTTCTCCCCATATCCCCTGACTCCGCTATTTTTAAGAGCCCTATCTAGCTCTCTTTTGAAAGCATCCAGAGAACCTGCCTCCACCGCCCTCTGAGGCAAGGAATTCCACAGACTCACCACTCTCTGTGAGAAAAAGTGTTTCCTCGTCTCCGTTCTAAATGGCTTACTCCTTATTCTTAAACTGTGGCCCCTGGTTCGGGACTCCCCCAACATCGGGAACACGTTTCCTGCCTCTAGCGTGTCCAAGCCTTTAACAATCTTATATGCTTCAATGAGATGACCTCTCATCCTTCTGAACTCCAGAGTGTACAAGCCCAGCTGCTCCATTCTCTCAGCATATGACAGTCCCGCCATCCCGGGAATTAACCTTGTAAACCTATGCCGCACTCCCTCAATAGCAAGAATGTCCTTCCTCAAATTAGGGGACCAAAACTGCACACAATACTCCAGGTGTGGTCTCACTAGGGCTCTGTACAACTGCAGAAGGTCCTCTTTGCTCCTATATTCGATTCCTCCTGTTATAAAGGCCAACATGCCATTCACTTTCTTCACTGCCTGTTGTACCTGCATGCTTACTTTGATCTTATTTGATTGTGCACGCCGGGTTGATTGCATTCACAGGGCGGACCACGTGAAGGTTGCAATCTTCCACCCCTAGATGTTACTGGGACCAAAAGCTTTGGTTTTACAGAGGAGGTGAAAGATTTCCAGTATTGAAAGTAAGGAAGTTGACTATTTGCAGAAATTGAATGCTCAAATTGTCAGAAGCAGAAGAATTGGGCATTATGTGTGTACCTTTGCAATGGTGGAAGAGATTGCACACAAAGGAAAGACAAAATCGTCCAACAAAACTGCAGCTAACTATAGAGTTAGACATTTCCTGTCATTGCTGGACAGTTATCTCGTTTAGAGGGTATTATTTCCAGAATTCACTGGATAATGATCCGGGGGCCTAACATTATTTCAAATTGTCCTGCGTCCTATGAAAATGCATGGTTAATTTTAATAAGCTTAGCAAAATTGGAGTTCAAAATCACATTGTGCAGGTATGAGAGTGATTCAAACTACAAGATTAAAATCCATATAGCCAGTCTGGTTATGGGCAAGGAGAGAGTTGCACAACTCGATGTTAACTCAAAAGCTCTCTAACATTAGCCTAAAAAAATCCAATTGGATACCTAGAGGTGGTGAGAGGAAAGCAAGTCTTCCTTTCTCAGATCGAAGAAATGAATCCAGATGTACACATATACATTACTGATCTACATTTATCTAAAACTTTAGCCAATCAACTGCAACTAGTTTTCTTTGGGGAAGAATGAAAGGACAATTAAAACACTATAAATTAGATTCATTCAATACAACAAGTCTATGACTCTAAATCAGCAAATTAAATTACAGGATAAAAATACTATACTGCAGCTACAAGTAAACACTCCACTAAAATTTGCAGAATAATTAAGGGGTGGCACAGTGGCACATCTGTAGAGCTTGCTGCCTCACAGCGCTGGAGATCTGGGTTCAATCCTGACTATGGGTCTGTGCAGAGTTTGTACATCCTCCCTGTGACTGTGTGGGTTTTCTCCCAGTGGTTTCTAGCAACATTCCAAAGACGAGCAGATTTGTAGGTTAATTGGCTTGTAAATTGCCCCTAGTGTGTAAGTTGTGAATGTGGGATAACATAGAACTAGAATGAATGGATGATCGATGGCCAGATTCCTGAATCAAAGCACTCTATTCCCATTTCTAACATAGGAAGGTATTCCCAGGAGGACAGGGGAAATGTTTCAAGGATATGCTCAAAGCTTCCATAAAGAAATGCAACTTCCCCACTGACTCCTGGGAACACCCGGCCTTTGTCTGTTCAAATCGGAGAAGAATTATTGAAGGCATTGAGATGGCATGGCCATGCATTAGTGACAGAGATAGTGAACTACCTAACAAACTACTCACCATTCCGGCTCTTCAGCCACCTTTAGTCCACCTGTGGCTGAATCTGTGATTCCCACATTGGCTTTATTAGCCACCTCACAACCCACAAAAGTGTAGCGCAAGTAAATTATCCTTGATAACAAGGGATAGCCTGGGAAGAAGAAAAAGTACAAGATATTCAAAATGTTTGTCACATATAAGGTCACATAAATGTGAGTACATGGGTCCATGTTTTTTTTAATGTTTAAGAATCAAGAGTCAAGAGTATTATTTTGAATATGTCCCAAAACAGAATATGAAATTCTTACTTGCAGCAGCACAACAGATGTGTAAACATAGGACTCAGTAGACACCATCATAATCAACAAGATGTTCAATATATAAAAACAAAAAAACAATATAGAGCAAAGACAAAAACAACGCCACCAAATCCCTAGTGCAATCAAGACAGTTTGTAGTTCGGAATTTAAGTGGAGTTCATAGTGTTGAATAGCCTGATGGTTGTTGGGAGGAAGCTGCTCCTGAACCTGATTGTTAATTTTCAGGGATCTCTGCCTTCTTCCCGATAGCAGGAGTGAAATGAGAGTGTGGGCAGGGTGGTGTGGGTCCCTGAAGATGTGGCTGCCTTTTGAAGACAGCACATCTTTTAGATCCTTTCGATGATGGGGAGATTATAGTTTTTTTTTAATTTATAATTATAGCTATAAAAATAGTTGAGAAAAATAACATGAATAATCTCATAATTAAACATTTTAATCTGGGTTTAACTCACATTTAATTCATGCAATTACTGCATTCATCAATGTTCAAAATTATTTTATTATGATTGCTTTTATTATTATTATTGATTTTATACAAAGCATTAATACCGTTTTTTATACTAAATCAATGCAGCAGAAAAAAAATTTACGCCACTGATCCATTTCAGTGATCACAATATTGATTCCTCTTTCATTGTTCAAATGTATCTGTTTAAAACTATGGTCAAAACATAAATTTGAGTGAATATCAAGCACGTTTTAGTCATCATAACCCTGGGTGTTAGTCATCATAACTTGAATAATTGCGTTTCAGCAGCAACCGATTTTAGGTTTCACACAGTCGAGGATGAATAAGATGGTGCACAGTAGGGAACCCAAAAAAATTCAGCAAGCCAGACAGAGAATGATTGTTAGAAAGTTCACATCTCACAAGCCGAATGTGAGACGCATGACCACAATACATGAGTACAAATGAATACATGGTGCAAAGGGAAGCAGTCTTGGAACCAAGTTTGCACCATTTTCAAGTGCAAGGCCTATTCCAAATTTGTCCTGCCACAATCTCAAATCTAGTAGCTATTACTACAATGGATGTGAGATATGTGGAGTTTATTGTTAATAGACATTAAATAGAGATTATTTGAATTTTAACCTTTTTATCCCCCAGTGCCTTTTGAACGAAACGTCAATTAATATAGTTTGTTTAATGGAAACCTTAGATGTAACTTTTTTCTAAATTCTTTCATTGATAAAATCTTGAAATGTGATACAAGGCAATAAAAAAGACATTTCCATTGTTTTCATATCAGCATTTAAAGCAAAGCTAATCTTATTTCCAAATGGTGGGATTTTTATATCTGCAACCAATATGCTTTTGTTACGTGAAACAGTTTGAGGACAATCATTGCTTTAGAGGTTCCTATAATGTTGCTTTGATGGCCTCCATTGTCATGGTTACACAATGGTCCTCGGAGGACTTTCCCAGTCGTTAGATTTTCCCCTAAACTCAGAGTTGTGGATGATGGTCAGATATTTTCCTACTGTTTCGAAATAAGCTTTCTTTTCCATTTTCAGTTTTTATAATATGCTGCATTTTTCGAGAATTACACGCCTCATTGAAAATGAAACTTCCTTAAAACACAACTGCTGATCAAAAATAAAGAACTGAGAAAAACTGAAATGTTGACATCTATATATTTTTTTAAATAGTTCCTTATGAGTGCCAATGAAGAGGTTTGAACACAGTAATGCATTTACCTTGGAAAATTTATTACACCTGGCATATATATTTATGTCTATTACAAAACTGGCATATGTATTTTTCTATTTGGGCAAATGTTGAAGAGAAAGTCTTTATTTTATACATGATTTTTTAAAAATGCCTTACAAAGGAATAGAAAAAAGTGAATTATGTTATGCTTGAGTAGGAATAGTGTTCACATTAATGACTTCAGTGCATTTGATTTAAGGTGATCGATGCCCCAGCAAAAAGGACCCTGCAGTCAAACTGTTTTACTTGGACCCCTGTTGACATAAAATCAGTATCGTTGTACATGATCGAAACAGGCACCCTATAGGCCTGCAGTGAAATGATTAGCCTTGATTTTGTCTGGAATTTGGAAAATTAAGTTCCAGTTTTGGTTGTATAATCATCATATGTAATGAATAAATTGCACTTTATGAGTAATCGCGCATGAGTTGTATAAATCTGCTTCCTTTTCCTATTTCCCAATTTGTTGCAACATCCCAAAGCTACCCCTTTCTAGCATTTTTTATTTTTGTGACAATTTGTTGGGTCTTTTCAAATTTATTTTATGCACCATTTCCACCTTCAGTACATTAAGAAAAGAAAAGAAACAATTAACATTTCAGGTCCAGGTCCAAACTGTTTTTATTCATTACATATGCAATTTATTTATTACATATGAAGATAATAAAACCAAAACTGAAACTCAATTTTCCAAATCCTGGTTTTATTTCTGATTTCCTGTGTCAGCAGTTTCCTTTATTTTCATTCTGTAAATCAAGCCTCTTCTCCTCTTCCTGTTGTAAACCACACAATAATAATCATAATAATTCAGACCAATTATAACAGAAATTAGATAGGCAGTCAAATTAATTTCATATCAGTCATTTCATATCCAAAGTCCAATCCAAGATACTTTTAACTCAGTTATTAGCACTGTAACCAAACTAAATATTGTGGGCTTATAAACTCCATTTCAACTCTTGTACGATTACTGACTTGGAATACAATTACTGAGTAATGACTTGGAATACTTTCATATGGAATACAATGGGCATATCGTTACAGTGACAGAGGCAAAGTTTAAAGGAGTTTTTTACTCAGAGTGGTGGATGCCTGGTACACACTGCCAGGAATGGCGGTGGAAGCAGATACAAAGGTGGTTTTTAAGAGGCCTTTTGATAGTCATGATTATGCAGGGAATGGGGTGGGGGGGGGGGGGGGGGGGTGGATATAGAGGCCTCACTCTGACAATGGAGGAGGTGCAGGACAGAAAGGCCAGTATGGGAATGGGAAGGGGAATTAAGATATTGGGCAACCGGGACATCTCAGAGGCAAAGGCAGACTGAGTGAAGGTGTTCAGTGAAACGATAGCCCAGTCTTCGCTTGATCTTGCCGATCCCCACTTTTCTCTGTTCTACAGTATGCTCCATCCATCCAGTCAAACCAGCATGGAATCGATTGTATTTTCCAAAATTAGCTTATTTTGAATCTGTGATATAGCAAATGATTCCGATTGGAATCTTACCATCACAGAGTTTAAAAAAAAGAATACTTTAAATCCCTCAACAGCATAAGAATTCCAACAGAAGGGTCAAAACTTTTAGCCAATCTGCAGATTACTTAACCATTCAGAGCTTGACCCTTTCCAATCATCTCCAATATTCACTACTTAAAGCAGAAAGGACCATATTTATTGATGCAAATCCGATTGCAACAGCAATAACTGGAGCCTGAGTAGGAAACGTGCATATCTTTCACCGGATGGAGAAACTTTATATTTTTCCACCCAAGAAAGCAAGTGCACAACAAATGTGACAAAACAATGTCGTCTGAAATGGGCTCAGTTAAAGAGCAATCAGGGATTAAATATATGGCCTATATGGATTATGGCCTTGCCAGCATCTACTTTTCCTCAGGGAATAATCCTCAGCGTCCACAATAAAAAAGAGAATTGAGGATATTGAAAGCAACAAAATAAGAAAGGATTCATTAGTAAAGAATTCGTCAAAACATCTTGCTTGCTTTTTCTTGCACCTGCCACTAATTGTCAGGACCATGCAATACCCATATCCCCAGTGAAAGAGTATGTAATAACAAGGAACTGCTGTTGCAGGTTTATATGAAAGAAAGACATAAAATGCTGGACTATTTAATTTGGCAGTGTTTTTTTGGTTTATTAGCTTTTATATGAGTGAGAACTGCTAAAGTGTGTTGCTGCAGGATTATGAGTTCAGATTTTTGACTAACTGATTGAGAGGATTGGTGATTATATTGCAATACTTTGATGGTAACGTGTGGATGGTGCTGTCCCCTTTTCCTTGTCCTTTTAACTGGCAGAATCACAACATTTGAGAAGCAATTTGAATAAGACTTGATTAGTTACTGCAGCACATTTTAGAGGTGCTATACTTTATTGCCACTTTGCACCAATGATGGAAGATGAGAATGGAGAGGCAAGGAACTGCAGATGCTGGTTTGCAAAAATCACACACTTTAAAGTACTGGAGTAAAGTGTGTGATTTTTGTCAGCGGGTCAGGCAGCGTGGATAGGTGATGTTTCGTGTCAGGATCCTTCACGCAACCCAAAACGTCACCTCTCTATGTTCTCCCGAAATGCTACTTGAACCGCTGAGTTACTACAGAACTTTGGAGTCTTCCTTTGAAAACAGAGTGAGTTTTATTCATGTAAAAAATATACCAACATCTCTTTCCCTTTTCATCCTCTGAGTATTATCAGGGAAAGATAAGCCCAACCAATACTTCAGCGGGTGGCATCAGCTACTCTCCCTCTCATGCATCAGCTACAGGGCTGCCAACATTGGGTGAGAGTTGGGAGTGAGAAGTTTGCGAGAGACCAAGCCCGAGGGAGCCATTGGTACGGAACATTTGCATTTTTCAGCTTGAAATTGTGCAATATGGTGCATACTGTAGCGAGTCTTATAACTTACAAGAGTACAGAATCTTTATGTCCCTGTTCGGTTGAAAGGAAATAGTAAAAATTGGAAAGAGCCATGGTTTTCAAGGGAAATTGGACACTTGGTTTGGAAAAAGAGAGAGATCTATAATAATTATAGGCAGCATGGAGTAAATGAGGTGCTTGAGGAGTATAAAGAATGTAAAAAGAATCTTAAGAAAGAAATTAGAAAAGCTAAAAGAAGATATGAGGTTGCTTTGGCAAGTAAGGTGAAAGTAAATCCAAAGGATTTCTACAGCTATATTAATAGCAAAAGGATAACGAGGGAAAAAGTTGGTCCATTAGAGAGTCAGAGTGGACAGCTATCTGCAGAGCCAAAAGAGATGGGGGAGATATTGAACAATTTCTTTTCTTCGGTATTCACCAAGGAGAAGGATATTGAATTATGTGAGGTAAGGGAAACAAGTAGAGTAGCTATGGAAACTATGAGGATCAAAGAAGAGGAAGTACTGACACTTTTGAGAAATATAAAAGTGGATAAGTCTCCAGGTCCGGACAGGATATTCCCTAGGACATTGAGGGAAGTTAGAGTAGAAATAGCAGGGGCTATGACAGAAATATTTCAAATGTCATTAGAAATGGGAATAGTGCCGGAGGATTGGCGTACTGCGCATGTTGTTCCATTGTTTAAAAAGGGGTCTAAGAGTAAACCTAGCAATTATAGACCTGTTAGTTTGACGTCAGTGGTGGGCAAATTAATGGAAAGGATACTTAGAGATAATATATATAAGCATCTGGATAAACGGGGTCTGATTAGGAACAGTCAACATGGATTTGTGCCTGGAAGGTCATGTTTGACTAATCTTCTTGAATTTTTTGAAGAGGTTACTCGGGAAATTGATGAGGGTAAAGCAGTGGATGTTGTATATATGGACTTCAGTAAGGCCTTTGACAAGGTTCCTCATGGAAGGTTGGTTAAGAAGGTTCAATGGTTGGGTATTAATGGTGGAGTAGCAAGATGGATTCAACAGTGGCTGAATGGGAGATGCCAGAGAGTAATAGTGGATGGTTGTTTGTCAGGTTGGAGGCCAGTGACTAGTGGGGTGCCACAGGGATCTGTGTTGGGTCCACTGTTGTTTGTCATGTACATCAATGATCTGGATGATGGTGTGGTAAATTGGATTAGTAAGTATGCAGATGATACTAAGATAGGTGGGGTTGTGGATGATGAAGTAGATTTTCAAAGTCTACAGAGAGATTTATGCCAGTTGGAAGAGTGGGCTGAAAGATGGCAGATGGAGTTTAATGCTGATAAGTGTGAGGTGCTACATCTTGGCAGGACAAATCAAAATAGGACGTACATGGTAAATGGTAGGGAATTGAAGAATGCAGGTGAACAGAGGGATCTGGGAATAACTGTGCACAGTTCCCTGAAAGTGGAATCTCATGTAGATAGGGTGGTAAAGAAAGCTTTTGGTGTGCTGGCCTTTATAAATCAGAGCATTGAGTATAGAAGTTGGGATGTAATGTTAAAATTGTACAAGGCATTGGTGAGGCCAATTTTGGAGTATGGTGTACAATTTTGGTCCCCTAATTATAGGAAGGATGTCAACAAAATAGAGAGAGTACAGAGGAGATTTACTAGAATGTTGCCTGGGTTTCAGCAACTAAGTTACAGAGAAAGGTTGAACAAGTTAGGGCTTTATTCTTTGCAGCACAGAAGGTTAAGGGGGGACTTGATAGAGGTCTTTAAAATGATGAGAGGGATAGACAGAGTTGACGTGGATAAGCTTTTCCCACTGAGAGTAGGGAAGATTCAAACAAGGGGACATGAATTGAGAATTAAGGAACAGAAGTTTAGGGGTAACATGAGGGGGTACTTCTTTACTTTACAGGGCCTGTTTTCACACTGTATCACTCTATGACTACATTATACCTCCACCATGCATGAATGCTTCAAAATCAAGTGATCGAGTTTTATTGCCATATGCTCAAGCATAGAAACATAGAAAATAGGTGCAGGAATAGGCCATTCGGCCCTTCGAGCCAGCACTGCCATTCAATATGATCATGGCTATTAATCTAAAATCAGTACCTCTTTCCTGTTTTTTCCCCATATCCCTTGATGTCGTTAGCCCCAAGAACTAAATGTAACTCTCTCTTGAAAACATTCAGTGAATTGGCCTGCACTGCCTTCTGTGGCAGAGAATTCCACAGATTCACAACTCTCTACGTGAAGAAAGTTTGTCCTCATCTCAGTCCTAACTTGCCCCCCCCCCCTTTATTCTTAAACTGTGACCCATGGTTCTGAACGCCCCCAACATCGGGAACATTTTTCCTGCAGTTACAGTAAGTGAAAATCTAGCAGGCAAGCAGGATGCTTTCTCCAACCACCCCCATTTGAAGTCCACTACCTTCCACCGTTTCTACCCAGTGCTTGGCACTTACTTCCAGCAGCCGCTGGCTGTCCTCCAGGATGCACCGAGCCGCAGCCTGATCCATGCCGGTCACCTGGGCAAATTCGACACAGAGACTCTCTCTCTCCCCCCCCTCTCTTCCGCTCTCTCTCCTCTCAACCCCCCCCCCCCTTCTCTCTCTCCCCCTCTATCTCTCCCCTCCCCCTCTTTCCCCTCTCTCTCTCCTCTCTCCCTCTCTGTCTCTCCTCTCACCCCCTCTCTCTCCCCTGTCTCCCCCTCTCACTCTCCCCCCTTCCCTCTCTTCTCTCTCCCCTCTCTCTCTCCCTCCCCCTCTCTTCCCCCCTCTCTTCCCCCCTCTCTTTCCCCTCTCTTTCCCCCCTCTCTCCCTCCCACCTTACTCTTCCCCCTCTCTCTTGTCCCCTCTCTCCTCTCTCTCTCCCCCTCTCCCCTCTCTTTCCCCTAACTCTCTCTCCCCTCTCTTTCCTCTAACTCTCTCTCCCCCTCTCTCTCTCCCCCTCTCTTTCTTCTCTCTCTCCCCCTCTTCTCCCTCCCCCCCTCTCTCTCTCCTCTCTCTCCCCCTCGCTTCCCCAACCTCTTTCTCCCTTCCTCTCTACCTCCTCCTCTCTCTCCCTCTCCACACACTCTCCCCTCTCTCTTTCCCCACTCTCTCTGTCTCTCCTCTCACCTCTCTCTCTTCCCCCTCTCTCCTCCTCTCTTCCCCATTTCTCCCTCCTACCTCACTCTTCCCCTTGCCCTCTCTCCCCTCTCTTTCTCCTCTGTCTCTCTTTTTCTTTGCCCCCCTATCTCTCCCTTTCCCCGTTTCTCTCTTCCCCCTCTTCCCCCTCTCTCTTTTACCACCCCTCTCTCTTCCCCTTCTCTCTCCCATTCTCTCCTACCCTCTCCACCCCTTCTCTCTCTTCCCTCTTTCTTCCCTCTCACCCCTCTCTCACTCCCCCCCTCTCCCACCTCACTCTCCCCCCTCTCTCTCCCCTCCCCCTCTCCCTCTTCTCTCTCCATTCACTCCCCCCTGTCTCTCCCCTCTCTCTCTCTCTCTATCCCCACCTCCCTTTTTTTTAATTTATTTTTTAAATTTTATTTTTATTAGAAGTACAGTAAATTACAGTAATACACATCACATAAATCTTATTATATTTTGTTGTACCACTTCGTTTTTCGAGCTTTAAAAAAGGTAGAAATAAAAGAAGTAAGGAAAGTGAGCAAGAATCGTGAAGGTGCAGGAAAGTGTTGGGAGAAGAAAGCCCCTTGGGGAAGAAATTAGAGAAGGAAGTAAAGAAAGGAAATAAGACCCTAGAAAGAAAAGAAAAAAAAAGAAAAAACAATCGCTCTATTGTAACACAAAACTCTGCAAAAAAGGATATACCAACCGTGTTTTAAAAAAAAATTATTTTAAACCCCCCGTTACCAGATCCTGGTACCATTTATATTTTAAATTACTATTGCACCTTATGCTTGTAATAGTTCCGTAAATGCAAACCACGTCTTTTGGAAGTGGTCTGGTTTGCCTGCTAGGAGGAGTCTCATCTCTTCCAAGTGTAGGGTTTCGAACATGTTTGAAACCCACATTTTTATTGTTGGTATTGGAGCATTTTTCCAAAATTTGAGTATAAGCTTTTTTCCCATTATTAACCCGTAATTAAGTAAGTTCTTTTGAAACACGTTTCATTCGGGGTTACCTTCCGATATTCCAAAAATGATCCATTCTGCTTTTGGTACAAGTTTTATTTTAAATAATTTTGTGAAGATTTCAAATATTTAGTTCCAGAATTTTTGAATTTTTATACAGAAAACAAAAGAGTGCGCTATGGTAGCTTCTTGTGACTGACATTTATCACAAATGGGTGAGACATTGGGGAAAAGTTTATTTATTTTAGTTTTTGAATAATATAGTCTATGTAATGTTTTATATTGAATTAGAGTATGTCGTACGTTGATCGAGCATTTATGCACATATAGTAAGTGTTTATCCCAGCTCTCTTTTGAAATTTTTATAGCTAGTTCTTGTTCCCAGTCTCTTCTAATACCATCGGTTGTAGGTATTTCAATATTTAAAATAATGTTGTATAAGTATGATATTAGATTTGCTGATTCAGCCTTTGTCTTCATGGCTTCATCCAATAAGTCTGGGGGCATGTTATGATAGTCTTTTGTGTATTTTTTCAGATAGTCACGGATTTGAAGATATTTAAAATATTGATTATTTTTCAAATTATATTTCAGTTGTAATTGTTGAAATGATAATAATTTTCCTAATTCATACAAGTCTCCGAGCGTTTTGATTCCCATTCTTTCCCATTGTGTAAATGATTTATCTATAATTGAGGGTTTAAACGACGGGTTATTGACTATTGGCATTAAAAGAGATAGATTTCTTAATTTTAGATTCTGTTTTATTTGTTTCCAAGTTCTAATTGTGCTATGTATCATTGGACCTCCCTTTGAGAGTCTGTCCCTTCGGCAACAGAGACTCTCGCGGCAGCGGCAGCGGCAGCGGCGCGACGCTTCCGACGGCTCCGCGGCCCGGGACACTCGCACTGAGTGCTCCATGGCCAGAGCTGCAGCGAGTGACACGCCGGCCCCGGCAAACACTCGTCCGTCCCGGCTCCCCGTATCTGTTCCGGCCGCTGGTTCTGCTCCCATCCCTCCCGCAGCCCGGCTCTCCAACACCCGCGGACCATGCAGTTTATCCGAGTTATGAAATTTTCGTTGATCACAAAATTTCTCACCACTGAGCGTGAGAAATTTCTGATGAGTGTGAGGGCGTGAGAGTTTGCTAGAGGGCGTGAGTCTCACGCTCAAAGCATGAGAGTTGGCAGCCCTGCAGCTACTCTCCCTCCCTGGAAACATGTTCTACATATCCCGAAGTACGTGCTCTGAGTGATGCACATTGCACAATAGGACACTAAGAATTGAAATCATTGCTGACCAAGGAACTGGTTAATGCTGGGGATTAACAGATTAGATGTAGAATTGATATAGTATTGGCAACATATACACAATCTCCATCTAAAACATCAATCTGGAGACCCAAACCAAATGCAAGTGGACTGGAATTGTGGCTATTTCTCTTGATACTGCACCTCAGTGTTTTAAAAAAAAAAGATTTTTCGGCAATATCAATGTCTTTGAATTTGAAGGTGAGTCTTGTTATTACATGTACAAATATTTTACTTACTTATTTAAACAATGTTTGGGCAAGTTGTCCAGACATACACACCCCCATCAAACATCTATTTCACAATATCTTAAAGTAGTGTAAATGATTAATCCCTTTTGTTATGTGTGCAGTTTTTTATTTTGTTTTTTCATGCAAGGCTAAGGAAATTAATCTGCACGCTGCTGTGTTTTTCTACCCAGGAAAAATTGTCCTGATAGCGTTCTTTCCTCTTTTATAAAACATAATTTGTAGGCTTAAAGGTGTTTACAAATTTTGTGTTATGAAAGAGGAAGTGAACACTGCAAACACTGGAATATATTTTCTACTGTGGTGTATTTATAACCAAATTTTCACTTATTGGTGATGCATGTGATAAATTCTATAAACAAATTGTTTATATATCTCTATGATTTCTTAAGTTACAAAATATTAACTCTTATCCTGAGATGTATTGAGTCATTGTTGAGTCATTTTTGGCAACAATTCAGTATTGAATCATTTGTTGACAAGCTAGTTATTACCTGTAGTATCAATTCAATCATCCAATGAGAACATCATTTAAAATTATTTAAACAACAGAAATTGAGAGGTTTATGGCACTCAGCGCAGCGTGGTTTCCAACACTGTGGAGTGATAAATAAAAAGGTAAGCAAAAAATCTGATGGTGGTAATTTAAATATTTTACTGAAGCCTTTATAAAGCCTTTTTTAGCACCATGAGTAATTGCCTACCATCACGACAGGTATATTGGTGAAACATGAAGAGGAAAGAGAATGAGTTTCTGGAAGTTACAACAAGAAACATAACAATGGAAGACCTCAGCTCATCAAGCAACATCTGTGGATGCAAAAGGTGTTAATCAACATTTCAGAAAAGGAAGGGAAGAATGGAATGCAAACGTTCCCTGGATGTTGTACCTCTTGTGAACAGGTTCACCCACTTAGAAGCTGTTCGGACAGAAGACGTTATTACACTGAGCGGCGGACTGGCTTGCGAAGCAAAAAGGGCTGTTGAGCCAAAACCAAAGAGGCCAACGTCAGGCAACGCCATTGTAGTTGGAGACTCCATAGTGAGAGGTACGGACAGGGGTTTCTGTGGGAACAGACGGGATTCCTTATTGCACAGAGGGTGGCTGCTTGAGGGCTGTCTAGTCTCTGCCAGCTGTCTGAGCAATCACATTCATTCCATTCCCCTCCCCATCCCACCAACCTATTTCCCAGTAAACTATTCTTTCACATGGATATCAACTCCCCCTCCCAATTCTCCCATGAGCCACCTACATGAGGAGCAACTCACAGTCGCCAATTAACCTAAAAGGCCAGCAACATCTTTGGAATGTGGAGGGAAACTACGCAACGGAGAGGTACGGACAGGGGTTTAGCGGCAACAGACGGGATTCGAGGATGGTGTGCTGCCTTCCTGGTGCCAGGATCCAGGATGTCACGGACAGAGTGCAGAAAATCCTCAAGGGCAAAGGTGAACAGCCGGAAGTGGTAGTGCATGTCGGCACAAACGATGTCAGAAAGAAGGGGATGAATATTCTGCAGCGTGACTTTAGAGAGCTCGTAAAAATGCTGAAAAGCAGGACATCCAGGGTTGTTATCTCCAGTTTGCTTCCAGTTCCTCGTGCTGGCGAGAGCAGGAACAGGGAGATACCGGATCTAATTGTGTGGCTGAGGAACTGGTGCAGGGGGCAGGGATTTAGATTTTTAGATCACTGGGATCTGTTTTGGAGTAAGGGGGAACTGTACAAAAGGGACAGGTGGGGGACCAGCATTCTGGCAGGCAGGTTTGCCACTGCTACACAGGTGGTTTTAAACTGAAATAAGGGGGGTGGGGTGTCAAATGGGATAGTCGAGGACGGAGTTAAAGGGAAAGAGAGTAAAGAGATGGTTAATGATCCGAGAATTAACGGGAAAGGAAGCTCACAAAGGGATAGGAGCGTATGGCCAAGTGTAATAGGGATCGATGTAAAAGGTGAGATGCGTAAGGAATTAAAAGTATTGTATATGAATGCACGAAGTATAAGAAGTAAAGTAGATGAGCTTGAGGCTCAGTTAGAGGTTGGTAGATATGACATTGTGGGGATTACTGAGACGTGGCTGCAGGAGGATGGGCCTGGGAACTTAATATTCAGGGTTATACATCCTATAGAAAGGACAGGCAGGTGGGCAGAGGAGGGGGGGTAGCTCTGCTGGTGAGGGATGGAATTCAGTCCCTTGCGAGGGAAGACATAGGGACTGAGTTGAGGAATTGTAAAGGCAAGAAGCCACTAATTGGTGTTATCTACAGACCCCCAAATAGTAGCCCGGATGTAGGGTGTACATCGCAGCAGGAGTTAAAACTGGCATGTAACAAAGGTAATGCCACTGTGGTGATGGGGGATTTCAATATGCAGGTAGACTGAGAAATCAGGTTGGTTCAGGACCCCAAGAAAGAGAGTTTGTAGAGTGCCTCCGAGATGGATTCTTAGAGCAGCTTGTAATGGAGCCGACCAGAGAAAAGGCAATTCTGGATTTAGTGTTGTCCAATGAACCAGATATGATAAGAGAACTCGAGGTAAAGGAACCGCTTGGAGTTAGTGATCATAATATGATTAGTTTTAACCTGCAATTTGAGAAGGAGAACGTTAAATCGGAAGTGTCAGTGATGCAGTTGATCAAAGGGGATTATGAAGGCATGAGAGGGGAGCTGGCCAAGGTAGACTGGAAAGGGATCCTAGCAGGAATGATGGTGGAACAGCAATGGCAGGAATTTCTGGGCATAATCCGGAAGACGCAGGATCATTTCATTCCAAAAAGGAAGAAAGATTCTAAGGGGAGTAGGAGGCAACCGTGGCTGACAAGAGAAGTTAGGGATAGAATAAAACTAAAAGAAAAGATGTATAACACAGCAAAGAGTAGCCGGAAGCCAGAGGATTTGGAAACTTTCATAGGACAACAGAAGGAAACAAAACGGGCAATACGGGCTGAAAAGATGAAGTACGAAGGGAAGCTGGCCAGGAATATAAAGAAGTACAGTAAAAGCTTCTTTAGATATGTTAAGGGAAAAAGAGTAGCAAAGTCAAATGTGGGTTCCTTGAAGGCAGACACGGGTGAAATTATTATGGGCAACAAGGAAATGGCAGAAGAGTTGAATAGGTACTTCGGATCTGTCTTCATTAAAGAACACACAAACAATCTCCCAGATGTACTGGAGGACAGAGGATCTAAGGGGGTGGAGGAACTGAAATAAATTTTCATTAGGGCCGAAATAGTATTGGGTAGGCTAATGGGACTGAAGGATGATAAATCCCCTGGGCCTGATGGTCTGCATCCCAGGGTCCTCAGGGAGGTGGCTCTAGAAATAGTGGATGCATTGGTGATCATTTTCCAATGTTCAATAGATTCAGGATCAGTTCCTGTGGATTGGAAGATAGCTAATGTTATCCCACTTTTCAAAAAAGGAGCGAGAGAAAACAGGGAATTACAGACCAGTTAGTCTGACTTCGGTGGTGGGAAAGATGCTGGAGTCAATTATTAAAGAGGTAATAATGGGGCATTTGGATAGCAGTAAAAGGATTAGTCCAAGTCAACATGGATTTATGAAAGGGAAATCATGCTTGACTAATCTTCTGGTAATTTTTGAGGATGTGACAAGTAAAATGGATGAAGGGGAGCCAATGGATGTATGTATCTAGATTGTCAGAAAGCCTTTGATAAGGTCCCGCACGGGAGACTTGTGACTAAAATTAGAGCACATGGTATTGGGGGTAGGGTGTTGACATGGATAGAACATTGGTTGGCAGACCGGAAGCAAAGAGTAGGAGTGAACGGGTCCTTTTCAGAATGGCAGGCAGTGACGAGTGGAGTGCCACAAGGCTCGGTGTTGGGGCCGCAACTGTTTACCATATATATTAATGATTTGGAAGATGGAATTAGGAGTAACACTAGCAAGTTTGCGGAGGACACAAAGCTGGGTGGCAGTGTGAACTGTGAAGAGGATGTTAGGAGGTTGCAGGGTGACCTGGACAGGTTGAGTGAGTGGGCAGATGCAGTATAATATAGATAAATGTGAGGTTATCCACTTTGGCGGCAAAAACAAGGGGGCAGATTATTATCTCAATGGGGTTAGGTTAGGTAAGGGGGAGGTGCCGCGAGACCTGGGCGTCCTTGTACATCGGTCACTGAAAGTTGGCTTACAGCAGGCAGTGAAGAAAGCTAATGGAATGTTGGCCTTCATAACAAGAGGATTTCAGTATAGAAGTAAAGAGGTTCTTCTGCAGTTGTATAGGGCTCTGGTGAGACCACATCTGGAGTATTGTGTACAGTTTTGGTCTTCTAATTTGAGGAAGGACATCCTTGTGATTAAGGCAGTGCAGCGTAGGTTCACGAGATTGATCCCTGGGATGGCGGGACTGTCATATGAGGAATGATTGAAAAGACTAGGCTTGTATTCACTGGAGTTTAGAAGGATGAGGGGGAATCTTATAGAAACATATAAAATTATAAAAGGACTGGACAAGCTAGATGCAGGAAAAATGTTCCCAATGTTGGGTGAGTCCAGAACCAGGGGCCACAGTCCTAGAATAAAGGGGAGGTCATTTAAGACTGAGGTGAGATAAAACTTTTTCACCCAGAGTTGTGAATTTATGGAATTCCCTGCCACAGAGGGCAGTGGAGGCCAAGTCACTGGATGGATTTAAGAGAGAGTTAGATAGAGCTCTAGGGGCTAGTGGAGTCAAGGGATATGGGGAGAAGGCAGGCATGGGTTATTGATAGGGGATATACAATTCAATTTATTGTCATTTGGACCCCTTGAGGTCCAAACGAAATGCCGTTTCTGCAGCCATACATTACAAACAAATAGACCCAAGACACAACATATTTTACATAAACATCCATCACATTGCTGTGATGGAAGGCCAAAAAAACTTTTCTCTCCACTGCACTCCCCCCCCCGATGTCAGAGTCAAAGTCAAAGCCCCCGATGGCGATTGTCCCGTGGCCATTTAAGCCACGCCGGGTGATGCAAGGTCGCACACCGGGTTCTTGATGTTAGAGCCCCCGGCGCGCGCTCGCAAACTCCCGCGGCCATTCCAAGCCGCGCGGGGCGGTGATGTAGGCCCCGCTCCAGGAGCTCTTCAACCCCGCAACTCGGGCGGGAGAAGTCGCCGTTGCGGGAGCCCTGAAAAGCGGTCTCCCTCCAGGTACCCGCGGGCTCCCGGTGCCGTCCGCCAAACCCGCAGTTGCAGCCACCGAATCTCCGGGGGTCGGGTCGCAGCAGCGTCCACCACAGCTCCACCCGCTCTGGACTCGGCCAGCTCCGCGACGGTGAGGATGATCAGCCATGATCACAATGAATGGCGGTGCTGGCTCGAAGGGCTGAATGGCCTCCTCCTGCACCTATTTTCTATGTTTCTATGACTGAAAGAAAAGAGGAAAGGTTGCTAGTATATAGCAGTCTAAAGAAGATGTGGAATAGAGACCAGTAAGAGGTGAGATGAGATGGGGAGTGGATGATGGAGAGATGGAACCAAGTGAGGGGAAGAGATGGGGAAGACAAGTAAAGGAAGATGAAAACTAGGTGCATAGATGAGTGTATGTGAAAGAATACAGTTGGTGTGAATTTTGGAAAATTCATTGTTCATACTATTAGGTTGTAATTTGTGTTTAGACTCAGAGAAGGCCAGGGATGGACAGATCAGTGTGAGAGTGGAAAGGACAGTGAAAATGAATGCAACAGGAAACTCAAGATGGCCATTGTACACAGACTGTTGGTGCTCCACAAAATGATTGCCGAGTGTGCACTAGGTGTTGGCATTGGTTTATTTGTGCCATGTGTGCAAAGATACAGTGAAAAACATTGTTTTATGTGCGATCATACTATACACGAGTACAATTATGACAGTGGTGCAAAACAAGGAAGGAAAAAGAGTATAAAATATAATGTTACAGCTACAGAGAAAGTGCAGATAAAAATGCAAGGGCAGCAACAAAGTAGATTGGGAAATCGGAATCTATCCTTACCTGATGAAGAAATATCCAAGAATCAATAACAGCTGGGGGAAAAAGCTGTTCTTGAATCTGGTGGTATGTGCTTTTAAGCTTCTGCATAGATTTAATTTTAGTTTTAGTTTATTGCCATGTGTACCAAGGTACAGTGAAAAGCTTTTGTTGTGTGTTTATCTTTGTTGCGTGCATATCTTCTGCCCAGCATGAGAGAGGAGAAGTGAGAATGATCAGGGTGTAAATGATTCTTGATTATGTTGGCTGCTTTCCCAGGTCAACTTCAAGTATAGATGGAGTCGATGGGAGGAGGCTGGTTTACATGATGGACTGTGCTGTGCAACAACTCTCTGTATTTCTTGTACTCCTGGATAAACCAGTTGCTAAACCAAGCTATGACACTTTTTGACAGGATGCTTTCAATTTGTTGAAATTGGTTGCAGTCATTGGAGACATGCCAAATTTCCTTAGTCTTTTGAGCAAGTAGAGCATTGATGTGTTTTCTTGGCCATAGCGTCAATGTGGTTGGGCCAGGACAAATTGTTAGTGACATTTACGCAAAGGAACATGAAGCTCGTGACCATCCCCATTTCAGCATCTGATGCAGACTGAGGCATGTACCCCACTTCTTGAGATCAATGACTAGCTCTTTTGTTTTGCTGACATTGAGGGAGTTGTCTTGACACCATGTCACTAAGCACTCCCCTTTCTGTACTCTGTCTTGTCAATGTACAAGATCTAGTGTCATCTGCAAACAGGTATATTGAGTCAGAACAACATTTGGCAATGCAGTTGTGAGTATAGGGAGTATGTTAAAGGGCAGTCCATACAACCTTGTTGGGTACTATCACTCACAATGTTGAGAATTATCATGAAGGATGCTTTGCCATCTATATTTACTAATTGAGGTCTATGGGTCAGTAAGTCAATATTCCTGTTGACGTGGGTTGGGGAGAGGGGTGTCGGTGATGTGTCCTAGGTCCAGGAATTTGGAAATTAGTTTGGTTGGAATTCTGGTGTTGAAGGTGGAACTATAGTCAATAAATTGGAGTCTCACATGTGATCTTGATGTTCCAGGGAAGAGATTAATGCCAGGGAACTGGTGTGAAGCAAGACCTCCCCCTCATAAAGCCAAACTGACTTTGGCCTATTTTATCGTGAACTTCTAAGTACTCCATAACCTCAACCTTCAGAATGGAGTCTGGTGAGATTAAGCATGACCACAACTTGTATGATCACAATTACCTAGTTGGTCCATGCAGGTTCTGAGATAATGGGCCAGTTGCTTTCCATGGGTTTACTCTCAGAAAGACCGATCTGATGTATGCAATGGTAACCGTGGGTATAAATGCACCCGAGGCTTTGGGGTAGTAACTTCATTTCACTGACCTTCAGTTCAAAACTAACATAGAATGCATTGAGCTTGTCAACGAGGGTTACTTTACCACTAACTTCCACCCTGCCCTCACATTCACTTGGGCTATCTCTGACACCTCTCTCCCCTTTTTTCATCTCTCTTTTTCCATCACAAGGGACAGACCATAGACTGACATCTATTACTAACCAGCTGACTCCCAGAGTAATCTGGATACACCTCCTCCCACCCTGCCTCTTGTAAAGATGCTATCCTCCACTCTCAATGTCACCATCCCCTCCACCTTTGCTCCCATCATAAGGCTTACCATTCTCAGATATCCAAAATCATAAGGTCCGTAAGTGAAAGGAATAGAATTAGGCCATTCGGCATATCAAGTTTACTCCACCATTCAACCATGGCGAATCTACTAACCCCATTCCCCTGCCTTCTCCCCATAACACCTGACACCTGTACTAATCAAGAATCTATCTATCTCCATTGAATTGCCGGAAATATCCATTGACTTGACTGTGACAAAGAATTCCACAGATTCACCATCTTCTGACTAAAGAAATTTGTCCTCATCTCCTTCCGAAAAGAGTGTCCTTTAATTCTGAGGCTATAACCTCTTGTCCGAGATTCTGCCACGAGTGGAAACATCCTCTCCACATACACTCTATCCAAGCCTTTTACTATTCTGAATGTTTCAATGAGGTCGTCCCTCATTCTTCTAAACTCCAGCGAGTACAGGCCCAGTGCCGACAAACGCTCATCATAGGTTAATCTACTCATTCCTGGGATCATTCTTGTAAACCTCCTCTGGACTCTCACCAGACGCAGCACATCCTTTCTCAGATATTGTGCCCAATATTTCTCACAATATTCCAAATGCAGCCTCAACAATGCCTTTTCGAGCTTCAGCATTACATCCCTGTTTTTGTATACAAACCCTCTTGAAATTAATGATATTGCTTTATTTACTACCGATTCGAATTGCAGATTAACTTTTTGGGAATCCTGCACCAGCACTCCCAAGTACCTTTGCATCTCCGATTTCTGGATTCTCTCCCAGTTTAGAAAATCGTCGGCACCTTTATTCCTACTACCAAAATGCATCTCCACACTTTGCTACATTACATTCCATCTGCCACTTCTCTGCCCACTCTCCCAACCTGTCCAAGTCCTGCAGAAACCCTGCTTTCGCTCTGCAAACATGGCCACAAAGCCTTCAATCCCCTCGTCCAAATCAGTAATGTACAATGTGAAGAGTAGCGGCCTCAGCACCGACCCCTGCGGAACTCCGCTAGTCACTGGCAGCCAACCAGAAAAAGCCACTTTATTGCCACTCTTTGTCTTCTGCCATCCAGCCAACCTGCTCTCCATGTTAGTATCTGCCGTTTGATACCGTGGGCTCTCATCTTCCTTAGCAACCTCACATGCGGCACCTTAGCAAGGGCTTTCTGAAAGTCTAAGTAAACAACATCAACTGACTCTCCTTTGTCTGTCCTGCTATTTACTTCTTCAAAGAATGCCAGCAAATTTGTGAAGCAAGACCTCCCCCTCATAAAGTTAAGCTGATTTGGCCTATTTTATCGTGAACTTTTATCATGAAGTACTCCGTAACCTCAACCTTTATAATAGAATCCAAAATCTGACCAACCACTCAAGGCAGACTAACCGGCCCAGAGTTCCCGCTATTCTACTTTGCTCCCTTCTTGTGCAGCGGGGTAATTTTGGCAATTTTCCAATCATCTGAGACCACTCCTGCCTCTAGTGATTCGTGAAATATCATTGCCAATGCCACCAGAATCTCTAAAGCCACTTCTTTCAGCACCCAAGGGTGCAGTCCACCTTCAGCCCTTTCAGCTTCCCAAGCTCCTTCTCCCTAGTAATAGCCACTCCACTAACTTCCACCCCCTGACTCACCTGAATTTCAGGCATATTACTTGTGTCTTCTACTGTGAAGACTGATGCAAAAAAATTATTAAACTCCTCTGCCATTTCCTTATTCCCCATTATCACTTCTCCTGCATTATTCTCCAGCGGTCCAACACCCATTCTTGCCTCTTTCATACTCTTTATATCACCATATAACAATTTACAGGACGGAAACAGGCCATCTCGGCCCTTCTAGTCCATGCCGAACACTTACTCACACCTAGTCCCATCTACCTGCACTCAGACCATAACCCTCCATTCCTTTCCCGTCCATATACCTATCCAATTTATTTTTAAATGATAAAATCGAACCTGCCTCCACAACTTCCACTGGAAGCTCATTCCACACAGCTACCACTCTCTGAGTAAAGAAGTTCCCCCTCATGTTATCCCTAAACTTTTGTCCCTTAATTCTCAAATCATGTCCTCTTGTTTGAATCTTCCCTACTCTCAATGGAGAAATCTTATCCACATCAACTCTGTCTATCACTCTCATCATTTTAAAGACCTCTATCAAGTCCCTTCTTTACCTTCTGCGCTCCAAAGAATAAAGACCTATCTTGTTCAACCTTTCTCTGTAACTTAGGTGCTGAAACCCAGGCAACATTCTAATAAATCTCCTCTGTACTCGCTCTATTTTGTTGACATCTTTCCTATAATTTGGCGACCAAAATTGTACACCATACTCCAGAATTGGCCTCACCAATGCCTTGTACAATTTTAACATTACACCCCAACTTCTATACTCAATGCTCTGATTTATAAAGGCCAGCACACCAAAAGCTTTCATTACCACCCTATCTACATGAGATTCCACCTTCAGGGAACTATGCACAGTTATTCCTAGATCCCTCTGTTCAACTGCATTCCTCAATTCGCTACCATTTACCATGTACGTCCTATTTTGATTTGGCCTACCAAGATGTAGCACCTCACACTTATCAGCATTAAACTTCATCTGCCATCTTTCAGCCCACTCTTCCAAATGGCCTAAATCTCTCTGTAGACTTGGAAAATCTACTTAATTATCCACAACACCACCTATCTTAGTATCATCTGCATACTTACTAATCCAATTCATCACACCATCATCCAGATCATTGATGTATATGACAAACAATAGTGGACCCAACACAGATCTCTGAGGCACCCCACTAGTCACCGGCCTCCAACCTGTCAAACAGTTATCCACCATTACTCTCTGGTATCTCCCATTCAGCCACTGTTGAATCCATCTTGCTACTCCACTATTAATACCCAACAATTGCACCTTCTTAACCAGCCTTCCATGTGGAACTCTGTCAAAGGCCTTACTGAAGTCCATATAGACAACATCCACCACTTTACCCTCATCAATTTCCCTAGTAACCTCACCCAAAAATTCAAGAAGATTAGTCAAACATGACCTTCCAGGCACAAATCCATGTTGACTGTTCCTAATCAGACCCTGTTTATCCAGGTGATTATATATATTATCTCTAAGTATCCTTTCCATTAATTTGCCCACCACTGACGTCAAACTAACAGGTCTATAATTGCTGGGTTTACTCATAGAACCCTTTTTAAACAATGGAACAACATGCGCAGTACGCCAATCCTCCGGCACCATTCCCGTTTCTAATGACATTTGAAATATTTCTGTCATAGCCCCGGCTATTTCTACACTAACTTCTCTCAATGTCCTAGGAAATATCCTGTCAGGACCTGGAGACTTATCCACTTTTATATTTTTCAAAAGTGTCAGTACTACCTCTTCTTTGATCCTCATAGTTTCCATAGCTACTCTACTTGTTTCCTTTACCTCACATAATTCAATATACCTCACATAATTCATAGCAAAAGGATTTGAGTATAGGACCAGGGAGGTTCTACTGCAGTTGTACAGGGTCTTGGTGAGACCACACCTGGAGTATTACGTACAGTTTTTGTCTCCAAATCTGAGGAAAGACATTCTTGCCATAGAGGGAGTACAGAGAAGGTTCACCAGACTGATTCCTGGGATGTCAGGACTTTCATATGAAGAACGACTGGATAGACTCGGCTTGTACTTGCTAGAATATAGGAGATTGAGGGGGGATCTTATAGAAACTTACAAAATTCTTAAGGGGTTGGACAGGCTAGATGCAGGAAGGTTGTTCCCGATATTGGGGAAGTCCAGGACAAGGCGTCACAGTTTAAGGATAAAGGGGAAATCCTTTAGGACTGAGATGAGAAAAACATTTTTCACACAGAGATTGGTGAATCTTTGGAACTCTCTGCCACAGAAGGTAGTTGAGGCCAGTTCATTGGCTATATTTAAGAGGGAGTTAGATGTGGGCCTTGTGGCTAAAGGGATCAAGGGGTATGGAGAGAAGGAAGGTACTAGATACTGTTGGATGATCAGCCATGATCATATTGAATGGCAGTGCAGGCTCGAAGGGCCGAATGGCCTACTCCTGCACCTATTTTCTATGTTTCTATGTTTTTAATATCCTTCTCCTTGGTGAATACCGAAGAAAAGAAATTGTTCAATATCTACCCCATCTCTTTTGGCTCTGCAGATATCTGTCCACTCTCTAATGGACCAATTTTATCCCTCGTTATCCTTTTGCTATTAATATAGCTGTAGAAACCCTTTGGATTTACTTTCACCTTACTTGCCAAAGCAACCTCATATCTTCTTTTAGCTTTTCTAATTTATTTCTTAAGATTCTTTTTACATTCTTTATACTCCTTAAGCACCTCATTTACTCCATGCTGCCTATAACTATTGTAGATCTCTCTCTTTTTCCGAACCAAGTGTCCAATTTCCCTTGAAAACCATGGCCCTTGCCAATTATTATTCTTTCCTTTCAACCGAACAGGGACATAAAGATTCTGTACTCTTAAAATTTCACCTTTAAATGTCCTCCATTTCTCTACTACATCCTTCCCATAAAACAAAATGTCCCATTTCACTCCTTTTAAATCCTTTCGCATCTACTCAAAGTTAGCCTTTCTCCAATCAAAAATCTCTACCCTTGGTCCAGTTCTGACCTTCTGCATAATTATATTGAAACTTATGGTATTGTAATCACTGGTCCTGAAGTGCTCCCCAACACATACCTCCGCCACCTGACCTGTCTCATTTCCTAACAGGAGGTCCAGCACTGCCCCTTCTCTAGTAGGGACCTCTATGTATTGCAGAAAAAAACTATCCTGCACACATTTTACAAACTCCAAACCATCCAGCCCTTTTACAGAATGTGTTTCCCAGTCTATGTGTGGAAAATTGAAATCTCCCACAATCACTACCTTGTGCTTACTACTAATATCTGCTATCTCCTTATATATTTGCTCTTCCAATTCTCACTCCCCATTAGGCGGTCTATAATACACCCCTATAAGTGTTGCTACACCCTTCCCATTTCTCAGTTCCACCCAAATAGCCTCCCTAGACGAGCCCTCTAATCTATCCTGCCAAAGCATTGCTGTAATATCTTCCCTGACAAGCAATGCAACACCTCCACCTCTTGCCCCTCCAATTCTATCACATCTGAAGCACCGAAATCCTGGAATATTTAGTTTCCAATCACAGCCCTCCAGCAACCACTAATCGCCACAACATCATACTTCCAGGTATCATTCCAGGCTCTAAGCTCATCCACCTTTCTTACAATGCTCCTAGCATTACTTCTACCAACTTCTACCGCGGGTCCGGCATGGACTTACCATCACCCCTGGAGGGGAGCTTCGACCGCCGGCCCTGCAGTCTACGGTGCTTCTGGCTGCGGCGGGGACTTTAAATCTTGACCGCCGGCCTGCGGCCTACAACAATCTGAAGCCGCGATCTCCGATGAGAAAGAGCCGATCCTGGACTGACTCTGGACTCTGGTCCTGACCACGGGGGGGAAATGGAGGAGGACTGGCCAAATGTTGTGCCTTCCACCACAGTGATGAATGCTGTGGTGGATGTTTGTGTTACAGTTTTATTGTGGTTGTGTGTTCTTTATTATTGTATCGCTGCAGACAACCCAAATTTCCACCAGCCTGGCTGTGTGGCAATAAATTATATCTATCTATCTATCTATCTATTAAAATATACACATTTAAGAAACCCACCACCTCTTATTCTCTATTTATTATCTTTTTCTTCTTTCTCCCCTACATGTTGGATCTGAGTGCATCCCTTCTCTGCCTCCTGCCTCACACTCTGTCTACTAGCTTTCTCTATTTGAGGCCCTCCCCCCAACCGTTCTAGTTTAAAGTCTCCCCAGTAGCCTTTGCAAATCTCCCCACCAGGATATTGGTCCCCCTCGGGTTCAAGTGCAACCCGTCCTTTTTGTACAGGTCACACCTTCCCCAAAAGAGGTCCCAATGATCCAGAAACTTGAATCCCTGCCCTCTGCACCAGTCCCTCAGCCACGCATTTATCCTCCACCTCACTCCATTCCTACTCTCAATGTTGCGTGGCACAGGCAGTAATCCTGAGATTGTTACTTTTGCGGTCCTTCTCCTTAACTCTCTTTCCAACTCCCTAAATTCTCCTTTCAGGACCTCATCTCTTTTTCTACCTATGTCATTGGTACCTATATGTACCACGACCTTGGGCTCCTCTCCCTCCCATTTCAGGATACCTTGGACACGTTGAGACGCATCCCAGACCCTGGCACCAGGGAGGCAAACTACCATCCGGGTCTCCTGACTGCGTCCACAGAATCGCCTACCTGACCCCCTAACTATAGAGTCCCCTGTTACTATTGCCCTCCTCTTCTTTTCCTTACCCTTCTGAGCAACAGGGATGGTCTCTGTGCCGGAGGCCCGGCCTCTGTCGCTACCCCCAGGTAGGCTGTCCCCCCCAACAGTACTCAAACCGGAGTACTTATTTCCAAGGTGTACAGCCACCGTGGTACTCTCTAGTCCCTGCCTCTGCCCCTTGCCCCTCTTAACCATGACCCACTTGTCTGCCTCCCGTGGTCTTGAATGCCCACCTATCTATAACTCCTCTCTATGACCTACTCACTCTCCCTGACCAGACAGAGGTCATCGAGTTGCTGCTGCAGGTTCCTAATATGGTCCCTTAGAAGCCCCATCACGACGCACCTGGCGCAGATGTGGACGTCTGGAAGGCTATCAGACTCCAATACTTCCCACATTTGACATCCAGAACAGTAAACTGCCCTGGCCCTCATACTCCCTCCTTACCCAGGATACAATACAAAGTGCTGGAAGAAATCAGCAGGGCCGGCAGTATCTAGGGTTACTCCCTATCAGCTGCTTGCTCTAGCCCACTTATAACTGAAGAAACTCTTGCTCTCCTCTTTTATATTATTGGCTAGCTTACCTTCGTATTTCATCTTTACTCCCTGTATTGCCTGTTTAGTTACCTTCTGTTGCTCTTTAAAAGCTTCCCAATCCACTGGCTTCCCACTAATCTTTGTTACGTTATACGCCTTCCTATTTAGTTTTATACCGTCCTTGACTTCCCTTGTCAGCCACGGTCACCATTCTCCCCCTAGAATCTTTCTTCCTCTTTGGAATGAAAAGATCCTGCATCTTCCAGATTATTCCCAGAAATTCCTGCCATTGCTGTTCCACTGACACCCCTGCTAGGGTCCCTTTGCAGTCAACTTTGGCCAGCTCCTCCCTCATGCCTCTGTGGTCCCCTTTGCTCAACTGCAATCCCACTACATCCAATTTCACCTTCTCCCTCTCAAATTGCAGATTAAAACGTATCATTGTCCTCTTCAAGAGAACAATATATTGTCCTATCGAGATGTTCCTTTTCTTTAGTAATTGTGTTTTTCCCCCTTGCTGTCATAGGAGGATTCCTTAACCATGTCTCCTCTGTGTCCCGTAGTTCTGTTCCCACTCTCCATCCCCACAGATGGAACAAGGATAGAGTTCTCCTGGTCCTTATCTTTCATGCTACCAGCCTCCGTTTTCATAACCTCATTCACTGACACTTCCACCACCTTCAACGTGATCCCACAGTCACATCTTCCCATCCCCACCCATTTCTGCAGAGACCAGTTTCTCTAAACTGGATCTGTTCCAGCGTATGCCTGGTTTAATGTCAATGAAGACGGTCAACACTACTTGACAATTGACATCCACAATGGGTTGTAATTATACAGTGATGGTTGGTGTCAATGTGAGACTATTGTTAGCATCTCACAGAAATTCCATTATCAGATTACGCAGTGGCTGAGTGGTGTTTTGGCTAAGGATTGGTATTGTGGATGTGGTTACACCGGAGATCTAGCATCAATCAGTAGAAGAGGCTGGAGTCTGGAATTATGTGTCAAGACAAGAGGACAAGGGAATCAGTTAGAGACCAGTAGATAATTCTGGGACCAGAATAGTGTATCTGGTGAAAATGTTGGTCTGGAGCAGTCTGGGAAGAGTTTGTTATGGGGTGGAATATTGTAAGCATGTAGAAGGGTGGTTTGACCAAGGGACAGAAAATGGTAAGCTTTACCAGGGATTGGGAGGTCAATGGTACATGGGGAATCACAATTGGCATTGATCAGAAGCGCCTGTTCAAGTAAGGTCTGTACCTGATAAGTATGAGTGCCCATACTCAAGCAAACCATCTACATTCATTTTACACCGTGCATTCCCAGTGCTGGTTAACTTCACTTCAGTCAGTGACATCTTCAGATGAAAGAAGTGAAAAATTAGATTAAGGCAAACGCTGAAATTTGAAGTAAAGACTGAACGCAGCGTTCTCTTCAATGGATTGTGTCATCTCCCACATGATAATTGTATACCATGCTAGACCAAGTGGGACCCGTTGGGTCCCGTCCCCTCAACACGCCGTTGCGGGGGGGGGGGGGGGGGCGGCCTGGGGGGTCACACACACACTAACCACCCCCCACACACATGGGGGGGGGAGGGGGGTTGAGAGTGGGAGGGAGAGGGGGGGGGAGTGGGGGGAAATGGAGGAGAGGAGAGAGGGAGTGTGGAGGGGGAGGAGGGGAGAGAGAGGAGGGGAGGGAGAGAGGGGGGGGAGGTGGGAGAGGAGGTGGAGAGAGGAGGGGGAGAGGAGGAGGAGAGAGGGAGGTAGAGGGGAAGAGGGAGGTGGGGGGGGAGAGAGAGTAGAGGGGGAGAGGAGGGGGGAGAGAGGAGGGGGGAATAGAGGGAGGAGAGGAGGGGGTAGAGAGGAGGGGGGAGAGGGGGAGGGAGGAGAGGGGGAGAGGAGGATCGGAGCCGGGCGGGCGAAGGGGTTGCGAGTTAGCGATCTGCGGGGCCCACGGCAAGCGTGCGGCGACCAAATGACTGCGAGTCGGGGGGGGGGAGATGTAACTCGCAGCGTGTGGAAAAACAGCGTGCAACAGGCTGCACGTGGAAAACAGTGCACGCAGGCCACGCGAGCAGACCCATTGTGACGTCATCAGCTTGTTTATTTTCTACGTTATTTGAAATGTTTGAACATTTTCATAAACAACTCAAGAAATAATGCATGAAATTTTCAGATAAGGCGATTTTTGACTTCACAGCGTAAACCTCTATCGGAATAAGTAAACATTTCGCCGTTAGCGCGTCGTGTTTTCGAGGAGATGTGAATCGCACACGAACATCACACAAATAAATACACATCCAAGGTCAGAGTTTTATAAGTATAGAGATATTTAATAGAAAATAAGCCACTTTTTATATACAAAAGCAGCTTACACCAACTTCAGAAACATTAAAGGTGTTCTCTTTTATGTTCTTTCAAAATATAATAGGTTGCAGACAGGTGGAATTGTATGCACTTTATTCCCTTCCATGATAAAACAGTAGGAGCTGGAAATATTCAGCAGTCAGGCAGCATCTGTGGACAGTTAAATCTACAGTTCAATTGACCTGCTTCAGAATTGGAAAAGTGAGAAAATAAATGAATTTAAATTTGTGGGGGATGGGGTGGGAGGTTCTGCTGAAGTCATTCAATGGAAACATATTCAAATAAATGTTAATAGCCAGCATAATGTATGCAGGAGGAAGAAGTGTCATGAATTTGCACAATACCACTGAAATAATTTGATTTTGATACACCAAATAGTTCTGAATTTGGTGAATCTTTCATGGGCAGTGAATTTATAAGCATAAATGAACATTTTGGAAACTGATAATGCCTGTGGATGAGCAAAAATGTTCTGAAGATTAAATACATGGTGTAGAATTCCATGTGGTAGATGCCACAATTAATTGAAGAAATGCACTGCTTTCATTTTATGATTTGTTGTAATTCCAATGTTCATCTATATTAACATTTAAAGCACATAATATTCCATCAATTGATTTAGAAACCAAAATTACCACTTTAAGATTAATAATAATTTAATATTTTTATTCTGACTCAGGATTTAAGGTTGCTCATTAACACACTGAGATCCATTTGAGCATTACATATGCGTTACGACATTTAAATAAAAACTACCTGTGAGACAACAGCTTAACGAGGACAAGATTTCCACACGTTATACTTAATGAAGTGATTTAATTTTTTCCATGGAATATGAATTACGTTATTGAATTTGTTCATTTTCTATTTTGGGAATGAGGTCAAGTTCTAGTTGAGCTGTTTACCAGAATCTGTATTTTGGAACAGGTTGCTTTCTGGGTTATTTGCACCTGTCCATGGGCAACATGACTGTTTAGGTCTATCCCAGATTAACTTGCATTTACGAAATAGATCAACAGTGGTAATAGTTGATAAGGTAAATATCTGAACCAGGTTACCGGAAGACATAAATACGCACGCAGAGATGGCAAGTGAATGGAAAAGTAAAACCAATTTTGTATTTTGGCAGGATTATAAGATTATAATTCCAGCGACAATAGACAATATGTGCAGGAGTAGGCCATTTGGCCCTTCGAGCCAGCACCGCCATTCAATGTGATCATGGCTGATCATCCCCAATCAGTACCCCGTTCCTGCCTTCTCCCCATATCCCCTGACTCTGCTATTTTTAAGAGCCCTATCTAGCTCTCTCTTGAAAGCATCCAGATAATCTGCCTCCCCCACCCTCTGAGTCAGAGAATTCCACAGACTCACCACTCTCTGTGAGAAAAAGTGTTTCCTCGTCTCCGTTCTAAATGGCTTACTCCTTATTCTGAAAGTGTGGCCCCTGGTTCTGGACTCCCCCAACATCGGGAACATGTTTCCTGCCTCTAGTGTGTCCAAACCCTTAACAATCTTATATGTTTCAATGAGATTTCCTCTCATCCTTCTAAACTCCAGCCTATGAAAAGTCTTTGAATAAACTACACATATCTTGATTGAGGTGTTAGTGCTTCATTCATTAAATGGATGTTGTTTGCAGCTAAGAATCCACCAATGGTTCATTGGTGGTGAGGATAGTGATGTATCACAGATAATAAAATGTGACAAAGTCGTTCATGACATGGATGCTGTCTGACCTGCTGAGCATTTCCAGCATTTTCAATTTTATACATCACCATAAATGATTATAGGAGATGGGCCTCAAATGGCAAGTAAACCATTTATTTTCATATATAAAAGCAACTTGCACCAATCTCAGGAACATTACAGGTATTTTCTTATTTGTCCTTTCACAAAAGGCTGTTTTTTCTTATCAAGTCCACACACAAGATTAGAAATTGTTCAACCAGAGCCGAACACACTTCTCGGCATCTGCATACAATGGTGTCTGTCTTGCACTTCTTGTGCGGGGTGGTGGAAAGATTGGTGGAAACAGGGCCGCGACGTGAACGCTCTTTCCTTGACCCCACAAAAGGCTGCTGAAAGTATATGTAATAATTCTCCTTCCAAAATAAAAACTGAAAGAATTGGAAATATTCAACAGATAGGCTTCATATGTAGCATAATTCACACGTCAGATCAATGGCGAAGTGACAACATAACTGTGTTGGCATGATAAGTTTGTGGAATTCACAATGAATCAAATCAATAAAAATACAGTGTGGGAAGAATTCAGCAGGCCAGGCAATATCTGTGGAATGAAATTGGCAGATGGGTTTTGGGTCAGCAGTCTTTTTCAGACTTGATGAATCACATTAAGTATTAGATGATTAAGCATAGGAAATCTGAAACAAAGGCACTTAATGCAGAGTAGAGTGTGAATAAAAAGTCAAGCCCAGTAACTGTTGAAGACAAAATGGCAGGCATGTCAGACACTAGTTATATTGGAGATTTCAGTTGTTTCATCAAGATGATGGAGCCCTTCAGTTCATAAATCAAAAGGCTAGAAATGTCTTTGATGAATAACATTACTGAAGTGGAAAGCATGGGTGTAGTTGCTTGGAATGAATCACATGAGAATAAGAGAAGGCTCTATTCTACATGGAAAATGGGATGGATACTTCTGCAAACCTATTGACACATCATGGGACAACCAATGTCTCATTCAACAAAGAAACGCAAAGTCACAAAATCATTTCAAACTGGTCCCATCGGAGATTGTGCCAAGTTACAAGGCTGAATCTCATAACTGGAATTCAGGCGGTGAATAACTACCCTGAAAGATTGGTATGGTACTGCAATGTTAATGTGCTTCCAGATTGCAAGATGGCAGAACTCCAATTAGGAAAACTGCCAACTTGCAGAATTTCATTGTCCTATCTGGGACACATGACAATAAAACTCTCTTAACTCTTGACTAATCTTGCCCAAGCCACGTGACAAGTGTAGGCAAAGGCCTACTGGTCTGATAGGAAATCCTGCTGCGACTGCATTGGGAATCATTCAATATAAATCAGCCAACATGACATTTTTAATTGTAGAAAGCAAAGACACACGGTTTAAGACTGTGTACAAAGACTGAGAACAGCACTCCGAAACAATGATGGTCAAGCATTGTGTCAATGGAAAGAAAACAAATCCAGTAAAATAATATTAATAATAATAATAATAATACACTTTATTGTCATTGTAAATACATACAACAAAATTTCAGATGCACTGCCCGAGCGAAGCTCCAACGTATCAGATAAATAATAACGACAAATAATGACGGCAAGAAAAACTACAAGTCAAGTCAGAATGTGCAATATTTCTCAGTATAGTGTTATAGCAGTACAAAATATTGGCTATGGGGGTGTGTGTTCAGAACAGAGTTCAGAGTGGTGATGTCCTTGAAGTAGAAACTGTTTGTTAATCTTGTGGTGTGTGATTTGATGGACCTGTAACACTTTCCTGAGGGCAGAAGGGCAAACAGTGGTGTGTGGGAATGAGATGAGTCCTTTAGGATGCGTGATGCCTTCCGCAGGCAACGAGAGATATAGATCTCTTCCAGGGCAGGTAGATGTGTGTTGCTGATCTTCTGGGTTGTGTAGATGACTCTCTGCAGAGCCTTGTCAGCCTCAGAACTGTTGCCATACCACACCAGGACGCCATGTGTCAGGACACTCTCTATGGAGCAACAGTAGAAGGACACGAGCAGCTGTTGTGGCAAGTTGACTTTCCTGAGTGATCCTAGGAAGTAAAGCTGTTGTTGTTCATTCTTTTAACTGTAACATCCAGGGACTCCTGGTTCAGGAACAGCTTCGTCCCTACAATCATCAGGCTAATAAACACAACAACAAATAAGCTCTGATCTCTGAACTGTAAAATACTATATTATTACTGCACTATATTTGTTATTTATTTAGCTTTTTTTCTCTTCCCCGTTATGTACTATGTTTACATATTCACATATTCTGTTGTGTGGCTGCAATTAAGAATTTCATTGTCCCATCCGGGACAATAAAACAAGTTTGTGTTGGTTGACCTCCTGAGATCTGCTGAGATGTGGGTGCCCAGGAACCTGAATCTGGACTCTTTCTGTTTATGTGCAGTGGGGGATGGCCACCCTGCTTCTTCCTGAAGTCAATGATGAGCTCTTTTGTTTTCTTGGTATTGAGTGCTGTTATTCTCTGAGCACCAGCCTATTAACCTCTGTACCTCCTCCCTGTAAGCCGACATCGCCCTCAGTGATCAGCCCCGCCACTGTTGTGTCGTCTGCAAATTTAATGATGGTGTTCGTGCTGTGGGTCGGTATGCAGCCATAAGTATAGAGGGAGTAGAGGAGGGGGCTCAGCTCACAGCCTTGTGGAGCTCCTGTGCTGAGTGGGGGAGTGGTGGGGTCCCATCCTGGCTGACTGCAGCCGGTCCGTTAGGAAGTTCCTAATCCATAGGCAGATGTTGTGTTCGAAGCCTAGGTTAGACAGCTTGGAGACCAGTCTACTGGGTATGATTGTGTTGAATGCAGAGCTGTAATCCACAAATAGCAGTCGTGCGTATGCTCCCCCTTGTTCTAGGTAGAGCAGTACAGTATGGAGGGCAGTGGCAATGGCGTCACCTGTTGATCGGTTTGCTCTGTATGCATATTTGTGTGGATCCAGCAGCCTTGATGTGCTTAAGGACCAATCTCTCCAGGCACTTCATGATTATTGGTGTTAGTGCAACCGGCCTGTGGTCGTCGAGGCAAGTTATGGCTGTTGGCTTCGGAACTGGTACTATTTCTGATGTATTAGGCATGTGGGGACCATGCATTGTGCCAGGGATTGATTGGAAATGTTTGTAAATACGTCAGTTAAGAATACGTCAGATAAGAATCAACCTGCAATTTGAGAGGGAGAAGACAACATTGGATATGTCAGTGTTACAGCTGAGCAAAGTGGACCACAGATGCATGAGGGAGGAGCTGGCCAAAGTGGACTGGAAGGGGACCCAAGCAGGAATGACAGTGGAACAGCAATGGCAAGAATTTCTGGGAATAATTTGGAAGATGCAGGATCTTTTCATTCCAACGAGGAAGATTCTAGGGGGAGAATGAGGTGACCGTGGCTGACAAGGAAAGTCAAAGACAGCATAAAATTAAAAGAGAAGGCATATAACATTGCAAAGATTAGTGGGAAGCTAGAGGATTCCACAGTCAAACCATCGACTCCACAGTCAAAAAGGCACAACAGAGGATGTACAGGCAATGCCACAACAAAGCCACAGGCAATGATGGTCCAATTCTATATGTCCATCTTAGAGTCTGTCCTCACCTTCTCCACCATGGTCTGGTTTGGCTCAGACACCAAGCACGACATCAGGAGACTGCAGCGAATCGTCCGATCAGCTGAGGTTATTGGCTGCAACCTTCCCTCCATTGACAAACTGTACACTGCAAGGGCCAGGAAGTGAGCGGGTAAGATCATCTCTGACCCCTCTCACCCTGGCAACAAACTCTTTGAATCACATCCCTCTGGAAGGCGACTCCGGACTGTCAAAGCCGCCACAGCCAGACATAAAAACAGCTTTTTTGCACGAGTAATATAACCAAATAATCAATAACCAAAAATCTGTAGCCTCCTTTTGCTCTGGTATTTTATTTAATTCACATGTTTAATCAATATTTTTTTATTATTAATGTTTTGTGTGTCGTTCCTATCTGTCACTGTATGTCATGTTGTCACTTGCGGGCGGAGCACCAAGGCAAATTCCTTGTATGTGATATTGTATATAAAATACTTGGCCAATAAACTTATTCATACATTCAGGATTGGGAAACTTAAAAAAACCCAACAGAAGATAACTAAAAAGGCAATACAGGGAGAAAAAATGAAATATGAAGGTAAGCTAGCCAATAATACGAGGGGATAGCAAGAGTTTCTTCAGATTTATAAAGAGTAAGAAAGGAGCAAGAGTGGACATTGAACCACTGGAAAATGATGCTGGAGAAGTGATAATGGGGAATAAAGAAATGGCAGAGGAATTGAATTACTTTTTTGCAGCCGTCACAGTAGAAAACACCAGCAGCATGCCTGAAATTCAAGAGTGTCAGGGGGTGGAAGTTAGTGGAGTGGCTATTAATAAGGAGAAGGTGCTTGGGAAACTGAAAGGTCTGAAGGTGGATAACGTCTGATCGTGGACCGAATGGACTGCACGGTTCTGAAAGAGGTGGCTTTAGAGATTGTGGAGGGGGTTAGAAGTGATCTTTCAAGAATCATTAGATCAGGAATGGTTCCAGACTATTGGAAAATTGCAAATATTACCCCGTTGTTCAAGAAGGGAGCAAAGCAGTGGAAACTATAGGTCGGTTAGCGGTTGTAAGGTTTTAGAGTCCATTATAAAGTATGAGATTTCTAAGTACTTAGAAGTTAATGATAAAATAGGCCAAAGTCAGTATGTTTATGTGAGGGGGAGATCCTGCCTGATGAATCTGTTGGAATTCTTTAAGGAATTAAATAGCATGACAAAGGAGAGTCAGTGGATGTTGTTTACCTAGATTTTCAAAAAGCCTTTGATAAGGTGCCCCACGTGAGATTGCAGAAGATGAGAGCCCATGGTATCAAAGAGAAGATACTAGCATGGATAGCAGGGTGGCTGGATGGCAGTAGGCAAAGAGTGGTAGTAATGGGGGCTTTTTCCGGTGATTGCCAGTGACTAGCTGAGTTCCGCAAGGGATGGTGCTAGGGTTGCTACTCAATGTTTTGGTTGAGGGGATTGAAGACTTTGTAGCCAAATTTGCAGATGATATGCAGATGGCTGGAAGAGCAGGTAGTGTAGAGAAAGTAGGGACTCTGCAGAAGGACTTGGACAGGTTGGGAGAGTGGGCAATGGAATATAGTGTAGCAACGTTTGGAGTCATGCATTTTGGTAGAAGGAATAAAGGCATAAATTATTTTCTAAATGGGGAGATAATTCAGAAATCAGAAGTGCAAAATACTTGGGAATGTCTTTTGGTTTCCCAAAAAGTTAATTTGCATGTTGAATCGGTAGTAAGGCAAATGCAATGCTAGCATTTATTTCAAGAGGACTAGAATACCAAAACAGGCATGTAATGCTGAGGCATCATAAGGTGCTGGTCAGACTGCATCTGGAGTATTGTGAGCAATCTAGGGGCCCATAGCTGAGGAAGGATGTGCTGGCTCTGGAGAGGGTCTAGACCGTCCAGAAGTTTATAATGATCCCTGGAATACGGTTAACATATTATGAGTGTTTGATAGCGTTGGGCCTCTACTTGCTGGAGTTTAGAAGGATGATGGGGGGCCTCATTGAAACTTACAGGAAAGTGAAAGGCTTGGATAGAGTGGATGTGGAGAGGATGTTTCTACTGGTGGAAGAATCTAGGACCAGAGGTCATAGTCTCTGAATAACAGGACGTTCCTTTTGGAAGGAGGAGGAAATTCTCCAGTCAGGGGATGGCAAATCTGTGGAATTCATTGCCACAGAAGGCTGTGGAGGCCAAGTCAATGGATATTTTTAAGGCACAAATAAATAGACGCTTGAATAGCACGAGTGTCAGGGGTTATGGGGAGAAGGCAGGAGAATGGAGTTGAGGGGAGAGTTAGATCAGCAATGTTTGAATGGCGGAGTAGACTTGATGGGCCGAACGGCCTAATTCTGCTCCTATCACATGAACCCAGTTATACTTTCTGTAATTCGTGTTCCAGACTTGAACACAATATTCCAAGAACGGCCCGAAATTATTCCCGATATCAGCATATCCCTTGAGGGATATATGATAATTTTGTATTTCTGAATGGATGACATTATTCAACCGCACCTGCTGAAAGCAGTGAAATAGACAATAGGTGCAGGAGTAGGCCATTCGGCCCTTCAAGCCAGCACCGCCATGCACTGTGATCATGGCTGATCATCCACACTCAGTACCCCGTTCCTGCCTTTTCCCCATATCCCCCGACTCTGCTATCTTTAAGAGCTCTACCCAACTATCTCTTGAAAGCATAGAGAATTGGCCTCCACTGCCTTCTGAGGCAGAGAATTGCACAGATTCACAACCCTTATTCTTAAATCAACTCACTTCTCTGAACAGGCTACATTTCTCTATAATATGCCCCCCTTGAGGTAAATTTAATACTTCCTTCAAGTTTTTTTCCAAAAGAATTTCCATTCCCTCTCTAAAGTCCACGTTAAGTCCTCAAGAAACATCCCAAGAAACTTGAAAGTAATGGATTGTTTTGCCAATAATGTCAGTATTATTTTCTGGCCAAATATGGAGAGCCATATGTAAGGACCACAAGCAACAAATAAATGACTTAGTAATCATTTTATTGTATTGGTACAGGGAAGAATGTGCTCAGGATAGCACAAAAAAATCACTGCTCGTTTTCAAAAGGATACATGAGATCTGTTGAATTTACTTGTAAAGACAGAAAAGACGCTGAGATACTCCAACACTTTGTGTCTTTTTTTGTAAACAAGTATCTGCAGTTTCTTGTTTCTACAGAAAGATCCTTTGCTTCACATTGCATCTGAAAGACAAAAAAAGATCTGCCAAACCAGATCGGAGAAAAATGATCCCCTAAAGTAACTAATCATCTCATCTTTATCCTATCAAATTGCATAAAAGCATTCTATTGTGATCTGGACATCAGGCCCCACAGGTTTATAAGACAAAGGAGCAGAATTAAGACCATTCGGCCCATTCAACCCTGCTGATCTATTTTTTTTATTTATTTTTTATTAGAAGTACGGTAAGTTACAATACTACACAACACATATGTCTTAATACATTTTTTGTACCGCTTCATTTTTTGAGCTTTAAGAAAAAGATAGAAGTAAAGAAAGTGCGCAAGAGTCGTGAAGGTGCAGGAGAGTGTTGAGAAAAGAAAGCCCCTTAGAAAAGAAGTTAGAGAAGGAAGTAAAGAAAGAAAGTAGACCTTAGAAAAGAAGGAAAAAGAAAGGAGAAACAATCGCTCTATTATAACATTAAACTCAGCAGAAAGGGGACTACCAACCAAGTCTGTTTTTGTTGTTTTTTGGGTATTTTTACCCCCCGTTGCCAGATCCTGGCACCTTTTATTTATTTATTTATTTATTTATTTATAAAATTACTATTGCACCTTATGCTTGTAATAGTTCCAAAAACGTAGACCACGTCTTTTGGAAGTGGTCTGCTTTGCCTGCTAAGAGGAATCTCATCACTTCCAGATGTAGTGTTTCAAACATATTTGATATCCACATTTTTATTGTTGGTGTAGGCGCATTTTCCCAGAATTTAAGTATGAGCTTTTTTCCCATTATTAGCCCGCTGCTGATCTATTTTTAGACCCCATTCTCCTGCCTTCTCCCTGTAACCTTTGACACCCTTATTGACATATTCCAAATGTATATGGTAACATCAAGGAAATTTACACTGATTATTAATGAAGGCAAACCATAGTTTCAGTAAAAGTATTGACAAGAGGATAACTCCATATGTCTTTGTAAGAATAATCGTGGGAAATAGTATATAATCAGTTGCACGTGGAGAAAACGCAATAGGAGAGAAATTACATAGTGAGTCGGTGTGTATTTCACATGCCAATAGGAATAACATGTAAGATCCAATGTTCCAACATCCAACCATTCATAATCATGAACTGATTAATTAATCAAGACAAATTAATCAGTTCAACATTTTCAGAGCTATCTACCTTAAAACAAAAGAATAAATTACATAATTTAAAACAATTGTGAAAGATTCAGAACATCTTGGTCTTAAAGCAAGTGGATGCAGTGAACATCCTGTATTTGGGGCCTGGGAATCAAACAGCTGAGAGAAAGGGCTTCCCAATGGAATCCCCAATGGTACGTCAGCCATTTGTGCTGCCAACTAAACGGACTTCATCTATGTGGTGGTCAATGAAGTGTCATCTGTGACAGGAACGTATCAGTCCTTTATCAATGCTGTTTTATGGCACAGAAATTCTGAGCTACACCAATGGCAAAGGCACTGCTGTTAATTAAGAAAATACCTAACTCATCTTTTCAGTGCAGTCACGATATCTATTTTACTTCTGCCGACAGCCCATAGTGTTGTGAAATATGGAACTCTCTTCACTGTGGAGTATTGCCTCGCTTGCTTATGTTATGCCTCAGCAGATGTGAAACAGACTTGCTACATGGTACTACGTGGCCTTTGTAGTCCTTTCCTTAAAGGTTGCTTTATGTAGAATGATACATGCATTCATTGAATATGCATGATTAGAAAAATGTATTGTATTATTTTATAAGTACATAAGTGTCAACTTGAAATGAGCAGAATAGTATGAGGCAATTGGAAAAATAGGTTACATTCAAATTAACTCATTCAAATGAGTTAAAAAACTGTCAGTTTGCAGAAAAAAAACCAAACCTTTTGAATAGTTCAAAATGAAGACTTTGAATTCTTTATAGAGATTAGACTTTCAATATATCCAACTAATGGAAAAAAAAAGAATAGTAAAAGCCAGACTCTGGTCTGATGGCAAGTACTTCATGTACTAACTTTCAAATGGAATAGAATTCCAAATAACAAAAAATCTGTTGAATTACTCAAGAATGAAATGGGAGGGATCTATAGATCATCTCTTAATTTCCAAACTTAAATGGATAGCAATGTATTCAGCAGAGATATTAAGGGTTATGTACCCGAGACCATTAAATAAAATTGAAATAGCCAATTTTCAGCAGAATTAATAGCCAGCTTTCCCAATTCTAGGATCTCAATAGCCTATCCCTTTCTATGGATGGATAAACTGCGCGACACCTTTATGTCATATTCAGTACAGAAATAATCTAGCGTGTAATAAATGGATAATTAATCCACATATTATTGAAATTATAATGAGAATAACTTGTGTTTCCTTTGAAATATCTAGCTGGTTCAAAATAGCAGCTAGGAAAATAAAACCCTAATCTGTTAAATATGAAAATAAACCCCAATTTGTGTAGGATGGTGTTTGGCATGCAACTCGATTTAATTATGCTAATATTTAGACTACTGATTGCACTTTAAACGGCTATTTTATTAGTGCAAAAACCTCAAAGCAACACAAATGCCTCTTTTCTTCCTGTTGCCTTCAACCTTTGAATAAATTAAGGAACTCAATTACTTGTTTATTAAACTTACCTTCTTGATTGCATCCATTGCAGATCCGTTACTTTTTTTACATTCTTGATCCTCTTGTTGTTCATCCTTTCCATGACTCATGTGGTGAAACAATAAAGCTACCATCTCATTTGACATAGTACCTGACTTCCAGATAATCTGAGATTGTAGAAATTGCCCTGTTTTGTAGTTTCACTACAAATGTTTAAAAAAACACTTTTTAAAAAGTGGTAAATTAGGTGGAACAAAGTACTTTATTATTTAAGAAAAAACGTACAGTACTGTTCCTGCAACATACCAAAATAAGAAATAAAAGAAAAGTCAAACTCAGTAAACTGTACCATGCAATCATTAAGTGGACCACATATATTATCTCTAAATTCAGAGATCACATCTATGATGACCAGTTTTTTAAAAACGGCAATGTTTAAAGTATCAATTCAAAGACTGTGCAGATATTTTATCAAATCAGTTCATAGTCATTAAAAGACATCCTGAACACATCATATGGATTCATTTTGATGTTTTATTACAAACAGCCATGGCTTATTTTTAAAATATAAATCTGTAAAACACAATTATCCATTGACTGTACATGTTTTTACAATATACAATCCAGGAATTTAATGTGGTGCAAAAACAGTTTTGCATATAGCCACTGGCCACATCAAACAAAGGTTTTGGCAGTCGCACTAAAAGTTAACTAGGGATCAACATTTCACTACATTATCAAAGGGGCCTGCATACTGTACAATAACAGTTGTATGTGTAAATGGATTATTAACTTGAAACAGTCATCATGTAACTCTTAGAGGGACTCGATCTGCCAATTCTAAATTCATCCTTGCAACTTATCATACTATCCAAGGGGGAGATCGCGCTGCTAGGTACATTTTCATAAAGAACACAAATGGACCCGTCTTCACCTATTCGGTAGGACACCTCGAACGGGTCGACCCACAGAGTCAATTCACTCGGCAAAAGTTGAAAAAGTTGTTGACTGCTGAGCCCGATGATGTTGGACGCCCTTGCTATCAGAGGATCCATTTTGTGGTTGATCCTAATGCATCGATAGCCCGATCCTTTGCAGGGCATGTGGGGAAACCAGTGGTGTCGGTAGTGTTCTGTCAAACAAAGACAACAAACGTTATATTCAAATGACCTGCAAAATTCGTTCTGCTCTGCTTTCTTTGTGAACCCAACTGCGCTTTGTTCCTTCCTGTAAGACAGAGGGGGGGGGGGGGGCGAGGGGAAGAATAGGACACCACAATATTTATATTCTTCTAAAGGATACAATTTCGGTTCCCCTGTACTTCGTGGTATTTGGCAAACGTTTGACGTTATGGTAACAACACTCTGGAGGTCTTCACACAATAACACACAAACACCACCAGCCCCCCCCCCCCCCCCCCCAACCTTGTGGGTGCTTCCCTTTCCCCCTCACCTGCCAAAGCTTTCTCCAACGACTCGCTGAAATGTTGGAGCTGTTCGTCAGAAATGAGCCCTGTCGTCCTCAGCAGTCTGCCGATAAAGCCCACGGCAGTTGTGATTTCAGTTTTCATTTTGATCAACTCTTCTCCTGGACTCATCGGCTGGCTCAAACAGAAGGGACAAAAAAAACGATCCTCTCTTTCCCTTCAATCAGACTTTTTTTTTTTCTTTCCCCCCACCCAAAGAAAAAGGCGAATCAAACGTCGTCTACTATTTATTGTTTTGAACGGAACTGCCTTTTCTTGTTGTTCTTACTCGGTTTTGTTCTCTGGGCCCAGAAACAAAACACGGCGGACTTTTTTTTCCCCCCCTTTTGTTCGGATCAAGGCGACGAATTCGACTTTTTCTTTTTGCTCTTTCTGTTTTTTTCCCCCCTCCTTGATCACAAAAGCGTCTCTTCGGTGTGTATGGGTGGGGGGTTTTTTTGTGTGTGTTTTTTTTTTCTCTAACGGCTGGACTCGGCTAGGGGAGATACATTTTTTTCCTTACACACAGACTAGTAAATGGAGAGGGTGAAGAGACATGCACAACGACGACGCGACCCGCGGCCAATCTCCAGCAACACAAACCCCGCAGCAGCAGAGCTGTAAACACCGCCAGCGCAGCGCAACCCCTCTGTGACCTCACACACACCGCCTCACAGCCAATCGAATCACCGGCTTTACTCACGACACAATGCCTCATCTGCATACCACGCACATGCGCCGTTGCACCCCCCTCCCCCCCGCCTCCTCTCCTCCATCGTCGTCAAAGCCAGTCATGACACAAAATGTCGGTGCAGCTCGGCGGGACAGGCAGAATCTCGTTTCTTCAGAGTGAGAGTCAGAGGACACAAGAGATAAAGCAAGTGCAAAAACGAGCCATCAAAGGGGATGCTAACAAGAAAAATGTAGAATAGATCATGTGTAGGAAGGAACTGTAGATGCTGGTGGACAAAAATGCTGGAGAAACTCAGCGGGTGCAGCAGCATCTATGGAGCGAAGGAAATAGGCGACGTTTCGGGCTGAAACCCGAAAGGAAATGGGCAAACGTTGCCTCTAGGGGGGTTGCACGAAAGGTCACCGGGTCATAGGGCTCGATGCACGGAGCAGCTAAATCCAACTGGAAGACATCCGTCACTTCCGGTACATGTTATGAATGCAAGAAACTCGTACTTTCCTACCTGTTAAAAACCGCCAAAATGTTGGATTTTTGCGCTGAAAAAAATTGTGGGAGTCGGGGTAAGTGTGAGAGACGTGTACCCAACTTTAGAATTCCAAACGTGAAGCGAAATGAAGGTATAGAGAAGCGAGAACTGAAGGGACAACAGCAGCTAAAGTGCTCGGTAAACATTGAAAATATTGGGAATTATCGCGTTTGCTCACTGCATTTCATCACCAGTAAGGCATTATTTGTGTTTTTTCTTGATTCCTTTGGTATCTAAAAATTCTCAGGTGATAAATCTGGCTGTAAATGTTTCTTCAGGTGCGTTTTCATTTTGTATGTAAAAACCCACGAGAACCATGGGCGATTAAAAACAATTACAGCCAGATTTATCACTTCTGAAACTTTTTAGATGCCAAAGGAATCAAGAAAAAACACAAATAATGCCTTACCGTTGATGAAATGCAGTGAGCAAACGGCCAATGTTCGCCAAGCACTCTGGCTGTTGTTGTCCCTTCAGCTCTCGCTTCTATCTACCGTCATTTCTCCTCACTTTTGGAATTCTGAAGTAGGCTAAATGTCTCACACGCTTATCCAGATTTCCATAATTATTTACAGCGCAAAAATTGACCATTTCAGCGGGTTTTAACTGGCCTGCTACGCTGGAAACAATGGTAAGTGCCTAACTGCAGTACATCGCGTGTAATCCATTTGGAGTAGCGTAGCAACATTACGGGTCATGGGTCGTGACCCGACTGCCGTGAAACCTCCCTATTTCCTTCGCTCCATAGATGCTGCTGCACCCGCTGCATTTCTCCAGCATTTTTGTGTACCTTCGATTTCCCAGCATCTGCAGTTCCTTCTTAAACAAACTGTAGATGCTGGTTGTGTCTGTCATTAGAATTGGTCATTGTTAGCTCGGGGAAGATGACAACAAGGCATACAGAGATACAGGCCCGAAACGTTGCCTATTTCCTTCGCTACATAGAAATGCTGCCTCACCCGCTGAGTTTCTCCAGCATTTTTGTCTACATACACAGAGATAAAATGTAATCAGGGGGGGGCAACCAGACTGGTCAGAGAACTAGAAAGGGGGAGGGATGGAGACAGAGGGAAAGCAAGGGTTACTTTGAACTTAGAGAAGTCAATATTCATACTTGCTGGGGTGCAAGCGAAATATGAGGTGCTGTTCTCAATTAGTGCTGGGTCTCATTCTGACAGTGGAGGAGGCCCAGGACAGAAAGGTCAGCATGGGAAGGGGAGTTAAAGTGTTTAGCAACCGGGAGATCAGGTAGGTTTAGGAGGACTGTGCAGAGGTGTTCAGCGAAACAATCACTGAGCCTGCGTTTGGTCTCACCGATATATAGGAATCCACACCTGGAACAGCAGATACAGGAGGTGAGGTTGGATGAGGTGCAAGTGAACCTCTCCCTCACCTGAAAGGACTAGCGGGGTCCTTGGACGGAGTTGAGGGTATAGGGACAGTTGTGAGCAAAGCTTCAGCCGGCTCCTCAGTGCTGTGCCACATGTGATGCTGCCTCCTCCTACTCTGCACATGTATATTTTCGACCCCCTTTTCTTTCTCTGGATGTACAGGGAACTTTCTTGTCTTTAAACCAGCGATCGATAGGCTCGTGATTAGTGGGAGAAGGTTGCGGGAGAAGGCAGGAGCGTGGTGGGGTTGAGAGGGGAAAATTAGATCAGCCACGATGGAACATGTAGGAAGGGACTGTAACTGAAGATAGACACAAAATGCTGGAGTAACTCAACTGGTCAGGCAACATCTCTGGTCAGAAGGAATAGGTGACGTTTTGGGTCGAGACCCTACTTCAGATTGAGAGTCGAGGAAAGGAGAGTTGAGAGATAGAACGACTGAATGAAAGATGCAAAAAAGGAATGATGATAAAGGAATGGACCATTGTTAGTTGTGGGGTTGGTGAAAATGAGTCAGACATGATGGAAGAGTGGAATAGACTCGATGGGTCAAATGGCACTAATCCGATTCCAATGTTTTATGTATTATGTGCAGGCAGATAAGTTTGCCTTGGCATTGTGTTTGGCACATAAATTGTGGGCTGAAGGGCCTATTCCTGTGCTGTATCCTGTTCTCTAAAGTGATTTTGTACTGATTTTTAATGTTCTCTAATTAGAAACAGTGATTTCAGAAATTATTGCAACAAAATAATTTGGACTTTGCTATTTATTTTCCAGAAAGCTTGCCAGTTCAATGGTTTGTAACGTTACCTTTGTATATATTTTTTCCTTGGATGCCTTTGTCCTTGTGCCAGTAACAATTTTGGCTGTTTATAGGACATGGGTAATTCCCAACCCAATTATTAAATCTTAGAATTCCCCACTTTGAGCTCATTCAGCTGCTCTGCACTGAAGGTTTTGAATGAGGGGTAATAAGTGAAGTTCATCAAAAGCTTCTGCTCCTGTTTTTGTTCAGTATTTCCTATATTTCTGTGAAGTAAAGTGATGAGATCTGGATTACACATGAAAGCTCATGCAGTTAAATGGTTTTATCAAGAATCATTTGAGATTTGTAGTAATTCTTGGTGCAGAAGGAGGCCACCTGGCCTGGAATGGTGGCCTTTAAAAACAGGCTTGACTGGGTTTTGGTCCTTAATCTTATTAGTTGCAACACTTCAAGTAGTTTTTAACTGTGTGAGGATTTCTGGCTCTGTCACTCAACCACTGAATTCTAAACTCGCACCCCCTGTACGTCTTTGGAGTGTGGGAGGAAATCCACGCGGACACGGGGAGAACGTACAAACTCCATACAGACGGCACCCGTAGTCAAGATCGAGGTAGTTGCAAGGCTGCAACTCTGCCACCGTGCCGCCCTATTCCAATCTGTGATTAAATCTTGGATCAAAATTTCTATTGTCATTGCTTATGCTGTTATGATCCGTGTGCCATGTGGAAGCTTTTCATCTGCCAATGGCATGCCAATCTTTTCTGGCCACATACCTTAGTTAAGCTGGTATGTTATCTTCTGAAAACAATGCTTCTAATGCCTCGGTCCATTTTCTGGACAGAAAAATAGTACGATTGATAAATATGTTAATTCAAATTTGTAAGAAAATAGACTGCATAGGATTTAGTTTTACAAAAGTTTGGATTATCCCAACATTTAAGAAACAGTTAGACAGGTACATGGATAGGACAGGTTTGGAGGGATGTGGACCAAACGTGGGCAGGTGGCGACTAGTGTAGCTGGGACATGTTAGACAATAGGTGCAGGTGGAGGCCATTCGGCCCTTTGAGCCAGCACCACCATTCACTGTGATCATGGCTGATCATCCAGATTCAGTACCCCGTTCCTGCCTTCTCACCATATCCTCTGACTCCGCTATCTTTAAGAGCTCTATCTAACTCTCTCTTGAAAGTATCCAGAGAATTGGCCTCCACTGCCTTCTGAGGCAGAGAATTCCACAGATTCACAACTATCTGGGTAAAAAAGATTTTCCTCATCTCCGTCCTAAATGGCCTACCCCTTATTCTTAAACTGTGGTCCTTGGTTCTGGACTCCCCCAACATCGGGAACATGTTTCCTGCCTCTAGCGTGTCCAATCCCTTAACCTGACCTCCCGGTGGCTCAGCACTTCAACTCCCCCTCCCATTCCCAATCCGACCTCTCTGTCCTGGGTCTCCACCATTGCCAGAGTGAGCAACACCGGAAATTGGAGGAACAGCACCTCATATGGGGAGTCTGCATCCTGCGGGCATGAACATTGAATTCTCCCAATTTTGTTAGCCCTTGCTGTCTCCTCCCCTTCCTCAGCCCTCGGGCTGTCTCCTCCCATCCCCCAGCCCTCGGGCTCCTCCTCCTCCTTTTTCCTTCCTTCTCCCTGCCACCCCCTATCAGTCTGAAGAAGGGTTTCGGCCCGAAACGTTACCTATTTCCTTCACTCCATAGATGCTGCTGCACCCGCTGAGTTTCTCCAGCATTTTTGTGTACCCTTAATAATCTTATATGTTTTAATAAGATCCCCTCTCATCGTTCTAAATTCCAGTGTATGCAAGCCCAGCCGCTCCATTCTATCAACATATGACAGTCCCGCCATCCCGGGAATCAACCTCATGAACCTACGCGGCACTCCGTCAATGGCAAGAATGCTCTTCTTCATATTTGGAGACCAAACCTGCACACAATACTCCAGGTGTGGTCTCACTAGGGCCCAGTACAACTGCAGAAGGGCTTATTTGCTCCTATACTCAACTCCTCTTGTTATAAAGGCTGACATGCCATTAGCTTTCTTCACTGCCTGCTGTACCTGCATGCTTACTTTAAGTGAGTGATGAACAAGGACCCCCAGATCTCTTTGTACTTCCCCTTTTCCCAACTTGACACCATTCAGATAATAATCTGCCTTCTGTTTTTGCCACCAAAGTGGATAACCTCACATTTATACACATTAAACTGCATCTGCCATGCATCTGCCCACTCACCCAACCTGTCCAAGTCACCCTGCATCCACATAGCATCCTCCTCACTGTTCACACTGCCACCCAGCTTTGTGTCATCTGCAAATTTGCTGATGTTACTTTGAATCCCTTCAACTAAATCATTGATGTATATTGTAAATAGCTGCGGTCCGAGCACCGAGCCTTGCGGTACCCCACTAGTCACTGCCTGCCATTCTGAAAGACCCGTTAATCCCTACTCTTTGTTTCCTGTCTGCCAACCAATTTTCTATCCATGTCAGTACCCTACCCCCAATACCATGTGCTCCAATTTTGCCCACTAATCTCCTATGTGGGACATTATCAAATGCTTTCTGAAAGTCCAGGTGCACTACTTCCACTGGCTCTCCCTTGTCCATTTTCCTGGTTACATCCTCTAAAAATTCCAGAAGAGTAGTCAAATGATTTCCCCTTTGTAAATCCATGCTGACTCAGACCGATCCTGTTACTGCTTTCCAAATGTGCCACTATTTCATCTTTTATAATTGACTCCTGCATCTTCCCCACTACCGATGTTGTCCGGTCTGGACAAATTGGGCCGAAGGGCCTGTTTCTACACTGCATCACTCTATGACTCTAAGTTATAATTGGAATATACAATATTAATAAACTAAATGGAGATTGTCTCGAGCTGAAGCATCAACCATTCTTTAGCTTCCACAAATGCCGCTTGACCCGCTGAGTTACTCTAGCAGGTTGTCACAAAATGAGTTACTCCAGCATTTTATGTCTACCTTTGATTTAAACTAGCATCTGTAGTTCTTTCCTACACGAGTTACTGTTTTTTGCTCAGTAGAATGAATAATGAGCAAAAATGCTGTCCTTTTCAGAGAAATACACAGCATTTCTCTGAAATATATACGCACACAGGATATTGTGGAGTGGATATAGGTTGCCAACTTTGTAATTAGTGTTTCTGTCATTTTAAATTCTCATTCAATGGGTAGAAGATGACATGTTGAATAATGAAACAAAGAAAAATAATGTAATAGGTACACACAATTGCTGGGGAAACTCAGCGGGTGCAGCAGCATCTATGGAGCGAAGGAAATAGGCGACGTTTCGGGCCGAAACCCTTCTTCAAAATAATGTAATGTTCTTTTGTGCTGCTGGAGTGAAGCTTTAAGTCGACAGGTTATAATTATTATTTAAATATACAGAGTAAAGCCAGTCAAGATTTTATTGACAGAAAACTGCAATATCATACAAATTTCAAGCTTCAACAAGGTGCTGGTCAAAGTAGATTGACTGCCTTTCTTTAATCTGTCACTGGGAAAGTCTGTTTGTTTGAATGTTGCAAATTTCTGGCTTTTAACTTTTTTATTGAAAGTTTGCACATGATTGGCAAAGTACAGAGAGTGATTTGTGCGAATAAACTTTTCAATTGTTTCTTTAATGTATGAGAGTTGATGCTCTATGTTCAATTACACTGAAATGCAATAATTTAAATAGCTGGAAGCTCATTGACAGCGGGCCCCTTAAATTCTACAAAGCTCATTCACAATATACCATGAGCTTGGATTCAGAAAACTTTCCTTTGAACGTTTTAGAATGAATACTTTGGCTACAGGTAGACACAAAATGCTGGAGTTACTCAGCAGGACAGGCAGCATCTCTGGAGAGGAATGGGCGACATTTCGGGTCGAGACCCTTCTTCAGACTGCAGGGTGGAAGCAAAGTTTGAATACCATGGTAGTCTTTAAAACATTTATATTATTGATGAGATGCTCTTTGAATTTAATTTAATATTTCTTTTGATACACATAAAATCCGGTCAAATACAAAAAGATCAGTTTGTTGTGCATTTGTGATTATTTATGGTCTCAAATACAATTGTAAAGACTAATGAGAAAAAATGGCATATGTAATTAACATTTTATCAAATCATGTTGCATGCTTGAGAAAACAATTATATCATGTTTTAATGCATTTTGAGGCATTTCATTTTGTAGCTCATTCATATTTGGATACAGCAATGTGTACTCATATATGTGCATCATAATATTTATGTGTCTAGTTTTTTTCCAATCATTTATCATAATTTTTTAGTACTGTGCAATTTTCTTTTTCAACATACTTTGGCTCTTTCAAACATTGTGAACCCAAGCTAGCTGTAATGATTTTGCAAATACTTTTTAATCTTTGCCTTTTAAATTAAGATCATTAATAGTGAGAAAGGATTTTTAGAATTATCACAATAAATATTAAGCATATGCACTGAAATTGGAACCTAAATTGGAACTCCATGGTCCACTAATTCTGGCCTCCAAAACATTGCTAACTGTTTTTAGTATAAATTCAAGGCCCAAGGCTTTGAAATTCCTTCTTTGAATTGCATTGGAGAGGGTGCAGAGGAGATGTTGCATGGGCAGAAATGTTTCACTTATGTAGTGACTGAATAAGTTGTGTTTGATTTTCTTGGAGCAGAGGAGGCTGTGGGGGTAACTGATAGAAGTGTACAGAATAACGAAAGGCAATAGATTGGATAGATTTTTTTTTTAAATCAGCATGAGGTATTTTAGACTAGAGGACATAGGTTTAACCGTGAGGTGTATGAATTGTAGAGCAGATCTGAGGAAAAGCTTTCTCACCCAGAAGTTGGTTGAAATCTGGAACTTCAACAACCTGAGATGATGTTGGAGGCAGGTATTCTCAGAGCACTAAAGAAGCATCTGGGCGAATACTTGAATCATCTAAGAAAGTTGGCTGTGCACCAAATCCTGGTCTCAGAGATCAGTATAAATTGGTTCTTGATGGCCAGTATAGATAATGGTGGGTCAAAAGCCCTGTTTCTATGGTTCATGACTTTATGAGATACATATTGAAACTTATCACCATGACAAAATTAAATCACAAATATCCCTCTTGATACCTGTGCTGACATCTTTTTCTTTAATTCAATTTCTAACATTCAAGATAGCATGTATATGCATTCTGGTATTATCATGTGCAATAAAACAACGTTGTTTTGTACCATGGGTTTGTTTCTTCAAATATTTTCATGTAGCAGCTGCAGTGAGATTGAAGAAGAAAGAATGTGGAGAAGACAGAAATAGTCCAGATCATGAGGCTAAATCCATTGGTCACACTTAATTCAAAATAGATATAAGAAAATAAATAAATTCCAGTACCATACTGCTTTAAGTTCCTGAGGATATTCAACAGTACTTCACAGCTAATTAATCACCTTTGAAGTGCGGTCCCTGTGGTTCTGTAGGCAAACATGACAGGCAATCTGTGCATAGCAAGTCTTTACAAAACAGCAATGAGCAGAAAGATAGTGCGAAATAATTTTATAAAAGATACTGTGACTCTGTCATGAAATTGAATAGGCTTTACAACCTGTAGCATTTCATCCACAAACATCCTACTTCAAATATTTCCCAATGTTGATAATTCTGTTTTCATCTTACTGGACTGTGAAATTATTAGTTTAAATGGAATATATTTAGTAGCATTCATCTGTTGTTGAGGATTGCAGAATACTGTTGCTTCTTGGAAAACTTGAACACGGTGTACAAATATATTTCAGTGTAGAAATATCACATTTACGTTCACAGTTGTTTGCTGGAGAGTCTACTTTCTAGGTATACATTGTATTGGGAGTGTATTTGGATTATTGAACAGAATAAAATAACATCTGGTTTTCCACAGTGCACATCAACAAGCAAGTTAGTTAGTTAGAATATGTGTCCACACATGCTGGATTAAAAGTAAAACATACAGATTGATTTGTGTATTTAAGTTTCTGGGAATTCATCTTCTCCAGAAACGAATTAACTAGCAAGTGATATGTTTGATATTTGTTGGATACAGAGTGAAATGCTTGAAGCAAAGAGACTGTTTTTGCAAACAGTAGTGTTGATTAGTATTGGTTCCCTGTGCAGAAGGCTTCAGAATACTAAACAACATCTTGTACTTCTAGCTGGAAAGTTCACATGCCCAGGATGGACAGTAAAAATAACATAATAAATGTTTAAGACTTATTGCTTTTTTGTGCATCCTCAATAAACAGCCCTGCACTTTCTAAATATGCGGCACAGTCAATTAATCAGTGTGAAATGTAGTTCCATTTTTGATAGGCCAGAGATTTAATATACGCCTTAAATCAGGTTTTAGATGAAGCTGGAATCAAGATAATCAAACTTATATTGAGTATTTGTTTTTAAACATCCATTCCAAAAATAATAAAATGACTTCAAATTTCCTTCTCGTTTATTTTCTGGTAAGCTACACGACCAAAAATTGTAAACTGAGAATGTACAATCAGTTTTATTCCTTGGAGACACGAATAACTGTAGATGTTGGAATTATTGAGCACAAACAATCTGTGGGAACTCAATGGGTGGAGAGGCATCTGTGGGTGGTAAAGATGATAAATTGGATTAGTATAGATAGGCACTTGACAGCTGGCATAAACATGGAGGCCTGTTTCCGTGGTGTATGATTATAAGACACACATTGAAATCTATTACAGTAACAACTTTATATTGATTCACAGATGCTGCTCAACCCCCCTGAGTTTCTGCAGGAGATAGTTTGATGCTCCAGTTTTATTCCTCACTATATATATAGTCATATTCATGGCTTTGTTTTAATATTTTGGTAGATATCTATTTCAGGAAATATTCAGTATACTGGTCTCCCTCAATTTATCAGAATTTAAATTGTTTTTCAGCCAGTGGTGTCCTTCCTGAAATCATATCACAACCCACATTTAAAAAAAATAAGTTCAAGAATATAGCCCAAGGTTACAACTGTCTTTATGTTTTCTGTTGCTGTTTCATGAGATGTGCTGGCTACTGCTATGGCCAGCAACTTAATTCCATCCCCAATACTTTTGATAAGATAGTGGTGACCCACCAGCTTTGATGGCTACACTCTGTGAGTTTAAGGAAATCTTGCAGATATTTTGTTAAGTGTTCTGGGATTTTGACCCATGAATTATATATTTCCATGTTAGTATGGTATGTACCGAGTGAGGGAGCTTGCACTGAATGTTTTCTCTCTAAGGCAGGAGAGGATATGAATGCAAGATACAGTCAAGGAAATGTGTTTCTGGCAGGGCAGAGGGGGTAAATGCTTAAAATGGTTTAAGGGTGCCAATTGGGTGGGCTGATTTGTCTGAGGTTAAGTTCACCTTTTAAGTGTTTTAAATGGAAAGCATTCCATCACGTAAAGTAACCTGTTGAAAAAGGAACTGCAGATGCTGGTTCACAAAAAAAGTGACACAAAGTCTTGGAGTAACTGAGCGGGCCAGATATCATTCCTAAAGAACATGAATAGGTGATATTTTGGGTCGGGACCCTTGTATTTGGTATTTATTTCTATTTGTCTAAATACAGTATTTAGTAGTCAGTATAATTTAGTAGTTATCCATTTAGTTATGTCCATTAACACATAAATATCGACCAGGACACTGGAATTCATCCCCTGCATATCTGGGAACTTTCCAAGAAGATGCCCCTCAAATCTCTTGGTCTTCAGGTTCCATCTGCAGTCGGCAGTCCCGCCCCTGTACTAAACAGCACTCTTGAAGATTATCTTCCATTCACAGATCTCAGCCTCAAAGTTGCTGGCTCACCAATATCTTATCAGAAAGATTATGGATGGACAAATGTTTCTGGCCTTAACAATGATGGGCACATCTCATGAAAGAACAACAAAAAAACAAAAAGACTGGATAACCTTGTGCTAAATTCCAGGACGTACAAAAGAAGAATGTAGAGTGTGATATGATTTCAGGAAGGTCACTGGTGGCTGACGTTGAGAGCATGTATCAGTGACCTAAGTTTTGGATGAAGACCTCGTATTTTTCAGAACACAAAGTGCTGGAGTAACTTGACAGGTTGGAACATTCGTAGAGGAAATGGACAGCATTTTGTATTTTGCTTAATATTCCAGATTCTGCAGTTTACTTGTCTCGAGAATTTTTCAGAAAACTCTGTGCCATGGCTGGATAATTCCAAGGACATTCTAGCCTGATTTTTTCGTGCAATGATCCTGAACAGTCTTTAGAGTGACCACATATTTAACTTGTTGAAGTGGGATTTGTGTTGGGTATCAAGTGACCAGCAATGCTTATTTGATGCAGTGAGGTTCCAAAAGCTTTCTGTGGGTCAAACTGGCAGCACTGTACACTACACAAGTCCATTGTTTATTTCAATCAAATATCTGGAATGAAATTAATAGCGATTTCAATTTTCATCAAAATAACTGCATGATCATATTTAATAAAAAGGGGAAACTTGGTTTGTGAGTAAATTTACAGATTGTCATTAAAACTAGTTGAAGTGAGCTGGTGTACATCAAAGTGTTTAAGAAGGAACTGCAGATGCTGGAAAATCGAAGGTACACAAAAATGTTGGAGAAACTCAGCGGGTGCAGCAGCATCTATGGAGCGAAGGAAATAGGCAACGTTTTGGGCCGAAACCCTTCTCATGGGGATACTTCTCCACTGCTGTGAATTGTGGAAGATGTAGCTCTACATAAATAAGTACTTAACTAATGAAATTAAAACCCAAACCGTTCCAGCTAAAAACTCCCCACTGCCATCAGGACACAAAACTCTGCTCTATTAATTTTAACAGTTGAGCTGTATCTTCAGATCTGAGGCAAACCAATATTACTGTTGGTATGTGTCTACTGAGAATAGTTGTGCAATCATTCTTTCGGAGACCTGGCCCTGATAGATTTTGATAAAGTGTGGTTCAAATAGGAAATTGAGCGCAGAGCTGAGATTGTTATCAATCAAGCCACATATGACAGACTGACAAAGTTCACACATAATCACACAAAATGGGAAACAGCAGCGGATGGTGTCAGATACAATGTGCATTAACTTTATCGATCTCCAAATGAAGAAATATCAAGTTCTGAATCACAGCAACAGAATTCTGCTGATACCAGCTGGACATTTTCCACCTATAGTTTACTGCTCCCACAATGGAGCTGGATATTCTAGTGATCAGGACAGAGACCTTTCCAACAAGGGTCAGAATCTTAAACTACCAACAGGTCTAGAGATGGATAAAACTGGTTTCATCTAATAGATTTCCAGTTTGGTTCAGACTGAAGAAATGTGAACACAACAATGTTAACATTGTATAGGAAGGAACTGCAGATGCTGGTTTAAACTGATGATAAGACACAAAAAGCTGGAGTAACTCAGTGGGTCAGGCAGCATCTCTGGAGAAAAGGAATAGATGCGTTTCAGGTCAAGACCCTGCTTCAGCCTGAGAGTCAGGGGAAAGAGAAACGAGAGAAATAAATGGTGATATAGAGAGACATGGAATGAATGAATGAAAGATGCAAAAAGTAATGATGATCAAAGAAAGGTGGAGCCCACAATGGTCCATTGTTGCTGTCGGCTAGGTGATAATGAGTTTTACAGGCCGCTGTTCCAGGTGTGGACTCTTATATATCAGTGAGACCAACCGTAGACTAGGTGATCGTTTCTCTGAACACCTTCATTCAGTCCGCCTTGGGCTAAGCGATCTCCCGGTTTCCAAACACTTTAACTGACCTTTTGTTGTCGGAAGGAACTGCAGATGATGGTTTAAACCGAAGATAGACACAAAATGCTGAAGTAACGCAGCGGGACAGGCAGCATCTCTGTATAAGAGAAATGGGCGACGTTTCGGGTTGAGACCTTTCTTCAGACTGAGATCTCGACCTGAAACGTTACTCAGAGATGCTGCCTGTCCCGCTGAGTTACTTTAACTGACCTTTCTATCCTGGGCCTCCTCCATTGTCAGAGTGAGGCCAAATTGAAATTGGAGGAACAGCACCTCATATTTTGCTCGGGCAGCTTACAACCCAGTGATATGATTGGTGATTTCTCTAACTTCGTAACCCTTGCATTTCCTCTCTCTCCGTCCCTCCCCCACCCTAGTCATCGTACTGGTTTCACTGTCGTCCTTTTGAGTTTCAGTCTGTATAACTCGTTATCACCTCCCCCACAGCCCACAATGGACCATTGTGGGTTCCACCTTTCCTTGATCATTGTTACTTTTTGCATATCTTTCATTCATTTTTTTCTATCTATATCACCGTCTATTTCTCTCCTTTCCCCTGACTCTCAGTCTGAACAAGGGTCTCGACCCGAAACTTCACCTATTCCTTTTGTTCAGACATGTTAACATTGTTAACGGGAAATGATGAGAATCATGGGTGAAAGGAGATTTGGTGAGAGTTTCAATATTGTGAATGAAAAAAAACTGCAGGCGGATAGTCTGAAATAAAACAGAAACTTTTGGACAAACTCGAGAAGTCAGGCTGGAGAGAGAAACTGAGTTGAAGTGTAGGAAGGAACTGCAGATGTAGAAGAAAGATAGAAAATGCTGGAGGAACTCAGCGGGATAGGCAGCATCTCTGGAGAGAAGGAATGGGTGAGTGGGGGGAGGGTAAGGGAGGGGGTTGCCCCCCTTCCTATTGGTACGGAGACTTTGCATTTTTCAGCTTGAAATTGTGCAATCTGGTGCATACTGTAGCGAGTCTTTTCATGTACACTTGAATGCAATATTTATGCTTTAAATTGGATTAGCTATGAATAAGGTTAGGCTAAATTACATTCGTAATTACATTCCACAGTAGAGCCAGGCTCTGATCAACCAGTGCAGCACATGAATGATCTTAGTATATTCATGTATGGAAATTAGATTATAATCAAGCACTTGGCCCATGTTGACCAACCTGGGTCTCACTGCACACCTGGTACTACTCCTGACCCTGACTCCATTGCATACCTTCTCTCATTCCTGGCCCTGAGTCCAACCTTACAACTGGCCCCCTATTCTTCCCTGATCATAGCTGCTTATCTGCTTAGGTTCCCAGTGCTGAACACTCCCATTGTCCCAGCTTTGACTGCACACCGAGTACTATTCCAGACCTTGACTCTGGATGTACACTTGGCCTTGCTCCTGGCCCCTCTGCACTGACAATATATCTGGCTCACACATAAATCCCCATATCTGAACCCCTGGACTTAACCTATTATGTTCAAGTCCACTGGTGCTTATCTAATGCGGTAATCTTTTATGGGGCACTTCACGAGCCAAATTTTGTATTACAAAATTTGCTACATCCATTGGCTTCCTTGTTATCTAACGCTAGTTATTTTGTCAAAGAAGTCATCAATTGGTTGAACACAATTTCTCATCCATAAAATTATACTCACTCAGCTGTATGTTTCTGTTACCATTTCCTTCATTTTCTTAACAATGTCCTGAAGTCTTTTTCACCCCCAATATTTTCAATATTTTGCTGTCTTCCTCTCAGCTGGGACTTTTCCGAAATGCAAAGTCCAATAACAATATATATTAAAGCAATAATATTCTATTTAATGTGATCTTGAGAGTACATAATATTTTCTGTGGTAGTCATAACACAACAATGATAAAAAGATCTTTGTTTTGATTGCACTATTATATTATTATATTACAGTTAATAAGTACCAAGGGCAAATTTTCATTCCAATGCTCCCCATTCCCAATTACTTTTACATTGAAGTGATTGAAATCCAAGTGAAGTTTAAATGGCTTCAGAAAAATAAAACCTCCAGAATGGATGATATTCATTATGCGGTTTGTTGGAATCAGTATCAGCACAATTACTATATTAAAGTTTGAATCTTCAGATGTCCTGGTTCAAACTAAAACTAAAGATAAGTAAATAACCTCCTCACACATTCCTCTGCAAATATATCTGTCACTCCTTTAAAATATGCCCCTTCTTTGAACAAGCTCTTAAACATCGCATCTGAATCAGTTTCCATCTGATTACACTCCTTGAGGATGTTCATCTACGTGTTCAATTAATAAAACGAGATTGGAGACATTTCTATTCATCCTGTCAAAGGAATTGGGGGGGGGGGGGGGTTAGAAATAGGGGGGTTAGAAATAGTCAGTGAGGTAAACAAACATAATAGTTGAGTGGCAAATGACAATAGTGCCACCTTCTCAATATTTAACTGAAGGAAATAATGGGTTATCGGGGCTGTATGTTGTGACAGACAGCCTGACACCGTGCATATCATTTTAATATTATACTTATCCCATCCCCCTGGATATTCCGGATTAATAAATAAAGGTTCTGTCAACTAATTACAAATCAGGCTAATTACAAATCAATAAAATTAGCCAACACCGAAACACAAAGCGCTGAGTATTGGGATCCAGACATCACGGACAACTGGCCTCAGTTCCCCGCTCACATCTGGCAGTGCTCTCTGTCTGAACCAGGGGCAGCGGAGCATTTTTGAAAGTGGGGGGACTGAGCGATCACTGATCACTGGCCTTGCGGGTACCCGGTGAGGCAGTGGAGTGACCGAGTGGGGGGAGGGTGTGGGAGGGGGTGGGTGTATGGAACAAGCAGCCAGAGGAGGTAGTTGAAGCAGGGACTATCCCCAAATTTAAGAAACAGTTAGACTGATACATGGATAGGACAGGTTTGGAGAGGTATGGACCAAAAGCAGGCAGCTGGGACATGTTGCGCCGAAGGGCCTGTTTTCACACTGTATCACTCTATGACTACTTCGTCCTTCTACGCCCGAACTTCAAGACTCAGAAACAGCTTCATTCCCAGAGCTATAGCGGCTCTGAACCGGCCCTGCTGAGTGTCCCCCATCCCCCCTGGACTGTCTCTCGGATGGTCACGTCACACAGCTTATTTATTTAACTTACTTTTCTTTACATCGGTTGGAAGCTGCATACTAAATCTCGTTGCACTGATGTGCAATGACAATAAAAGATATTATTATTATTACTACTACATTATAACTCCACCATGCATGAATGCTTCAAAATCAAGTGGTCGAGTTTTATTACCATATACTCAAGCATAGAAACATAGAAAATAGGTGCAGGAATAGGCCATCGGCCCTTCGAGCCAGTACTGCCATTCAATATGATCATGGCTGTTCTTCTAAAATCAGTACACTCTTCCCTGTTTTTTCCTCATATCCCTTGATTTAGCTAGCCCCAAGAGCAAAATGTAACTCTCTTGAAAATATCCAGCGAATTGGCCTCCACTGCCTTCTGTGGCAGAGAATTCCACAGATTCACAATTTTTTGGGTGAAGAAAGATTGTCCTCATCTCAGTCCTAACTGGCCTTTATTCTTAAACTGTGACCCCTGGTTCTGGACTCCCCCAACATCGGGAACATTTTTCCTACAGTTACAGTAAGTGAAAATCTAGCAGACAAGCAGGATGCTTTCTCCAACCACTACCATTTGAAGGCCACTATCTTCCAGCGCTTCTACCCAGTGCTTGGTACCTACTTCCAACAGCCACTGGTTGTCCTCCAGGATGCACCGAGCCGCAGCCTGATCCATGTCGGTCACCAGAGCGAATTCGGCAGAGAGACTCTCACGGCAGCGGCGCAACACTTCCGACGCCTCAGACGGCCCGAGACTCTTGCACTGAGGCTGCTCCATGGCCGGAGCTGCAGCAAGCAATTCGCCAGCCCGGCAAACACTCGCCAACCCCGGCTCCCCGTCTGCATCTGCCCCCGCCGCTGCTTCTGCTTCCATCCCTCCCTCCGTCCCGTCTCTCGAACACCCACGACCAGGTTGCTCAGAGCATAGCAGCGTCTCGTCCAAAGCCGGATATATTGGAACATGTCCAGCAAAAAAAGTGCCCAGTCCCCCGGTTCAGCGGCCCACGTACCTCTCTCCTGCCGCTCGCCCGCCTCGCTCATGTCAGCCATTTTTCCGCAAATCCTTAAATTCCGACTGTCGCTGGGAGCAGGACATGCTACGCTGGGTGACACTCATTCACTGCCAGGTCCTCCAGGATGCACCGAGCCGCAGCCTGATCCATGCTGGTCACCTGGGCGAATTCGGCAGACACTTTAACGGCAGCTGCGCAACGCTTCCGATGCCTCCGACAGCCTGGGACTATTGCACTGAGGCTGCTCCAAAGATACTAGAGGAGCTCCTCCAGTATCTTTGGGCAGCTCCATGGCCGGAGCTGCAGCGAGCAACTCGCCAGCCCGACAAACACTGGCCAGCCCAGCAAACACTCGCCAGCCCCGGCTCCCCGTCCGCATCTCCCCCCGACGCTGCTTCCATCCCTCCCTTAGCCCTGGCTCTCCAACACTCGCGGCCCATGCAGATGATATGAGTTTTGAACTCTCGTTGATCACAATTCCTCACGACAGAGCGTGAGAAATTTGTGATCAGTGTGAGAGTGTGAGAATTTGGCCAAATGCGTGAGAATTTGGCAGCCCTGCATTCTACAATACATAGATTAGCATGGGGCCCCTATGCTCGTTGGACCCCAGGTAACTGTCCAGCGTGCCCATGCGTTAAGACGCCCCTGCCCTGCAGGACCTATACACCAGGAGATGCAGATCCAGAGCCACCAAGATCATGAAGGACCCCTACCACCCCAGCAACAGACTGTTCCAGCTGCTACGGTCAGGCAAGCGCCTCCGCTGTCACGCTGCAAAAACAGAGAGGATGAGACGGAGATTCTTCCCACAAGCCATCAGGACTGTCAACTCTAATCTCACCAGGGTTTAATTACTGTTGTGTCTTTTTTTTAATTGTAAATACTGGTTCTGTTCTTCTTCTTGCGTGTGGCGTGCACAGCCTAAAGTTGTAGGACAACTTGTTCCATTTGATCTTGTTTGATTGTGCACGCCGGGTTGATTGCATTCGTCGAAACAGGGCGGACCATGGGAGGGTTGCAGTCAAAGATCTTATAGCGAATAAGATCTTTGGTTGCAGTCTCCCACCCCACTGGTTCTGTTCTGTATCCCACAGGCATTGCCACTTTCATTTCACTGTAAATCTTGTATGTTCATGTGACAAAGGTGACTGACTATATATATATATATATTTGTAAAAATAAACAGTTGCAATAACAGAATATAATTCTGTCAATAGAATAAAATACTTTATTTTAAACTTGTTTAAACGTTTAAAATAATAGATCGCACAGAGCATTATTCTCAGTGATTCAAAACGCGTTGCGGGACTGTCCCGTTTGGACCTTGCAGGACACGGTGGGCCAATCGGAGCGCGTGATGGAGGGACGTGAGCGGGAGGGTGCCGGGAGGAAGTGAAGCGGCGATTGGCTGCAGCGAGGTCGCGTTGCTAGCTGTGGACAACATGGTTGGCGGCAACTGGTTTGTGGCGTTTTAAGAGCCGGTGAGTATTGGGTCTGGGACTTTGCAGCCTAATAGTTGCTCGCATTGATGCGGTGCATGGACAAGCCACATCGTCCCAGACATTGCATTATTCAATAAAGAGATGCGAACTCTAGTGTGTAGGAAGGAACTGCAGATATTTAAGAAAGAACTGCAGATGCTGGTGAATTGGAAGATAGACACAACATGCTGGAGAAACTCCACGGGACAGGCAGCATCTATGGAGAGAAGGAATTGGCGACGTTTCGGGTCGAGACCCTTCTTCAGACTGAAGATCCTATAGGATCTTTGCTTCAGACTGAAGAAGGATCTCGACCTGAAACTTCGCCAATTCCTTCTCTCCAAGGAACTGCAAGTGCCTTGACTTCTCTCCAAGGAACTGCAAGTGCCTTGACTTCTCTCCAAGGAACTGCAACCCACGATGGACACAAAATGCTGGAGTGACTCAGCGGGCCAGGCAGCATCACTGGAGAGAGGAATGGATGAAACATCACCCTTCTCTTCAGGGATGCTGCCTGTCTCGCTGAGTTACTCCAGCATTTTGTGTCTATTTTCGATGCGAACTCTAAGGTAGGCACGCACTTTCATACCTGTACATTAACCAGAACACGCTGGAAACGCTCAGTCGGCATGGCAGCAACTTTGGAGAAGACATTAAGCTTCCTGATCGTGATCTTGTGGAATAATGAAGTATTTTAATCAAGTATCAGGGAGATAGACCCAAAAATGCTTGAGTAACTCAACGGGACAAGCAGCATCTCGACCAGGGAGGATGTGGGAAAGAAGAAAAAGCAAAAGTCTACAATATTTTCTTCTTATATAGTGGCATCGAGCTGAAATAGAGACTTATTTTTCTGGCAGGTCTCTGCCTGAGCAATTGGTCGTTTTTCAACAACATGTGCACTCCTGTTTTTTAGCATTGATGATTTGTGTTCCTGATTCTTTAAACCTGACCATGCGATGGGCTGAGGACACTGAGATAGAGTGGAAAACTTTGTTATGCATGCTATCTACTAAAACGATACCATAGGTGGGAGACAGTGAGAAAGGGAGGGAAGCATGGAATGCCAATGTCCCCAGGTGTTGTACCTCTTGTGAACAGGTTCACCCACTTAGAAGCTGTCGGGACAGAAGACGTTTTTACAACTGAGCGGCGGACTGGCTTGCGATGCGAATAGGGCTGTTGAGCCAAAACCAAAAATGCCTAAGGCAGGCAACGCCATTGTAGTGGGAGACTCCATTGTGAGAGGTACGGACAGGGGTTTCTGCGGCAACAGACGGGATGCGAGGATGGTGTGCTGCCTTCCTGGTGCCAGGATCCAGGATGTCACGGACAGAGTGCAGAAAATCCTCAAGGGCGAAGGTAAACATCCGGAAGTGGTAGTGCATGTCGGCACAAACGATGTCGGAAAGAAGGGGATGAATATTCTGCAGCGTGACTTTAGAGAGCTCGGAAAAATGCTGAAAAGCAGGACCTCCAGGGTTGCTATCTCCGGTTTGCTTCCAGTTCCTCGTGCTGGCGAGAGCAGGAACGGAGATACGGGACCTGAACGTGTGGCTGAGGAACTGGTGCACGGGGCAGGGATTTAGATTCTTAGATCACTGGGATCTGTTTTGGGGTAAGGGGGAACTGTACAAAAGGGACGGATTGCATCTCAACAGGTGTGGGACCAGCATTCTGGCAGGCAGGTTTGCCACTGCTACACGGGTGGTTTTAAACTGAATAAGGGGGGTGGGGTGTCGAATGGGATAGTGGAGGATGGAGTTGAAGGGAAAGGGTTTCTTAAATGTGTAGGCGTAGAGACAGAGTGGTGTAAAATGAGGGTAGAAGCAATAGGTAGCAAGGTGAAAAGTAAAAGTGGCAGGCAGGCAAATCCAGGGCAAAAATCAAAAAGGGCCACTTTTCAGCATAATAGTAAAAGGGGTAAGAGTGTTGTAAAAACAAGCCTGAAGGCTTTGTGTCTCAATGCAAGGAGCATTCGTAATAAGGTGGATGAGTTGAATGTGCAGATAGCTATTAACGACTATGATATGGTTGGGATCACGGAGACATGGCTCCAGGGTGACCAAGGCTGGGAGCTCAACATCCAGGGATATTCAATATTCAGGAGGGATAGACAGAAAGGGAAAGGAGGTGGGGTAGCGTTGCTGGTTAGAGAGCAGATTAACGCAATAGAAAGGAAGGACATTAGCTTTGAGGATGTGGAATCGATATGGGTAGAGCTGCGAAACACTAAGGGGCAGAAAACGCTAGTGGGAGTTGTGTACAGGCCACCTAACAGTAGTAGTGGAGTTGGGGATGGCATCAAACAGGAAATTAGAAATGCGTGCAACAAAGGTAAAACAGTTATAATGGGTGACTTCAATCTACATATAGCTTGGGTGAATCAAATTGGCAAGGGTGCTGAGGAAGAGGATTTCTTGGAATGTATGCGGGATAGTTTTCTAAACCAACATGTAGAGGAACCAACGAGAGAGCAGGCTATTCTAGACTGGGTATTGAGTAATGAGGAAGGGTTAGTTAGCAGTCTTGTTGTGCGTGGCCCCTTGGGCAAGAGTGACCACAATATGGTTGAGTTCTTCATTAGGATGGAGAGTGACATCGTTAATTCAGAAACAAGGGTCCTGAACTTAAAGAAAGGTAACTTTGAGGGTATGAGACGTGAATTGGCCAAGATAGACTGGCGATTGATTCTTAATGGGTTGACGGTGGATATGCAATGGAAGGCATTTAAAGACTGCATGGATGAACTACAACAATTGTTCATCCCAGTTTGGCAAAAAAATAAATCGGGGAAGGTAGTGCATCCGTGGATAACAAGGGAAATCAGGGATAGTATCAAAACAAAAGATGAAGCGTACAAATTAGCCAGAAAAAGCAGCCTACCAGAGGACTGGGAGAAATTCAGAGACCAGCAGAGGAGGACAAAGGGCTTAATTAGGAAAGGGAAAATAGATTATGAAAGAAAACTGGCAGGGAACATAAAAACTGACTGCAAAAGCATTTATAGATATGTGAAGAGAAAAAGATTAGTTAAAACAAATGTAGGTCCCTTACAGTCAGAAACAGGTGAATTGATCATGGGGAACAAGGACATGGCAGACCAATTGAATAACTACTTTGGTTCTGTCTTCACTAAGGAAGACATAAATAATCTGCCGGAAATAGCAGGGGACCGGGGGCCAAATGAGATGGAGGAACTGAGTGAAATCCAGGTTAGCCGGGAAGTGGTGTTAGGTAAATTGAATGGATTAAAGGCCGACAAATCCCCAGGGCCAGATAGGCTGCATCCCAGAGTACTTAAGGAAGTAGCCCCAGAAATAGTGGATGCATTAGTGATAATTTTTCAAAACTCTTTAGATTCTGGAGTAGTTCCTGAGGATTGGAGGGTAACTAATGTAACACCACTTTTTAAAAAGGGAGGGAGAGAGAAAAGGGGTAATTACAGACCAGTTAGTCTAATGTCGGTAGTGGGGAAACTGCTAGAATCAGTTATTAAAGATGGGGATAGCAGCACATTTGGAAAGTGGTGAAATCATTGGACAAAGCCAGCATGGATTTATGAAGGGTAAATCATGTCTGACAAATCTTATAGAATTTTTCGAGGATGTAACTAGTAGTGTGGATAAGGGAGAACCAGTGGATGTGGTATATCTGGACTTTCAGAAGGCTTTCGACAAGGTCCCACATAAGAGATTAGTATACAAACTTAAAGCACACGGTATTGGGGGTTCAGTATTGATGTGGATAGAGAACTGGCTGGCAGACAGGAAGCAAAGAGTAGGAGTAAACGGGTCCTTTTCAGAATGGCAGGCAGTGACTAGTGGGGTACCGCAAGGCTCAGTTCTGGGACGCCAGCTATTTACGATATATATTAATGATTTGGACGAGGGAATTGAATGCAACATCTCCAAGTTTGCGGATGACACGAAGCTGGGGGGCAGTGTTAGCTGTGAGGAGGATGCTAGGAGGCTGCAAGGTGACTTGGATAGGCTGGGTGAGTGGGCAAATGCATGGCAGATGCAGTATAATGTGGATAAATGTGAGGTTATCCACTGGTGGCAAAAACAGGAAAGTAGACTATTATCTGAATGGTGGCCGATTAGGAAAGGGGGAGATGCAACGAGACCTGGGTGTCATGGTACACCAGTCATTAAAAGTAGGCATGCAGGTGCAGCAGGCAGTGAAGAAGGCGAATGGTATGTTAGCATTCATAGCAAAAGGATTTGAGTATAGGAGCAGGGAAGTTCTACTGCAGTTGTACAGGGTCTTGGTGAAACCACACCTGGAGTATTGCGAACAGTTTTGGTCTCCTAATCTGAGGAAAGACATTCTTGCCATAGAGGGAGTACAGAGAAGGTTCACTAGACTGATTCCTGGGATGTCAGGACTTTCATATGAAGAAAGACTGGATAGACTCGGTTTGTACTCGCTAGAGTTTAGAAGATTGAGGGGGGTTCTTAATGAAACTTACAAAATTCTTAAGGGGTTGGACAGGCTAGATGCAGGAAGATTGTTCCCGATGTTGGGGAAGTCCAGAACAAGGGGTCACAGTTTAAGGATAAGGGGGAAATCTTTTAGGACCGAGATGGGGAAAACTTTTTTCACGCAGAGAGTGGTGAATCTCTGGAATTCTCTGCTGCAGAAGGTAGTTGAGGCCAGTTCATTGGCTATATTTAAGAGGGAGTTAGATGTGGCCCTTGTGGCTAAAGGGATCAGGGGGTATGGAGAGAAGGCAGGTACAGGATACTGAGTTGGATGATCAGCCATGATCATATTGAATGGCGGTGCAGGCTCGAATGGCCTACTCCTGCACCTATTTTCTATGTTTCTATATATGAGTACATGAGGTAGTGCAATAGAGAAAATAAAGTGCAGTATATAGTGTTACACCTAGGGAGAAAGTGTAGATTAAAACGTATAAGGACCTACGTATGAAACATAGAAGAACATATAGATAGGCATAAGAATATGAATTAAGTACAGGCAGTTAAGATTTGGTCTTGGCATCATGTTCGGCACAAACATCGTGGCCTGAAGGTCTTGTTCCTGTGCTGTATTGTTCTATGTAATAAGGTATATTGGGAAGTGATCATGTAGAATATAAATTCTCTATTTGCAGGGTCTATTTTCCATTAGAATCCTTGCCTCGTGTGAATTTTTATTTGTTATTGAGCTATGCTGGCAGAAATAAGTCCATCTGAAGTGACATATGTCCACTTTCTGCCTGAAGGGCAAAGGTCAATTGCAGCACCTCACATCCTGCCTTGTAGAAATCACTGCATTTAATGCAGGACAGAAATCAAGAAAACAACTGCAGGTGCAGGAATTTGAAACAAAAGAAGAAATGCTGGAACTCAGAAAGTGAAGTAATATAGGTGGAAAGAGAAACGAGTTAATGTTTCAGCTTGAAGACTCTTGAGCACCAAGGAAGCAAGTTAGTCTGAGAAACAGTAGGTGGGAGGAGGTGGGTGTGTTCTTCTTCTGTCGTATGTTTTTTAGACCTGCAGCTCTGTTGAGGCGAGCCAGGCCAACGTGTCATCGTCCAGGTCAATCAGACCTCGTTCACCATTCGGTGGCTGGTGTTTGGGGCAACTGGTGAAACAAGAGCTGAAACAAAGGAGTGATATGGTGGATAGCCATATCCACCATATCCACCAAATAATGGACTGTTAAGCTATATATAATGCTGCAAATATTGTAAAATATGTTCTGGCATACTGAGACACACTGAGCATGCCAGAATATACAAATGAAAGCAAAAAGGGGGGAAAAGAAAGGCATGTTCCACCAGAAGCAAGGATAGGACGAAGAAGGATGCAAATTGTCTGCAATGGGATGTAGTAGAACATAGTTGCAGATAGAATATATATGGGGCTGTGTGAGGTTATCTGTTTTACTTGGGAGACTTTTGTTTGAATGGAGAGAGATTGTAGAATATGTAGGGATTGTAGAATTGTGCGAAGGTTCTCTTTGTATAAGTAATATTGGAAGTCAGCATGCGGATATAGCAGGTAGTGCTGCTGCACAGCTCTGGGGCCTGGGTTCAATCCTGATCTCTTGTGTTGTCTGTCTGGTGTGTACACCACCCTGTGGATATTCCTAGGTGCTCTGGTTTCCTCCCACATTTCAAAGGCATGCTGATTGGTAGAATTAATTGGTTTCTGTAAACTATCCCTTGTGTAGCAGGAGAACTGGGGTAGGGTTGATGGGCATCAGAAAGAGAACAGGTTGGAGAAAAATAAGTGGGGAAATAGGATTGATGTATTTGCTTTGAGAATCAACATATAACTCAATGGGCCAAACAGCTTTCAATGTTGTAAGAAAATATTAAAATGTGAAGGATAGCAAATAATTAGTAAGGCAAATTGAATGTTTTATTAACATGCGAAGGGAATTGAAGACTAGGAATGCTTGGAAGTCTTGCAGTAACTGTACACGCTCTTGGCAAGTCACTGGACCTTTGGTACAGTATTGAACATTTTTTAAGGTGGGATATTCTGGAATTAGAGGTAATTCAGAGAAGGTTCAGCAGGTTAATTCCCGGGATGGCGGGACTGTCATATGCTCAGAGAATGGAGCGGCTGGGGTTGTATACTCTGGAATTTAGAAGGATGAGAGGGATTCTTATTGAAACATATAAGATATTTAAGGGTTTGGACACGCTAGAGGCAGGAAACATGTTCCCGATGTTGGGGGAGTCCCGAATCAGGGGCCACAGTTTAAGAATAAGGGGCAAGCGATTTAGAACAGAGATGTGGAAACACATTTTGTGAGTCTGTGGAATTCTCTGCCTCAGAGGGCAGTGGAGGCCGGTTCTCTGGAAACTTTCAAGAGAGAGCTAGATAGGGCTCTTGAAGATAGCAGAGCCAGGGGATATGGGGAGAAGGCAGGAACTGATTGTGGTTGATCAGCCATGATCACATTGAATGGCAGTGCTGGCTTGAAGGGCCGTATGGCCTACTCCTGCACCTATTGTCTATTGGAACAAAATGTTTGTCATAAGAAAGAATTGAGCAAATTAGGTTTCTAGTCACTGGATTTTAGAAGGATAATTGTTGATCTGCTTGGGACATAGTGTCATAGAGCATAGAAATAGGCACTTTGGCCCATCATATGCATGCCATCTGTTGTGCACTAACTCCATGTGTGTTCCGTGGCCTTTTATACCTGTCATTTAAGTTCTTATGGTGATAATAGACAATAGGTGCAGGAGTAGGCCATTCGGCCCTTTGAGCCAGCACCGCCATTCAATGTGATCATGGGTGTAAGTAAGTAAGTTTATTGACCAAGTATTCACATACAAGGAATTTGCCTTGGTGCTCCGCCCACAAGTAACAACATGACATACAGTGACACTTACGAATGACTCAGAAAACTCTAAACATTAATAATAATAAAACATTAATGATAAAACACCATTGATCAAGCCTGTGAACCAGCAGAATTCCAGATCAAAGGGAGGCTCCAGATTTTTGGCTGTTGAGTAGAGCAACTACTCGTGGATGATCATCCCCAATCAGTACCCCGTTCCTGCCTTCTCATATCCCCTGACTCCACTATCTTTAAGAGCCCTATCTAGCTCTCTCTTGAAAGTATCCAGAAAACTGGCCTCCATCACCCTCTGAGGCAGAGAATTCCACACTCACAACTCTGTGTGTGAAAAAGTATCTCCATTCTAAATGGCTTACCCCTTATTCTTAATCTTTCTTAAATGTTGTATGAGTATCTGGCTCCACCACGTTGTCCGATAGTGTGTTCCAGACTCCAACCGCCATCTGATCCATTCTAACCCCTCACTTTAACAGCTCTACTTTTAGAATTATTATTTTTTTACTATCTATCCGCAATCAATTTACAATCAATCCGCAAGGCTCAGTGCTGCGAGCCCAGTTATTTACAATATATATTAATTATTTTTTAGATGAAGGAATTAAATGTAACCTCTCCAAGTTTGAAGAAGACACAAAGCTGGGTGGCAGTGTGAGCTGTGAGGAGGATGCTATGAGGCTGCAAGGTGATGGATAGATTGGGTGGGTGGGAAGATGCACCCAATCTATCCAGGAGAGAATACGTGTTCGGCACGGACTAGAAGGGTCGAGATGGCCTGTTTCCGTGCTGTAATTGTTATATGGTATATGGTATATGCAGTATAATGTGGATAAATGTGAGGTTATCCACTTTGGAGGCAAGAACAAAAAGGCAGATTATTATCTGAATGGTGCCAGATTTGGAGAAGGGGAGGTACAACGAGACCTAGGTGTCCTTGTACATGAGCCACTGAAAGTACGCATGCAGGTGCAGCAAGCAGTGAAGAAAGCTAATGGCATGCTTGCTTTCATAGCAAGATTATTTGAATATTGGAGCAAGGAGGTCCTACTGCAGTTGTGCAGGACCCTGGTGAGACCGCACCTGGAGTATTGTGTGCAGTTTTGGTCTCCTAATTTGAGGAAGGACATTCTTGCTACTGAGGGAGTGCAGCGTAGGTTAACCAGGTTAATTTCCGGGATGCCGGGACTAACATATGATGAAAGAATAGATCAACTGGGCTTGTATTCACTGGAATTTAGAAGGATGATCTTATAGAAACATATAACATTCTTAAGGGATTGGACAGGCTAGATGCAGGAAAATTGTTCCCGATGTTGAGGGAGCAGAACCAGGGGTCACAGTTTAAGAAGAAGGGGTAGGCCATTTAGGACTGGGATGAGGAAAAACGTTTTCACCCAGAGAGTTGTGAATCTGTGGAGTTCTCTGCCACAGAAGGCAGTGGAGGCCAATTCACTGGATGTATTCAAGAAAGAGTTAGATATAGCTCTTGAGGCTAACAGAATCAAGGAATATGGGGAAAAAAAACAGGAACAGGATACTGATTCTGGATGATCAGCCATGATCATATTGAATGGCACCTACTTTCTATGTTTCTATGTTTCAATGTGTCTATCTCCCTCACAATTGTATGTTTCAATCATCAATACAATACAATACGGTTTATTTGTCACATTGCACAAAAAGTGCAAGTGAAATGGATATGTCAGCAGCGGTACAATGATAAAGAGCACACAAAAAAACACAATAAAAATTTAACATAAACATCCACCACAGCATTCATCACTGTGGTGGAAGGCACACAATTTGGCCAGTCCTCCTCCATTTTCCCCCGTGGTCGGGACCTCAACCCTCCGCAGCCGCCGCTGCGGGCGTCCAGATGGTAAGGACAAGGTACGAGTCCAGGTAAGTCCAGAGTCGGCTCTTCCCCACCGGAGACCGCGGCTTTAAGTTGGTGTAGGCCGCAGGCCGGCGGCCGAAGATTTAAAGTTCCCTCCACGTCGCAGCCAGAAGCACCGCAGACTGCAGGGCCGGCGGTCGAAGCTCCCCTCCAGGGGTGATGGTAAGTCGCCACCGCGCCCGCGGTAGAAGTTGGCCGCGGGCCGGCAGTGATGGCTTCTTCTTACCCCGGGTCCCCCACGAGGGATCCCAGCTGGAGCTGTGCAGACCGCGCGCGGCTTCAGGCTGCCGGCTGCAGCGGGCCAACGAAACAGAGCGCACCCCTCCAGCGAGCCCCAGCGGGGGCTCGCCCGCTCCGCGTCGACAGTCCACGCTGCACCCGGAGCCCCGAGCCCCGAGCCCCGGGCGCGTCTCCGGGAAAGGCCGCGCCGATCCTCGCTGTTAGGCCACGGGGGAGGCGACCTGGAAAAAGTCGCCTCTCCTTGGAGGAGGCGACCGAAACGGTTTCCCCCTCACCCCCCCACACCACCCCCCACACAAAACACACAAAGAAACATTAAAAACATACTTTAAAACATACTAAAAAAATGTAAAAAGTTGAAAATCACTAACGCGCTGCTGACAGGGCTGCCACCATTGCAGCGCCCCCACCGACCAGTCTCTGCTGCAGGAAAAATAAACCTAGCTTATCCAGTCTCTCCCGACAACCCTAATGCTTCAATCTAGGCAATATCCTGTTCAAATCTCTGCATCTTCTCCATTCTTATAATGTGTATTGTTTAGTCCCGTGATACAGCGTGGAAACAGGCCCTTCGGCCCACTGAGTCTGCACCGACCAGTGATCGCCCATACACTAGTTCTATCCTACACATTAGAAGTCAATTTTTACAGAAGCCAATTAACCTACAAGCCTGCACATCTTTGGAATATGGTTGGAAACTGGGGCACTTGGAGAAAAACCACACAGTCGCAGCGAGAATGTACAATCTCCGTATAGACACCACCCGTAGTCAGGATTGAACCTGGGTCTCTAGTGTTGTGAGGCAGCCACTGTGCCGCCTAGACTGGCACACAATACTCAAGGTGTGGCCAAATCAAAGACTGAAGAAGAGTCTTAACCCGAAACATCACCCATTCCTTCTCTCCAGAGATGCTGTCTGTCCCACTGAGTTACTCCAGCTTTTTATGTGCCTACCAAAGTTTTATAAACCTGTTGCATGATGTCCCATCTTTCTATGCTGCAGCCAATGAAGGCATTCAGTATTTTCACCACACTATTGACCTGCGCTGCCTGCCACTTTCATGGATTTTTCGACATATCTGTATGCCCCATCATCACTCCCAGCCCATATCATACGCTGCGTATATCCTGTCCCGTTTCACAGCCCAAATCCACCAGAACAGTTTTGGTTTCTCTTGCAAACTAATTTATATACCTCATACATTCACATCCAAGTTGCTAATGTTGTTAATGCCAAACATTAAGGGTTCCGGCAATATTTCTTGTGATAGACACTGGTAACAGGAAAGCAACCAATCATGATCTGTTTCCTAATACCAAGCCAATTTCCGAATTATTTTGCGTACCTGCCTTGGATCCTGTGGGCTTTAACATTTTGTACCAGACTGCCATGCGGGGACTTATCAAAACCCTTGCTGTTGTCCGTGTAGATGATATCTGCCACACTGCTGTCATCAATATGCTTAGCCAAATTTGTTGGGCAATTTTCTGTCCATCCCTAATCACTCCTTGCCTTTCTAAGTGGCGATCAATTTTGTTCCTTAGAATTCCATGTTTTCTCTTAGTATTTTGTTGAGTGAGATGAAGAGATCTTCTATTGACTTAAAGAAAGAGGTATTTTCCTTTGGAGTGGATTATGCATGCTTTATTTGTTGGTCGTTCTGTCTTGCAGAGTTTAATGTGGGAATAATGTCATCAAACTCTCTCTTTATGAACTCGGGAAAGAAACGAAACACTTCTATTATTTATAGCGTGGAAAATTTGCCTTCACAAGTTCCAGTTTCAACCTTTTCGGGATTGTCAAACCGAGGCAAAAAGAATATAAGTCATGGAAGTGAAGGATTTCCACCAAACAAACGTCACAAGGGAGAACAAGCAAAAGATGCAAAAGCAAATGAAGATCTCTTTGGGGATAATGAAGATTTCACTGCTGATGACTTGGAGGAACTGGATATTCTAGCTTCACAAGTTTTAATTCAAGAAACGAAGCCTGGGTCCAATGCTCCCACAGCATCAGTGACTGATAAGAATAACAAAGACATGCCAGTAGTAAAAGACTATGCAAATGCAAAAGATGCCTCTTTTTCCACAAGAGCATTAAACAGCGAAAATATAGCAAAGGGACTTCATGGTAATGTTTTTTTTTTAATTGTGGTATTTATGATAGTAAACGTAAAGCATTATATTAATTTCTTTAAAAAAAAATATTTTCCTTGGACCAGTCTTCTGCTTCCCAGCATTTTTCTGTTGGCTCTGAGCAACCCCTCTATCCCATTCTCACTCTTTCTCTGTAACTTATTCTTTTTCTCCAACTACCGATTTACACCAAGAGTAATTGGCAGGGCTAATTCACCTGATAGTTCAGAGTGTATTTTGAATGTGGAAAGAAATAGGAGGAAATCCACACAGCAAGCAGCACCAGAGGTCAGGAACTGCAGCCACAGGCAGTAGTTTTACAGGCTGTGCCACTGTCTTCTTGTTGACGAAGGGAGTTGGAGCAAAAACTGAGGCAGGCACAAGAAGAAGCAATGACAGTGATAGGCTCTACTACTGTGCCCATATTATTTTGGCACTACTTCCATGAAAACAGAATTTTTGTCATGGTATGCCATTATGTATTGTAGCACAATAATATTGTAACCACCCAAAGTAGTGGAATTGATTTTGTAACCAAACTTTTTGTGACCAAAATTCTTACACATTTCCAAGTGAGTAGTTTCTACTTTCTACATGATCTTGAAATTAATTCTTTAGAACTTAGGAGGTAATGAAAGACGTGAAAATGGGTGAAGCTTAAGGCAAAAGATTTGAAAGAGCAATATTGCGTAGTTTGCGTGTAGTAAAGGTTTAATTTGCATTTAAGATTATTCAACTGAACTAGCGACTCGAAGTGTAGGCAGATTGAGCTGATGGTGACTGAATCAGAAGGCTTAAAGTTTATTGAATAATTCTCATTCATGTAAAAAAAAAAAATTGTATTGGCAATCCAAGAATATATACGTTGCTTTATAAATGGCAGTGTTGAAGAATTAGAGATGGATGTCATCCACAGATCTGTTGAGAGTGAATCAAATAATTAGATTTAATTTTTATAATATAAAACTTTATTCCAGGGTTTTATTATTTTTGAATCTATGGTCCATCATTTATCTGTTTATAATTGGGACTACTCTTTTGTGATGAATTGACAAGCCATAGTACTTGTCACAATTTGTACCAATATCTGTGGATTGTAATGAATAATTCGACCATTATTATTTGCATGCATGTGAAACACCCACTGACACAGTTCATTTCTCCAATACAATACATTACAGCCTTCAGTTATTATAAGACCGGTATTATTCCAAGTGTGAGTGAAATTATAAATTGTATTAGAGGGTTAAAGAAACAAGTGTAGTGAGCTGAACAAGATGTGATCAACAGATGCTGTATTTTTGTATATTTGGAGGAGAAAGAAAAAAAAGTATTAGAGGGGATGTACTTTACAGTTACAAACAAAGTACGGGTGTGCGAGAAGTCAAGTGAGATAATCTAAATTGATAAATAGCAAATGGAAATTAGGAGTGAAAAGAGGACATTTATAACCATATAACCATATAACAATTACAGCACGGAAACAGGCCATCTCGACCCTTCTAGTCCGTGCCGAACACGTATTCTCCCCTAGTCCCATATACCTGCGCTCAGACCATAACCCTCCATTCCTTTCCCGTCCATATAACTATCCAATTTATTTTTAAATGATAAAAACGAACCTGCCTCCACCACCTTCACTGGAAGCTCATTCCACACAGCCACCACTCTCTGAGTAAAGAAGTTCCCCCTCATGTTACCCCTAAACTACTGTCCCTTAATTCTCAAGTCATGTCCCCTTGTTTGAATCTTCCCTACTCTCAGTGGGAAAAGCTTATCCACGTCAACTCTGTCTATCCCTCTCATCATTTTAAAGACCTCTATCAAGTCCCCTCTTAACCTTCTGCGCTCCAAAGAATAAAGCCCTAACTTGTTCAACCTTTCTCTGTAACTTAGTTGCTGAAACCCAGGCAACATTCTAGTAAATCTCCTCTGTACTCTCTCTATTTTGTTGACATCCTTCCTATAATTAGGCGACCAAAATTGTACCCCATACTCCAGAATTGGCCTCACCAATGCCTTGTACAATTTTAACATTACATCCCAACTTCTATACTCAATGCTCTGATTTATAAAGGCCAGCACACCAAAAGCTTTCTTTACCACCCTATCTACATGAGATTCCACTTTCAGGGAACTGTGCACAGTTATTCCCAGATCCCTCTGTTCACCTGCATTCTTCAATTCCCTACCATTTACCATGTACTCATTTATGTTGTTGATAAATTAAAAATAGTAAGCCCAGGAGAGGAATAAAAGGAACAAGTGTAGGAAGGAACTGCAGATGCTGGTTTACACTGAAAACAGATACAAAATGCTGGAGTAATTCAGCGGGACTGGCAGCCTCTCTGGATAGAACGAATGGGTGACGTTTCGGATCAAGACTGAAGAAGGGTCTCGACCCGAAACATCACCCATTCCTTCTATTCTGGGATCCTGCTGAGCTCATAAAAGGAACCAATTTAGGACCAAGGTTGTGAGGAAAAAAAGTGGAAAAATAAAATCGAGAGAGTGGTTGAAAATAGTTAAACAACAATCTGAATTCGTTATGGGTAGAAAGGTATGAAGAAAGAGTTTTGTTTTACATTTTATGAAAGTTAGAACAAGAAAAAGGCACAAACGATATTGTATATGTGCACCTGGTGCATGTACAAGTCTGCACATCATCTCTGCACATTGCAATTTAATCATCAAGTGACTTTGTTCCTTTTTGTTCCACAGAGAATGGTCTCATTCAGTGTAAAAATGTTGATTCATTTGGCTTTGACGTTCTTCAAGAACAACACAGCAAGCTGAGGGAGCAGGTGGTGTACATTGTGCTTTTCTATTATTATGTTTTTTAGCGAATCAAGCTGGCAAATACGATGAAGATAAATACCATATTTGGTATCCAGTCTTTGCATGTCATTTGCTGGTTGACTACCTGTCTTAATGGATCTGTCATCATGATCTTGGAGAACGTATTTAAATTATTCCTGCTTGTGCTCATATTGTACTCGTGGCTGGCAATTTGTTCTATCTCAAATTGTCATTACATTGATTTTGGCAAAGCTAAAATGCTTTAATGTTAAAAGTATGTTGGTGTTTTTGTAGGGTTTGTATGCATTTATTGAGTCATTTCTAATCTCAAGGCTGTGTCGAAACAATTGACGTGGTCTGCAGTAAGGCAAACCAGATGTTCTTTGGTTTCAACATTCATGAAAACTTTCAGTGCATTTTCTGAGATTTGTTATCTCTGAGTTAGAAGTCTACTTAACAGCCAAAGGCTTTGATTTTTATAGCACTTTCATCGTATTCCGCCACATTGTTTTATCCCGTGAGCTGATTATAATTATATAATGTTTTGGATCTTTATGATCCATTTATTGACAAGGCTTTACTTATTCTTCCCCATTCTCCCCTATGGAACTTTTCTGTTTTGGTTGAGCGCAAAATATCAGAAATGTACAATTATTATTAGAACAAAAAAAGCTGCTGTCGGTTAGTCTTGCATGTCTAAAAAGGAGCGGTGTTTTTCATGAATAATTAGAACACCAAAAAGAAAGTCCTGTACCTCAATTTTCAGAGATATTGCAAGGAACAGCAAAATAAGCTTTGATGCTAGATTATGTTTGTAAGTCTTATTTTTGTATTCAGTGCAGCTAATAACTTTTTTAAATTGTCATTATGGGTTTATTCATTCGACTTGAATCTTATTTTTCTTGAACTTTAATCTAATCGCTACTTTAACTGTTCATGGCTGGGTGAACCTCAAAATTAATTTTGGTAATGCACGTTTTTTTATTCCATCAATTGAACTGAAATAATGTTCGTATACATTATTTTGTTAAATTCTGCTCATCATTTTCCAAAGAGACATATCCTGCCCTAGTTCATACAATTGTCACGTTTATGCGATGTACAGGAACTTTCATGGTAAATCTTTTTGGGCTGGTCGATACTGTGGAGTTCTGTGTCATCCCTTGTGATAATATGGAATTGAATGAATGAATGAATGAATAAGTTTATTGGCCAAGTATGTACACATACAAGGAATTTGCCTTGGTGCTACGGTCGCAAGTAACAACACGACATACAGTAACAATTAAGAATGACACATAAAACATTAAACATTAATAATAAATTATACATTAATATAGTTGTGTATTACCATAATATCATTTTTTTAAATTTCTACTTTTAAGAGATTAATATACTACAATTTTGCAATTTAAAACAAATCTTGTATGTACCCAAGTAGCAGTCTTCATTCAGTCTTTGAATATTTGCATTTCAGCCAAATTTTAGTTTTTTGCATCCTAACCGTTGCATGTTTAATGAATATTGGTATATAAAATGTTTGATTTAATTATTTTTTATGTTCTCTGTGTATTAAAAAACTATCTTATTAATGTAGTTTAATGAAGTACAAGAAGAACTACAGATAAAAAAAGGTGAGATCAAAATTCTGCGAGATTGTTTACGGCGTGTGGAATCGGAGCACGATCAACAGAAGAGACTGCATTTACTCAGTGAGCAGGAGAAAAGTGAAACACAAAACCAAAGAGAAAAGGACTTCTCCAAAAAGGTATGAGGCGTACAAAACTGGATCAAAGACCAATTTATATTTAAACTTGCAGGAAGGAACTGAGGGGTGCTGGTTTAAACTGAAGATAGACACAAAATGCTGAAGTAGCTCAGCTGGGACAGGCAGCATTTCTGGAGAGAAGGAATGGGTGGCGTTTTGCATCTCGACCCAAAACAACATCCATTCCTTCTCTCCAGAGATGGTGCCTGTCCCGCTGAGTTATTCCAGCAGTTTGTCTATCTTCTATTTCAACTTGTTTAACTTCTGCTTCTGAACAAAAGCTGGAATATTTCTCAAGATTATTGCTGAGAAAAAGCTGTACATAAATATGCACCACCATACTTTTCTTTGTTGTGCTATTCTATAATTTCTGAGAAGGGACGTAACAGAATGTTTTTAATTTCCTTTTATCTGTGAATAAAATTTCATTAGCTGTGTTGACAGCTTGCCTAAATTTTGAACTTGTATTAAGTTACATTGAGCCTTATTAAGTTACATAGAGCCTAAGAAATGGGCCATTCCACCCAATCGCTGATTTATGCTTTATGCATTATGCTTTGCACCAACATCTTCTCACCTCTCTGTATCTGACCCTGTTCGCATACAAAACATAAGGAAAATGTAATGACACCTGCTGTGCAATTACTCAAATGCATTGTATTGATACAATTTAACAACTGCTCACTGTTTTAAGAGCATTTTCATCTTTCAAAAAGGAAATACACTTTTTAAAATATGAAAGACACTGTTTTTTAAGTTTTCCCTTGATTCTTGAATGCGCTATGTCATGTGTTGCAGGCAGTCCTCTAGCTGATGAGATTATTCTTCAAGGTGTTGAATATCAATAGGTGGCTATCACATTGGTGCCATGATTTTTTGGTTTTGGTTTCCTGGTCCTCCAAAAAATTTCCAAATGGAATTTAAACTGGAGGTGGTGGGGGAGGACTGAAGCAAGAAAGGGTTCTTGGGGAAAAAAGAGCTACCTTAAATTTAGTTGCATGTGGTTGGGTAACTATGGTAGGGTGAAAACTATTCCATGCTTTAATTGTGCGTTTCTCCCCTTAATGTGAATAAACACTGCTACAGATTGCCTTTTGTTCAACTAAAGAACATTGCCCCTAGACACTTTATTTTTATTTTCTTCCATTCTTGTTACAATCAGTAATTCCCATCCCAAGGAGTGCTGAAGCTCATGGTAACAGTGTGATATTACCTAAATCAGCAGCTATGGCTTTTTTGCTGCTTTATCTCTTTAGTGAAAGGATCAAATAGACAGATTCACCATGTACTTTCTCAACTTAAATTTACTATGAGCTATCTTTACTGAGTATATTATATTTGTTGTAACTTTGACTACTTTTGTAAATTGAAGGTGCAGTCATTGCAATCTGAACTGCAATTTAAAGATGCAGAGATGAATGAGCTGCGTACAAAACTCAAAAGCTGTGAAAGAACCGCCAAGTCTCCAATCATGTGTGTTGCTAAAGTCAGGTATGTGACATGTGTTTAAAATGTGGCAGTCAGATACATTGGATAAAATAAATTCTTCTGATTTAGCTTTTTTTTTGTTTTTGATCTTTCCTCCTTTTAATATTTTATAAAAGGTTAGCTAATAAATAATATCTACACAATATCCACATCCTAATCTGTGCAAAAGACTAGAGAAGTTTGAGACCTATTTGGATGGTATGTAAGGATAGATAAAACACCTCAGGAATGTAAATTCTGCAATACTTATTATCGACATGGAATTTGAAAACCTTAGTCCTTGAGAATAATCAGTTTGTTTCCCATGAGGAAAGCGTTAATTCATACAGCTGAACTTTCATTAAATCTTTGTATACTTCTGTGATGTTGCTTCTGTGAATCGTTCATTATTTTATTCAAATTGGGGAAACGATTTTTGTTGACTACTATAAATTAAAACTTAAATTGTGTGTATCAGAGTGTGTTTTGCTTTTTTGCCACTTTTATTTTAGCCAATCTTATTCCTTAACTGGACTAAGAGGGACACGTTGGATCCCAGTCACACGGGAGGCCTGGTCCCCCAGCGCAACCCATTCCCCAATGCAATATTCCACCATCACCCATAGCCCCTAACTGCGCAGGCGCTGTTCATTCCCCCTCATCCCCGAGCGCTCCCTCCCCCTCCTCTTCATGTGTGGGAGGGGAGGAGGGAAGTGGGGTGTGTGGCGGGGTGTGAGGTGGGAGGGGAGGAGGGGTGTGTGGACGGGGAGGTGTAGGAGGGGGGGAGAGGGGTGTGTGGCGGGGGGTGTGTGGGGTGGGGGGGAGGTGTGTATGTGGGCAGGAGGGGTGGGTGTGTGTGGGAGGGGGGGTTGTGGGGACGGGGGGTTGTGGGGATGGGGGGGTTGTGGGGGCGGGGGAGGTTGTGGGGGCAAGGGGGGGTTGTGGCGGTGGGAGGAGTGAGCTCGGAGAAAAGACGGGGGAAGAGCCATGGGGGAGAGGGGGACATCACGGGGGAGGGGGGGAGGAGCCAGCGAGGGGGACCAGAGGGGTAGTGGCTGGAATTGACGGTGCGATGGGGACTCACAGTGGGCGCTGGTTGCTGGTCGTTCTCCGCCGGGATCTGAGTCTCCGCTTTCTGTTTGGCGACATCTCCGACTCCAGGCTGGGCTGGGTCTCCCACGCTGGGCTGGGTCGGGTGTCCCGACGCTGGGCTGCTGCTTGGGGCTGGGCTGCTGCTTGGGGCGGGGCTGCTGCTTGGGGAAGGGTGTGGCTGGGCTGCTTTGGGTCTCTCCGATAGTCCGGTTGGAAACCTCCACCGGCCACCCTGAGCTCCAGGGGAAGAGACTAATCCGCTCGGCGTCGACTGGCAGGAGAAGAGATCGATCTGCTCATGCGCAGTTTTTAAGATTTTTAAGCCTCGCTAACTTTTACGACATTCAACCGATCAGATCGAAACTTGGTGCAATCGCAGCGCAGGACAACGGTGAGTGAACTGGCAAAAAATCGTAGCGCTATCGCAAACCCTTTTTGCGCAAATAGAAAGACCGCCAAACCGAAAGATAACACGATCAGAGTTTTAGTTATGCATAGATGATGTATTTTGGATCTCACTAATGTTCAAATTTCCAAATGAGAAGAATCGGGACATCAAATGTACATCTAATTGCTTTTTCTCTAGTTTATGAAATGATTCGACCTGACTGTTCTTTCACACAAAATGTGTAATTTGATCACCATTAATAGGAAATGCTGAGATATCTGTGTTGCATGTATTTGACCATTTACTTTCAGGACTGTAACACTTTATTGTTGCTTCTTAAGCTTTTATCATTCATTCCCACTGTCTATAAGGTCTGAAATAATAAAGGTCACTTTCTTTGATCTTGTCAGCCTTGTTGCTATCTAGATATTTATCTCTTCATGGAAAAAGGATTAACTTGTATAGCTTGAGATTTTTTTGTTATCCTGACATTTACTTTTGTTTAAGCCTTTTTCAAGCATCAAATATCTAATTAATAAATTAATCTTAAAAATGAAGGCGATGCCATAAATTCTCTATGTATAAGATGTTTAAAGATGTTAAGTTCAAATTGTTGGCAGCGTTTTTATGCATTTATGCATTCTGTAATAAATACTAATCTCTTAAATATAGCTATATTGAAACAAAATATATCTTTAGCCCCAGGGAACATTTGTCTGGATCCAATGCTTCTCAAACTGGAAAAAATTATTTTCCTGATAAAAAGTCGTTTGCTGCAGAGATGTCCCCTGTGCATTCAGTTTTATCTGCTTCAACAACTAACCAACTTGCACTTGATAAAGGTGATTTTTTTTAAGCTTGTATTAAAAAAATTATTATTAGCATTAAACTATGATTTTGCTTGTTTAAATATTGTACGAATGTTTTAAGTTACAATATTTTTTTTATAGGGTATTATGAATTTTATTTTTCTTTACATTTTTTACCCGTTGAATTTTGTATCATCCATACTCGTGTCCAAATGATATCTAGCTAGTACAATTGACATGCTTAGTTTGAATGTTTAAAACATGCATTATTTGCACACAATACAGAAACTGCATTTCTTTCTTTGAGTAATGTCTTTAGGTTTATAAACTAAATAAAGAGATTATTATATTGTGTAGGAAAGAACTGCAGATGCTGGTTTAAATCGACCGTAGATCACAATATGCTGGAGTAACTCAGTGGGGCAGGCAGCATCTGTGGAGAGAAGGAATGGGTGACGTTTCAGGTTGAGACCCTTCTTCAGTCTGAGATTATATTGCCATTTAGAACAGCACAATCTATTGTCTATAGTTTTATACTTACAGAAAAAAAGTGTCATTATGTTTCTGTTGCAGGTAGGGTCTGCTTGAAAGATTTCATAAAATGCTGATCTTGCACATGTCAGCAGGAAAACAGATGAATTAAATATTTATTTTGAAACAAACAATATAAATTCAGCGATAACTTTTACATAGTTTGATCAGTCAGCATGTGAATATCAAATAACCAATGAAAATAATCCTCAAAAGTAGTGGAAACAAGAGAACCATTGTTGGAGGATAAAGAAACAAAAAGAATCTTCAGAACAATCCTGCTTTGCAAAAACTGAAACAGAAGAATACTGTTTCTGCCTGCTTCAGATCTTGCTTTTAAAATTGCTCCATAAATGCGAGCTGAAGCTGTGATTTCCTACTTGTTTGTGTATTGGCCGTATTTCCATCATTGTTGATCATGCTGAGACAGACACGATAGTTTATGTGCCATTGTTTCTCTGTACATTGGGCATCTGCTGAAGCATATGACTTGAACATGAGGAACATAGTTAAAGGCCTGGAGGTATAGATAATCAGTGTATCATGCCCTTGCTAAACTATGTTTAGAATTTTGCAGCCAACATTGACTGTGAGTGCCTTCTCTATCCACTATCTTTTCAAACAATTGTTATCTTATTTTCTCCCACTATTCATAGATATATGTTATGACATCAGTGACCGCATTATTGAATCCTTTCATTGAAGTACAATGTCACGAATAGATAATACATTCATTTGACAGAGCAGGGAAATTTTTATTTTTCTGTGAAAAATTCTTCAATGAAATCCCAGTCAAGTTTGTTCAACAAATTAAAAAAAAACATTGGGTATTTCGGAAAATGAAACTCTGCTGAAAGAATGGGAGTAACTAACAGCTTTTAAAAAGGATGTCAGCCAGAGGAAATGTATCAAGTGAATGAATGTTACCAGACTCTTTGTTGGATCCCCTGCTGTTTGCAGTTAACATAAAATGCCAGGATACAACAACACAATTAAAGTTGCAGATGCTGATCAGAAGAGTAGATGTTGTGCGGTTGAGGCCATAAAAGGTTTTAAGCCCGAAGGCACAGACTTATTTGGAAACAGGCATTTGGAAGCAAATATTGGTGTTTGCGAATTGGCAGTGGAGGCCAGAGATTTGTATACTGATTAGGACATAGCCGATTGTGGTTTGAAAACTTAAGTTTAAGCAGCGCAAAGAATGGGAGGTTGGGCAATAGAGCTTTTGATTTGGAGGTGGAAATAAAGGATTACAGTGACTGAACCACAAATAAATTGGTGATATTGTGGAATTATTACTTATTTTTAACTTAACTCTTACACTAACAGAGACAAGAGATTTGAAAGAATTCCACATTGCCAAGAAGGAAATGTCCCAAAAAAGTTCTTGTCTTAATTCCATCCAGGGAAAAATATTTCGCAACAGGCATTCTGAAGGTAAATGATTATTGTAGTTTAATGTGCTTGAAAAAATTACACATGATATAATTAATTGGCAAAATGCACACCCATGCTTATGGAATGTTCTTGCGATAATGTTTATGCTGTTAAACTGGGCATGGTCTTACAGTTCATGTGATATGAGCAGAATTAGGTCATTTGGCACATCAAGTTTACTCTGCCATTTAATCATGGCTGATCTATCTTTCCCTCTTAACCCCATTCACCTGCCTTCTTCCCATAACCCCGGACACCCGTAATAATCAAGTTTTACTTCATTTTAAAATTAGTCATATAGGCTGCACAGTGGCGCAGAGGTGCTGCCTTACAGCGCCAGAGACCCAGGTTCGATCCTGACTCCAGGTTTGCATGTTCTCCCCGTGACGTGCGTGGGTTTTCTCTGGGAAGACGTATAGGTTTGATGATTAATTGGCTTAGTAAAATTGTAAATTGTCCCTAGTGTGCGTAGGATAGCATTGGTGTGCGGGGAGTGTTGGTCGGCACGGCCTCGATGGACCAAAGGGCCTGTTGCCGCGCAATGTCTCTAGACTAAACTAGGCATGTCCCTTAATGTTTCGTCTTTCTTTATTGTTTTGCCTATGTTTAATCATTCTTGAATTTTATTGCACAGCACCAAGTGGAGTCTGCAAAAAAATATGTTTTATGTAGTCCATTTCAACCAATGCCTATTTTAACCGAGTAAACCGTTTATTAATGGAACACAAATGCACCTGATCCATTTTTTTAAAATTGGCAAACATTTTTTTAAGGTTCCTTGTGTAAGTGTTTGGCAATTAAAAGGTGCTTAGTGCATCAAAAAGGCAGATAATGGAAGTAAAGCTTTTTCAGTCTCCACATATAGGGTGGAATTCTTTGATGCTCGTCAGTCATGACCATATGAGCTCTAGGTTTCTGAAACTGTGGAGGTATTGTCATCCCTTGGGGAACTGGAGTTATTTCACTAGTCAAAGAAGACATTCTAAAAACACATTTTAAGGTTTAAATTAATTATTTAGTTTAGTTTGGAGATACAGCGCGGAAACAGGCCCTTCGGCCCACCGAGTCAGCATCGACCAGCGATCTCTGCACACTAACACTATCCTACACGAGGGACATTTTACATTTATACCAAGCCAATTAACCTACAAACCTGTATGTCTTTGGAGTGTGGGAGGAAACCAAAGTTCTCGGAGAAAACCCACGGGGAGAACGTACAAGTCACGTCAAGAGAGTTTATTGTCATGTGTGTCCCAGGTAGGACAATGAAATTCTCGCTTGCTGCAGCACAACAGAGTATTGTAAGCATAAATACAGAACAGTTTAGTGTGTCTATATAGCATAGACCATATATATACACATAAATAAACAGATAAAGTGCAATAGGCTGTTATAGTTCAGAGTTTGTTTGATGGCGGGTTTAATAGCCTGATGGCTGTGGGGAAGAAGTTGTTCCTGAACCTGGATGCACCAGATTTCAGGCTCCTGTACCTTCTACCTGATGGCAGCGGAGAGATGAGTGCGTGGCCAGGATGGTGTGGGACTTTGATGATGTTGGCAGCCTTTTTGAGGCAGCGACTGCGATAGATCCCCTCGATGGTGGGGAGGACAGAGCCGATGATGGATTGGGCAGTGGTCACAACTTTCTGCATTATTTTCCGCTCCTGGACGCCATATAGACAGCATCTGTATAAACTCCATATAGACAACATCTGTAGCCAGGACCGAACCCGGGTCACTGGTGCTGTAAGGCAGCAACTCTACCGCTATGCCACTGTGCTGCCATGTGACAATTATGTGGCAACAATTATCCTTCATAGGTTTTAAGGCTTATTCTGGTATGACACAGTCAATATATACAGTGTAGATATGGTGTGTTGTCAGGAGAACCTCTGAAGATCTTGCATTTCTGTGGGTTTTGTTTTCTGGAGATTTAAAAACGATCCACGTTCACACCTCAGTCAACAAGATCATAAAATGGCCTTGGATTTTACAGGAATGGTTAAATAATTTGTTAAAGTTAATAATTTGTTTAACAGACATAGGTCTGTTAATGGGGAATAGTCAATGACACTTGTAACTTCCTTCAACTGCACTTTTCTACTCTATGAATGTCTCAAGAACAGCCAGGTGTGAAGTGTCACTACATGAGCCCACTGGAGTCTTCATTTTGGCTCTTATTCCTCACCATGTATGCTCCTAAACATCTCTCACTATCAATGTCTGAATTTCATCTGGGGCTTTTCATTGCATGGATTTTAACTCTAAATTGATAAATGTATGGTTCGTTGTCATAATCAAAATTGCAATTGAATGAAATGTGCTGTTTGTTGTAATCTAATTTTTGCAAAGTGTAGTGTAAAAATGTACGTTAGATTTGGCTTTTTGTTTAGTTTATTATGTTTTAACATTACAGAGCTCACTCGCATATATTTAGATACATATTTTATGGTTTAAAATTGTTGTATGTGTTCTTTGGCCCTTAGGTTCTGCTGGCCCACATTCCATTTGCACTGGTGCAGGAAAGCAAGCAGCCTGGTCCAAAGCTGATCTTTTAAAGGCATCCAGAAGATGCAGAGGACGGGTTGAAGGTGATTCACTGATTTTGACGACTTGGAATCGGTGTTTGCCAGATTAGCATATTTCCACCATTTGTGGCTAAAATAAATGTAATTATTGACATTCTCCTTTTACGGTCATGACTTGGTAGTTTTAATTGCAGATGTAAGCCAGGGTTAGAAAGTGCCAACATTAATTTGTACTGATCGGGTCCATTAGACGACACTATTGTTGTCTGGAGGTGCCTGAGTTGGAAATAGCATGGTACATAGATATTTCCTGGATTGAGTTCCAATCTTTGGAAAGTATGGGAACAATTACAGTGCCCTCCATAATGTTTGAGACAAAGACCCATCATTTATTTATTTGCCTCTGTACTCCACAATTTGAGATTTGTAATTGGAAAAATCACATGTGGTTAAAGTGCACATTGTCAAATTTTATTAAAGTGTATCTTTATACATTTTGTTTTCACCACGTAGAAATTACAGCTGTGTTTATACAAAGTCCCCCATTTCAGGGCACCATAATGTTTGGGACACATGGCTTCACAGGTGTTTGTAATTGCTCAGGTGTCTTTAATTGCCTCCTTCATGCAGGTATAAGAGAGCTCTCAGCACTTCGTCTTTCCTCCAGTCTTTCCATCACCTTTGGAAACTTTTATTGCTGTTTATCAACATGAGGACCAAAGTTGTGCCAATGAAAGTCAAAGAAGCCATTATGAGACTGAGAAACAAGAATAAAGTCAAATTTATTCGTCACATGCACCCAAAGGTGCAGTGAAATGAATTTTCCAGCAGCAATACACTTAAAATAAGAACACACAATACACAATAGAATTTAACACAAACATCCACCACATCCTTCACTGTGGGGGAAGGCATAAAGTTCAGTCAGTCTTCCTCCTTTGTTCACCCGTGGTCGGGGCCATAAACCCTCCGTTGTCTCCGCTACGGACGGCCGGATGTAAAGGTCCTCTCGTCAGGATGATCTAAACTCTGATGTCAGGACGGTCGAATACACTTGGAGCGCCCGAAGTGGCACTTTCCTACCGGACACCGCGGCTTCAGGATGTGATAGGCCGCAGGCTGGCGGTCGGAGCTCGTCTTCGGCGATCCCCGGCAAGGGATCCCAGACGTAAGTCTACGCCACGCCCGCGGCGAGAAGCTCCGCAGACCACAGCCCTATGATGCCAAAGTCACCAGGCCAGCGATCGGAGCACTCTCTGGTGACCCCCGGCAAGGGTTTGCCCCTGCTCCGCGATGCAAAGGTCCACGCTGCGCCCTCTGTTGAAGCTCTGTGCCTGACTCCGGGAAAGGCCGCTCCAATCCAAGCTGTTAGGCCGCGAGAAGGGAGGCAGAGAAGCAACATGGAAAAAGTCGCCTTTTCCCCACCACCCCCACACAAGACACACCAAGAAACACCCAAAACAAACACTTAGACAAACCATAAAAAGTCAAAATAACGAACACGCTGCTGGCAGGGCAGCCGACTCGCACCACCCCCAATCGACAGAAAAAACTGTTAGACGTCAGCCAAACCTTAGGCTTACCAAAATCAACTGTTTGGGACATCATTAAGAAGAAAGAGACCACTGGTGAGCTTACTAATCGCAAAGGGACTGGCAGGCCAAAGAAGACCTCCACAGTTGATGACAGATGAATTCTCTATAATCTAAAAAAATCCCCAAACACCTGTCCGACAGATCAGAAACACTCTTCAGGAGTCAGGTGTGGATTTGTCAATTACCACTGTATGTAGAAAACTTCATGAATGGAAATACAGAGGCTACACGGCAAGATGCAACCCACTGGTTAGCTGCAAAAATAGATGGCCAGGTTACAGTTTGCCAAGAAGTACTTAAAAGAGCAACCACAGTTCTGGAAAAAGGTCTTGTGGACAGATGAGATGAAGATTAACTTATATCAGAGTGATGGCAAGTGCAAAGTATGGAGGAGAGAAGGAACTGCCCAAGATCCAAATCATACCACCTCATCTGTGAAACACGGTGGTGGAGGTGCTATGGCCTGGGCATGTATGGCTGCTGAAGGTACTGGCTCACTTATCCTCATTGATGATACAACTGCTGATGGTAGTAGCATAATGAATTCTGAAGTGTATAGACGCATCCTATCTGCTCAAGTTCAAACAAATGCCTCAAAACTCATTGGCCGGCGGTTTTTTCTTCAACAAGACAATGATCGCAAACATAGTGCTGAAGCAACAAAGGAGTTTTTCAAAGCTAAAAAATGGTCAATTCTTGAGTGGCCAAGTCAATCACCCGACCTGAACCCAATTGAGCATGAGTTTATATGCTGTAGAGAAACCTGAAGGGGTCTTGCCCCAAAACAAGCATAAGCTAAAGATGGTTGTAATACAGGCCTGGCAGATCATCACCAGAGAAGACATTCAGCAACTGGTGATGACCATGAATCACAGACTTCAAGCAGTCATTGCATGCATAGGATATGCAACAAAATTTATAAACATGACTACTTTCATTTACATGACATTGCTGTGTCCCAAACATTTAGTGCCCTGAAATGGGGGGGACGGGGGGTGGGGGGGACGGGACGGGACGACGAAGACTATGTTTAAACACTGCTGAAATTTATTCATGGTGAAACCAAAATGTATAAAAATGACCTTTATTAAAATTTGACAATGTGCACTTTAACCACATGTGATTTTTCCAATTACAAATCTCAAATTATGGAGTACAGAGGCAAATAAATAAATGACGGGTCTTTGTCCCAAACATTATGGAGGGCACTGTAGATGAGAACAGACCACCCATCCTACTGATTGAGAAAATGAGACATTAATCGTGCAGATGATAAATTAGTTAGCTTTTAATAGTTCTTCTTTCATGTTCATTAGTACCATTCGGCCCATCAAGTCTACTCCGCCATTCAATCATGGCTGATAGACTCGGCTTGTACTCGCTGGAATTTAGAGGATTGAGGGGGGATCTTATAGAAACTTACAAATTTCTTAAGGGGTTGGACAGGCTAGATGCAGGAAGATTGTTCCCGATGTTGGGGAAGTCCAGAACAAGGGGTCACAGTTTAAGGATAAGGGGGAAGTCTTTTAGGACCGGGATGAGAAAAATATTTTTCACACAGAGAGTGGTGAATCTCTGGAATTCTCTGCAACAGAAGGTAGTTGAGGCCAGTTCATTGGCTATATCTAAGAAGGAGTTAGATGTGGCCCTTGTGGCTAAGGGGATCAGGGGGTATGGAGAGAATGCGGGTACGGGATACTGAGTTGGATGATCAGCCATGATCATATTGAATGGTGGTGCAGGCTCGAAGGGCCGAATGGCCTACTCCTGCACCTATTTTTTATGTTTCTATGTTTCAATCTATGTCTCCCTCCTAATCTCATTCTCCTACCTTCTCCCCATAACCTCAGACACCTGTACTAATCATTAATCTATTTATCTCTGCCTTAAATATATCTACTGACTTTGCCTCCACAGGCTTCTGTGGCAAAGAATTCCACAGATTCACCACACTCTGACTAAAGAAATTCCTCCTCATCTCCTTCCTAAAAGAACGTCCTTTAATTCTGAGGCTATGACCTCTAGTTCTTGACTCTCTCCCACTAGTGGAAACATCGTCTCCACTCCATCCAAACCTCTATCCTTCATCGTTTGCTTAGTTGCAGGCATTAGAAACATGTTTTGGTTTTTTTTGTGTCAAATTTGTTCTTTTTAAGGTGCTGTACTGATGACTATGCTGCTCAGCCAACCAGTTGGTCCTCAGAATTTGGGTTTGAGCCATCTCCTCCACTGCAGTTCGGAGGCTTTCACTGAAATGGTCCAACACCATAGTTTCTGCAGCAGCACGTGAGTATAACTCATTATCAATGCTAATAGAATTCCACGGACCTCTGCCGAAGTAAAATAATCGTAAAATGCCAACTTGAACTTTGATAGATTTTTATCGTGAATAATGCAAGCAAATCTTACTAAATAATTGTTAATTTAATTTTAAAATTTTGGAAAACATTTGTGCTGTATCTGCTGATTATTTCACTAGAGAGTAGCACTGTTTCATGGGATACAACTGAGTGTACATAAACTACTTTCTCAATTAGCTATATGCCATTTACAGTAAATGGCATATAGCTAATTTACTGTAAATGGCATATAGCTAATCGAGAAAGTAGTTTATGTACACTCAGTTGTATCCCATGAAACAGTGCTACTCTCTAGTGAAATAATCAGCAGATACAGCACAAATGTTTTCCAAAATTTTAAAATTAAATTAACAATTATTTGGATTGACTGTAATTGCTGTGGAAAACCTACCTGGTTTATTATTATAACACACAAATTGAGAAGGCAGAGAATAAAGAAATTGGTGTAATAATAATTTTCCATCTTTGCAGTGACTCTTCATCAACTGAGAAATCTTCTGAAGAAAGGATAAAAGAAATGTATTCTAATCTACATAAGCAACAACAGTTAGCATTGTATGGCATTAACCTGCTCATCTTGGACCAAGAATTATCAAGAAAAAAGTTGGACATCACAGACATTTCTCGTGAGTTAAGAAAACACAATGACTTGCCTGGTGCAATTCATCTATTACCGCTAATAGAATATTACCTTGATATTTACTGTCAATCTTTGCAAACTGAAAAGGGAGAAAGAAGTCCTTCTAGAAACAGAAATTGCTGTTCATCCAACTCTGGGGAGCTCACTGCCTCAAATGTGGATGATTGTTTACATAATTTGGAAGACTTTGCACTTACTGCACTTGGAGTTCTATATCATCTTGTTTCACATAGTCAAACGGTTGGAAATTCCTTGTTGGCCCATACCTCCAGTCAGAGCACTGAAGGTGGCACATGCTCAGCTGCACAAGTACATAACAAAAGCACACCACCGGCCGAACATGGCAAAGAAGAAGCTGGATCATCCAGGCTCCAAAAGGACCAAGTAAAGCTGCAGGAATCAGCTGACTCAGAACAATCTCCGACTCACTTGTTTAACAAGTTGCTCCAGCTTTCTGACACAGTGACTATAAACATCTCTCATCGAAGAGAGAGTGTTCAGGACCAAAGCTTGAGAGTTTTGGGTAAGGTTGCTGAAAGTGCAAGTGCTGCGCTCCTGCACAGGTAAAGAAGACCAGAGGTTATATATTATATTAGATGACTGTCTTGAAAATCAACCTGGATAAAGGTTGGGCGGAGGCTTGTGGGGGGGAGGGGTGTGGGGGGGGGGGGGAGAAGGGTGTGTGGGCGGGGGGGAGTTGTGGGGGGAGAGGGATGTGTGGGCGGGGGTGAGGGGGGGAGTGAGCTTGGAGAAAAGACGGGGAAGAGCCATGGGCGAAAGGAGGGTATCACGTGGGAGGGGGGGAGGAGCCAGGGAGGGGGACCAGAGGGGTAGTGGCTAGAATTGGCGGTGCGATAGGGACTCGCAGTGGGCACTGGTCGTTCTCCTCCGCTGGGATCAGAGTCTCCACTTTCCGTTTGGCAACATCTCCAACTCCGGGCTGGGCTGGGTCTCCGACGCTGGGCTGCTTGGGGCTGGGCTGCTTCGGGTCCCTCCGAAAATTGTGTCTAGTTGGAAACCTCCGCTGGCCATCCTCAGCTCCAGTGAAGACGCGATGGCGCAGGAAGGGGCGGACCGTCCCGGTGAGTGATAGGGGAAGAGACTAATCCGCGCGGCGCTGAACGGCAGGAGAAGTGATTGATCTGCGCCCGCGCGTTTTTTAAGAGTTTTTAAACCTCGCTAACATTCAACCGATCGGAATGAAACTTGGTGCTATTGCAGCATAGGAGAACGGGGAGTGAGCTGGCGAAAAATCATAGCGCTGTCGCAAATCGTTTTTGCGTAAATAGAAAGACCGCACAAACGGGAAAATAACAAGCTCAGAGTTTTAGTTATGTATACATGTGAGGGGCTTGCTTTTTAAAGTGTTGTGCCTAGAGCATGCTGTTAGGGGTGGTGATGGAAGCAGATATGCTCACAACATTTAAAATGCTTTTAGATCGCTCATGAACATCATTTTAATAAAGGGATGTGCATCATTTGCACGCAGAAGGGATTAGTTTAATTTGGCATCATGTTCAGCACCGACATCATAATCCAAAAGGCCTGTTCCTGTTCAATGCTCTAGAACATCGTGGGTTATCCAATAAAGCAATGTAACTATGCTTCAAGCATTACATTACATTGTGTATCTCTTTATTTAATTGCGTGTATGAAAAACTGTTCATGTTTGACCTTCTGGCCTACGTATTCCAGAACATAATCAGGTATTTTACACATGGAATTTATCGCTTCTGCATTTCTTTAAGACTCAGTTAGTCACGCTTTCCATTGTACAGAATCCTGACTTATCTAACTTCTCCACATCATTTAATCCTTGAAGCCTGGGATTCATCCTGGTAAGTCTATGTCGTCATACATCCTCGAAGGACAGTGTTTCCTTTGTTGAGTGATTTGCGCAGAACCACAGATAGAGTTCATTTAGGGGGTTGTATAGCTATAGTGATTATATTTCAAAGTTCTATTTGCTTTTTTGATTTATTTTTTACCTATCTACATATTTTAAATGTTTTACCTATTGGACATTCATTCTCATTTATCTCCTCTGCTGTGAGGTTTTCTTCATTTTGAAAATTCTCTCTTCTCTGTGATCCTTTTTGCCCATGACTGTAAAATTGAATCCTATCATTTATCCAATTTCAAAACAATCCTCAGTCGTCGGCTGACTGGTGCAGCGCCAGAGATCCGGGTTCAATCCTGACTACGGGTACTGTCTATACAGAGTCTGCACATTCTCCCCGGGTGCTCTGGCTTCCTCCCACATTCCAAGGACATGCAGGTTTGTAGGTTAATTGACCCTCTGTAAATTGCCCCTAATGTGTAGGATGTGAAACTGGGATAGCATAGACCTAGAGTGAGGGTGTTCGGCGGTGGGCCGAAAGGCCTGTTTCCATGCTATATATCTGAACTTTGGACCATTAAGTCTGCACCATCCATAAAGCACTTTTTTTTTTAACACTATTCCGATCCTATTCCTTTTTCCCCCACATTCCCATTAAAGTCTCTAAGATTCTCCCTTTTGCCTATGGTCAATTAACCTACCAAGCTCATGTTTGTTTGGGGAAACCTGAGAATCCTGAAGAAGCTAGGGTGTCACAGAAAGAAAATTTAAGCCCTACAAATTAACAGAGGTCAGGATTGAACCCACGTTTCTGGAGTTAAGAGCCACAATAGCCACGCCATTGTACCGCACCAGTACTGTTTTAAAATAATCCCACAACACAGTTACACCGATTTAGATTGTAACCTAGAGTGTGAAAAGATGCTAATAAAGTTCAACAAGAGGAGACAAAAAATATATTTTTCCTTTTTTTTGTTTGTTTTTGAGCCAATGACAAAAAACCCTTGCTAATTTATCATCTGTACTTAAAAGACATGAAAAAGTGTATTCATCAACAAAATATTGATTTAAATACCGCTTCAAGTAGTTACTTAGATTTTATTTGGATTTTCTGTCAGGTTTCAACATTTACTAAGCAGCCAAGTGCTATTGCGATGCCTTTCTCCAGATTCTTCATGTTCCATCGTTCTACTTGTTGTCCAGCTCCTGGCAAATCTTGCAGATCACGTGGAATTGGCTTCAAAGTTTTGCTCCCAGTCAGGTAAAACGAAAATGCTTCCAACAAATTGATCAGTTTATGCATTTAAAAAAAATCAGATGTCCTGTTTATGAGCACATTGGATGAATGTTTGTGGATCTTTAAAACATTGATTCTAGGTCTGCTGCATTTTTTAATCTTTCAATTTTTTAAGGTAATATTTAGTAGAAACATCAATTTCTCAGTACTCTCAGCTATATTCTACCTGTACATGTTATTGGTATGATGTTAAGTATAAACTAGTTGATGTGAAGATATTATGGACTTCAAATTTGTAGTATCGTACCTGATGTAAAGAGGGAAATAATGGACTGAATGTGTGGCCCTCAGTGCACTCATACATATATGTAGCCATTCCAATGATACGGATGATAGACACAAAAAGCTGGAGTAACTCATGGGGTCAGGCATCATCTCTGGGGAAAAGGAATAGGTGATGTTTCGGGTTGAGACCCTTCTTCAGACTTGATGACAGGGGTTTGATTGAGACCTCTGGTGCTATGTGTGCAGAATTTGCATATTCTCACTGACCATGTGAGTGCTCTGCTTTCCCTCCACATTCCAAACATGTTGCTGGCCTTTTAGGTTAATTGGCTACTGTGTGTTGCTCCTCGTGTAGGTGGCTCATGGGAGAATTGGGAGGGGAAGTTGATATCCATGTGAAAGAATAGTTTACTGGGAAATAGGTTGGTGGGATGGGGAATGGAATGAATGCGATTGCTCAGACAGCTGGCAGAGACTAGACAGCCCTCAAGCAACCACCCTCTGTGCAATAAGGAAATATGAAATACAAAAAAACATTTTGTAATATTTTAATAATCTATGTTTAAAGTATTGTCTAAAAGTCAAAATAAGTGCCGATTTCCCCCCCCCCCCCCCCCTCCCTCCCCCCTTGCTCAATTGTGAAATGCTTGGGCATTAAATGTGTTAAAAGTGCAAGTTGTCATTGAAACCTCCATTTATCCACATTTCTGTAATTGCAGGTCGTTATAGACAAGTTGTGATTTGATAGGATGTATATATTGAGTACCTTTGGATTTCACCTTTTTGATTTTAATTTTGAAAGCTGATCTTGCACAGTTGCGTAGTTTGCTATATTCAGTTATCAATAATATGCCTGCTGGTTACAAAGTTTGTGTAGAACCTGTGTTATCTTGGGAACCAATCAAGAATTTTGTATATAAAAATACTAAGAATTGTTATCTTATGCCTGCATATATTGCATCCTGTTAAATTACTGGGAAGTGAGAATTGCTGTTTATGTTGCACTTGGTGCCAGTGAAAGAGATTGATCTGGCTGACTGCTCTGATCGTTAGCACATTCATCAGATTTCAAATATGGCACTATTATTGTAAAACATTTGATTTTTGAAGAGTACATGAATTAAAAATATATTTTATTGTGGCCTGATAATGTAGTTTTAGTCTGGAACTTTATTTCAAAGTTCTATGAACCTCAGTTACTATCTGTGTAGGAAGAAACTGCGGATGCTGGTTTAAACAAAAGGTGGACACAAAATGCTGGAGTAACAGCGGGACAGGCAGCATCTCTGGAGAGAAGGAATGGGTGTCGTTTCAGGTCGGCCCCGTCTGAAGAAGCGTCGTGCCCCGAAACGTCACCTATTCCCGATGAGTTACTCCAGCATTTTGTGTCTACCTTCAGTCACTATCTGCCATCTTAAACAAATGACAGTTTGCATTGGGAGATTGATAGTGATTTGATTGTTATAAATATTTAGTCAGGCATGACTGACCCTCAGTTATTTGGGTATGCTACTTACCACAACTTGTTGCATCACTGTTAAAATGTTAGTTAACTTTTTAGATTGCAACTCTGATCTGATGCAAAAAAGCCAGATGTAAATCTACTTGTCTTCCTGAGTAATAAAAAAACAAATTGGATATCAGATCTTAGATGTTTTGATCCATAGAGTCAGCTGTACTCTGTCAATTAAACCTTGTAGCTCTGTTAACCCTTTTACAAGATTCTAGGTTCATTTCCGTTCTACCAATTCCCAGCTGGAAAGGAATAGAGATCTGATGTGAATTGTGTAAATATTCAGAATAATAAGCTCCAAATTTCCCTTTGAAAGAAATTAACCTCTGTGACGGGTATTCTTAAGAAAACATTACCATTATCACAAAATGTGTGAGTTGCTGTCTTAAGTTTTGCTACCCGGTTGAATGCATTCAAACTTCAGCATACCAATGCACCAAGTGAATATTTTAATTGTAAATGATATAATTAAAATCAATATTGGTGTACTATTAATAACCATAGGAGGTGGAACCACACTGGGGAAAGCAAATGAGTCCTTGTGATCATATTGTGTTGTGCCCGAGCTTATTTCTCAAGCACAACTCTGAATCTCGTGTAGCTGGTCATTTTAATTTCCTGCCGCATTCTAATTGTACTCTGATCTTTTACTCAGTGCTTTGCAGTCTTCCATTGTATTCAAGAATTTCAATTCATATACCTTCCAATCATTTTTTGGGCAGCATTTTTCGGTTATTGGTAGTGTTTTTCCTGTCGTCATTTTCTCCTACCCTTGTCCCATCCGTTGTTGCCTGTTCATGATAACTCTTTGATTATTTAATCTTTCCATGCTGTAAATCCAATCTACGTATTTCCAGTATTTCTGTTCTTGTTTCAGAATTTCAATATTGACAGGACATATTCCTGCAGTAACGCGTTACGTTGATTTTCATCGTGGTTGGTAATTTTAATAAATGCACTTTTTATTCTTTCCAGCAGCATGCCTGTTTCTTAATCTGTACACATATGCTTCCTCCAGACCTGACACCTCTGCTGGAGATGGGCTCTGGCTCCAGCTTGAACAAGAGGTAATTACTGACTCTGATGTACGTTGTTGTAAAATGAATGTCATTTTTTAAATTGGACAATTGCAGAAGTGTCTTACTTGGCGTATAGAATAATCTTTTTTGCTTAGTCAGTTATAAAACAAGAATAATGTTTTTATTTCTCTATTTTGATAGATTGTACGATTCATCACCAAATTTGGTTTGTCCCATTCTGGTGCAAGTGCCGTGTTAGTAGAATCGGACTGTCTGTGCAATACTGAGGTAACAAATTTTTTTTTTTTTTAAATGCTGTTGATTTTTCTAATAACAAGATTCGACATCTGTCTTTTTGTTTTTTTTAACTAAACGGATTTGAGAATTGTTCATAAATTAAAAATGTAATGATGTTTATTTTTCGGATCCAGTGCATGTTTGAAATCAGAATGAAGAGCATCAGAATCAACATTTTTGAAGTATAATTTCAAAGTTAAGGCCCAGCTACAATGCCCTTTATCGGGACCTAACTCTAGATTTGGGGAACTTATAGATTATGACAAGCAGAAAGATGATGTTACATCTGTAGTTTAAACATGATCTCAAAATGTTCTCTAATATGAACAAGGTGTGATTGAAGATCCATCCTACTGTATGTGTAATTTTTAAGTGCCTTCTCTTATAGTTGTGCAATTGATTTCCTGCGAGTCATTTATAACATTAATTTACAGAGCTTAAGGCATATAGACTTATTTGCTTTTGGAATGGAAATGTTCTTTCCAATCATTGAGTTGTCACAGGCAGATATATTGATGGAGATATAGAAGTTTCATGGCACTGAATATTCTTCCTTCATACTTCAGAATGTGTGCATTTATATTTTGAAATTGAAAGTTTGGTTGGCTAGTTCCATGATATTGGCTGAACTTTGTGGCTGAATAGTATTTATGGTATGCATCTTTCTCATTCTGCAGATCTTGAAGACTTTAATAGTTATGTTACACCGGCAATGGCTTACCATTCGACTATCCACACAGAATCTCTCTTCACTGGGTAATCAGGCTGTGGTGCAGTTCCTACGAGAAACTGTTCTGCTGTTGCACTGCCTTTCACAGAGGGACAAGAATTTTACAGACCATTGTTTAGTTGTACTGCACTTATACGATCAAGTTATGCATGGAATTAAAGCCATTTTTAAAAATCTAGCAGATCTAGAAGAAAATGAAGGTGAGAGATGTTTTATATAATGTGTTTATTTTTTGGGGGAATTGCAAATACCACAGGCAGAACTAGTCAGTGTTTGTCACCTTATTCTCATAGCATCTGGACATGATTGGCAAGTCTGTTAGGATCAAGACGTTAGTGGAATGGAGCAGTGATTGTTATGTCATCACTTTTATTTCAACTGACTTTCTTGGAATCATAGTTTCTTTTCCCCTAAATTAACTAATTAGGTTTTTGAATAAATGTAACACAGATTGAACCACTCCTATTTCATTTGAAATGGTTTATATGCTTTAAAAAAAAATGTATTGGAACACTCCTTTGGCTTGAAATATCCTCATTCTCATTTTTTGCAAATCTTATTTCAGAAATTGCATTGGAAGAGCTGTGTTCTCCTGAGCCTGAAGCTGAGTATCAGGGATTAGAAACTGACGGACCTTAGAGCACCATGGACACGAATGGAAAATAAACCTTCAGTAAAGCACAGATAATTGCGCACTTCAGTGCATTCAGTTGTCTCACGGTATAACTGAGTTGATCTTTCGTAAAGTTAATATCACAGCTCGTCACAGAAATCATAATGAACTGCTTTTAAAGTGTAGTTTGGATGGTTTTGTCGATGCAATGGACACAGCTGTATATGCCTTTTCCATTGATTCAAGTGAGAAAGGAAAAACTTTCTGGTTAATAACATATCTGTCACAACGATCACTGTCAAAACTGTCATTCAAATGTCATATTTTATTTTCTAAATTGCAGATATCCAATATTTTGTATATGCTGACCATACAATAGGGTTTGGTAGTTTGTTAACACTGGACTCTATAAGTGCATCAAGAAAATTAAATTACAAATGATGTAATTGTCAAGTGGTTTATTTTTTTTCTGGTAAACAACAGAACCTCAGCTCCATATTTGTTGTATATGCATTTAAAAAATGTATTTAAAAATGTGCACTGTTATGCTTTGTGCTTGAGTGATTTATCAAGGAAACAGAGGCGTTGAAAGCTTTATGTCTTGATTCCTTGATAATGCTGTGCCAACTGACTTCACAATCTTGCAGGCAGCATAGACCAAAACTGGACATTTCTCAAATTGCTCAGAAGGTCTGGCAGCATCTAAAAAGGAAGGAAAAATATTGTTTCAGAATCAACCTTTTTTTCAACGGTGCAAGTGCTTCCAGCATTTTCCATTTCTGTTTTAGACCTGTCAGCATTTCTTTTTGTTTAAAGTATTTGACAGGTGATGGTTTTGTCAGCTGATAGCTCAGGTAACAGTTCAAAAATGATTTAAGGAGAAGTACCATTGATTGATTATTCGTACTTGAAGAATAAAAAAAGCATAATTTTCAAAAGGAATACGCTGTCTGATCGGTGAATTAATTTGTCCTGTGCCAGTCGAATGTGGGGATCACTGTATCATCTGATATGTAAAATATTTTCCTAACGTCTTTACAACTTAGTTTACAATAAATGTAAAATTATAAACCATTGATGGTGTTTTGTAAATCTGTTTTGAGGTAATACCTCATTCTGCATGAGAAAGTTATATTTTTAATAATTGTGTGATCAAATCCTTAAAGACAAAGCATACTAACATTTTTCTATTAGAAATTTTTAATGTAATTTTGAAATTACCTCTGAATGTCACATTTGCAGGAAAATGATTGGAATTACATTGTCATATATTACATCTTTGACATATCAGCTACCTTCAATTTTGATTATGGCCTATTAAATTTAATTCTTGCAACAAACTATTTTAAGTTGGATGGCTTCAAGTTAAATACATAAGGCTTCATAGAAATGTAATTTACTTTCATAATGCAAGTAACGATATTTCAGATAATGATGCACAAATATGTATTATTTTAAAAACTGTCTTCTGGTTATTAACCTTACCACCAGTACAATATTCTAGATATTGATTCTCGCTTTTGAATCTTAACCACAATGTAATGAGAACCATAAGTATTTTGCCCAGTATCTCATATGCACTGCGGTTACCCATTAACCATTGAAATAATTGTAACTATTTGAAAAATAATTACTATTAATTTTAAAACTCTCCATTGGCTGACTGTCTCTTTTTAATTATGTGTTGGAAGGAACTGCAGATGCTGGTTTACACCAAAGATAGACACAAAATGCTGGAGTAACTCAGCGGGTCAGGCAGCATCTCTGGAGTCTGAAGAAGGATCTCGTCCTGAATCGTCACCTATTTCTTTTCTCCAGAGATACAGCTTGACCTGCTGAGTTCCAGCATTTTATGTCTAGCTTCAAGATGATGTTACATGGAACATAAATGTCTCTGGATTCTTCCGTTTTTTCCAAATATGTAAAAATTAGTAGAAATTTGCTAACATTGTTACGCAAAATTTAACTGCCTTCAATGAGGAAGTAAACCATCCATGCATTGGATTATTTTTGTTCATAAGTCTGTTATGAAATCTATTGAAGAATGGACAAATTTATGTGCACAATTTTTCTAAACAACCACCTCTGTAATTAATGACATTGTGAGCAGTAACCGTTATTGAAACGTCGGGGAACCCATTTCTCATAGGTAGCAATAAAACAAGTTCACTGTGCTGTGTAGTTTTGTTATTGTGTGATTGAGGCATTGGGCATACTTATTTGCTCTTTAAAATTCACCCCGAACAACAGAAGCAACCTTGGTTTAATTCCTCCTCTGAAATAACAGCATCTATGAAAATGATGAACTTCCTTATTGATGCAATGGGTTGGCTGGGATCCACAACATTGGCTCATCCAGGAGGTTTTGCACAACTAACGGATCAAATGTGTCTTTACTGTGAAATGGGCTGTTTGTAAAGTTGTTTTCATTTCTATTTCTCTGTTTCAGTTTTCTGATTTGCACCACATTTTGCAAATTCTTGCTCAACACTAACCTGCGATAAGACTATTGTGGATAAAGGAATTCTGTTGTTCAAAATGAGGGAGAAAACATTTTGGTACTCGAAGTAACAAAAGATCCATAGCAACCTTGATGCCTTTCTATGTTAATGCCGTTTGCTTGCAATTGGCCTGTATCCCTCTACTTTCTTCTCTGAGTCCATATGTGTCTGAAACATTGTAATTATATTTGCCTCTACCACCTCTGGCAGTGCTTTACTTATAACCGCTGCCCTGCGTGAATATTTTGCCTCTGATCTTTTAAATTTCTTCACACATCTTTCAACCTATGCACTATTGTCTTAGACTCTCTGACCTGGGGGGTAAAAACTGTGATCATCTACCCTATCTGTGCCTCTCATAATCTTACAAACCTTAGTCCCTGTGAGAACAAACGCAGTTTATCCAATTTCTCCTTGTAACTAAAGTCATCCATTCCCAAGGTTTCAAGGTCAGTTTATTGTCACATGTACCAATTAAGGTACAGTGAACTTTGAGTGACCATACAGCCATACTAAGTGAAAAACAACAAGACACACAGCCACATAAAATAAAAGTTAACATAAGCATCCACCACAGCGGCTCCCACCATTCCTCACTGTGGTGGAAGGTAATAAAGCCCAATCTTCTCCCTCTTTATTCTCCCGCTGTCGGCGCTGTCGAACCATCCGAAGTTGGGGCCATCAAAGCTCCTGCAGCCGGCGATCCGAAGCCCTCGCTTTGAGGTGATCGAAACTCCCTCGTCGGTATGGTTGAAACTCACCGTGGCTTGGAGCTCCCAAACCAGGTTCTAACCAGGGAACGCGGGCTCCACCATGTTAAAGTTCACAGGCCCGCGGTTGGAGCTCTTCACAGTCGATCCCCGGCAAAGGGATCGCAAGCTCCACGATAGTTAAATGCCGGGTTGTTCCCAGGAAAGACTGCGCCACTCCACGATGTTAGGCCGCAGTGGTGACGGAGATACGATACGGAGAAAAATAGCATCTCCGTCAAGGTAAGAGATTGAAAAAGGTTTTCCCCCACCCCCCACATAAAACAAACCAAGGTTCACTAAACGTACTCTTTAACACGTACTTAAAATAACAAAAACAGAAGAAAGGACAGGCAGACTTGGCGAGGCAGCCACTTGCTGGCGCCACCCAGTGGTTCATTCTAGGCAACACCCTGGCAAATCTTTTCTGCATTCTCTCTTGCTACCACATCCTTCCCCAACTTTGATACGTAATGCTTTGGTTTATGAAGGCAAGCACAGCAAATGGCACTTAAGACCCATGTGTTGAAATTTCAGGGAACTATGAGCATCCCAAGATATCTTGATAAATCAACACTCCTAAGCTCTCTGTTATTTCTTGTATTATATACTGTCAGTATTTGACATCTTGAAATGCATTACTTCACACTTGTCTGGATTAAATTCCATTGACCACCGTTTTTTAAAATCCACTTCTTGGGGGGAGGGGCACATCCACTTCTTGGGGGGGAAGCAGGGTTTTTTACAAATTGATGATTTTGTGATCATGATTGGAATACTTTTATTGTGTTGGCTGAGATATTCAAAAGTCACTATATTTGTGAAATTCAAGGACATTTCTGAGGTCTATTATTTTTTGAAGAAAGTTCATAAATAAATCTTTGTTTGAAAGAGGTGTTTTTTTTACCTTGGTTAGGTTATACATTGTAGTATTGCTTCCCTCTCACTATTACAGTGTGTTTTTATTTTCCTTTGCTGCACTAGCCTGGAAGGCATCTTATCAAAGATAACCTCCATGCTTACAGATGGCATACTTTCTCCATAAATGGAAACAATAACATGTACAAAAATAGTTGCAGTGACACAGTACAGACTAAATAATGTAACCTAATTCAGACTGCATTGTCATTGTGGGAAAGAGATCAAGTACCAAAATTAGAACAGCAAGAGGAACGCAAGGTTAGACCACATCTGTGGAGGGAAATGAGCAGTTGACATTTCAGGTCGAGACCCTTCATCTAGACAGTCCCAATGAGGGGTCTTTCAGTCCAGATGTAGGGTCAGAGTAATACAGTGTGGAAACAGGCCCTTCGTCCCAACTTGCCCACACAGGCCAACATGTCCCAGTTACACTTGTCCCACCTGCCAGCATTTGGTCCATATCCATATAACCATATAACCATGTACCTGTCTAACTGCTTCTGAAATGTCGCGATAGTCCCTGCCTCAACTACCTCCTCTGGCAGCTTGTTCCATTCACCCATGACCCTTTTAGTGAAAAGGTTACCCCTCAGATTCCTATTAAATATTTTCGCCTTCACCTTAAACCTATGTCCTCTGGTCCTCTTCACCTACTCTGGGCAAGAGACTCTGTGCATCATTTGGGTGTTGACGTCCAAAACGTCGACTGTCCATTTCCCTCCACAGATGTGGCCTGACCCACTGAGTTCCTTCACCTGCCTCTTTTTTTTGCTATAGATTGCAGCAATGTTTTACTGACATTTTCAACCTCTCACTTCTGAGGTCTGAGGTCCCCACCTGCTTTAAAAGGGCATCAATTATACCGGTGCCCAAGAAGAGTAAGGTGACGTGCCTCAATGACTATCGACCAGTGGCACTAACGCCGGTGGTGATGAAGTTCTTTGATAGGTTGATCATGGAGCAAATCAACTCCTACCTCGACAAAAACCTGGACCCACTGCAGTTCGCGTACCGCCACAACAGATCAACGGTGGATGCGATCTCGCTGGCCCTCCACTCCGCACTGGACCACTTGGACAACAAAAACTCATATGTCAGGCTGTTATTCATTGATTACAGCTCGGCATTTAACACAATCATCCCCTCCAAACTGGTTACCAAACTCGCAGAACTGGGTCTCTGCGCATCCCTCTGCAACTGGATCCTCGACTTCCTCATCCACAGACCACAGTCTGTTCGTATTGGTGGAAATGTGTCAGCCTCGATAACAATCAGCACGGGAGCACCTCAAGGCTGCGTGCTCAGCCCCCTGCTGTACTCACTCTATACCCATGACTGCGTAGCGAACCACAGTGCGAACTCCATCATCAAGTTCGCTGACGACACCACTATTGTGGGGCGTATCACTGATGGGGATGAGTCAGAATATAGAAGAGAGATCGAGCAACTGTCCATATGGTGCCAGCGCAATAACCTGGGCCTCAACACCAGCAAAACCAAGGAACTGATTGTGGACTTTGGAATGAGTAGGAGGGGGACCCACAGCCCCATTTATATCAACGGGTCGATGGTTGAAAGGGTCAAGAACTTCAAATTCCTGGGCGTGCACATCTCTGAAGATCTTTCCTGGTCCGAGAACACTAACGCAATTATCAAAAAAGCTCATCAGCGCCTCTACTTCCTGAGAAGATTACGGAGAGTCGGATTGTCAAGGAAGACTCTCTAACTTCTACAGGTGCACAGTCGAGAGCATACTGACTGGTTGCATCGTGGCTTGGTTCGGCAATTTGAGCGCCCTGGAGAGGAAAAGACTACAAAACGTAGTAAACACTGCCCAGTCCATCATCGGCTCTGACCTTCCTTCCATCGAGGGGATTTATCGCAGTCGCTGCCTCAAAAAGGCTGGCAGTATCATCAAAGACCCACACCATCCTGGCCACACACTCATCTCCCTGCTACCTTCAGGTAGAAGGTACAGGAGCCTGAAGACTGCAACAACCAGGTTCAGGAATAGCTACTTCCCCACAGCCATCAGGCTATTAAACCTGGCTCGGACAAAACTCTGATTATTAATAACCACTTTCTATTATTTGCACTTTACCAGTTTATTTATTCATGTGTGTATATATTTATATCATGGTATGTGGACACATTTATCTGTTTTGTAGTAAATGCCTACTATTTTCTGTGTGCTTAAGCAAAGCAAGAATTACATTGTCCTATACAGGGACACATGACAATAAACTCACTTGAGCATCTGCTGTCTTTCATGCCTCTATTTAGGTGTTCCGCTGTGAGATCTCTTCAAGTTCTGCCCTCTGAAAAAGTTGCCATCCTCTGACGGGAGTTTTGTGAGCGCTCTCTCACCACTCCCCCTCTAATTTCCACTGTTCTTCAAAATGACTTTAAGCTGAGTGTCAGCGATTGAGACTGTTTTACTATTCATACAAATAAAAAAATCTGCAGGAAAACTGAAAATAAAAACAACACTTTAAGTCAGCCAGCAACTGTGGAAAATGAGGAAAGTTATTGTTAAAGACCCTTTGTTCAAACTTTGAGTCTTTGACCTGAAACATTACTATTTCCACAGATACTGCCTGAGGTGCTGAGTGTTTCCAGCGTATTCAGTTTTATTATTTCTGCTATGCAACCAATGTGCAATATTATACTAAATACAGCAGATCAGATGGGTTCACTGGTTTAAATACAGTGTCCCTTAATCACAGGTACAATTTGATCTTCGTCTTCTGATTTGGGATCTAGCGCTGAAACGGGAAAACTAAGAACAGCTCTACAAACATTCCAGCTTAAGATGCAATGGAAGAAATCATAATTTATATATCAAAGAACAAATAGAACTTAGTTGCTTACACCCAGTAGTTTGAATAGACAGACACCAGGCCATGCTTTAGACATTGCCTCATACAGAATTAGCTTACACCTGGTCCTATGCTTTTCTGTTCTATGTGCTATGTATATTTACACCCGAGGGTACTATTTAGCATTTATAATCAGAGTTTGAGAATATATGAAGCATCCTGAATATGAGGCACCACCCATAAGTACTACAATGACATAAGAATGAACTTTACTGATGAATGTGCTTCATCAGACATCATGATTTATCAGGATTTAGGAACTGTTCATGTTGCCAACTGTTCAATGTGCCATCTTTATTTAGCACAGATAGGTCCCATGAGTTTGGATCCTGGGTTAAGCCAACTGAATCAACATGGTGGGTTCAGTTACAGGATTACTCATTGTAATACAGAACATTCTTGAAATTCTCAGCAGATTAGACAGGGTTGGTAGAAAGGGAAACAACATTTTAGGCCGATGACCTTTCATTGCAATATCTTCTAAATAGAACAATCACCCAACTTCCAAACCTCTGAGTTGAATTTTTAGTGGTGATGTAAACCTTCACAAAATAATTTAGGAGTTCTGTATACTGTTTGCATTTTTATGTAAATCCACAGGATACAAATCAGTCCTAATTTTGGGATCTAAGATGTGTCTGGCAAAATTTCTTTCTTCAGATTTGCATGTGCATGAAACGGAGCTTCTGGTAATCATTTGTCGCCATGTAGTAGCAGTCAAGGTAATATCTCTGGCGGTCTTCATACCCAAAATCAGTGAGTGGAAAATTCTACACTCTCCAGCGAGTTCTTCAGAATTTGCTGGAATTATGATTCCATCTAATTAATTTAATTTATTATGGATTTGGTGGACTAAAAATGTTCAGAAAAAGTTGCAAAATGTGATTTCTAAAATCAAATTGTTTCCTCAATTTTCATGCAGGTCATGATATGGCAATTACATTTGATTCAGATTATGCAATTTCCAAACCTGCAGCTTTTTTTAAATTGCTGAGTTATTGTTGGATAGATATTACAAGTAATTTTTTTTAAATGCATGTGAGTGTTAAATGGAGGCGATCTTTTTTTAATAAAATCTATTTGAGAATTTTGGGGGCTTTACATTGACAAGTGTATTTTTTTCTATGAAAATGCAGTTGCACAGTTGTCCCTATTACTATTTCCCTCTGTTTTGGAATTTGAATTGACATCTTTACACCACAATGAACCTTTTATTTCCACGGTGCACTTAGGCTATGACATTTCTTTTAAATCTACATTATGATGATTAAATAACAAGAGTTGTTGCCCCATCAGTCAACAAAAAAAAGAACAATGAGATCACTGACTAAACAAATGAGTGATCCTTTTGAGAAATGACTTGACCCTGTCCATGTTTCAGACGTTATGTTGTGACAGTTGTGGATAAAGAGTCTGTTGCAACTCAATCTCAAGAGGTTTATATGAGGAGAGTAGGTTTATCCAAACATACACGATGCAACAGTGATTACAACTTTAATTCATCTTCAACAACTGCCATCAATTTATTTTGAAAGGCTACATGAAGCATTCAATTATGTACAATAAGTGAAAAAGTTCTATATTTATTGGAATGACCGGAAAAATCTTGGGCATGAGGGTTGTTTAGTTCTTCATGCTTGTTAGTGATGGACTAAAGAGGGTTCACAGCAAAGCAAGTAACTGGATTCCTGCCAATAATTCTACAAGATTTTACTCGACACCTTTCATGAACTCCAAGAATTCTGCAAAAGAAGAGCGTAAAATATTAAACTTCAGTTTTCATTTTTTCTTTAATTTTTCAAAGTGTGGAATCATAGCCATTCAACACAGTAACATACGCCTCAGCCCAGCATCCACACTGACCGCCAAACATCGATCTACACTAACATTCTTCCTCTTCCTTACCCCTTACACCAAACTCCCCTTCTCCCACCCACCAACATAGGGTTCATTGGGCAATGTAACCAGCACATCTTAGGCAAATGGAAGGAAACCCATGCAGCCACAGGGAGAAGGTACATATTCCACACTGATGGTACCCATGGTCCACTTTAAGCCTGGGTCACTGAGGTTCGCAGCCGCCCAGTTGCTATTGGTAAAAAATAGTAAACTTAATTGCAAAAATATTTTGGAACACAGTACTATCCCTATTTTATTTTCTAATTCTTCATGTGATAAAGTCCAGTGATAAAGCAATTTAAACCTTTAGAAATATTTATGAAATAAGAATATAAATTGAAAATGAGAGAGGTTTCGCTCAATAAATGGTACAACCCTCCCTTTGATTCCAAGCCCTCAGTTCTGGAGTTCTTTTCTGAAAAGGGCACTTTTTTGTGTTTACAATCCTAGTCCCAGGATAGCTTCAGTTTTCACAGTGGGCTCCTCCACATTCAAGCTTGGATTTTGTGGTCAATGGCAAAGCAATAGCACTCTCTGCTGACCTCGAAGAATATTGCCCACAGAGTTCCAGAGAGCTCAGTTGTATGGATTTCCCCTTAAGGACAGTTGTTGTCGGGAGCCAACTCCAGGGCGCATCTGACCCTCAAGTTGCCTGCGGCCACACAATAGACAATAGGTGCAGGAGTAGGCCATTCGGCCCTTCGAGCTAGCACCCCCATTCAATGTGATCATGGCTGATCATCCCCAATCAGTACCCCGTTCCTGCCTTCTCCCCATATCCCCTGACTCCGCTATCTTTAAGAGCCCTATCCAGCTCGCTCTTGAAAGCATCCAGAGAACCTGCCTCCACTGCCCTCTGAGGCTTAACTCACATTAAAAACTTCTCCATACTGCAAAGTATTGAGTACCATGTCTAAATTTTAAGTGAACATTTTAAATCATTGTGTCATACAAGTAGGATATAATGTGTAAAAAAAAAACTGATGAAGGAACTCAGTGGGTGAGAGCATCTGTGGATGGAAATGGACAGACGATGTTTCAGGATCAGGACCCTTCTACAGATTGACTGAGTAGAGGGGAGATAGCTGGGAGAAAAAGGTGTGGAACAAAAGCTGGCAACTGTTAGGTGGATCCAGATGAGGAGGGGTTGATTGGCTGATGAGTCAGGTGGGGAAGAGGAGGGTACATAAAGTAACCAAGGCTGGAGATGATGAGTGGAGAAAACAAAAGCTTGCAAATGGTGGAATCTGATAGAAGGTGAAGGTGGGGTGGTTTTCCACAAATTGGAGAGTTCCACATTCATGCCGTAGGGTTCGTTGGCTCCCTCAGTGGAATGTAGTGCGGTTCTTCTAGTTTGTGTTTGGCCTCAGTCTGGAGAGTGGAGGGGGCTGCGGACAGACAACTTGGCATGGGAGTGGGAAGTTGCAACCGGGGGCTCCAGCTAGCCCTGGCAAAGAGAACACAAGTGGTTTGGCAAAGTGGTCGACTAGTTACTCATGGTCTCACCGCTATGAATGCAATGGGACGAGGTTGGTGGAGGCGCATGTAATCTGTCTCATCCGGAAGAGATGTTGGGTCCCTGAATAGAGATGAGGGAGGAGATATAGGAACAGGTGTTGCACCTCCTGTGGTCGCAGAAGAAGTGCGTGGCGAAGAAAGTCATGGAGAGAGTAGTTTCTGCTGAAAGCAGAAGGCGTTAGGGGGAGAAGATAGGCTGCTGATGAGATTGCATCATAATATGTTCTGAATGAATCATTGTGTAGATCTGCTTGAATATCAAATGCCTGCCTGAGATGACCCAAGATTCTGGGAAAGAAGCCAAAATGCTTCTAGTTCAAAAATTTGGGAATATTCAGGAGCAAAATAAATCTAAGGCATTATTTCAGTTGTCATCGAACAAATAAAAGGCTGTGGCCTGTAAAGAGATAAATTGGTTATGTAACTTACCATCATAATCTATTCTTCCATCACTATTTTTGTCACCATCTCGCATTAACTCTTCAATGTCATCTTCAGTAATACATTCACCTGTTTCCTCCAGCATGATCTTTAATTCTTCAATGTCAATGTAACCATCAGCATTTCTATTAACATATAAAGTCAGACCATATTATCATATTTCACTTGGGTAGCTTACACCCCGGCAGTATGAACATTGACTTCTCTAACTTCAAATAGCCCTTGCTTTCCCTCTCTCTCCATCCCCTCCCCCTTCCCAGTTCTCCCACCAGTCTTACTGTCTCTGACTACATTCTATCTCTGTCCTGCCCATCCCCTGACATCAGTCTGAAGAAGGGTCTCGACCCAAAACATCACCCATTCCCTCTTTCCAGAGATGCTGCCTGTCCCACTGAGTTACTCCAGCATTTTGTGTCTACCTTTGATTTAAACCAGCATCTGCAGTTCTTTCCGACACTTATTTTCTTAATTGTTTGATTACTTTGTACTGCCATTTTGAATCAAAATTAGAAGTAGTACGTGAGTAAAATCAATACCAATATTCAAGTTATTTATCCTAGTCTCAAGGGAGGAGGAGAGGTTGGGGTGGGGAATAGGTGCCATAGCTTAACATTAATTCTATGTTACAAATAAAATTAGTGAAATGTTGTTCAAATCTTTCTAGATTTTAATAGCGTAACTAAGGTAAACCTTGTTCTATTAGCAAAGGTCACCAAAATGGCCAGATTTAAGGTGATTAGCAAGAGAATTTGTAGGCACATTTTTCCAGCATCTGCAGTTCTTTCTTAAGCAAAAGAATTTGTGATAAGTTGAAAGATTTTTTTTAATACAGTGTGCAATGTGATCTGGAACGCACTGCCTCCAAGGACAGTGGAAGCAAATTCAGCAGAAACTTCCAAAAGAAACTAGCATAAATCCTTGGCATAGGAAATTTATAAGGCCCTTGTGAAAGGAATTTAGAAGTGAGACTAATTTGGTAGGTATTTCAAAGAACTGGCACAGGAATGACAAGCCAAACAACGACCATATCTGCTGTATGATTCCATAATTCAAATTAAACATGAAAAGTATATGTGTAGGAAGGAATGTAAGAATCGCAGAGGGGGAAGCAGTGAGAGAAGGGTTCCGACACAAAATGTCACCCATTCTTTTTCTCCAGAGAAGCTGCCTGACCCACTGATTTACTCCAGCACTTTGAGTCTCTCTTTGGTGAAAAACTATATTGCAAATCCGAATGGAAATCAAAAAACAGTAGGAAAACTAAAATAAAAGGCAGAAAATGCTGGAAACATCTCAGCAGATCAGGCAACATCCACCGGAGAAATGGAAAAATAATATTAAAACTAAAGATGTATTATTTCTCCTTCCACAGATATTACCCGACCTCATTGATTCATAGTCGTAGAGAGATACACTGTAGAAACAGGACCTTTGGTTCACCAAAGCTGCACTGACCATCCAGCACCCCTTTTTACCCTAATCCTACCCTAACCCATTTGATTCTCCTCACATTCCCATCAATTATTGAATGTTTTTGTCTTTATTGCAAGTCTGAACGAATGACTGGAAGTTCAATGAACAAGCACAAACAAGGAAATGCCAATGTCTGGCACTGGCAGTCATTGTTTATCCATATACCCGCCACTGTGATTTAGAGAACATCCATTTTCCAGACAATTATCCAGATTGCTCCATTTACTTCCCATCATGTTGGCAGCTCCAATGCTGCAAACTAAATGTTGAGTTGCTGTACATGGATTCTTCCATATTGATTCTTGGAAGAACCCAGGATGATTTTGGCAATCACCATGTAATGAGTCCATGTCTTTATGTTTGTACATAAAAGATCCCAACACAACAGTTGGTATAATTTATGATCCATTCATTTCTGATGCCATGTATCATATTCTCAGTTCAATCTGGGGTGAACAAGGCTGGATTTTGCAGGCACCAAGCATTTATTGCACTTTTGCAAGTCCTTTGACAACTACAAAGTCAACAATTAATTAAAATCTTGCTCCTCTAACAAGGTGTCCGTGGCCAGTGTGCATAACAACAATGTGACAGAGAGATTTGCCTTTGTTGTAGCACCAAGTGTTGACAATATCTATTCCACTGAAGTCAATAGAACAGAAAGGAAAGCAAAGATTTATAAGTGACATCCCATATTCTCACCCCCATACAGCGTTGCAAACAGACACAAATCTATCCTTTGTCTCTAAATAATTAGACTGAAGAATTGTTAATGAACAGTACAGACTGACCCAGGAAGTGTTCAAATATTTTATTTTATTTCAAATTAAGGGCAGAAAGTGAAATAAACAAAGAGGAAGGGAGAAGAATTAAATTAAGAGAGGCGTGATGGACAAAGTTAGTATTATTAAATCTTTTAATCCTAATTAAAATCTAAAGAAATGTGACATCAGAGAAGATCATTTTCATTACTAGAGGATGAGTCGGAGGACATTAAAACAATTAAGATGTAGTTAGATACGTTTAAAACTTACCTTCAATGAAATTGACACTTGCGTGCTTTGAAATTACAATTGTAAAATAAACTGTAAGGAAGTTTTTCAACTTAATATGATCTTGTGCATTTGTACACCATATTTCTTAATGTATCACTCAAGCGCACATTTTGGAAGAATGGAGGAATACAGTCCATAATTTTTCGTTACAAGGTTAGAGGACCATCTTCCGGAAGTGGCGGCGCTGCCCTGGCAGCAGCGGCTCGCCTGCAGTCCGTTTGTTTTTACTTTTTTGTGTTGTTTTTTTCGTTTTGTCTAGTTAAGTTTTTGGTTTTTAGGTTGTGTTTATGTGGGGGGGGTTGAAACGGGGCTTGCTGTCTCTCCCTTCGGGGGAATGCGACTTTTTTGTCGTATCCCCCTTCTCTGCCTCCGTCTGCGCTGAGGCCTAATGGCGGAGCTGGCGACCTCGAGACTCCGGAGGCAGAGCCAGTCAGGACTTGCCCTGGGCTCGCTCCCGTGAGGGCGGTCCAGCTCGGGGCTGGAACGGCGCTCCCGTGAGGGGCTGTGACGCTCCCGTGAGGGCGGCCTGGCGCGGGGCTGAGACTCTCCCGTGAGGGGCTGTGGCGCTCCCGTCGGGGCGGCCCAGCCCGAGGGTGGAACGGCGCTCCCGTCGGGGCGGCCCAGCTCGAAGGAGGTACGGCGCTCCCGTCGGGGCGGCCCAGCTCGAAGGAGGTACGGCGCTCCCGTCGGGGCGGCCCAGCTCGAGGGAGGAACGGCACTCATGCGAGGGCGATCCGGCTCGGGGCTGGAACGGTGCTCCGGTGGCTGGGACAGCGTTCTGGCGGCGGTGACCTGAGTCTGGGGTTTGGCCGCGGGCCAGCGGCTGCGTCCGCTGGACTGGAGGGCGGCAGCTTCGACCACCCCGGGCCGCGGTGTTTGAGCCGGCCCGTTTGCGGGGTTGGGTGAGCCGCGGGACTGTTTGTACCATCGCCCGGTGGGGTATCGCCTCAGCACAGAGGGAGAAGAGGAGGGAAGAGACTGCAGCCCTAAGATTTTTGCCTCCACCACAGTGAGGAGGTGCTTGGAGGACTCACTGTGGTGGATGTTAATTTGTGTTTAGTGTTGTTTATTATTGTATTATTGTATGTATGACTGCAGGCATGAAATTTCGTTCAGACCGTAAGGTCTGAATGACAATAAAGGAAATTCTAATTCTAATTCTAATTCTAATTCTAATTCTAGAAATGAACTGACTTGCATGTTAATAATGGCATCCACTGCTAGTTTACCAATTATTTATAAAATGCTTCTTAAGTATCCATTTTCACTGAACCAACTGGTTCTAAATGAATGAAAATCTATAGATTACTCTCTGTTGAGTTAAAATGATTTTGTGAACAGCATTTTCATTTTATTACCCAAGTTAATAACTGCACATAGGAGTGGGGATATAACATCCAGGAAAGCAAAAGGGAGTTTACATGTATATTTCAAGCCATGAATACTTACTTATCAAACATTCGAAACAGATCTGCCAGTTCTTCTTCTGATTTTCCTTTGCTATCATCTTTCATACATCTCACCATCATGACCAAGAACTCATCAAAGTCAACAGTACCACTGCCTAAATGAAAAACAAAAATTGGAAATATTTTCAATGAACGTATATTGCAGAAAAAAAATGAAGCTACAAAATACATTATTAATGCTTCATTAAAAGGTGAAATTTACAACTAAAAATGTACAGTATCAATTTGCTACTTTACATCCTTGTATACTTACCCAGTTCCCAGGCATATTAATACAAACATAGTTATAAGGAGTATTTTAACTTCAACACACAGATAACAGAATATTTTACTTTTTTTTTCAATTTGGTCCAAAGCAGTAGCTGAAGATGTTGACAGATAGACTGTTAAAAAAGTAAGACACTATGGAATAATTGATGTGCTGAAGTTTAGTTTAAAGACTAAGTGCAGACCTGTTGGGTCTGCTCCCCCAACCCGTAGCCCCCAAGGGAGACGTGGTCCTCCAACTCAAGCCGTTCCCGAACGTAAGATTCCAGCGCTCCCCTTGCCTCCCTCAGCCGTGCTCTTTAAAAAAAAATCCAATTGCACTTGTCCTGCGTGTTGTAATAACAATTCGCCCTCCCTCTGCTAGTCGAGCCATTGTGATGTCATCAATTGAAGCTGGTTGGTTTGAAATTCAAGGTATTTTGATTTTTTTTAAACATTAATCAGTAATGTCGAGAAATAAAGCATAAAATGTTCAATGAAAGTTCCCTCTGTCTAGAGGGGGGGAATGTGAATCAGAATATGTAAAAATCTTGTGAAAGTTGGCATTTTTAAAGCTTTAATCGCAAATATCATGTCAAAAGTAGGATGAAATCTTCACTGAGGTTGATCACGGCTAGCAGAGTCACTGTGACGTCATCAGTTGAAGCTGGTGGTTTTATTTTCAATCTCTTTTGACTTTTTTTAAGACTTTTAATCAGTAATGAATCGAGAATAAGTCGATAAATAAAGCATAAAATGTTCAGATAAGGTAATCCCGGCCTTGAGGGGAAAAATGTAAATCGGAATATGTAAAAATGTCATCGTTACCGCGAAGTGTTTTTGCGAAGATATAAAGACAACCACATATACACACACACACACACACATATACACATGTACAAGATCAGAGTTTTAATAAGTACTAGACCAAGTGCAGACCCGTTGGGTCTGCTTCCCCAACGCACCCGTTCCCTGCCCTTAGCCCCCACAGGAGGCACTGTCCTCCAACTCAAGCTATTCCCGAACTAAGACTCCAGCACTCCCCTGGCCTCCTTCAGCAGTGCTATTTAAAATAACTTCCAATTGCACTTGCCCTGCGTGTTGCAATAGCAATTCGCCCTCCCCCTTCTAGTCTGTCTATTGTGACGTCATGAGTTCAAGCTGCCATTGTGACATCATCATTGGAAACTGGTTGGTTTGAAATTCAAGGTAATTAATCAGTAATAAGTCGAGAAATAAAGCATGTTCAGTGAAAGTGATCTCTGCCTCGAGGGGAAAATGTGAATTAGAATATGTAAAAATCTTGTGTAAGTTGGCATTTTCAAAGCTTTAATCGTGAATAACGTGTCATCATTGAGGCTGATCACTGCTAGCTGAGCCATTGTGACGTCATCATTTGAAGCTTGTTGTTTTCAATTTTAAAGTCTTTTGACTTAATCAGTAATGAGTCGAGAATAAGTCGAGAAATAAAACATGAAATGTTCAGTAAAGGTGATGCCGGCCTCGACGGGAAAAATGTCAACCGGAATATGTAAAAATGTAATCGTTACCGCGTAGTGTTTTCGCGAAGATCTAAAGACAACCACATATACACACTAACAAGATCAGAGTTTTAATAAGTACTAGACCAAGTGGGACCCGTTGCAGGGGGGGGGGGAGGGGGGGGTGGCCTGAAGCGTCACACAACCTAACCACCCCCACACAAACACACTAACCACACCCCACGCACACACACTAACCCCCCCTCCCTTGTTACTATATGAATATTATTCATTCGCTTCTTTTACCCCATCCCTGCCCTATCCACTCACGCCTAGCTCCCAACTGCACAGGCGCAGCTAGAGAGGGAGAGGGAGGGGGGTAGAGAGAAATGGCAGAGAGAGAGAGAGAGGGCAGAATGAGAGGGCAGAGAGAGAGAGAAAGGGCAGAGAGGGAGAGAGAGGGAAGAGAGAGAGAGGGCTGAGAGTGAGAGAGAGAGGGCTGAGAGAGAGAGAGAGAGAGAGAGGGCAGAGAGAGAGAGAGAGGGCAGAGAGAGAGAGGGCAGAGAGAGAGAGTGCAGAGAGGGGGAGAGAGGGGGAGAGAGAGGGGGAGAGAGAGTGGGAGAGAGAGGGGGAGAGCGAGGGGGAGAGAGAGGGGGAGAGTGAGAGGGGGAGAGAGAGGGGGAGAGAGAGGGCTGAGAGAGAGAGAGAGAGAGAGAGGGCAGAGAGAGAGAGGGCAGAGAGAGAGAGGGCAAAGAGAGAGAGGGCAAAGAGAGAGAGGGTAGAGAGAGAGAGGGCAGAGAGGCAGGGAGAGGGGAGCTTGCTGCCTTTTGGAGCTGGGGTTTCCGGGTGTCCACTGTCTTTTGGAGCTGAGGTTTCTGATTTTCGACGCTTTTGAATAACCCGGGGGGTTACGTCGCTCAAAGCGCGTGGAAGATTCTGTGTGTGAGATGGCACGGAGCAGACCCATTGTGATGTCGTCAGTGAAAGCCGATCGTTTTAAATTCAATGTCTTTTGACGATTTTCAACTATAATCTGCAATAAGTCGAGAAATAAAGGATGAAATGTTCAGATAAGGTTATCCCAGCCTCGACGGGAAAAATGTCAACCGGAATATGTAAGAATGTTATCGTTAAGGGTGGGTGGCGCGACTCACGTCGCAGCGGCCTCTGCAGTCCGTCTGTCATTTTATTTTTTTTGTCGCGTTTGAATGTAGTTTAAAGTGCTTTTTTAAAAACTGGGTATGTGTGTGGGGGCGGGGGGAACTTTTGAAATCTTTCCCCTGCACGGAGAACCCAACCTTTTCTCTGTCGGGTCTCCGTTGTCGTTGGGGCCTAGCACCGTGGAGCGGCCTCCAACCGGACCGACCTGGGTCTCCAGTCACGGAGCTGCGGACTTACCCACCATCGCGGAGCTGGCCGAGTTCGGAGCGGGAGGAGCTGTGGTGGCGCGCGGCTGCGACCCAACCCCGGAGATTCGGAGGCTCCAACCGCAGGTCTGGTGGACGGTGACACCGGGAGCCCGCGGGTCCCTGCGGGGTTGAAAATTACCTGGAGCGGGGCCTTACATCGCCCAGCGCGGCTTTAAATGGCCGTGGGTCTTGCTAATGCACGCCGTGGGCTCCAACACCAAGACCCGGGGCGCGGCCTTGCATCACCCGGCGCGGCTCTAATGGCCGCGGGACACTTACCATCGCCCGACGGGGGCTTTGACTCTGATATCGGGAGGAGAATGAGGAGTGCAGGGGAGAGATACGACTTTGCCTTCCATCACAGTGAGGAGGAGATTCACTGTGATGGATGTTTGTGTAAATTGTGTTGTGTCTTGGTTCTTTTTCTTGTGTGTATGACTGCTGAAACCAAATTTCATTGTATCATTGTATTGTATCATATTTTTGGTCATTGCTTTTAATTTTTCCAATTGAGATTTTAGGAAATATGTTGAGTTAATTCAGTACAGTATGATTACTGTGGAAAGAACAGATTTTGAACAATGTACTGTGCAAGGTTGTAATTGTGAATTTGTGAGTTTATCAATGGAGTACAACATTACTTCCATCCCATCGGGTGAATATTATTTCACCTTACGGGTACTTCATGTTGGGGTTGGAGCAAGGCTAGTGGGTGAATTGCAGATTACTGAGGGTGAAAATATTACACCACTTTCTCAAAATAAAAATAGGCTACACACCTTGAGATACACATCCCATTCACTGTTGTTATTGAATAAAGCCACTGGAAATCTATTTTTGTGCATTCTGGGTTTCAAAGGGAGGGAATGTGATTGTAAGGCACCATGGTCAAAGAGATTATCAGAAAGTTGGCAAATGTAAACAAAGTTCATTTGATCACGAGACTCCGTTTTTGCAGAGCTAGCTGCAGATTTTTGGGGGCCTGTACTTGTTTTTTGAAAGAAGCTAGTTAAAGATGGAAAAAAGTTAGCAAACAATTAACTGAATATCAGATTTAAGTTTTTTAACATTTTTGACGAATACGTCGATGCGTATGCTGAGCGCTTATAATAATGCAGGTCACATTGAAACTGATTACTGTTCGTTCATGAGTGGAAAATCTCACTTCTGACCTTATTTTTAAAGGAGGTGCTTTCATGAAGAACTGAGGAACTGTCCTGCAACATTTATGAAACTGAGATCACTGGTCTCTATACCACATATTCTATTAGTTAAGAGGTAGATTATGTCCACAAACAGCAAGACCCAGACAATATCATGTCAGGGTGTTGGTGGGTAGTAGTAGTTAGTAACCATCGATCAATAGACAATAGACAATAGGTGCAGGAGTAGGCAATTTGGCCCTTCGAGCCATTGGGGATGATCAGCCATTCAATGTGATCATGGCTGATCATCCCCAATCAGTACCCCGTTCCTGCCTTCTCCCCATATCCCCTGACTCCGCTATTTTTAAGAGCCCTCTCTCTTGAAAGCATCCAGAGAACCCGCCTCCACTGCCCTCTGAGGCAGAGAATTCCACAGACTCACCACTCTCTGTGAGAAAAAGTGTTTCCTCGTCTCCGTTCTAAATGGCTTACTCCTTATTCTTAAACTGTGGCCTTAAACTGATCACCTGCACACTTCCATATTATCCCAGTTTCGCATCCTGCACTCTGGAGGCAATTCATAGAACCCAATTAACCTACAAACCTGCACTTCTTTGGAACGTGGGAGAAAACTGGAACACTCAGAGAGAACCCACACGGTCACAGGCAGAACGTACAAACTCTGTACAAACAGCACCCGTGGTCAGGTTTGAACTGGGGTCTCTGGCGCTGTATGGCAGCAACTCTACCGCTGTGCCAATGTGCCACCCCAGTCGTTCCTAACATAAGCATACAAATAGTCTGTTCCTGGTTGGGCCAACCTCAGGTGGGCACTTACAGTATCCATTAAATGGAGAACAGCTGTGGGGGATGATTACAAATTATATAATTTATATTTACAGATTATCTAAAATGTTTTTTAAATATTTCAATGTGTTTTGTACAGAAACTAAATGGTCAAACGTCATAAAGCCATACAGGTTTATCATCTCAACTTGCCCATGCTGATCAAGATGCCCTATCTATGCTAGTCCCGTCTGCTCATGTTTGGCCCATATACCTCTACCTATCCTATCCATGTACGTGGTCCAAATGCCTTTTAAATGTTGTTATAATACCTGACTCAATGATCTCCTCTGGCAGCTTATTCAATATACCCACCACTCTCTGTGTGAAAAGGTTGCCCCTCAGGTTCCTATTAAATCTTTCCTCCTCACCTTAAACCTATGTCCACTGGTTCTTGATTCCCCTACACTGGGTAAATGTCTATGTGAATTCAACCAATCTTTTTGTCTTATGATCTTATACACCTTTACAAAATCAGCCTCCTGTACTCCAAGCAATGAGGCTTGCCCAATCTCTCCATATAACTCAGGCTCTCAATTCCTGACACCATCCTTGTAAATCTCCTCTGCACTCTCCCTAACTTAACAACACCCTTTCTATAGCAGTGACCAACACTGAATAACAATGCTTCCATGCTTCAAATGTGGCCTCGCCAACAACTGTAACATAGCATCCCAACTTTTATACTCAGTAGATAGACACAAAACCCAGCAGGACAGGCAGCATCTCTGGAGAGAAGGAATGGGTGATGTTTCGAATTGAGACCCTTCTACAGACATACTCAGTACCAATCAGTACCCTGATGAAGGCCAATGTACCAAAAGCCCTTTTGACCACCCAGTCTACCAGTGATGCCACTTTTAGGGAAGTATGTACTTGCACTCCTAGATCCCTCTGCTCTACAACACTCCCCAGCCACCTGCCATTCACTGTGAAGTCCCTGCCCTGGTTTGACTTCCCAAAATGCAACACCTCGCACTTGTCTGCATTAAACTCATTAACCATTCCTCAGCCTACTTGCTGAGATGAGCAAGATCTGGCTATAATTTTTGATAACCATTTTCACTATCTATGACACTATCCACTTTAGTGTCATCTGCAAACTTACTAATCATGCCTTGCACATTCTCATCCATAGCACTTATATAAACAATGGGCCTAGCACTGTTCCCAGAGGCACCCCGCTTAGACACAGGCCTCCAGTCCGAAAAACAATCTTCCACCATCATCCTCTGGTTACTTTCATGAAGCCAATTCTCCATCCAGTCAGCTAACTCTTCCTGGATCCCATACGATCTATCCCTCTGGAGCGGCCTGCCATGCAGGACCTCATCAAATGCCAACGAAGCTAATAACCACTCAATATGGTTTGTCAGGCTAATCCACACGTGGAAATATTACAGCTCAGATTTTGTAGAAAAATGTCACTATATCTGTTCAAAACAGATAATGTTCCTGCGTGTAACTTGAGTGAGTTTGTATTTATTTTAATCTAGTTTTTTTAAATTATACAGAATGATCAATGTGGTTCAAATTGATAAATATTTTGATTTTTTAGTCAAACAACATTTATTGGATTTGTTTGTAACTCCATAACAGGCTCAATGGTAATGCTATCTTATTCTCTTTACTTATTTCAGTGGAATGCTGTTCAGACCACCATTAAACATTTGCATTTTATATATGTAATATTTTACACTAAGAAAGGTTTGTAAACACCTGTTTTGTTAACAGATCAAGACTCTCTCAAGATGATTCTGAAGATTGACAAGAGTAACGCTCTGTGGGGGAATTTGGAAATTACTGCAGAAACAAGGAACTGCAGACGCTGGTTTACAACAAAATACACAAAATGCTGGAGTACCTCAGCGGGTCAGGCAACATCTCTGGAGAACATGGATAGGTGACATTTCGGATCGGGACTCTTCTTCAGACTGATTGTATGGGGAAGGGAGGGATAGAAAGCTAGGAGAGGTGAGGGGCAGGACAAAGCGGGGCAGCCGAGGGGGAGTTTAGATAGGCAGGTGGTTGGACAAAGGCCAGGGAGTAAACAAAGTCTGTGACTAAAGGATTGAAGAGTTGCAAATTATAAAGCAGGTGGAGGTGCGGAGAAGGAATAGGTGCAAGTCCAGGTGGGGCACTGGGGAGTGAGGGTAGGGGTATGTAAGGTACCTAAATTGGAGAATTCACTGTTTATATCGTTGGGTTGTAAGCTACACAAGTGGAATACGAGGTGCTGTTCCCCCAGTTTGCGTGTGGACTCACTATGGCAATAGCTTCCAAAAAGTTCAGTGAATGGGTAGGAGAGTTAAAATGGTTTGCAACCGGGAGATCCAGTAGGCCTAGGTAGACAAAGCGCAAGTGCTCGAAATGGTTGCCGTGTCTATGCTTGGTTCACTGCACCTACATTCTGGTGTTGTATTTTAAGTGATGAAGAAAATTACTTTTAATTTCTTGCAACATTGATAGTGAACATGGATTGCTCTGAATCACTTCATATTGTTCCTCAGTCATTTATGCCTCCGTCTGACATGGGATTTCAATTTGTATGTACATTTTGACAGTTATCATGCGAGTGAAAGTCCAGGAAAGGGTACAGGCTTTGATAAATATATTTTTAAGGGGAGCATAAATTTTTCTTCCAGAAACGTTGCATGTTAACTTTGCAAAGCTCTGAATTACTTTTTTTTTTAGAACAAAAAGCAATGGGATGATTATCCATTTCTTCTCCAAGACAAGTACCTGGGCATTCTCATGGTGAATAAGCTGAGATGAGAAATGTACTACATTGAAACCAGGACCATGAGGATTTAGATGAATTACGCCCCAATGTTCACAAGGCCAACAGTTAGAAACATGGAAACATAGAAAATAGGTGCAGGAGGAGGCCATTCTGCCCTTCGAGCTAGCACGGCCATTCATTGTGATCTACCTTCTCCCCATATCCCTTGACTCCACTAGCCCCTAGAGCTCCATGTAACTCTCTCTTAAATCCATCCAGTGACTTGGCCTCCACTGCCCTCTGTGGCAGGGAATTCCATAAATTCACAACTCTCTGGGTGTAAACGTTTTTTCTCACCTCAGTCTTAAATGGCCTCCCCTTTATTCTAAGATGTCAAATGTCTGTTGTTCCAAAAGCAAATAATAATGTTATAATTCACAAAAAGGATGTAATTGAATCCTAAATGCTTAAAAAGGATACCAATATGCTCCTCAATAAGTATTAGGATGCCAGTTGAGTGTGGCATTGTTTTAAATTTATATCGTAAACATTAAATTTAAAGTGGGGAAGGAACTGCAGATGCTGGTTTACACCGAAGATACAAAATGCTGGAGTAACTTAGTGGGACAGGCAGCACCTATGGATATAAGGAATGGGTGACGTTTTGGGTCGAGACCCTTCTTCAGACTGAGAGTCTAAAATGTAACATGTTTACAGTGCTAAATAATTCTAACAGATGATACAACAATAATTCACATTTGTACCATCTTCATCGACTTCATCAATCATCTCCTGCAGTTCCTCCGGTGTGGGGTTCTGACCCAACATGCGCATCACTTTACCCAGCTCCTTGGTGCTAATGCACCCATCTTCAGCATCCTGCACAAAAATATCAAAAGCTGCCCTGAATTCTGAAAAAAAAACAAGAAATACCTCAGTTCCTGCTAATTTAACCATTACTTCAAATTGCTCTTCATTTTCCTCAATGATTTATGGCTCCTTACCATTCTTCTGCTCCTCGGTCAGCTGCTCGACCTGCAGGGAAAAGACACAATGGATAAGTTCCACAGACACTACTGAAGCAAAAACTGAAAGTTAAATGCTTCACTCCATCATCTACCGAGACCCTCATCCATGTCTTTGTCAAGTCCATATTCAACATCTCCTGTTTATTCTTCTTAATCACACTGTCTATAGATTTCAGCTCATCTAAAATCCAACTGCACATGACACACGCTAATGATCAGATAATCTTACCCATGCTAACTTTCATTGAATCCACGTTCCACAATCTCAAAATGTTAAATCTTGTATGTGGCCTCCCTTTGTATGTCACTTCCTCCAGTTCTGCCACCCTCCAGGAATGTTATGATCTTCAATCTTTAGATTTTTGTGTATTCCATCTTTTGTTCCACCACTGGCAGCCTAACCTCCAACTGTCTAGACCTCCAAAGCATCTGGACCATTATCTGTAAACAATCACTAAGAAAGAACATTTTGGGACGACAGATGGCACAGTGGGCTAAGTGTTCGGCTGGCTACCGGAAGGTAGCCGGTTCGAATCCCGCTTGGAGTGCATACTGTCGTTGTGTCCTTGGGCAAGACACTTCACCCACCTCTGCCTGTGTGTGAATGTGTGTGAATGTGTGTGAGTGATTGGTGGTGGTCGGAGGGGCCGTAGGCGCAGAATGGCAGCCACGCTTCCGTCAGTCTGCCCCAGGGCAGCTGTGGCTACAGAAGTAGCTTACCACCACCGAGTGTGACTGAGGAGTGAATGAATAATGCGATGTAAAGCGCCTTGAGTATTAGAAAGGCGCTATATAAATCCCATCCATTATTATTATTATTATTTTAAGGAGGTCCTATCTAGAAGAGGTTGGGTGCGTCAGAGTCTTTGGACACAGATAAGGTTAAGCAGCCTTTAATTAACAATGATTTATCTGACTGAAACCTGCGTTAGTGTACACGGCCAGCGTGAGCCGTTGGGCACATTAGAAAAGAGCAATTTTTTGCAAGTTATGTCAGAATGATGTGGAAAATTTGGATTAAGTATCCAGACGTTTTCTACTGACACTCCAAGTATCGCTTCTCTTAGCAGTAAAGTTTTTTTAAGCAAAACATTTGCACCAAAACATGGTACTCTGCAGAGAACTGGAAATTATTTCTTAGTTAGACACATAATGCTGGAGTAACTCAGCGGGACAGGCAGCATCTCTGGATAGAAATAATGGGTGACGTTTCAATTCAAGATCATTCCTACTACATGATTTCTTAGCTGTTCTAAGTTAGTCTAGGAGATGTTCAAATAGTGGAACAAATTTTAACAAATGATGCTGCAATCAGTTGGAATTGTTAACTTCACACAAAACATCTCTTTGATATGTACACAGATCAAAATGTGAATCACAACCAAAAAATGACAAGATTCTCACCAACAACACCAATTAATCCTTTTATCAAATTGTAATTAGACAATTAATTCTGTGCATATTGCTCTGTTTAATCGAAACAACATTTGTAAATAGTGGATCAAAGCAAATTTCATTTGAGAGTTGTGGCTGTACTATATGGAGATTGCTTTTACATTATTCCATGTTAGATAACGAAACACTGCAAAACAAAGCACGTTGCCATCTAGTGCATGTTCAAAGGGAAATTGGAATATTGAAGCAGCAAAACATACGTTTAATACTGAAGTAGTTAATGTGCATATATTTGAAAACCTTTACCATTATTGACTATTCCATAACAGTTACTGTCTTTTTACCCTTTGAATTCTTCAGCGTGCTTATGCATTATATGCTTTGATTTTTTTTAACATGATTGTGAGAATGCAAGTAACATTCTCACAAAATCTTGAGACAGTGCTACCATGACCTTGCACATGAAACCTGAGTAAAAGTGAAAACTGTAGATCAAACAGTATTGCTGATATGATTCGTGTCAGAAGTAGGATTTGAACCCACGCCTCCAGTTGGAGTGAAGCCAGGATCACTGCCTTATGGCCCTTTTTGATAACCCACCTTCAATGGCCAGTTCATCTCGGACAGAAAAATAAGGCCGAACAGCAAGCAGAAGTGAATGCTGATTGCCAGGCCATCCGTGATTGATGCCAGGCCACCCGTGATTGATGCCAGGCCATCCGTGATTGATGCCAGGCCACCGTGATTGATGCCAGGCCATCCGTGATTGATGCCAGGCCATCCGTGATTGATGCCAGGCCATCCGTGATTGATGCCAGGCCACCGTGATTGATGCCAGGCCACCGTGATTGATGCCAGGCCACCGTGATTGATGTCAGGCCATCCGTGATTGATGCCAGGCCATCCGTGATTGATGCCAGGCCATCCGTGATTGATGCCAGGCCGCCCGTGATTGATGCCAGGCCACCCGTGATTGATGCCAAGCCATCCGTGATTGATGCCAGGCCACCCGTGATTGATGCCAGGCCACCCGTGATTGATGCCAGGCCACCCGTGATTGATGCCAGGCCACCCGTGATTGATGCCAGGCCACCCGGGATTGATGCCAGGCCACCCGTGATTGATGCCAGGCCACCCGTGATTGATGCCAGGCCACCCGTGATTGATGCCAGGCCACCCGTGATTGATGCCAGGCCACCCGTGATTGATGCCAGGCCACCCGTGATTGATGACCGAGGCCATCCGTGATTGATGCCAGGCCACCGTGATTGATGCCAGGCCATCCGTGATTGATGCCAGGCCACCGTGATTGATGCCAGGCCACCCATGATTGATGCCAGGCCACCCGTGATTGATGCCAGGCCACCCGTGATTGATGCCAGGCCATCCGTGATTGATGCCAGGCCACCCGTGATTGATGCCAGGCCACCCGTGATTGATGACCGAGGCCATCCGTGATTGATGCCAGGCCACCCGTGATTGATGCCAGGCCACCGTGATTGATGCCAGGCCACCGTGATTGATGCCAGGCCATCCGTGATTGATGCCAGGCCATCCATGATTGATGACCGAGGCCATCCGTGATTGATGCCAGGCCATCCGTGATTGATGCCAGGCCACCCGTGATTGATGCCAGGCCACCGTGATTGATGCCAGGCCACCCATGATTGATGCCAGGCCACCGTGATTGATGACCGAGGCGAGCATCTGCAGGGTGGCATCTACTGCCCTACGAACCCTCAAGGTATCCAGAGATGAAGGATGAGTGATATCAATTGCCAAGACGTCAAACGTGTCTATTTCTGATGTGTGCTGGGCGCTCGACCTCCTGGGAGCACGGGATAATGTGTCAGCCAGATACATGTGCTTACCCTGCTTGTAAGTGAGAGAGATATCAAACTTATGGAGCTGCAGCATCATTCTTTGCAGCCGTGCCGGAGCAGCATGTCTAGACTTGTTTAAAATGGTGACCAAAGGTTGGTGGTCGGCCTCTGCTGTAACAGCCTTGCCAAAAATGTAATCGTTGAATTTGACACATGCAAAGACTACTGCCAGTAATTCCTTCTTGATCTGAGCGTACCTCGTCGTGTCCGTCCTCTGTCCATAACACATCATTTGGGTCATCTGCATCATCATACTGAACCTGCCTCAATGGCACCGGCTCATTGACTGGCAGAATATGTCGTTGGTTTGTATGCTATCCAGGCAAATCATACAATATGTAAGTACAGTCAGGTAATGCAAGAGAGAAGAAACTGATTGCAGAATATAGTGTTACAGCTGCAGAGGAAGTGCAGATAAAAACAGTGCAAGAGCCACAATTAGGTAGATTGGGAGATTAGGTATTCAACCTTAGTGTATGAAAGGACTATGTAACAGTCTGATAACAGTGAGAAAGAGTCTGATGATACATACTTTCTAGCTGTTGGACCTTCCATCTGACAGGAGTGGTGAGGTGTGAGAAATATAGAAACATTAGTATATGAGAAACACACCTAAACTCACATGACACAAATATGGCAGATGAACTGAATACATTTTTTGTGTCAGTTTTCCCAGTGAAAGACACCAGTAACATGCCAGAAATTCAAGCGAGCCACAAGGCAGAAGTGAGTGCAGCTACTGAAAAGAAGGTGCTTCGCAAGTTGTAAGGTCTGAAGTTGGATAAGTCACCTGAACCAGATGGAGTACACCCTAGTTCTAAACAGGGCCGGATTTACGTATATGCTTCACAAGCCTCGAGATCTAGGGGGGGCTCGGCAGGGCCGGATTTCCCTATAGGCTTCATAGGTTGAAGCCTAGGGCCTCAAAATCTGGGGGGCCTCCGGCCAAGATGTTTTTTTCACAGAGTAAAATAAATCCCGAGAAAAAAAAAATTGGAGCGCTATCAGCGTTTCCGCTTTGACGGAAATGACCCGAAATTCTGGTTCCGGCCCACTGGAAGTTTTGAGGAAAAAAATGCGACCATCCTGCACAGTTGGGGGAAGCCGGTGATGCAGTAGCGACGCAAAATGACGCTGTCTCTTCGCGCGTGCGCTGCGGGCCCGGGCGGGTTCAGATCTCCATTTGCACTCCACACAATCACCTTGATGCCTCGTGTCTACCATAGATCCGAGGTGTCTACTCCAGGTAACTAGTGGAATATGGAGTTGCGGGAGTGCCTGTTTCTCCGGGCCGGGGGGGCTGCGGTGTCTGCGGCGCGGAGTCGGCGCCTTGCTGCGTGGGAGGGAGAGAGAGGGGGAGGGAGGGAGAGAGAGGGGGGATGTGAGAGGGGGAAAGGGGGGGTTGAGACAGAGGGGGGAGAGAGAGGGGGAGAGAGAGAGAGCGGAAGGGGGGAGGGGGGGAGAGAGAGATGGGGAGGGAGAGAGAGGTGGAGGGAGAGGGAGGGGGAAGGAGGGGGGAGCGGGAAAGGGGGATTATCTTTACTGAGATTGCAAAATTAAGGTAGGTTTTAGAGCAATTATATTTTCTCCACCATATGAATAATATCAAACAATTGGAACTGCTTTCTTTTCCATGATAACAATACTGACAAATATGTATTCCATAGTTTGCGACTTTCATTTTGCATCATATTTTTAATGTGCACACATTAACACAGTCGAATAGTAACAGGCAACCAAATCAACACACACAACATTTTCTAAAAAAAGGTTTTATTTACTGCAAAAACTTACGGTATTTTATTTACAGTGTTTGCATGCTCCTTTATTTTTTTTTAAATAATATTTTTATTAGAAGCATATATATATCATAATCAAAACACATTTTGTTTATCAATTACATATTGTTAATAGATGGGATTCCAGCTATCAAAGTAATAGGGGTCCTCATTTATCAATTGCATATTAACTCTGCTTCTATTTGGGTTTTCTTATAGATAGGGAGAAAGAAGGGAAAAAAACGATAAAAAAGAATAGAATAAATTACCGATAAAACAACTTTGGAGATAGGTCCGTAGATTATAAAACATTCATCTAATCCTGGGTTCAAGCTTCAGTCAGGCTTCCGTGCCGGACCAATTTACCCTTTCAAAAAATCAATAAATGGAAACCATATTCTAGCAAATAATTCTTGTTTGTCAATTAAGACAAGTCTAGTTCTTTCCAAATGTAAGGTCTCCGTCATCTCCATAATCCACATTTTAATTGTGGGGGTTGTTGGATTTTTCCAAAATGTTAATATTAATTTTTTCCCAATTATTATACTATAATCAAGGAAGTTTCTTTGGCTTGTTGTAAGTTTTAGGGTTTGTTCTGATATTCCTAATATTATTCGTTTTGAGTCGGGATCCAATTGGGTATTAACAACTTCAGAAATTATTCTAAAAATATCCGTCCAGAGATTTTTGATTTTTATACAATTTACAAAAGTATGAGTTAAATTAGCCTCTGAGTATTGACATTTATCACAGATAGGAGAGATATGTGGGAAAATTCTATTTAATTTTGTTTTAGAGTAATGCAGCCTATGTAGTACTATAAATTGTATTAAAGAATGTCTGGCATATAACCATATAACCATATAACCATATAACAATTACAGCACGGAAACAGGCCATCTCGACCCCTCTAGTCCGTGCCGAACACATATTCTCCCCTAGTCCCATATACCTGCGCTCAGACCATAACCCTCCATTCCTTTCCCATCCATATAACTATCCAATTTATTTTTAAATGATAAAAACGAACCTGCCTCCACCACCTTCACTGGAAGCTCATTCCACACAGCTACCACTCTCTGAGTAAAGAAGTTCCCCCTCATGTTACCCCTAAACTTCAGTCCCTTAATTCTCAAGTCATGTCCCCTTGTTTGAATCTTCCCTACTCTCAGTGGGAAAAGCTTTTCCACGTCAACTCTGTCTATCCCTCTCATCATTTTAAAAACCTCTATCAAGTCCCCCCTTAACCTTCTGCGCTCCAAAGAATAAAGCCCTAACTTGTTCAACCTTTCTCTGTAACTTAGTTGCTGAAACCCAGGCAACATTCTAGTAAATCTCCTCTGTACTCTCTCTATTTTGTTGACATCCTTCCTATAATTAGGCGACCAAAATTGTACACCATACTCCAGAATTGGCCTCACCAATGCCTTGTACAATTTTAACATTACATCCCAACTTCTATACTCAATGCTCTGATTTATAAAGGCCAGCACACCAAAAGCTTTCTTTACCACCCTATCTACATGAGATTCCACTTTCATGGAACTGTGCACAGTTATTCCCAGATCCCTCTGTTCACCTACATTCTTCAATTCCCTACCATTTACCATGTACGTCCTATTTTGATTTGTCCTGCCAAGATGTAGCACCTCACACTTATCAGCATTAAACTCCATCTGCCATCTTTCAGCCCACTCTTCCAACTGGCATAAATCTCTCTGTAGACTTTGAAACTCTTCTTCATTACCCGCAACCCCACCTATCTTAGTATCATCTGCATACTTACTAATCCAATTTACCACACCATCGTCCAGATCATTGATGTACATGACAAACAACAGTGGACCCAACACAGATCCCTGTGGCACCCCACTCGTCACTGGCCTCCAACCTGACAAACAACCATCCACCATTACTCTCTGGCATCTCCCATTCAGCCACTGTTGAATCCATCTTGCTACTCCACCATTAATACCCAACCATTGAACCTTCTTAACCAACCTTCCATGAGGAACCTTGTCAAAGGCCTTACTGAAGTCCATATACACAACATCCACTGCTTTACCCTCATCAATTTCCCGAGTAACATCTTCAAAAAATTCAAGAAGATTAGTTAAACATGACCTTCCAGGCACAAATCCATGTTGACTGTTCCTAATCAGACCCTGTTTATCCAGATGCTTATATATATTATCTCTAAGTATTCTTTCCATTAATTTGCCCACCACTGACGTCAAACTAATAGGTCTATAATTGCTAGGTTTACTCTTAGACCCCTTTTTAAACAATGGAACAACATGCGCAGTACGCCAATCCTCCGGCACTATTCCCGTTTCTAATGACATTTGAAATATTTCTGCCATAGCCCCTGCTATTTCTACACTAACTTCCCTCAATGTCCTAGGGAATATCCTGTCCGGACCTGGAGACTTATCCACTTTTATATTTCTCAAAAGTGTCAGTACTTCCTCTTCTTTGATCCTCATAGTTTCCATAGCTACTCTACTTGTTTCCCTTACCTCACATAATTCAATATCCTTCTCCTTGGTGAATACCGAAGAAAAGAAACTGTTCAATATCTCCCCCATCTCTTTTGGCTCTGCAGATAGTTGGCCACTCTGACTCTCTAATGGACCAATTTTATCCCTCGTTATCCTTTTGCTATTAATATAGCGGTAGAAACCCTTCGGATTTACTTTTACCTTACTTGCCAAAGCATTTAACGAGCATTGATGTATAAGGTTGAACAGGTTAGGTCTTTATTCTTTGGAGCGCAGAAGGTTAAGGGGGGACTTGATAGAGGTCTTTAAAATGATGAGAGGGATAGACAGAGTTGACGTGGATAAGCTTTTCCCACTGAGAGTAGGGAAGATTCAAACAAAAGGACATGACTTGAGAATTAAGGGACAGAAGTTTAGGGGTAACATGAGGGGGAACTTCTTTACTCATAGAGTGGTAGCTGTGTGGAATGAGCTTCCAGTGAAGGTGGTGGAGGCAGGTTCGATTTTATCATTTAAAAATAAATTGGATAGTTATATGGACGGGAAAGGAATGGAGGGTTATGGTCTGAGTGCAGGTAGATGGGACTAGGGGAGAATACGTGTTCGGCACAGACTAGAAGGGCCGAGATGGCCTGTTTCCGTGCTGTAATTATTATATGGTTATATGGTTATATGTTGTAGACTTTCGTCCCAAATATCATTCATTATAGGTTGAGCTAATTCATTTTCCCATGTTTGTCTATATAATTCCGTCAACGGGACCTCACTATCTAAAAGAGTATTATAAATGTGAGATATTAATTTATCTGTATTAGGATGTTTATTCAAACATTCATCAAGAGTCTCTGGCTCTCTAGTTCTATAACCTTGTGTATGTAATTTAACATAATCTCTAAATTGGAGATATCTAAAAAGGTTATTTGAGTGTAGTCCATAATTCTGTTGTAACTCCTTAAATGAAAGAAAAATACCTTTCCTATAAAGATGTCCCACCTTTATAATTCCATAATTTTTCCATTGTATAAAACCTTTATCCAACACAGAGGGTTTAAATGAAGGGTTATTTATAATGGGAAGAAAGAGTGATAAATTATCCAATTTTAAAGTCTTTTTTTAATTGTTTCCAAATTCGTATACCACTATATATTATAGGGTTTTCACTATAGGTTTTTAAATTCAGTTTTCTGGGAGCTAACAGAATCGAGCCAATTTCAAAAGGCAAACAATCTTCCTTTTCCATCTTTAACCAGTCTGGTTGCTGGTCCATATCTTCCAACCAGAAGTTCATATTTTTAATATTAACTGCCCAGAAGTAAAACAGAACATTTGGTAGAGCTAATCCTCCATTCGTCTTGGATTTACATAAATGTTTTTTACTTATTCTATGGTTCTTATAATCCCAAATAAAACTTGTGACAATAGAATCAACTTTAAAAAAAAAAAAATGTGGAAGATATATCGGGATTGATTGAAAGAGGTACAGTAATTGCGGAAGAAAGATAATTTTTAAAGCATTAATTCTTCCAAACATTGAGATAGGAAGTGTTTTCCAATACTGAATGTTCTTATGCAGTTTATTAAGTAATGGCGGGAAATTTAATTTAAATAAGGAATTATATTTCTTAGTCACATAAATTCCTAGATATTTAAATTTTTTGTTGACTATTTTAAAGGGGGATTGTTGCAATGTATGTAAGTTGAGTTCCGTTATTGACATAATTTCACTTTTGTTCCAATTAATTCTATATCCTGAAAATGAGCCAAATTGAGATAAGATTTAACAGGTTTGGGATGCTAGTTTCTGGGTTTGTGATGTATATTAATACATCATCTGCATATAAAGAAATGTTATTAACTGTATCTTTAGTATTATACCCATATATTTCTGGGTGGACTCTAACACTTTCTGCCAATGGTTCAATAGCAAGGGCGAATAATAACGGGGATAGTGGACATCCTTGTCTACAACCTCTAGATAAATTAAGTTTAGGTGATAACATTTGGTTTGTCAGTATTCTAGCTGTTGGGTAAGTATATAAAAGCTTAACCCATGTGCAGTACTTCTAGCCCAGTTGAAATCTTTCCATCACCGAAAATAAATAGGGCCATTCCACCTGATCAAATTCTTTTTCAGCGTCTAGCGAAATGATTGCTAGATCTACATTAGCTATTCTATTTGAATATATAATATTAAATAATCGTCTCAGATTATAAGATGAGTAACGTTTTGGAATAAAACCTGTTTGATCAGGGTGTATTAATTTATGAATCACTAAACTTAATTTATGGGCTAGAATTTTAGTTAATACTAGACCAAGTGCAGACCCGTTGGGTCTTTTCCCCCAACATGCGGTTGTGGGGGGGGGGGGGAGGCGGCACGCAGCGTCACACACACTAACTATCCCCCCCCCCCCACACTCACGCTAATTACCCCCTTGATATTATATTAATATTATTAATTTGCTCCTTTTACCCCATAACCACCCTATCTACTGACGCATAGCCCCCAACTTGCAGTCACATCTAGAGAGGGGGGGGGGAGAGGGGGGAGGAGGAGAGGGGGGAGAGGAAAGGGGGGGAGAAGAGAGGGGGGGAGGAAAGGGGGGGGAGAGGAGAGGGGGGGAGAGGAGAGGGGGGGGAGGGGAGGAGGGGGGAGGGGAGGAGGGGGGGCGGGAGGGGGGAGGGGAGGAGGGGAGGGGAGGAGGGGGGGAGGGCGAGGAGGGGGGGAGGGGAGGAGGGGGGGAGGGGGGGGGGGGGGGGGGGGGGAGGGCGAGGGGAGGGGGGGGGGGAGGGGAGGATGGGGAGGAGGGGGGGGAGGACCGAGGGGGGGGAGGAGGACGGGGGGGAGGAGGAGGGGGGGGAGGAGGAGGGGGGCAGGAGGAGGGGGGCAGGAGGAGGGGGGGAGGAGGAGGGGGGGGAGGAGGAGGGGGGGGAGAAGGAGGGGGAGAGAAGGAGGGGGGGGGAAGGAGGGGGGGAGAAGGAGGGGGGGAGAGGGGGGGGGAGAGGGGGGGGGGAGAGGGGGGGGAGAGGAGAGGGGGGAGAGAGGAGAGGGGGGGAGAGGAGAGCGGGGAGGGGAGAGGAGGGGGGAGGGGAGAGGAGAGGGGGGGAGAGTGTGTGGGGGGGGAGGACAGGGGGGGAGAGGAAAGGGGGAGAACCTAAAAGCCATTTTAGAACCAAAAAAGACACATTTTGCAAGCATTGTAGAACCAAAAGAGACACTTTTTGCAAACATTTTAGAACCAATAAACACTTTTTGCAAACATTTTAGAGCCAATAGACACATTCTGCAAGCGTTTTAGAACCACTAAGGACACTTACATTTCAGTAGACATGTGTTCAGTGTTATTCACAGCTCAGAGAAATGTGACCCTCTGCCTTCCTCCAGCTTGCAGGCACTGATTGAGCACACCACTTCCTGGTTTTATAGTCCCTCCCCCCTGCCGCCAGCAGGGGCAGCAGAGAGAATGGGGAATTTTGTAAAATCATTAATATCTCTGTCATTTTTCATCGACGGGAAAAATCCTCGGCACACATATGGCGGAGAGGGGCTCTGAGCAAGGTGACCAAAAATTACAGCCGTAGGTGGCGCCGTTCTCTCGGAAATCGCAGCACAGATGGCCAAAACCAGTCAAGAACAGACATTTAGTAATATAGATTTTCTGATCAGTGTTTAAGAGAGAAATTGCTCAATATGAACCTGGGTCTTCAAGGTCCTTATCTGTTTTTGGTATAAGTGTTATTGTTGATTCGTTTAAAGTTTCTGGCAGTTTCTGTTGAGTAAAAGCATAATTATACAATGTCTGTAGACGTGGAGAAATCAGATCACAAATGTTTTTCTAAAATTCAGAGCTTAGGCCATCAGGGCCTGCGGCCTTTCCATTTTTTTTTAAAGATCTAATAGACTCTTCGATATCTTTTACTGTTATTTCAGCACCTAGTAATTCCCTCTCTTTCAGATCTAAACCTGTAAGATTACATTTCTGTAAAAATGATTCCATTCTTGCAGAACGTTCTGTCATTTTGGTTGAGTAAAGTGTTTGATAGTATTGTAGAAATCTGTAATTGATATCCTTGGGCAATGTTAGTATTTCTCCCATATCTGATCTAATTTTGTAAATTGTTTTTTCCTCATCCAGTTTTCGAAGTTTTTGTGGTTTGTCACCGAATTCAAAATGTAATTGTTTAGGATGTTGTTAAAGTTTTATGACTTGGTCTGAATATATTTGGTTTAACTTATATTTGAGTACAGCAATTTTATTGTGTTTTATCATAGAGGGTGCAGCCGCATTCTCTATATCTAATTGCCTTATTTCCATTTCCAGTATCTGTTGTTTAGTCCGATTCTCTTTATTATGAAAGGCTTGGGAGGAGATTAACGCTCCTCGTACAAATGCTTTAAATGTTTCCCAGAGAAGGGAGGCAGAAGTTTCAGGGTGGTCATTGGACTCGAAAAACATATTGATCTGTGTAATAAGATATTCATGACATACTTTTTCATTTAAAATTTGAGGGTTAAGTCTCCATTGTGTCTGCTTCTCGGTCATTCCATTTAGTTTAATCATGAATGTTAAAGGTGCATGATCCGAGATTATAATATTATGATATTTCGAGTTGTAGGTAAATGGGATGAGTTTAAAGTCTACTAAAAAATATTCTATTCTTGAATAGGTTTTGTGTACCGGTGAGTAAAATGAATATTCTCATGAATATTTTCATCCGGATGGGTTTTCGATTCTTTGATGTTGGTAGTATTAATATATGAATTTAGTAATGCACTTGTCTGGGATTTTAATTTCCTTTGTCTTGATGATCTGTCTAAATAAGATTCTAATGTAAATTTAAATCTCCACCAATTATTAAATTATGTTGTGTAAATTCCGGGATAGTATTGAGTGTTTTCTTGAAAAACAAAGGGCTGTCAAAATTTGGTCCATAAACATTAAGAAGAATCACTTTAAAAAATATATAACTCACCCATTAATATAATATATCTGCCATCGATATCCGCTATAGATGATGTATGTTTAAAAGGTATACCTTTACGGATTAGAATTGCAACAGCTCTAAACTTATGAGAGAATGAAGAGTAATACGTTTTAGCAATCCATTTTGCTATCAATCTATGTTGCTCTTCCTTTTTAAGGTGAGTTTCTTGAAGGAATATTATATCTGCTTTAAGTTATTTTAAATGTGCTAGTATTTTACCTCTCTTGATTGGTTCATTAATTCCCTTAACGTTCCAACTACAAAATGTAATTCCTTCACCCCCAATTTTCATATTAACATCTTGCATCTTATGGGTAGGGTGGTCTATAAAAGAGCAGATGGTTGCTCCTTTATAACATGTTATGTAACATTTTACAGTACAACTTGATTATTGAAACAAGGACAGCTTTAATTCTTGATTTAAAAAAATGTATATTACAATGACCCCAATCATCCCATTCCAACCACTCATTACTCTTGACTCAACCAAAATTATTTCTGAAATATTGGTCATAAATTTGGTGCAAAAATGCTCCCAAATAAGGCTCAGAATGCAGCAGAGATGATCTAAAATCCCAGAGCTTCCAGGGCCCTTAAGCGGGAAGTGCGCTGCGTGCACTTATTTCACATAACGTTTTGTAATCCTGCCATGCCACCCACCTTTTTGAAAATCTTCGTACGGGCCTGGCCTTAGAGGGAGTAACAAGCAGGATAGACAAAGAGGAGTTTGTGTATGTTATTTACATGAATTGTCACAAGGCTTTTGATATGGTGCCGCGCACCGGGCTGCTAAACAAGATAAGAGCCCATGGTATTAGAGGCAAGGTACCAGCATGGACAGAAGATTGGCTGACTGGCAGAAGGCAAAGAGTGGGAATAAAGGTAGTCCTTTATGGTTGGCTGCTGGTGAATAGTAGTGTTTCACAAGGGTTGGTGTTAGGCCCACTACTTTTCACATTATATGTTAATGATCTAGGTGATGGAATTGATGGCTTTGTGGTCAAGTTTGTAAATGATACGAAGATAGGTGGAGGGGCAGAGAATGTTGAGGAAACAGGGAGTCTGCAGGAGGACTCGACAGGTTGGGGCAAAGAAGTTGCAAATGGAATACAGTGTACCAAAGTGTACGGTCATGCACTTTGGTAGAAGGAATAAAGGTGTAGACCTATTTTATAAATGTGAAGAGGATTCAGCGATCAGTGGTGTAAAGGAACTTGGAGGTTTTGGTGCAGGATTCCCAAAAGGTTAATTTGTAGGTTTAGTCGATAGTAAGGAAGGCAAATGCATTGCTATCATTCATTTCATAAAAGCAAGGATGCAACGCTGAGGTTTTACAAGGCGCTGGTCAGTTCACATTTAGAATATTGGGAGCAGTTTTGGGCCCCATATCTGAGGAAGGATGTACTAGTGTTGGAGAAGGTCCAAAGGAGGTTTATGAAAATGATCCCTGGGTAACATATTGTGTTAACGTATTGTTGAAGAAGGAACTGCAGATGCTGGAAAATCGAAGGTAGACAAAAGTGCTGGAGAAGCTCAGCGGGTGCGGCAGCATTTATGCAGCGAAGGAAATAGGCAACGTTTCGGGCCAAAACCCTTTGGTATGATGGCCGTTTGATGGCTGTGGGCCTGTACTTGCTGGAGTTTATAAGGATGAGGGGAGGGGGGATTTCATTGAAACCTACCAAATAATGAAAGGCCTGGATGGAGTGAATGTGGAGAGGATGTTTCCAGTATTGGGAGAGTCTAATACTAGAGGGCACAGCCTCAGAATAAAAGGTTGCACCTGTAGAATGGAGATGAGGAGGAATTTATTTAGTTACTGTATAGAGTGGTGAATCTGTGGAATTCATTGCCACAGATGTCTGTGGAGGCCAAGTCATTGGGTATTTTTAAAGCAGACGTTGATTGGCAAGGGCGCCAAAGGTTATGTGAGAAGGTGGCAGAATGGGGTTGAGAAGGCAAAATAGATCTGCCATGATTGAATGTAGGCACAGACTTGGTTGGCTGAATGGCCTAATGGTCAATAGTCCTATGACACTTGACACTATGACCAAGCATCGCATGCCTGCACTTTGATCCATGTTCTTTGTACAGTACTTGCAGATAATGAATAAAGGTTTGCAGGCTTTGTGTTTATTTACTTTGCTGCTGTGGGCTCAGTTACATACACTGTACCTAGGGGGCGCTGACCTGTGCGCGGCTGCCCAGCCAGCAGCTGTCCGTCTTTTCATCTTTTTTTTATTTTTAGTTAGTTAAAGTGTTTTTGTTTCTGGAGTTCTAGACTTTTTTATGTGGGGGGTGGGGGGGGGGGGGGGAAGGGGGAAACTACCTTTCAGGGTCCCTACCTGGTCGGAGAGGCAGCTTTTCTCCGGGCTGCAGTTTCGACCCGTCCTCGCGGCCTACCAGCGGGCCTGGAGCGGCGTTTCCTGTCGGGGACCGCCCAGAACCACGGCTTCGGCAGCGGCACAGCGCTGGAGCGCTATCGTGGAGCGGGCGATGCCTTGTCCGGGTCGCCGCGCTGGAGCTCCGGTGAGCTGAAGACCGCCGGGAACAACATCGCGGAGCTGCGGGTCTGAGGAGCGACCAGCTGCGGGCGGCGGCGCCGAACTGTACACCGGGAGCCTGGGATCTCGTGACGAGATCACCAGTAGTGGAGCTCCAACCGGCGCGGCCTTGTTGGCTTTGGAAGCCGCGGCCTCCAGTATGAAAACGGCCGTTCCAGGTGTCCCAAGCCGCTGTGAGGATTCTCCCGACGCCGGAGCACCATCACCCGGCGAGAACGGCCAGGAACATCGGGCCTCCGTAGAGGCAACTGTGGAGGCCTCAATTGGCTCGACTATGGGTGAACTGGGGTTGGGGACTGGACTTTGTGCCTTCCCTCATGGTGGGAGCCATTGTGGGGGGATGTTCTCTATGTTTAAATCTCTTATTAATGTTATGTCTGTATTCTTTTTTTATGTGCTGCATTGGCAAGAAGCATTTCACTACACCTAGGTGTATGTGACCAATAAATAACCTTTGAACCTTTGAACCTTTGTACATGGAACATAGAACAGTACAGCTCTTTAGCCCACAATATCTGTGCCAAACATGACGTCAAATTAAATGAATCTCCTCTACCTGCATGTGATCCATTTCCCCCCATTCCTTGCATATGCACGTGCCTTTCTAAAAGCCTCTTAAATTGCTATACACTTACTCACTCACAGAAATACTTCCTAGGTAAGAAATTAATACCAATTTCATCCACTGGTAAACATCTGTGAGAGGAATGTGACACTTAATAACCAAAGCCATTCTGCAAGATTTATTAAAACAACAATGAATTTACTTTATATTCTGAGACCATTCCCAGCAGTGATAGTAATGGGTATTGCAGATTGCATTAGAAATTAAAAGATTCTTTATTGGAAAGCATCAACAGTGTATTAAAACACATTTTCATCTATCACACATTCTCATTAATATCCCTTCTATATCCCAGCTTCGCAGCATACAGAATATACACACAGTCTAAATGGATTTATTTTTAACTTTGCACTTTTGATGGGGAACCTCAGCTGTCAGCAACATGCCAGAAATACAAGCATGTGCCGTGGCTGATTTTCTAAACAATATTTAAGATAGTTAGGAAATCAAGTACTGATATGGTCAACATATTATCATCTGCTAAAACCATAGGTGACGTTTCGGGTCAAGACCCTTCTTCAGACTGATGTCGGGGGGTGGTGCGGGTAAAACTGTCGGGAGGGGCGGGGGATTTTTCCCGCCTGCCCCCCCTACATCTATCTGAAGAAGGGTCTCGACCCGAAACGTTGCATATTCCTTCTCTCCATAGAAGCTGCCTCACCTGCTGAGTTTCTCCAGCATTTTTTGTCGACCTTCATTAAAGCTGGGAATATTTTTGGAGTCTTAGCTGTTTAATTATGTTTAACCATTCACAAATGAATGTGGCAGGGCTGTGGAACTTTAAACTGATCTGTTATTCTAGAATTATGTAGGTCCCATAATTATATCTAATTTCTCACTTCAGCCACGTGTTCCTTTTCCTGCTGATGATGTTCTTGATCTGCCTTAGACGTTCAGGAAGGAGATCAAGAACCTTGTGTGAGCCAGGGAAAGAGGTTGAGAAACTTGTGGCACAGTTTCAGGACAATTACCTCACCATTAAGTGTAGGAAGGAACTGCAGATGCTGGTTTAAACCGAAGATAGACACAAAAAGCTGGCGTATCTCCTGATTTGGTTCGAGACCCGTTTTCAGACTGAAGAAGGGTGTCGACCCATAACGTCACTTATTCCTTCTCTCCAGACATGCTGCCTGACCCATTGAGTTACTCCAGCTTTTTGTGTTCGACCTCACCATTAATGTTGGCAAAATGGAAAAGTTAGTTATTGATCAAAAGAGGCAAGGTGCTGAACAACACCCCTGTCCTCATCAATGGAGCTGCTGTAGAGAGGGTTGACAGTTTTAAGTACCATAGTATCCATATGACCAGCAACCAAATTTGGTCCTTTTACATCGATGTAGTGATCAAGAAAGTGCATCAGTCTATTTTCTTTCTTCAACATCTGAGAAGGTTTGGCTTTTCCACAAGGATTCTTTCGAGCTTCTACAGATGCGCTATTCCAACTGGATGCATGCAACTGTTCTGATCGCGACTGGGTGAACCTGCAGAGAGTGGTGAACTCTGCCCAAACCACCACAGGCTCCTCACTTCCTTCCATCCAGTCCTTCTTCATGCGTCAGGAAAGTTGGGAGAATTGTCAAGCATACCCATCACCCTGGCTATTCCCTTTTCTCTCTTCTACCTTCTGGGAGGAGACACAGAAACCTGAAATCCTGAATGTTCAGATTTAAGAAGAGCTTCACCCCCACTGCAATCACACTTGTTCCAAATATCTCATTCATACCTCATTCCCAGACAATAGACAATAGACAATAGGTGCAGGAGTAGGCCATTTGGCCCTTCGAGCCAGCACCGCCATTCAATGTGATCATGGCTGATCATCTCCAATCAGTATCCCGTTCCTGCCTTCTCCCCATATCCCCTGACTCCGCTATTTTAAGAGCCCTATCTAGCTCTCACTTGAAAGCAGAGGTGCTGCCTTGTACATTTACAATTAACTATCTTATTTGGTAACTCTGTTTAACGTTTGTTTGCACTGCCTCAGATTGCATTACAATCTTGCACCATACTGCTTTTTACACTCATCGTTGTATATAGTGTTGTATTTATAATTACTGTAAATACACTGTTTACTCTGTGAGCTTCATGTGGACAATGACTTTCATTGGGCCCTGGTGTTTATGACAATAAACTAATCTGAATGGCTTTTGCCCTTATTCATGGCTGCTGTAAGTAATCTCAGGAACAAATGCACGTTCTTTCCACCACTGTAAGATCCTAACTGTTTCTGGACTATTTTATATAGGGGCAGAACTACCAAAATAATCCAACTTCAGAACTACCAAATAATCCAAAGATAGATACAAAAATCTGGAGTAACTCAGCGGGACAGGCAGCATCTCCGGGGATAAGGAATGGGTGACATTTCGGATGGAGACCAAATAATCCAAATTATTTATTAGCATTGCCCAGATTTGCATGTTTATTTTTGATTCTTAAATGAGTATGTTTGTAGCTGCTGCATATTTATCCTTGGATGGCACTTGTCATAAATCACAAGAAAAAATAGTTGTAACACATTGCAATATGTTGCCTGCAGGAAACGAAATGAACGGTGCAAGATACCAGAATGTCTGGTCACGTTTCCACCTTCATTTAACCTTCAGTGAAACTCCGAGCAGGGGGGGGGGGGGGGCAGCGGTTGCCTTTGTTAGGCGGCAGCACATATAAATCGGGATGCTTTAGACATGAATGGGTTCCTGACACGAAACAAGTTCCTTTAAAGTCCTGTCCGCATGTGGCCTCGGTAATACTACTCCTTGTTATTTTTAACAGTGTAAAAGACAAGACAACTGTCGAGGAGAACGAAGGCAAATACTACGGATAGTTTGCTTTTGTTCCAAGCCTTTGATTGACAGGCACATATATCCTAGACATCTTTATCTGGCTATTTGGGTCCCTTGTGGCCGGCCGTTGGGGAAGTTATCGACAAGATAACCGCCTCCGCACAACCCAAAATTAGCCTTAATCCAGAGAGCAACATCTCCTCGCATTCCTTCATGGCGAGTTCTAAGGACTACGCCCAAAGAGCATCTAAAAGTAATGAATTATAAACTCCACTAAATTAAAGTGTAAAGCGTTTGTATTTACACTGAGAAGCAATACATTGAACGCAATAGACTTTCACAATTCCGGCTAACGTTTTGGAATGAATCCCTCCAAACCTTTCGTACCCACCAAACCTTCGTTTCAGACTGTTTTATAAGTAAGCGAGATGATTTTGCAACAAAGGTCAACTGAGGGCACAACATGTAGAGCTACCTCTGATTGTTTTATATTCCCAACTGGAATAAGGCAACGCCGAGGCTGGAAATCATTCACACCTTACGCTTGGATATATCATTAATTTATTTGCAACTCCGAGGCTGCTCGTAAATTATAATTCTTCAATTAATTGATTCAAATATTAAAGGTAGACACAAAGTGCTGAGCAACTCAGCGGGACAGTCCCCTTCTTTAGACTCAAATATTATCCAAATAGTACCCCATCTCATGTGTATATTGGGCCACTTTTTTATCTGACATGTAGAGACTGGAATTGGTCTGAATCCTTGACGAATGGGTTGGTAAGTCCATGCCACCGGTCACCCTGCAATGTGATCAAGAGGGAACAACTGCCGATGCTTTTTTATCTTTGACTGTTTTTGACATCTTAAATCTAAAATTTGAATATCAAATTACATCGTGAATGGGCAAATACTAGTTTCATAAAATGCTCGTAACAGTTGTTTTAAATCATACAACAATTACAAAATGTTAAAATCAATGTAATTTAAAAGAAATGTTAGGTTATTGCGGTATTTCAATTGAGAGGATTATTTATATACCTCAACTTTATCACACGAACGTATTCTCTGATCCGCTAATAAATTTAAATTCTGTCCAAAAATAAGTTGGTCATAAATCACATTTGTGTCTTTTCCTCACAAGGGTTATCTACCAAACGATGTGTTGTTCACAACTAGAGTTAATTGAAAGCAAATGAAAGAAACTGTACACTCACCGCTGCTTTGTAAATATCTTCCATGGCCGAGGATGGATGCAGCGCTGTTGATGGACGGAGAGGCAATGGTCCCGAATCATCTTTTATAGGAGGTCCGAATTCCACGATGACCACACGCTAGGCTTTCCATTCAAACTCAGCAGCGCTGACGATATGCCAGATACGAATCGAATGCCACAAGAGGCAGAGCAGCAACGCTAATGTCTGGACATAATTAAACTGGCATCTTGGCCTTTCACCTCCCCTCACCCATGCACATTTCACTGGAGGCATTGCAAGGTGCTGCAGCCTTAAAAGTCCTGCTAAAGTTTTACTGACGATTCGGTGCAAGAGAAAGCTATTTTCAAAATATTCGGGGTCATCGTGGAATTTGAGCTGAAGAGACGAGACTCCTTTTATTTCGTGCTGCCTTGTTAGGAATGTGGTTAAAATAGGATTAACGTGTCTCAAAATTCAAAGGTTAGAAATTTTGTTATATCATACTGAATAAAATAGTCACTTAATTATAAATACATCGTTTATTTTTTGTTTAGTGAATGTGGCTATTGGCAATGAAAATGTAATTTTAGGGTTAATGTAAATTTTGCAAAAATGGTTTTGCTTAGAATCTAATGGATCAGTTGGTGCACAGTTCACGTCAACTGGATGTGTCAGGGTGAACTGCAGATGCTGGGGTTAAACCCAAGACAGACACAAAATGCTGGAGTAACTCAGCGGGACAGGCAGCATCTCTGGAGAGAAGGAATGGGTGACGTTTAGGGTCCAGACCCTTCTTCAGACTGAGTCAGGGGAGGGGGAGGGGGAGATACAGAGATAAGTAAGTATCAGGTGTGAGAACGAGACACCAAAGGGGGTGGTGATCAAGGAAAATGTGGAATAGATCATTGTTAGCTGGGAGAAGGTAACAACAAAGCAAACAGAGATAAAATGTAATCAAGGACTGTCAGACTGGTCAGAGAACTGGGAAGGGGTAGGGATGGAGAGAGAGAACTGTGGTTTGTACCATTGCAATATATGCTGTGCATTTCAGATGTGATGTGACCCCCCCCCCCCCTAACATTTCCAGTTTTCATTGGCTCAGCTGAGGCCCAACATTGTCTCAGTTACTAGAACAGCTGCCACTACAATGTTGAGAACTATACTCGGTATATTCCCCTTAGCTCGACCTATTGTACTTGAGTTTGGCATGATTATATTTGTGTATAGTATTATTTGTTCTGATTGGGTAGCATGCAAAATATTATCAGCTTGGTACACCGAGGACCAGAGGACATAGGTTCAAGGTGAAGGGGAAACAATTTAATAGGAATCTGAGGGGCAACTTTTTCACACAAAAGGATGGTGGGTGTATGGAACATGTTGCCAGAGGAGGTAGTTGAGGCTGGGACTATTCCAATGTTTAAGAAACAGTTAGACAGGTACATGGATAAGACAAGTTTAGAGGGATATGGACCAAACGCAGGCAGCTGGGACATGTTGGCCGGTGTGCGTAAGTTGGGCCGAAGGGCCTGTTTCCACACAGTATCACTCTAAGACTCTATGACTCTACACATGACAATAATAAACCTAAAACTCACTGTGCCAGACACCTGGTTTCACCGGGTATTGGCTGCGTGGAGTTTACATATTCTCCATGTGATCACATGGATTCCTCCAGTGCTCTAGTTTCCTCCCATATGCCAAATATGTGCAGGTTGGTAGGTTAAATGGCAGCTATAAATTATCCCGAGTGGGGGAGGAGTGGAATCTTCGGGGAGTGTATGAGAACATTGAGAGAATAAAAAATAGGATTGATATAGAATTAGTGCAAATGGTTGTTGGTGGCTGGCGTGGACTTTATGGCCTGAGGTGTCTGTTCTGTACCATATGTCTGAGGAAGCTTTCAACACTATGTAAACAATAGATTAAAACAATTACCATCTCTTTTATTTAACAGAGAAGCAATTATTGGAAGGGTTCAAATAACAAAAATTATTAGGCAGGAGCTCGGGAGAGTACATTGGGAGCAGCCGTTATTGGGTAAGTTTATATCTGAAACATGGGTTGCAGATGCTGGAATCTTGCATAGAACACAATGTGCTGATCAGTCAGGAACCAGCGGGTCAGGTAGCATCCCTGGAGAGCATGGATAGGTTACGTTTCAGATCAGGACTCTTCAGACTCATATGTGACAGATGATTATCTGACATGTGGGAATAATTTGGGAAGCAGGGACCAATAATGGGAGATATTGACACAAAGTGCGCACAGACATAACGGTGACTGGTTCTCAACAAATATAAATATGCATGTATGTGGATCCACACTCATAACCATGCATAGATATGCATTGCACCCCTGGCAATTTGAGTTTTGCTGAGACACATTTAAAGATGGTTATTATTGTTGGATGTCAACCATCACTGCCCCAGTATGTCACTGTCGAGGTTTCTCAGAGCAATGTCATAGTTATAGAATGATACAGCACAGAAACAGACCCTTCATCCAACCCAACAATGCCGACCAAGATGCCCCATCTAACCCATTTTCCTACATTTGGCCCATGTCCCTCTAAACCTTTCCAAAATATGTACCTGTCCAAATGTCTTTTAAATATTGTTATTGTGTTTGCCTGAACTACTTCCTCTGGCAGCCTGTTCCATATACCCACCAACCTTTGTGTGAAAAAATACCCCTGAGGTATACCTCTAAAAATCACCTCTCGGCATCCTGCGCTCCAAAGTTCTAGCTTGCCCAACCATTTGCCGTAGTTCAGGCCCTGGAGTCCTGACAATATCCTCGTAAACCTTCCCTGCACTCTTTCCAACTTAATGACATCTTTCCTATAGCAGTTGATCAAACCTAAACACAATACTGAACCCGATGCAGCCTCACCAACATCTTATACAAATGTAACATAATGTTTGGCAGAATTTGTTGTATTGCTTCTCCATTGAATATTTATTTACACATTGCTGTAACTCTATGGGCTTATGCATTTATCAATAATCAAGTAATTTAATAATTTCAAAATAATTTGTAATAATGGCAGAATATTTGGCCTCGTTGGGGGTGCATAAATTAGCTATATTCCAGCATGAATGATGAATTGGCATTTATAGTGATGGGAATGGTGCCGTTGATTGCAAAGCTATACCAGCAAAAGAAACAGGTTCCACTAGTTAAATAATTAACAAAATTGTTAATTAAAAGAGTGGCAAAATTTTTTTTGAATGTAGAACATAGAACATTTCAGCACAGGAATAGGCCCTTCTGCCCACAATGTCTATGCCAAACATGATGCCAAGATAAACTTATAGTTCTCTTCTGCCTGGAATCATCTATTTCCCTCCATATCCATGTGCCTTTCTAAAAGCCTCTTAAATGCCATTATCGGATCTGCCTCCGTCATTACCACTGGCTGTGTGTTCCAGGCACCCATCATCCTGTGGGTAAAAAAAACCTGCCCGCACATTTCCTTTAAACTTTGCTTCTCTTACTTTGGGAAATAATTTAAAGGAAGTATACAAGCAAAAGCCTTTTTGATTAAACTGTGATTTACAATTAATCAGTAGAATATTTTACATCTCAGATATATCACCCGTTCCTTTGTAATTGTATGACTATTACCTACTTTATATTTGGTTTATCTGTCATTTCGAAAAGAAGCTTCAAAATATTTAGGCTCTTCCTTTCACAGGAAACACGAGTATTTCCTGAATATTTATATTACAGGTTATAAATAATTCAACTTGATTGTTGCGTGAAGTCCATTAATGTATTATGAAAAGCAGAAATAACAACTAATGTAAAATATTACAATCTCCATGTTCAGTCAAGCATTGGAAAAGGTCAACATTTTGTGCAGGTGCATTTGCACAAACCTTTTGATCTGTAAGAGTTGTGAACATATGTCTTCAAAATATTCTACTTAGATTCACTGCAGGCTGAGTGCTAAGATGTGCACATTTTATTTTGGTTTTTGGTTTCTGCTGATTTAATCAAGCTCATCTAGAAAGCATGTGGGTCAGGGATGAGCCTACATTATTCCAGTTCCTGATGACCAGGAAGGTTAAAGTACCTTTGTGAAAATCCAGACCCCATAATTTTCTATTCTTTCATCAGATCTCATTTCAGCCTTCTGTTCCCTAAATAAAATAATTATATTCTCTCTAATCACCTTTTTAACTTGTCCCTAATCCCAGGAACCATTTCTCATAATTTTTTTCAGAGTCCTCCCTGTTGCGAGGTGCCCAGAATTTAACATAGTTTCATAAGTTCAGCACAACCAGTTATGGATCAAGCAATTTTTCAAACACCTGTGCTCCTTATCATGAAGGTATTCCAACAGTGCTAATAGGAAGAGAATTCCTGGATTTTGACCCTATCAAGGTGAAGGAAGGCTGATGGTCTATGAGTTATAAATAATGTAGGTTATGGAGAGAAAAGTGCAAGTGGTGGCTTTCCAATATGCCGTCTGTGATGGACAGTGACCTCCATGTGTCACTGGTGAAGAGAGTGAACACTGTAGGTTGGTGGATACAGTGAGAATCAGTTATCTGCATTGTCCTGGGTGGTATCAGATTTGTTGAGTGTATATGTTGCTATACTCACCAAGCCAAGTGGACAATATCCCATCATAGTCTTGACTTTTGTCATTTTGTGTGAGGGAGAGGAAGAGAGGGGGAGAGGGAGTGGGAAGGGTAGGGGAGGGGGAGGAGAGGGAGGGGGAGGAAGAGGGAGGGAGAGAGAGGGGGAAATTCAAGATTCAAGAGAGTTTATTGTCATGTGTCCCTGATAGGACAATGAAATTCTTGCTTTGCTTCAGCACAACAGAACATAGTAGGCATGACTACAGAACAGATCAGTGTGTCCATATCTATATTACTAAAAGTCTGTTCTTGACCGGTTCTGGCTTTCTGTGCTCCGATTTCCGAGAGTACGCCGCCACCTACGGCCGTCATTTTTGGCCACCTCACTCAGAGCCCCCCTCCGCCGCATGTGTGCCGAGGATTTTTCCCGTCTATGAAAATTGACTGAGATATTAATGTTTTTACAAAATTCCCCATTCTCTCTGCTGCCCCTGCTGGAGGGAGGGGGAGGGACTACAAAACCAGGAAGTGGTGTGTCTCAATCAGTCTCTGCAAGTGGTGTGCCTCAATCAGTCTCTGCAAGTGGTGTGCCTCAATCAGTCTCTGCAAGTGGTGTGCCTCAATCAGAGCTCTGAATGACACTGACAAATGTCTACAGCACTGTGAGTACCCTTAATTTGGTTTGAAAATGAAAATATGGTTAGAGGTAAAAAAGCACTGCCTGCAAATGGTTGTTTGGGTTTGGGTTGAAGTAAAAAGGCACTCTCTCTCTCTCCCCCCTCCCTCTCCTCTCCCCCCCCCCCTCCCTCCTCTTCCCCCCTCCCTCTCCTCTCCCCCCCTCTCCTCCTCTCCCCCTCTCCTCTCCCCCCCTCTCTCCTCTCCCCCCCCCTCTCTCCTCTCCCCCCCTCTCCCCCTCCTCTCCCCCCCCTCCTCTCCCCCCCCTCTCCTCTCCCCCCTCTCCTCCCCCCCTTCTCCTCTCCCCCCTTCCCCTCCCCCCCCTTCTCCTCTACCCCCCTCTCCTCTCCCCCCCTCTCCTCCCCCTCTCTCTTCTCCCCCCCTCTCTCTTTCCCCTCTTTTTATACCCCTCCTCCCCTCCATTCCCTCCCCCACCGTCCCTCCCCTAAACCCCCCTCTCCTCCACACACCCCTACCCCTTCCCTCCACCCTCCCTCCCCCTCCCTGCTCCCCACCTCTCCCCCGCCCCTCATCTCACCCCCCTCTCAGCACTCCCTCTCTCTCCCCCTCTCTCCTCCCCCCTCTCCCCTCCTCTCCCCCCCTCTCCCTCTCTCTCTCTCTCCCCTCCTCCCCTCCATTAGCGTGAGTGTGGGGGGGGGGGTAGTTAGTGTGTGATGCTGCATGCCGCCTCCCCCCCCCACAACCGCACGTTGGGGGAACAGACCCAACGGGTCTGCACTTGGTCTAGTACCATTATATAAATATATACACACATGAATAAATAAACTGATAAAATGCAAATAAACAGATAATGGGCTATTAATGTTCAGAGTTTTGTCCAAGCCGAGTTTAATAGCCTAGGTACACAAAATTGCTGGGGAAACTCAGCGGGTGCAGCAGCATCTATGGAGCGAAGGAAATAGGCGACGTTTCGGGCCGAAACCCTTCTTCAGACTGATGGGGGGTGGGGGAAAGAAAGAAGGAAAAGGGGAGGAGGAGGAGGAGCCCGAGGGCGGGCGGATGGGAGGGTGGGAGGAGACAGCTAGAGGGTTAAGGAAGGGGAGGAGACAGCAAGGGCTAGCCAAATTGGGAGAATTCTATGTTAATGCCATAAGGACGCAAGGTCCCCAGACGGAATATGAGGTGCTGTTCCTCCAATTTCCGCTGTTGCTCACTCTGGCAATGGAGGAGACCCAGGACAGAGAGGTCGGATTGGGAATGGGAGGGGGAGTTGAAGTGCTGAGCCACCGGGAGGTCAGGTAGGTTATTGCGGACTGAGCGGAGGTGTTCGGCGAAACGATCGCCCAACCTACGCTTGGTCTCACCGATGTAAATCAGCTGACATCTAGAGCAGCGGATGCAGTAGATGAGGTTGGAGGAGATACAGGTGAACCTTTGTCGCACCTGGAACGACTGCTTGGGACCTTGGATGGAGTCGAGGGGGGAGGTGAAGGGACAGGTGTTGCATTTCTTGCGGTTGCAACGGAAAGTGCCCGGGGAGGGGGTGGTGCGGGAGGGAAGGGAAGAATTGACGAGGGAGTTGCTGAGGGAGCGGTCTTTGCGGAAGGCAGACATGGGGGGAGATGGGAAGATGTGGCGAGTGGTGGGGTCACGTTGGAGGTGGCGGAAATGGCGGAGGATTATGTGTTGTATTTGCCGACTGGTGGGGTGAAAGGTGAGGACCAGAGGGACTCTGCCCTTGTTGCGTGTGCGGGGATGGGGAGAGAGAGCAGTGTTACGGGGTATGGATGAGACCCTGGTGTGAGCCTCACCTATGGTGGCGGAGGGGAATCCCCGTTCCCTGAAGAACGAGGACATTTCCGATGCCCTGGTATGAAATGTCTCATCCTGGGAACAGATGCGGCGTAGGCGGAGGAATTGGGAGTAGGGGATGGAGTCTTTACAGGGGGCAGGGTGGGAAGACGTGTAGTCCAGATAGCCATGTGAGTCAGTGGGTTTGTAATGTATGTCGGTCAGGAGTCTGTCCCCTGCGATGGAGATGGTGAGGTCAAGGAATGGTAGGGACGTGTCGGAAATCGTCCAGGTGTATTGGAGTGCCGGATGGAAGTTGGTGGTGAAGTGGATGAAGTCAGTCAGTTGTGTGTAGGTGCAGGAGGTGGCGCCAAAGCAGTCGTCAATGTAACGGAGGTAGAGGTCGGGGATGGGGCCCTGGTACGTCTCGAACATGGATTGTTCAACATACCCGACAAAGAGGCAGGCGTAGCTGGGGCCCATGCGTGTGCCCATAGCTACGCCTTGTGTTTGGAGGAAATGGGAGGAGTCAAATGTAAAGTTATTGAGGGTGAGGACCAACTCCGCTAAGCGGAGGAGAGTGTCAGTGGCTGGGTATAGGTTGCTCCTCTGGTCGAGGAAGAACCGGAGGACTCCGAGGCCATCCTGGTGGGGGATGGAGGTGTAGAGTGACCGGACATCCATGGTGAAGATGAGGGGGTGAGGGCCCAGAGAGTGGAATGCGTGGAGGCGGCGGAGAGTGTCTGAGGTGTCTAGAACATAGGTGGGGAGGGATTTGACCAAAGGGGATAGGATGGAGTCAAGGTATGTGGAGATGAGTTCGGTGGGGCACGAACACGCAGAGACAATGGGTCTGCCGGGAGAGCCGGGTTTGTGGATTTTGGGGAGAAGGTAAAAACGGGCCGTGCGGGGCTGGGGAACGATGAGGTTGGAGGCTTGGTCAGGTAGGGCGTGGGAATTGATGAAGTCGGTGATGGTGCTAGAAATGGTGGCCTAGTGCTCGTCAGTGGGGTCATGGTCCAAGGGTAAGTAGGAGGAGGTGTCCGAGAGTTGGCGCGTGGCCTCAGCTTTGTAGAGATCGGCGCGCCAGACTACCACGGCACCTCCCTTGTCGGCTGGTTTGATGACCCAATCTGTGTTTTTGCGGAGTGATTCGATGGCAGTGCGTTCAGAGGGGGAAAGATTAGAGTGAGACAGGGGAGTGGAGAAGTTGATGCGGTTGACGTCGCGGCGGCAGTTCTGAATGAAGAGTTCCAGAGCCGGGACTTTATGAGGGGGGTTCCACGAGGAGGGGGTGCGTTGGAGACGGGAAAAGGGGTCATCATTGGGGGGCGAGGACTCCTTCCCATGGAAGTGCGCTGTGAGGCGGAGACGACGGTAGAAGCGCTCCAAGTCATGGTGGGCGCGGAACTCATTGAGATGGGGGCGGAGGGGGACAAAGGTGAGACCTCTGCTGAGGACAGACCGTTGGGTGGGGGAGAGGGGGAGGTCGGGGGGGATGGTGAACACCCGGCAGGGGTGGCAGTTGGGGCCAGAGGAAGGCAGGTGGGTGGACTGGGGACGGGGCGATGTGGGGGGGGGGGGGGTTGTGGGTGTTGGAGGAGTGGTGGGTGGTCAGGGGGTGGGGGGGAGAGAGGGCTGTAATGTGGGTGGGGAAGAGCGGGTGTGACATGGTTGGGGGGGGATGGGGGAGGGTCAGTGGAGCAGCCACTGAGGTTAGCACGGCTGGGCAGACGGGCGCTAGGACCCAGTGGAGTTAAGTCCAGTAGAGTGGGAGTAAGCAGCGTGGAGGCTGCAGGCCCAGTGCAGAGTCCAGGCTCCAGGTAAGGCGACGGCTGTGGGTTGCTGGAGGGGGGTGGAGTGGCGCGGGTCACCGGACCCGATGGTCGGAGTCGAGTGGCGCGGGTCACCGGACCCTCTGGTCCTCACCTTTCACCCCACCAGTCGGCAAATACAACACATAATCCCCATTATGCCCCTTCCAAAGTCCACAATCAGTTCCTTGGTTTTGCTGGTGTTGAGGGCCAGGTTATTGTGCTGGCACCATGTGGACAGTCGCTCAATCTCTCTTCTATACTCTGACTCGTCCCCATCAGTGAGGGAGTGAGGGAGAGGAAGAGGGGGATAGAGAGGGAAGAGGAAGGGAGGGGGAGGGGGGAGGAGAAGGGGGAGAAAAAAATCCTTTGAAAGTCTGGAGATTTCAATAACTGCAGGTTACATTTTGTAATTTAGTCTCACAGCCAACGAGTTAGCATTGCTGGCCCTGTCAAGTTTCCGATCAATGATAGCACTCAAGAAGTTGATGATAGCAGACTGGCAGCTGAATGTCAAGAGTTGATATTGCGGTATCTTCTGGTGTTTAGGTCAATGTCCAGCCTCAGCCCATTGTCACTTACCAATGCATGCCTGTATGCTGTCCAGGTCTTGCTTCATGTGAGTACATTATGTGCAACTACATGTGGACTTTGAATGGAACTGAACATTGTTTATACTGACCATCTATTATCAATACAGAGATTAAAAAAAAATACTGGCAGAGATTCCCTAGGAAGTTGCCTGGAATAGTGGCCTGTAATTATAAAGAGAGATTAAGTATGCTGTGTTTTTTCTCACTTCCATGCAGGAGGCTGTGGAGTAACTTTATAGAGGTCTATTTCTGTGCTGCATGATTTTATGACTATGATTCTACACACACAGGATAATAAGGCCATATAGAGAAAAATGTACATACAAATCAGTTTCACTTCCAAACTGCAGAAATTGAATGGAAACTATGTCAAGATTCCAACAGACTTTAGTTTAATTACATACAGTGTATTGTGAACAATTCTGGTTTTAATAAGACACTAGACTAAGTGGGAACCGTTGGGTCCCAGTATCACACGGGAGGGCTGGTCCCCCAACGCAATATTCTACCTCTCCACCAATTCCAATATTGGTGGCCAGTGGGGGAGGGGGGGGTTTCTGGAGCGCTAGTATGGGTGTTGTGCGCTGAAGTGATTGGCTTCCAGAGGGCTAGTATGGACATTGTGGGCCAAAAGGATTCTTGGGCTGGCGGCTCAGTCACTCAAGCCTGTTGTGCTGGCAGCTCACTCACTCACGGCTGGTGGGCTCGCAGTTGACTCACGGCTATTCCTTGAAATCCATTTCAAGCAGGGTGCAAGGCCACTAAAGACTGTGAGTCGCGACCTCTCCCTCCCCCATCTTGCAGAGACTGAGCCATGCCCACACTTCCGGGTTTTGTAGTCCCTCCGCCCTCCCACCAGAAGGGGCGTGGCCATCATGGCGTGATTGGTAGGAGAGAGAATCTCAACATTTTCTAAACACTAATAACTCTTTTATTTTTCATCGATGGGAAAAATCCTCGGCACATGTTGAGCAGAGAGAGCCTCTGAGTAAGATGGCCAAAAATCACAGCCGTACGTTGTAGCGTTCTTTCTAAAATCAATATAAAGCGCAAATAAAAAGTAGTCAAGATTAGACTTTTAATTATATAGAAGGCAAGGCAGCTTTAATGAGGCAAGGCAGCTTTAATGAGGCAAGGCAGCTTTAATGAGGCAAGACAGCTTTAGCACGTTCAAACCAAACGCAGCTTTAGCACTTTCAATCCAAAGGCAACGTAGCTTTAGTGCTTTCAAACCAAAGGCAACACATCTTTAGCACTTTCAAACCAAAGGAAACACAGCTTTAGCACTTTCAAACCAAAGGCAACACAGCTTTAGCACTTTCAAACCAAAACACGCTTTTGCATTTTCAAACCACATTAAGGGCACTGACAGGTCAGTAAAACCACTCACAGTTTAGTAGACATGTGTTCAGTGTTATTCACAGCTCAGACTGAGAATTGCGACCTCTCGCACCCCCATCTTGCAGAGAACTAAGGCACCTCCACACTTCTGGGTTTTATAGTCCATCGGAAGGGTTGTGGCCTTCAGGAGAGAGAATTTCAACATTTTTAAAACACTTTTTAACTCTTTTATTTTTCATCAATGGGAAAAATCCTCTTGTCCTGCGCAGCGGAGGGGGACTCTGAGTAAGATGGCCAAAAATCAAAGCCGTAAGTGGCAGCGTTTGTTCTAAAATCAATATACAGTGCAACAGGAAGTGGTCAAGATGAGACTTTTAGTAATATAGATTCAATCACTGGAGATGATGTCAATGGGTTAACCAGAATGATACCAGAAACAGACAGATATGCATATCAAGAGAATTAATGCATGGTAAGACTCTTTCTTCGAGAAAATGGGATGAACAAACAGAGGTCTGAAGATTATAATGACAAAACTCTGTAATAGAGTAGCAAAAGAGGTACAAACAAATCAAATGCATAATTTAAGAGAGTCACACGAACTGGAGCCCACTGTCATAAAGAAAAGTTTAGGCAAATAGATTTGATGCATATATTTTCCCATTTCTCCAATCATTTCAAAATATTCAAAACACAACACTAGTTTGTTAGAAGGGTCTCGACCCGAAACGTCACCTATTCCTTTGCTCCATAAATGCTGCACACCCGCTGAGTGTCTCCAGCATTTTTGTCTACCTACTAGTTTGGCAATTCACTTTCCCAACTCTCAACTCTCAATTAGGTTGACTGGATCTTTATTCCCATAAAATTTGACCAAATCGTTAGCTTTGATTCTTGCATTTTGGTTAATGTTTGGCCAGCATTCACAAGGATCACGGAAGTGAAACATTAACATTTATAAAATGTATTTCACTACCGTAAATAAATTTAAAATGCTGCTGTTGCTGGAAGTCTAAAAATAGAAAATGCTGAAACATTGTCAGGCAAATGTGTCAGGCAGTAACATTGGATCTCCAGATGTTGCATCAGCTGCTGAGCGCTTGCAGCATTTTCTGGTTCTATTACACATCCTTGTCCTAAAGTACTTCATTGGCGTTTCTGAGTGCAGTCATGGTGAAGTAGAAATACAACTGCAAATTTGCACTCAGCAAGTTCCTACAAATAGTAATTCAATTTGAGCACCAGGGCAAAGTTCCAGGCAGACAGGCACATGCAAACAGAAAGATTAGTTTAATCATTGCATCATGTTCATCACGGACTTTGTGGAGGGAAGGGCCTGTTCCATTGTCCTGTACTGTACTCTGCTATGTCCCTGATGTCATTTACTCCACTTCAGCATGGATTGAGAATCTGCATTGTCCTGGGTCACAGTTGTGAGGGGGCCACACACCTTACTTTTGAGATCAGGACAGTCAATTGTGCCACCACTGCCTCCACTTTGGTCCAATGTGTTCATAGTGGTTGCTCCTGTGGAACTTTGCCTGGAAGAGGTGAAGAGAGGTATTGGTGGAATGGGGTGTTGTGGAGAGTTGGGGCATTGTATTGTGTAACACCAATTATGTGCTAAATTGAATAGATTTAGGACAGATCGAGTGTTTTGAAACTAGATATCTGTGAGGTTCATTAGCAGCAGCAGAATTGTAGATCATTAAAACGTGTAACCTGGTGGTCTGCCTTTGTTACAATCAAGCCAGGGTACCAATCCTGTTTTAATGAGAGGACAAAGGCCTATTGTGTATTGCATTTTGTATCATTCTGACAATATACAGGCCAAGCATTAGGAATGATATCCAATATATTCTGCTAAACCATCCTAAAACATAGCATTCAGATCAAAGCTCCGTAGTCCAGCAACAGCTACAGAGGCCCAGGAGCCGTTGGAGCGGGAGGAGCAGAGTCCGGGCGGTGAGTTTAAAAACGGAGCGCGGGGCTTTGTTTCACAGAGGCCCAGGAGCGGTTGGAGCGGGAGGAGCACCCAATCTGTAACGTTCCATCACATTTCAAAATAAGTGGGCTTGAGGAAGCCGCTGATTGGTGGAAGCGGACTAGAGGAAGCAGCTGATTGGGAGTCAGATCCCTGCTGATTTCTTACAGCACTTTGTATTGTATCCTGGGTAAGGGGGGGAGAATGAGGCCCAGGGCAGTTTGCTGTTCTGGATGTCAGATGTGGGAAGTCATGGAGTCTGATAGACTTCCAGACGTCCACATCTGCGCCAGGTGCATCGAGATGGGGCTCCTAAGGGACCGTATTAGGAACCTGGGGCAGCAGCTCGATGACCTCTGTCTGGTCAGGGAGAGTGAGGAGGTCATAGAGAGGAGTTACAGAGAGGTGGTCACTCCAAAACCACGGGAGGCAAGCAAGTGGGTCATGGTTAGGAAGGGCAAGGGGCAGAGGCAGGGACTAGAGAGTACCCCGGTGGCTGTACACCTTGGAAATAAGTACTCCGGTTTGAGTACTGTTGGGGGGGGACAGCCTACCTGGGGGTAGCGACAGCGGCCGGGCCTCCGGCACAGAGACCGGCCCTGTTGCTCAGAAGGGTAGAGAAAAGAAGAGGAGGGCAATAGTAATAGGGGACTCCATAGTTAAAGGGTCAGATAGGCGATTCTGTGGACGCAGTCCGGAGACCCGGTTGGTAGTTTGCCTCCCTGGTATCAGGGTCTGGGATTTGTCTGAACGTGTCCAAGATATCCTGAAATGGGAGGGAGAGGAGCCTGAGGTTGTGGTATAGGTACCAATGACATAGGTAGAAAAAGAGAAGAGGTCCTGAAAAGAGAATTTAGGGAGTTAGGAAGAGAGTTAAGGAGAAGGACCGCAAAAGTAACAATCTCAGGATTACTGCATGTGCCACGTGACAGTGAGAGTAGGAATGGAGCGAGGTGGAGGATAAATGCGTGGCTGAGGGACTGGTGCAGAGGGCAGGGATTCAAGTTTCTGGATCATTGGGACCACTTTTGGGGAAGGTGTGACCTGTACAAAAAGGACGGGTTGCACTTGAACCCGAGGGGGACCAATATCCTGGCGGGGAGATTTGCAAAGGCTACTGGGGAGACTTTAAACTAGAACGGTTGGGGTGAGGGACTCAAATAGAGAAAGCTAGTCGACAGTGTGTGAGGCAGGAGGCAGAGAAGGGAAGCACTCAGACCCAACATGTAGGGGAGAAAGAAGAAAAAGATAATAAACAGAGAATAAGTGGTGGTGGGTTACTTAAATGTGTATATTTTAATGCTAGGAGCTGGGGCGGCGGCCCGGAATGGAGACTGCGGGACCTGGAGCGGCGACTGCGGGACCCGGAGCTGGGGCGGCGGCCCAGAGCTGGGGCGGTGGCCCGGAGCGGAGACTGCAGGACCCAGAGCTGGGGCGGCGGCCCGGAGCGGAGACTGCGGGACCCGGAGCTGGGGCGGCGGCCCGGAGCTGATGCTGTGGCGGGCCGTCTCGGAGCGGAGACGGCGTTCCGGCTTTCGGCGGCGGCGACATCACCACGGAGGTCCGCAGGACTGGAGGACGGCATCTTCGGCCTGGATCAATCGCCTCAGCGCAGAGGGAGAACAAGGAGGGAAGAGACGGAGACTAAGACTTTGCCTCCATCACAGTGAGGATGTGCTTGGTGAACTCACTGTGGTGGATGTTTAATTTGTGTTTATTGTATGTTTTGTTATTATTGATTCTGTGTATGACTGCAGGCAACATAATTTCATTCAGACCGAAAGGTCTGAATGACAATAAAGGAATCTAATTCTAATTCTAATTGTAAGAAAGGTGGATGAGCTTAGAGACTGGATTGACACCTGGAAGTATGATGTTGTGGTGATTAGTGAAACATGGTTGCAGGAGGGCTGTGGTTGGAAATTAAATATTCCAGGATTTTGTTGCTTCAGGTGTGACAGAATTGGAGGGGCAAGAGGTGGAGGTGTTGCATTGCTTGTCTGGGAAGATATTACAGCAGTGCTTTGGCAGGATAGATTAGAGGGCTTGTCTAGGGAGGCTATTTGGGTGGAACTAAGAAATGGGAAAGGTGTAGCAACACATATAGGGGTGTATTATAGACCGCCAAATGGGGAGCGAGAATTGGAAGAGCAAATATGTAAGGAGATAGCAGATATTAGTAGTAGGCACAAGGTAGTGATTGTGGGAGATTTCAATTTTCCACACATGGACTGGGAAACACATTCTGTAAAAGGGCTGGATGGTTTGGAGTTTGTAAAATGTGTGCAGGATAGTTTTTTGCAGCAATACATAGAGAAGGGGCAGTGCTGGACCTCCTGTTAGGAAATGAGACAGGTCAGGTGGCAGAGGTATGTGTTGGGGAGCACTTCGGGTCCAGTGATCACAATACCGTTAGTTTCAATATAATTATGGAAAAGGTCAGAACTGGACCAAGAGTTGAGATTTTTGATTGGAGAAAGGCTAACTTTGAGGAGATGCGAAAGGATTTAAAAGGAGTGAATTGGGACATTTTGTTTTATGGGAAGGATGTAGAAGAGAAATGGAGAACATTTAAAGGTGACATTTTAAGAGTACAGAATCTTTATGTCCCTGTTCGGTTGAAAGGAAATAGTAATAATTGGAAAGAGCCATGGTTTTCAAGGGAAATTGGACACTTGGTTCAGAAAAAGAGAGAGATCTACAATATTTATAGGCAGCATGGAGTAAATGAGGTGCTTGAGGAATATAAAGAATGTAAAAAGAATCTTAAGAAATAAATTAGAAAAGCTAAAAGAAGATATGAGGTTGCTTTGGCAAGTAAGGTGAAAGTAAATCCAAAGGGTTTCTACAGCTATATTAATAGCAAAAGGATAATGAGGGATAAAATTGGTCCATTAGAGAGTCAGAGTGGACAGCTATCTGCAGAGCCAAAAGAGATGGGGGAGATATTGAACAATTTATTTTCTTCGGTATTCACCAAGGAGAATGATATTGAATTATGTGAGGTAATGGAAACAAGTAGAGTAGCTATGGAAACTATGAGATTCAAAGAAGAGGAAGTACTGACACTTTTGAGAAATATAAAAGTAGATAAGTCTCCAGGTCCAGACAGGATATTCCCTAGGACATTGAGGGAAGTTAGTGTAGAAATAGCAGGGGCTATGACAGAAATATTTCAAATGTCATTAGAAACGGGAATGGTGCCGGAGGATTGGCGTACTGAGCATGTTGTTCCATTGTTTAAAAAGGGTTCTAAGAGTAAACCTAGCAATTATAGACCTGTTAGTTTGACATCAGTGGTGTGCAAATTAATGGAAAGGATACTTAGAGATAATATATTTAAGCATCTGGATAAACGGGGTCTGATTAGGATCAGTCAACATGGATTTGTGCCTGGAAGGTCATGTTTTACTAATCTTCTTGAATTTTTTGAAGAGGTTACTAGGGAAATTGATGAGGGTAAAGCAGTGGATGTTGTCTATATGGACATCAGTAAGGCCTTTGACAAGGTTCCACATGGAAGGTTGGTTAAGAAGGTTCAATTGTTGGGTATTAATGGTGGAGTAGCAAGATGAATTCAACAGTGGCTGAATGGGAGATGCCACAATGGTGGATGGTTGTTTGTCAAGTTGGAGGTCGGTGACTAGTGGGGTGCCTCAGGGATCTGTGTTGGGTCCACTGTTGTTTGTCATATACATCAATGATCTGGATGATGGTGTGGTAATTTGGATTAGTAAGTATGCAGATGATACTAAGATAGGTGATGTTGTGGATAATGAAGTAGATTTTCAAAGTCTACAGAGAGATTTAGGCCATTTGGAAGAATGGGCTGAAAGATGGCAGATGGAGTTTAATGCTGATAAGTGTGAGGTGCTACATCTTGGCAGGACAAATGAAAATAGGACATACATGGTAAATGGTAGCGAATTGAGGAATGCAGTTAACCAGAGGGATCTAGGAATAACTGTGCATAGTTCCCTGAAGGTGGAATCTCGTGTAGATATGGTGGTAAAGAAAGCTTTTGGTGTGCTGGCCTTTATAAATCAGAGCATTGAGTATAGAAGTTGGGGTGTAATGTTAAAATTGTACAAGGCATTGGTGAGGCCAATTCTGGAGTATGGTGTACAGTTTTGGTCGCCAAATTATAGGAAAGATGTCAACAAAATAGAGAGAGTACAGAGGAGATTTACTAGAATGTTGCCTGGGTTTCAGCAACTAAGTTACAGTGAAAGGTTGAACAAGTTAGGTCTTTATTCTTTGGAGCGCAAAGGTTAAGGGGGGATTTGATAGAGGTCTTTAAAATGATGAGAGGGATAGACAGAGTTGACGTGGATAAGCTTTTTCCATTGAGAGTAGGGAAGATTCAAACAAGAGGACATGATTTGAGAATTAATGGACAGAAGTTTAGGGGTAACATGAGGGGGAACTTCTTTACTCAGAGAGTGGTAGCTGTGTGTAATGAGCTCCCAGTGAAAGTGGTGGAGGTAGGTTCGATTTTATCATTTAAAAATAAATTGGATAGGTATATGGACGGGAAAGGAATGGAGGGTTATGGTCTGAGTGCAGGTAGATGGGACTAGGTGAGAATAAGTGTTCGGCACGGACTAGAAGGGCCGAGTTGGCCTGTTTCCGTGCTGTAATTGTTATATGGTTATATGGTTAACAGCTAGTTTTCCACAGTGGTGGATAATTAAACACCTAAGAAGAGGAGCAAGCCCCAAGAATATCCCCAGCCTTAATGATGAAGGGAAATCAGTTTGTGAGTGTTCAAGATGAGGTTGAAGCATCACATTCAGCCAGATGTTGTGAAGTAACTTTGCTTCCCCTAAAATTGTACCAACATAGATTCCAGTCCTTGGCTAATTTGAATCATTGCACATCGTGTCAAGACTCAAGAGCCCTTATGTACTGGACATGAACAGGAATAATTAAACCCCTAAGTAGGATCCCAACACTAAATGTCACCTATCTGTGTTCTCCAGAGATGCTGCCTGACCCGCTGAGTTACTACAGCAATTTGTGTATTTTTTTATCAGCCAGCATCAGCAGTTCCTTGTGTTTACAATGAAATTCTTATTGACTGCAGCTTAACAGGCACATTAGACGCATCAACAATAATAATTATGCAATAATTTATCAGTTATTCCAAGTAAACCAGACCTTGATAGTGCAAAATCCAAAGTACGTAGAGCAACCATCAATGAAGAGGGGACCCACGTTCACGTTATAGGAGTAGAATTAGGCCATTCGGCGCATTGAGTCTACTCCGCCATTCAATCATTGCTGATCTCTGCCTAATCCTATTTTACTGCCTTCTCCCCATAACCCTTGATACCTGTTCTAATCGAGAATTTGTTTATTACTGCCTTAAAAATATCCACTAACTTGGCCTCCACATCCCTCTGTGACAATGAGTTCCACAGATTAACTACCCTCTGACTAAAGAAGTTCCTCTTCACCTCCTTTCTTAAAGAGCGGGGGGAGGGGGCAGCTAGAACGAAGGGGGGGGCCTGGCGAGATTGATGAGGTACCCGGCGTGGGGCCACCAAGAACAGGGGGGGGACCCAGGGGGGGGGGGGGGGGTAGCGAGAATGAAGGGGGGACCCAGAGGGGGCCTGTTGACATGTACAGCAGCAGCCCTGGTTCGTTGCTGCAAGGATGCCTGCTTGAGTAACTTTTTGTAACTTAGTCAGCGGCAGAAATGTGGCGACTCTTGTGTACTGCCTAGGTGAGATCTGCTGTACGATCTCACCGGATTGTACGCAAAAAACAACGAATTTCACTGTACCAGGGTACATGTGACCATAAACTATCATTGAATCATCTGGGCAGTATTCAACCTAGTATGATATCAAGAAGCTTCAGTGACAATTAAATTAGCTGGCATCAAGGGGAAAACAATGTCTAAATCAGGGGTCGGCAACCTTGTTCTGCATTGGGGCCAGGATCCATGTCTGTGAACGGATGGCGGGCCATAGTTAATAAATGGAGGTAATAATAATACAAACTAACTAAACTTTTATTTATATATTTAAGCAATATTATGTTTACTGAACATAATAATTAATTTGAGACTGGTATTGAAACTACCCTCACCCCTCTCTGTCCTAAACTTCATGCAGACCCTTTATTACCTTCTCTTCCCCCTCCCCCCATTCACTCTCTCTCCCCCTCTTTCCCCACCCCCCCCTCTTCATCCTCCTCCCCATCTCTACACCTCTCCTCCCTCTCTCCACCTCTCCTCCCCCCTCTCTCCACCATCTTCCCGCTCTCCTCTCCTACCCCATTTTCTCCTCACCCTCTCCTCCACCTTTCCCCTCCTCTCTCCACCTCCGCCCCCCTCTTCCCATCTCTCTCCCCCACCTCTCCTGCCACCATCTCTCCCCCACCTATCCTGCCCCCTCCCTCCCCCCCTCTCCTCCCCCTTTCCCGCTCCTCTCTCCTTCCCTTTCCCCCGTTCCCTCTCCACCCCTCTCCCTCCTTCCCAAGGTCCAGTCCCGTCCATTTACAGCTGGATTCCTGTCTGCCGCATCCACACTAACCAACTGCCAGCAGCGCCGCCATCTTGGAGGAGGGCGGCCCTGACACTGACACTGACCCTGACACTGACCCTGACCCTGTCCCTGACCCTGACCTGGCCCCCGGTCAAGCACGGGGATGGATGGTTCCGGGGCGCGCTGAGCACTGCAGCCGTTGCAACTGCACTTTTACATCAGGAACCGCACCCACCAATCCAACTAAACTTTTGCCCAGTTCGTGGGATTATATCAGTTCCGATTTCCGATCAGTTTAGATTAGATCAGTTCCGATCAGTTCCGTGGGCCGTAGGTTGCCGACCCCTGGTCTAAATATTGAAGTCATGACTTGCATGAAGGAACACACAATATGGTGGAGTAACTCGTTGGGTCAGTTGGCATCTGGGGAGGGAATGGATAGGTAACGTTTCAGATTTAAACCCTTCTTCAAAAGAAGGGTTGCTTCTCCAGCACTTTGTGTTTTGCTCAAGTAGATTTCAGCACTTTTGTATTTTGTTCAAGATTCTAGCATCTGCAGTTCCTTGTGTCGCCTTGCACAAAGGAAATGGCTTTTGTTATTGAAGATCAGCCCTAGGACAACACTGGTTGCTCAGAACAATGTCATGGGCCCAAATATCTGCAGCTACAGCTTCCACCATAACAGGGATTACACAACTTTTCACCAAATGCAGCAGTCCACTTCCAGGCAACAAGATCGGGACAACTCTTAGGCAAGGGTTGAGAGCTTTTGCGGGAGGAGGCAATGACATCTCCAAGAAGAGAACAACATCTGACTGCTCTCTGGTTATGGAGCTGTCCTGAAATACTATCTACCTCTTTGATGACTCTTGGACTATCCTTGATCAGACTTTGCTGGGTTTACGTTGCGCTAAATGTTAGTCCCTTATCATGTATCCATGCACTGTAAATGGATCTGATTGTATTGAACTTGAGAAAAGGAATAGGTGACATTTCGGACCTTTCTTCAGACTTGTCTTTCTACTGACTGGTTAGAACACAACTAAAGCTTTTCAGTGATGATGAAGATGCTCTCCAAAAGGATCTCGATACTATGGTTGAGTGGTCACAACAATGGGGCATGCAGTTCAACCCTTCCAAATGTGAAACCATGCGTGTCACCAGAAAGAGGAATCCAGGCGAAACATCTTACAATATACTTTGTGCCACCCTTGAAGAATCCAAACAAACCAAGTATCTTGGCATCAAATTGCAGAATGATCTGCGTTGGAATGGTCAGACTCATCATGCAACGGTGAAAGCAACAGGTGTCCTAAACTTTCTGAGGCGCAACTTTCATCATTGTTCAACTTCTGTCAAGGAGAAGCTGTACTTCACCCTCGTTAGACCTCATTTGGACTACGCAGTTGCAGCATGGGACCCATACACAAATAAAAACATTTCTTCCATCGAACGTGTCCAAAGACAGGCAGCTCGATTTGTTACTAATACCTATGAGAGAGAAGCGAGTGTCACCAAACTTCTGAATTCTCTGGGGTGGAACCCTCTCCAAGACAGACGTGAAGCTCACCGTTTGACCTGTTTTTACAAGATGTTAAATGGTCAGCTCGACATAGACTACAAGACCTACACCAAACCCAAACCAATTAGGAGCAGACAAGGGCATTCGATCCAATTTGTGATCCCAGCTACAAAGACAGATGTTTACAGCAATTCATTATTCCCCCGCACAATTAAAGCATAGAATAATCTCCACCCAACTATAGTTACTCAACCAGATGCAACTAAATTTAAAGTAGCTCTTTTGTCCCAATAACCCTTTCTGGCTTAAGCCCTCCCTTCACCACCTCCAGTTTGAATTCCATTTGGAATATTTTGGAGGACCAAGAAACCAAGAACAGTGTACCTCAGTATAGATCAAAGATCTTATAGCAGATGATCTATGATCTTTGGTATAGATGACTATAACCTTTCTGTTGACATCCAACAGATGGGCCCAGCGGCCCCTCCACCAGCATCACGTGGGGGCGGCTCCTGGAGCACGTGACGGGGAGAGCGGTGACGCGTGTTGTTGTGGCTCCACGCCCACAAGATGGCGGCGGCTCGGCGCCGGGGCTGAAGGAGAGAGAGCGGGTGCTGCGGCGGGGCGGCGGCCTGACACTCCCGCCTCTTCCTCCTTGTGGACGCTGATGGAGACGGCACGGCTTGCGGGAGGGCTCGTGGAGGGGAAAGCGATCCGCATCACCGGTTCGGAGCTGGTGGAAAACTACACGGTGAGCGAGAGCTCGTCCTCGGGCCAGGGAGGGAGGGAGGGGGGGACGGGGACGGGGAGGGTGAGGGGGCAGCGGAGGGGCGAGGGTGATCACGGGGATGGAAGAGGGAGGAGAGGGTTGTGGAAGGGAGAGGATCACGGGGAGATGGAGGAGGTTGTGGTGGAGGCGAGAGGGAGATGACGGGGGGAGGTGGAGGGACCACAGGGTGGAGTGGATCACGGGGTGGAGGTGGAGAGAGATCAGGGGGTAGGGAGGTGGCAGGGAGAGGGAGCTTGCGGAGGGCAGAGGGAGATCAAGGGGTGGGGGGTGGAAGGATGAGGGGGATTGTGGAGGATAGAGTGAGATGACAGGGTGGGCTTGGAGGTGAGGGAGGGTGGGAGAGGTGGAGAGGCAAGATGGAGGGGAGGGAGAGGTCCCAGGCATTGGTAGGGAGTTGGAGGGGGAAGGGAGAAGAAGGGATGGGAACATGGAGGTGGGAGGGAGATCATGGGGTGGGTGGAGAACAGGGTGGGGTTGGAGGGGAGATGGAGATCAGGGGGGAGAGGTGGAGGGTGAGGGAGATCATGGAGGGGAATGAGGGGGGTGATAGAGGGGAGGGAGTGATCCCAGGGGTAGTTAAAGGGAGGTGAGGTGGAGGACAGAGGGAGATCAGAAAGGTGGGGAGATGGAAGGGAGAAGGAAATGAGGGTGAGAGGTGGTAGGGAGTGGGAGATCACGGTGGGGGGCGCGAGGGTGGAGAGTGAGGGCGATCACGATGGAGGGGAGAGGGAGATGGCGGTGGGATGAGGGAGGTGATGAAGGGCGATCACGGTGAAAGAGAATGAAACCACAGAGGTAGATATCAAAACGACGGAATAGAGAGCCAGAGGAAAAGAGCAAATGGATGAAATGGATTGAAAGCTGAGAGGATCCCTCTCTCCGTCACTCTCCGAATCCGACTCAAATACGTTTTGTTAACAATATTGGTAAATTTTTCGACCTGCAGAGGAGCAAGTAATCCAGGATCAAGATCAGATGAAAAGAGAGTAGAGAAGACCAAAATGAATTACTGCCCTTCCATGATGTTCTTGATGTTTATGACCACATCTCACAGTTGTATTAGCTCTATCTTAATATTTCGTAAATTGTCGAGGGCTGTTGGTAGCAACATTTTGTAACATTAGCCGAGCAGTGTTTCCTTAAATCCCGAAATGAAGAAATTAGTTCAGTTTGAACCATATCCTCTTTAGATAAAGCGGCCTACATCTTTCATAGCCTTCCTCTCCATTACATTTTCCAGGAATTAAATGCAGACTGCAGACATGTAGGATGGGATTTGGTCACAACTGTGTTTTCCATTGAGTCATTTAATTTCTTTCCTGATCAATAGGGTGTTGAATTATTGGATTCGCATCTTAGAATATAATATAATTAAGGAAGGTCTTAATTTGACGTAGCCTGCTGAGTTAGTGCCATTTCCCTGCGTACAATTGCTGCAATTATTAGATATACAGTTACATTAATGGAAATGATTAGGAAAGAGTGTTTCTGGTTTTGGCACTGATTGAATAAAAACAGAGCCTGGAAACAGGCCCTTTGGTCCACTGAGTTGAAACTGACCAACAATCATCCATTTACCAGTTGGCTTATTTTCTGGCTCCACAACAGGAACAGTCTTTGATATGTTGCTTGTTGGACATCAGCAAAAGGGCATCCTCAGGACTTTGTTGAAACTGAATTAGGGGATTTTCTTAGCTATTGGTTGTCGCTTCTGTTAACATTCTGCTATCCTACATTTTTGGTTTATCAAAACATGCTGACATCCAGACCCTGTCTCCAGTTCCACTCTTGGCCTATAACCTGATCGCCAGCCGTGACTTGCCGTTTTGGGATTTTGATGGACAGAAAGCTGACATTTTCAAGTTTCATGCTAAACTAATGTCAGGTGAAGTTGTATCTTGGAAATCAACATCACAGTATTAAGTGGCATTTTAAGTTTGCAAAGGTGCAAGGAAGCTCGGTACGATGTGGCTTAAGAAGATTGGAATCTATATATTTTGAGAGAATTGACTTTGCTGATCTTTTTTTGTTTCTCCAGCATCCATATTTATTGAGTTGTATATGGGAGTTATATATGGGAAGTATATGGGTAGATGGGACTAGGGGAGAATACGTGTTCGGCACGGACTTGAAGGGCCGAGATGGCCTGTTTCCGTGCTGTAATTGTTATATGGTTATATATCTATGTATGCTTGCTGGATGTGGGAGATGAAGAATGAAAATTCAAACTCCACATTTCTGTATTTGGTCCTATTCATGGAAAAGGGAACATCAACCAAGGATAATTTTTGGAGTTGAGGCGGACCAAAATTTACAAAGTGACATAGTTGTGATCTATTGCTTCAAAGCCACATTTTTGCAATTACCTTGTATTGCAGACTTCTCTTAATATCCAAAAATCTAGTTTTGTCTTGAACATACTTGCTTCCACAACTGTCTTTGGTGAACAATTTCAAAGTTTCACTATCCCCAAATGTGAAGAAATGTATTTTTATTTATGACTTGAATCACAATCCCCTTACTTTGAGGATACTCTTGGTTCTAGCAAATGTAGCAAATGCTGTAAATACACCAAATCACGCAGCATCTGTGGAAAAAGGACAATTAATGTTTTAGGTCAAAGACCACTTATGAGAACCCGATGAAGGGTATTTGGCAAGAAATGTTAATGCATTTCCCTTTCCACAGATGCAGCCGGATCGGCTGAGCATTTCCTATAGTTTTTGTACCCGTTTTAAATGTCCAGCATCAGCAGTTTTTTGTTTGATTTTCATTTGGTTCTAGATTGGATCAGCCATCGTCACATTGAATGGCGGTGCTGGCTGGAATGGCCGAATGGCCTACTCCTGCACCTATTGTCTATCATCCTTAAATTGTAGTGCCCTGTTTGTTTTAAATGTACACTAGACTAAGTTGACACCCGTTGGGCCCCAGCTTCACACGGGAGGGTTGGTCCCCCAACGCAATATTCCACCTCTCCACCAATTCCAATATACACTCGCTCTCACTCTCACACACCATATATATGACAGTAACCTTTCTTGAATCTACTCACATGGCTGAGCGCGAACTCTCCACTGTGGGGCTTCCGCAGTCAGCTGCACTACCGCAATCGGCGTGACCTCTGCACGTACTGGAAATTACACAATCAGCGCGACCTCTGCATTCACTGGAAATTACGCAATCAGCGCGACCTGTCCACTAAGTGGAAGTCACAAAATGATCGGGACTGTTGGACTAAACACAGTCGGATCTAATAAAACATTTATTCCTTCCAAACACAGTCGGACCTAATAAAGGATTTATTCCTTCCAAACATAGTTGGACCTAATAAAGCGTTTATTCCTTCCAAACACAGTCAGACCTAAAAAAGCATTGCAGTTTCAAGCACAGGCAGGGCAGCAGGCCAAACAACTCATGGCATTTTCATTTCATTTCATTTCCAATTAAGCATTGCCTTTTCAAGCACAGGCAGGGCAGCAGGCCAAACAACTCATGACATTGTCATTAAGGGCTAACATCATTTATTGCAAGTACATTGCAGATTCACAGCTTAGAATGACAGTTGTGGCCTCTCCCTCGCAATCTTGCAGAGTGACTGACTCACATCCAGGCATCTGGGGTTTTATAGTTCTGCCCCCCCCCCCCCCCCAGAAGGGGCGTTACCTTAATTGTTGTGATTGACAGACGAGAGGACCAATCTCAAGGTTATTTAAACATTCATAACTTTTTTAGACACTCATTATTTAAACACTCATAACCGAGCTGATCTCAAGGTTATTTAAACACTCATAACTTTTTTATTTTTCATCGATGGGAAAATCCTCAGGGCTGGCTCAGCGGAGGAGGACTGTGATGGAGGAGTATGGCCAAAAATCACAGCGATACAGGGCAGCAATTTTTCTAAAATCAATATACAGCGCAGACAGGAAGTGGTCAAGATGAGACTTTTAATTATATTGATATTTATGAAATCGCAACCCATTCTTCTTTTATGAGTCGGCAACAATGTCGACAACAATGAGTCGCCGTACAGGATGGACGTGGAGCTGCTTACGGAGTGGTGCAGATCTCACAATCTCACCCTCAATGTGGAAAAGTCTAAGGAAATGGTGATCGATTTCAGGAGGGCTTGAAAACTCCATCACACTCCGCTGCATATTGATGGAGCTGCTGTGGAGAGGGTCAGCAGAGTGAAGTTCTTGGGCGGCGCGACTCACCCGTTGCAGCGGCCCCTACAGCCTGTCTGTCTTTTTTTTATTTTGTGTCTAGTTAAATGTAGTGTTGGTGTTTTTTAATACTGGTTTTAAATGTGTATATGTGGGGGGCGGTGGGGGGGGGGGGGGGGGGGGGGGAAGGGGGAAACCGTTTAAAATCTCTTCCCTGTCCGGGAGACCCGACTTTTTCCCTGTCGGGTCTCCGTTGTCATTGGGGCCTAGCACCGTGGAGCGGCCTCCAACCTGAACGACCCGGGGGCTCGGGAGACTGCGGAGCTGCGGACTCGGAGCGTGGGGAGCGGCGGTGACTCGCTGCTGGCGGTGGACTGGGACATCGGGAGCTCGCGGGTCCGGGGAAAGAGACCGCTTCCCGGAGCTCCCGCAACGCGACTTCTCCAGCCCGTGTCGCGGGGTTGGAACGATCCGGAGCGGGGACGTACATCGCCCGGCGCGGCTTAATGGCCGTGGGACATTACAGCGCCCGCCGGGGGCTCCAACTTTGTGACATTTAGAACGGGAGCGGGGCCCGCCTGGGGCTTGGACATTGGGAGAGACATGGAGAACAGGGGAGAGAAAAGACTTTGCCTTCCATCACAGTGAACCCACTGTGATGGAAGGCAAGTCTTTTGTTTGTGTGAATTAAATTGTGTATGTCTGTAGGAAATTGTCTTTGTTTGTATGGCTGTGGAAACGGAATTTCGTTTGAGCCTCACTGAGGCTCAAATGACAATAAATATTGTATTGTATTGTATTGTATTGTATTGGATGACCTGACCTCTACGACCAACACCACAGCAGTGATCAAAAGAGCTCAGCAGCGGCTCCACCCCCTCCGGAGACTAAGAAAAGCAGGTCTCCCTACTGTTCATCTAAGGACCTTCTACAGGGGCACCATCAAGAGTATATTGACCTACGGCATCACTTCCTGGTTTGGGAGCTGCAAGGCTTGTGAGCAAAACCAACTTAACAGGATAGTGAAGATAGCCAGCAGGATCATTGGTGCCCCACTCCCTTTCCTGTTGGAGATCTATCAGAAGCGGAGCATCAGCAGACCCATCTCCATTATTAAGGACCCCTATCATCCATCACACCACATCTTCTCCATTCTGCCATCTGGGAAGAGGTACAGGAGCATCAGCTGCAAAACCAGCAGGATGCTACACAGCTTCTTTCCACAGGCAATAAGACTGGTTAACGGACTGTGTCCCCTCCCCATATACCATACACCAACACATCTAACCTCGCCCATACTTTTCACCTGTCAAAGCAAAGCCACTGTTCGGTCTGAATGTTTTTATTTCAATTTTTAGGCTTATTTTAGATATGGAAATTTTAATTTTTAAAGCTATATGTATTTATTCTGTTTTTATTAACTGCACTGATGGGAACTGATTGAGAAACAATTTTTTTGTTTCATCTGTGTATGTAAGTACTCAGTTAAAATGACATTAAAGTAAATACTGAAATACTTTGACAACAGAATCTGCCTAATTGTCCTTATCAGGTAACCCCCATCACACGTACCTTATTCAAGGAATTCATCTGATGACCATGGGCTTATTTTGAGATGAAGCTTCTAAGGAGCATCTTGAAGGTGAAAAGAAAAATATAAAAGTTTAGCGAGGTGATTCCAGAACTTGGACCGTTGCAGTTCAAGGCACAGTCACCAATGGTAGAGAAAGTAAATTTGGAGATCAAAATTGCAGGAATTGCAAATAATGGGAGCGTTATGGGGTTGGAGGATAGTAGAGGTGAGAAAGATTTGAAAACCGAATTGCAACATTTTGGAATTACTTTTGCTACCTGGGTGCCAGCAGGATAATAATACTGTGTGAATTTCTGTATTTATTTATGCTTACTATATTCTGTTGTGTTGAAGCAAAGCAAGAATTTCATTGTCCTATCTGGGACACATGACAATAAACTCTCTTGAATCTTGAATTTGACCTGGTGTACATTAAGAAAGAGGATTGCATTTTTGGTGGCCTCAATTTTCAACAGGAGAAGGACAGCATAGAGCCTATAGCAGGCTAAGGTGTTACTACGTGAGTTGTATGCTTTCTTTTGCTCATGATTTTCTAAAATATATCTTTACCATCCTATTGAGAATAAGTGAGATGAAATGTAATTCTGAGTTATCCATTACAAAGTTAATGACATTTTAGGTAGTTAACAAAGTGTAAAATGTGTTTTCTTGCGTATTTAAATTGTTACTGCGGTTAGTTGCTCTCATTAATGAAAGTATAAATTTTTTAGGTATATATCATAGAAGTGAAAGTTGGGAATCACCAATGGACAGTTAAACATCGTTACAGTGATTTTCATGAGCTGCATGAAAAGGCAAGTTTTTTCATATTATGAAACATTTGTAGTGGTTTTGTAGATTCTTTCAAGTTGCTAAATGTGTGGGATGCTCTGCTAAATTTGTATAAGATTCAGGTGTATTCTTTCAGGGCTGAGAGTGAGATTGTTGTATTCATACCGGGAAAGGCACCAATCAAACTGTCCATGCTGGCCTTTATACAAGTTTTTAGCTCATCGTAGCTTTATCTGTGTTTCACTGAAAGTAAATAGAAAAACAACAGTGCATTTTCCATGGGTTAGATGTCAATAATTGGAGGTTTTATCACAGGAAGATCTGTTTTCCCCCCATCTCGTATTGTTTACTCGCCAACTCTTAATTGTGGAGCCCAGAAAATAAATTGAATACCTAGTTATCTCCAAAATTTGGATGTTTGTCTTTTCCTTTTGACTCTGCTAAAGAAGTCATCATCATTTTAGTGTAGGAAGGAACTGCAGATGCTGGTTTAAACCGAAGATAGACACAAAATGCTGGAGTAACTTAGTGGGATAGGCAGCATCTCTGGAGAGAAGGAATGGGTGACATTTCAGGTCAAGATCCTTCTTCAGACTAGTAGGGGAAAGAGAAACAAGAGATTTTGACAGTGATGTCGAGAGATATGGAACAAATGAATGAAAGATATGCAAAAAAGTAACGATGATAAAGGAAATGGGCTATTGTCATCATTTTAGTGCTGTTCTTTATCTGCAATTTGAAAGATTTATTATAATTGATATGCCCTTTCCTCTTCCTCTGCTCTCCCAGTCTATTAAGATAACGATGTTATTAAAAATGTATCAAATCAACACTTCTCCCATCTCCAGTAAATGCTTTGTACCTGGAGCTGACAGCTTTATTCAAATTAGAAACCACTATCTAGTAGCTTGTGTTTTTGCAATATGTACTGAAATATGAATCTCCTGATGTTTTTTTTGTTCTTTAACATCTTTCCTTTTTTTTAATATGTAGCTGACTGCAGGAAAAAAGATAGATAAAAATTTGCTTCCACCAAAGAAGATCATTGGCAAAAATTCCAAATCGTTTGTAGAAAAAAGGCAGAAAGAATTGGAAGTCTATTTGCAAACTCTTCTGGCAAAGTTCCCTTATGCTGCTCCAAAAGTTTTGTCACATTTTCTGCACTTCGATCTATATGTAAGTTTAAAAAAAAGTATTCTGCAATATATTTTACATGCTCAAGTATGTTTTTTTTTAGATATTAAATGTTCTGTGATTATTTTTTAAATGCGGTAATTAATGTATTAAAAGCTGGGATTTTAAATGATAATTAAATAGAAATCTATGCTTTAAGTATACAAATTTAAAGCACACTGAATTGAGGGTTCAGTATTGATGTGGATAGAGAACTGGCTGGCAAACAGGAAGCAAAGAGTAGGAGTAAACTGGTCCTTTTCAGAATGGCAGGCAGTGACTAGTGGGGTACTGCAAGGCTCAGTGCTGGGACCCCAGCTATTTACAATATATATTAATGATTTGGACGAGGGAATTGAATGCAACATCTCCAAGTTTGTGGATGACACGAAGCTGGGGGGCAGTGTTAGCTGTGAGGTGGAGGCTAGGAGGCTGCAAGGTGACTTGGATAGGCTGGGTGAGCGGGCAAATGCATGGCAGATGCAGTATAATGTGGATAAATGTGAGGTTATCCACTTTGGTGGCAAAAACAGGAAAGTAGACTTATCCGAATGGTGGCCGATTAGGAAAAGGGGAGATGCAACGAGACCTGGGTGTCATGGCACACCAGTCATTGAAAGTAGGCATGCAGGTGCAGCAGGCAGTGAAGAAAGTGAATGGTATGTTAGCATTCATAGCAAAAGGATTTGAGTATAGGTGCAGTGAGGTTCTACTGCAGTTGTACAGGGTCTTGGTGGGACCACACTTGGAGTATTGCGTACAGTTTTGGTCTCCTAATCTGAGGAAGGACATTCTTGCCATAGAGGGAGTACAGAGAAGGTTCACCAGACTGATTCCTGGGATGTCAGGACTTTCATATGAAGAAAGACTGGATAGACTCGGCTTGTACTCGCTAGAATTTAGAAGATTGAGGGGGGATCTTATAGAAACGTACAAAATTCTTAAGGGGTTGGACAGGCTAGATGCAGGAAGATTGTTCCTGATGTTGGGGAGGTCCAGAACAAGAGGTCACAGTTTAAGGATAAAGGGGGAATCTTTTAGGACAGATATGAGAAAAAAAATTTTCACACAGAGAGTGGTGAATCTCTGGAATTCTCTGCTACAGAATGTAGTTGAGGCCAGTTCATTGGCTATATTTAAGAGGGAGTTAGATGTGGCCCTTGTGGCTAAAGGGATCAGGAGGTATGGTGAGAAGGCAGGTACAGGATACTGAGTTGGATGATCAGCCATGATCATATTGAATGGCGGTGCAGGCTCGAAGGGCCGAATGGCCTACTCCTGCACCTATTTTCTATGTTTCTATGAATAGATTGGGGGGGGGGGGGGGGGATATGGGGAGGGGAGCACAGGGGATGTCAGTGAGGTCTGAATAGAGGCGGGAATGGGGATCAGTGCGGGATGGAGAGGAGGAGTCCCAGGATGGGGGGGGTGGGGGGGTGGAGGAGGCGTACGAGAGAGAGAGATAGAGAGAGAGAGAAGGGGGCGAGGTATGGAGGAAGGAGGGTCAGCGCTTCTCGGACAACATCGCCCCGCTGCCTTGGCCGTTGGGAACTCCTCGCCACCGCCTCCCTCCTCCGCCAGCCAACAGCAAGGTGCGGGGCCGAGTGGTGCAGCTCAAAGATCCTATAGCTATAGTATCTTTTTTTAATTTATTTTTTAAATTATTTGTATTAGACGTACGGTAAATTACAATAACAAACAACACATATATCATAATACATTTTTTGTACCGCTTCATTTTTTTTTTAAGCTTTAAGAAAAAGATAGAAGTAAGGAAAGTAAAGAAGGTGCGCAAGAGTCGTGAAGTGTAAGGGGCTTTCTTTTCCCAACACTCTCTAGCTATAGTATCTTTGATGCAGCTGCTTCAGAAGAGTTGGAGCAAATGACGGACCCCTAACAGCGGCGGCAGTGGCTGCGACAGCGGCTCCGTCACCTTCTCCTCCCGCACTCCGCCCGTCCTGATAAGGACCGCTGTTTGCAAATGCGCTAACGGCGCTTTCAATACAAACCCTACCGCACGCCGAGGCCTCCCCCTTCCCTCCCTCCTCCCTGCCTCTGCGTGCGGGAGGGTTTGTATTGAAAGCGCCGTTAGCGGATTTGCAAGCAGAGCCGTTATCATGGAGGAGGAGGAGATGGAGCCGCTGTTCGGGGCCCGTCATTCGCTCCGACCCTTCCTCACCCCGCACCTAGTATCTTTCCCATACAATACAGCCGTCACCGCCGACACAAAATGTCGCGTTCCTTTTCTCCAGAGATGCTGCCTGACCCGCAGTTACTCCAGTTTTTTGTGTCTGTCTTCGGTACAAACCAGTATCTGGTTGCCAAGCCGGGCAAAATGACTCGGTGTTTAGGTTGCCCGGCGGCGCTTTGAGTGGTCAGTGGCACCCGGGCAACCGTTAATTTTGAGCCCTGCTATTGTCTATAGGACATGTCTGAACACCATGCTGATATTCCTTTAAAGAAGTGGTTATACACTATTCCCCTTTCTCTCTATATGCAACCTTGGTGATGTCGACCCTCAATGCCCTAATTTCCATTGTGTAATTTAAACCTGCCTTTGCCTCAAATCCTCATAGAGCTTGTTCATCAGTGTATATAGGGTATGGACAGACAACAATCCCGTCAGTGTGTTGGCATTTAGTCAGGGCTGTACCTACCAATCCTTCTGTCTTTTCTATGCCATAAGGCAGAACATCTTCGTGTCCTAGCCATATCACTTCCCTAATAATGCCTATATTTTCTACTTGGTAAACTTCCAGCCCACGTTTATCCTGAGGGAATTATTAGAAGTCCCAGTACCATTCCCAAAGCTTTATTAGCAGCTTCCCCACAACCTTCCTTGAACTAGACTTTACTTAATCGGTGGAATTGACTCCCTGGTATCCTCAGATGTATTTCTCTGTTGGTTAAATTCCCCAATTGTTCATCACTAATACAAGAGGGAAAGCTTCCTTGGCTTTCACGCTCAAGATTTATCTCCGTTGTTCTCGCATCCAATTCCCATAGATACTACCCAGGGTCCTGTTTTGTGGAAGCTCGACTTATCTTTGGCCTTTTCCTTTATGATCTGATTAGAGTCATAGAGTGATACAGTGTGGAAACAGACCCTTCGGCCCAACTCATCCACGACACTGGCCAACAATGTCCCAGCTACCCTCGTCCCAATTGCCTGCACTTGGTCCATAACCCTCCAAACCTGTCCTATCCATGTACCTGTCCAACTGTTTTTTAAACGATGGGACAGCCCCAGCCTCAACTACCTCCTCTGGCAGCTTGTTCCATACACTCACCACCCTCTGAAAAAGTTACCCCTCGGATTCCTGTTAAATCCTTTCCACTTTACCTTGAACCTATGTCCTCTGGCCCTCGATTCCCCTACTCTGGGTAAAAGATTCTGTGCATCTATCCGATCTATTCCTCTCATGATTTTGTATACCTCTGTAAAATCTCTCCTCATCCTCCTACGCTCCATGGAATAGAGACCCAGCCTACTCAACCTCTCCCTATATATAGCTCACACTCTCTAGTCCTGGCAATATCGTTGTAAATCTTTTCTGAACCCTTTCAACCTTGACAATAACTTTCTTATAACATGGTGCCCAGAACAGAACACAATATTCTAAATGTGGTCTCATCAACATCTTATACAACTGCAACATGACTTCCCAACTTCTATACTCAATACTCTGACTGATGAAGGCTAAAGTGCCAAAAGCCTTTTTGACCACCTTATCTACCTGCAACTCGACCTCCAAGGAACTAGGCACTTGCCCTCCTAAATCCATCCCTCTTCTCTACAACACTACCCAGAGGCCTACCATTTACTGTGTAGGTCCTGCCCTTGTTCGACGTCCCAAAATACAACACCTCACACTTTTCTGTATTAAATTCCATCAGCCATTCCTCTGCCCACCTGACCAATCGATCCAGATCTTGCTGCAATCCTTCACAACCGGCTTCACTATCTGCAAAACCGCTAACTTTTGTATCATGTGAAACTTGTTAATCTTGCCCTGTATGTTGTTTTTACATGGCTTTCCAGAACTTTGACCACTTGTTCTAGTGTATTTTACCAGAATATGCCAGCATGGTCCAATCTCTGAGACACAATGCCTCAGTAAGGTTATATATCTGGTCGACATCTTAAGATGTTTCAACGCTGATCAGTATCCACTCTCTTATCACCATAAGAGCATTGTAAGAAAGGTAGATGAACTTAGAGCCTGGATTGACACCTGGAAGTATGATGTTGTGGCGATCAGTGAAACATTGTTGCAGGAGGGCCGTGATTGGAAACTAAATATTCCAGGATTTCGTTGCTTCAGGTGTGATAGAATAGGAGGGGCAAGATGTGGAGGTGTTGCATTGCTTATCAGGGAAGATATTACAGCAGTGCTTTGGCAGGATAGATTAGAGGGCTCGTCTAGGGAGGCTATTTGGATGGAACTGAGAAATGGGAAAGGGGTAGCAACACTTATAGGGGTGTATTATAGACTGCCAAATGGGGAGCGAGAATTGGAAGAGCAAATATGTAAGGAGATTGCAGATATTAGTAGTAAGCACAAGGTAGTGATTGTGGAAGATTTCAATTTTCCACATGTAGACTGGGAAACACATTCTGTAAAAGGGCTGGATGGGTTGGAGTTTGTAAAATGTGTGCAGGATAGTTTTTTGCAGCAATACATAGAAGTACCTACTAGAGAAGGGGCTGTGCTGGACCTCCTGTTAGGAAATGAGACGGGTCAGGTGGCAGAGGTATGCGTTGGGGAACAGTTCGGGACCAGTGATCACAATACCATTAGTTTCAATATAATTATGGAGAGGGTCAGAACTGGACCTAGGGTTGAGATTTTTGATTGGAGAAAGGCTAACTTTGAGGAGATGCGAAAGGATTTAAAAGGAGTAAATTGGGACAGTTTGTTTTATGGGAAAGATGTGGAAGAGAAATGGAGGACATTTAAAGGTGAAATTTTAAGAGTACAGAATCTTTATGTCCCTGTTCGGTTGAAAGGAAATAGTAAAAATTGGAAAGAGCCATTGTTTTCAAGGGAAATTGAACACTTGGTTCGGAAAAAGAGAGAGATCTACAATAATTATAGGCAGCATGGAGTAAATGAGGTGCTTGAGGAGTATAAAGAATGTAAAAAGAATCTTAAGAAAGAAATTAGAAAAGCTAAAAGAAGATATGAGGTTGCTTTGGCAAGGAAGGTGAAAGTAAATCCAAAGGGTTTCTACAGCTATATTAATAGCAAAAGGATAACGAGGGATAAAATTGGTCCATTAGAGAGTCAGAGTGGACAGCTATCTGCAGAGCCAAAAGAGATGGGGGAGATATTGAACAATTTCTTTTCTTCGGTATTCACCAAGGAGAAGGATATTGAATTATGTGAGGTAAGGGAAACAAGTAGAGTAGCTATGGAAACTATGAGATTCAAAGAAGAGGAAGTACTGACACTTTTGAGAAATATAAAAGTAGATAAGTCTCCAGGTCCGGACAGGATATTCCCTAGGACATTGAGGGAAGTTAGTGTAGAAATAGCAGGGGCTATGACAGAAATATTTCAAATGTCATTAGAAACGGGAATAATGCTGGAGGATTGGCGTACTGCGCATGTTGTTCCATTGTTTAAAAAGGGGTCTAAGAGTAAACCTAGCAATTATAGACCTGTTAGTTTGACGTCAGTGGTGGGCAAATTAATGGAAAGGATACTTAGAGATAATATATATAAGCATCTGGATAAACAGGGTCTGATTAGGAACAGTCAACATGGATTTGTGTCTGGAAGGTCAAGTTTGACTAATCTTCTTGTATTTTTTGAAGAGATTACTCGGGAAATTGATGAGGGTAAAGCAGTGGATGTTGTATATATGGACTTCAGTAAGGCCTTTAACAAGGTTCCTCACGGAAGGTTGGTTAAGAAGGTTCAATTATTGGGTATTAATGGTGGAGTAGCAAGATGGATTCAACAGTGGCTGAATGGGAGATGCCAGAGAGTAATGGTGGATGGTTGTTTGTCAGGTTGGAAGCCAGTGACTAGTGGGGTGCCACAGGGATCTGTGTTGGGTCCACTGTTGTTTGTCATGTACATCAATGATCTGGATGATGGTGTGGTAAATTGGATTAGTAAGTATGCAGATGATACTAAGATAGGTGGTGGTGTGGATAATGAAGTAGATTTTCAAAGTCTACAGAGAGATTTATGCCAGTTGGAAGAGTGGGCTGAAAGATGGCAGATGGAGTTTAATGCTGATAAGTGTGAGGTGCTACATCTTGGCAGGACAAATCAAAATAGGACGTACATGGTAAATGGTAGGGAATTGAAGAATGCAGGTGAACAGAGGGATCTGGGAATAACTGTGCACAGTTCCCTGAAAGTGGAATCTCATGTAGATAGGTTGGTAAAGAAAGCTTTTGGTGTGCTGGCCTTTATAAATCAGAGCATTGAGTATAGAAGTTGGGATGTAATGTTAAAATTGTACAAGGCATTGGTGAGGCCAATTCTGGCGTATGGGGTACAATTTTGGTCGCCTAATTATAGGAAGGATGTCAACAAAATAGAGAGAGTACAGAGGAGATTTACTAGAATGTTGCCTGGGTTTCAGCAACTAAGTTACAGAGAAAGGTTGAACAAGTTAGGGCTTTATTCTTTGGAGCGCAGAAGGTTAAGGGGGGACTTGATAGAGGTCTTTCAAATGATGAGAGGGATAGACAGAGTTGAAGTGGATAAGCTTTTCCCACTGAGAGTAGGGAAGATTCAAACAAGGGGACATGACTTGAGAATTAAGGGACAGAAGTTTAGGGGTAACATGAGGGGGAACTTCTTTACTCAGAGAGTGGTGGCTGTGTGGAATGAGCTTCCAGTGAAGGTCGTGGAGGCAGGTTCGTTTTTATCATTTAAAAATAAATTGGATAGTTATATGGACGGGAAAGGAATGGAGGGTTATGGTCTGAGCACAGGTATATGGGACATGGGGAGAATACGTGTTCGGCACGGACTAGAAGGGTCGAGATGGCCTGTTTCCGTGCTGTAATTGTTATATGGTTATAATCAACGATTTCACTTAGCAGAACATCAATTATCTGCAAAACACAAGTAATATCTGCTCTTATTTACAGTTCTTGGTGCAGGCTAATAAGCCAGTATTTTAATACATCTTGACTGTATTTTTTTGCTTGCGATGGATGGGAGTCGGAGACAATGTCTCGCATGCATCCTCCAGGATGTGATACTCGTGGTTACTCTGTTCACTGAAAGATTTTAATTGATTGACATGATACCGTCCATTTCACATGGAATCGTTCTGTTGGTCAGTTTTCTGAATCATAGTTTCAGGTTTCTGTTCATTCTTTCAATTATACCATTTGACTGCGGATGGTATGCTAGGTGGAGTTTATGGTTTATTCCCAATAAGGACATTACATTCTGCATAACCTGGGCAGTAAAATAATGTTTTATGTCGTTACCCATACTTGGCCACCAGCACAAGAATTTAATTCATGCTTGCTTCAACCCTGTTGTCATTTGTTTTAGTTTGTTGTCCGTGGTCTGAGCCTGTATCAGATCTTCAATCTTAATCTGATTGATTGCGACTGCATCTAACTGTTCACCTTTGGTGGTTGCCGTACTTCTCCTTCTTTCACACCATTTTTGCCAATTCATCTGCTCATATGTTCCCTGAAAGGGAAAATTGATGGTGTGCTTTTATTTTAATTATACCATATTCTCCTCCTTGAACTTCCTGAATGATGTATTTGAAGAAAGAGACGCAGATGGTGAAGATTGACTGTCCGCTGACACATAACCCCTCGATTCCCATAGTGGCAAAAATCAGTTTGGCTGTTACATACATGCTGTCTGAGTATGTGTTGACTGTTGGAGAAACTTGTCAGGGTGGCTGACCATATAGTCTACTGCTACTAGCTCAGCATTTTGTGCACTCATTCTATCTGGTAGTTTTAAAGCCATTTCTGTTTGCGGTATGCCTTGGTCATGCCACATCCTGTCTTCTTGATTCCTGACTATCCTAGAAAATCCATCAATAAAAATATTTAAGTAATATCTGTGGTTTTATTTTCATTAGCAGTTTGTCTACGGACTTCATTATTCCCTGAATCATGTAATGCTTAGCCCTGCAGCCTCCACCCATTTTGTTTTGGCACAAATTATCTGTCGGGATTCTTGACGTCTAGTCCCAGGCAACACCTCACTTTGTCAATGGAGGGGGCCCAGGCCAGAAGGGTCCATATGGGACTGGGAAGCAGAGTTAAAATATTAGCACTGAGAGATGCAGCAGACAACAAATAATTTACCCAGAAAACATTTTATTTGCTAAGTGAAGGAAATCAATTCTAGGACTGGCTCCCAGTAAAAGCAGAATAACTTCTCAAGAAAAATGCAGTTTGAAAAATATCTTAAATTATACAAATAAAATCAGTCTGCCGCTTACATCTGTTCAGTCACCAACGTTGAATGGCAGATATTTATTTGATAATCCTCACCCTAGCTGGTTATGGCGTGTCAGTATACGCAACCTTGAGATTTTATGAATGTTGGCATCACTTGAAACAAACCCTCTGGTTGTTGTAAATAGATGATGATTGTTATTCTATTTGAACTGAGGGATGCAACAATTTGTTGCAAATGAATGGCTTGCTTGACAACATCAGAGGACGGGTAAGAGTGCAGCACATATCAGATTCAGCTGGGATCCTACACGCTCCAATGGAGTGATTACGCTAATTGTCATCTCTAAAATAAGCTGATTGTGTTTGTTAATCTGATGGCTTTATCTGTTTTAGAACTGGTTCCTGTTAAATACATTCCTTTTATTTTGAAAAGAAGAATTTCAAATTATTAACATGTTCAGATGACATTTTGGTGTGTTTTTTTCTGGATTACTAGTCCACTGCTTTTTTATATCCCATTTCATTTTTGCTCATCTGCACAAACCTAGTCAAGAGTCCCAATTTACTTGTAAAACAAATTTATCATGTGTCCAGTTTCAATACACAAAGTGAAATTCATCCACTATTTGGAATAACAGTAACTTGGCATGTTGCATGATTTTTTTCATTCACGTTTTGGGGGATAAAGCTCTTTGCCTTCCATTTTAAAAAAACAGTACAAGTTTCCCAAGTGTCAGAAATCGTTTTAGTATTTTGTTTTTGCAAAAAGTATTGATCATTCCTGGGTTACAAACTCCCAACTTGTGGACATCTCAAACATACAATTGAGTTCCTATCAATTCAAACGTTAGTCATACAGTGCCCTCCATAATGTTTGGGACAAAGACCCATCATTTAATTATTTGTGTCTGTACTTCACAATTTGAGATTTGTAATAGAAAAAAAATCAAATGTGGTTAAAGTGCACATTGTCAGATTTTATTAAAGGTTATCTTTACACATTTTGGTTACACCATGTAGAAATTACAGCTGAGTTTATACATAGTCCCCCCCCATTTCAGGGCGCCATAATGTTTGGGACACATGGCTTCACAGTTGTTTGTAATTGCTCAGGTGTGTTTAATTGCCTCCTTAATGAAGGTATAAGAGAACTCTCAGCACCTAGTCTTTCCTCCAGTCTTTCCATCACCTTTGGAAACTTTTATTGCTGTTCATCAACATGAGGACCAAAGTTGTGCCAATGAAAGTCAAAGAAGACTTAGAAACAAGAATAAAACTGTTTGAGACATCTTAGCCAAACCTTAGGCTTATGAAAATCAACTGTTTGGGACATCATTAAGAAGAAAGAAATCAGTGGTGAGCTTACTAATCGCAAAGGGACTGGCAGGCCAAGGAAGACCTCCACAGCTGATGACAGAAGAATTCTCTCTATAAATAAAGAAAACCCCCCAAATACCTGTCCGTCAGATCAGAAACACTCTTCAGGAGTCAGGTGTGGATTTGTCAATGGCCACTGTCCGCAGAAGACTTCATGAACAGAAATACAGAGGCTACAATGCAAGATGCAAACCACTGGTTAGCTGCAAAAATAGGATGGCCGGGTTACAGTTTGCCAAGAAGTACTTAAAAAAGCAACCACATTTCTGGAAAAAGGTCTTGTGGACAGATGAGATGAAGATTAACTTATCAGAGTGATGGCAAGAGCAAAGTATGGAGGAGAGAAGGAACTGCCCAAGATCCAAAGCAAATTCCTCATCTGTGAAACACAGTGGTGGGGGTGTTATGGCCTGAGCATGTATGGCTGCTGAAGATACTGGCTCACTTATCTTCATTGATGATACAACTGCTGATGGTAGTAGCATAATGAATTCTGAAATGTATAGACACCTCCTATCTGCTCAAGTTCAAACAAATGCCTCAAAACTCATTGGTCGGCGGTTCATTCCACAGCAAGACAATGATCCCAAACATACTGCTGAAGCAACAAATGAGTTTTTCAAAGCTAAAAAGTGGTCAATTCGAGAATAACAAGATGATTTCAGTATAGGAGTAAAGAGGTTCTTCTGCAGTTGTAGAGGGCTCTGGTGAGACCACATCTGGAGTATTGTGTACAGTTTTGGTCTCCTAATTTGAGGAAGGACATCCTTGTGATTGAGGCAGTGCAGCGTAGGTTCACGAGATTGATCCCTGGGATGGCGGGACTGTCATATGAGGAAAGATTGAAAAGACTAGGCTTGTATTCACTGGAATTTAGAAGGATGAGGGGGTATTTTATAGAAACATATAAAATTATAAAAGGACTGGACAAGCTAGGTGCAGGAAATATGTTCCCAATGTTGGGCGAGTCCAGAACCAGGGGCCACAGTCATAGAATAAAGGGGAGGTCATTTAAGACTGAGGTGAGAAAAAACTTTTTCACCCAGAGAGTTGTGAATTTATGGAATTCCCTGCCACAGAGGGCAGTGGAGGCCAAATCACTGGATGGATTTAAGAAAGAGTTAGATAGAGCTCTAGGGGCTAGTGGAGTCAAGGGATATGGGGAGAAGGCAGGCACGGGTTATTGATAGGGGACGATCAGCCATGATCACAATGAATGGCGGTGCTGACTCGAAGGGCCGAATGGCCTCCTCCTGCACCTTGTTTCTATGTTTCTAATCACCTGATCTGAACCAGTTGAGCATGCCTTTTATATGCTGAAGAGAAAACTGAAGGGGACTAGCCCCCAAAACAAGCAGAAGCTAAAGAGGCTGCAATACAGGCCTGGCAGGGCATCACCAGAGAAGACACCCAGCAACTGGTGAATTGTAGACTTGAAGCAGTCATTGCATGCAAAGAATATGCAACAAAATACTAAACATGACTACTTTCATTTACATGACAATGCTGTGCCCCAAACATTATGGTGCCTTGAAATGGGGGGGGGGGGGGGGCTATGTATAAACACTGCTTTAATTTCTACATGGTGAAACCAAAATGTATAAAGATGGCCTTTATTAAAATATGAAAATGTGCACTTTATCCACATTTTTTTCTATTACAAATCTCAAATTGTGGAGTACAGAGGCAAATAAATAAATGATGGGTCTATGTCCCGAACATTATGGGGGTGCACACATTTGTTCCTGCAGGTAGTAGTTTCCTAAATGTGAATGCTCGATCAGACACATCTCAAGTTTCCGACACCAAGGCCAGTCATATTGAGAAGCCTATATTGAGAGCAGTGTTTGTGATCCTTTACAAGCACTGCACGGGTATTATAGGTGTATGAACAGATGCACATTTTGACTTATGGACATCTCTAACGATGACCCTGACCTGTGACGCATTAGAGAAAACAATCCAAGTATGTCTAGCCTCTTTTGATTGCTAATACCCTCTAATTCCAGCAGCATGTCTGCTGCACCCACTCTAAAGCCTCCACATCCATCCAGCTATAGGGCAAGCACAACTGCACATGCCACTACAAATGCGGCCTAATCAGAGTTTTATAAAGCTGCAACATGAAGCCAAGTTGTTCTAGGTTGAGAACAATACTTGGCATATAAGCAAATGAGAATGTTACTTAAACATAATAATTGTACTTATTATTTCACCATCCCAATTGGGAACATTGGGTTAAAGGATCCTTGTTCCAGAGTTTTGCTCATTCTGTCACCTGAGTGGTCATAAGTTGCAGATTTTGCTTCCTGGACCACTGTTAGTTAGTTCTTCATGAAGAGCACCATATTTCCAAGGCACATATTATTAATTTTCATCTTGTGACACAAATATCAGTCATCAGATTGAACTATGAATAAAACATTTTTTGAAGGAGGTCGAGAGGATTTTTTTTAGGGGCAGGAAGCAGTCAATCAGCTGCCCTTTTACTTTGTTATGGTAATCTTAAACTACAATAGCAAAGACACAGCCACTTGGTGTTTAATACTCAATTTACATGTCCATTTTTATAGTCAATTATGCTTAAACCCATCCCCAACTTGAAGAGTGCAGAAAAAGAATGAACCTTCTTTCAAAAGAAAATGACTGACATTTGGAAAAAAGTAATCGCATGTTGATTGCAAATCCTTTTTTTTTTTACATTAACAACAATTATTTATTTTAAAGGAGATAAATGGCATTACGGCTGCCCTTGCTGAGCAACTGTTTAACAAAGGTATAGTTTTCAATTTTTTATGTCTTGAAATTTAGTTCTTTAAATTAATTCCTGACATTTATCATGACAATCTAAAGTATCATCCGTGATATACCCTAAATTGCAATAATCTATGGAACAACTTGTTTACTGAAGTCAAGAAACTTATAGATTAGATGAAAAGATTTCTTCTGTAGCTGTACATTGTAATTTTTGAAATTCTAGAAAACAATTTATGTGCTATCTATTTTCTTTTAGGGGGTGTGGGATGAAAAATCTATTGGGAGCTTATACATTGATGTAATTACCAAATATTTTCTGTAGCATTTAAGTATAGTCTAACTTTCAGTCATCTAGGTTTCAGTTCCACTTTACTGTAATTGCCAGATATCTTTAAAAAGGTAGGACGATGAGTTAGTTTATTATCTGATATTCTAATTTGGCATTCTGTTCTGGAGATGGTTGTTTGTTTCTGTCACAGTTGGCTGAAAAAGAGGGAGAAAGGTCTTGAAGAGTTTTGTTGGTTAGCCATGAGGCAAAAGTTAATGTCTTGGCCAAATGCATGTAATCTAGCACATATTTTGCCAAGTGCATTTATCTATACATCATTAAAATTTTCCAGCTTCTTTAAATGTATTCTTTAAAAATAGGTGAACAGTTGCTCTTAGCGGGCGAAGCATTCTGTCTGAGACCACTGCAGTTGTATGCAATCACTCAACAACTGAGACTGGCCAGTCCCACCTGTGCCAGTGGAGATGCAAAGACTGATCTTGGCCACGTCCTGGACTTTGCTTGTAGACTTAAATATTTGAAGGTAACATTTTTATTCTTCTGAAAGCCTATAACTGACACATTTTTGATTTATTACTTTATGGGACAATTGCAATTTTCATCTGCTGGTTCTAAAGATTGCTCAGGTGCAACATGTGTTCACATTTACTTCAATATTTACTTCAAAATCATCTATGTGGAAGAATAGAATAGAATAACAGGACTTGGGGAGGGGGGAGGCTCATCTTTTGACTAGGCAGTTTAGAGGACCGCATTAGTCCATTTTGTATTTCCTCCTCCTCTGTAGTTCTGCTATCTGTCTTTAATGCTGGTTGATGCCTTTTCCCAAATGTCTCCTTGCCTGAACTTGAAACCGAATCTCTCGGAAAGGGTCTGCTTTGCTACACTTTAATTTATCATGCTCATGCTGAATAACCAATGCTCACTTCAGAAGAATATTAAAGACTCAAGTATTAACATGTTGATTACTATTCATCTAAAAGTCTGTATTTTTAACAGATCACAGGCACCAGAGGATCTGTGGGTAACAGCAATATTCAGGAACATCTCCTTAATTTCGATTTATCAATTTTCAAGTCTGTTCATCAGATTGAGGTTAGTAATTTTGATGTGCTTGGTAGCAGAATTTTTTGCCAATTTAACAAATTAAAAGCAAATATTAACTGTTGCACCGATATTTTGGAGCAATGTGCTTCATTAATTTTATGTGATAATCCCTCGACGATTTTATTTGTGAAGTCGCCAGACTCCACTTATATTAAAAAATGCCAATTGCTTCTGAATTCTCTTTCATAACTCTTTAGTTTTGAATAGATTTGATGGTTGAGGCAATTTAATTTATATTCTTCCACTTAATTATTGTATGACACAGTTTTAATGTACATTCACAAACAAAGTTTCTACCAAATGGATTCCTAGCGTGATTTGACTAAATATCAAGCTTGACATTGTTATGGTTGTCAATCTTTCTTCACAGTCTAGTTTATGAAAAATAAATACAGCATGAATAAACAATATTTTTAATATTTAATCTAATTTCCATTATGTGTTTGACACCTGGTGGTAAATTTAGATTTTTTTTTACATTGTGGTCTTCTAGATAAGTAATTGTGAAGCTGAACAAATTATTGGGCTTCCTTCCCTGAAGAACACATTGGCTACAATGACTGTGGCTTTTTCAACTGCTTCAATGAAGGTAACATTTCAATATATTTGTCATGTTTCCAATTTATTTTGAAAGGTACATTGTTATATTGAGATGGTCCATGAATATTGTTGGTATTTTTGACACCTTGGATTTTGCAGCAGGGTTGAATTCGGTACATTGTTGATAACATTATTATAATTTGGGGTGTTAGCTTTCTGAAATGATGAAAATTAGCACCAAATGGGTGGAATTGCTGAAATCTTGTATAAAAAATATATCCTGTTTAAAAAATAGTTTTAGTCTGGATAATGTGGGTTAATATGTGGTAATTGATAGCCATGAATTTTAAATGTACTTTTTGGTACTAACATGATTGCCTGTATAGCAGTCTAGCAAATATTAGAAACAATATCTTTGCAGAACAATGTATGTTATATTGACACAGATGTACAGACACACACGTACACGCACATATGTGTGGTAAAGGAATGCCATTGTGTTGGGGTTGGTTTTCCATCAACACTTGGCTGATCTGGTTATACAACAATTTCTGTGGGATAAGTAAGCACCTCATAATCCTTGCACTCTTTCAAAATTGGAACCAGCAGGCTGTGGTCATCAGTGCATACATCCCAACCTTGGATGTTACCAATGTGCTCGAGGAAATCTTCAGCCTGCATCACAGAGAGACAAACTGAACCTCCTGAGCAACTGCAGCACCAGACTCAGAAAAACTGCAATCCTCCAGCAAGGAAGGAGGAAGGAAAGTTAACTCAAAACGATGTCGTTCAGATAAAATGCTTGGAGCATTGTCTTGTCATAATCAGCCTTTCTTTCTGGAGAAATGACCACAAGCCCAATCCTGGCACTAGCTCCTGATAAACTGTACTCGTACAATGAGAGACTGCCAAAATGTCCACTTCAAGTGATAACTGGCAGTTTCACTAACCATGAACTAATCACTGTTATTGCCATCAGCCTGGCTCCAAAATGCTTCAACTTCAAAACTGACGGTGTTGAGGATCCCACAAAAATATCTCTTATTGAAAGTAGATTCTATAAGATCACCCCTCATTTTCCTGCGCTCCAAGGACTAGAGTCCCAGCCTACTCAATCTCTCCCTATAGCTCAGACCTTCTAGCCCTGTCTGAAGAAAGGTCTTGACCCGAAACGTCACCCATTCCTTCTCTCCAGAGATGCTGCCTGTCCCGCTGAGTTACTCCAGCATTTTATGTCTATCTATCTCTTCTTGATCTGTTCTTTGCACAATCTGACAACTCTGCATTCAGGAGCTCCCAGGTGTTCACCGTGTCAGAACTGTAGTGCATTGCATCATATTTGAAGATAACCCTTTGCTTCTCGACCATTAAAGCCAGGACTTTGATGGGAATGATCAGGAAATTCAAGAATTAATTGACCAAGGCATTCTATATTGAGAGTTCAACCATGCCTCGGGATGGACTGAGGTGCCTGGCTTTATAGACATTTGAAGGTTGATATCTAATGAAAACCCTTTAACTTGAGGAACAGATGATGGGTAGAGTGCCAGAGGTCAAGTAACTTCCAAATAATCACGACAAGCATGGGATTCATCAACTTGGCCGTGGCCAACTGTATCCAGGCATACTCCATGAGAGCCAAAGAAAAGCTGAAAATATCAGAACAGAGGCAGTCACTGCTCACTTGAAGGAATTTTTCAAAAGTTGTCCCCAATTCTGTCCTTGATGTGGTTCCTCTCCACCAAACACTTTGGTCCAGCCTCGCTGCCACCCCTGATTTAAAATGTCAAAAGACATAATAACTTAAAAATGAGAATATCTTAGGAATCGATAGTATAGCTGCTGAAGTCAATCTCTGCAATGTTTTGTAACCTTTTCGTCACAAATTCAAAAGCTCATTCCCCAACAATGGGATCTCGGGTGATGTAACCATGGACATCTTCAAGACTGAAAGCAAATCTGCTTTGCATTAATTAAATGGAAGCCTCCATGCTGTTCACCAAGGATACGAGCAACCTAGTAGTCAAGAGGTGCTCCTTGAATCACTTTTGTGGATTGTTGTATTCAGTAGTACAGTGAATGATCTTCATCGTGTGATAATGCCAAAAATACAGGATTAACTATTAGATTACTTTTTCTGATCTCTCAAAATCCCTTATCAAATTGTTCTTATCAAATGTGACGGTCCATACAGATTCACTTCCATCGTATGTTTGTTAGGCAATAGTATGCACGCTGTGATCATCACCAATAGATTCTGCTTGCCCACGAACCTGTTCCTTATTGTCTAACAGTGGCCACTTTGAATAAAGATCGATAACATAAGAGATTAGTATACAAACTTAAAGCACATGGTATTGGGGTTCAGTATTGATGTGGATAGAGAACTGGCTGGCAGACAGGAAGCAAAGAGTAGGAGTAAACGGGTCCTTTTCAGAATGGCAGGCAGTGACTAGTGGGGTACCGCAAGGCTCAGTGCTGGGACCCCAGCTATTTACAATATATATTAATGATTTGGACGAGGGAATTGAATGCAACATCTCCAAGTTTGTGGATGACACGAAGCTGGGGGGCAGTGTTAGCTGTGAGGTGGATGCTAGGAGGCTGCAAGGTGACTTGGATAGGCTGGGTGAGTGGGCAAATGCATGGCAGATGCAGTATAATGTGGTTAAATGTGAGGTTATCCACTTTGGTGGCAAAAACAGGAAAGTAGACTATTATCCGAATGGTGGCCGATTAGGAAAAGGGGAGATGCAACGAGACCTGGGTGTCATGGTACACCAGTCATTGAAAGTAGGCATGCAGGTGCAGCAGGCAGTGAAGAAAGTGAATGGTATGTTAGCATTCATAGCAAAAGGATTTGAGTATAGGTGCAGTGAGGTTCTACTGCAGTTGTACAGGGTCTTGGTGGGACCACACTTGGAGTATTGCGTACAGTTTTGGTCTCCTGATCTGAAGAAGGACATTCTTGCCATAGAGGGAGTACAGAGAAGGTTCACCAGACTGATTCCTGGGATGTCAGGACTTTCATATGAAGAAAGACTGGATAGACTCGGCTTGTACTCGCTAGAATTTAGAAGTTTGAGGTGGGGATCTTATAGAAACTTACAAAATTCTTAAGGGGTTGGACAGGCTAGATGCAGGGAGATTGTTCCCGATGTTGGGGAGGTCCAGAACAAGGGGTCACAGTTTAAGGATAAAGGGGGAATCTTTTAGGACCGATGAGAAAAACATTTTTCACACAGAGAGCGGTGAATCTCTGGAATTCTCTGCTACAGAATGTAGTTGAGGCCAGTTCATTGGCTATATTTAAGAGGGAGTTAGATGTGGCCCTTGTGGCTAAAGGGAGAGAAGGCAGGTACAGGATACTGAGTTGGATGATCAGCCATGATCATATTGAATGGCGGTGCAGGCTCGAAGGGCCGAATGGCCTACTCCTGCACCTATTTTCTATATTTCTAGAATGATCTTGAAAAAATATGAGGCAATTCACAATTTTTGAGATCATTCTTGTATCAAAGGCAATGTTTATGAAATTCACCTCCTTTAATGTGCCAACAGATCCTATGGCTGTCAGAGCAAAATAGTTTGATCTTAAATCTAGTCATGATCTGCCAGGTAGAAGTTGATTCTTGCCCTTCTGTATGTTTCTGTGAAATGAACTACTTATAGTTGGGTAAAATCATTGTGGACCTTTATTCAAAGTAACCACTGTTAGACGGCATGGCAGGAAGACTATGAATGCTGCTTCAACAAAATCCTTCAAATCCACTGGTAGGATAAATGAACCAATGTTCCTAGTGACGGGACGGCAGATGGCACAATGGGCTAAGTGTTCGGCTGGCGACCGGAAGGTAGCTGGTTTGAATCCCGCTTGGAGTGCATATTGTCGTTGTGTCCTTGGGCAAGGCACTTCACCCACCTTTGCCTGTGTGTGAATGTGTGTGAGTGATTGGTAGTGGTCGGAGGGGCCGTAGGCGCAGATTGGCAGCCACGCTTCCGTCAGTCTGCCCCAGGGCAGCTGTGGCTACAGAAGTAGCTTACCACCACCGAGTGTGACTGAGGAGTGAATGAATAATGCGATGTAAAGCGCCTTGAGTATTAGAAAGGCGCTATATAAATCCCATCCATTATTATTATTATAGTGAAATTACCCTATTGATGTCTGATGGGCAAGAAGCCTGCTCAATGTTAAATTTCCCAAACTAAAATATTTTTGGCTCTATCACAACAAGAGATTATAAGATGGTTAAAGGAAAAGGATATTCTAAAAGCTTTGGAAAGTGTTTAACATCCGTGTCAATTTGTGGGAGTCCTTGGCCCATGACCACTTAGAATGAGGGAAGATCGCATTGAGAATAGTATGTTGACACCACAAAGCCCAATACAGTGCATTCAGAAATTATTCAGACCCCTTCACTTTTTCCACATTTTGTTACGTTACAGCCTTATTCTAAAATTGATTAAATTAGTATTTTGTTATCATCAATCCACACACAATACCCCATAATAAAAAAAGCGAAAACAGGTGTTTAGACATTTTGCAAAGTAATTAAAAAGAAATAACTGAAATATCACATTTACATAAGTATTCAGACCCTTTACTCAGTACTTTGTTGAGGCACCTTTGGCAGCGATTACAGCCTCGAGTCTTCTTGGGTATGACGCTACAAGCTTGGCACACCTGTATTTGGGTAATTTCTTCTATTCTTCTCTGCAGATCCTCTCAAGCTCTGTCAGGTTGGATGGGGAGCGTCGATGCACAGCTATTTTCAGGTCCCTCCAGAGATGTTCAATCGGGTTCAAGTCCGGGCTCTGCCTGGGCCACTCAAGGACATTCACAGACTTGTCACGAAGCCACTACTGCGTGGTCTTGGCTGTGTGCTTAGGGTCGTTGTCCTGTTGGAAGGTGAACCTCCCCCCAGTCTGAGGTCCTGAATGCTCTGGAGCAGGTTTTCATCAAGGATCTCTCCGTACTTTGCTCCATTCATCTTTCTCTCAATCCTGACTAGTCTCCCAGTTCCTGCCGCTGAAAAGCATCCCCACAGCATGATGCTGCCACCACCATGCTTCACCGTAGGTATGGTATTGGCCAGGTGATGAGCGGTGCCTGGTTTCCTCCAGACGTGACACTTGGCATTCAGGCCAAAGAGTTCAATCTTGGTTTCATCAGACCAGAGAATCTTGTTTCTCATGCCTTTTGGCAAACTCCAAGCGGGCTGTCATGTGCCTTTTACTGAGGAGTGGCTTCCGGCTGGTCACTCTACCATAAAGGCCTGTTTGGTGGAGTGCTACAGATATAGTTGTCCTTCTGGAAGTTTCTCCCATCTCCACAGAGGAACTCTGGAGCTCGGTCAGAGTGACCATCAGGTTCTTGGTCACCACCCTGACCAAGGCCCTTCTCCCTTGTTTGCTCAGTTTGGCCGGGCGGCCAGCTCTATGAAGAGTCCTGGTGGTTCCAAAGTTCTTCCATTTAAGAATGATGGAGGCCACTGTGCTCTTCGGGACCTGCAATGCTGCAGAAATTGTTTTATACCCTTCCCCAGATCTGTGTCTCGACACAATCCTGTCCCGGAGGTCTACGGAGAATTCCTTTGTCTTCATGGCTTGGTTTTTGCTCTGACATGCACTGTCAACTGTGGGACCTTGTATGGACAGGTTGTGCCTTTCCAAATCATGTCCAATCAATTTAATTTACCTATGGTGGACTCCAATCAAGTTGTAGAAACATCTCAAGGATAATCAATGGAAACGGGATGAATCTAAGCTCAAATTTGAGTGTCATAGCAAAGGGTCTGAATACTTACGTAAATGTGATATTTCAGTTATTTATTTTCAATTCCTTTACAAAAATTTCTAAACATCTGTTTTCGCTTCATCATTCTGGGGTATTGTGTGTAGATCGATGATTAAAAAAAATTAATTTAATCCATTTTAAAATAAGGCTGTAACTTAACAAAATGTGGAAAAAATGAAGGGGTCTGAATATTTTCTGAATGCACTGTATATGCACAAATAAAGGAGAACACTAGCTCCCAAGCCACCCACCTACCAGCCTGTCAAGCACGTTCCACCGCCACCTCTGGCATTCCAATGGCTTCATATTGGCCACACGGGAAAATACAGAACTAGAGTGGAAGCAATTCATCTTGGATCACGAGGGATTGTCCAAGAAGAAGTATGGCATTTCACTTGCTCCTTGGGTAATCTGCAAGTGAATTAATGGGAGAAATTGGCTGAGGATTTGCAGAATTTCCAGATTTGTCTCAAAAAATACAGCGGTCTTGAAGGAAAGCTGAATATGATTTCAGTAGAGCTTGAGACATGGACTATTTGTTTATTCAAATTCAGCTAATGGTGGTCAAAAGAGATGGATAACTAGATTGCCAGCACCTCTTCTTTCATTGAAAATGAGAAATTAATTCAGAAATTGCCACCTTGTTGATTTTCCTCGAGATGTTCTAACCATGCTTTCCTTTATTAAGATGGTACCTTAAGCTAAATTGACATTGTTTCTCAATACCTAATCTTTCCCAATTCAGGAAATTTTGCTTGGGGGCAGTGGGAAGGGGAGGAAAGTCACCTTTCTCAGAGTTTCTCCAATAACATACCACCTTATCCCCATTTCAAACATCGTTCCTGATTGGACATTGAGCATGGGTTAGGTTGCAAGTTTGGAGTTGTGGTGAGACCTTTTAGAAAATCTGTGTTCACAATATTTTTTTAACATGATAAACACAGCTTTGTTTTTAACAGATGTATTTAGTATTGTGAATGCTTTATTGCTTGTGATGGTGCTCGACTTCCTTTGAAGCATTGCCTTGATGAGCTTGCTTTGTTTTAACCAGGATATTCTTGTGCCAGAAGCTTCTGAATTTGAACATTGGGAGGTAGAAGGGATGGCATCTGAGCATCCAGTTGCTGCTTTTATCCCAAGATGGAATATACTGACTACACTTGACATGAGTCATAATCAAGTATCTAACATTGATGAATCTGTGGTAAGGAAAGATGTGTATACGTCCAGTCCAAGAAAAAACATTATTCTTGTGTTTCAATTGCCTTTATCTTTCAACTAACTGCATTTTCTGTAATCTACCTTTCATTTTCATTTTTCATTCAAAATAGCAATCTGTAGCAATGTTACAAAATTTTGAGATTTTAAAAATCAAGTCTGTAATTTATCCCATCAGATAAAGCATAAAAATAAGTTTAATTTGACACCTAATTCACTTTCATATCTCAAGTATTAAAAAAGTTATGGCCATTTTCATACTCGGAAATGAGCATCTTGTTCCCTATTGATTTTCTATGGACATAACAAAAAAGCTGTGATCGTGAACAGTCAAAAGCCCATAACTTTCTTAAAAATTAAGAGAACTGAATGAAAATTTCAGTTATCATAGATTGAAGCATTCTGAAACAAATATAAAATAATCTTACTTGGATGACCTGAAATTAAAGCATATAATTAGTTAGTTACCTAATTGTAGCTAATTTCAGACTTCAATTACTAGATCTAAACATCTATCCATTTCTTAATAAATGATTAACATTTTTAAATAGCCTAAATGTCCAAATAATATTCACAAATAATTCACAATAAAACATGATTTTTAAATCTCATTTACATTAATTTATAGACCAAATGGAAGGAATTTAGTGTTCAATTGCTGTAAATAAATGCCCATTTAAATCAGCTTTCCAGTGGGTCCCTGTGGAACGCGCTGGTTTAGAACGTTCACATTGCGGTAGATTTGTGCCCCAAATGCCGAGAAAAATATTGCGGGATATAATGGGCCCAAAATGAGCTACTCGCAATATTAAACTTTGTATAAAGGGATCTTTAGAAGCCCTTTTTAATGTAAAAATATACAGCTTAACTTCAATTATTTGCTTTATGAGACCCTGCGGTTGCTGGCGGTCGCGGGTTTAGAGATTGATTTTTAAACTACTATAACTATTATAAGAGGCCTTTAAAACTAATAATAGCTTTTGCGACGGGGTCTTCCAGCGATTTTTCGTTAATAATTAACTAGGCTGAACATCTTCGATTTGAACAGCCTAGAGAAAATCGCGTTTTAAACCCGCCCCCTCTAAACGGCGCCAAAATCGCGCACACCCGCAGCGGCAGATTTTCAACGACGCTTCAGGTAGGCTTTGCAACATACCTACAATCTGGAGTTTTGAATAATCCCCCTCCAGCATTTTGCACATTAATAGGCAGCAGTGTCGCTATGCTGATAGTCTATGCATGTCACTTTTAGCCATGAATTATTACAAATAGAATTGTTTGAAGACTAGATTTCAAATTTTCAGTTTTTAAAAAGGTGAAGTTGATGAGAGGAATATGGTGTGTGCAAGCTTTAAATTTTCCGTAATATGACAACTTTACTCGAACAGGCTATTTGGCTGCATTCACTAATTTGGACTTTCTGAAGGCTAGTCTTCCAAAATCAAACCCACATATCTTGTTTATATATCCATTGACGCACTAGAATATTTGTAATGTTATAATGGAAAAGTTGCAGAGGAACTTGGAGTGGGAGGGGAAAGATCCAGTCATCGTGGTCCATGTGGGTGCCAATGACATAGTTAGAACAAGGAAAGAGGTTGTGCTAATGGAATTTGAGCAGTTGGTACCAAATTGAAAAGCAAAAAAAGCGAAAAGGTAATAATCTTTGGATTATCACCGTGGCTGACAAGGGAAGTCAAGGACAGTATAAAGCTCAAAGAGAAGGCGTATAACATAGTAAAGATTAGTTAGAGGCCAGAGGTTTGGAAAGCTATTAAAGAACAACAGAGGGTAACTAAAAAGACAACACTGGGAGAAAAGATGAAATACGAAGGTAAGCTGGCCAATAATATAAAAGAGGATAGCAAGAGTTTCTTCAGTTATATAAAGAGCACGAAAGAGGCAGGAGTGGACATTGGACCGTTGGAGAATGATGCAGGAGAAGTGATAATGGAGAATAAAGAAATGGCAGAGGAGTTGAATAACTTTTTTGCATCTGTCTTCTCTGCGGACGACACCAGCAACGTGTCTGAAATTCAAGAGAGTTAGAGGGTGAAAGTTAGTGGAGTGGTTATTAATAGGGAGAAGCTGCTTGGGAAGCTGAAAGGGCTGGAGGTGGATGTCACCTGGGCCAGATGGACCACACCCTAGGTTTCTGAAAGAGGTGGCTTCAGAGATTGTGGAGGTGATATTTCAGGAATGACTAGAGTCTGGAGTAGTCCCAGATGATTGGAAAATTGCCAATATTGCCCCGCTGCATAAAAAGGGAGCAAGGCACAATAGTGGAAACTATAGGCCGGTTAGCCTGACTTCAGTGGTTGGTAACAGGTCTGAAGAAGGGTCTCGACCCGAAACATCACCTATTCCTTCGCTCCATAAATGCTGCCTCACCCGCTGAGTTTCTCCAGCATTTTTGTCTACCTTCGGTGGTTGGTATTCACTTCACTTTGTATGTTATTGATTTGGACGAGGGGATTGAAGGCTTTGTGGCAAAATTTGCGGATGATACGAAAATAGGTGGAGGGGCAGGTAGTGTAGAGAAAGCAGGGACTCTGCAGAAGGACTTGGACAGGTTGGGAGAGTGGGCAGAGAAGTGGCAGATAGAGTGTAATGTAGCAAAGTGTGGAGTCATGCATATTGGTAGTAGGAATAAAGGCATAGACTATATTCTAAATGGGGTGAGAATCCAGAAATCGGAGATGCAAAGGGACTTGGGAGTGCTGTTGCAGGATTCCCAAAAAGTTAATCTGCAAGTTGAATCGGTAGTAAAGAAAGCAAACTCAATGCTCGCATTTATTTCAAGAGGACTTTTATACAAAAACAGGGATGTAATGTTGAGGCTCTATAAGGTGCTGGTCAGGCCGCATTTGGAATATTGTGAGCAATTTTGGGCACCATATCTGAGGAAGGATGTGCTGGCTCTGGAGAGATTCCAGAGGAGGTTTACAAGAATGATCCCAGGAATGAATAGATTAACCTATGATGAGTGTTTGTCGGCACTGGGCCTGTACCTGTTGGAGTTTAGTTGAATGAGGGGGACCTCATTGAAACATACAGAATAGTGAAAGGCTTGGATAGATGTGGAGAGGATGTTTCTGGTGGGAGAGTCTAGGACCAGAGGTCATAGCCTCAGAATTAAAGGACATTCCTTTAGGAAGGAGATAAGGAGACATTTCTTTAGTCAGAGGGTTGTGAATCTGGAATTCTTTGCCATAGAAGGCTGTGGAGGCCAAGTCGACAGATATTTTTAAGGCAGAGATAGATTCTTGATTAGTACAGGTGTGATAGGTTATGGGGCGAAGGCAGGGAAATGGGGTTAGGAGGGAGAGATACATCAGCCATGATTGAATGGTGGAGTAGAATTGAAGGGCCGAATGGCCTAATTCTACTCCTATTCCTTATGACCTTAAGTTGCAAAGCTTACTTCAACGATATGACATTTTCATTATTCCATTCGTTCAACAGATCCTACTGTAAACCCGTGGGAATTGGAGGTCAATTTATAAAACCCTTGCCCATTACATTAAGTAGTTGTTCTGGGCTGCTGACGGATATCTCTTTGTATCATCATCCAGGGTAACCACATGGAAGGTACTGGTTTAGTTGTCAATAACTGGCCAGAATGCACGTGTATATTTAGCAGGTAGCAGACTAAGATAGGCTTGGCTTGATAAGGTATGCCAGGGTAGAAGTGTAAACTAACTTAAAATGCAACATTGTAAGATACAGCAAAGGGTTAGACTGAGATATGGGTGAACAGTAGAGCATGGTCGGCTCTGACCTTCCTTCCATCGAGGGGATTTATTGCAGTCGGTGCCTCAAAAAGGCTGGCAGTATCATCAAAGACCCACACCATCCTGCCCACACACTCATCTCCCTGCTACCTTCAGGTAGAAGGTACAGGAGCCTGAAGACTGCAACAACCAGGTTCAGGAATAGCTACTTCCCCACAGCCATCAGGCTATTAAACCTGGCTCGGACAAAACTCTGATTATTAATAACCACTTTCTGTTATTTGCACTTTACCAGTTTATTTATTCATGTGTGTATATATTTATATCATGGTATATGGACACATTTATCTGTTTTGTAGTAAATGCCTACTATTTTCTGTGTGCTTAAGCAAAGCAAGAATTTCATTGTCCTATACAGGGACACATGACAATAAACTCACTTGAACTTGAACTTGAATGGTAGGAGGTGACAGCAGGGTTGCATTGGGCCTTCTAAAGGAGATTTGAAAGTTCATAACATCTACTTAGTTCAAGGAAATATAAATATATGAAAAAATAATAATGATCCCATTGTATAATGGAAAGAGCATCTATGAACTACATTTCACATCATGTTGTGGAATAGTAAGTAAATAGCAATCCTTTTTTGTTTCTCTTCCTCGCCTCATCTATCCTAATACTGTTAAAAGGAAGTCCAGATTATAGCCCCTTTATCTGTTAAGAATAATTCCAATTAGTGATCAGTGTGTTGCTTGCATTGAATTTTAACATGGGTGAAACATTTTGCAATTAAGTAATAATAATAATAATGGATGGGATTTATATAGCGCCTTTCTAATACTCAAGGCGCTTTACATCGCATTATTAATTCACTCCTCAGTCACACTCGGTGGTGGTAAGCTACTTCTGTAGCCACAGCTGCCCTGGGGCAGACTGACGGAAGCGTGGCTGCCATTCTGCGCCTACGGCCCCTCCGACCACCACCAATCACTCACACACATTCACACACAGGCAAAGGTGGGTGAAGTGTCTTGCCCAAGGACACAACGACAGTATGCACTCCAAGCGGGATTCGAACCGGCCACCTTCCGGTCGCCAGCCGAACACTTAGCCCATTGTGCCATCTGTCGTCCCGTATAGGTATAGGGCTTGTTCCAAGATTGCTGTTGCTGTTCTAATATCAGGTTGACTATTCTCTGGCATATTAATTCTGTTGACGTTTCCCAGCGTAAAACTGGTTTCATTTGTTCTTTATCCTTTTCAACCATTCCTAAGTGGTTATACCGGAGTACACATGCATCACAATAATATACAGCAAACTTTACTATAAAATGTATAGAACCTATTAGTTTTTGATTTGCTGTTGCATAGTTTATAATTTAATATTTTATTTTACAGAGACTAATACCTAAAGTGGAATTTCTGGATCTAAGTTACAATGAAATAACAGTTATGGAGAATTTACAGGTAGAAAGTCTCCTGATGTTTCTGAGAATTTCCAAACTGCTAATCACTACTTGCACTTGACTGCAGTTAACCACAAGTTGCCAGTGAATTGTTTTATTAACAGGCAGCCTTTTTGTATTCATTGGATAACTGCACAATATGATTAACTTTATTTTAAAAAACAACTACCACAGCATCTTGAATTTATTCAGCATCTTTGTTTTTTTGGGGAAACTTGTCGGAAGATGAAGATGGAAAGATGCTCCATTTAAGAGGGCATGCCAAAATGTACTTAGAAAAGGCATGTTGATAGCATACCCAGAAAATGTGGCTAATACAATTGAATGTCAACAATAAGGTGGTTAGACACTCTTGTTGTAGTTGGGCATTCCCTGACATCTATTGTGCCCTCCATAATGTTTGGGACAAAGACCCACCATTTATTTATTTGCCTCTGTACTCCACAATTTGAGATTTGTAATAGAAAAAATCACACGTGGTTAAAGTGCACATTGTCGGATTTTATTAAAGGCTATTTTTATACCTTTCGGTTTCACCATGTAGGAATTACAGCTGTGTTTATACATAGTTCCCCCCCCCCCCCCATTTCAAGGCACCATAATGTTTGGGACTTCACAGGTGATGTAATTGCTCAGGAGTGTTTAATTGCCTCCTTAATGTAGGTATAAGAGAGCTCTCAGCACCTAGTCTTTCCTGTAGTCTTTCAATCACCCTTGGAAACGTTTATTGCTGTTTATCAACATGAGGACCAAAGTTGTGCCAATGAAAGTCAAAGAAGCCATTATGAGACTGTGAAACAAGAATAAAACTGTTAGAGACATCAGCCAAACCTTAGGCTTACCAAAATCAACTGTTTGGTACATCACTAAGAAGAAAGAGTGCTGGTGAGCCTACTGGCAGGCCAAGGAAGACCCACAGCTGATGACAGAAGAATTATCTTTATAATAAAGAAATATCCCCAAACACCTGTCCGACAGATCAAAAACACTCTTCGGGAGTCAGGTGTGGTTTTGTCAATGACCACTGTCCGCTGAAGACCATGAACAGAAATACAGAAATGCAAGATGCAAGCCACTGGTTAGCTGCAAAAATAGGATGGCCGAGTTACAGTTTGCCAAGAAGTGCTTCCCAGGGCTCCTAGATGTCACGCTCCATTAGATGCTGTTGTGATGTTGAAGAAAGTCGCTTTCACCCAACCTCTGGAATTTGGCTGATTGGAATATCAAGATTTCACGTCTCTTTTTCGTAAATGTGGATTACCTTTCTTGGGCTTTTATTTGTACTTTAACTAGCCCATGTTATTTGTTTATTTTTCTGCTGCACAGTACTTCAGAGTTATATTATTCACAATTATGATATCATATTTAGCACATGGGTAGTGCCACACAACAGTTCTACAATTGATGGTTAACAGGGTAGTTAATAGTCAATATTGCCCTTGATGTATGTGGAGTTATATGCAAGTCAGACTAGGTAAAATAATAGATATGTAATTATGAGTTCATGGTATATTGGGCCAGTAATTGTAATCTTATTGAATGGTGGGTGGAAGAATGCTGGGAATTTGGGTTGTGGGCACATGAACTGAGGTTTATTTGATAGTGTAACATACTCCATTATTGCATTTCCCTTCTTTGCCAGTGACACAAGAAGGATAAGATGTTTAGCATATAACTGGTCGTTAGTTTTTCTTTTTACTAATTAGAACTACTTGTGCATATGACATTTTGAAATGAAGCAAAGCCACTAAACTTACTTTGTACTTTAAGCAGAAGTTAAGTTAATTAATAATCTCATTCTAATGTTCTCTTGTGATTTTCTTTCTTTTCAGCATCTTTATAATCTCATTCATTTGGATTTATCATTCAACAAGCTTACGTTATTGCAAGGTGTACATACTAAACTTGGAAACATCAAAACCTTGAATTTGTCAGGAAACCAATTGGAAAGTCTAACTGGGCTTAACAAACTTTACTCATTGGTTAACTTGGATCTCAGCACCAATAAAGTATCACAGGTAATTTTGTCTATTTGTGCAAAATATTTTAAATACTCCTTCAACTTCATGTCATAATTTTTGGACTGAGCTGGAATATTATGTTTAAAACAGGCCACCATAGTTTAGGAAGAATGTCAAGGTTTTGGAGAGCAGCAGAAAAATGTTGTTTATTACTCTGGGATGAGAAATTAATACTGAACAGCTAGGATAGCTGGGGCTGCTCGCCTTAGAGGAAAATATGGTTAATTGGTTTGAAGATTTTTTTGTTCAGATTCCGATTCAGATTCAGATTCAATTTTAATTGTCATTGTCAGTGTACAGTACAGAGACAACGAAATGCATTTAGCATCTCCCTGGAAGAGCGACATAGCAAATGATTTGAATAAATAATAATAAGTGATAATAAGTGTCCGGGGGGTGGGGGGGTGATTGGCAGTCACCGAGGTACGTTGTTGAGTATTGTTCACATTCATGATCTTGTTTTTTGCTGACACAGGCAATATTTAATATTTATTATTGTCCCTAATTGCACTTGGAGATGGTGGCGAGCTGCCACCTTATACAGCTACTCTTGTTCTAGTTAAGTTATTGTCATGGTGAAATTGGGGCTGGAGTTCTCGGGTTTAAATGACAATAGACTAAGTGGGACCCGTTGGGTCCCAGTCACACGGGAGGCCTGGTCCCTCAATGCAACCCATTCACCAATGCAATATTCCACCATGGTGTGGGAGAGGGGGTGGTGTAGGAGAGGGGGGGGGGGTGTGGTGTAGGAGAGGGGGGGGTGGTGTAGGAGAGGGGGGTGGTGTAGGAGGGGGGGGGTGGTGTAGGAGGGGGGGGGTGGGGGTAGGAGGAGGGGGGGGGGGGGGGAGGAGAGGGGGGGGGGTGGGGGGGGGGAGGAGGGGGGGGGGGGGGGGAGGAGGGGGGAGGGGGGGAGGAGGGGGCGGGGGGGGGGGGCGAGGGGGAGGAGAGGGGGGGGGGGGGGAGGAGAGGGGGGGGGGGGGGGTGTAGGAGAGGGGGGGGTAGTGGGGGGGTGGGTGGGGGAGGGGGGGGGGGGGTGTGGGGGTAGGAGAGGGGGGGGTGGTGGGGTAGGAGAGGGGGGGGGGGGGGGTAGGAGAGGGGGGGGGGGGGGGGGAGGAGAGGGGGGGGGGGTGGGAGGGGGGGGGTGGTGTAGGAGGGGAGGGGAGGGGGGGGGGGGTGGGGGAGAGGGGGGGGGGTGGTGTAGGAGAGGGGGGGGGGTGGTGTAGGAGAGGGGGGGGGGTGGTGGAGGAGAGGGGGGGGGGGTGGTGTAGGAGAGGGGGGGGGTGGGGAGGGTGTAGGAGAGGGGGGGGGGTGTGGGGTAGGAGAGGGGGGGACGGGGGGGGGGGGGGGGGGGGAGGTGGGGGTGGGGAGGGTGGGGGGGGGTGGGGCGGGGGGGGGTGGTGGGGGTGGGGGGGGTTGGGGGGGGGCGTGGGGGGGGGGGGGGGGGGGGGTGGTGGGGGGAGGGGGGGGGCTGGGGGAGGGGTGGGGAGGGGGGGGGCGGGTGGGAGGGGTGGGGGGGTGGGGGGGGGGGGGGTAGTGTGTGGGGGGGGGTTGGGGGTGGGTGGGGGGTGGGGGGGGGGGGTGGGTGTTGGGGGGGTGGGGTTGTGGGGTGGGGGGGGGGGGTGGGGGGGGGGGGGGGGGGGGTGGGGGGGGGGGGGTTGGTGGGGTGGGGGGGGGGGGGGGGGGGGGGGGGGGGGGGTGGGGGGTGGGGGGGGGGGGGGGGTGGGGGGTGGGGGGGGTGGGGGTGTGGGGGGCGGGTGGCGGGGGTGGGGGGGGGGGGGTGTGGGGGCGAGGGGTCAGTGGGGGAGGGGGGTGTCAGTGTGGGGGAGGGGGGTCAGTGGGGGAGGGGGGTCAGTGGGGGAGGGGGTCAGCGTGGGGAGGGGGGTGTGATGTGGGGGAGGGGTGTGGTGGGGGGGTGTGATGTGGGGGAGGGGGTGGTGTGGGGGTGAGGGGGAGGGTGTGGTGTGGGGGAGGGGTGGTGTGGGGAGGGGGGTTGGTGTGTGTCCATGGTGAAGGTGAGGGCTGAGAGAATGGAATGCGCGGAGACGACGGAGAATGTCTGAGGTGTCTTGAACATAGGTAGGGAGGGATTTAACCAAGGTGAACCTCTGTGAGGGAATAATAAATACATCTAATAATAAATACATTGAATCAGATATATTTATTATTAGACAATCTGGTAGTTTCATGATTACTATTACTGAATACATTGGATTTAACAGATTTAAATTTCCCAATTGCGAAGTTAACATTCAGACTTCTGTTTCTCGATCAATGGTCTAGAACTATCTCTGTTGGTTCAGTAACTGTATTGTCCATCCAACAGAATGGTTTGCACACCTGCACCAAATCTAAGCCATCCAGTTGATTCTTCAGCATTGATATTACACCTGTATTTGATACTTTGGTGAGGATCCTCGTCTATATATGTGTTGTGCCCTTTTTCACACAGTAATAAAACAATGTTTCCTAGAGTTTAATGCCAAATGACTTCAAGGTTAATGGTTTTTCAGATAGAAGAAATCAAAAACATTGGGAGCTTGCCGTGTCTGGAGAAGGTCGTTCTAATTAACAACCCCTTGAGCATCATTCCTGATTACAGAACAAAGGTGCTTGCACAATTTGGAGATCGTGCCTCAGAGGTAACAGAGATACAATAACAGTTCAATTGAAAGTAGAAATATGTAACATTTGTTCATTTAATGCCAATCTGAATGTTCTACCGTTGGGTTTTTTGATTATTTGAATTCCAAAGTGGATTTGTACATAAATGTTGGAGAAAATGTATTTTTGGGCAAACTTCATTAAGCTTGGAACATTTTTATTATGCATTTTGGAGATACTCCTTCCCTGTAAAACTGGTCACGTTCAGAAAAATCTGATATTAACTGTTATATATGTGGAACCAGTTGGTGCTGGTTTATAAAAGAAGACATAGTGCTTGAGTAACTCAGTGGGTCAGGCAGCATTTCTGGAGAACATAAATAGGTGACGTTTCGGGTCGTAATTCTTCTTCGGACTGATTATAGGGGTGGCAAAAATGTTCTTCCCCCTACTCCCCATATCTCAATTTTCTCTCTCAAGAGCTGCACATTGACTAGGATGTTTGCGATTATATAGAACCAAGGGCAATAGTGAGTTAAATGGTAGACACGAACTTTGCATTGTGTGCACAGATGACTTGTGAGAAAGAAGGGAGTAGACAATGTAAAATTACTTCAATTTAATTTACTTCAGTTTAGAAATACAGGTGCACAACCTTTTATCCGAAAGCCTTGGGACCAGACACTTTTCGGATTTCGGAATTTTTCGGATTTCGGAATGGAAGATTTTTAGCGTAGATTTTAACGTTTTTTTGATAAAGCATTACAGGGGACCGGGTGGCTCAGTGGTAGAGTGCTCGGCTCGTGGCCGCAAGGTCACGAGTTTGCGCCTCGATCCCGGCAGTTACTCGGTGAGGGAGGTAGCGCTCTCTTGTCACCCTAGCGGGGCTACATGGCCTTAGGTGGCCTAGCTCGGGGATTCTTGAATCCCCCGAATAAATAATTAAAAAAAAATAAATAAAACATTAAGTAAAACTTTAAACATAAACTGGCTCAAACTAAGCTAAACACATGAAAATATACTTACATGCAGTAGCCAGTCCGATGATTTTCAGGGCCCTCTTGCCGTGAACTCCAGCGTCGGGTGAAACAATTCCTCAGCGGCTGAGAAAGTCTGGAGCGGCTGCCTCCTCCCCGGAGACCGGGGTACTCGTAGCCCTCAGGCCGCGCCGGTTGGAGCTCCGACCCTGGCAAACTCGATCCCTGGCTCCGCGGCGCTCCAAATCCAGCGCCGCCCGCGGCCGGACGCCCGCAGCCCCAGCTCCGCGATGTTGGGAGTCGCCGGCCACAACGCTCCAGAGCTTACCGCACGGCGACCCGGTAAGGCATCGCCCGCTCCCCACTGGTATCCCAGCGCTGCGCCGCCGCCGAAGCTGTAGTCCCGGCCAGTCCCGACAGGAAACGCCGCTCCATTTTCGATGGTAGGCTGCGAGGACGGGGCGAAGAAGCAGTTTGGAGGGATGCTGCCTCTCCGACCAGGTAGGGGACTAAGAATTAAAGTTTCCTCCCTTCCCCCCCCCCCAACCACATAAAAGACCTCCAAACTAACTGACTAACATTTAAGCAATGATTTACAGATGTTAAGTAGCTACAGTAGTACACACCTGGGTTGACCGTGGGTCGTTTCGGGTCAAGTTTGGCGCCAAACGTGAGCTTTGGTGTGCAGACGACATCCTGGAAAAAATGTCCGGTTTTTGGAGCTTTTCGGTTTCAGGAATTTCGGATAAAAGGTTGTGTACCTGTATAGTGTGAAAACGGCCCTTCGGCCCAGCGTCAGACATTACCCCGCATACTAGCACTATCCTCCACACTAGGGGCAATTTACAATTTCTAACAAAGTCAATTAACTTACAAAGCTGTACGTCTTTGGAATGTGAGAGGAAACCTGTGCACTCGGAGAAAACCCACGTGGTCACAGCGAAAATGTACAAACTCCGTACAGACAGCACCCAAGATCAGGATCAAACCCAGGGCACTGACATTGTGAGGCAGCAACTCTATCGCTGCACCACTGTGCTGCCCTCGGGATGAATAGAAAAACATTATTTTCACATGACTAGAAACTAGGCCCAAGGGATCCTGCACAGGCCGAAGCAATTAAGGCTCTATTGTGAACGAGTTGGAATATGAAAATTAGCAAGATATTAGTTAGAGTACTGTGTACATTTTTAGTATCCATACTGAAGTTATTTTGGTTATCTAGGAGTCAGCAAAGTGCAAATTCACAAGATTGGGTATCAACAGTTTTGAGTGTGTTTTATTGTATGCATCAGATATGAAGTGGAATAACAAAAGTCTTACTTGCTGCAACTTTGCAGCCCCAAGACAACAACAATTTAATTAATATATAATAAATTCTAAGTTATTATGAGTAAACAGAGCCATGAGAGTGCAACATACAATGTAGAGTAACCACAGAATTGTGAAGGCTGTTATGGTTCAGGGTTGTGGAAGGGTCCCAAGCCGAAATCTGAGTTCTCCAGAAATGCAGCCTGACCTACTAAGATACATAGCATTTTCTGTATTTAAAAAAATATATAAACCAGCATCTGCAGTTCCTTGTCTCTACATTAGATTTGTAATAATTGCTTGAAGGATTACAAGGATTATGGTTAGGTTACATCACCTAGCCAATGGGTGGTTAATTTATCTAACTAAAGAGTAGCTAAAGGTTTAAAATTGCACTAAATTAATATATAGATATACTTGATGGCCATAACTATAGAGCTTATCGAGTCCACATCATAAGATTAGAAATTGTTCAGCCTTGCGCTTCTTGTGTCTTGTGCTTCTTGTGCGTAGTGGTGGAAATATTGGTGGAAACGGGGCTCTGCTCGACGTGGAAATGTGAACGCTATTTCCTTGACCCCACTTTCGAACTGCAGATCTATTACTTCAGATAGCCCTTGCTTTCTCTCTCCATCCCATTCCCCTTCCCAGTTCTCCCATTAGTCTTACTGTCTCCGCCTACATTCTATCTTTGTCCCGCCCCCTCCCCTGGCATCAGTCTGACGAAGGGTGTCGCCGAAACGTCGCCCATTCCTTCTCTCCAGAGATGCTGCCTCATCCGCTGAGTTACTCCAGCATTTTGTGGCCACCTTTGATCTATTACTTGAAGTTGGATTACGTCGGGCAGCTTTTCTGTGACCACCGGCACAGATATAACCAGCCAATTATGCTCCTGTGTTGTATATTTTCTCTGAGACAAAACGTTTGTCAGGATTTGCCAAGGTAGTTCTGATAGGCTGTTTATTCTGGTTCAAGAGTGTGGAATTGGGGTAACGTGGTTTCCTTGGTAATGGGATGACTTGTGACATATTATTTTGTACACATCCTTGACGCCAGTAAGAGAATCTGAGGATTGCAATTGGTGACATGGTGAATGAGGCATTGCCATATTCTTACCAAAGCCAACTTCTAATTTTACTTATGTTCTCATCGTCTCATAGGTCTGTCTGGACAATACTGTTACAACGGGAAAAGAACTTGATACAGTTGAGGTGCTGAAGGCAATTCGGAAAGCCAAAGAAGCAAAGGATCGAATGAATAGTACAGATAAAAAAGTAAGATTACTAATTAAAACTCCTGATTAAATTTGGAATGATCATGGTGTTTAGTATAGAATAATTAGTACTGAGTTAGCTCCAATGAACAACAGTGTTTTATATATAATGTTGAATGGATTTGATATCCTTTACTAAGCTTGAAATCTAATTACTTTGGAGTCTGTTGCATTTGATTGATGCCCATAAACTGTAATGTTCTTTAAATTATAGAATTAATTTTGCAAAATGCTTTGATTAGGAAGGTAAGGGTGTGTTTCAGGATCTTTTTTTATGCTTTCTGCCCTTGTTTCCTGCTTGCTTGCTACAATAATCTCCGACTCTACGTTGTTAAACCTGGCAATGTGTGTTGTCTTAAATAAGTACATTTTTTTGTTAGATCAGTGAGGAAACTCGACTTGCTGCTCAAGGGTCCAAACCCAGCTACTCTTATGTTGCTTGTCCTCCTTCTCCTCTGCTACACCATGCTGCCAGCTCCAGCCAAGGTAATCATGTATGTATCGGGCTGCTGGTGTGGACCATTTTCTTTAGTTCTAGTGCTTGCTTATCTGCATTGATGTGTGTGTGTGTGCATTAAAGGAATGACCACTACCATTTCTAACTTGTACACAAAATATCTGCAACTGGAATACTTTTATCAAGTATTTTTAAGTTAATTTAAAAATCATGGGTTTGGTGGATGTCTGAGCATCTAACTTTTTCGATCCTTGCTTATTAATTAGCTAAATAACAGCGTGAGTGTGAAGCGAGTATGCTTCTTTCCCATTTTCTGTCAATGTGTCCATTTTAAAGAACCACCTTCAAGTACGCTTCCACCACTATTCAGAACATACCAGATCAGTGCAACTTGCCACATAATTCTTCTTGCTCATTTTCCCTAAAACTTTGGTGCTGTCGTTACTGTCAGTGGAACAGTTTGTTTATCTACTGTTTAAAACCTTCATAATGTTGGACCTTGCATATCCTCCTCACGTTCTCTGTGGTAATTCTACTTTCTCTATGTTACGTGGAACTGTATGAAAGTCACTTTATTCAGCATCTTGCATGTAAGAAATATTTGGAGTTTGGCCGAATAAATTGGTTTTGTTTGGTTGTTGAAAAGGAATGATTTAGACTTCTTGGTTAAAAGATATAGCAATGGTAATTTATGAGCTTAATTTGTCCTTTGTGAAGAAAATGTGTCTGCTGCTTTTCACTACCATTTAAAAATATTTATTCCATAAAACAACTAGTGTTTCTGGTACTACTTTAACTTAAAAGAAAATCAAAAACTACAGAACAAAATGCTGGAAAAGCTGTAAAATTAAATCTGTTTTAAAAAATTTTTTTTTTTAAAAAGGGTTCTGAACCCTCCTGGCTTTACGTGGCCACAGATGATGACTTTATTTAACATCAGTACTTGTGAATCTTGTCAGTGCTGACAAAGTTGGAATCCTTTTTTAATGTTTTTACCTGAGGCACTGAAGTCATTGGATAAATTCTTAGCTTGTATGGTAATCGGAACTGTAATGTTTCTTTGGATTTAGTCCTCGTACCATATATCCACAAATTCCGCAACATACTCCTTTTGATCTTTTCAATGATACTCCTCCCCCCCCACCCCTTCATAAAAATTCAAGCCTACTTATTCACATTAGCTTTACCTGTGTGAAACAGTTGGTTACTGTTGGAAATGCCAGTCCCTAGTCGGGGACTTTCAATGGAAAGTTCTGGTTAAAATTCTGCCGTTTGAATCTTCAGCATAACCATATAACCATATAACAATTACAGCACGGAAACAGGCCATCTCGGCCCTTCTAGTCCGTGCCGAACACTTACTCTCACCTAGTCCCATCTACCTATAACCCTCCATTCCTTTCCCGACCATATACCTATCCAATTTATTTTTAAATAATAAAATCGAACCTGCCTCCACCACTTCCACTGGAAGCTCATTCCACACAGCTACCACTTTCTGAGTAAAGAAGTTCCCCCTCATGTTACCCCTAAACTTTTGTCCCTTAATTCTCAAATCATGTCCTCTTGTTTGAAGCTTCCCTACTCTCAATGGAAAAAGCTTATCCACGTCAACTCTGTCTATCCCTCTCATAATTTTAAAGACCTCTATCAAGTCACCCCTTAACCTTCTGAGCTCCAAAGAATAAAGACCTATCTTGTTCAGCCTTTCTCTGTAACTTAGGTGCTGAAACCCAGGCAACATTCTAGTAAATCTCCTCTGTACTCTCTATTTTGTTGACATCTTTCCTATAATTTGGTGACCAAAATTGTACACCATACTCCAGAATTGGCCTCAGCAATGCCTTGTACAATTTTAACATTACATCCCAACTTCTATACTCAATGCTCTGATTTATAAATGCCAGCACACCAAAAGCTTTCTTTTCCACTCTATCTACATGAGATATCTGGAGTATTTAATTTTCTGACGTTCCCAAACTCAACAATGGCACACATCCACTCCAAAGCTATCCCTGTTGAACTTTTATTCCGGCTAAAATCAGGTCATTGTGACCAGATGTAGTGGTGCGGACAAGATAGCCCTCTGTTTGGGGGGAAAAAGCCAAGTGTTTATAAGCAATATATCAAAGCCAATTTCGTTATTGATGAAAATTTATTTCAGAAATAAATACTAAATCAGCCCTACTCATCAATCTACATCAAAGTGAGAGTTTGACTCCTATGGCTTCGACAATTACCCCAGGAGACTCTGAAACAACAAATCTCAATAAAAACAAGAGCAAGGTAATTCTAAACCTTTCAAAATCAGTTAATAACCAATAGAAAATTGAAAAAAATGCTAGTTATCTTGTTGTCTATACTTTTTTAAAATATTGGTTGCATTGTGTGTTATTTATGTCTTTCATCTATTAATTTCTCATGAAACTACCACATCTCTGAGAAAATGGTAGTGAAGGCACAGATTTGCCAAAATGAAAAGACCTAGTATTCCCGTGAATATATCAGATTAAGGCTAATTTGAATTGTAGGTATGCTTATGGTAGGAATTATGGTTTTGATGTTACAGTTGAATATTAGGCATTGGGTTTTGGTCACATGAGGACTAGTATCAAATTTATATAATGATCCATAGGAAATGCAAGGATTTAAACTCTGAATATAGAGCTTGTCAATCCATTGGAAGACATTAATTACTATGAGCGCCAGCACAGATGTTGATGGGCAATTGGCTTCCTCCTAAAAATCATATCAAGATTTGCTTGTGAACATTCAATGATTGAAACCGTTCCATTTCTTTTAATTTTATTCCCCTCCCCACACACAAATGTACATATTTATCTTTGCCTCTGTTTTTAAAAATGCCCTTAAACCCTGTTCCATCACTGTTTCTCAAAAGCCTTTTTAAATGGAGTTTGAGCTTCTTGATCTCGGATCTTTTTATCACTTCCTGATCTCTATGTTTACCTTTTTCTCTGTTCAAACTTAACAAAAGGTGGCCTGCTTCTCCACTTTATTAAAACCCCAATGTTGTATTATTGACATGAACGTTTTGTACCCTCTCAATGATCTTTACATCTTTCCTGAGTTCCTGATAATGAACACAGAATTCCAATAGGTACACAATTGATTTGTATTTTTCTCCCATGCCAATGTTTTGTCTTTTTCTTAATATATGTTGCCAATTTTGTATAAGGAATTATGTTTGTTTTCAGTTGATCTTTTGAATTGCCTTATTAAGATTTGTATTTGTGAGACAGAGTAATTTGCTTATCGAGATCATTATTTAAGATCATTATTGGAATCTATCAGTCCATTTTGGAATATTCCTCCTTGAGAAATAAAATTAAAACAAATTAATTAGATAGCCTTTCCAGCACTTGAGGGCTTGTTGAGAAATGTGGTAAATATCACTAGGTTTTGAGGGGAAAATGTGTAATTTAAAACCAGACTTGATTTCTTAGCACTTACAATTGTATTTAAGGTTCCAAACCCAGAGCTAAAATCTATGAAGAAACCACTTGAAGATTCTGACTGCCTGCAAACAAGGTATGACATTTCTGTATAACTGCTGATGGATAGGGGTGATTAATAGTTCACGAGTCTTAAAACTCAAGATTCTGTTTGAAATATAATGTAACACTTCCTTTACGTGCTTGACATCCTTAATTTGTTGAATTTTCTGTGTTATTAGTGTGGCTCTGCAACAGCAAATGTAGATTTTTTCGTGTCCCTTTTCTGTCCTTGGCATAAGATGAAAGTAGAGTTTAAATAAATAATTAGGCCATGAAGAGGAATATAATGCCAACATTTCATGTTGTACTGCCGCGTGGCACATTAGTTTGGTGAAACGTTAAGTTCTTGCCTTGGAACCGGTACAGATTGTTTCTTTTGGATGGAAACAGTTTTGGTCCCCTTAAAACGATTTATTTACATTGGAAGACATCCATTGTAAGCCAATTCCTGGGATGAGACGATTAGTGAACAATTTAGGCTTGTGTTCCTGGGAGTTTGGAAGAACGGGTGGTGACTTTATTCAAATAAAAGATCCTAAGGGGGCTTGATATAGTAGATGCTGAAATGTTTTCACTAGTCGGAGTGTTTTGAACAAAAAGATATATTACAAGATAAGGGACAAAGTTTTAAACCTGAGATGCATGAACATTTATTTGGTGGGGGTAATGAATCTCGGAAATTCACTGCACCAGAAAGTGGTGAAAGATAGAAGAATATTTAAAGTGAAGATGGATAAATATTTGAAAGTGAGAAGAATTTATTGCTTTGGAGAACTGGCACAGAAAAGTAGTTGAGACCAGCATAGATCAGTCATTGCTATATTGAATGACGGGCAGGTCTGGTGGGGCCAGGTGACAACTCCTCTTTTCGTGTGTACATGTGAATAGCTAATTTTTAACTGCAGCACAAAGCTAGTTTTTTCTCCAAACAATAAAATCCAATATCCACAAATAGGTGCATATATTATGCAGCAGGCAGTGAAGAAAGCGAATGGCCTCCTCCTGCACCTATTTTTTATGTTTTTATGTATGCATGTTGGCCTTCATAACAAGAGGAGTTGGGTATAGGAGCAAAGAGGTCCTTCTGCAGTTGTACAGGGCCAAAGTGAGACCACACCTGGAGTATTGTGTGCAGTTTTGGTCTCCAAATTTGAGGAAGGACATTCTTGTTATTGAGGGAGTGCAGCGTAGGTTTACAAGGTTAATTCCCGGGATGGCGGGACTGACATATGCTGAGAGAATGGTGCGGCTGGGCTTGTATACTCTGGAATTTAGAAGGATGAGAGGGTATCTTATTGAAACATATAAGATTATTAAGGGTTTGGACACGCTAGAGGCAAGAAACATGTCCCTGATGTTGGTGGAGTCCAGAACTAAGGGCCACAGTTTAAGAATAAGGGGTAAGCCGTTTAGAATGGAGATGAGGAAACACTTTCACACAGAGTTGTGAGTCTGTGGAATTCTCTGCTTCAGAGGGCGGTGGAGGCCGGCTCTCTGGATACTTTCAAGAGAGAGTTAGATAGGACTCTTGAAGATAGCGGAGTTGGGGGATACGGGGAGAAGGCAGGAACGGGTACTGATTGTGGATGATCAGCCATGATCACATTGAATGGCGGTGCTGGCTTGAAGGACCGAATGGCCTACTCATGCACCTATTGTCTATTGCCAGTCAATTCTTTTGAGAACTGTGGCCTATTACAAGCTGTCTAGATGGAATGCATTCCTTGCAATTAATTATCAGTAACCCATGTTGCTGGTTAGTCCACAACTAGAATATTGTGTTTATTAACATGACTGTTTAGGAAAGATGTAAAGGTCCTGGAGAGTTTGCAGAAAATAATTGGTGGAATGCTTCCATGTCCAAAGATAAAATTAAGTTGAAGGTAAAGTGGGGAAACGGGCTGATCAGACTGTTCCACAAAAAGCCAGTGCACACTTGTAGTTTTGAATGACTCATTCTAGTGCTGCAAAAGAAAGTTCTAGAAATACTTGGCAGGTTTAGCCAGCATCAATGGAAAGAGAAACTGAATTAATGTTAGGTCTTTAAGTAGGATTAGACATTGGAAAACAATGCACAGAGAAGGTGGAGGGTGGGGTGGATTATAAAGGACAAACAGAATATTTGTAGCAGAATGGCAACCAATACAGAGTTTAAAACAAATTATGATGCCAGGTTAGAGAGGGTGTGGGAGGCTTGATAATCAGAGCTGATCTTTCTGGAGAAAATGTGTAAATGGGCACAAGATAAATGGGAAATGGAAACATATGCTGGACTGTGAAATACTCAATACTCTAGCCATTAGGAATTTGGAAATTCTCTGGAGAAATGAAATTTGGATTGGTGTTACTTGTATAATTTTCACTAATTTTAAATCTATTTTGTCTTCTCCCCTTCCTCTTCTCCCATTAAAAAAAAAGGCTTGGATCAGCAAATGCAATTACTCGAGCTGATGTGCTGAAGTCACAACACGATCCTGAAGTGACTCTTGTGCTGCCTTTTTCGTGTGTGTCATACAATACCACCAATGTTGACTTTGCTGCCCACTTATCTGGAATAATTAATCAAGCTATATTGAAACTACATTGCACTGAGACCGTACTCGACCGCCAAGGAAATCTTATTAATTATCCTGTCTGCAGTAATGAAGCTGGATATTTTGAAATGGGTCCAGATCAAGGTGATTGCATTTTGGGATGTAGTTCAAACATTGATTTTGCCAATATTTCTGCAAATCCAGAAGCTGAGATCTTGAAGGTACTGTGGACCCTTTGTGTCCAGGTGAACAAGGGATTAAAGTTGTTTATATCTTGCATTGTGTTGACTGACAGTGCGGTAGCTGTATTTCAGATTCCTCACTCTGAACTCCGACGGAAAATGCAGAATGTCATTTCTCAGATGCAGCTTGTTCTCTGTCTTCCCTATTCAGACATCTTGGAAGTGCTCTTTGAAGTGCCAGAAATGTGCCTTTCAATGAAAATTAAAATGCATGGTTGTTTCTTCTTTATATCTGATTCGCAGAACCTCAAAGACTTTAGCTCGCATTTAAAAGCTGTTTTGCATAAGTGGTCTACATCTACAAGTTTGCCTCTGCTTGGTTATGAAGAGCCCCTTCTGAAAGACTTCATTGTTCAGCTTTTACAACATCGGCAGCTTGCACTAAATGACACTGGCATTAAAGGGAGTTTTGCAGCATATATTTTGATTCAAGATGACCTCAAACCATGGGATTGGTCAGAAGAGTTGCAACCTTCGGCTTCACACACTGAGGTGGTCAGTAGTACAGAATTAAAGGACACAAATAATCTGCATTCTGAAGTTTGTTCAGTAATTCGTCCAGGGAAAGAAGAGCATTCAAAACCTCTGTGTGTACCTTGTCTTCTGATTTTGACAGCCCAGTATCTTTATTTCATAAGAATAGATTTCTACATAGCTGCAAAGAAGTGTCTTCATCCTGAAGAGATTGCAAGATGTCCATTTAAGTTAGAACAAATTTCATTAGCCACATTGCTTTTGAATCCAAAGCAAGGATCCCGTACTGTTGAAACAGGGGCATTTTGGGATGGTCATATACTTGAATTTTTGATTGGATACCAACTCACAACAGCAGTTTTTGTGCTACCCCATGAGAAGTTCCACTTTCTGCGAATGTTTAGTCAATTGAGAGGAAGCTTTCAGGGTGTCAAATCAATTGTAGTGCACAGAAGTTGTCCAGATCGCTGCTACTTGACGAAGCATAACACAGATGCAACTGATCACTCTCCAGAAACTAAAAGGTAATAACAAAGCAGCACATAGCTGGTAGTCTAATCGAAAAGTTTATTTCATTTCTCCCCTACTCTTTGCTGCCAACCAGTGTGATTGCATTTATTTGCATCTGTAAGGTCTTGAGCTGAAACGGCGACTGTCCCTTTGCCTCTATAGATCCTATTTGAACCATTCAATTTTTCTAGTGGTTTTATTTCACTCCAGGTTCTAGCATATGCAATCTCATTGGCTCTTTGGATCTCTCGCAGCTATTTAATTAAATTTGCTTGCAGGTGAATGGGATTAATAGTCACTTTTTGTGTAGTGCTCCGTCTTTAGGGATAGCAGTGGTACAGCTGGTAGATCTGGTGCCTCACAGTGCCAGAGACCTAGGTTCAATCCTGATCTCGGGTGCTTTATGTGTGGAGTTCGCACTTTTTCCCTGCGGCCGTGTGGGTTTCCTCTGGGTACTCCGGTTTACTCCCACATTCTGAAGACATGCGGGTTTGTCTGAAGAATGGTCTCTCCCCGAAAAGTCACCCATTCCTTCTCCCCAGAGATGTTGCCTGTCCCGCTGAGTTACACCAGCATTTTGTATCTATATACGGGTTTGTAGGTTAATTGGCATCTGTAAATTGCCCCTAGTGTGTAGGGAGTGCTTGCGAAAGTGGGGTAAACATGACAAGTGTGAACGGGTGATTTGTGGTCAGTGTGGACTCGCTGGGCTGAGGGCCTATTTCCATGCTGGATCTCAAATTCTAAAACTTTTAGATTTGATGGAGCAGATAAGGCCCATTAAAATTAGTTTGGACATCTGTGCACAGTGTGAAATCTTGAGGTTCCAAATGTATTTGATTAATTGCCAATATAATATTCAGTATTTGTATTTGAAACTTAAGAATTAAATATTTACAATGTATGTGACTGGTAATTGTATTTGGTTGTTCATACAATAATAGTTGTTTTTTGTGTCATGTGTGGTTACTACTACAGTTAATGTGAGTTTATGGCTATCATGTTTTCTTTTCAATCAAAGAGCGAATTTTCATGCAGAATACCAATGTAATGATTTATTGGTAGAGTGTGTTGTTACAACATACAAAATAGGAGCAGAAATGGTCTTGGCCCTCAAGCCTACTTTGCCATTTCACTAGATCACGGCTGAAGTGATTGTAACCACAATTCCACACTTCTGTCTAGTGGCAGTAAACTATAGACAAATGCAGCACAGATACAGGCCCATTGTCCCCCTAAGTTCACGTCGACCTTCAGCCACCCATTTACATTAATCCTACATTAATTTAATTTTACTTTCCTCATATTCTCATCAACTTCTCCCAGATTCTACCACTCACCTGCACACTAGGGGAAGTTAATAGTTGTGCTTCTTTCAAGTCTTCCTTTAATCAGCTCTACACAACTATGTATCTCTTGTGTATCAAAATGCCTAAAAACTCTAATCACTTCCAGCGTGAGGGTAAATTCCCCCACACTCTTTTAGGAAATTTGTACTTTCTATTGCTGACAGATCAAGAATAATTCTTCTTTTGCCTTAAATTTTCAAAGACTCTGAATTGGCTGTATTTGGAGGAATGCTCAGCTTCCTCTCTTTCAAATGAGACACCCGTTAATTTTTAATTATGTCCCTAGTTTTGGAATCCTTGTGCTGCTGATTTTTTTTTAAAGCGGGGGCCATGTGTCTTTCTATGATTTATATTTGTAATGTAATAGAAATTGACAAAATTAAAGTGTCAATTGAATCTTCCAAGCCAATTGTGATAATCATGTGTAAAAGCAATTATATTGTTATAAAATGCTTATGCTTAACTCCTGAAATATAACCTGGATTACTAATTCACCAAATAACTGAAGTTAATCATTTTACTTAAAATCACATTGCTGCTGCATTGTGAGCCACCAAATCTGATTCTTACTTTTATCTCCCATTCTCTATATATGGAAAAATATTTGTTGTTTCAACAACTATTTGTAACAAAATTTCAGTAATCTTCACAGGAAAGATATTTTCTCTACCATATTCGCTTTTGTATTTATGCCCTCTACCACTAGCCAGCAAGGCGGTAACAAACAATTGAGTCCACATATATCGTCTTAATTCCTATTAATGTCAACCCCTTAACTGTTCAATATGAGAGTTGAGAAAATTGAGTAGGGTGGGGGGGGGGGGGGGGGGGGAGAAATGTCTAAATATGCACATGGGTTGTAAAAGTTGCTTATAAAAATGGTTTTCATCAACATTTTCCAAATATTTCCATTGATTTAATGACTTTCTCCTGGGATGCAAGTTTAAGTTTTTATCTTTTCTTTTATATGTAGCAACCAGCCAAAATTCAAATCGGACTTGAGCCTTTCTCTACAGTATCCTTCTGAGACATTGCTGCAAAAACTGACTGAAGAGAACCAGTGTCCTTTTCATCTTTCCACCTCCCCATCACTCCATTACCTGGCAGGTTTGAAAGGAAGAGCTATTGTGGAATGTTTTCACAATAATGTAGCTGAGGTAATATTTATTGGTGGTGGGTGTCTCTTTATGTTAACTCTCACTATGCCTAGCTGATGATAAAGAAACTTCCTTTGGCACAAATGTCTATGATGGAAGGGTATGAATTTTAGGCAAGGGCTGGGAGATTTAGAGGGAATTTGGGAAGACTTTTTAAAAACTCGGATGGCGGTTGAAATCTGGAACACTGATGGAGGCAGGTGCACACACAACTTGAGCACTTGAAATGCCATGATACTAAAAACTGCCAGCCCAGTGCTGCAAATTAGAATTAGTCTATTTTGTGCCGCAGACACAGTTGTTGAAGGGCCTCTTTCTGAGCTAACATAAGGCTGTAGAACTCTGACTAGAACTTGACCTAAATGTCCACATCTGGAGTACTGTGTACAGTTTTGGTCTCCTAATTTGAGGAAGGACATCCTTGTGATTGAGGCAGTGCAGCGTAGGTTCACGAGATTGATCCCTGGGATGGCGGGACTGTCATATGAGGAAAGATTGAAAAGATTAGGCTTGTATTCACTGGAGTTTAGAAGGATGAGGAGGGATCTTATAGAAACATATAAAATTATAAAAGGACTGGACAAGCTAGATGCAGGAAAAATGTTCCCAATGTTGGGTGAGTCCAGAACCAGGGGCCACAGTCTTAGAATAAAGGGGAGGTAATTTAAGACTGAGGTGAGATTTCACCCAGAGAGTTGTGAATTTATGGAATTCCCTGCCACAGAGGGCAGTGGAGGCCAAGTCACTGGACGGATTTAAGAGGGAGTTAGATAGAGCCCTAGGGGCTAGTGGAGTTGAGGGATATGGGGAGAAGGCAGGCACGGGTTATTAATAGGGGATGATCACAATGAATGGCGGTGCTGGCTCGAAGGGTCGAATGGCCTCCTCCTGCACCTATGTTCTATGTTTCTATGTTATGTATCGAGGTGGGACACTTTTGCTAATTCTGTTGGTTGTGCTAATAATGCCAGTTTTGTTAATCTTGATAGCCTGGGGTTCCTATCTTGTTAGACTGATGGTCACATATGGGAATAATTTTATGCATTAAACTTTCCCATTTGTTCATTTGAATTGTGAAGAAGCATGGAACTACTTTTCTTTTGGAGTGAATGCTTATGTTGAGAACTGCCTAACATGTAACAAAGTTTTCATTGGTCTAATATGTCATGAAATCGTTCCTGCCATTATGTCATGTTGACTAAATATTCAATATCAAAATCATGGAGATATTTAGCATTAAAATGAATGCATAAATTGTATTCTTAGAGTTTGTGTGGATGTGCCTATATTCATGTTTGTTTAACTCTGTTTTCTTTTAACTCTGGTGCTACTCCTGCTGGTGACTCTGAGTGACTTCCTGTTATTGGATTCAGGTTAACCAAATAATTTAGAAGTATGCTTGGTGTTGAATGTTCTCTTGGACTATAACTAAGTTTTCTTAGTTTTCTATTACTAATATCTGTCATTTCCAAACCTAGCCCATCTATATCTCTAGACCCCTCTCTCCCCTGACACTCAGTCTGAAGAAGTGTCTTGACCCGAAAAGTCACCCATTCCTTTTCTCCAGATATGGTGCCTGTCTTGCCGAGTTACTCTGGCATTTGATGTCTACTAGATATTCACTAACTTTAAAAAATCTTTTTCACATTTTTGAACAAATTAATTTTTCCTCGTTTGTATCATAAATATTTTGAATTCTCGATCTATTACTCAAAATTGAATTTTGGGTAGATCAGAAGTCACACTAATTCTGCATTTTGGTTAAAGTGAAGTTCAATATGAAATCCCATAGTACTATTTGACTTTAAAAATGCAATACATAGGAAGGCTGTTCTCATTGTCTAACATCAAAATTGAACTGAGTAAAGGAAAATTGACATGCACTCTCATTTTAAGTTGTCTCCTCATGTTGTTTCATTATTCTTGTCCTATTCCAGGTTGAAAATGAAGAGTTAAGGCACCTAATTTGGTCTTCAGTCATATTTTACAAAAGTTCTGAGCTTGAAGTTACTGCCTGCGTAATGCTCTCGACCAAAGCATTATATTTTGTGTTGGATGACACCATCGGTGAGGGCGCTGAACAAACTGGTATGGCAAGTTTGTTTTTGATTAAGTAATATTTCCATTTGTCTGGCGGCAATTATGTTAATAAGTGTGAATTGGAGCCTTCTGGAACTAGGAATATTGTAATACTAGAATTTAACGTGTATCAGTGGATGTGCGAACCTCTGGATTATCTGCAAAAATGCTGGAAGCAGAATAAATAAAAACTTAAGAAGGTATATATACAATTTTTCCTCAATTTTTAATCAAAAGTCCACATGACTTTCAAAATGAAAATGGAAAGTAATTTCCGGAGTTATTGGGAAAAGAGTATAAACACGGGACAGATGGAATTTCTCATCCAGAAGCTGCCGGAGGCTCAGTGGATTGAATGACTTCCAGTACTGTAATGATTTGATGATTATAAAATGAAAGGTGTGTTCAAAATGTAGAAATTCATCTCCTCCCAAGCTATAACTATAATTGGGCCATGAACTTCATTAACATGATCAGTGTGGGAATAAGGTATTCAGCCCCTCCACTATTCAATAAAATCATGCTTGACCTCTGCTCAGTGCTATTTACCTGCACTTGCCGGCAATTCTTTTGTAAATATACTGTGTTTTTTAAAAAACTTCCTTTAATCTGCCGTGGGAGGAAAGAAGATAAGACTTTATTGCCTTCCATCACAGTGGGGAATGTGGAGGAACCACTGTGGTGGATGTTTATGTCAAATTTTTATGTAGTTGTGTCTTGTTGCTTTTTTGGTATGACTATATGGCAACCAAATTCCTCGTATGTTGCAAAACATACTTCACTAATAAATTACGATCGTGATTATAATTATGATTAAACTCCAGCATTTTCTGAAGAATACTGACCAATAGACAAAAAGTGCAGGAGCAGGCCATTTGGCCCTTCGAGCCAGCACCACCATTCAATGTGATCATGGCTGATCATCCCAAATCAGTACCCCGTTCCAGCCTTCTCCCCATATTCCCTGACTCCACTATTTTTAAAAGCCCTATCTAGCTCCCTCTTGAAAGCATCCAGAGAATCTTCCTGCACCGCCCTCTGAGACAGAGAATTCCACAGACTCACCACTCTCTGTGAAATAAAATGTTTCCTCGTCTCCATTCTAAATGGCTCACTCCTTATTCTTAAACTGTGGCCCCTGGTTCTGGACTCCCTTAACATCGGAAACATGTTTCTTGCCTCTAGTGTGTCCAAACCCTTAACAATCTTATATGTTTCAATGAGATCCCCTCTCATCCTTCTAAACTCCAGAATGTACAAACCCAGCTGCTCCATTCTCTCAGCATATGACAGTCCCGCCATCCCGGGAATTAACCTTGTAAACCTACGCTGCACTCCCTCAATAGCAAGAATGTCCTTCCTCAAATTAGGGGACCAAAACTGCACACAATACTCCAGGTGTGGTCTCACTAGGGCTCTGTACAACTGCAGAAGGACCTCTTTGCTCCTATATTCGATTCCCCTTGTTATAAAGACCAAGACCATTTGGTCCTACAATCCCAAAACAATCACTGCCATTAAGCCTAAAATGGGCATTAGGCAATTTTAAATGGGTGGAACTTAGCACCTGTTTTGGGTGGCTCTCAGTGTTGCTCACAAATTGTTGTGTTCAATGTAATTGAATATTTTAGCAGGTTCCATGGAGTACAGAATACGTTGTTTAAACCAAGCAAGTATACCATTTAATCTTTAAAATAATCTTGCAAATGCTAGTATCTTGCCAGCTGCGAATAATATTTGATGGTCTGTTTCATAAATGTTTATCAGGATGTTGGAAAGAAAAGTCATCTTCAAACTGTGAGCGGGATGGTTTGCTGCTATCCTTCTGTTTTGTCCTGAAATTAAATGATTTGCAGTCCATACACTTGGGCCTTTTCGATCAGTATTTTCGCATCACTGGTGAGTCGCCCTTGTAACTTTAGCAATCTACCAGCTTCCTAGTAAATATTTGCTATCTATGTGGCTGTTTAATGAATCTTACATTAAGAATGTAATAACAGGAAACTTGTATTAGTAAACCTTGGATTTGTGGACATTATCTTGACAACCAACAAATTGTTGATGGATATTTTAATGCAACTGCAAATCAATATTAGTTTAATTTATTGTCACGTGTATCGAGGTGCAATGGTTCTAAGAACTGTTGTCTGACATGGTAACAAATTAATTCCTAATTTTGCTAACCTACAACTTGCCCTTTATACCTGGACCAGCTCTTTGAACACTTTCAAATTAGACCCACATCCCTGCTCTTACCTTATATCAATACCCTTTAGAAAGTTAGGATATGATGATGTTCCTACAAATCTTGCTTTCGATTAGAGCTATTCCGATCATGTATATGCTTCTTTATGAAGGAATTATTTCATAACTGAACAATGTTAGATCTCTCACTATCCTCCTTTTGCTCCAAGGAGAGTAATCTTAGCTTCTCTAATAAATAGTTTTCTCTACGCATGCTACGTCATGTCATTTTGCAGCCTGTCCGGGAGCTGGTACATGCAATGGCATAAAAGCTGACCACATCAGTCAAATTATTTTTGCTTTGTTTTTAATGTGGGTAGAATGGCTCCTTAATTATGTAGTTACTGTCAAATTATTTTTTTTAAATGTCCTCTTGAAAATCTAAGCTCAGCCCTAAAGCAATGTGCTGATTATTCTTTATATCACAATAATCCTGTTTAGATTTAATTAACATGTTAGAAGTGTGAGGTAGAACTTCACTATTACTAAAGTTGTTTTCTAAAATTAGGAAATAATGTATACCCTCGCATAATTATGGCAAATCCTAGATTTAGCAAATTCTGTACAAACCTTCTAAAAAAATTGTTTTTAATTTTAATTAGAAATGCTCCATTCTACTTTTGTTATAGGTCCATCTGCTGAACAAACAATTGCTTGCCTGACCAGGGACAGTTATACAACACATACGTTTGTTCAGCAGTTGATGGGTGTATTATCTTTGTTGGAACGAACACCTTCACCAGAGCCAATAGAGCTAGACTTCTATACAGAATTTGGAAAGAAAAATACAGGTAACATTGCCATCACATTTTGGCTTGTTTACTTTTCTCAATTTGAGGTTCTACAATAGTCAGAATTTCTGTGGCGTGTCGTACTTGAAAATTACCATCAGGCTTTTTTGGTTTTCTCGGTGCTTCTCTATTTTATCTGGTTTTATTTCTAATGCCTTACTGCACAACGTTTAGAAAGAAATATAAGTGGGCAGGCAAATGTTATTGCCAGAAGCGTCAGTCAAATGATGTCGTGCTCTTCTAGGTTTCTGATCATTACCAAAGTAATAGATTGCGTCAAGAATAAAGAATATTCAGTGTTTGAGTATGCTAAATAGTGCCTATTACCATGCATTTCAAATGTACTGAGAAAGACTGATTTGGATACATTGGATTTAATACCAAGACCTGAAGATAAAATACAGTTCAATCCAGTGAAGGTCCTATCCGAAACATCGGCTGTCCATTCCTTCCAAATATGCTGTTTGACCTACTGAGTTCCTCCAGCACTTTATTTTTGCTCACGATTCCAGCATCTCAGATTTCTTAGGTCCACAGTGCAATTTATTGCCACTATTAATATAATTAAATTTGTAAAGCTCTTACTGAATAATTTTTAATTGATGGACTGATCAAATCTCCTAGGTGTATTACGTATGGAAAGGACACTTTATGTGGATGACATTGATTGTTTCAGATTAATTTGTCTTTTGTTGGCAATGGATATCATTCGTTAGGGTTGGTTCTACCAAAGCTGCTCGTGAGCCAATAGTGAATGTTTAACTAAGCCAATATTTTTCTCAGTGATGGGAGGGAAAATCTTGTTATCTGATACTTAGGGCATCACTAATAAGCAATTTGAATATGTTCTTTTATTCTGCACATTATGCTTCAACATGCTTCAACCTTGACGTACCTTTTATAAATCTTCTTTGTTAATGGCTACAGCAGCATTATTCATACTAGTCTCTTCCTATTCTAAAAATTTGCTGTAGCTAGAATGCAAAAGTAGATTACTGAAATATTCTCCGTTGGATCATAAGATACTACTTAATTCTAGTATGCACTGCGAGGAGTCTACTTTTCAACAAAAAATAAAATAGTCACTTGGAGTTGAGGCCTACACTCAGGTGTGATCTGACTGAATAAGTGCACAGCAGACTTGCATGGCTTTTATAATCTACTACTGCCTCTTAGTGTTCTATTTGCAAAACATAAATATCTGAAGGAATATTTTTAACACAAATGTGTGTGTATTTATCTATCTGAACAGGTCAAATGGAAAATTATGAAATTGTTCACTCCAGTCGAGTGAAATTTATTTATCCCAGTGAAGAGGAGGTTGGTGATCTGACATTTATGATTGCAGAAAATGTTCAAGAACTAAATCTCCAGACATCCAACATCCTCTTGTATGTTTTGGCATTTCAAGTTGAGTCTCTGGAGAATTCTTTACACTCCTGCAAACCACCTTTGCAGCCCAAAACATTAATTTTGACAAGCTACAACATGCTTCTATTTGAAGAAGATTATGTCAGCTATCCATTACCAGAGTTTGCAAAAGAACCACCACAGAGAGACAAATACCAATTAACTGACACAAGGAGAATTCGTGATCTGGATCGAGTGCTCATGGGTTACCAGACCTATCCACAGGCCATCACATTTGTGTTTGATGATGTACAGAATCAAGATTTCATAGGTAATATGATGCTCGACCATTTTGAACATCCACTTAACGCCTGTTCTGCTGATAGAATAAATCACTGCGGCACCAACAATGAAGTTCAGTGGTGCCTCTTTGTAGCCAGTCCTGAAAGTCGTGAAAGGCTGATTGCATTGCTTGCTCGACAGTGGGAGCTGCTTTGCAGCAGAGAACTACCAGTTGAGCTTACAGGCTAATATTGTTGCCGAGCACGGCCTGCAAATTATAAAAATTGTACTCATGGTTATATGTACAGCACTCTTGGGGAACTTGTAAATATCATGGGAGTCAGACCAGTTGTTTCTTTGATGTCTAGGGCTTTTAAAAGTTTATTTTTTACATGAACATATACTTATACTGAAGCATCCTGCTATATTATGCAATGTAAACTGTACAGAAAAGGTCATTATTGCATGTTGCGCTTGTATGTATTGAAATATCAAATATAATGTTTGTATCTAATGGACAGCTTTCTCTCGTATGCTGCTATAATTTGAAATAAAGTTGTTGGTCTTAGATACTTTTTAAAAAAGAGGAACTTTACTGAAACTTACTGTTTTTTTAAATATTATTACAATATTTTCTCTCCTGTAATACTGTTTAACTTCATCTGTCCACTCTGTACTCCATCTGAACTGATAAATTAAATCAAAGGCATTCGGGTTGCTTTTATTGCCTGCAATGAACTGACATGTTGAAGGAGACTGCTGATTTCTCTGGCTGAAGTCATGGAACCTGCTTTGAACTTGACTTCATGTTTTAACTAACCAAAGCACTACTTTGGATGTGAGTATCCTATTGGGGGGAGGGGGGGGGGGGGGGGCTGCTATGTTTTGTCAATTTGAAGGATGTAACTGAGTGCACTGCAGCTACGACTTGATTTATAAAGTTTTGGGTCATTTCTGGTAGTAATTCGCCACACAATAGGCACTGGAACGTAGTTGGATGTCATCCTAAACAAACAGAATTATGCCTGAATCTTCGGTCATGTGGATTTTTCCAAATAATTTTCCATCACAACCAACTCAGCAAGAATTTGCCTGACTCAGCTGGTTAGCTTACTTTCTAACAGAAGAATGTTTGCCTTTTGCTATGTCAGGATGATAAACATCCCAATTTATTTTAAATGTTCTCACGGAAATCACTTCACTGTGTGGATTAGCTGATGATTTCTTCCTTTACTTTTAGGAACTTGAGTTATGCATGTTAAAATCTATCTTCCTGAGGTTGGTATAGCTGTATGCAAGCCATCCCTAGGTTACAAATGCCTCGCACATGGACATCTCTCTTTGTCTCTCTCATTCTATTATGCCATTCAGTAAAACACAAAGTATGCACATTATAGAGTGACCTTTATGTATTTTCCAACTTGCTGACAAAATGTAAATTTGTAGGCATCTGTAAAAATGGAACTGCTTGTTTCCTGGGGTAGTCTGTCATCTTAATAATTATGTAAAAGCACAAGGGCATTTGTAGAGGAATTCTGTTTCATTCTGTTCTATTCACACATTGTAAATTGTTTGAATTGATTTATAAGATGTCCCACTTTCTATATACTGGACTATCTAAACGTACTGTAAAAGCTAAAAAAGAACAAAATGGTGTGACTTTTTTGCAAACATCTGTGGAAATGGGGGCAAACAATATTTGCCAGTATTGCCGTTTCTCAAATATCAACTTTTGGGTCAACCACACTTTTGCCAGTTACTCGTAAAGACCGAAGTCTTTATCTCTGAAGTTTAGTTTAGAGATACAGCGCGGAAACAGGCCCTTAGGCCCACCGCGTCTGCACCGACCAGCGATCCCCACACATTAACGCCACCTACACACACTAGGAACAATTTATACTTATACCAAGCCAATTAATCTACAAATCTGTACGTCTTTGGAGTATGGGAGGAAACCACAGATCTAGGATAAAACCCAAGTGGACATGGGGAGAACGTACAAACTCCGTACTGAGAGCACCCGTAGTCGCGATCGAACCCGTCTCTCCGGCGCCACAGGCGCTGTAAGGCAGCAACTCTACTGCTGCGAACCCCGTACCGCCCCTGAAACTCTGTACCAATTCTATCCTCTTAAAACTAGGGAAGGGGTATGAGGTTTTAAGGGGTATGAGGTTTAGTCAGGATCTGCAGAAGAACATTTTCATGTCGAGGTTGGTTAGAATCTCTGGTCAGTGTGGGCTCGATAGGCTGAAGGATTTGTTTCCATGCTGTATCTACTAAACTAAACAAATGTGCAATCCATGGCTTGAGTGGTGAGTAACTCATTCTCTAACATTTAGGTAGCTATCCGAGCACCTGAATCAGCAAAGCATATTTGGCTACCGAGCGTGAGTAAACGCTGAAACCTGCTCGCTCCTCTATCTTGTACGCGTTAATACAGTGGGTCTTAATCCTCCAGCACCTCCATTTTTTTAAATCGTGTAACATAAATCCCTTCATGTTCTTTCACTACTTTCAGTCAAAGAACTTTTCTCCATTCCTAACTCTGGTTCCTTGCTCTGTGGCTCAACATCGCACACGCACCCTTTAATTTGTTTAATCCCCATGCTGTGGCACTCTCTCCGTTAGTTCCGGTCTTTCACGCAAGACGCGCTGATCTTGCCGACGTTGGTGTCGTTCTTCCAATCTCATCATCATTGAATGCAGTTGGAATAGCTTGCCAACTACCCTCAGAACACTTAACTTATATGTTACTGTAAATACGTTATTGGATTATAAATAAAGATGAATAACATTATAATTTAGATCTTAAAAATGTTACTAAAAGTGAATATATGTTCTACTTTTGACTAACCTTGCATTCTTTTTTAAATTTATCATACAGACTAATCCAGAATTGCATGTGACTATTCTAGCACCTCAGACCTTTACTTTCCAACCCCCCTCACCACGTGTGTATATTGCAAGGAAAATGTCCGTAAATTGTTCATTATCCACATACCTATTCCTTTATTTCCTTGTCCCACCCTATTCAACCTTCAAGGCCTTTAAACCTGCAAATATTGGGTGCAAATGTCACCAGGTGGAAAATATTGAAATAGTCAGCAAGTCAGTCTTACAGCATGGAAACAGGCCCTTCGGCCCAACATGTCCCATCTACACTTGTCCCACCTGTCTGCATTTGGGTCTTATCCCTCTAAACCTGTCCTCTCCATGTACCTGTCTAAATGTTTGGCAAATGTTGCAAGAGTGCCTGCCTCAATTACCTCCTCTGGCAGCTCATTCCATACATCTACCGTCCTTTACATGAAAACGTTACCCCTCAGATTCCTATTCAATCTTTCCCCCCTCACCTTAAACCTGTCCTCTAGTTCTCAATTCCCCTACTATGGGCACAAGACCCTGCGTCTACCCAATCTATTCCTCATGATTTTATACACCTCTATAAGATCACCCCTCATCCTCTGCACTCCAAGTAATAGAGTACCAGCCTGCTCAACCCCTCCCTATAGCTCAAGCCCTTGAGTCTCGGCAACATCCTTGTAAATCTTCTTTGCATCCTTTCCAGCTTAACATCTTTTCTATAAATTGACGCCCAAAACTGAACATAATGCTCTAAATGCAGCCTCACCAATGTCTTATACAGCTGCAACATGACCTCCCAACTTCTGTACTCAATGCTTTGACTGATGAAGGCCAATGTGCCAAAATACAGCACCTCACATTTCTCTATATTAAATTCCATCAACCATTCCTCAGCCCACCTGCCCTACCGATCAAGATCCTGCTGCCATTTTTGACAACCATCGTCACAATCTACAATATCACCCACTTTTGTGTCATATGCAAACTTGCTAATCATGCCATGTACATGTTATGCAGCATTTTGAGAATAAATACATGTAATGATTCGGGTTGAACTAGTCCCAAAGCGAATGACTTCAAATAGGTAATGAAAAGGATGGGTGTGATGTTAATAAAGAGGACTTGGAGAAAGTTTAGTAATAAAATATAATTCCCTACTAACAAAAGAAAATTAATCAGAAATTGCTTTGACAAATATAAATCTTTCAAACCATAAATGGATATCCATTTGAAGTTGCATAAATAATGGTGGGAGTGATGGATTAATAGCTGCTAACAAAATGTTCTTTGGATGACTTCATGTTTGAAGTTTCCAGTGCTTTCCCCCCCCCCCCCCCCCCCCCCCCCCCCTCCGGACCTCCCCATTTCAAGTCGTATATGGGGGGAGGGAGGGGGGTGGAAGATCTAAAATAATTTAAATGTCAGATTCTATAGTACTGGCTTATGAGTACGCCCAGTAAATCAACCACTTCATTACCAAGCATGTTGCTACAGATTGCTTGACCGAAAAGCATCCCCACCCATTCACTCTAGTTAAGTTGGCTGTGTATTTTACATATTTATTTATCTCTCACGAGGATGACATTTTCAAATGCAATTTCACAACTTTTGCCGATTGATGCCAAATTTATGGCTGCCTCCAGGTGTATTTAATTCTTTAGTATGAATGAACTATTTAAATATGCATAGTTATGCTGATATACAGTCAGTACAAGGCAAATGAAACAATTGTAAAGTTATATACAATCCAGTTTCTTGTTTCTCATTTTTACTATCTAACGGCTTTCAGCAGTCTTTTTTGTTTCTTGATGCTGTTTAACTGAGTTGGGCTGATGTTAAGGATCTCTTCCTGCCTTTTGATGTTTGATGACATGAACTGTTTAAGGTCACGCCGTTTATATCCTGGAATGCCAATCACTCCAGTTTCTGCATCCCAAACAAACCCAGTCACTCGGATCAGGTACTTGTAGCTGGTGTATGACCATCCTGGGCAATGAATGTCAGGCCTGTTTGTTCTTACTATTGTGTAGTTGCAGCCAACACGGACCCTTTCACATCCAATTGGCCAAGCCGAAGGCCTCATTGGTCTGTAAGAAACAATAGATCAAGTATATAAAAATATGATTTGCAAATAACACACTAGTCCTCATTTATTAATTCTGAATTAAATCCCACCTGACAAAAAATAAGGTCGTAAGTGATAGCAGTAGAATTAGGCCATTCAGCCCATCAAGTCTACTCCACCATTGAATCATGGCTGATCTATCTCCCTCCTAACCCCATTCTCCTGCCTTCTCCCCATAACATCTGACACGTATTAATTAAGAAAGAGTGCCTTTTAAATGAAGATATGCAGAAATGTTAAAAATATTCATTGTCTGCGGACGGGTCCTGACCCGAAACACCATCTATCCATGTTTTTCCAGAGATGCTGCCTGACCTACTGCGTTACTCTAGCACTTTGTGTCTTTATTTGTAAACCAGCATCTGCAGTTCTCTGAACAAATTCATAATGTTGATTAAAGTGTATATTTTAGTTTGGTATCTAGTAATTTAATTTAGTTGGCTGCAGTGGGGCCAAAAAAAGGGAATTAATTCTAAAGTCTATACCACACCCTTGGTTTTGTAATGCAGATATTGTGTATTTTTCCTGTTGGCTCAATTAGTGGCAATAAAGCGTCAAATACCTCAAAATTCTTCCCCCCATCTTCTCTTTTGATTCATGCACAATTGATCAAAAGCCCATGACTTTCAAAAAGCTTTCTGGCATGAAATAGGAACATGAACTACACTAATGGAACCTGCTCTGTAATTCAACGAGATCATGCAGTTCAAATCGAGATCTTATACTTATGTATCTGTACCTTTATAATCCTCCAGTCTTGCAGTCTTCCCCCCCCCCCCCCCTAATGAGATGGAAACTGAGTATACGTCCCATTCACTTGATCCTCCCAGTTATCTGGGCTACACTTCCCATCCTGGCTCTTGCAAAGATGCCATCTGCTATCAATCTCTCTCTCTCTCATCTGCTCCTAAGAGGAGGCTCTTGTAAACATGGGGTTTCTCCCCAGCTGTGAAAGATGGATCCCTCACCCATGTCTTCCCTGTCCCACAGTTCTGTTTTTACTCTCCTTCCCCCTCCGCAGACAGAGCTAGGATGGTTCCCCTATTTGTTAACTTTCACCCCGCCAGCCTCCACATTCAACTCCTCATTCTCCTACATTCCTGCCACCTTCAACATGATACCACACCTGTCTATATAGACTACTCCCTTTGCAATTCCTTGGTTCACTCATCCCTTCCCACCCAAACCACCTCCTCGCCAGATACTTTCTCCTGCATCTGCAGGAGAAGTTCCACCTGTTCTTACACCTCCCTTGCATTCATTCAATACAATACAATTTATTGTCATTTGAACCTCAAATAAAGTTCAAACTAAATTTGGTTTCTGCAGTCATACAACAAGAAAAGAACCAAGACAGACAACCAACACAATTTACACAAACATCCATCACAGTGAATCTCCTCCTCACTGTGATGGAAGGCAAAGTCTTGTCTCTCCCCTGTGTTCCATTCTTCACCCGATGTTATTCTCCCATTCTTCTCCCGGCGGGCGATGGCAAGTCCTGCGGCCGTTAAGGCCGCGCCGGGCTATGTAAGGCCCCGCTCCGGGTCGTTTTCAACCCCGCAATTCGGGCGGGAGAAGTTGCCGTTACAGGAGCTCCGAAAAGCCTTCTCCCACAGCTCTCCATGCTCCAAAGCCGGCCAGCCCCATGATGGTGAGTCCACAGGCTCTGCGACTGGAGCCCCCAGGTTGTTCTGGTTGGAGGCCGCTACGTGGTGCTAGGCCCCAACGACAAAGGAGACCCGACAGGGAAAAGGTCGGGTCCCCCGTACAGGGAAGAGATGTAAAAGTTTCCCCCACCCCCCACATATACACAGCTAAAAACAATATAAAAACCACAACAAACTATACATTCAGCGGGACAAAAATTAAAAAAAAGACAAGACGGACTGCAGAGGCCACTGCAACGTCGGTCGCATTGCCCCAGGGACCCCAGCAGCCCTTCCAGGTGAGGCAGAAATTCATATGCAACTCCTCTAACCCCATCTACTATACTTTGGTGCTCCTGATGTCTTTCTTTACACTGGCAAGACTAATGCCCCTGTCCCACTTAGGAAATCTCTGGAGACTTTGCGCCCCACCCAAGGTTTCCGTACGGTTCCCGGAGGTTTTTGTCAGTCTCCCTACCTGATTCCACTACCTGCAACCTCCAGCAACCACCTGCAACCTCCGGGAACCGCACGGAAACCTTGGGTGGGGCGCAAATACTCCAGAGGTTTCCGTTCAGGTTTCCTAAGTGGGACAAGGGCAGAAGCGACCGTTTTCATGGCCTGCTAGTCTCCTGGTTGCTAACCATTTTAACACCCCTTTCCATTCCGATCTTTCACTCCTGGGCCTCCTCCATTGCCACATGTAAACTGGAGGAACATCACCTAATATTCCTGCTTGGATAACGCTCAGCCCAATGGTATGAATAATGAATTCTACAACTTTAAGTACCAACCCAAATCATTACCCACCTCTTTCACTCTCTCTGTTGCCTGCGGCCCACCTGAATGTGCACCCATTTCTCCCATTATCTCACCCCCCCCCCCCCCTGTTCTTTCCCCTTCCCCATCTCTTTACATTCACATTTCACTCCTCTCCTTATCCGACAGCTTATTGTTATCTTCATCCATGGCTTTTGTCCACCCATCTGCCAATGAAAGCCCGTCACCTGCATCCACCTATCACTTAAGATAGACACAAAATGCTGGAGTAATTCAGCGGGACTGGCAGCATCTCCGGATTGAAGGAATGGGTGACGTTTCGGGTTGAGACCCTTCTGAAGAAGCTGGAAATGGAGAACTAGATGCTGTGAATGAAGAGCTCCAAGAAATTAGTATTGGTAAGTTATTTGTACTGGAGAAACGAATGGACTGAAAGGCAATGTTTCCTCGCGATCAGTAACAACACGACATACAGTTCACAATTAAAAATAAAACATGATAATTTAAACATGTGAAGGATGAAATAAAGTACCAGAGCAAAAGGAGGCTACAGACTTGGCTGTTGGGTAGAGCTACTGCTCGTGGGGGGGAAAAAGCTGTTTTTAAGTCTGGCTGTGGTGGCTGTGACAGTCCTGAGTCGATATATAGACAAACAGGTTGTCACACATGAATGTATTTTGGAGGTAAGGAGTCCCACAGATTGGAAGGTAGCAAATGTAACTCCACTGAGGCGTCTTGACAGGTGGATGTGGAGAGGATGTTTTCTTTTGTTGGAGAATCTAGAGTTGGAGGCTGACAATTCAATACATTAAGGGTCATTACATACAAGGTTTCATTTAAATGCACCGAGTCTCTTGCTCATAGTAGGTGAATCGAGGACCAGAGGACATAAGTTACAGATTGCCTATTTAAGTCGATGAGGTAAAGTACTTTTGCACAGAGGATCATGTGTCTTTGGGACTTTATTTCTCACTGATCACTTTGGTATTGTGATTTATTGAGCTTTCCTTCCTTCACGCAGACCCCACTATCCCAACTCTCCCCATTTGTCGGAAGATTTGCAAAAGGTAATATTTGACCTTAGAAGAAATGTTGTTACTTGGATTTTACACTTCAACACTAGTTCAACCTGGTTAGCATTTAAAATGTTACTCACGTTTCACATTCTTGGAAGAGATCTTTGCCCAGTTGCAAGCAGCGGCAGATTTTACAACCCAGTGATGGTGGCTCGTGCCACTGATTCCCCACCAGATTTGGTGTACATTGCGCTGAGGAGAATTACAAATCCCAGATATTATAACTTTACATTAACATGGAATCTTGCTCTGGAATAACAGAACATTGCACAAATACATTAAGGGTCATTGCATACAAGGTTTCATTTAAATGCACCAAGTCTCTTGCTCAGAGTAGGTGAATCGAGGACCAGAGGACATAAGTTTCACTTTACGCTTTCAAGGGGAAAAAAAAAAAAAGGAATCTGAGAGATCTTTTTCACACAAAGGGTGGTTGGTGGATGGAACAAGCTGCCAGAGGAGGTAGTTGAGGCTGGGACTATCCAAACATTTAAAAGACAGTTGGACAGTTACATGGATAGGACAGGTTTGGATGGATATGGACCAAACTCGGGCAGGTGGGACTAGTGTAGCTGGGACATGTCGGCATGTATCACTCCATGACCAACTTGGACAGTGCAATTTTACAGGAATTTGATCAAATTTTAAGAACATTTTGTTACATCAAGTTGCCACTCAACTGGAAATAACACAATTACCATGAATACATTAAAGATCGATTCTTTTTCATTAACCACCTCTTATACTATCATGGACTTGTTTTCTAATTGTGTTCTGTGCTAATGTGTTCTTACAGTATTTCTTTTCACTCTGGTATAATGTATATTTTGTGTGTTGTCTGAGTCTATATGTCTGTGATGCTGCTGCAGGCAAGATTTTTGATTGTACTGTACCCCATCAGACTTGTGCATATGACAATAAACTCAACTTGACCGATCTCTGATTTGTAATCTGTGCAAAATTATCATTTTTGTGCAAGTATTATAAACATTAAAACAGCCATTAATAATACTGTGTCAAATATAACCATATAACAATTACAGCACGGAAACAGGCCATCTCGGCCCTACAAGTCCGCGCCGAACAATTATTTTCCCTTAGTCCCACCTTCCTGCACTCATACCATAACCCTCCATTCCCTTCTCATCCATATGCCTATCCAATTTATTTTTAAATGATACCAACGAACCTGCCTCCACCACTTCCACTGGAAGCTCATTCCACACCGCTACCACTCTCTGAGTAAAGAAGTTCCCCCTCATGTTACCCCTAAACTTCTGTCCCTTAATTCTGAAGTCATGTCCTCTTGTTTGAATCTTCCCTATTCTCAAAGGGAAAAGCTTGTCCACATCAACTCTGTCTATCCCTCTCATCATTTTAAAGACCTCTATCAAGTCCCCCCTTAACCTTCTGCGCTCCAGAGAATAAAGACCTAACTTATTCAACCTTTCTCTGTAACTTAGTTGCTGAAACCCAGGCAACATTCTAGTAAATCTCCTCTGTACTCTCTCTATTTTGTTGACATCCTTCCTATAATTGGGCGACCAAAATTGTACACCATACTCCAGATTTGGTCTCACCAATGCCTTGTACAATTTTAACATTACATCCCAGCTTCTATACTCAAATAATATTCTCCATTTCTGTGATCAAGACTGTTGAATTTGGTGCAGCAGTTAATCACAGGATCATTTTGCAACATCTCTCCTTTACACAGTGTTGACTGCCTGTCTGCACTTGGTTCCACACTTAGTTACCTGATAGTTGCTTGGGCATCACATGCAATGGCTCTCTATTGAGATTTGAATAATCACCATATGAAACTCTCATAAATCCCTCACCTTTTCTGATCTTTATGCTGACCCATGGTAATGTCATCGACAGAAAAGGTCATCCTCTAAATAGAGAATATAGAAGTGTGACAGTGCAGAAAGAAGTAGCGATGAATCAGGATTAAACAAAAACCTGGCATTTAAAACACACCAGCCCAAGTTTTAGCTAATGCCCTTTGCACATTAGTCTTTGTGCTTAATGTATGTGGTATGATTTAATAAACAACCATACATTTGTTTTTCTTTTACCCATTTTATTTATTGTATCTAATAAAAAAAACGTTAAAAATGAAAGCCTACAAAATGAATTGTATGGGTCTCAAGCTGTATGCATTATTGGTTTCAAATGTACATGGTCATTTTTTCGTTCTGTCTTGCATTCCTCAATGATAATATTTACTTTTCATTGCTTCTTTGTGTTTTGGAGCCTTTTTCCTCACGTAAGCTTTCATTTCTAGGCTCAGAAATATCTTTGGAGAATTTGTTGCCTTGAGGCCCAGGGACAAACTAACTTTGAACGCGGTGGACGTGGGCATGAGAAATTAGGTATTTCACTCATTTAACAGCACTGGTCCCTCATATTTAATTTATTTTTCTCGGCTCCTAACCTTTTTGTGAGGAATGGTTTGGTGTTTATGCAACAGCATGTTCATGGGTAGACTGTAGATTTCTGTGTTTTTCTCATTATGTGAACTCTTCATTAATTACCTCTCTGTACCCACAGTCTCTGAATAAATGTTCTTTTTGGTCTCTGATTTGCCACCCTTCTTTTTTAACCTGTTGTGTTTGCAGATATAAAAAATAGTTTTGGAATCACATTAATGTTTATTGTCATTTGTGCCTGGAAGGTCATGTTTGACTAATCTTCTTGAATTTTTTGAAGAGGTTACTCGGGAAATTGATGAGGGTAAAGCAGTGGATGTTGTATATATAGACTTCAGTAAGGCCTTTGACAAGGTTCCTCATGGAAGGTTGGTTAAGAAGGTTCAATGGTTGGGTATTAATGGTGGAGTAGCAAGATGGATTCAACAGTGGCTGATTGGGAGATGCCAGAGAGTAATGGTGGATGGTTGTTTGTCAGGTTGGAGGCCAGTGACTAGTGGGGTGCCACAGGGATCTGTGTTGGGTCCACTGTTGTTTGTCATGTACATCAATGATCTGGATGATGGTGTGGTAAATTGGATTAGTAAGTATGCAGATGATACTAAGATAGGTGGGGTTGTGGATAATGAAGTAGATTTTCAAAGTCTACAGAGAGATTTATGCCAGTTGGAAGAGTGGACTGAAAGATGGCAGATGGAGTTTAATGCTGATAAGTGTGAGGTGCTACATCTGAGGAGCAGGACAAATCAAAATAGGATGTACATGGTAAATGGTAGGGAATTGAAGAATGCAGGTGATCAGAGGGATCTGGGAATAACTGTGCATAGTTCCCTGAAAGTGGAATCTCATGTAGATAGGGTGGTAAAGAAAGCTTTTGGTGTGCTGGCCTTTATAAATCAGCATTGAGTATAGAAGTTGGGATGTAATGTTAAAATTGTACAAGGCATTGGTGAGGCCAATTCTGGAGTATGGGGTACAATTTTGGTCGCCTAATTATAGGAAGGATGTCAACAAAATAGAGAGAGTACAGAGGCGATTTACTAGAATGTTGCCTGGGTTTCAGCAACTAAGTTACAGAGAAAGGTTGAACAAGTTAGGGCTTTATTCTTTGGAGCGCAGAAGGTTAAGGAGGGACTTGATAGAGGTCTTTAAAATGATGAGAGGGATAGACAGAGTTGACGTGGATAAGCTTTTCCCACTGAGAGTAGGGAAGATTCAAACAAGGGGACATGACTTGAGAATTAAGGGACAGAAGTTTAGGGGTAACATGAGGAGGAACTTCTTTACTCAGAGAGTGGTAGCTGTGTGGAATGAGCTTCCAGTGAAGGTCGTGGAGGCAGGTTCGTTTTTATCATTTAAAAATAAATTGGATAGTTATATGGACGGGAAAGGAATGGAGGGTTATGGTCTGAGCGCAGGTATATGGGACTAGGGGAGAATACGTGTTCGGCACGGACTAGAGGGGCCGAGATGGCCTGTTTCCGTGCTGTAATTGTTATATGGTTATATGGTTTTTGTGTTCTTGCGCATATCCATTTTTTGTATTTTTCTCTGTATTTACCTTGGTTTTCCTTTTTGCCAATTTCCTGCCATCTGTCTTCTATTTCTTTGTGATTTTACTCCATATCTTGTTGATCACATGGTGAGCTCTGACTTTAATACCATTCTCCATTGTAAGTGAACCTTTATGATGTTATCCCTTCATACATCTTCAGCCTCTCCTCATTCTCATCCGCTAAACCCTCCTGCTCCCTCTTCTTCAGACTGTTACTTTTGCCTTCGACTATTCTTGCTTTTCAGATGATGGAGCGTTCAAATTGAAATTCCTTCCATGAACCCCACTGCATTGCTTTCTCAAAGCCATCTCTGTCTAAACGTTCCCTTTCCTCCCATCATTTCCACTTAATATATAACATGGGAACAGGCCCTTCGGCCCACAACGTGTGTGCCGAACATGATGCCAAGATAAACCAACCTCATCTGCTCACTTGGTCCATATCCCTCCATTCCCTGCATATAGATGGGCCTATCTATATGCCTCTTAAATACCACCATCATATCTTCCTCCACCACCACCCTTGGCAGTCCGTTCCTGTGTGAGAATCTTAGAAGCATAGAAACATAGAAAATAGGAGCAGGAGTAGGCCATTCGGCCCTTCGAGCCTGCACCGCCATTCAATATGATCATGGCTGATCATCCAACTCAGTATCCTGTACCTGCCTTCTCTCCATACCCCCTGATCCCTTTAGCCACAAGGGCCACATCTAACTCCCTCTTAAATATAGCCAATGAACTGGCCTCAACTACCTTCTGTGACAGAGAATTCCAGAGATTCACCACTCTCTGTGAAAAATGTTTTCCTCATCTCGGTCCTAAAAGATTTCCCCCTTATCCTTAAACTGTGACCCCTTGTTCTGGGCTTCCCCAACATCGGGAACAATCTTCCTACATCTAGCCTGACCAACCCCTTAAGAATTTTGTAAGTTTCTATAAGATCCCCCCTCAACCTTCTAAATTCTAGCGAGTACTAGCCGAGTCTATCCAGTCTTTCTTCATATGAAAGTCCTGACATCCCAGGAATCGGTCTGGTGAACCTTCTCTGTACTCCCTCTATGGCAAGAATGTCTTTCCTCAGATTAGGAGACCAAAACTGTACGCAATACTCCAGGTGTGGTCTCACCAAGACCCTGTACAACTGTTCTCCCCTATAGAACTGTACATTCTATATTCAAATCCTTTTGCTATGAATGCTAACATACCATTCGCTTTCTTCACTGCCCGCTGCACCTGCATGCCTACTTTTAATGACTGGTGTACCATGACACCCAGGTCGCACATTTATCCACATTATACTGCATCTGCCATGCATTTGCCCACTCACCCAGCCTATCCAAGTCACCTTGCAGTCTCGTAGCATCCTCCTCACAGCTAACACTGCCCCCCAGCTTCGTGTCATCCGCAAACTTGGAAATGTTGGATTCAATTCCCTCGTCCAAATCATTAATATATATTGTAAATAGCTGGGGTCCCAGCACTGAGCCTTGCGGTACCCCACTAGTCACTGCCTGCCATTGTGAAAAGGACCCGTTTACTCCTACTCTTTGCTTCCTGTCTGCCAGCCAGTTCTCTATCCACATCAATACTGAACCCCCAACACCGTGTGCTTTAAGTTTGTATACTAATCTCTTATGTGGGACCTTGTCGAAAGCCTTCTGAAAGTCCATCCACTGGTTCTCCCTTATCCACTCTACTAGTTACATCCTCGAAAAATTCTATAAGATTCGTCAGACATGATTTACCTTTCATAAATCCATGCTGACTTTGTCCAATGATTTCACCACTTTCCAAATGTGCTGCTATCCCATCTTTAATAACTGATTCTAGCAGTTTCCCCACTACCGATGTTAGACTAACTGGTCTGTAATTCCCCGTTTTCTCTCTCCCTCCCTTTTTAAAAAGTGGTGTTACATTAGCTACCCTCCAATCCTCAGGAACTACTCCAGAATCTAAAGAGTTTTGAAAAATTATCACTAATGCATCCACTATTTATGGGGCTACTTCCTTAAGTACTCTGGGATGCAGCCTATCTGGCCCTGGGGATTTATCGGCCTTTAATCCATTCAATTTACCTAACACCACTTCCCGGCTAACCTGGATTTCACTCAGTTCCTCCATCTCATTTGACCCCCAGTCCCCTGCTATTTCCGGCAGATTATTTATGTCTTCCTTAGTGAAGACAGAACCAAAGTAGTTATTCAATTGGTCTGTCATGTCCTTGTTCCCCATGATTAATTCACCTGTTTCTGACTGCAAGGGACCTACATTTGTTTTAACTAATCTTTTTCTCTTCACATATCTATAAAAACTTTTGCAGTCAGTTTTTATGTTCCCTGCCAGTTTTCTTTCATAATCTATTTTCCCTTTCCTAATTAAGCCCTTTGTCCTCCCCTGCTGGACTGAATTTCTCCCAGTTCTCTGGTAGGCTGCTTTTTCTGGCTAATTTAACCATATAACCATATAACAATTACAGCACGGAAACAGGCCATCTCGGCCCTACAAGTCCGTGCCGAACAACTTTTTCCCCTTAGTCCCACCTGCCTGCACTCATACCATAACCCTCCATTCCCTTCTCATCCATATGCCTATCCAATTTATTTTTAAATGATACCAACGAACCTGCCGCCACCACTTCCACTGGAAGCTCATTCCACACCGCTACCACTCTCTGAGTAAAGAAGTTCCCCCTCATGTTACCCCTAAACTTCTGTCCCTTAATTCTGAAGTCATGTCCTCTTGTTTGAATCTTCCCTATTCTCAAAGGGAAAAGCTTGATCACGTCAACTCTGTCTATCCCTCTCATCATTTTAAAGACCTCTATCAAGTCCCCCCTTAACCTTCTGCGCTCCAGAGAATAAAGACCTAACTTATTCAACCTATCTCTGTAACTTAGTTGTTGAAATTTGTATGCTTCATCTGTTGTTTTGATACTATCCCTGATTTCCCTTGTTATCCACGGATGCACTACCTTCCCTGATTTATTCTTTTGCCAAACTGGGATGAACAATTGTTGTAGCTTATCCATGCTGTCTTTAAATGCCTTCCATTACATATCCACCGTCAACCCTTTAAGAATCAATTGCCAGTCTATCTTGGCCAATTCACGTCTCATACCTTCAAAGCTACCTTTCTTTAAGTTCAGGACCCTTGTTTCTGAATTAACAATGTCACTCTCCATCCTAATGAAGAACTCAACCATATTATGGTCACTCTTGCCCAAGGGGCCACGCACAACAAGACTGCTAACTAACCCTTCCTCATTACCCAATACCCAGTCTAGAATAGCCTGCTCTCTTGGTGGTTCCTCTACATGTTGGTTTAGAAAACTATCCCGCATACATTCCAAGAAATCTCCTTTAAACTTTGTCCCTCTCACCTTAAAGCTATGCCCTGTGACATTTTCCATTCACGTGCAAGGGGTAAAAATAGAACAAACTTTGAAGCATCAATTAATAACTCCAAAAATATGGATGGTGTAATACAGGCAAAATTACTAGTTTATCTATCTTACTCTGAAGAGAAATACACTCAAATAAGTTAAAAACATTTACTGTGATTTCTTACAGTGTGCATGCTATGTGGGAAAACTTGCAGGTAGCTGGGAGCTTGCTTCATGTTGCCAGGTCCTCAGCCAGTTATTAAAGTCTAAATGTGTAGTTATTAACCTATAATCAAATTATCATTGTAGTTTTGGAACAATGAATTTGCTAATAGCAGCACATTACAGAAGCAACAATCGTAATAGAGGCCTCTCACAATGAGCCAATCTCACCCTTTTACCGAGTCCAAAGTGGGATCTCAACCCAAAAGGTCGCATGTCCAGTCCGAAGAAGTCCTGACTAGACTAATGAGTACATCCGGATGCCAACTGAATTCTCGAAGTTGGGGCGATGATAGGGCATCGCTAATGTAAATACATCCTTGTAACAGCGGAGATTGTTGCGACAATTAATTACTACAGGCGATACTGCTTTTAATCAATCTCTGCTGCACAGGGGAGACTAACTTTGTTTTCCTATTGACGGAAGCACATGCTAAAACGTTGCTACTTTGGGAATAGGCTTTTTGCAACAGCAACAAACCGTCAACACGATCGGAGCTTTAATACCGAGCGCCAGAGATCAGAAAAGTGGTTTCAGGTACATTATCGCCGTGATTGTGAGGATTCTTGCTTCATTGTACTTGCAAACTGAGCCACCGCATTGAGCGATTACATCCACATTTGTTTGAACGTGCCACGCTCGGAGTGTTAAATTGATGTTAAATTTCCCCCAACTTACTTAAATCTGCCCCCAGCAGCAGTCCCTGGGCTGCAGTTGGCTTCAGCACGGCCAGCACCAGGTACACTACCATCCGGACACCGTTCATCGTGAGGATGAAGCGGACAACCTTTCTGTTTTTCAGGGAGAAACGAGAGTGCGCGAAGGATAATCAGCTCCACAATCTACTGTTGAGAGAATGGTTCTCCCTGCTTGATGCAAACAGCTTTTAAACACTTCCAGCACACTTTCAGGTTGGGGCGGTTACATCATCGGAATGTGTGATAAACCAAAGCAGAATTATGTAGATGAATTGACATTCTCAAAGGACTGATTTTTTTATTCTAAAGTATCAATTGCCATAATGACTAAACCATGTACTTTGTTTGTTGTTTAAAGTTAAAGACTAGATTATGGCCTTTATTCGCTGTTAGACGATTCATTGATTTCATCGTGGGTCTGTACCATTATCCAATCGAGGAATATGATCCCCTGCCACTAATTGTCTAAATATGCACAGTAACCCGCAAGTTTGATATTTGCAACAAATAAATAAACTAGTAGATCCAGACTGGACCTTGTTAAGTAAGAACGGTCTTTTTTAAATGAAGGAGGTATTCGTGAGTGGTGTTGATATTTTAGAGTAATTCTTGCATATTAGTGTTCATAAGTGTGGATGGAAGTGCCCTTCCTAGTTTGTAGCAGGTTGTCCCAAATGAAATATGTCCATGATAATATTAGGAAACCTGTTCATTTGTTCCCTAGCAATAAAACATAATTGAGTGGCTAATAAAACATAATTGAGTGGCTAATACCAGAATAGAATTACAAGGTTAATTCCCTGGCTGGCGGGACTGTCATATGCTGAGAGAATGGAGCAGCAGGGCTTGTACACTCTGTAAATGGGTAAGAATTTTATACTCGAATCCTATTGCAAGAATTTTGACTAACCAAATTTTATCAGCCAAATTCAAACTCTCTAGGGGATGCAGACAGGGATGTCCGTTATCACCCTTATTGTTCGCATTGGTGATAGAACCATTGGCGGAAAAAAATTAGATCTGAACCTGAAATATATGGCTATAATACTGATACAACAACTAATAAAATTTCTTTATATGCAGATGATGTTTTGATTTATATTACAAAACCGGAAATTAGTATTCCCAACCTGCTAAACATTATAACTAAGTTTGGTGCATTTTCTGGGTATAGGATTAATTGGGATAAAAGCGAGATTATGCCAATAACAGGAATAAATCTAAATACATTACAACAATACCCATTAAAAGTAGTTACAGACAAACTTAAATATTTAGGGATTAACGTAACTAAAACTCATAACTCATTAATAAAATCCAACTATCCTCAACTATTAGATAAACTTAGAAAAAATATTTTATATTGGAAAACACTTCCTATATCCATGATTGGTAGAATAAGTGCCATAAAGATGGTATTTCTACCACAGTTGTTATATTTGTTTCAGGCTATTCCTTTTTTTCTTCCGAAAACTTTTATTAAAAAAAATTGATAATATTGTTAATAGTTTTATTTGGGATTATAAAAATCACAGAATAAATAAAAAACATCTATGCAAAGCTAAGATAAATGGAGGATTAGCACTTCCAAACTTTTTATATTATTTTTGGGCTGTTCAGATTAAGAATATGAATTTCTGGTGGGTAAATATGGATCATGAACCGACATGGTTAAATATAGAAAAGGAAGACTGTCTACCTTTCAATGTAGGTTCGATAATTTTTGCACCAACGGAAGTACAAAAAAAAAATTATAAAGACAACCTAATAATATATAATAATAGACGTATTTGGAAACAAATAGTTAAGACTCTACATTTGGATAATCTCTCATTTAGATTACCAATTATGAATAACCCATTGTTTAAACCTGCTATATTAGATGGGGGGTTTAAACAATGGAATGATTTAGGAATTACAAGGATAGAACACCTTTATAGAAAAGGAAAATTTCTTTTATTCCAGGAGTTACAAGATATTTATGGATTGTCTCCACAACATTTGTTTAGGTATTTACAAATTAGAGATTATATTAAATCCAATACACAAGATTATAAAAATAAAGAAGCAGGACTGTTAGACGAACTGTTTAATTTATATCCAAATACAGAAAAATTAATAGCCTATATATATAACATCATTTTGGATAAGGAGAATCCAATAACGGAAATATATCGTCAAGCATGGGAAAATGAAATGGGATTGGCTATAACAAAAGAAAACTGGGAAGAAAGTCTACAACGAATACACTTCGCCATTCATTAAACGCCAGACATATATTGATACAATTTAAAGTATTATATAGGTTACATTATTCGAAAACTAAATTAAATAGTATTTTTCCGAATCTCTCCGCTATTTGTGATAAGTGCAAGAAAGCAGAGGCAAATTTAATACATAGTTTCGTTACATGTCCTAAATTGAATTATTACTGGACAGAAATTTTAAAAGTTATTTCTGAAGTCATCAAAGTTAAATTGGACCCTAACCCAAAGCTAATAATATTTGGAATTCCGGATTTACATCTATCACTTACAGTAAATCAAAGAAATTTCTTTGATTACTGTTTGATAATTGGGAAAAAAATCATATTGAAATTTTGGAAGGGAACATTATCCCCCACAACCAAAATGTGGGCAACAGAGATGATGGAGACGTTACATCTGGAAAGAATTAGATTTGTCCTATTGGACAAGTATAATTCTTTTGAACAGATATGGTCTCCATATATACAGTATTTAGAGAAGTAGCTGTTCTTGGCATGATTTGGTGAATCATGCAAGAATCATGCAAGAATTACTCTAAAATATCAACACCACTCACGAATACCTCCTTCATGATTGCGGGATTTGGTGAGAATAATTCATTTTTATATTGGAATTAACATATATGTCTTTATTGATACTATCACTTGTAGTAGTGTTATTAACAATACATATTGTGGTTTTTCATTTTTTTTTTTTTTTTTTTTTCGTTTCTCTTTTCTTTCTTATATATAATCAAATTATTATTTAATCACTCTCTTAATGATTTATAACTGTTCTATTCTTTTTCTATCATTATTTCTAAAAAAAAATAGTAGATAAGTATTATTAGTGTTTTACTTAATGCAAATTGAATTAATTTGATATAAAGTTGTTTGAAGCACTGTAATTGATTACCTTTAATAAAAAAAAATATTACAAATAAAGACTAGATTATGGCCTTTATTCGCTGTTAGACGATTCATTGATTTCTTCGTGGGTCTGTACCATTATCCAATCGAGGAATATGATCCCCTGCCACTAATTGTCTAAATATGCACAGTAACCCGCAAGTTTGATATTTGCAACAAATAAATAAACTAGTAGATCCAGACTGGACCTTGTTAAGTAAGAACGGTCTTTTTTAAATGAAGGAGGTATTCGTGAGTGGTGTTGATATTTTAGAGTAATTCTTGCATATTAGTGTTCATAAGTGTGGATGGAAGTGCCCTTCCTAGTTTGTAGCAGGTTGTCCCAAATGAAATATGTCCATGATAATATTAGGAAACCTGTTCATTTGTTCCCTAGCAATAAAACATAATTGAGTGGCTAATACCAGAATAGAATTACAAGGTTAATTCCCTGGCTGGCGGGACTGTCATATGCTGAGAGAATGGAGCAGCAGGGCTTGTACACTCTGGAGTTTAGAAGGATGAGAGGGTATCTCAATGAAACATATAAGATTGTTAAGGGCTTGGACACACTAGAGGCAGGAAACATGTTCCCGATGTTGAGGGAGTCCAGAACCAGGGGCCACAATTTAAGAATAAGGAGTAAGCCATTTAGAACGGAGACGAGGAAACACTTTTTCTCACAGAGAGTGGTGAATTTGTGGAATTCTCTGCCTCAGTGAGGCAGGTTCTCTGGATGCTTTCAAGAGAGAGCTAGATAGGGCTATTAAAAATAGCGGAGTCAGGGAATATGGGGAGAAGGCAGGAACGGGGTACTGATTGGGAATGATCAGCCATGATCACATTGAATGGCAGTGCTGGCTCGAAGGGCCAAAAGGCCAACTCCTGCCTCTATTGTCTATTTAATTCAGTTATGGCAAATGGTAACTGATTGATTGATTGAAAGATACACGTGTGCATGTAGACCATCGACCACCCGTTCACACGAGCTCTGTGTTATCCCTCTTTCACACCCACTCCCTACACACCAGGGACAATTTACAGAGGCCGATTAACCTACAAATCCACGTCTTTTGGGACATGGGAGTAAACCGGAGCACCTGAAGGAAACCCACAGTCACAGGCAGAATGTGTAAACTTCACACAGGCAGCACCAGAAGTCAGGATCGAACCTGGGTCTCTGGCACTGTGAGGCAGCAGCTCTACCAGCTGTGCCTACTGCCATCTAATGGTTGGCCTGGAGCCTGGAGCATTGTCACTGGGATTCATGAAGCCTGGAAGATGCTGGAGTCAATCATAAAAGATGAAACAGTGGCACATTTGGATAGCAGTAACAAGTTTGGTCCGAGTCAGTATGGCTATATGAAAGGGAAATCATGCTTGACTAGTCTTCTGGAATTTTTTGAAGATGTAACTAGGAAAATGGACAAGGGAGAGCCAGTGGATGTAGTGGACCTGGACTTTCAGAAAGCATTTGATAAGGTCCCACACAGGAGATTAGTGGGCAAAATTAGGGCACATGGTATTGGAGGTAGAGTGCTGACATGGATAGAGAAGTGGTTGGCAGACAGGAAACATATTCCCGATGTTGGGGGAGTCCAGAACCAGGGGCCACTGTTTAAGAATAAGGGATAAGCCATTTAGAACGGAGATGAGGAAACACTTTTTCACACAGAGTTGTGAGTCTGTGGAATTCTCTGCCTCAGAGGGCAGTGGAGGCCGGTTCTCTGGATACTTTCAAGAGAGAGCTGGATAGGGCTCTTAAAGATAGCGGAGTCAGGGGATATGGGGAGAAGGCAGGAACGGGGTACTGATTATGGATGATCAGCCATGATCACATTGAATGGTGGTGCTGGCTCGAAGGGCCGAATGGCCTACTCCTGCACCTATTGTTTTTTGCCACTGGGATTCATGAAGCCTGTAGCATTGTCACTGGGATTCTTCTCCATTGGCACCAGGTGACGAGGTGAGCCAAGGAATTTGCTAGAGGTTTGTGCTGACCTTGGACTCCAAGGGGAGTGGAATCTGTGTTTTTTCTCTATCTGCCTTATGCTTGCTCTCAAGGGATAGTTGTTCTGAAGAATATTAAGTTCTATGATGGGTTGGGGAAAACTGGACAGAAATTACAACACAAAACATGCTATTCTGCACAACACTTGTTTCCTGCTACTTTATTTCATTGAAGATAGACACAAAATGCCGGTGTAACTTAGCAGAACAGGCAGCATCGCTGTATAGAAGGAATGGGCGATGTTTCAGGTTGAGACCCGCTGAGTTACTCCAGCATTTTATGTCTGTCTTCAGTGTAAACCAGCATCTGCAGTTCCTTCCCATACATTATTTCATTGTTCTTCTAATTGGAAAAATACTGTTTACATGCTGCTTTCGTTGCTGCTGTGTTGTAGACTCCCGTGTCCTGTTTATTCAAGTTTCCAAAATACTCCAATGTATTTCCTTCCATACTTTCTTAACCGAGGCCGTTTCTGTTGAAGACACTCAGGAAGTACTCAGTTTTGGTCTGTCTGAGCAATCCTTTTCTCACCTGACCCTGAAACTTGGTGCACGCCCACTGTAAGCCATGAGAAAGGTCATCATGGAAGGTTGACAATTAAAACTACACAGTTGCTGGAATTCAGAAATACGAACAGAAAATGCTGGAAAAATCCTGCAGCTCAGGTAGTGTTTGTGGAAAGTAAAACAGTTAAGGTTTCCAATCGAGGACTCTTCATAAGAGCTGAGAAAAAGTGAATACAAGATAGAGTTAAGTTGCAGAGAGAGTGGGGAAGGGACGGATAGTCAAATGGAATATCTCTGTTTGGTTGTTGTATGTTGATGATGAAGCCATGTGGTTGACAGGTTAATGTGGGCTGTGAGAGATGGAGAGAAAGTAAGCATGTAAACATGAGAAATACAGGCCAGCCCTGTTGGAAATGTTCATCAGATCAGGTGGTATTGATGAAGGGAGAAAAACTGATAGATAACTGATAGAGAACATCTATTATATTACTGGTAGATAACATATAGACAACTGATCCATTCTGATCAAACTGAGAAAATGAGTCAGTTTGAACTGAAAAAAACAATATTGTTAGGTTGGCTCCAAAGTGCCTACGTAGAAGACAAGGTTCACTCTTCAAGCTTGCATTGGACAGAGTTAGCTCTGCTTTGGAGCCACAGACAAATAGGTCAGAAAGGTGGTAGGATGGAGAATTATAATGGCAGGTTCAATGTCTACCAGAAGCTCAGGATCATGCCTTAATTCTGAGTACAGTTGCTGTGAAAGACAGTCATCCAATCTATGTTTATCTCTTCAGTGCAGAGGAGGCCATATTGTAAACATTGTTTCCAAACCCTAGATTTTAAAACCATCTGAATGCCTGGATAGTAGAAAGGAAGAGGATTATGTGAAAGGGAGTGGTTGGTGGAGAATGAAGAGTGAACCAAGGAATTGTGATGGGAATAGCCTCTTCAGAATGCTGAAAATAGAGGTGATGGTAGATGTATCTGGTGACAGAATCCACTGGTGTGGCCATGTGGCTGCTAGAGACAGGGGTGATTTAGGGAAGTTGTGGATGCATGAATGTTGGGTTAATGGGAGATACCGGATGGAAACAGGCCTTTGGCCCACCGAGTCCATTCCGACTACCGATCACCCATTCGCACTTGTATTCTATCCCACTTTCTCATCCACTCCCTGTACATTAGGGCCAATTTTTCCTTTTACAAAGTCAATTACCACAAACCCGCATGTCTTTGGGATGTAAGAGGAAACATTTTTGGTTGTATGGGATGGGATGGGAAGGGAGAGGCCAATAGACAGAACTGTTTGAAACAAAGAATTGAGGATAAACAGAATCAGTGAGACAAGTACACAAAGACACTGTTGAGGCTAAAATTAAAAGTGCCATTGGAGACCAACTATTTGTAGATAAAATTGTAATTGCATTCAGGGAATTCTTTGAATACTTTTCGCTAGTCTGTTTTTTTTTCCCAAATAAAAATAATTTAGGTTCCCAGTAAAACACAATAAACTTTAGGAAACTCATGCTGTGAAGTTCTAATACAAGCATTCAGCAGCTTATTTTGTTTCATGGGAAAGGGCACACCCATCGCATAGGGCAAGCTAACAATGAATAGAATTTGTATAGGAAGGAACTGCAGATGCTGGTTATAACTGAAGATGGACACAAAAAGCTGGAGTAACTTAGCAGGTCAGACAGCATCTCTGGGGAAAAGGAATAGGCGACGTTTCGGGTCGAGACCCTTCTTCAGACGAAATTTGCAGTGTAATAGAAAAATGCATCAAAATAATTATTAAGTAGAATCTACATTATTAGCTGTCCTGTGCAACTGATTATTGATTGAATTGTAATTCTATAATTAATTACACTGAAAAAATAGATCATTAGTATAAAGCCAGCATTTGTTATCAACATAGATTGTTATAAACATAGATGTTGACACCATTAATGAGGTTGATGACAATTGATGCAATTTACTTGTTACTGATTCCAGATTCTTAAATTGGTGTTCATTTATTTTTCAGCTCTGATAGATTCTATGTCAATGGATCTAATTTAAAAAAAAGGTTACTATATCTTGTTTGCAAAACTAGTGTTTGTGTGAATATAAAATGCTCAAGTAAAGTTATCCACCTGGTTAACTTGTTTGTATTGATTAACCATGAATTCATGGATACCACATTTTGTCTGTTTTCTAGGATTACATAGAAAATCTTAAGGTGTTAATAGAAACACAACAAATTCTGTTTCAATCGAAATGTTACACCGACTGTCATTAGCTTTCTACATGACGTACTAAACATTCTTATGCAGAAAGTATCCAAACAACAATTTTGCAATCCTTTGAATAACATGTCCTCCCTTTATTAATTTAAAAGCATGATTGAAAACAGCTACTTTTAGTTTTCAGTTTTTTTAAATATGTGATTAGGAAGTCAGGTTGATAGTCCACCATGTCACATTGTTGTCTAGATGTAAAATTTGGATGCACTCTAGGATAGAGGTCCTGGTGTAACCAGACTATGTTGCACTTGGCTTGGGTCTGGATTGGCTTCATCAGGTTTGATTTGGGCTGGGCTTTAATTTTGTAACAGAGCAGCCTGGTATGTTGCAATATGGAAGATACAATTGGCATCCAAATATGGTGCAGTTCTCATTTCTTAGAAATCAAACCATATCTTCAAACAGTTGTCATACTGTGAATTTTAGGTTTCATTTTGAAAACCGTGACCTCCATGTTTAAGAACATCCTCTTCCCAACAACCATCAGGTTATTGAACACTACAAACACCAACTAAACTTTGCACTACGACGGTCTTGGTTACACTATGGCAACCAAGACCGGTTACATAGTGGGCTTTATGGGCTTTTGTTTTGATTTACACTTTATTGGGTTTTATTATTTATTGAACTTTTTTTGTTTGTTTGTTTATTGCGTTATCTATTGACTACAGTATTTATAAACCTGTTGTCCTGCTCCAGAAATAAATTACTTGTTCTGTTTCAGCGCATATGAAAATTAAACACTCTTGACTCTTGAAATAGTAGAAAAGTGGTGGATATAGAAACATAGAAACATAGAAATTAGGTGCAGGAGTAGGCCATTTGGCCCTTCGAGCCTGCATTGCCATTCAATATCATCATGGCTGATCATCCAACTCAGTATCCTGTACCTGCCTTCTCTCCATACCCCCTGATACCTTTAGCCACAAGGGCCACATCTAACTCCATCTTAAATATAGCCAATTAACTGGCCTCAACTACATTCTGTGGCAGAGAGTTCCAGAGATTCACCAATCTCTGTGTGAAAAATGTTTTTCTCATCTCGGTCCTAAAAGATTTCCCCTTTATCCTTAAACTGTGACCCCTTGTTCTGGACTTCCCCAACATCGGGAACAATCTTCCTGCATCTAGCCTGTCCAACCCCTTAAGAATTTTGTAAGTTTCTATAAGATCCCTCCTCAATCTTCTAAATTCTAACGAGTACAAGCCGAGTCTATCCAGTCTTTCTTCATATGGAAGTCCTGACATCCCAGGAATCAGTCTGGTGAACGTTTTCTGTACTCCCTCTAATCAGCCACCATTCAGATAATAGTCTACTTTCCTGTTTTTGCCTACAAAGTGGATAACCTCACATTTATCCACATTATACTGCATCTGCCCACTCACTTAGCCTATCCAAGTCACCTTGCAGCCTCCTAGCATCCTCTTCATAGCTAACACTGCCCCCCAGCTTCGTGTCATCCGCAAACTTGGAGATGTTACATTCAATTCCCTCGTCCAAATCATTAATATATATTGTAAATAGCTGGGGTCCCAGCACTGAGCCTTGCGGTACCCCACTTGTCACTGCCTGCCATTCGGAAAAGGACCCGTTTACTCCTACTCTTTGCTTCCTGTCTGCCAGCCAGTTCTCTATCCACATCAATACTGAACCCCCAATACCGTGTGCTTTAAGTTTGTATACTAATCTCTTATGTGGGACCTTGTCGAAAGCTTTCTGAAAGTCCAGATATAATACATCCACTGGTTCTCCCTTATCCACTCTACTAGTTACATCCTCGAAAAATTCTATAAGATTCGTCAGACATGATTTACCTTTCATAAATCCATGCTGACTTTGTCCAATGATTTCACCACTTTTCAAATGTGCTGCTATCCCATCTTTAATAACTGACTCTAGCAGTTTCCCCACTACCGATGTTAGACTAACTGGTCTGTAATTCCCCGGTTTCTCTCTCCCTCCCTTTTTTAAAGGAGAATATGTAACTATTTTCCATTTTACAATTCACTTGTTTTGCTTTTTTCAAGGAAACAGAATTTTTAATCAATAAACATCTACTGGTTTCCTTTATCGTTTCATAACAAATTTAAATATAGCATTGGCAACAATATTAGTCTGGAAACTGAGCAAATAACATAATAAATCACACAACACCATTCTAACTTTACAGTACCCGATGTTTAAATCATTCATCACATTTAAAATGGAAGTTTACGGCTGCATATCTGATAGAAGTAACGGGGTTATTAACATACGCACATGTTTTTAATAAAAAGAAAAAATGCAAAGCTGATTTTACTGCTTTCCCTGAACAACAGCAAGAGTTAGTAAAATTACTTTTGTTGTGATAATGAGTGAAGGTGCAACCTATCTAATGTAGGTCCTTTAATAGATTTGGTCCATCAACAAACATCTGAGGTAGAGTATGTGCATCCTTACTGTTACCCAGCTATGGTTGTTTTTCAAATGTCAAAAGTATCCAAAAGTACGTTGAAACTCTATAACTACTGGGTCAATTGAAAATGTCAAGACTTTCAAGAAGTAGAGTTGATTTGCTGTTGAATGGTGAAGAAATGTATGGAGCTGTTCCTGTTACAATGTTCTTGTAATCCATTGGAACTTTTTTCAGTAGCAAAGGGTGGACAACTATCAACGTACCATAAATAAACATTCTAATTTTCAAAGATAGCCGTTTGTCTGCAGCAGGGTAATGTTGGGAGACACTTGTAGTGTGAAAGGCTGTGACAATAGCAGTAGGCTAATGCACAAGGATGATTTTGAGAGGTTCTGATTTTGAATCTAGCCATGGTAAATTGAAAATTTGACAACGTGTAAATGGTCACAAAACATGCGATGTTATCATTAGAAGCTCAGACAGGAAGGGATTGCCACCTGATCCTGCAATATTGTACGCTATCTTCAGTTTCACACCATGCAGTTTTATTGCATGCTCTTGGTGTAACTAGGGATGGGAATTGAATAGGATCTTGAGATGCCTCCCCATTTCCATTGAAAAACCAAGCATATATCGTATACCAGCTCTGCACATAATATCTTAAAGGTAACTTCATACAACAGTTTGAGGGAAACATTTTTTATCTAGAACTGTAATTCTGGCAAATATAATACTGCTAACATTGGTTTGATCTCCTTTAAGAACTGGACAGTAGAACATAATATGGATTAGTCTTCACGTTGGTCAGTGTTTCATATTGACTGTATTTCTCATACCACTAAAGTGACTGTGCTGCGGAGTATTTACTGGGTTTTAAGATTTCCAGTATTGTTGCATTGTGCTTCTGGATTATAGATGACTCACTTTGCCATGGATATTAATAAACTTGCACTTGCACAAAGAGGGAGAAGGAGGGAGGGGAAGGAGGAGGGAGAGGGGGAAGGGGAGAGAGGGGGAAGAGTGTGGAGGGAGGGGGAGAGTGGTAGGGGGGAGAGAGGGGAAATAGTGGTGAGGGAGAGGGGAGGGTAAGAGTGCGGAAGAGGGGCAGAGGGGTAGGGGGAGTGGTGGAAGAGGCAGAGATGGGTAGGGGGGAGAGGTGGGGGGAGCGAGGGGTAGGGGTTGGGGGTGGGAGGACAGGAGGGAGAGGGGTGAGGAGAGAGGGGGGTAGGGAGGAGGAGAGATGGGTGGGGAGGGGGTGCGAGGGTGGGGGGAGGGGTGAAAGAGGGTGGGGGAGAGAGGGTGGGGCTTGGGCTGGGCCTGGTGCAAAGTCAAATGTAAATGAGATCCATTCCGATTGGACATCCGTGAGGGATGGCATTGTGACATCACACAATGGGACGTTGACCAACATTCTATGGGTGAGAACTGTTTTTTTAAAAACATTTTGAAATTTGGGGGGGGTGGGGTATGATTTTATTAAAATATGTGTACTTAAACACGACGAAATTTAATGAGGAGTGGAACTGAGATGTAAAAGTGAAATCTCTACTGAAATGGAAAAAATGATGCAATTTGAGCATGTGGTGTTGGCGGACCAAGGAATCAAAGGGCAAAAATCTAATCTGAAAATGGAATCTGACATACACCCGGCCAGCCACACACACACACAGCCACAGAGTTTTAGATAGATAGATAGATAGATAGATAGATAGATAGATAGATAGATAGATAGATAGATAGATAGATAGATAGATAGATAGATAGATAGATAGATAGATAGATAGACAGATAGATAGACCGATAGATAGACCGATAGATAGACAGATAGATAGATAGATAGATAGATAGATAGATAGATAGATAGACCGATAGATAGATAGATAGATAGATAGATAGACCAAGTACAGACCCGTTGGGTCTGTTTCCCCAATGCGCGTTTGTAGGGGGGGGGGGGCGCTCTTTACATGGGGAGGAGAGGGAGAGGGTGAGGAGAGGGAGATGGAGATGAATGGGAGGAGAGTGGGGTGGGGGAGGGGATGAGAGAGGGGTGGGGGAGGGCGGAGAGAGGGGTGGGAGAAGGGGAGAGAGGGAGGAAGGGTAGGGGAGGGAGGGGGGCGAGTGTGGAGGGAGGGGGAGAGGGGTGGGGGAGAGAGGGGAAATAGTGGGGAGGGAGAGTGGAAGTGGGAGGGGTAGGAGCAGTCCATCTGTTCCCCATTCCCTATCACCCCCAATCCTCTTTCTCTATTCCCACACACGTGATGACGCGCTTCGACACAGGCTGCGGGGGGGCTGGTGCAAAGGCATGTCCATTCCGATGCTCATAAACACGACAACATTTAATCAGGAGTGGATATGTGGATGTAAAAGTGAAATCTCTACCGAAATGGAAAAAATCTCGGCGTTTCTGCTTGTGGTGTTGGCGTAGCAACGAATCAAAGGCTGGCATCCACAAACACACCCAGGCAGAAACACACACACACGCACACGCACACACACACACACACACACACACACACACACACACACACACACACACACACACACACACACACACACACACACACACACACACACACACACACACACACACAGAGTTTTCATATATAGATAGATGATACATAGAAACATGGAAAATAGATACAGGAGTAGGCCATTCGGCCCTTTGAGCAGCTATTCAATATGATCATGGCTGTTCAAAATCAGTACCCTGTTCCTGCCATTTCCCCACATCCCTTGATTCCGTTAGCCTTAGAGCTCTCTCTTGAAAACATCCAATTAATTGGCCTCCAGCTGCCTTATGGCAGAGAATTCCACAGACTCACAACTCTCTGGGTGATTATTTTCCCCCTCATCTCAGTCGTTAGGCTGCATAATCCCAGTGACAACATATTAAAAGCCTTAATCTGAAAAGCAATTAGAAAATTAAAAAAAACATTTTATATAGGAATTTTTATACTTAAACTTTGAAGATTTAATATATGGAACTTGTAGCGGCGCCAAACGTGGTCAGGAAAAGGCCAGACGTCAGGCTGGTTCAAACAGTAGTTTTTATTCAGTTGTTACAAGTTTGATCCGCTAACGTAATTGTCATTGCTGCTGTAGCTGAGCGAGGTTGTTCTCTCGGGCTCAGCTACCTGTTGACTCCTCTGGTCTCAAGGTGAAATAAGCTTAAGTAGCAGGACACTCCCCCTAGCCCATGACGTCACTGTGCCAGCCCTCGTAGCTACTGACGAGGGTTCGACCATAAGTGGTCAGTGTATCAGCTGACGCCACATACTGGTCTTAAGTTCAGACACAGGGCTAAACAAATGTTTGTATTAAAGCAGTGCACAAAACCATATGAGGAGCCCATGGAGTATGTTTTGTCTTGTACCATGCCACCAAATGCTTCTACTCCTCTCCAACCACCATTCCTCTGCAGCAATACAACAGTATTCTCAAGGTCTCATGGAAGTAGACACTTCAGAAAGGCCATGTGACATTTAGTTAATGGGTTGCTGATCTCATAGGTGCGACTAGCTTGGATTGTGAAGTGGGAAATACCTTAAAAACTACAATGGCACATGAGAAGGAAGATTGGCATGAAGAATTAAGGTAAACTTGATCCCCGTAGAGGAGCCATGCATTGAATTGCTTGTTGACAGATCAGATCAACACAGATGCATTACATAGAAAGTGCAATGCAGAAAGAGGCCATTCAGCCCATTGAGCCTATGCCAGCAATGTGTCAATCCCCAGAGCATCCCTATGGGGACCTATCATCCCCAAAATCTGTGGTATCATATTTTGAAACTGAGAATAACAGCAAGATAATTCTGGGTTAGATTGAAGAAATCCAATTGCAACGTTTAGAATTATTTTTTAATGTATTCGTTCAAAATATAAAAACCTTGCTGGCATAGCCTGTATTTGTTGCCTTTGAATTGATTGGTCTTCTGGGCCATTCCTTGCCACACAAGAGATTAGTTTGCAAAATTAGAGCACACGGTATTGGGGCTAGGGTATTGACATGGATAGAGAACTGGTTGGCAGATAGGAAGCAAAAAGTAGGAATTAACGGGTCCTTTTCAGAATGGTGGGCAGTAGTGGGGTGCCGCAAGGCTCTGTGCTGGGATCCCAGTTATTTACAATATATATTAACGATATAGACGAGGGAATTAAATGTAACATCTCCAAGGTTGCAGATGACACAAAGCTGGGTGGCAGTGTGAGCTGCGAGGAGGATGCTATGAGAATGCAGGGTGACTTGGATAGGTTGGGTGAGTGGGCAGATGCATTGCAGATGCATGGCAGATGCAGTATAATGTGGATAAATGTGAGGTTATCCACTTTGGTGGCAGATAATTATCTGAATGGTGTCAGATTAGGAAAAGGGGAGGTGCAACATGACCTGGATGCGCTTGTACATCAGTCACTGAAAGTAAGCATGCAGGTAGAGCAGGCAGTGAAGAAAGCTAATGGCATGTTGGTCATTATTGTGGGTAATTTTGGTCTCCTAATTTGAGGAAGGACATTATTGCTAATGAGGGAGTGCAGCGTAGGTTCACCAGGTTAATTCCCGGGATGGCGGGACTGACATATGATGAAAGAATGGGTCGATTGGGCTTGTATTCACTGGAATTTAGAAGGATGAGAGGAAAACTTACATTATCTATCTATCGATCTATCGATCTATCTCTATCTATCTATATAATATTAAAACTGTGTGGCTGGCTGGCTGGCTAGGCTGTGTGTGTTTCTGACTTGTGGTTGCCAGCCTTTGATTCGTTGCTACTGCCAACGTCAGACCCAGAAACGCCGACTTTTTTTCCATTTCGGTAGAGATTTCACTTTTCATTCCACGTATCCACTCCTCATTAAATGTTGTCGTGTTTATGTACACATTTTTAATAAAATCCTTCTTCCCCATCCCCCCCCCCCCCACTCACTCATTTTGTCGCCTCCTGCTGGCCAGCGACCATATCGGCTGCTGGCGCCCGCATCTCGCATCAAAGACGCCATTTAAAAACAGCCGCATGACTGATTCCTGAGCCGCTTGAGTTGGAGGACCACGTCTCCCGTGGGGGCTACGGGCAGGGAACGGCTACGTTGGGGGAGCAGACCCAATGGGTCTGCACTTGGTCTAGTAAATATATAAAATTCGTAAAGAATTGGTCAGGCTAGACGCAAGAAAAATGTTCCTGATGTTGGGGGAGTCCAGAACCAGTGGTCACAGTTTAAGAATAAGGAGTAGGCCATTTAGGACTGAGATGAGGAAAAGCTTTTTCTCCCAGAGAGTTGTGATTCGATGGAATTCTCTGCCACAAAGGCCGTGGAGGCCAATTCACTGGATGTTTTCAAAAGTTAGATTTAGCTCCAAGGGCTAAACGAATTAAGGGATATGGGGAAAAAGCAGGAAAGGGGTATTGATTTTAGATGATCAGCTGTGATCATATTGAATGGCAGTGCTGACTCGAAGGGCCGAATGGCCTACTTCTGCACCTATTTTTCTATGTTTCTAGTTCAGGAAACCATTGAGCGTCAACTACTTTGCTGTGAATCTGGTGGTACATATAGGCCAGGCTGGATAAAGATGCCAAATTTAATGTTATTGCCTGCAGTACACCATCTGCAGTTGAACAGGGAACTCCAGAACCTCTGGCTATGATATGTGCTGTTTCACAAGCAGGCCTGTGGCTCCCCTCTTTGGTAAATTCAGCATCAACATCGGATATCTGTCAAGAAGTTCACTGTTTACACACCTTAAACACATTAACAAAAATTACACTTGAAAAGCCTTTGACTGCTTTATATTGAGTATCAAGTTATAATTTTGCATGAACAACCTCTCTGGCTGAAAATCTTGTGTGTATGTGTGTGCAGGACAATTTTCTTGGAATAACTATCTCAAGATACCATGAAATATAAAATGTTAAAATCATATTTTTAAAGTTTACAATATTTCATCCTTCACCTCATTCTTGTCTCATTTCACAAACTCCATTGATTATCAGTAGTTTAAAAAAAATCACTTTAAAAGGAGTGGTTTTACAATCTGTCAGAATTCTTTAAGCTGGTTGGTTGCCTCTCAATGTTTATATGGACTGCTTCTGGACATCAGAGGCCTCCTTCATAAAATCGTGTTTTAACCAAAGGGGATGCTAACCACAGTTATATTTGGGACAGGTTCCCTCATGATTGTGCTGCTTCTTCAGGATTAATAAGGTTTAGAGAGGGGCAGGAGGGGAGGTGGGAGTTGCATAAATAAGGAATCCTATTAATAAGTTTAATAAGTAAATAAGGAATGCCGAGGGACATGCTGAACCCCTCTATGCCTCTCTTAGCAACAAATGCTGACACATACATAGAAACATAAAAACATAGAAAATAGGTGCAGGAGTAGGCCATTCGGCCCTTCGAGCCTGCACCGCCATTCAATATGATCATGGCTAATCATCCAACTCAGTATCCCGTTCCTGCCTTCTCTCCATACCCCCTGATACCTTTAGCCACAAGGGCCACATCTAACTCCCTCTTAAATATAGCCAATGAACTGGCCTCAACTACCTTCTGTGGCAGAGAATTCCAGAGATCACCACTCTGTGTGAAAAATGTTTTTCTCATCTCGGTCCTGAAAGATTTCCCCCTTATCCTTAAACTGTGACCCCTGTTCTTATCTTGCCCATCATCGGGAGCAATCTTCCTGCATCTAGCCTGTCTAACCCCTTAAGAATTTTGTAAGTTTCTATAAGATCCCCCCTCAAACTTCTCAATTCTAGCGAGTACAAGCCGAGTCTATCCAGTCTTTCTTCATATGAAAGTCCGGACATCCCAGAAATCAGTCTGGTGAACCTTCTCTGTACTCCCTCTATGGCAAGAATGTCTTTCCTCAGTTTAGGAGACCAAAACTGTACGCAATACTCCAGGTGTGGTCTCACCAAGACCCTGTACAACTGCAGTAGAACCTCCCTGCTCCTATACTCAAATCCTTTTGCTATGAATGCTAACATACCATTCGCTTTCTTCACTGCCTGCTGCACCTGCATGCCCACCTTCAATGACTGGTGTACCATGACACCCAGGTCTTGTTGCATCTCCCCATTTCCTAATCGGCCACCATTCAGATAATAGTCTACTTTCCTGTTTTTGCCACCAAAGTGCCTAACCTCACATTTATCCACATTATACTGCATCTGCCATGCATTTGCCCACTCACCCAGCCTATCCAAGTCACCTTGCAGCCTCCTAGCATCCTCCTCACAGCTAACACTGCCCCCCAGCTTCGTGTCATCCGCAAACTTGGAGATGTTGCATTCAATTCCCTCGTCCAAATCATTAATATATATTGTAAATAGCTGGGGTCCCAGCACTGAGCCTTGCAGTACCCCACTAGTCACTGCCTGCCATTCTGAAAAGGCAACTCCACTACTACTGTTAGGTGGCCTGTACACAACTCCCACTAGCGTTTTCTGCCCATTAGTGTTTCGCAGCTCTACCCATATCGATTCCACATCCTCCAAGCTAATGTCCTTCCTTTCTATTGCATTAATCTTCTCTCTAACCAGCAACGCTACCCCACCTCCTTTTCCTTTCTGTCTATCCCTCCTGAATATTGAATATCCCTGGATGTTCAGCTCCCAGCCTTGGTCACCCTGGAGCCATGTCTCCGTGATCCTAACAATACAATACAATACAATACCTTTTATCATCATTTGAACCTCACATGAGGTTCAAACGAAATTTGGATTCTGCAGCCATACAAAAAAAAACCAAGACACACACCAACACAATTCAATTCACATAAACATCCATCACAGTGCGTCCTCCTCACTGTGATGGAAGGCAAAACTTAAACATATCTCTCCCCTGCACTCCCCTCTCCCCCCCATGTCAGAGTCAAAGACAGAGTCAAAGCCCCCGGCGGGCGATGTTAAATGGCCCGCAGCCATTAAAGCCACGCCGGGCGATGCAAGGCCACGCACCGGGTCTTGGTGTTGGAGCCCCGGCGGGCTCTTGGTGTTGGAGCCCCGGCGGGCGCTCACAAAGTCCCACGGCCATTCCAAGCCGCGCGGGGCGGTGATGTAAGGCCCCGCTCCAGGTAATCTTCAACCCCGCAACTCGGGCGGGAGAAGTCGCCGCTGCGGAAGCCCCGAAAAGCGGTCTCCCACCAGGGACCCGCGGGCTCCCGGCATTACCGTCCACAGACCTGCGGTAGGAGCTTCCGAATCTCCGGGTGTCGGGTCACAGCAGCGCTCCACCACAGCTACACCCGCTCCGGACTCGGCCAGCTCCGTGATGGTGAGTAAATCCGCAGCTCCGCGACTGGAGCCCCAGGTTATTCCTGTTGGAGGCCGCTCCACGTTGCAGCCCCAACGACAACGGAGACCCGACAAAGAAAAGGTCGGGTCTCCCGTGCAGGGGAAAGACCTTAAAGTTCCCCCACCCCACCCCACCCCACCCCACCCCAACACACATACCCCGACAAAAAAAACAATAAAAACTACATAGAACAAGACAGAAAACAATAAAAAGACAGACGGACTGCAGAGGCCGCTGCTGACAAGAGTCGCGCCGCCCAAAAGCAACTATATCATAGTCATTAATAGCTATCTGCACATTCAACTAATCCACCTTATTACGAATGCTCCTTGCATTGAGACACAAAGCCTTCAGGCTTGTTTTTACAACACTCTTACCCCTTATACAATTATGTTGACAAGTGGCCCCTTTTGATTTTTGCCCTGGATTTGTCTGCCTGCCACTTTTACTTTTCACCTTGCTACCTATTGCTTCTACCCTCATTTTACACCCCTCTGTCTCTACGCTCACACATTTAAGAAACCCTTTCCCTTTAACTCCATCCTCGACTATCCCATTCGACACCCCACCCCCCTTATTCAGTTTAAAACCACCTGTGTAGCAGTGGCAAACCTGCCTGCCAGAATGTTGGTCCTCCACCTGTTAAGATGCAATCCGTCCCTTTTGTACAGTTCCCCCTTACTCCAAAACAGATCCCAGTGATTTAAGAATCTAAATCCCTGACCCGTGCACCAGTTCCTCAGCCTCACATTCAGGTCCCGTATCTCCTTGTTCCTGCTCTCGCCAGCACGAGGAACTGGAAGCAAACCTGGAGATAACAACCCTGGAGGTCCTGCTTTTCAGCAATTTTCCGAGCTCTCTAAAGTCACGCTGCAGAATATTCATCCCCTTCTTTCCGACATCGTTTGTGCCGACATGCACTACCACTGTTCACCTTCGCCCTTGAGGATTTTGTGCACTCTGTCCGTGACATCCTGGATCCTGGCACCAGGAAGGCAGCACACCATCCTCGAATACCGTCAGTTGCCGCAGAAACCCCTGTCCGTACCTCTCACAATGGAGTCTCCCACTACAATGGTGTTGCCTGACTGTCGGCCTCTTTTGGTTTTGGCTCAACAGCCCTTTTTGCTTCGCAAGCCAGTCCGCCGCTCAGTGTAATAACGTCTTCTGACCCGACAGCTTCTAAGTGGGTGAACCTGTTCACAAGAGGCACAACATCCGGGGACTTTTGCATTCCATTCTTCCCTCCCTTTCTCACCATCACCCACCTTCTCTCTTCAGTACCTTAGGTGTAACTAATCTTACTGTAGGACTTGTCGAGGAACGACTCCATTTCTCGGACTGAACCTGAGGTCATCTACTTGCTTCTCCAGTTCCCCAGCACGGTCCTTCAGGAGCTGTACCTGGATGCACTTCTCACATTTGTAGCAGCCAGAGGCACCAGCAGTGTCCTTGACCTCCCACATACTGCAAGCATCATACTGAATCAGCTTGCCTGACATCTCCTTCTTTCGTCTCTCCCTCTCCAGCGTTTTGTGTAGCCTCCTCTCCTCAGCCGAAGACCTCTCGAGCCAAAGTCTCGCACTTTTCTCACAGGGCACTTCCCTCACAAGGCCGCTCCCTCACTGCCACTCCCTCAGAGCCGTCTTGCTTATATTGACTGATAAATGGCCTAATATGCCAATTTACAAACCAAATTCCTCAGTTTTCAACTGTTTTCCCCCTCTGACTCACTTCTAACTCTACTCCCACTCGGGCTAGATGCCAATCAGTGTATCTCCTGCTTCTCTTTGTTGCTGTTGCTTCCAAATCCACGGGAGCTCTGATTGGAAATTCTCACCTCGATTTTGCAGCTCAAAAGATGGCAAGACTATCAATGTTTTCCATTAGTTTTGCTTAGTTTAGAAATGCAGCATAGAAACAGCACCTTCAGTCCACCGAGCTCACATTGACCATCAATCATCTGTTCACACTAGTTCTATGCTATCCCACTTTCTAATCCACTCCCCTACACACTAGGGACGACTTTACAGAGGCTAATTAACCTACAAATCTGCACGTTTTCGGGACGTGGAAGGAAGCTGAAGCGGAAACTCATGCAGTCACAGGGAGAACATGCAAACTTTGCATGGACAGCACCTGAGATCAGAATCGAACCTGGGTCCCTGGCGGTGTGAGGCAGCAGCTCTGCCAGTCACTGTGTTGCCCTGAGTTCACCCTGAGACTGACAGTCATTTCAGTTTGACATGAACATCCCAGAATATGACAGAAATATTTCAACTGTCATTAGAAACGGGAATGGTGCCGGAGGATTGGCGTACTGCGCATGTTGTTCCAATTGTTTAAAAAGGGTTCTAAGAGTAAACCTAGCAATTATAGACCTGTTAGTTTGACGTCAGGTGGTGGGCATAATTAATGGAAAGGATACATAGAGATAATATATATAAGCATCTGGATAAACAGGGTCTGATTAGGAACAGTCAACATGGATTTGTGCTTGGAAGGTCATGTTTGACAAATGTTCTTGAATTTTTTGAAGCGGTTACATTGATGAGGGTAAAGCAGTGGATGTTTTATATATGGACTTCAGTAAGGCCTTTGACAAGGTTCCACATGGAAGGTTGGTTAAGAAGGTTCAATTGTTGGATATTAATGGTGGAGTAGCAAGATGGATTCAACAGTGGCTGAATGAGAGATGCCAGAGAGTAATGGTGGATGGCTGTTTGTCAGGTTGGTGGCTGGTGACTAGTGGGGTGCCTCAGGAATCTGTGTTGGGTCCACTGTTGTTTGTCATATACATCAATGATCTGGATGATGGTGTGGTAAATAGGATTAGTAAGTATGCAGATGATACTAAGATAGGTGAGGTTGTGGATAATGAAGTAGATTTTCAAAGTCTACAGAGAGATTTAAGCCATTTGGAAGAGTGGGCTGAAAGATGGAGTTTAATGCTGATAAGTGTGAGGTGCTACATCTTGGCAGGACAAATCAAAATAGGATGTACATGGTCAATGGTAGTGAATTGAGGAATGCAGTTGAACAGAGGGATCTAGGAATAACTGTGCATAGTTCCCTGAAGGTGGAATCTCATGTAGATAGGGTGGTAAAGAATGCTTTTGGTGTGCTGGCCTTTATAAATCGTAGCATTGAGTATAGAAGTTGGGATGTAATGTTAAAATTGTACAAGGCATTGGTGAGGTCAATTCTGGAGCATGGTGTACAATTTTGGTCGCCCAATTATAGGAAGGATGTCAACAAAATAGAGAGAGCACAGAGATTTACTAGAATGTTGCCTGGGTTTCAACAACTAAGTTACAGAGAAAGGTTGAATAAGTTAGGTCTTTATTCTCTGGAGCGCAGAAGGTTAATGTGGGACTTGATAGAGGTTTATAAAATGATGAGAGGGATAGACAGAGTTGACGTGGATAAGCTTTTTCCATTGAGAGTAAGGAAGATTCAAACAAGAGGACATGATTTGAGAATTAAGGGACAGAAGTTTAGGGGTAACATGAGGGGAAACTTCTTTACTCAGAGAGTGGTAGCTGTGTGGAATGAGCTTCCAGTGGAAGTGGTGGAGGCAGGTTCGATTTTATCATTTAAAAATAAATTGGATAGGTATATGGATGGGAAAGGAATGGAGGGTTATGGTCTGAGTGCAGGTAGATGGGACTAGGTGAGAGTAAGTGTTCGGCATGGACTAGAAGGGCCGAGATGGCCTGTTTCCGTGCTGTAATTGTTATATAATATCTATCTGTGGTAAAGCATTCCTCTTTGCAAACTTATCCATAATCTACAAGGGAAATTCAACAACAATTTATGGTGCTTACTACTTAGTTGCTGAGGAAATAACTTACAAAATTAGAGTTAATTTTATGTTTAATTAACTAGCGTAGTTACTGCTTAACTAACTCTCTAACCCTGAAAAACGACCAGTACCTACTCTATATGGTTTGCAACTTCCTCAATAAATATGCCAACATAAAATGGATTTAAGAATTCATTCGTTATTAAGTGATGATATTAGGTGGAAGCTAAAATAATGTTTTCATGTTACAGTCTTTATGTTCTTTATCTTGTTGAAAATATTAGCTTAAAATTGTGCTGCTTCGAATTGTGCTGATTTGAATGGATGATGATAAATGAATGATGAATGAAAAAAAAAGATCTTTATTGTCACATGTGACAAGTCACAATAATATTCTTTGTTTTGCATATCTAAGGTATGCAAAGAGTGGCCACATAAAGGGCGCCGACAGCTACAAAGTATCCCGTGCCAGGCCCTCCTTTCATCAATGTGATTAGCTGTTCAGTCAATCCGAAAACATCACTGTTGCTGAGTCCTTTCTTGGTGCTTCGTGCCAACTGTTAGAGCGAAAATAAATGTTTGTCATTGTGATTGCTAGGTTTCAGAGTGAGTTATTCACAGCCAAGTATACAATGCAAAATATCTCCCAATGGCAAAATCCAACCTAATAACATGCCTGTGATGCAGTGTGCAGAATGTCTGTTGCAGATAGAACGAGCAAGACCCTCTGCAATTCAATGAATTTACTGAGCTGACAATATGAGCAACTGGCAAGATGTCAACTTCCCTCCCTACACACTGTCAACTCTCAGTGACTAGTTTGAGTGAAAGTCTTTTTACTGTTTCATTCAGAGAACTTGAGGTCACATAAACGTTCCCAAAGAGGAGGTTTATGGACTCAGTAACCAGAAGTAGGTTTTGTAACTTTAACTGCTAATTGTTTCCAGCCGTGTGTTACATCTGGCGTTGAACATACTGAAATGTTTTTTCGGTGGGAATGTGTGACATGTTTTTTTCCCCTTCTGGTTTATATGATCTTTCTCACAACATTAGATGGATATCGACTTCACACGCACATTTGCTAACATATACCCTAAGGTATAAGAGTTCTGAAGCGGCACTGGCACAAATAGTTACATATGGCGAACAGTGATATTTTGTGTTGGAAACATTTTGCATACTTGGCTGTAAAAGATCACCAGCCTTATCATTAAGCTGCATTTTCCAAGTAATTATTGTTTATACGACCAGATAATGACGAGGTAATGTCCAGTTTCTCTTGCAGTCTGATCTGATAATATCATAAGTTAAGCCTATCATTATACAAAACAGTTGCAAGGAAGCTGAGATGTTTTGAGTCCGTCTGCAACTTTATGCCGATAACTTTTGAAGTCTTGTTTATTGAATGTAGAATACCACTTGAGTGTGGAGCCATCGCTGTGTGCTCTGGGATGAGTGGTTGTCCACGGATGCCTCATAGTTTTTGAGACAGTCAGGATGATTTATGAAGCAAATTAGCTGGGATAGATTGGGCAATGCTGCTTCTAGGATTGAAGGTGGATTGGCAGAGGCAAACAGTTCAAGCAGCACATGGACAAAACTGCAATAGTTGCTCCTTCCTTCCTGACTTAGAAATGAAACTAGAAAGATGGTTCATCTTTGGCTAACGGGAAACATACGTGGTGTTAGATCCCAGGAAGAGGCACATGGATAGGCCCAAGAAAGCCATAAACCTATGACTGGAAACAGTTTAGAATTCATTGATTGAATGAAAGATCAGCATGGAAACAGGCCCTTCGACCCATATTGGTCCACGCCGACCTTTGATCACTATTCAGACCATGTTATCCCATTATCTCATCCACCCCCTATACACTGGTAGCAATGTATGGAGACCTTTTAACCTGCAAACCCACATGTCTTTGCGATGTGGAAGGAAACTGGAGCACCTGGAGGAAGCCCACACGTTTCATAGAGGGAACGTGCAAACTCCACACAGACAGCAACTGATGTCAGGATTGAACCCGGGTCTCTGGTGCTGTGAGGCAGCAGCTCTACCAGCTGCGCCACTGTTCCACCCACAATTCAGCAGAGGAAGACTGCTGAAGCAAAGGGAACATTCTTCCCAATGTTGGGCGAGTCCAGAACCAGGGGCCAAAGTCTTAGGCCATTCTCACGTTGCGAGTTGACACAAGAGGTAACCCGAGTTAAACCTCGTGGTAATAACGTACGATTAGCGTACGGCATTCGTGGACGCAACGTAGTACATCGTGGCGCTAACGGCAGGTACTCGTGTAACTTGTCTACTCTTGCCAAAAATCAAACATGTTTGAAATTTTCCACGAGTCAATTTTACTCTTGTGGTTAAGAATTGAAACATTTTAATAACGTAGTGGCCCGTGCGTTAACCTTAGTGACCCTTGAGTCTACCGTGGGAAGTCCTGGGCACGGTGAACCCGGCAGCTGGACAGAGGGAAAAAAAAGGTGAGTAAAAAAAGGCGGTTTCAATATCACCACGTGACCTGGGTCCTTCGAGGGCGTTTCACCTCATTGCTGGAGAATCTTTTTAAGAGGAAGACTTGTAGAGATGGCTCCAAGAAAAGTCCAAAGAAAGGGAACAAAACATGCCAATAAGGCTTTTGTCATGCAGGAGGAGGAGGAGACGCAGCGGGGGAGGCAGGTAGAGAGGCAGCAGGAGATGCCACAGGAGAAGTCAACACTGCCTGTGGGCTCCTTGGAGCAGGGAAAAGGTGATCAAGGAAATCTGCAGATTGCCTCCCCGGTAGCTGTTGATGAAAAATCCTCACCAGACGCGAATGTAAAGGGAAGATGGCATAAAGTAAGACCATTTAACTTCACCAGGCAGCAAGAGGGGGAACTTGTTGAATGGTTCCAGTCAAACGAGATACTGTACGATAAATCCAGAGAGGATTATCGAAATAGGGAGAAGAAATGTAATCTGCTTGAGAGTAAGGCTGAGGAGTATCCCGGGTGCTCATGTGAGTATATTACGATATATTATTACATCAACAGGTAAACCATTTTGTTTCATCCATAATTTAAAAATATACATTGTTATTGATGTAAAAGTGCTATATTTGCAGTTAAATTAAACTTCTCTTGTGTGTCTGTGCCCTGCAGCTTAAAGAAAGTCGCATACAACTTTCACAGGTTGTGTGTTTGAAGTTGGAATCATGTCTCCAAAAGGCCATAAAATTAAATATGTGTGAGGGCAGGCAATTAACACTTGTAATGCTTGTCTTATAAAAGGCTGTTTGTTTTGAACTTTCAATCGTGTCCTCATAAGGTAGCCAAGAAGCACAAGAAATACCACATTAATATGCGGAGGGCAGGCTCTTAGGGCAACAATTAAACAGGCCTTATTGGCTTTCTGGTACATGTCTATTTACTGTCCGGAACTTTTAATCTCACGGAAGACATCCAATGCCAGAAGTTCTATTTAATTCCACCACTCTACTTTAATGCAGATAATGCAATGGTTCACTAATCAAAGAACCATCTATGGCAAGGTCACCGCACTTGGAACCAAAACAGGGTCTGCTGGCAGCACACTGACAGAGAGAAATAAGTGGATTGAGGAGAAGTGGCGGTTCTTATCAGGCCATATTGTGCGTGTAGTGACCAGGACTAGCATGCCCAAGGTACTTGTATTACAACAAAGTTTTGCAGTCATGAGGCTCTGGACACTATGTCCTTGCATCACACAAATGGCTGCTGCATACAGCACTTGAATAAAAAACACCATCATCCTGGACTCCAAAAGCCTTATTGCAGACATGTCTCCAAATGAGCCAATTCAACCAAGGGAGGATTTTCTAGTGTGTGAAGAAAATACGTCACATAATTTGTACCACGTGATGATTTGACAACACGTCAGTAGACAATGTTCGCTCAAGATTAACGGGACAGGAACTGGTTAACTCGGGAGACGAAAATGTCAGATCACAGAAATGACAAGTAAACGGGAAACTGCCGTCTACCCGTAGGAACTCGGTTAACCTCTTGATCTTTCACTTGGTATATCGTACACAACCACGAGCCCTTAACTCGGGTTACCTCTTGTGTCAACTCGCAACGTGAGAATGGCCTATAATAAAGGGGAGGTCATTTAAGACTGAGGTGAGAAAACGTTTTCACCCAGAGAGTTGTGAATTTATGGAATTCCCTGCCACAGAGGGTCACTGGATGGGTTTAAGAGACAGTTAGATAGAGCCCTAGGGGCTAGTGGTGTCAAGGGATATGGGGAGAAGGCAGGCACGGGTTACTGATAGGGGAAGATCAGCCATGATCTCAATGAATGGCAGTGCTGGCTCGAAGGGCCGAATGGCCTCCTCCTGCACCTATTTTCTATGTTTCTATGTTTCTAAAGTGAAAATTGGAAGCATGTGGAGAAGGTAAAAAAGAACTGACTGTAATAATTTTTTTTAAATACGTAAAGAGAGAAATATAGAGTCATAGAAAATAGAAACAGTCACAGGCCATTCATCTCCACTGCTGATCAACTAAGTTCAGTGGAGAGGCAGAGATAGATAGATTCTTGATTAGTACGGGTGTCAGACATTATGGGGAGAAGGCAGGAGAATGGGTTTAGGACGGAGAGATGGATCAGCCATGATTTTATGAGATTCAAGTCACTGCAAATACTGGATTCTGGAGTGAAGAATAAAACCAAACTGCTGGAGGAACTCAGCAGGTCAGGCAGCATCTGAGGAGGCAAAGAGATTGTTTTATATCTCTTGTCCAGACCCTGCTTCAGGACATGGGTATTAAGTATCCTGATGCAGCTCTCTTCCTGTATCTCATGATCCCTCATCCTAAGAACAATATTTAACCCCTTAAATATATTTGTTGATTTAGATTCGACTGCACTTTGGAGTTGGAGATTTTCGCAGCTTTTACCACTCTCTTGGGAATAATATTTCTCCATATCTCAGTCCTAAAAGGCTCTCCTTCATGCTTATTCTGAACACAGATGTGGACCCTTTCCAATTAGCAACAGGGGAATTTATAAAGGGAAAAAAAAAAATAGGGGTCCAACTGAACAAATGTGTTTGGTCCGACATCTCAAAATTGGACACAAATAACCTCCCAGAAATGTTAGTGAAAGCTAATGAGCGGCACATGGGCAGCGGTAGAGTTGCTGCCTGACAGCGCCAGAGGCACGAGTTCAATCCTGACTGAAGGTTGCTGTCTGTACAGAATTTCCACGTTCCCCCTGTGACTGCATGCGTTTTCTCCGAGCGCTCTGCTTTCCTCCCACATTCCAAAGACGTACAGGTTCGTAGGTTAATTGGCTTCTGTAAATTGCAAATTGTCCCTAGCGTGTAGGACAGTGCTAGTGTACAGGTGATCGCTGATTGGCATGGACTCGGTGGGCTGAAGGGCCTGTTTCCATGTTGTATCTCTAAAGTCTAAGATCTAATGGGAGAGAGGAACTGGCAGAAATCAAAATCAGTGGGAAAATTGGGATTGAAGTTCCCCATCGCCCAATAGTTTACATCTTGCATCACTTTAAACCTAGAGATAGTAGAGCATTGGCAACCATTTTCCAATATTCTTTGGACTCTGGATCAGTTCCTACACATTGAAGAATAACCAATAAATCCCCACTATTTTAACAAGGAGGGAATGTAGAAAACAGGGAATTAAAGACTGGTTAGTCTGACAGAAGCAGGGAAATTGTTAGAGTCCATTATCAATGATAATAATAATAATAATACATTTTATTTATGGGCGCCTTTCAAGAGTCTCAAGGACACCTTACAAATATTTAGCAAGTTTTTTAGAGGAAAAACATGTAAGCGGAATGAAATAAATAGTAGAGACATGACTAGTACACAAATAAAGACAGAATTCAATTCAAAACACAATATGAGGCAATTCAAGCACAGATGAAAAGGGAGGGGGACGTGGGGCTAAGGATAGGCAGAGGTGAAGAGATGGGCCTTGAGGCAGGACTGGAAGATGGTGAGGGACACGGAATTGCGGATCAGTTGGGGGAGGGAGTTCCAGAGCCTGGGAGCTGCCCTGGAGGAGGCTCTGTCCTCAAAACTGCGGAGGTTGGACTTGTGGATGGAGAGGAGGCCGGCTGATGTGGATCTGAGGGACCGTGAGGGTTGGTAGGGGGAGAGGAGGTCAGTGAGATATGGGGGGGGGGCCAGATGGTGGAGGGCTTTGTAGGTGAGGATCAGGATTTTGTAGGTGATCCGGTGGGAGATGGGAAGCCAGTGAAGTTGTTTGAGGACTGGAGTGATGTGATGCCAGGATTTGGTGTGGGTGATGAGTCGGGCGGCTGCGTTCTGGACCAGTTGGAGTCGGTTGATGTAGGTGGAGCTGATGCCAAGGAGAAGTGAGTTGCAGTAGTCCAGTCGGGAGGAGATGAAGGCATGGATGAGTCTTTCAGCAGCCGGAGGTGTGAGAGAGGGTCTGATTTTGGCGATGTTGCGGAGGTGAAAGAAGGAGGTTTTAATGACATGGCGGATGTGAGGCTCAAGGGAGAGGGTGGAATCAAAGATCACGCCAAGGTTGCGGGCCTGGGGAGATGGGGAGACAGTGGTGCCGTCGATGGTGAGAGTGGGGTTATTGATTTTGCTGAGTGTGGATTTGGAGCCTATGAGGAGGAATTCTGTCTTATCACTGTTGAGTTTGAGGAAGTTATGTTGCATCCAGGTTTTTATAGCTGACAAACAAGAGTTGATATGGGAGAGGGGGGGTTGTGGGGGGATTTGGTGCCGAGGTAGATCTGGGTGTCATCCGCGTAACAGTGGAAGTCCAGGTTGAAGTGGCGGAGTATCTGACCAAGGGGGAGGATGTAGATGATGAAGAGGAGGGGGCCGAGTACGGAGCCTTGGGGAATGCCTTGAGTGACTGTGGCTGTAGCAGAGGTGTGGTTATGGAGAGAGATGAAGTGGGATCTGTTGGAAAGGTAGGAACGGAGCCAGCTGAGTGCAGAACCTTCAATGCCGAGGTCTTTGAGTGGTGAGCAGGATGTTATGGTTCACTGTATCGAAGGCTGCGCTCAGGTCGAGGAGGATGAGGATGTTGAGGGAACCAGTGTCAGCAGAGGTGAGAAGGTCGTTGAGGACTTTGAGGAGAGCAGATTCTGTGCTATGGAGAGGGCGAAAGCCAGATTGGAGGGGTTCAAGTAGGTTATACGCAAGGAGGTGGGAATGAAGTTGCGACGCAACGATACGCTCCAGGGTTTTTGAAAGAAAGGGGAGGTTTGAGATTGGGCGGTAGTTAATGAGAGAGGAGGGATCAAGACCAGGTTTCTTTAAGATTGGTGTGACAGCAGCAGTTTTGAAAGCGGAGGGGACAATTCCTTGGGACAATGAGGAGTTGAAGAGATTAGTGAGGTAGGGGCAGAGAACGGGGAGGCAGGACTTCAACAGGGGAGTGGGGAGAGGGTCGAGGGAGCAGGTAGTGGGTTTGGAAGAGCTGATGAGTTTGGAGATTTCAGTAGGGGTGACCAGGTCAAACTGGGAGAGGAAGCAGTGTGGAGGAGGGGTAAGGAGGTCAGTGGAGATGTTGAAAGGAGGGGCCTTGGTAGGTGGTGGAGTAGATGCTGGGGAGTCGGGTACAGGGGATGAAGATTGATAGATTGTGCTGATTTTATCAGCGAAAAAGTGGAGGAATGAGTTGCAGAGATCCGGAGTAGAGGTAGGGAGAGTGTTGGCTCGAGGCTTGAGGAGGTTGCCCACTGTGGAGAAGAGGGTTCTGTGGTTTAGGCAGGGGTCGGTGAATATGGAGGAGAGGTAGGCAGATTTTGCAGCAATTTGGGCATCTTTGTAGTCAGTGAGGTGGAGTTTGTAAGCTTCAAGGTGGACTGTGAGAGATGATTTCTTTGTGAGTCGTTCAAGTCGGCGACCAGTCTGTTTCAGCTTACGAAGTGCAGGTGTGTACCAGGGTGAAGATGTGTTGAAAGTTACGGTTCTTGTTTTGAGGGGGGCCAGAATGTTAAGGGAGGTAGACAAGGTGGAGTTGAGATGGTTTGTGAGATCATCAGGTGAGATATGGGTTGAGTCCAGGGGGAGAGTGGTGGAGAGCAGGTCAGAGAGATGGTGGGAATCAATGGAGTTTAGATTACGGAAGATGATTTCTCGGAGGAAGCGGGGGCGAGGTGTCGGAGAAGGGATGGTGAACCGTATAAGCTTATGATCAGAGAGGGGGAAGAGGCAAGGATGGAGGTCGAGTACCGGTTGATTTGTGGAGCAGACAATGATGTAACACCAAAGCCATTCAGGAAAACAATGACAATCAGTCTAAGGGCACAAAGTGCGCTAGTAACTCAGCAGGTCATACAGCATCTCTGGAGAACATGAATAGGTGAGAATTTAAATTGAGATCCTTCTTCAGACTGAAGACCAAGGTCCGAAATGTCATCTATCCATGTTCTCCAGAGATGCTGCTTGACTTGTTGAGTTACTCCAGCACTTTGTGTCCTTTTGTGTATTGAACAGCATCTGCATTCTTTGTTTCTATAATCAGTGTAAGTCAGCTGGAATGAATGAAATGGAAATCACATTTGATAAATGTACGGGAATCTTTTGAGGAATATGTAGTCCAATGTAATGAGGATGCAGATATGGTTTATTTGAGGTTTAAGAACGGTTTCAACATAGTCCCACGTTAGAGATTAGTGTTCAAAATTACAGTCCCTGGGATTACGAGTAATATAATAACAGAAAATTGCTTGGCCGACATGAAGCAAAGGAGAGGAATAAACATCTCCTTTTCTATGTGAGACCCAGAATGCTGGAGTAACTCAGCGGGACAGGCAACATCTCTGGAGTGAAGGAATGGGTGACGTTTCGGGTCGAGACCCTCTTCAGACTGATCATTCTATGTGGCAGGCAATGACTAGTGAGGTTCTGTGGTATTCACGGCTTGGACTCTCACTATTCACAATATATATTGATGATATATATGAGGGAATAGAATGTAAAGGGGCTGTCCCACTGCGGCGACCTAATCTGCGAGTTTAGAAGAGTTTGCCCTCGACTCAAACTCGCAGCATGGTCGACATGTGGTCCTAGGAGGTCCTATGAGGTCACTGGAACTCTCCTTCATGCTCAAGGGAAGTTCCCGCATACTCACAGCCTCAGCTAGGTCGCGAAAAAAATTTCAGCATGTTGAAAAATTCTCAGTGAGTAAAATTTGGTTGGTGTAGATGGTTTATGCATGCAACCTATAATGTAGCTACCTCAACACAGCGAGGTGGAGGATAAATGCGTGGATGAGGGACTGGTGCAGTGGGTATGGATTCAAGTTTCTGGATCATTGGGACCTCTTTTGGGGAAGGTGCGACCTGTACAGAAAGGACGGGTTGCACTTGAACTCAAGGGGGACCAATATCCTGGCGGGGAGATTTGCAAAGGCTACTGGGGAGACTTTAAACTAGTATGGTTGGGGGGAGGGACTCAAATTGGGAAAGCTAGCAGTCAGTGTGTGAAGCAGGGGGCAGAGAATGGTAGCACTCTGACCCAAAATGTAGGGGAGAGAGAAGAAAAAGAAAATAATCAGAGAATAAGAGAGGGTGGGTTTCTTAAATGTGTATATTTTAATGCTAGGAGCATTGTAAGAAAAGTGGATGAACTTAGAGCCTGGATTGACACCTGGAAGTATGATGTTGTGGCGATCAGTGAAACATGGTTGCAGGAGGGCTGTGATTGGAAACTAAATATTCCAGAATTTCATTGCATCAGGTGTGATAGAATTGGAGGGGCAAGAGGTGGAGGTGTTGCATTGCTTATCAGGGAAGATATTACAGCAGTGCTTTGGCAGGATAGATTAGAGGGCTCGTCTAGGGAGGCTATTTGGGTGGAACTGAGAAATGGGAAAGGGGTAGCAACACTTATAGGGGTGTATTATAGACCGCCAAATGGGGAGCGAGAATTGGAAGAGCAAATATGTAAGGAGATTGCAGATATTAGTAGTAAGCACAAGGTAGTGATTGTGGGAGATTTCAATTTTCCACACATAGACTGGGAAACACATTCTGTAAATGGGCTGGATGGGTTGGAGTTTGTAAAATGTGTGCAGGATAGTTTTTTGCAACAATACATAGAAGTACCTACTAGAGAAGGGGCGGTACTGGACCTCCTGTTAGGAAATGAGATGGGTCAGGTGGCAGAGGTATGCGTTGGGGAACAGTTCGGGTCCAGTGATCACAATACCATTAGTTTCAATATAATTATGGAGAGGGACAAAACTGGACCTAGGGTTGAGATTTTTGATTGGAGAAAGGCTAACTTTGAGGAGATGCGAAAGGATTTAAAAGGAGTAAATTGGGACAGTTTGTTTTATGGGAAAGATGTGGAAGAGAAATGGAGTACATTTAAAGGTGAAATTTTAAGAGTACAGAATCTTTATGTCCCTGTTCGGTTGAAAGGAAATCGTAAAAATTGTAAAGAGCCATGGTTTTCAAGGGAAATTGGACACTTGGTTCGGAAAAAGAGGGATATCTACAATAGTTATAGGCAGCATGGAGTAAATGAGGTGCTTGAGGAGTATAAAGAATGTAAAAAGAATCTTAAGAAATAAATTAGAAAAGCTAAAAGAAGATATGAGGTTGCTTTGGCAAGTAAGGTAAAAGTAAATCTGAAGGGTTTCTACCGCTATATTAATAGCAAAAGGATAACGAGGGATAAAATTGGTCCATTAGAGAGTCAGAGTGGCCAACTATCTGCAGAGCCAAAAGAGATGGGGGAGATATTGAACAGTTTCTTTTCTTCGGTATTCACCAAGGAGAAGGATATTGAACTATGTGAGGTAAGGGAAACAAGTAGAGTAGCTATGGAAACTATGAGGATCAAAGATGAGGAAGTACTGACACTTTTGAGAAATATAAAAGTGGATAAGTCTCCAGGTCCGGACAGGATATTCCCTAGGACATTGAGGGAAGTTAGTGTAGAAATAGCAGGGGCTATGGCAGAAATATTTCAGATGTCATTAGAAACGGGAATAGTGCCGGAGGATTGGCGTACTGCGCATGTTGTTCCATTGTTTAAAAAGGGGTCTAAGAGTAAACCTAGCAATTATAGACCTATTAGTTTGACGTCAGTGGTGGGCAAATTAATGGAAAGAATACTTAGAGATAATATATATAAGCATCTGGATAAACAGGGTCTGATTAGGAACAGTCAACATGGATTTGTACCTGGAAGGTCATGTTTAACTAATCTTCTTGAATTTTTTGAAGATGTTACTCGGGAAATTGATGAGGGTAAAGCAGTGGATGTTGTGTATATGGACTTCAGTAAGGCCTTTGACAAGGTTCCTCATGGAAGGTTGGTTAAGAAGGTTCAATGGTTGGGTATTAATGGTGGAGTAGCAAGATGGATTCAACAGTGGCTGAATGGGAGATGCCAGAGAGTAATGGTGGATGGTTGTTTGTCAGGTTGGAGGCCAGTGACGAGTGGGGTGCCACAGGGATCTGTGTTGGGTCCACTGTTGTTTGTCATGTACATCAATGATCTGGACGATGGTGTGGTAAATTGGATTAGTAAGTATGCAGATGATACTAAGATAGGTGGGGTTGCGGGTAATGAAGAAGAGTTTCAAAGTCTACAGAGAGATTTATGCCAGTTGGAAGAGTGGGCTGAAAGATGGCAGATGGAGTTTAATGCTGATAAGTGTGAGGTGCTACATCTTGGCAGGACAAATCAAAATAGGACGTACATGGTAAATGGTAGGGAATTGAAGAATGTAGGTGAACAGAGGGATCTGGGAATAGCTGTGCACAGTTCCATGAAAGTGGAATCTCATGTAGATAGGGTGGTAAAGAAAGCTTTTGGTGTGCTGGCCTTTATAAATCAGAGCATTGAGTATAGAAGTTGGGATGTAATGTTAAAATTGTACAAGGCATTGGTGAGGCCAATTCTGGCGTATGGGGTACAATTTTGGTCGCCTAATTATAGGAAGGATGTCAACAAAATAGAGAGAGTACAGAGGAGATTTACTAGAATGTTGCCTGGGTTTCAGCAACTAAGTTACAGAGAAAGGTTGAACAAGTTACGGGCTTTATTCTTTGGAGCGCAGAAGGTTAAGGGGGGACTTGATAGAGGTTTTTAAAATGATGAGAGGGATAGACAGAGTTGACGTGGAAAAGCTTTTCCCACTGAGAGTAGGGAAGATTCAAACAAGGGGACATGACTTGAGAATTAAGGGACTGAAGTTTAGGGGTAACATGAGGGGGAACTTCTTTACTCAGAGAGTGGTAGCTGTGTGGAATGAGCTTCCAGTGAAGGTGGTGGAGGCAGGTTCGTTTTTATCATTTAAAAATAAATTGGATAGTTATATGGATGGGAAAGGAATGGAGGGTTATGGTCTGAGCGCAGGTATATGGGACTAGGGGAGATTATGTGTTCGGCACGGACTAGAGGGGTCGAGATGGCCTGTTTCCGTGCTGTAATTGTTATTATATGGTTAACACCACTAACCACGCCCAGCCATATCAGTATAACTGTGATATCCTCCCCTTGTTCCTCCCTGTTTGTTCCAGTACGCCTGAAGACTAGATGCAGTCAGTACTGGGACGTGTGTAACATGTGCCTTAATTAAAGACTCAGTAAAGGTTACAGTGTGTCAGACTCCACTCCTTTACAGTCGGCATGCTTCTTTTTGACTCATAGTGCAGTGGAGTCGCTATTTAGTTACAGGCAGTCGAGGGCAGCCGTAGGCAATCTCCTTCGCTGACCAGGCATTTTGATTGGCTCATTGGAGTTTTCAGGACCAAGGAAAACTGACTGGTAGGTAAAATGCCCGCTAAACTTTATTATACTTCTTAAAAGTGTCTCCCCAATTTCTCCTCCCCCCTCCTTCTCCTCCCCCCCCTTCTCCCCCCCACCTCTTCCCCCCCCCCCTTCTCCCCCCCCCCTCCTCCACCCCCTTCTCCCCCCCCCCCCATTATCTGAATAACAATAGATTGGGAAAGTACAACAAGACCTGGGTATTCATGTACACAGCTGAATGTAAGCATGCAGGTTGACCTTCATTGTTAGAACATTCACAGACTAGATTCCTTGATGAAGCAACTCACTAAGTTCCATATACAGTTTAGGTCTCCTTTTCTGAGGAAGAATATTCTTGTTTTGGAGGAAGTGTAGTGAAGCTTCACGGGACTGATCCCAGGGAGGGCAGTTCCATCATATGAATATAGATTTGAAGATTGGGATTGTATTCATAGAGTTTAGAGTAATGAGAGAAGATTTAATTGAAACCTGATGGGACTGGACCGACATATGTTCCTGATTGTGGGGAAGTTCAGAAATGGGTTTACAGACAATGGATATTGGGTGAGTCATTCAGGGACAGAGATATGGGGAAATGTCTTTACTCAACGAGTGGTGAACCTCTAGTATTCTATACACGGGTCATGGTGACCAAATTATTAACTATATTCAAGAAATAACTCAGTAGACTTCTAAATTAGAAATGCGTGCGACAAAGGCAAAACAGTTATAATGGGTGACTTCAATCTACATATAGATTGGGTGAATCAAATTGGCAGGGGTGCTGAGGAAGAGGATTCCTTGGAATGTATGCGGGATAGTTATCTAAATCAACATGTAGAGGAACCAACGAGAGAGCAGGCTATTTTAGACTGGGTATTGAGTAATGAGGAAGGGTTAGTTAGCAGTCTTGTTGTACGTGCCCCCTTGGGCAAGAGTGACCATAATATGGTTGAGTTCTTCATTAAGATGGAGAGTGACATTGTTAATTCAGAAACAATGGTTCTGAACTTAAAGAAAGGTAACTTTGAGGGTATGAGACGTGAATTGGCCAAGATTGACTGGCAATTAATTCTAAAAGGGTTGACGGTGGATATGCAATGGAAGACATTTAAAGACTGCATGGATGAACTACAAAAATTGTTCATCCCAGTTTGGCAAAAGAATAAATCAGGGAAGGTAGTGCATCCGTGGATAACAAGGGAAATCAGGGATAGTATCAAAGCGAAGGATGATGCGTACAAATTAGCCAGAAAAAGCAGCATACCAGAGGACTGGGAGAAATTCAGAGACCAGCAGAGGAGGACAAAGGGCTTAATTAGGAAAGGAAAAATAGATTATGAAAGAAAACTGGCAGGGAACATAAAAACTGACTGCAAAAGTTTTTATAGATATGTGAAAAGAAAGAGATTAGTTAAAACAAATGTAGGTCCCTTGCAGTCAGAAACAGGTGAGTTGATCATGGGGAACAAGGATATGGCGGACCAATTGAATAACTACTTTGGTTCCGTCTTCACTAAGGAAGACATAAATAATCTGCTGGAAATAGCAGGGGACCGCGGGTCAAAGGAGTTGGAGGAGTTGAGTGAAATCCAGGTTAGTCGGGAAGTGGTGTTGGGTAAATTGAATGGATTAAAGGCCGATAAATCCCCAGGGCCAGATAGGCTGCATCCCAGAGTACTTAAGGAAGTAGCTCCAGAAATAGTGGATGCATTAGTAATAATCTTTCAAAACTCTTTAGATTGTGGAGTAGTTCCTGAGGATTGGCGGATAGCAAACGTAACCCCACTTTTTAAGAAGGGAGGGAGAGAGAAAACGGGGAATTACAGACCAGTTAGTCTAACATCGGTAGTGGGGAAACTGCTAGAGTCAGTTATTAAAGATGGGATAGCAGCACATTTGGAAAGTGGTGAAATCATTGGACAAAGTCAGCATGGATTTACGAAAGGTAAATCATGTCTGACGAATCTTATAGAATTTTTCGAGGATGTAACTAGTAGCGTGGATAGGGGAGAAGCAATGGATGTGGTGTATCTGGACTTCCAGAAGGCTTTCGACAAGGTCCCACATAAGAGATTAGTATACAAACTTAAAGCACACGGCATTGGGGGTTCAGTGTTGATGTGGATAGAGAACTGGCTGGCAAACAGGAAGCAAAGAGTAGGAGTAAACTGGTCCTTTTCACAATGGCGGGCAGTGACTAGTGGGGTACCGCAAGGCTCAGTGCTGGGACCCCAGCTATTTACAATATATATTAATGATCTGGATGAGGGAATTGAAGGCAATATCTCCAAATTTGCGGATGACACTAAGCTGGGGGGCAGCGTTAGCTGTGAGGAGGATGCTAGGAGACTGCAAGGTGACTTGGATAGGCTGGGTGAGTGGGCAAATGTTTGGCAGATGCAGTATAATGTGGATAAATGTGAAGTTATCCATTTTGGTGGCAAAAACAGGAAAGCAGATTATTATCTAAATGGTGCCCGATTAGGAAAAGGGGAGATGCAGCGAGACCTGGGTGTCATGGTACACCAGTCATTGAAAGTAGGCATGCAGGTGCAGCAGGCAGTGAAGAAAGCGAATGGTATGTTAGCTTTCATAGCAAAAGGATTTGAGTATAGGAGCAGGGAGGTTCTACTGCAGTTGTACAGGGTCTTGGTGAGACCACACCTGGAGTATTGCGTACAGTTTTGGTCTCCAAATCTGAGGAAGGACATTATTGCCATAGTGGGAGTGCAGAGAAGGTTCACCAGATTGATTCCTGGGATGTCCAGGGGTTGGACAGGCTAGATGCAGGAAGATTGTTCCCGATGTTGGGGAAGTCCAGGACAAGGGGTCACAGCTTAAGGATAAGGGGGAAATCCTTTAAAACCGAGATGAGAAAAACTTTTTTCACACAGAGAGTGGCGAATCTCTGGAACTCTCTGCCACAGAGGGTAGTTGAGGCCAGTTCATTGGCTATATTTAAGAGGGAGTTAGATGTGGCCCTTGTGGCTAAGGGGATCAGAGGGTATGGAGAGAAGGCAGGTACGGGATACTGAGTTGGATGATCAGCCATGATCATATTGAATGGCGGTGCAGGCTCGAAGGGCCGAATGGCCTACTCCTGCACCTAATTTCTATGTCTATGTTCCTAAAGACTAAAGAAAGCAAGCTATGAGGGAAGGTACCAGACAGATTTATGAGTTTGGACGATCTGCCATATTGAATGGGGGAACATAGTCAAATAAAGGTTGTGGAGCATGCAACAGGCATTCACAGATCTGCAGCCGTTCCACAACGCTTCTCCCAGATGTCCAAGTCCAAGTGAGACTTGGGCAACTGCTGAACAATGTTCTTGTTGGCAGCATAGATGTAAGCCAGATGGCAAATATGAACCAGGTTCTTGACAAGAATCAAGAATCAAGTCTGAAGGGTTAGCCCTTGTTCTGGTGGTCTGCCTAAAATGAAGACTCATTTGGATCAATCATTAACTTGTGGCTGCTTCAAGGATATCAGGCCTAGATGTGAATGGTGTACTGTTGGTGGGCATGGGACAGCTGGGCACTGGGAGCTAAATCCCTTGACTGAGAGGCCAGGCTACAGTTGGAGAATGCAAAACAATGTGGTGCATCTTGGACATTGGGACTTCAACAGTGCATGGATTGATGTGGTAGCATTGGTGTTGTGTTCTGATCCATTAATTCTAAGACACGAGTTTGAAGCAGCTGGGAAAAGGAGATTTAATACATTAAAAAAAAACCTGAGTAATGGGGATAAGAAGGTCACTAGATTACAATAAGAACCCGTTCGGTTCATTGAATGTGACAGGGCAGGTCATTAGCCCCTCCATTAGTTCTCAAGCCTTGACTTCACCTCCACCACCGCTGAAAATGTATTGAGAAAGAAAGTCAAAAGCTGTGCAGCATGAGGCAATGTTCCCCGCAGTCAGTTGTGAATTAAGTTTTCATGGTCAGAAAAATACTAGACTTTGGTGGTCTCAAGAACGACAACTGAAGTTTCAAACGGTTCTTTATTCGAAAATTCGGTTTTAAGTACACAGGTTCTCTAGACACGTCTGGCCACATCGGTGGTCAGCGCTGAACTGGCGCGCGAAAGCAAAACCCGCGCGAAAACAAGCAGCCCCTCCCGAGTCACGTGACCATGGCTTCCGAACGCCAGGTTCGATACCTGCGTGCGCCAGCTGGCGCCCCTACAACCCAAAGTTTAAGCGAATGGCAAACCTGCAGCTGACTGGTACTGTACATACTGGAGAAACCTCTTAAAAAAGCATTGTAGAGTGATTCTGCCTGCCTGCTAGCGCCATCGTTTGGTCGTGTTTAACACACGGTATGTCCATTGCAGGACCGAGAAAGAACGACTTGTTATTTCATGGGGGCTCTCACAGACTAGAGCACAAGAGTGTTTAAATGTCATGTGCACCCGGAATGGAGCAATGCAATTCTTACTTCCTGCAGCTTTACAGACACATAAACACAACAGCACAACAAATAAATATACATGAATGCAATTAATTATCAGCTCTATTTGGTAACTAGATTATCATAGTGCAAGCCGATATTTGCAGTGCAATGTATACTTGGACCAGTTGTCCAAGTGTTTACAGCTGCTGAATCACTTGGTGAAGTGCACTTCAGTGGTGATCAGTAAACACAGGCGGCTGTTTATGTTCAGCAAGCACTCAGAGAGCGTGACACTGGCCTGGCAATGCACTTACATCCTGGGGTCAAATTATTCTTCATCCACACTGCCATTTGCATTTGCTCCCTCCCTCCCTCCCCCAAACACTAACACTCACACACACACACACACACTCACTCTCTCTCTCTCTCTCACACACACTCGCACTCGCACTCGCACACACTCGCACTCACACACACACACACACACGCTCACTCTCTCTCTCTCACACACACTCACTCTCTCTCTCACACACACATGCACGCTCACTCTCTCTCTCACACACACACACACACACACACACACTCGCACTCACACACACACACACTCACTCTCTCTCTCACACACACACACACTCACTCTCTCTCTCACACACACACACACACACACACACACTCTCTCTCACACACGCACACGCACACGCACTCACACACACACACTCACACACACACGCTGCCCCTATCCAACTCCTTTGAGTGAAGCAAGCCACAAGTGGCATCTGGGCCTCTAGACACCACATCCTGAGACCCATCATGCTGTCAAAGACTTGTTAACCTGTTTTTTAAATGCCTGTTGTAACCAGGAACATTTGAAATTGATTTAAGTAATTGAAATTGACCTAATAATAATTTAAAGATTAAACAAAAAATGAACAAAAATGCTTGGTTTGTCTCTTCATGAAGAATGGTAAACACCACTGAATGGAAGGGCCATACTAGAAGTGGCAGCAACAGCTGAAGTAAGCTTGATGGATCTGATATGAAGTGTTTCCAGTCCCTTGATGCAGCAGTTCACAGGGGTGAGTCCAAGGTTAGGGTGAGATGTCAGATGCACTGATATTTGACCTCTAGTGAATGTTGTAATCCTGTACTGCCAGGAATGGCCAGGTGGTGGTGCTGCAGCGAGCCAGTGGGTTTATTATGGAATTAGTGACCTGCCATTAGCTCAATCCAAGAAGAAAATACAGATGCTGGTTTACAAAAAAAACGATATAAATTGCTTGAGTAACTCAGCAGATTAGGAGACAACTCTCAGCAACATGGATAGGTGACATTTCGGGTCGGGTCCTTCTTCAGACTGGTTATAGGGACCCAACCCAATATTCATCACCTATCCATGTTGTCGAGAGTTGCCTCCTGACCCACTGAGTTACTCCAGCACTTTGTATATTTTATTCTGTAAATACAATCCAGATCTTATTGAAGTAAATGTCTAGAAATGCTGTGAGGCAATTACTGTTGTCGGAGCCATTTATGTTTAGACTAGCTACTGTTGGCATATTATATTATTTTGTCTAGATATATCTTGCAGTATTATTTTGGACACTTTGGGGGCAGTCATTAGATGCACAGAGTGGTGTATATATCTATATTACTAAAAGTCTGATCTTGACCGCTTTTAGCTCGCTGTGGTGTGATTTCCGAGAGAACGCCGCCACCTACGACCGTCATTTTGGGCCACCTCGCTCAGAGCCCCCCTCTGCCTTCAGAGAAATGTTAATGATTTTTAAACAATTGCCATTCTCTCTGCTGCCCCTGCTGGTGGAAGGGGGGAGGGACTATAAAACCCGGAAGTGGTGTGCCTCACTCAGTCTCTGAAAGATGGAGGAAGCCAGAGGGCACGTCTTTCTGAGCTCTGAATAACACTGAACACATGTCTACTCAACTGTAAGTGCCCTTAATGTGGTTTGAAAATGAAAATATGGTTGGTTTGAAGTATAAATGCACTGCTCATGGTTGTTTGGGTTGAAGTAAAAATGCACTGCTAACGGTTGTTTGGGTTGAAGTAAAAAATGCACTGCTAATGGTTGTTTGGGTTGAAGTAAAAATGCACTGCTAATGGTTGTTTTGGTTGAACTAAAAATGCACTGCTAATGGTTGTTTGGGTTGAAGTAAAAAAATGCACTGCTAATGGTTGTTTGGGTTGAAGTGAAAATGCACTGCTAATGGTTGTTTGGGTTGAAGTAAAAATGCACTGCAAATGGTTGTTTGGGCGGGGTTTGGGTTGAAGTGAAAAGGCACTGCAAAGGGTTATTTGTCTATACTTCACAACTTCCTGTTTGCACTATATTGATTTTAGGTAAAGCGCTACCACTTACGGCTGTGATTTTTGCCCATCTTACTCAGTCCCCCTCCGCTCAGCAGGTGCAGAGGATTCTTCCCATCAATGAAAAATAAAAGTGTTATTAGTGTTTAAAAAATGTTGAGAATCTCTCTCCTGTCAATCACGCCATGAAGGCCACACCTTTTCCGGTCAAAGGGGGAGGGATTATAAAACCCGGAAGTGTGGGTGTGGTTCAGTCTCTGCGTGATGGGGGAGGGAGAGGTCACAACTCTGTCTGAGCTGTGAATCAACTGAACACACTGAATGTCTACTGAACTGTGTGTGGTGTTTTGTGTGGTTTTATGGTGGTTTTATGGTGGTTTCATCTTGCTTGAAATGGTATGAAACTGCATTTGAATGTGGTGGCCTTGCACCCTGCATGAAATGGTATGAAACTGCATTTGAATGTGGTGTTGTTGCACCCTGCATGAAATGGTTTGAAACTGCATTTGAATTTGGTGGCCTTGCATCCTCCTTGAATGATATGAAACTGCACTTGAATTTGGTGGCCTTGCACCCTGCTTGAAGTGGTATGAATCTGCACTTGAATTTGGTGGTCTTGCACCCTCCTTGAAGTGATTGGAAACTGCACTTGAATTTGGTGGCCTTGCACCCTACTTGAAGTGGTATGAAACTGCATTTGAATGTGGTGGCTGTGCACCCTGCATGAAATTGTATGAAACTGCATTTGAATGTGGTGTTGTTGCACCCTGCATGAAATGGTATGAAACTGCATTTGAATTTGGTGGCCTTGCACTCTCCTTGAATGGTATGAAACTGCACTTGAATTTGGTGGCCTTGCACCCTGCTTGAAGTGATTGGAAACTGCACTTGAATTCGGTGGCCTTGCACCCTGCTTGAAGTGGTGTGAAACTGCACTTGAATTCGGTGGCCTTACACCCTGCTCGAAGAAGTAAGAAACTGCACTTGAATTTGGTGGCCTTGCACCCTGCTTTAAATGGTAGGAAATGGATTTGAATGTGGTGGCCTTGCACCCTGCTTGAAATGGAATTTCAAGGAATAGCCATGAGTCAACTGCCAGCCCACCAGCCGTGAGTGAGCTGCCAGCACATCAGCTTGAGGGACTGAGCTGCCACCACAAGAATCCATTTGGTCCACAATGTCCATACTAGCCCTCTGGAGACCAGTAGTCCCTGCAGCCAACAACACCCATACCAGCGCTCCAGAAAGCCCCACTGGCCACCAATATTGGAATTGGTGGAGAGGTGGAATATTGCGTTGGGGGACCCACACTACTGCAAATGGTGGTTTGGGTGCTTTGGGTTGAAGTTAAAAGGCACTCCTGCAAATGGTGGTTTTGGTGGTTTTGGTGCTTTGGCTTGAAGTTAAAAGGCACTACTGCAAATGTGGTTTGGGTGCTTTGGCTTGAAGTAAAAAGGCACTACTGCAAATGTGGTTTGGGTGCTTTGGCTTGAGGTTAAAAGGCATTACTGCAAATGGTGGTATGGGTGCTTTGGCTAACTTCCTGTTTGCACTGTATATTTGATTTTAGATAAAACGCTACCACTTACAGCTGTGATTTTTGGTCATCTTACTCAGTCCCCCTCCGGTCAGCAGGTGCAGAGGATTCTTCCCATCAATGAAAAATAAAAGTGTTATTAGTGTTTTAAAAAATTTGAGAATCTCTCTCCTGTCAATCATGCCATGAAGGCCACACCTTTTCCTGTGGGAGGGGGAGGGGTTATAAAATCCGGAAGTGTGGGTGTGGCTCAGTCTCTGCATGATGGGGGAGAGAGAGGTCACGACTCTGTCTGAGGTACACAAAAATGCTGGAGAAACTCAGCGGGTGCAGCAGCATCTATGGAGCGAGGGAGATTGGCAACGTTTCGGGCCGAAACCCTTCTTCAGACTCCTTCGCTCCCTAGATTCCTTCGCTCCATAGATGCTGCTGCACCCACTGAGTTTCTCCAGCATTTTTGTGTACCTTCGATTTTCTAGCATCTGCAGTTCCTTCTTAAACGACTCTGTCTGAGCTGTGAATCAACTGAACACACTGAATGTCTACCGAATTGTGAGTTTGCTGTTTTATGTGGTTTTATGGTGGTTTTATGGTGGTTTCACCCTGCATGAAATGGTATGAAGCTGCATTTGAATTTGGTGGCCTTGCACCCTGCTTGAAGTGGTATGAAACTGCACTGAATTTGATGGCCATGCACCCTGCTGAAAGTGGTATGAAACTGCACTTGAATTTGGTGGCCTTGCACCCTGCTTGAAGTGGTGTGAAACTGCACTTGAATTCGGTGGCCCTGCACCCTGCTTGAAATGGTAGGAAAATGGATTTGAATTTGGTGGCCTTGCACCCTGCTTGAAATGGAATTTCAAGGAATAGCCATGAGTCAACTGCCAACCCACCAGCCGTGAGTGAGCTGCCAGCACATCAGGCTTGAGGGACTGAGCTGCCACCCCAAGAACCCATACCAGCGCTCCTGAAAGCCCCCCCACTGGCCACCAATATTGGAATTGGTGGAGAGGTGGAATATTGCGTCGGCGGACCAGCCTTCCCGTGTGAACATGGGACCCAACGGGTTCCACTTATTCTGGTATATATATATGCATATATATATGCATAGGGGACAGGGAGTTGCAGTTCAGAGTTGCTGCACAGGAACGACCATACACAAGATGGGGCATCTTGTCCGTGGTTGGCTCTATATACGACCCTTTAGGATTTCTAGCACCATATTCTCTGCCAGCCAAGCTGATTATGCAGGAGCTCTGTAAGGAAAGACTCGGATGGGATAAAAACATACCCCAAACCTTCTCTCAGTGATGGACAGGATGTTTAGCAGATCTCAACAAGATGGCGGAATTTAAAGTGGACCGGTGCTTGAAGACCACAAACTTTGGTCAAATCAGATATGCACAGCTGCACCACTTTTCAGATGCAAGCGAAGGTGGCTACGTTACTGTCTCATATCTAAGACTGGAAGATAACAACAAACAAGTGCATGTTGCATTCATAACTGGAAAATCTAGTGTGGCACCATTAAAACAAATGACAATTCCAAAAGACGTGGTCTGCATTTACGGAACTATTACAAGCATAAGGTGCAATAGTAATTTAAAATATAAATGGTACCAGGATCTGGTAACGGGGGGTATAAAATTAAAAAAAATTAAAACACGGTTGGTATATCCTTTTTTGTGGAGTTTTGTGTTACAATAGAGCGATTGTTTTTCCCCTTTTTTTTTCTTTTCTTTCTAGGGTCTTATTTCCTTTCTTTACTTCCTTCTCTAATTTCTTCCCCAAGGGGCTTTCTTCTCCCAACACTTTCCTGCACCTTCACGATTCTTGCTCACTTTCCTTACTTCTTTTATTTCTACCTTTTTTAAAGCTCGAAAGTGGTACAACAAAATGTAATAAGAAATATGTGATGTGTATTACTGTAATTTACTGTACTTCTAATAAAAAAACAAAAAAAAAAACAAAAAAACTAAAACAAATGACAATTCCCAGAATGGAGCTTGCAGCTGCGATCCAAGCTGTCAGAGTTGACACAATGCTGCAAAAGGAATTACAGCTTCAACAGAACAAATCCATCTTCTGGACTGATAGCACAACAGTGCTTAAGTACATCAACAACAAAACCAAACGCTTCCAAACATTTGTAGCAAACAGGATCTCTTTTGTAAGGGATGTTACTCATGTATCACAATGGAGATATGATGGCACAAAGGAAAATCCTGCAGATGAAGGCTATAGAGGACTAACAGCAGACTGCTTCTTAAGCTGCAATAGATGGATCAATGGACCAGAGTTTCTCTGTAAGCCAGGCAGAGAATGGCCAAAGCTTCACTTGGAATCTGCAATCTCGGCTAATGATCCCGAAATCAAGCAAGATATCACAATGAACGTCATTGTCAAGGACCCATTGAACCCCACAAACTCACTGATCACCTATTTCTCATCATGGAGGAATCTGTAGACTGCTGTAACATAGAAACATAGAAATTAGGTGCAGGAGTAGGCCATTCGGCCCTTCGAGCCTGCACCGCCATTCAATATGATCATGGCTGATCATCCAACTCAGTATCCCGTACCTGCCTTCTCTCCATACCCTCTGATCCCCTTAGCCACCAGGGCCACATCTAACTCCCTCTTAAATATAGCCAATGAACTGGCCTCGACTACCCTCTGTGGCAGGGAGTTCCAGAGATTCACCACTCTCTGTGTGAAAAAAGTTCTTCTCATCTCGGTTTTAAAGGATTTCCCCCTTAACCTTAAGCTGTGACCCCTTGTCCTGGACTTCCCCAACATCGGGAGCAATCTTCTTGCATCTAGCCTGTCCAACCCCTTAAGAATTTTGTAAGTTTCTATAAGATCCCCTCTCAATCTCCTAAATTCTAGAGAGTATAAACCAAGTCTATCCAGTCTTTCTTCATAAGACAGTCCTGACATCCCAGGAATCAGTCTGGTGAACCTTCTCTGCACTCCCTCTATGGCAATAATGTCCTTCCTCAGATTTGGAGACCAAAACTGTACGCAATACTCCAGGTGTGGTCTCACCAAGACCCTGTACAACTGCAGTAGAACCTCCCTGCTCCTATACTCAAATCCTTTTGCTATGAAAGCTAACATACCATTCGCTTTCTTCACTGCCTGCTGCACCTGCATGCCCACTTTCAATGACTGGTGTACCATGACACCCAGGTCTCGCTGCATCTCCCCTTTTCCTAGTCGGCCACCATTTAGATAATAGTCTGCTTTCCTGTTTTTGCCACCAAAATGGATAACCTCACATTTATCCACATTATACTGCATCTGCCAAACATTTGCCCACTCACCCAGCCTATCCAAGTCACCTTGCAGTCTCCTAGCATCCTCCTCACAGCTAACACTGCCCCCCAGCTTAGTGTCATCCGCAAACTTGGAGATATTGCCTTCAATTCCCTCATCCAGATCATTAATATATATTGTAAATAGCTGGGGTCCCAGCACTGAGCCTTGTGGTACCCCACTAGTCACTGCCTGCCATTGTGAAAAGGACCCGTTTACTCCTACTCTTTGCTTCCTGTTTGCCAGCCAGTTCTCTATCCACATCAATACTGAACCCTCAATGCCGTGTGCTTTAAGTTTGTAAACTAATCTCTTATGTGGGACCTTGTCGAAAGCCTTCTGGAAGTCCAGATACACCACATCCACTGGTTCTCCCCTATCCACGCTACTAGTTACATCCTCGAAAAATTCTATAAGATTCGTCAGACATGATTTACCTTTTGTAAATCCATGCTGACTTTGTCCAATGATTTCACCACTTTCCAAATGTGCTGCTATCCCATCTTTAATAACTGACTCTAGCAGTTTCCCCACTACCGATGTTAGACTAACTGGTCTGTAATTCCCCGTTTTCTCTCTCCCTCCCTTCTTAAAAAGTGGGGTTACGTTTGCTACCCGCCAATCCTCAGGAACTACTCCAGAATCTAAAGATGTAGTTTGGCTTCATAAAGTAAGGACAGCACTCTTGCAGTTGACTCAAAGGAGAAAGGAGATTCAGACTGCTGTAAGTAGCTTTGAAAAAGATCCTGGCAAGCTAAAGGAATAGGTTGATAAGGAGATGCAAGTCTTTAAAGCAACACTCCGTGGACTGTGTTTTTGTCCTGAAGATCTTCTCCAAGCAGAAAGAGTGGTCATCTCTTTCAGTCAAAGACAAAGAATCACTAAAGAAGATTAAATGGCAACACATTGTACATACCTTGTTTTTGATAAAATGTCAAGTTTTTATAGCTCCTTTAAATGTTTATTAGTAGCAGTTTCGTTATATACGTAGAACAATTAGGGGCTGGTGTGTAGGGGCCATTTATGTTTAGGTTAACTACTGTTGGCAAATTATATTATTTTGGGCACATTAGGTGCATAGCGTGGCATATATATGTGGGTATAGTGGACAGGGAGTGGCAGACCAGGCACAGGGAGGGAGGGCATACAGTTCTCACCAGACCGTGGAGAACAGCTAGCTACAACGTATGCAGAATAAGGAAAACCCGGTACGTTCATCTCTTTGTTTGTACAACTACTTCAATAAAGAACCAATAAAGAACTGGAAAGAACGACTGGAAAATCTGTTCTATTTTGGTCTGCATAAGATCACTTCTACTTACCTGTGTAGTAATGGCAATGGAAAGTTGGACTCTGGAAGAATCGGAAATTTGCCATTACATTTAAGTGAGAACTAGCTCTATGAGTGAAACTGGAGCTTGTGAATAATTCAAATGGAACAAACGATTGTTTTATTTCACAAGCCTGACGCCGCCATTCCCGATCAACTGGACAAAGTCGCCACCTGCGCTAATCTGTCTAAGGGAGATTGGAAACCTCGAAAGCCAACGCGCAGGAAAAGCGAGTAAGTACAATATTAAACTGTGTTGGAGAAACTATATATGATAAACTGTATTGGAAAACTGCTACTAAAATGGAGAATTGAGAAGTGACCTTGAGAATCGGAGCGATATCAGTTGTTTGAAATACCAGCCGTAGGCATACGGCTTTCACGTCAACAAGCCTTAAAGGGATAATGAACAAGTATGTCTGTGGTCAAAGCTAAAGCTTAGTCACAAGATGGCGATGTTGGACAGGATTCTGAAAAGGAAAGAAGAGTTATTAAACACACTGACAAAGGCTGGGAAATGTTCATGGAAAAGTGTATGAAGACAAGAAACTCGATATGTAAACAAGCTAACAAGTTAATGGAAAAGCTGAAAGAGCTCATATTAAAGCTCAGGCAGATAAGGCTGCTCTCTTGGAACTGGTTGCTGCCATGAGCAAGAAGCATGAGCTTGAGGCACAAGAAGATCAATTGGAAAGAAAGGAGGAACAATTGAAAAGAGAGAAAAATCAGCTGGAACTAGAGACTGAGCTGGCAGCAACAAATGTCAAGCATGAGCGTGAGGCACAAGACGAACAGCTGAAAAGAGAGAAGGAACAGCTGAAAAGAGAGAAAGAACAGCTGGAACTAGAGACTGAGCTGGCAGCAACCAATGCAAGAATCAATGTACTTGAGGCCAAAGGATCAAGAAGCAGCTCTAGATTTTATCACGGGATGAGCTCTTCTATGAGAACAGGAATTGCTCAAAGGGAAACATCAGCTAAATTCAATCCCCAGGCAGATGAATATTTGCCTGATCAAGTGCAACAAAGACAGAAACTGAATTTTCCTCCTATCAACAGGTTCAGACCAAAACAAACAAAGAAACAAAGAAAATAGGTGCAGGAATAGGCCATTCGGCCCTTCGAGCCTGCACCGCCATTCAATATGATCATGGCTGATCATCCAACTCAGAGACCATCTGTTAGAGCTCATGATAAGACCCATCTAACTCAATACTCTCTTCAAAAGCAAAATGTAGACATATGAAAAAGGGTGTGCAGGGGCATGTTCGCACTATCCTCCCCGTACTGAATGATGGAAACCAAGGTGATATCTGGAACCTGATGCAGAGGCAAAATGACGTCACTGCTCTTCTGGCACAACATAATCTCTCTTCTATACCACCAAGAGACATTCCTGTGTATGATGGTGATCCCTTGCAGTATGAAGATTTCATCATGGCATTTGAGAGAGGAGTGGAAACAAAAACTAATGTTATGGGTGATTGTTTGCATTTTCTAGAGCAATACACAAGAGGGTATCCACAAGACTTAGTCCGCAGTTGCCGACATTTGCCTCCAACCCAGGTCTATCAAAGAGCAAAAGATCTGCTTAAAGAATTAACATAAGTTTTGCTTTGGTAATGAACATAAGATTGCCATTGCATACATGGTCAAGGCATTTGCCTGGTCAGTGATCAGAGGATGTGAAGGCATTCTCACTGTTCCTTAGAGGTTGTCACAATGCAATGGAACATCTCACCTATATGGAGGAAATGAATGTTGCTTCCAATATGAAGACTATCCTTCTAAAACTGCCTTGCAAGCTCAGAGACAAGTGGAGGGATAGGGCATGTCAGCTACAGGAAAAGCATGGACATCAAGCTAAATTTTTTGACCTGGTAGACTTCATGGAGAGACAAGTGAAGATACTGCCACTTTTCGGAAACATCCAGGACGCTTGGCCAATCGCAACTGTCAAAAGCTCTACTTTTGCTAAAGCAAGAGAAAGGTCGGGACCAAGAGGAAACAGTTTTGCAACAACTGCAGGAACAGCAGTGCAAGAAAATCTGACAGCAAGTGGAATGAGAAGAAATGTATCTACACCAATACTCAAGGTTCGTGTTTGTTCTGTAATAAATGTAGTCACACATTGGGGCAGTGTCCACAAATCAAGAAGAAGGGGCACGGAGAAAGGATAGAATTCCTAAAGGAGAAGGGAGTGGGCTTTGGATGTTTGAAGATAGGACACATGAACAAAGATTGCAAGAGTCGTTTGACTTGTGATGTGTGCAACCAAAATCATCCTGAAATACTTCACATTGAACAAAAGAACAAAGAGAAGAAGCTGGAGCATACAGAGCAAATGAGAAGCCAATTGTGGGTCATTTTCTTCCCACACCTCGTATGTGTTGGAAGAAACCTGCATCTTCTCCATTGTACCAGTACAGGTAAATAGCCACAAGGGGGACACAGTGTTGCAAACATACGCATTTTTGGATCATGGAAGTTCTACTAGCTTTTGCACAGAAGGCTTGATGAGAAGGCTGAACAATACAGGCCAAAAGACCAATATTCTGTTGTGTACCATGAACCGTGAAGCCTGTGATCAGTCGTCATATCTCAGGCATGGAAATATCTAGTCTGGACAAAGATGATTTCATCCAGCTATCTGATGTGTTCACACATAAGACCATGCCGGTTTCTCAGCTATACATTCCCAGATAGGAAGACCTGAAACAATGGCTTTACTTCAAGGATATCAAGATTCCTGAAATAGACTCAGGCATTGACCTACTCATTGGGACAAATGCTTCAAAGGTATTGGAACCTTGGGAGCTAGTCAACAGCTAAAGGGTTGGACCATACTGGGGTGTGTCATCTATGATCCCCTGAGCAGTCTCTGCTCAGGGGACCATAGATGACTCACACCAGTATTGTCTCAATGACACCAGGGATAAAAATGGCTGCCCTGCTGCTGTTGTCAATTGAATATCCATTGTAAACCTAGAGGAGCTACTGGTCAGGCAATACAATCACGACTTCAATGAAAGGACCAGCACAGAAACAGAGGAAATGTCCAGAGAAGGGGTAAAGTTCTTTGATATTATGGATCGCTCAGCAAAGATGATAGATGAACACTATTGTCTAGACTTACCTTTCAAAGAGGAAAGAGTCAGCATGTCAAATAACCCTTGTATTGCAGAGCAGCTCATCCGGAGCCTGAAACGCAGGTTTGGCAAGAATAAGAAATTTCATGAACGGCCATACAGAAATGATTGACAATGGTTATGCTGAAATGGTACCAGTGGACCAGCTGAATCGAAGTGATGGAGAGCTCTGGTACATCCCATACCATGGGGTGCATCACTCAAGGAAAGGAACCTTGAAGGTGGTCTTTGACTGTGGTGCAGTCTTCAAAGGAACATCACTTAACTGCCAACTGCTGCAGGGTCCAGACCTTACCAACTCATCCATTGGAGTTCTCATCAGATTCAGACAAGAACCGGTTGCTATGATGGCTGATATCAAAACAATGTTTCATCAGGTCAAGGTATCAGAAAAGCATATTGACTATCTGCGATCCCTGTGTTGGCCTGAGGGTGATGTGCAGAAAGATCTTGTTGGTTACCCCGGATGAAGGTATTTCTTTTTGGAGCCGTGTCGTCACCAAGTTGTGCAAATTTAGCATTGAGGAAGACTGCTGAAGCCAACAAAGATCACTTTCCAGCAGAGGTGACAAACACAGTAAAGAACAACTTCTATGTAGACGATTGTTTAAAATCCATGCCTTCCGAACAGGAAGCAGTTCAAATGGCAAGAGACCTGACTTCCCTCTGCCAAATGGGAGGATTCATGCTGTGAAAGTGGATCAGCAACAGCTGAGCTGTATTGGCATTCATTCCACAAGAAAACAGAACCAAGGAGACCAGTGAGTTGGACTTGGACAAAGACAATCTGCCAATGGAAAGAGCCACTGGTGCATTGAAACAGATGTGTTCAAGTTCAGAGTTGCTACACAGGAATGGCCATACACAAGATGGGGCATCTTGTCCGTGGTTGCCTCTATCTACGACCCTTTAGGATTTCTAGCACCATATACTCTGCCAGCCAAGCTGATTATGCAGGAGCTCTGTAAGGAAAGACTCGGATGGGATAAAAACATACCCAAACTTTCTCTCAGCGATGGACAGGATGGTTAGGACAGGACAGGAAGATTTTACACAGAGAGTGGTGAATCTGTGGAATTCTCTGCCACAGAAGGTAGTTGAGGCCAGTTCATTGGCTATATTTAAGAGGGAGTTAGAAGTGGCCCTTGTGGCTAAAGGGATGGCGAGAAGGCAGGTATGGGATACTGAGTTGGATGATCAGCCATGATCATATTGAATGGCGGTGCAGGCTCAAAGGGCCGAATGGCCTACTCCTGCACCTATTTTCTATGTTTCTATGTTTCTATGTTAGCAGATCTCAACAAGATGGCGGAATTTAAAGTGGACTGTGTAGATCAAACAGTATTGCTGATTTGATCCGTGTCTGGCTTTGCTGTTGCTGACCTGATGCATAATCCACGTCAGGTTTTCCACACCATCACCTGGTGGCATGCGGGCAGCCATGTTAGTTAGTTCAACCTATGACTCAGAACATACAGTACTCATTTCAATGGTCTCTGTATGTATTCTAATTAAAGTACTTGTTATGATATATAATGACTGTATCAATAGTACTTTGCACAGATTGGTGCATGAAGACCACAAACTTTGATCAGATCAGATATGCACAGCTGCGCCACTTTTCAGACACAAGCGAAGGTGGCTACGGTACTGTCTCATATCTAAGACTGGAAGATGATAACAAACAAGTGCATGTTGCATTCATAACGGGAAAATCCAGCGTGGCATCATTAAAACAAATGACGATTCCCAGAATGGAGCTTGCAGCTGCGATCCTAGCTGTCAGAGTTGACACAATGCTGCAAAAGGAATTGCAGCTTCAACTGGACAAATCCATCTTCTGGACTGATAGCACAACAGTGTTTAAGTACATCAACAACAAAACCAAACGCTTCCAAACATTTGTAGCAAACAGGATCTCTTTTGTAAGGTATGTTACTGATGTATCACAATGGAGATATGATGGCACAAAGGAAAATCCTGCGGATGAAGTCTATAGAGGACTAACAGCAGACTGCTTCTTAAGCTGCAATAGATGGATCAATGGACCAGAGTTTCACTGTAAGCCAGGCAGAGAATGGCCAAAGCTTCACTTGGAATCTGCAATCTCTGCTAATGATCCCGAAATCAAGCAAGATATCACAATGAACGTCATTGTCAAGGACCCATTGAACCCCACAAACTCTCTGATCACCTATTTCTCATCATGGAGGAATCTGTAGACTGCTGTAGTTTGGTTTCTTAAAGTAAGGACAACACTCTTGCAGTTGACTCGAAGGAGAAAGGAGATTTAGACTGTTGTGAGTAGCTTTGAAAAATATCCTGGCAAGCTAAAGGAATAGGTTGATAAGGAGATGCAAGTCTTTAAAGCAACACTCTGCGGACAGTGTTTTTGTCCTGAAGATCTTCTCCAAGCAGAAAGAGTGGTCATCTCTTTCAGTCAAAGACAAAGAATCACTAAAGAAGATTAAATGGCAACACATAGTACATACCTTGTTTTTGATAATATGTCAAGTTTTTATAGCTCCTTTTAATGTTTATTAGTAGTAGTTTTGTTATATACGTAGAACAATTAGTGTGATGGGGCCATTTATGTTTAGGCTAGCTACTTTTGGCATATTATATTATTTTGTCTAGATATATCTTGCAGTATTATTTTGGACACTTGGGGGCGGTCATTAGTTGCACAGAGTGGTGTGTATATATATATATATATATACACACACACACATATACATATACATATATATATATACATAGGGGACAGGGAGGGGCAGACCAGGCACAGGGAGTGGAGAGCATACAGTTCTCACCAGACTGTGGAGAACAGCTAGCTACAACTTGTATGCAGAATAAGGAAAACCTGGTATGTTCATCTCTTTGTTTGTACAACTACTTCAATAAACAACCAACTGGAAATAACAACAGGAAAATCTGTTCTATTTGTTCTGCGTAAGATCACTCCTACTTACCTGTGTAGTAATGGCAACGGAAAGTTGGACGCTGAAAGAATCGGAAATTTGCCATTACAACTGCTTTGCCGTTTCTCTCAACTGACCAAAGCACAGACCTCCTCTCCTGAACATTGGTTCGTGAAGTTAGCCACAGGTCTGGTTGGGGTGCCTTACATCACAGACTTACTGACCCTCTGTGACCACACTGCATCTCGCGTCCAGTTTTCCTATTTACTGACTGTGGGGCTCATAGGAGATGGATCAAGATGAGGGAGAAATAAAGAGAAATTATCAGATGCTAGGAAATTAGCTGGGAGGAAAAAATGGTGCTGTGGATGTTAAGGATATAAATATATTGGATATAATTCAAATGTTGATGAGAGCTGCTTCCTTCTGAAGGTTCTAGAGGGAAGCAGGTCTGGTCTACTGCTCGAACTAGAACTATTCTGGAGGTCTAGTTGAATGGCAAGTTGTCTTACGAAGATAGGTTGGAAAGACTAAGCTTGTATCTGCTGGCGTTGAGAAAAGTGAGTGATTGAAATTTCTCAGGGGATTTTAACAAAACAGTACAGAAGAATAAACAAAGCATGTGGTGCTGAGGTTACATTCAGTTAAGCCATGATCTTAATTAATGGTATAGTACCCACGAGAGGTCAAAGAGTCAACACTTAATGCTATTTTGTGTGGAGGAATGCAGGTCAAAGAGTAACAATTGCAGGGGAACCTGCTGGAGATCAAGAGAGGGATAGATTTAAGGAGGCTCCAGGATTTGGTTAGTATCTGCGGTTCAGTTCCACAGTTTCCCATGAATGTACACAGATATATCAAATATCAATTAAACAGGTTGTCATTTTGGGCATTGAATGGAATTATACTACAATTTAGTTTAGTTTAGAGATTTTTACTTTAGAGATTTTTAGAGATACAGTGCAGAAACAGGCCCACTGAGTCTGCGCCGACCAGCGATCCTTGCACATTAACAGTATCCTACACACACACTAGGGACAATTTACATTTATTACCAGGCCAATTAACCTACAAACCTGGACGTCTTTGGAGTGTGGGAGTAAACCGAAGCTCTCGAAGAAAACCTATGCAGGTCACGGGGAGAACGTACAAACTCCGTACAGACAGCACCCATAGTCGGGATCGAACCTGGGTCATCGACGCAGCAACTGCTGTGAGGCAGCAAATCTACCGCTGCACCACCTCTGCACGAATGCAGTGAGGAAACAGGCCATTCCATACAGAGTCCATGCCGACTAGCGATCCCCGCACACACATAGAAACATAGAAAATAGGCGCAGGAGGAGGCCATTCGGCCCTTCGAGCCAGCACCGCCATTCATTGTGATCATGGCTGATCGTCCCCTATCAATAACCCGTACCTGCCTTCTCCCCCTATCCCTTGACTCCACTGGCCCCTAGAGCTCTATCTAACTCACACTCTACACACACTGGCGACTTTGGACAATTTACAATTGTACCTAACCAATTAGCCTGCAAACCTGTACGTCTTTGCAGTGTGGGAGGAAACTGAAGCACCCGGAGAAAACCCACGCGGTCACAGGGAGAAAGTACAAACTCCATACAGACAGCATTGGTAGTCAGGATTGAACCCTGGTATCTGGCGCTGCAAGGCAGCAACTCTACCGTAACACCCGAGAAATAGTTCACACTAAGGTAATGTAAAATCACAATCAAGTTCCTGTTAGGCTGGTGATAATTTAAATTCTGTTGATAAGGATGATGTTATGTTTACTGCAATCGTTTTATTGAAAATTAGGTTGAGATTGACACTGTAGATTTTAGGTTGTAAAATAAATCTGGCAGGATTATTCTGGGCGCTTGCTGTGGATTCTCGGCCATGGCCTGAACTCATCAGCCACAGTGCCCACCTACCTGCCTGTACGAACTTGCTTTGAATGCAGAGGGAAGGCAGAGACACTGCACTTGAAAGGCATTCCCCAAGATGGAGTGAACTCTATACTTTGTCCAAGGCCTGGGTGCCAGATGCTGAAACTTTACCACTAGGCCACACTGATGGCCTCTTAAAGCTGACTGAACTGCACTTTAAACATTTCATTAATAAAAGACATCTAACTAGTTATTACTTCGAGTAAACGACCAAAGAACATCTGGCCCCTCTCTATACCTCTGCGCTCCCTCACTGGGTTGAGTGGTAGACCAGGGATTGGGCAGGACAGTGGATGTCCTCGACTTGCCCCGGACTTGCACATCCGACTGAACACGCAGAGGCCCGAGATGAGGACAGCACTGTGGCACAGCGATAGAGTTGCTGCCTTACAGCTCTTACAATGCCAGAGACCCGGGTTCAATCCTGGTTACGGGTGCTGACTGTACAGAGTTTGTACGTTCTCCCCGCAACCTGCGTGGGTTTTCTCCGAGAACCTCGGTTTCCTCCCACACTCCAAAGATGTACAGGTTTGTAGGCTAATTGGCTTGGTATAAATGTGTAAATTGTCCCTGGTGTAGGATATTGTACGTGAGCGTGGATCGCTGGTCGTTGCAGATTCAGTGGGCTGATGGGCCTATTTCCGTGCTGTATCTCTAAACTCAACCTAAAAATGAACTGAATTATAGGCTATAGATTTCTGGCTGGTCTTTTCTGGGCCGCTGTTGGTTATTCTCCTGTCTGGCCAATGGATATCTCTCACAGCCTTTAAGAATTTTTCTCCGTCAATTAAATTAAACTGGACTCCCCTCAGCATCAGATTGCATCTCAAAACGGTCACTGCAATGGCCTGACAACAATTGGCATCTGTGGGCAAAAGAACAAACTGTTGGAAGAATTCAGTGGGTCAAGCATCATCCTTGGAAGCAAAGGGGTTGTTGATATTTTGGTCGAGACCCTGTATCAGGTCGTGTTGAATATTTCCACTGGCACCATGGTGCTGCTTGTCCTGCTGAGTTTTTGCTCGCTGTTTGTTTGTTAGTCCAGATTCCAGCATCTGCAGTCTCTCTTGTGTCTCCATGGACACCCACCAACTGGAGTGTGCAGTGACCTTATGTTTGCCAATCCAGCCCACACCATGTCAACAATACTCCAGCAGGAATATCCGGATCAAAGGATTTTGAACCTGCCAAATAACTAATTATACAAAACGTAAATCTGTATTAAAAGAAGTGTGGAACTAACTGCCTGGTATTTCTGTTCAAGAAGGAACTGCAGATGCTGGAAGATCGAAGGTACACAAAATTGCTGGAGAAACTCAGCGGGTGCAGCAGCATCTATGGAGCGAAGGAAATAGGCGACGTTTCGGGCCGAAACCCTTCTTCAGACTGATGGGGGGTGGGGGGGAGAAGGAAGGAAAAGGGGAGGAGGAGGAGCCCGAGGGCGGGCGGATGGGAGGGTGGGAGGAGACAGCTAGAGGGTTGAGGAAGGGGAGGAGACAGCAGGGACTAGCAAAATTGGGAGAATTCAATGTTAATGCCGATGGCTTCCTTCCGCCTTCGTCTGCCTTCGTCTGCCTTCCGCAAAGACCGCTCCCTCCGCAACTCCCTCGTCAATTCTTCCCTTCCCTCCCGCACCACCCCCACCCCGGGCACTTTCCGTTGCAACCGCAAGAAATGCAACACCTGTTCCTTCACCTCCCCCCTCGACTCCATTCAAGGACCCAAGCAGTCGTTCCAGGTGCGACAAAGGTTCACCTGTATCTCCTCCAACCTCATCTACTGCATCCGCTGCTCTAGATGTCAGCTGATTTACATCGGGGAGACTAAGCGGAGGTTGGGCGATCGTTTCGCCGAACACCTCCGCTCAGTCCGTAATAACCAACCTGACCTCCCGGTGGCTCAGCACTTCAACTCCCCCTCCCATTCCCAATCCGACCTCTCTGTCCTGGGTCTCCTCCATTGCCAGAGTGAGCAACAGCGGAAATTGGAGGAACAGCACCTCATATTCCGTCTGGGGACCTTGCGTCCGGATGGCATTAACATTGAATTCTCCCAATTTTGCTAGCCCTTGCTGTCTCCTCCCCTTCCTTAACCCTCTAGCTGTCTCATCCCACCCTCCCATCCGCCCGCCCTCGGGCTCCTCCTCCTCCCCTTTTCCTTCCTTCTCCCCCCACCCCCCATCAGTCTGAAGAAGGGTTTCGGCCCGAAACGTTGTCTATTTCCTTCGCTCCATAGATGCTGCTGCACCCGCTGAGTTTCTCCAGCAATTTTGTGTACCTTTGTCTGGTATTTCTGTTAGTTTGTGCATTTTGTTCTCAGCAAGCTCAAAGTGTTCTGCACAGGCAATCGCCTATTTCTCAATTCAGTGTCAACACTTACAGTTGTCCTTGGGGTCTTGAACAATTGGAAGTAAAGGGCCTGTCCCACTGGGCCGTCATTTAAGCGACAGGCCGGTAGCGACTGTCGTGCGCGTCATCATGCGTCCGCACAGCCATCTGGAGGGCGTGACGTCATTTCAATACTCAGTTTATGATATTTACCCAGTTTATGATATTTATGGAGATTTTCTACAATGTTCCAGTTTCTTGAGTGGTGCTAGCAATTGGAAAAACTGCAGATGTAATGCCCCTATTAAAACAAAGAGGTGAATGAAAAGTAGCAAGCTACAGACCAAATACATTTGTGGGAAGGAACTGCAGATGCTGGTTTAAATTGAAGATAGACACAAAATGCAGGAGTAACTCAGCAGGACCGGCAGCATCTCTGAAGAGAAGGAAAGGATGATGTTTCGTTCTGAAGAAGGGTTTCAACCCGAAACGTCACCCATTCGACCCGAAACGTCACCCTGTCCCACTTGGCCGTCATTTACGCGACAGGCCGGTGGCTCGCGAAGGTTTCGTGCAGCACGAAATCCTGGTTCGCTGCGCGATACCACGCGCAACTCCACACTCCTCCACGCCACTCCATGATCCTTCTGGCTTTGCATTTACTGTAAGAAACCTACCAGCGAGTTTCCCCAGCAATTTTGTGTACCAGCGAGAAAGATATGTTGTGCAACTGTTGGTGAGTATATGTGGGTGGAGTTGTTTGAGTAATACATTTCACACAATATCAACATTGATTTCTTTGTAATTATTTTTGGCATCATTGACTGTTGAATAAATTTATTCTCTTCACAAGAACAAGCATATCACATAATTATGATTTTCCACAATGGCCTTCTTTGTGGGCTTTCATGCAATAAATATAGACAAACAAGACCAATCTTGCATCCAAACATCCAACATGTGTTGCGCTGTTTCTCTCCAATGTTGCACTGTTATATGGCTTTGTGTTAGTTGGAATCTAACAGTCATAAGGCATGGAAACAGGCCCATCGACCCCAACTGCCCACACTGACCAACATGTCCCATCTACACTTGTCCCACCTTGCCTGCGTTTGGCCCATAATCCCACTAAAGCTGTCCAATCCATTGTACCTGTCTATATGTTTCTTAGACGTTCTGATAGTACCTGCCTCAACTACCTCCGCTGGCAGCTCATTCCATACACCCACCACCCCTTGTGTAAAAAGGTTACCCCTAGGGTTCCTATTACCCTATTTCCCTCCTCAACTTAAACCTATGGTTCTTGATTCTCCTACTCTGCGCAAAAGACTGTGCGTTTACCTGATCTATTCATCTCGTAATTTTGTACGCCTCTATAAGATCACCCCTCATCCTCCTGCACTCCAAGGAATCATGTTAGCTGCTCCCTATAGCACATACTGGATATGAGCAACATGTTGGATACGTGTTTGGATCCTGTTCCACACATGAGGATGCCATCACACAATCTCACTGCTTCGAGCCACGAGTCTCCAACAACTAAAAATGTTACAGTGCCAGTATATATTGATTGAAATCTTGCAGTAAAATTTTTGGATTCTCTTTATAAAAATTCAATTCTTCCAGTAAAATATTAATTGAACCCTTGTGGTAAAATAGGATTGAATATTTTGCAATAAAGTATGACTGAACTTGTTTAAACGGTTGAATTATTATAAGATCCAGATTCTAGATTCAAGATACATTTATTTGTCACGTGCCAGTTGGCACAGTGAAATGTGATCACCATACAGCCATACAAAGAACACAACACACGATAGAGTTCAACATAAAACATCCCCACACAGCAGAATCGAAAAGTTTCCCACTGTGAGGGAAGGCACCAAAGTCAGTTATCTTCCTCTAATGTTCCCCAATGCTCACCCGTGGTCGGGGCCCCGTGCTCTCCGAATATCCTGGGCAAGTGACTACACTGCATTTTGTAGATCATGCACACTGCATCTCTCCGAGAAATGAACAGTGGGGGCACCAATCAAACAAGCTACATATCCTACTGTTAAATTCTGTGGGTGCCGCTAAATCTTCACTTATCCACACCGTCCTGACTGAAATATATTGCCGTTTCTTCATCCTCACTGGGTCTAAATCCTGGAGCTTTCCACGCAAAATCACTGTGGGATTACCATCACCTGAAGGACCATAGTGATTCAAGAAGGCAACTCGCCATCGACTCCTCAAGGACAATTAGAAATGGACAATTAAACCCTAGCCAATGATTTGCAGAACTTCAAAAACAAATATTTAAAAAAACAATCATTTTTTGGCACAAAGCATTTTGTGATCCATACCCTCATGAATCATCTGCGATCGGGCCTTTGTGAAATCCTATCCTTCAGTTGCCTTCAGCCCATCTGCAAGGCAACTCAGTACTTTCAGATCCTCTCTGTATGCTGCCCTTAAATCTTCACACAGTTTGGCTACAAATGTGAACCTGGCATCATTTCAACATAGCAACCTTCTAAGTGGTGGCCAGGTTATCTGTGTTAGTGTGGGAAGGAACTGCAGATGCTGGTTTACTGAAGAATGGTCTCGACTCGAAACGTCACCCATTCCTTCTCTCCAGAGATGCTGCCTGTCCCGCTGAGTTACGCCAGCATTCTGTATCTGTTTTGGAGTTTTGTGGATGGGCTTCATATCCTGCTAGTCATTGGCCACCACGTCTGCTGGCTGGTCAGACACATTCTGATTGGTCTTATCTTAAATTGAATTTGCATCCTCTATATGGATTATAGGATTATGAATTTCCTTTAAAAAGAGGCCTACACCTAGAAACGGGCTGGCTTTTCCAACGCCTGGCGGTAGATTCCAAAAAAAGCATAAGTAGGCTGATCATCAACACTCTCAACTCTGTGTTAAGATTGATTTTGGCAGGTTACACTTCCTTTGCTCTTCTAGCCCCACCTGTTGTCTTGCCTGGCCTCGTTGGAGTTCCTTTATCTTTGACTATCCTTTTCCACACCATTTCCTGTTCACCTGAGGTCTTGTAAATGCCTCACTTAGAGACTGAAGTCTTGTGAATGTTTCAATAAGAGAAAAAGATTCAGGTCAGTAAATAACTTAATTGCAGAAAACGCAGGTAAAAACATCTATATTAAAAAAATGGAAACAGCATGAAATGACTGAAAATCTGGATGACATGGAAGATAAAATGTCCTTGGGCTCTTTTAGGATTTTGCAGTGGTCTCTTCAAAGATGGGTGAAGGGACATCTTTTTCCATTCATTCCAAACGGCTGGAAAGCCACATGGGCTTTGTTTGACTACATTGTTACATTATAAGTGAGGAATTGGCCTGGGTTCAGCCAGATCACTGTAAGTCAGTCAAAAAATGTCCTGTTGCAAAGTTGCACTGTTGTGAAGTGACACGGATCTAGCGAAAAGGATCCAAGCCGGATGCTGTGCTCTCAGGAGGCTGTGCTGCATCTACACCACCAGGCTTGGGAACAAGAATGTTTACCCATAAGATGACTTTAAAATGGGAGGCATGTTGCAACCCGGTAAGGATCACAGCTGTTGTTTAAGCAACAATGTTGGAAGTTTTAAAAGTGGTCCGACTTTGCAGTACACGAAGTCAAAAATATAAATACATTTCTTTTGGTTTGTTATTGCAGAAAAACATCTGATCTTCCCTGCCAGCTAAAAAATTCCTTTTGCAACAGAAAAACAGGAAGAGAGTTTCCTCCCCCTTCCCCCGCTTCGCCTTTAAGGACAATCTTACTGTTCATTTTCTTTGGCTTCCACCGCACATCCTGTCAAGCAGTGCAGTCTACAATCTGACATGTGCTTGTGTTGCTCTGTGGGCTCTGCATGTATTAACCCTCTCAGCTGTGCTTAGTCAAGGTCCCCACTGAGAATCCACAATCCAACTGGCTGTACTCCCGTTGTTTCCCAGTTCTGGTGACGTGGAAGTCTAATCGGATCTTCAAAAAGCTGTACCAACAAAGATGGAAACCATTTGGCTTAAAGTCAATGAGTGAACATCCAAACTGCTACTTGCCTTTGGCCGTCTGCTTTATGGAGGCAACCTTGCGGCTAAAGTTGTGCCATTTATCTGGGCAAACGTGAATCCTGACCTGCAGCCAGCATGGAGGGAGGAGAAAGAGATGGAGTTGAGTGTAATACCAATTCCCGCTTTCAATTTTTACTTTGTACTGTTTCAGGACCCCCCCCCCCCCCCCCCCCCCCCCCCCCCCCCCCCCCGCATGGAAACTCATGTTAGGTCTACAGGGGTGGGGGTATCTTGGACTCTGGTCAACCCCCCCCCCCACCCCACCCGCCCTCTCACCAGACTGATGAGATGAAGCAGAGGCAAGTCAACATGGTGGTGCTGTTGGGGCTAAGAGTGAATATAATTGAAAGCCCTGATAGTTAAATAGTTTGCATTATGCGGCACAGAAGTAATTGGAAAAAAAAAATCAATTGTCATCTCAACATAAAACATTTTTATTGTGGATAACTTCTCAACATTTCTGAATACCACTATCATAATTATAGTCATAAATTCTGATAAAATCTGAATAAAATGCATAAAAGATTGAATGTTTTTTGCTTGAGATGTTCCTTTGAAGATGACTCATACTTGGTAGTTTCAGGATTATATTTTCACGTGAATTTGTTTTTGCTCATGATTTTCCACCATTTATGTTCAGGGGCTGGGCTGTAATTTTTGTAAGATGATGGAATTTATACAGAAATGAAATGTCTTTTGTATCCAATTGTTGTCGAGCTTTATTCAGTGCTGTTTCATCGACCAGGAAAAGATACGGTACATTCTGTCATAGCTCTCTCCACAGTGCACCTTTAATACAGTATAAAACTGTTTCCACCAGCAAGCTTCCACAAACAGTAATGAGATGATGACCAGATAACCTTTGTTAATAATGTTTACTGGTGAATAAAGGTTAGGAAGTACTTGCCTGCTGTCCTGTGAATAGAGCTGTGGAGTCTTTTACAATTACATAGGCCTTGGTTTAACATTTCACCTTAAAGATATCTCGATTAACTCATGTCTTTCAGATTCCTACTTGCTGAGTTGCTAAAAACGATTGCACGTGACAATGCTTGCATGCTATTATCCCCCACCGGGAACAGTTCTGACTTCCTCTGCCACAAGGCTGCCCTGCAATCTGGTTCCATTGCATCCGACATTTGGTGGTTCAAATCTTGAAGCTGTCACTGCTGAAAATGATTATTGAGATTGAGCACAGACTGGGGGAAAAAAAATCTTCCTGGCTCGTGTTAATCAAAGCAATCTTCAAATGAGTAACAGCAGGGTGGCCTCAGTTTGTGTTGTACAACCATGTCATTAAGTGGGGGGTTGTATTTGGAATCAAACATTTATTGTTGATTAGAGTTACATGCACCCTAATTAGGTAAAACATAAAACCTAGAACAGTAGAGTGCCAGGCCCTTCAGCCCACAATGTGTGTGTTAAACATGATGCCAAGCTCAAATCATCTCCTCTACCTGCACATGATCTGTATCCTTCCGTTCCCTGCATGTCCATGTGCCAATCTAAAAGCCTCTTACACACCACTAGTATATCTGCATTCACCACCAACACTGGCAGCTTGTCCAGGTACACACTACTCTCTGCATTTTAAGAAAAAACGTGCCCCACACATTTCCTTTAAATATTATCCCTCTCATCTTAAAGCTCTGCCCTTTAGTCTTTGATATTTCCACCCTGAGAGAAAGGTTCAGACTATCCACCTTATTTATGCCCCTCATTATTGTATACACTTCTATTGGGTCTCTCCTCAACCTCCATTGCTCCAGAGAAAACAATCCAAGTTTGTCCAAACTCTACTTACCTTCTCATCCAGACAGCATCTTGGTTAACCCCCATCTGCACCGTCTCCAAAGCCTCCACATCATTTTTATATTGGGACGATCAGAACTGAACACGATATTTAAAATGGGGCCTGACCAATGTTTTATAAAGCTGCAACATGACTCTTACACTCCATGCCCCGACCAATGAAGCCATAGGCCTTCTTTACCGCTCTATCTAGTTATTTTGCCAATTTCAGGGAGCTATGGACTCAGATCCCAAGATCCCTCTGTACTTCAATGTTGTTTACAGTTTTGCCATTAACTGTAAACCTAGACATGGCACCGTGGTGCAGTGATAGACTTGCTGCCTTACAGCGCCAGGGACCCGAGTTCCATCCTGACTACGGGTGCTGTCTGTCTGTACGTTCTCCCTGTGACCATGTGGGTTTTCTCCAGGTGATCCGGTTTTCTCCCACACTCCAAAAACGTACATGTTTGTAGGTTAATTGGCCTCGTTAAATTTGTAAATTGTCCCTAGTGTGTAGGATAGTCTTGATGTATGGTGATTGCTGGTCGGCGCGGACTCGGTTGGTCGATGGACCTGTTTCCGATTTGTATCTCTAAACTAAACTAAACGAGATAATTCATTTTCACTTTTTATGGATGTCACCAGTCGCATGATTGGGTTTCCACTACAACTCAGTGAGTTTCATGATGATCATATTCTGGTCAAGCTCATCATTTCAACGTCAGGTCTGTCATGGGGCTTGGACTAAAAGTGCACTGCATCACTAATCATGTCCCATAACTCCCATATAGCCTGCTTCAGATGAATAAAACCATGCTGAACCAACCTTAACCATGAAGCCAGAAGCAGTTAGAAGTGAAACTTGATGCAACTGCATGTTCACTAAATCCTCTTGGAAGGAAGTTGGAATACAATAGCCAAAGAAACTTCAACTCGCAGTGAAAAACAAACTGCTGGGAGAACTCAGCTTATCAGTCTGAAGAAGGGTTCCGACCCAAAACATTGCCTGTCCATTTCCCTCCTCAAATATTTCCTGACCCATTAAGTTCCTCCAGAAGTTTGTTGTTTTGTTCAAGATTCCAGCTTCTACAGTCTCTCTATTATGGTTGTTCCAACAATGTCTCAAAAGTCATACCACATGATGTGCAAATTTCTCAAAGGTTTCACTCACATTCATTAATACCAGAGCCTCACAAATCTCAAGTTCATAACCTCATCTGATCCCCTTGTACCAACAAGCTGCAGTTCTCCCATCCACCGTCCTGACCTCCAATTTAGTGATCTGGCAACCTGGTCTCCATACTCTCTATGTTTAAGAAGGAACTGCAGATGCTGGAAAATCAAAGGTGGACAAAAATGCTGGAGAAACTCAGTGGGTGAGGCAGCATCTATGGAGCTCCATAGCTCCATAGATGCTGCCTCACCCGCTGAGTTTCTCCAACATTTTTGTCTACCTCAATATTCTCCACCCTGGCCACTAATCTGCCTATTGCATGATTCAACTATCGATATGCTGGCCCTCCCCACAACTACCCTCCCATCACCAGTCTGACCCAACATCACCACCCCTCTTTACCAATCACATTTCATTCCCCATCCATCAGGTTTCTTGACGAATTTTAGACCTTGGATTTTTTAGATCTCTTAACAAGTCTCTAATGTGGATCAATTTCATTTTTTTTTTTGTCTTTTCAGCTGACCCCATGAATTTCTGGAAAATCAAATGAACAACCACTTGATATCCCATGGTCGATAAAAACGCTGGAGAAACTCAGCGGGTGAGGCAGCATCTATGGAGCGAAGGAATAGGCCACGTTTCGGGTCGAGACCCTTCTTCAGACTCAAATTTTTCCAGCATCTGCAGTTCTTTCTTGAACATTTATTTTTCCAGCATCTGCAGTTCTTTCTTCAACACTTGATATCTCATGATTCTTCATTGCAACAGTAAAAACACTTAAAACATTCCTCATTGATTAGTGGGGTCTCTGGAACACTCTGAAATTATGAAAGGCGCTAACTGAATGCAAACCTTCCTTTGATTTCAACCCTACGTCACATTGAAACAACACTGCTTTATACAGTAGTTGCAAATTCTCCTTTACCATTTGTAAATATTTATCATTATGGATGAGCAGAGTCATTTCCAATTACTCACAACTATTTTCTTAAAAGAAAATTTAGTTTAGTTTAGAGATACAGCCCCTTCTGCCCATCGAGTCCGCACTGACAATTCTCGCATGTTAACACTATCCTACACACCAGGGACAATTTTACAATTATACCAAGCTAATTAACCTACAGACCTGTACGTCTTTGGAGTGTGGGAGGAAACCGAAGTTCTCGGAGAAGTCCCACGCAGGTCGAAGGTTCATTTATTGTCACATAATTGGTGTAGTGAAATTCGAGTTGCCATTGCAGCACATTAATAAGAATACATTATAAAGAAATGTAACATTAAACATAAAAAACATCCCCCCACAATGGTTCCCACTGTGAGCGTGAGGGTAGGCACAAAGTCCAGTCCCCATCCCCTTGTCCACCTATAGTCGGGCCTATTGAGGCCTCCGCAGTCGCCGCTACGGAGGCCCGATGTTTCAGGCCCTCTCGCCGGGTGATGGTGCTCCGGCGTCGGGAGAACCCTCTCAGCGGCTTGGGAAACCTGGTACGGCTGCTTCCTTACCGGAGACCACGGCTTCCGAAGCCAACAGGCCGCGCTGGACGGAGCTCCACCACTGGCGATCTCGGCGAGAGATACCAGGCTCTGCGATGTTAAAGTCAGCGCCGCCGACCACAGCTGGCCGCTCCACAGACGCGCAGCTCCGCGATGTTTCAATCAGCGGACCCAGCACACCGGAGCTCCAGCGCGGCGACCCGGGCAAGGCATCGCTCGCTCCGCGATAGCGCTCCAGCGCTGTGCCGCCGCCGAAGCCGTGGTTCTGGCCGGTCTCCTCAGGAAAAGACGCTCCAGACCCGATGGTAGGCTGCAAGGATGGGTCGAAGATGCTGCTCGGAGGAAAGCCGCCTCTTCGACCAGGTAGGGACTGGGAAATACAGTTTTCCCCTTCCACCAAACAGAACATTGCTCTCTAAAGACTTTCTGTGATTTGATTTTAAAGCATTTTTCTGCAATGTCAAAGTTCATTCTTCAATATTTGCTTCCTGGTTACAAAATATTCCAGCTGTCGGGAAGAGTAAAACGAATGCACATTTATCTAAGTGCACGAATCCTTTGTTGATTCGTAACCTATCTACGTCCGTTCCTTGAATAATTGCTGGTGAATTTCTTTTAGCTGGTGCAACAGTTCCACCTGCTGGAGACCCTCATCGATATCCACTTCAGCTTTTCATTTCATCCATTTACTTCAGGGTTGTTGTGGAAGGTTTACAGAGTGGAGAGGTGACCAAACCTTAGTGGGCAGATAAGTAACTGAAAGCAGATGGTGCAGATGTCAAGCAATTTTGTGTAGGAAGGAACTGTGGATGCTGGTTTACACCGAAGATAGACACAAAATGCTGGAGAAACTCAGTGGGTCAGGCAGCATTTCTGGAGGAAAGGAATAGGTGAGGTTTCGGGTGGAGACCCTTCTTCGGACTGCAAGTCAGGGGAGAGGGAAACTAAAGGTATAAAAAGGTATAAAACAGATCAGAGCTGGCACCAATGACTAAAGCCCTCTTCATTCCATAGCTCTAGTTCCCCTCTACCGTGACTCACAGTCTGAAGAAGGGTCTCAACCCAAAATGTCACCTGTTCCTTTTCTCCAAAGATGCTGCCTGACCCGCTGAGTTACTCCAGCATTTTATGTCGGGCAATTTTGTGATGCTGTTTACAGTGACGCAGAGCGTGTGAATGATGTCTTTCCATCTACTTTAATTTTGGAAGGAAATTGTTGCTGAATAAAGCCCAGGGAATGAGAACCTCCAAGGGCCTTGTTAATGTAACTGAGCAAAATGGCAGCACCAGTGTGTCACTGTGCACATGGTTCGGTGAAAGCGGACTGGTTGTGGATCGGTCGTGAGGATTGGGGGCTTGAAGGGTCGTTTGAAATAGGCCGAGGGTGATTGGTTGGATTGTTGCATACCGTGCTGTAGCCTCAGGGATTTCAGTCATGGATGTGATTCGATCGAGGGACAGCATTTGTTGTTGGATGTGGAGGAGGCATACAGGGAAAGTGACTGGCTGGACGTGGAGGGTTCATATTGATGGAGGTTTGGAGAAATAATTGGGCAGGTTGTTGTGGATCTGGGTTAGTGGACTTGGAAGTATGTACTGAGATCCCAATCAACCTCAGCAGTGAAGGTGGGGCGGGAGTGGGGGAGGAAGGGGGGGCGTCATGGTAAGTTGGTTGAAAGTTAACAGTAGGAAAAATTCTTACAAATCAGGAGACTTATCTATAAAGTAAAGGCTTTAGAGATCCAGCATGGGAAAAGGCCATTCGGCCCGCTGATTCCGCACCAACCAGCGATCACCCCGTACACTAGTCCTATCCTACACACTGGGGACAATTTACAATTTTTTATCGAAGCCAATTAACCTATTAAGCCTGTACGTCTTTGGAGCGTGGGAGGAAACTTGAGCACCCGGAGAAAACCTACGGAGTCACAGGGAGAAAGTACAAACTTCATACAGACAACACCCGTAGCCAGGATCGAACCAGGGTCTCTGGCGCTGTATGGCAGCAACTCTACCACTGCGCCACTGTTCCGCCCCATGAGATCCACGAGAAAACAGCACATTAGATCCAAACTTGGCTCAGTGAGAGGAGATAAAGAATAATGGATGGCTGGTGTTCTTGTGTCTGAAAGACTATTCCCAGTTGGCCACAGGCTCAGTACTTAGCTACATTTTATAATAGATATTACTGATTAAGATTTAAATGTACCAGGCTGGTACAATGTAAGGTTTGTAGTTGAAATTAAAATCCGCAATTCAGTTAAAAGCAAGGATAAAAACTTGAGACTAAAGGAAAATATAGATGATTTGGGCAGTTGGGCAAAAAAGAGGCAAATGGAGTTTAATAAAGAGAAATATGTGGCAATGCATTTGGGGAGATAGATCAAGGCAAAGAAACAGTCAGTAAATGGGAGGAAATTGGAGTTGTGGAGTCCATGTCCACATGTCCCTGCAGGTAGCAGGTGGGTAACCATGGTGGTAAAAAGGCATCAATTATGCTTTCCTACATTAGTTTACGTGTAGATGATGAAGGATGGAGATGGTCTACAGCACTAGTTAGACTGCAGCTAGAGTGCTGGATGGCACAACTGGTGGAGATACTGCCTCACAATGTCAGAAACCCGGGTTTGATCCTGGCCATCGGTGCTGTCTGTGTGGAGTTTGCACATTCTCCCCATGACCACGTGTGTTTCCTCCAGGAGTTCCAGTTTCCTCCCACATCCCAAAGACCTGCGAGTTTGTAGGGTTAATTGGCTGCTATAAATTACCCCTAATGCGTAGGGAGTGGATGAGAAAGTGGGATAAAATGGAACTGGTGTGAGTGGATAATCGATGGTCAGTATGAACTTGGTGGGCCGAAGGACCTGTTTCCATGCTGTTTCTCTAAAACAAACTACTACAAACAGCTCTGGTCACCGCATTACAGGAAAGGTGTTATTACACAGGAGAGGCGATAGAGGATAGGATGTTGCCAGGACTTGCAGATTTCAGCTGTGAAGAATGTTTGCATAGACTGGGGTTCTTTTTGAGAACAGGAGTAATCGAGTGAGACTCAACTGAAATTACGCAGCCGTGAATGAAGTGTTTTAAGCAGAACCTGTTTCTCTTCACAGATGTGTCAAAAGCCAAGGCCCATTAACTATTTGGCATGGTGATAGGAGGGTTGAGTCAGAGGGTGGTAGGAGTCTGGAACTCACTGCGGGAAAGGGTGGCAGAAGCAGAAATGACATTTCCAAATTCCTAAAATGGGTGGATGGCACTTAAAAAGCAATGACCTGCAGGGCTGTGGACTTCGAGCATGAAGGTGCAAAGAGACAGAGTTGTTATTTTTGTCATTGGCACAAACACGATGGGCTGAGTGGCCACCATCTACATTTCAAATCTCCTCTGATCCTATGAATTGTAAAGGATTTTGCAAACCGCGTGGACCACATGCAAAGAGCCCGATCACCAACAGTATTTAGGATTTAGATTAAATTCCTTCACACAGCAGATTACAAGATTCAGCAATGTGAAAGAATTTCTACACAATGGTATTTTTTTGCAGTAAAGTCATGCCGATTTCAATAATCATCAAATTAAATGTGCATGTGAAAGTGAAAAATAAGAAGAGACAGTCCACAATAAAATCTTTCATGGTCCGTGACTAATTAATGTCTGGTACTCAGCAAAAATGCTTCATCCTATCTCTGAAATTGAAACTTGACTATGTTTCGTAATAACGTCCTGTCATTATACAAATCTGTTTGGAATGAACAATAACATTGGAATTTTTGCCACAAACCAGATTACTTTTTCCTTTTCAGTTTCTCTCCTTCCCCCATTCCAAGCAGAAATGATTTTCCAAAATTGCTTTATGATTTAGTGCAAAAGTAAACTCTCGAGGTATTTGCATGTCATTCCCTCGATCCTATCCTACTCCGCCACCCATCCCCTAACCTCCTCCACCTCAACCCTAGCCCCTTCAGCCGTCACTGACCTTAATGACAAGTGTGGCTCTGCTAAGAATAATTTGACCGATCTTGATTCTTTGACAAGATTTTAACTGTTATTTCAGTTGTGAGTTTAATGCCTAATGGGAATAATAATGAGCTGCTGCTTGTGATATAAAAATTATCAATTTTGTCCAAGATTATGAGGTTATCATGATCACAGCTCGTTATCATTTCACCCTGAAAATGCCAGAACCCTCTGGAGTATAAGTGTGCAGTAAATAACAATAAAACACTCTTGACTCTTGAAACACAGAGACTTGGAAGTAGCTGTGAGGATTCTCTGCTGATCCATCGAGCACACCATGTGATTAGTGAACTTTGGGCATTACAAACTGTTCTTGCTGCAAATAAACACTGTGAATGTTAAGCGGAGGTGTACGTGGTCTTCTGGTGTCATGTCCAGTCATAACTTGCCCAGCACACTCTTTGACTCTCAAAATTACTTTTGAGGCCTTCATGTTTTTTCACATTGGCATATGGTGTTATCAAGCTCTCGGCTGGTGGCTCAGATGTATTGGCCAGTGTGGAATGGTGGCTAAGATGCCCGCATTAAGAATTCTGTCTTCATCGTGGAGTTCTTCAAAGTACTTCTTCCAGTGAGTACTGATTGCCTTTGTTATCTTGATAAACTCTCTGCCTCATGACCTTCAGCCTGTTGGGCCCAGGAGTCAAGGGATATGGGGAGAAGGCAGGATCGGGGTACCGATTGTGGATGATCAGCCATGATCACATTGAATGGCGTTGCTGGTTCGAGGGGCCCAATGGCCTACTCCTGCACCTATTGTCTATTGGGTGTACAGGCTTTGGGTGATACGCTCATTTTCCAGGAGGAATGAGCTTTGCTTCTTTCTTACTTGTCAAACCTACTTCTCCAGAGGTTTATGTCCCTTCTGAACAGTACATGGAGGTCACCCATAAGGATCAGTTTAGAAACATAGAAACATAGAAAATAGGTGCAGGAGTAGGCCATTCGGCCCTTCGAGCCTGCACCGCCATTCAATATGATCATGGCTGATCATCCAACTCGGTATCCTGTACCTGCCTTCTCTCCATACCCCCTGATCCCTTTAGCCACCATTATTTGTACCAGAAACATTTCTCCAAACACGGGAGTGGAAATTCATGTTCATAAATCATAGGAGCAGAACTACGCCATTCGTCCCATTGAGCCTACTCCGACATTCAATCATGGTTGATCTATCCTTCCTGAGTCTTACCTGGAAAATCCAATGTTGGACCACGTATGCTAATGATGACAGTGTGCATTGTGTTGTTGATAGGCACTTGCCAGACTTTGTCCTGCCACCATCTCTCTTCCAGCTTTCTCCCCCCCCCCCCCCCCCCCCCCAATCAGTCTGAAGAATGGTCTCGACCGCAAACGTCATCCATTCTTTTTCTCCAGAGATGCTGCCTGTCCCGCTGCGTTATTCCAGCATTTTATGTCTATCTCTGGAGATGCTGCCTGACCTGCTGAGTAATAAGAGATATTCAGGGTGACTCTGAGTTTCCCAGTTGCCCATCAGGTAAATTCTTCCTACTCCCTCTGACTATCTCTGGCTTCTGGACAATTCTAACGAGACCCAAAGTAAGCCTGAGAACCCGGGGTGGGAGATTGCAACCTTCACGTGGTCCGCCCTGTTTTGACGAAAGCAATTAAATCCGGCGTGCACAATCAAATAAGATCAAATAGAACAAGTTGTCCTATAATTTTAGGTTGTGCACGCCATACGCAAGAAGGTGTGTAGATGTGAAGATGAGAAACATGCCTTATCTGGGCACATTGCAGTCTTCGGGATTTATTGTCAAATTTAACAATATCTACACTTTTCTCCAGTTCTGCTGTAAGGCTGTGCATTTGTAATATTACTCTTTCCACACACACAGTCTGATCCAACTTCTCCTTTTGCTTTCAGTTCTCTGCAACAACTCTGACCTGCATTTCACAATCTCTGTCTATTACCCTCTCACCTCATAAACCATACATCAACCCTGGCCACATGCCTTCAGTCACATTCCTTTTGTTTTATCCATCCTCCCTATTACGCCCCAATAACTGTTCTCACTTTTCAGTTTTGAGGAAGAGTCTTTAACCTGAAACATTAATTCTGCTTCACTTTCCACAGATGCTGCCTGACCTGCTGAGTGATTCCAGCAAAAAACGGCACTGGCGGAACTCAGCATTTGTGAAGGGAAATGGGACAGAAGATTTGGGTCAGGACCTTTCTTTAGACGGATGAAGTGGAGGGGAGAAAGGGGTGAGAGAAAGGGATGGGTTAGGAAAAGGCAAGTGAGAGGTGGATTCAAATGAGGCAGGGTGATTTGGCGGATGGGTGGATCAGTAACCATGGCTGGAGGTGAAGTGGAGACAAAGGGTGCAAGTGTGGAGAATATGATAAGAAGGAAGATGGGGAGAAAAATGTAAAACCAGAGGGAGGGATAGCGGGTGGAAGGGAGAGGAGAGGTAGGAGAGGCAAATGGGAATGGAGTCGGGAGGCATGGGAGGTGTATGGATAAAGGCGGGGAATGGAAGGGGCCGATGTGGGGACGGGGAGTGGATAAAACGATGAGCCCACAGTGGTATTGGGGGGGATCTGGGTAGGTGAGGGATGGATGGGGGTGGGGGAGGGTTGATGGGGGTGGGTGTGGGGGTGAGGAGTGGATGGGGTTGGGTGTGGGGGGGAGGGGAAGAGTTTACCTGAAATTGCAGAATTCAATGTTCACGCTGCTGGGTTGCTGGAATTGCTGAAGTCCATGTGGCCTCCCTCTGGTGATGGAGGGGGCAGAGGACAGACAGTTTGGTCTGGGAAGGGGAAGAATGAATGAATGGATAAAGACTTTATTATCACATGTGACAAGTCATAGTGAAATTCTTTGCTTGCATAGCCAAGGTTTGCAAATACTCTCCACATAAGAGCACTGACAATGTTGCAAAGTATACACAGTAGCCGCACCAGGACCCCTTTCTTCTCCCCCTCCCACCCCCTCATGGCGGGGCCTCCATTGTTCCTTCCCTTGGCAGCGGCGTCCACATCCACGTGGTCTGTCCTCGTCCATCGGTCGACGCCGCACCGACCTCTCCACTCTCACTGCCGGGTTCTTGACGTGGCGCTGACTCAGACTCCGTCAGCCACGTGCTCTGACAGCTGCAGGCTCTGACCTCGGCCGCGGGCTTCGACCCGCGGGGGCTACCCTGCAGCTCGCTGGGGGGCATCTGCCGCAGAGGCCCGCCGGGAGTGAAAGAGGAGTTAAAATGGCTGACATTCTGGCGCTCCAACAGGCCATGGCGGATACGTAGAGGCGGCCGCATCGAGATTACCGAATGCAATAGGCAAGGTTGGAAGAGATACACGTAAATCACTGTCTCACTTGGAAGGGTTATCGAGGGGGAGGTGTTGCACCTCCAGCGGTTGCTGTGGAAAGCACCTGGTGAGAGTGAAGGGTGAACATCTCCAGCATCTGTAGTTCTTTGAGTTACAAGAGATTCATCCTAGTTCTGTAATCAGGTCTTTACCCGCAATGAAAATTAGATGATATTGCCATTTGCAAAGTAGAAAAAACTCTGTATAAATGTATGTTCACTTCTTCCTTTGAAACTGTGTGAGTTCTTCATTTTATATAAAAGGATTTCCTTATTTAAGAGCTTGGTTGTTAATAGTCTTGTATTTGATTCGAAGGAACCACAATTGTTTATCGTTACTGACATTCTTTTACTTATCTGCTGGGAATGATCTTCAGCAACAAATTCTAAGCTAAACAAATTCATACCAATTAATTGGACAGTGGATATGGACATCAAGTTAAGTGGAACCAAATGGCACCTATTTATTTGATCTTCTACATACAAATAGATGCATGCTGTGTTGCGAAGGAGTTAAGTAATATAGAGGAATGGAGTACGTTCCTAACGATACTGTAATCTCATGCCAGAATGGTTTAGAAGTCATCTCTGCAGCAATTATTGAATCTGTCCCTTCCTTAGTCTATCTGTTGCTGAAAGCTCACTGAAACACTGAGGTGGAGACAAAGATGATTGATGAGGGTTGTGCAATGGATGCTGTCTGCATGGACTTTAGTAAGGCATAAAATCCCTCATGGTAGGCTGACCCCGAAAATTAAGAAGCAGGGGACCCACAGTGACTTGGTAGTTTGGATTCAGAACTGTCTTAAAAGATGGAGGTGGAGGAAGGAACTGCAGATGCTGGTTTAAACCCAAGATAGACACAAATAGCTGGAGTAGCTCAGTGGGTCAGACAGCATCTCTGGAGAGAAGGAATATGCAACGTTTTGGGTCGAGACCCTTCTTCATACTCTTCAGAATATAGTGGATTGTGTGGAAAGGTGTAATTTTGAATTGAGGCCTGTGATCAGTGGTGTTCTACATGGATCAGTGCTGGGACTATTGTTCTATGTATAAATAAAGATATATTTATATACAGTATATGTATGTATATAAATGACGGATGAAAATGTACAGTTGATGGGTTGGTTAGTAAGTCTGTAGATAAAACAGAAATGGGTGGATTTGCAAACAGCGAAGAACGCTGACAAAGGATAACATTGGGATATAGATCAGTTACAGACATGGGGGGAGAAATAACAGATGGAGGTTAATCTTGGCAATTGTGAGATGTTGCACTTTGGAGGTCAAATGTACAGGGAAAGTATATAGTTAATGATGAGATCCTTAGCATCATTGATGTACAGAGGAACCTTGGGGTCCGTAGCTCCCTGAAAGTAGCAACACAGGCAGAAAGAATGGTAAAGAATGCTTATGGTATGTTTGCCTTCATCAGTCAGTGCAGTGAAGACCAGAGTTAAGTCATGTTGCGGCTTTATAAAACTTTAATTATACTGCATTTGGAGTAGTGTGTACAATATTGGTTGCCCCACGACAGGCGGGATGTATAGGCTTTGGTTGTTTACCAAGATGCTGCCTGGATTAGAGAAAATTTACTATAGGAAAGGTTGCACAAACTTGGATGGTTTTCTATGGGGCATCGGAGGCTGAGGGGAGTTTATAACATTATGAGAGGCATATGAAAAGTCTTGACAGTCAGAATCTTTTTTTTCCCAGGGTGGAAATGTCAAATTCTGGATGCGATAGCTTTAAGATGATGGTGGGAGGGGGTTTGTGAGGGTGGAAATGTTTAAAGGTAAAATGTGGGCAGGTTTTTCTTTCACATAGTGGTGGGAGCCCAGATACGATAGTGGTGTTTAGAAAGCTTAAAGATAGACACATGAAAATACTGGGAATGGAGAAATAAAAATGAAGTACAGACAGAAGGGGTTAATTTAATTTGGCATAATGTTCGGCACAGACATCGTGGGATAAAAGACTCGTTCCGATGCTGTAGCATTCTATGTTTTATGGACTGGATTTTTAATTTTTCCCCCTTTGAGACACATTTTAAGAAGAAGTTTACAACCATACTTTGGTCATCTGAGCTAGACTTTCTTCACTGATGCCTTGTTGACATTTATAATGCAGCTGGATGAAATTCAGAACAATGTCGTCAGAATGCCCTCCATAAACAGCCAGATGGCTCGGAACAAAATGCCTGCAGTGATCTGGGCTTCAGCTCTGGTGGTGGATTGCTAAAGCAGAAATCATTTCATAATTCCAAGCAAATGAAGAAGAAACCGAGCTTTTGGTCCTTTACAGTAATGTTAAAGAATGATATCAATCAAGCCAACATATTATTATATGAATTCATCCACATGTTGTGTCCACGTATGATATATTTCTTCCTGAAGATAGACACAGAATGCTGGACTAACTCAGCGGGAGAGGCAGCATCTCTAGAGAGAAGGAATGGGTGACGTTTCGGGTCGAGGCCCTTCTTAGAAGTGTGGTACATTTCTTCCTGAAGATAGACACAGAATGCTGGAGTAACTCAGCGGGACAGGCAGCATCTCTGGAGAAAAGGAATGCGTGATGTTTCAGATTGAGATCCTTCTTCAAGGGTCTTGACCAGAAACGACACTCATTCCTTCTCTCCAGAGATGCTGCCTGTCCCGCTGAGTTACTCCAGCATTTTGTGGCTATCTTTGGTTTAAACTAGCATCTGCAGTTCCTTCCTGTACATTTCTTCCTGCTTTTCCTTTCCTCCAGGCAGATCTGCTGACAAACTATGTTCTTACTCAGCTCTCTGTAGCCACATCCAGCGAATATGCTCACCGCACAAGGCCAACAACTTGCATCTAAAGAGCTGAGTCGGGTCACAAGATTTCATGTGAATCCTTCACCTCTCAAATGGCCGATGTAGATATAGAACATCAACTATAACTTTACATTGAGTTGGCTGGGCTAGATAAGGAGTGGCATTGGTTTCGCTGCGATTTACCCTTCATGTTTATGGACAGTTGCACATTTGTCCATCAGGTCCTTTGAGGACCAGAGGACATAGGTTTAAGGTGAAGGGGAAAAGATTCAATAGGAATCTGAGGGGTAACTTTCTCACACAAAGAGTGGTGGGTGTATGGAACGAGCTGCTGGAGGAAGTAGTTGTAGCAGGGACTATCCCAACATTTAAGAAACAGTCAGACAGATACGTGGATAGGACAGGTTTGGAGGGATATGGACCAAATACAGACAGGTGAGACTAGTGCAACTGGGACATATTGGCTGGTATGGGCAAGGTGGGCCAAAGGGCCTGTTTCCACACTGTATCACTCTATGACGCTAGGTGTCTACACCTCCCAAGGTCTGTGCAGATTTGAACTAAATTTCCATATTAGATCTGGTGCAATGTGTTTGTAGTGTATTCTGATAAACTTACCAGGTCTTCCAAGCTTCATCCAATTGAAGTTGTATAGATAAAAGTATTTGCCTCCAGAAGGGTTGCCATGACATGACAAGGAGGGATTGCAGACATTCTCGTGGATAGGAAGATGTGTCTTTTATTGTAAAAATATGGAAGAAAAATCTTGTATTCATTAATACAAGAGACAACTGTGAGAAATGTTGGGAAGCTGAAACAGAGAAGCTAAGTTTAATATGCTAAGGCAGCTGGAGCACAGACTGAGTGTCTGCTGCTTAATAACCACTGGATGTGGAGGAGAGGTGTGAAAAATAGTAATCAGCACGGAAACAGGCCCTTCGGCCCAACTTGTCCACGCCAACCAAGATGTCCCACCTGACCGCATTTAACCCATATCCTTCCAAGTCTTTCCTATCCATGTACATGTCCAAATGTCTTTTCAATATAGTTATAGTACCTGCCTCAATTACCCCACTGGCAGCTCATTCCGCATGCACACCGCACTCTGTGTGAAAAAGTTGTCCATCAGGTTCCTAAGAAAACATAGAAACATAGATAATGGGTGCAGGAGGACGCCATTCGGCCCTTCGAGCCAGCACCGCCAGTCATTGTGATCATGGTTGATCATCCCCTATCAATAACCCGTGCCTGCTTTCTCCCCATATCCATTGACTCCATTAGCCCATAGAGCTCTATCTAACTCTCTCTTAAATCCATCCAGTGACTTGGCCTCCACTGCCCTCTGTGGCAGGGAATTCCATAAATTCACAACTCTTTGGGTGAAAACGTTTTTTCTCACCTCAGTCTTAAATGACTTCCCCTTTATTCTAAGACTGTGGCCCCTGGTTCTGGACACACCCAACATTGAGAACATTTTTCCTGCATCTAGCTTGTCCAGTCCTTTTATAATTTTATATGTTTCTATAAGATGCCCCCTCATCCTTCTAAACTCCAGTGAATACAAGCCTAGTCTTTTCAATCTTTCCTCATATGACAGTCCCGCCATCCCAGGGATCAATCTCATGAACCTACCCTGCACTGCCTCAATCACAAGGATGTCCTTCCTCAAATTAGGAGACCAAAACTGTACACAATACTCCAGATGTGGTCTCACCAGAGCCATATACAAAACCTTCCCCTCCCACCTTAAACCTGTCCTCTGGATTTTGATTCCCCTACTTTAGCAGAGTGGGGTGATGTACAAAGTTGTGGTGGGTCTTTCTGATCAGTCTGAAGGGTGGGGGGGGACACCTTATTTCTGAGTATTTTTTACAATTATTGAAGAATTCTTTCTTTAGTGAATATGGTTTCCCCCTTGCTGTCATAGAAGGATCCCTCACCCATGTCCCCTCCATGTCCCATTGTTCAGATCTCGCTTCCACTGCCACCAGATGCAACATTAATAGAGTTTCCCTGGTCTTCACCTTCCACTACACCAATCTCCTCATCCAACACATAATCTTCTGACATTTCCATCACCTCCAACGTGATCCCTCCACCTGCCATATCTTCCCATCTCCACCTTCCCGCCTACTGCAGAGACCACTCCCTCCACAACGCCTTGGTTCACTCATCCCTTCCCACCACATCACCCCCCCCCCCCAGGTACTTTCCCCTGCAGCCGCAGGAGATGCAACACCTGTCCCCTATACCTCCTCCCTCACCTCCATCCAGGGACACCAGCAGCACTTCCAGGTGAGACAGAGGTTCACGTGCACCACCTCTAACCTCATCCACTGCATCTGGTCTTCCTGCCGTGGCCTCCTGTACATCGACGAGACTTAACGTAGACTCGGAGGCCGCTTCACGAACACTTGCGCTCAGTCCGCCAAGGATTATTGGATCTCTTATTTGCTAACCTTTTTAACTCCTCTTCCCATTTCCATACTGATCTTTCTGTCGTGGACCTTCTCCTTTGCCAGACACACCGGGAGGAGTAGCTTACAGCCCAGTGGTATGAACATTGAATTCTCCAATTTTAGGTAACCTCTAACAAATCCCCACCCCTTCTCTCCCCTTTCTCCCCCTTGTCTCCCATACCTACCTTTTTTTAATCTCTGGTCTTTGTCCACCCCCCTCCCTATCAACCCCCTCCCCACCCACCTATCTCAGTTCACCTACTGCCTACCATGCTCAGTTCTGCCCCTCCTCTCTTCCAACTTTCTTCCGTCCCCTTACAATCAGTGTGAAGAAGGGTCCTGACCAAAATGTCATCTTTCCATGCTCTCCAGAGTTGCTGTCTGACCCACTGAGTTACTCCAGCATTTCATGTATTTTTTGTTGTCAACCAGCATCTGCAGTTCCTTGTTCCTACACAATACTCAGGCGTAGTCTCATCAAGGCTCAGCAGAATTATAATCAGACTTCCTTAATTCTCAAATTATATCCTCTTGTTGTGAAGGGCAACGTCAATCGTGATTCTAATTGCCTGGTGCACCAACTTGATCGGCTTGAATAACTTGTGTACAAGGATACCTGGGTTGAATATCCATACTAGCCAACCTCTCACCATTTACAAATACATTGTTTTCTTGTCCCACCAAAGTGGATGACCACACTTTTCCTGCATTATATTCCATCTGCCATGTCCCCACACACTTACTCAGTTTATCTTTATGACATTTGCTCCCTTCAGCCTAATTGTTGATGTAGATTGTGAATAGTCAGAGCCTAAGTCCTGTTCTGTGCAGTACCTTGAGAATCCCTGGCTGACAGCCTGAGAAGGATCTGTAGTTCCCATTCTAGGTTTCTTTCCGATCACCAATTCTCAATGCATGTTAGTATTGTGCCCTCAATGGATATTTTCTAACCTTGTTTACATACCACCTCGGCATGAATTTATCAAACCCCTTCAGAAAATCCAAACACACCACATCCTGCTTATCCATTCTGCTTGTCAACATTGGGAATTGTGTAAAATATCATCTGTTTTAGTGTTGAGAACCATCACTTTATAACTTGTGTGGTAACTTTGAACAAATAAAGATCTTAACTACATTGCATTGGGTAGAATCACTACGCCTATTTCAAGAAGAAATAGGGCCTGATGAAAGATCTCGACCTGAAATGTTACCCATTCCTCTCTATAGATGCTGCCCGACCCATTGAGTTACTCCAGCATTTTGTGTCTATCTTTGGTGTAAAACAGCATCTGCAATTCCTTCCTACGTATGTCAAGACCAAGTTGACCCTTGTCCTACTGTAGCATCTGACTCCTTCAGGTTGTCACAGAATGTAAAATTTGAGGTCCAGCTTCATTCCACAATAGGTCGGAGGGGCATTGTGTTTAACAGCATAATCTCCTATCTAAGAAATAATTATTTGATAGAGTAGAAATGTGGCAGACAGTCACTTGACTAGATTCAGCATTGGTAGGATTGCCGTGTAAGGAAAGTGGTTATGTCTCACAGCAGAGGTAGTAATATCGGAAAGGGATTGGTGTTGGCATCCTTTATTGTTTTCATTCTGTGTGGAAATGTGTTTAGTTTAGTTTAGTTTAGAGATACAGTGGCCCTTCAGCCCACTGAGTCCGTGGCGACCAGCGATCCTCGCACACTTACAATATCCAACACACACTAGGGACAATTTACAATTTTACCAAAGCCAATCCACCTACAAACCCGTGTGTCTCTAGAATGTGGGAGGAAACCGGAGCTCCCGGGGAAAACCCACGCAGCTCACAGGGAGAACGTGCAAACTCCATACAGACAGCACCCGTGGCCAGGATCAAACCTATGTCTCTGGCATTGTAAGGCAACAACTCTAACCCTGTGCCACAGTGCCGCACCACCTTTTTTTGTTGTAAAAACAAAAGTTTTTTAAAAGTCTTTGATTGAATGATTGTTAGAACTACAGCGTGCAGTATAACATGAATTGGCTTGTTAGTTCCACTGAAAAGGACAATTGGGGAAATACTCAGAACTTTATGTAGTTTTAATCATAGAAACATAGAAACATAGAAAATAGGTGCAGGAGTAGGCCATTCGGCCCTTCAAGCCTGCAACGCCATTCAATATGATCATGGCTGATCATCCAACTCAGTATCCTGTACCTGCTTTCTCTCCATACCCACTGATCCCTTTAGCCACAAGGGCCACATCTAACTCCCTCTTAAATATAGCCAATGAACTGGCCTCAACTACATTCTGTGGCAGAGAATTCCAGAGATTCACCACTCTCTGTGTGAAAAATGTTTTTCTCATTTCAGTCCTAAAAGATTTCCCCTTTATCCTTAAACTGTGACCCCTTGTTCTGGACTTCCCCAACATCGGGAACAATCTTCCTGCATCTAGCCTGTCCAACCCCTTAAGAATTTTGTAAGTTTCTATAAGATTCCCCCCTCAATCTTCTAAATTCTAGCGAGTATTTATGGTATAAGTTGGTATAAGTTGATTGAGTAATAATTGAACACTCTCAGAGTGTAATATTATAGATAGTCAATGTTAGTTTGATAGAGGAAAATTAACCACTAATTAATCAATACTCATTATAAACCACTACAAACAAGAGAAACAATCACTTAAAGTTTAACATTCTCTTCTTAAGGTGATTGAAGTGAGACCTGATAAGTTCAGACAAATCAGCCAAACAGTATTCCCCTGGATGCTTGCTTCCATCTTTAAGTATACAAAGGATGTTGTCGGAATTAGTTTGTGCTGAATGACAATTTTCAGAAATCAATGTTTGTTATATGCCACAACAGCATGGAAGAAAAATATTTTAAGTGTAATATTTAATTTTAATGTTACATGGAAGGAAATAAATGTTGCAAATGTAGGTTGCTTCTAATAATTAGGTACACAAGAGCTGGGCATTAAATGTGGACCAGGCCAATGACGCCCACATATTTTGTGAATAAATGATGAATAAACAAAATCACCACAGCCACTTCAAAAGATTAATGGTTTTGTACAGAGATTAGAGCATTCAATTATTTAAAGTTCAATGCATTTGTCTGTTGACATAAATTGCTGCCCCAATTACTTGTACATTATATGAAGTAATGACAGGTGGTGCTTGTTAAGCCAGAGATGAATGTGCATTGTGTGTACTGATCAGGAGTTCATTCTACTTCGTGACAGACTGGTTTCTCCATCTGTTCTTGGTAAGTACACTTGGTAGTTTTGTTCAGAGATACAACATGGAAATAGGCCCTTTGACCCACAGAGTGCACGCCATCGACCCCCTATACACACGAGTTCAATGCTATCCCACTTTCTTGTCCACCCCCTCCACACCAGTAGCAACTTACAGAAGCCAATTAACCTGCAAACGTGCATGCTTTTGTGATGTGGAAGGAAACCAGAGCACCTGGAGGACACCCACAAGATCACAGGGAGAATTATAGTTTAATTTAGAGATACAGAGTGCAAACAGGGCCTTCAGCCCACCGAGTCCGCACTGACCAGTGAACTCCGCGCACTAACACTACCCTACACATCGCAGCATCGCAGGTGATAGACTCCTGACCGACATCCACTACAAACCCACTGACTCCCATGGCTATCTGGACTACACTCCTTCCCACCCTGCCTCCTGTAAGGACTCCATCCCTTACTCCCAATTCCTCCGCCTACGCCGCATCTGCTCCCAGGATGAGGCGTTCCACACCAGGACATCTGAAATGTCCTCGTTCTTCAGGGAACGGGGATTCCCCTCCTCCACCATAGATGAGGCTCGCACCTGGGTCTCTTCCATACCCCGCAACACTGCTCTCTCTCCCCATCCCCGCAATCGCAACAAGGGCAGAGTCCCCGTAGTCCTCACCTTTCACCCCACCAGCCGTCACATACAACAAATAATCCTACGTCATTTCCGCCACCTCCAACGTGACCCCACCACTCGCCACATCTTCCCATCTCCCCCCATATCTGCCTTCCACAAAGACCGCTCCCTCCATAACTCCCTCATCAATTCTTCCCTTCCCTCCCGCACCACCCCCTCCCCGGGCACTTTCCGTTGCAAACGCAAGAAATGCAACACCTGTCCCTTTACCTCCCCCCTCGACTCCATTCAAGGACCCAAGCAGTCGTTCCAGGTGCGACAGAGGTTCACCTGTATCTCCTCCAACCTCATCTACTGCATCCGCTGCTCTAGATGTCAGCTGCTCTACATCGGTGAGACTAAGCGGAGGTTGGGCGATCGTTTCGCCGAACACCTCCGCTCGGTCCGCAAGAACCTACCTGACCTCCCGGTGGCTCAGCGCTTCAACTCCCCCTCCCATTCCCAATCCGACCTCTCTGTCCTGGGTCTCCTCCATTGCCAGAGTGAGCAACACCGGAAATTGGAGGAACAGCACCTCATATTCCGCTTGGGGAACCTGCATCCGACGGTCATGAACATTGAATTCTCCCAATTTTGTTAGCCCTTGCTGTCTCCTCCCCTTCCTTAGCCCTCGAGCTGTCTCCTCCCATCCCCCAGCCCTCGGGCTCCTCCTCCTCCCTTTTTCCTTCCTTCTCCCCACCTATCAGTCTGAAGAAGGGTTTCGGCCCGAAACGTTACCTATCTCCTTCGCTCCATAGATGCTGCTGCACCCGCTGAGTTTCTCCAGCATTTTTGTGTACTACCCTACACATACTGGGGACGATTTTCCATGTACACCAAGCCAATTAACCTGCAAACCTGTACGTCTTTGGAGTGTGGGAAGAAACCGAAGATCTCCGAAAAAAAAACCCATGCAGGTCCCGGGGAGAACATACACATGACGTACAGACAGCCCCTGTAGTCAGGATCGAGCCCGGATCTCTGGCGTTCTACAGCAATAGCTCTACGGCTCTATAGCTCTTCATAACAAGAGGATTTCAGTATAGGAGTAAAGAGGTTCTTCTGCAGTTGTATAGGGCTCTGGTGAGACCACATCTGGAGTATTGTGTACAGTTTTAGTCTCCTAATTTGAGGAAGGACATCCTTGTGATTGAGGCAATGCAGCGTAGGTTCACAAGATTGATCCCTGGGATGGCGGGACTGTCATATGAGGAAAGATTGAAAAGACTAGGCTTGTATTCACTGGAGTTCAGAAGGATGAGGGGGATCTTATAGAAACATATAAAATTATAAAAGGACTGGACAAGCTAGATGCAGGAAAATGGTTCCTAGTGTGGAGCGAGTCCAGAACCAGGGGCCACAGTCTTAGAATAAAGGGGAGGTCATTTAAGACTGAGGTGAGAAAAAACGTTTTCACCCAGAGAGTTGTGAATTTATGGAATTCCCTGCCACAGAGGGCAGTGGAGGCCAAGTCACTGGATGGATTTAAGAGAGAGTTAGATAAAGCTCTAGGGGCTAGTGGAGTCAAGGGATATGGGGAGAAGGCAGGCACGGGTTATTGATAGGGCATGATCAGCCATGCTCACAATGAATGGCGGTGCTGGCTCGAAGGGCCGAATGGCCTCCTCCTGCACCTATTTTCTATGTTTCTACGGCTGCGCCACCAAGCTGCCCTATGTGCAAACTCAACACGGATAACACCCAAGATCAGGATTAAACCCGGGTCTCTGGTGCCGTGGAGTAGCAGCTCTGCCAGTTGTGCTGCCTTTTAGCAAGTTTACATTTTTTCCCCACAAACTGCAGGGTTTCATTCATGCAGTGGGTTCGGGTGTCCAAAAAAGTTAGCATTGAAGCTTTTTCTTAGTAATCTCTCACCACAATGAGGGTCCAACACGGGCCTTATACTCACCAATCCCCAAGGTTCATTTTCACATAAGTACAATGTTTTGTCATTTCTAAAATAAAGTTTGTGTAAACTTTTCACAAAATGTAGCTTTGGCTCTTAAAGATGTTAGAATAACGCCAAGTACTTCTCCGATGACCTTTTCTAATGTAATATGCACTTTTATGTTGCTGTTTTTTAAAACATAGCATTGGTAACCACATAGAAATGATGAGAATGTAATAGATCTTGGTAATGAGACAAACGGAAATATGAAACTACAGGAGTAAATTACTATAATGTATGATTTGGATAATCAAGAGAATCTGAAATAATTCCCAAAGAATACAACAAATCCAAGTGATATAACTCTTTTAACGAGGAAACATACTTATTTCAGAAAAGTTGTTAAAATGCAAATAGATATTTGATCATTCTCCCTTAATGTACTTAAACTATCAGAACTGCTCTCTAAGGCCTTTCAGGTCTGCATGTTCCCTGGTTCTGGATCATTGTGTCTTGTACTAAGTCACTCCTTCTGTGGGATTTTACATGAAGTAGAAAATACATTACAACATTGCTAATGTGTTGCCTGTATTACATAGAAACATAGAAAATAGGTGCAGGAGTAGGCCATTCGGCCCTTCGAGCCTGCACCGCCATTCAATATGATCATGGCTGATCATCCAACTCAGTATCCCATACCTGCCGTCTCTCCATACCCCCTGATCCCTTTTGCCACAAGGGCCACATCCAACTCCCTCTTAAATATAGCCAATGAACTGGCCTCAACTACCTTCTGTGGCAGAGAATTCCACAGATTCACCACTCTCTGTGTGAAAAATGATTTTCTCATCTCGGTCCTAAAAGACTTCCCTCTTATCCTTAAACTGTGACCCCTTGTTCTGGACTTCCCCAACATCGGGAATAATCTTCCTGCATCTAGCCTGTCAAACCCCTTAAGAATTTTGTAAGTTTCTATAAGATTCCCCCCTCAATCTTCTAAATTCTAGCGAGTACAAGCTGAGTCTATCCAGTCTTTCTTCATATGAAAGTCCTGTCATCCCAGTAATCAGTCTGGTGAACCTTCTCTGTGCTCCCTCTATGGCAAGAATGTCTTTTCTCAGATTAGGAGACCAAAACCGTACACAATACTCCAGGTGTGGTCTCACCAAGACCCTGTACAACTGCAGTAGAACCTCCCTGCTCTTATACTCAAATCCTTTTGCTATGAATGCTAACATACCATTCGCTTTCTTCACTGCCTGCTGCACCTGCATGCCTACTTTCAATGACTGGTGTACCATGACACCCAGGTCTCGTTGCATCTCCCCTTTTCCTAATCAGCCACCATTCAGATAATAGTCTACTTTCCTGTTTTTGCCACCAAAGTGGATAACCTCACATTTATCCACATTATACTGCATCTGCCATGCATTTGCCCACTCACCCAACCTATCCAAGTCACCTTGTAGCCTCCTAGCATCCTCCTCACAGCTAACACTGCCCCCCAGCTTCATGTCATCCGCAAACTTGGAGATGTTGCATTCAATTCCCTCATTCAGATCATTAATATATATTGTAAATAGCTGGGGTCCCAGCACTGAGCCTTGCGGTACCCCACTAGTCACTGCCTGCCATTCTGAAAAGGACCCGTTTACTCCTACTTTTTGCTTCCTCTGCCAGCTAGTTCTCTATCCACATCAATACTGAACTCCCAATACCATGTGCTTTAAGTTTGCATACTAATCTCTTATGTGGGACCTTGTCGAAAGCCTTCTGAAAGTCCAGATACACCACATCCACTGATTCTCCCTTATCCACTCTACTAGTAACATCCCCAAAAAATTCTATAAGATTCGTCAGACATGATTTACCTTTCATAAATTCATGCTGACTTTGTCCAATGAATTCACCACTTTCCAAATGTGCTGCTATCCCATCTTTAATAACTGACTCCAGCATTTTCCCCACTACCGATGTTAACTTAACTGGTCTGTAATTCCCCGTTTTCTCTCTCTCTCCCTTTTTAAAAAGTGGGGTTACATTAGCTACCCTCCAATCCTCAGGAACTACTCCAGAATCTAAAGAGTTTTGAAAAATTATCACTAATGCATCCACTATATTTGGGGCTACTTCCTTAAGCTCTCTGGGATACAATTTATCTGGCCCTGGGGATTTATCGGCCTTTAATCCATTCAATTTACCGAACACCACTTCCCGGCTAACCTGGATTTCACTCAGTTCCTCCATCTCATTTGACCCCCGGTCCCTTGCTATTTTCGGCAGATTATTTATGTCTTCTTTAGTGAAGACAGAACCAAAGTAGTTATTCAATTGGTCTGCCATGTCCTTGTTCCCCATGATCAAATCGTACATTTGTTTTAACTAATCTTTTCCTCTTCACATATCTATAAAAACTTTTGCAGTCAGTTTTTATGTTCCCTGCCAGTTTTCTTTCATAATCTATTTTCCCTTTCCTAATTAAGCCCTTTGTCCTCCTCTGCTGGACTGAATTTCTCCCAGTCCTCTGGTGGGCTGCTTTTTCTGGCTAATTTGTATGCTTCATCTTTTGTTTTGATACTATCCCTGATTTCCCTTGTTATCCACGGATGCACTACCTTCCCTGATTTATTCTTTTGCCAAACTGGGATGAACAATTGTTGTAGTTCATCCATGCAGCCTTTAAATGCCTTCCATTGCATATCCACCGTCAACCCTTTAAGAATCAATTGCCAGTCTATCTTGGCCAATTCACGTCTCATACCCTCAAAGTCACCTTTGTTTCTGAATTAACCCTTGTTTCTGAATTAACAATGTCACTCTCCATCCTAATGAAAAACTCAACCATATTATGGTCACTCTTGCCCAAGGGGCCACGCACAACAAGACTGCTAACTAACCCTTCCTCATTACTCAATACCCAGTCTAGAATAGCCTTCTTCAAAACATTTGCGATGTGCTGCTTTAAATGCTCCATCTGTAGTACAGAACCCAGATAAGTTGTTTTTCTGGAACAGACAATAAAACACGTTACAGGCAGGCTGTGTTATTTGTTTTCTTCATGTGATCACTGTGTCATTTCTGCCTCACTACTTTTCTTGATTCCAAGTAGCCTAATCTACCACCACAAAATCATGAGAGGATTAGAGTGGGTAGACGCACGGAGACCCCTGCTCAGAGTAGGCGAATCGAGAACCAATGGACATGGGTGAGGGGGGAAAGATTTAATAGGAATCTGAGGGGTAACTTTCACACAAAGGGTGGTAAGTGTATGGAACGAGCTGCCGTAGGAGGTAACTTCATATGCAACTTGAAATTGCCAAAAACATCAATTGAGATGTATACTATGGCAGTATCCTTGCAGTAATAATCCAAATTGAATTGCAGGTAGGCCAAAAATAACTTCAGGTCCTGATGTGTTCACCTATCCATTCCCTTCCTGATGCTGCCTGATCCATTGTGTTACTCCACGAGGAAGCTCAAGACTCCAGCATCCACAGTTCCTTGTTTCACATCTTTCTCTTGATGGTGTTTCTATTTGTTTTTATTCAGGATCAGTGTGTTCTCCTGCATCTTCCTCACTGTCTACTGGAGTAACATTCATACCACAGCTCCAAACATGCAACTCACTGGATCAGAGGTATGAAGGAGGCTCCGGTAGACATTGCTGTCATCTTATTCCCTGATGGCTCTCCAATGTCAACGGGTTATCCATAAAGGGAGCAACAGCAATGATTCTTTGTCCAACAAGGCAGATTGGTGAAGGTACAGAGTTGACGTGGATAAGCTTTTCCCACTGAGAGTAGGGAAGATTCAAACAAGGAGACATGACTTGAGAATTAAGGGACAGAAGTTTAGGGATAACATGAGGGGGAACTTCTTTACTCAGAGAGTGGTGGCTGTGTGGAATGAGCTTCCAGTGAAGGTGGTGGAGGCAGGTTCGTTTTTATCATTTAAAAATAAATTGGATAGTTATATGGACGGGAAAGGAATGGAGGGTTATGGTCTGAGCGCAGGTATATGGGACTAGGGGAGAATACGTGTTCGGCATGGACTAGAAGGGTCGAGATGGCCTGTTTCCGTGCTGTAATTGTTATATGGTTATATGGTTATTCTATCAATTCCAACAAAGAATTCAGCTGCGACTGACCAAAGATGCTGATTCCCCCCCCCCCCCCCCTGTGTTATCAGACTTTCGGACGGTTTTCCATAAACATGGGGAGGCACGGGGGCATAGTAGTAGAGCTACTGCCTCACAGCGCCAGAGATCCGGGTTCGATGCTGATGACGGGTGCTGTCTGTATGGAATTTGTACGTTCTCCCCGTGACCTGCTTGGATTTTCTCCGAGATCTTTGGTTTCCTCCCACACTCCAAAGATGTACAGGTTTGTAGGTTAATTGGCTTGGTATAAATGCAAACTGTCCCTAGTGTGTTTAGGGTGGTGTTTGTGTGCGTGTATCACTGGTCGATGTGGACTCGATGGGCCGAAGCTGTTTCCGTGCTGTATCTCTAAACTAAGCTAAACCTAGGGGACAGTCCTGATTTTCCAACCTACCTCATTGGGGAAATTGGATTTGTTCTCTGGAACCATGACATGGAACAATGCTGAAAAACTATATTCTGCACTGGAGTATTTTTCTCTTTCTTGTGCCTATTGTTCTTGTACATGGGCTTGATAGTATTTGTATATAGCATTAAGCAAACAAATGCTTTTCACAGTGGCAATAATAAACCAAATTTAAACCTAGGATGTGGTCTCCATTGCTCACCTGTCCTGATATCTGCGCACCTGCATTTATAATGTTTGCAATTTCCACCTGTATATTTTAGCAGCGAGGTGAGAACAGAGTGAATCTTTGCCTCTTATCTCCACGTCGGTGACACTGTAAGTGTGCTGGGATGATTCCCTACTTTTGATTCCTAATTCAAAGCAAAGGGCTGGATCGGTCAGACCTGCTTGATTGAAACGAAACATTGGGCTCCCTCGGAGCGCTAAGGAATGATCTCACTCCTCGGTCTCCATGAAGGGGGTTTGAGCAGCCACCAGAAGCAGCTACAAATTGATTCAAATAAATGACTGGCCTATAGTACACTGCATGGTGCCATCTTTTGCTTCCACTTGCCAATGCTCTGGTGTATTACAAATGTATAAGACTGACACTGGATCATCAATATGAGCCAATATCAACTTGAGTTAACAGCTGCAAGAGAACAGCTTTGCTTGATGGGTGTGGTGTAGAATGCCAATCACCTTTTGCTTGCTTGTTGAACCACTGATGGCAACAAGAAACCAAGTGAAGCGTGCAGGGTCCATGGGCCATTAGACCAGTGAGGAGACTGGGGACTCAACAGCGTGGATTGGATCAGCTGCTGGAAAATGAGGATCATGGGGTAGTAACAGTCTAGTCAGCTGCTGGAAGATGGGGTGTTAGGGTGGAGAGGATTTTGAGATTGGGTGGAAGGGAATAGCCAGGAGAGAATCTGGATCACTTGGACAGTGGGAGACGGGCGGGTGGAAGTTGGCTGCCTGTTTGGCCATTGGAAGAAAGGATCCTCGGGTACAGGATGAAATCAAGCCCATCAGAGGGCCAGGGGCACCAGACGATCAGTCAAATTTCATGTTCATGAGTTCTAGGACCAAAATTAGGCCATTCGACCCATCATGTCAACCCCGCCATTCAATTATGGTTGCTGAATCTCTCCCTCTCAACCCCATTCTCCTGCCTTCTCCCCATAACCCCTGACACCCAAAACAATCAAGAATCTATCCATCTCTGCCTTAAAAATATCAATTGAATTGGCCTCCACAGCCTTCTGTGGCAAATAATTCTACAAATTCACCACCACCTGACGAAAGAAATTCCTCCTCATCTCCTTCCTAAAGGAACATCGTTTTATTCTGAGGCTCTAATCTCTGGTCCTGGTCTCTCCCACTAGTGGAAAGTAAGTAAGTCAGTTTATTGGCCAAGTATTCACATACAAGGAATTTGCCTTGGTGCTCCGCCCACAAGTAACAACATGACATACAATGACAGTTACAAATGACTCAAAACACTAAACATTAATAATAATAAAACATTAATGATAAAACACCATTGATCAAGCATGTGAACCAACAAAATACCAGATCAAAGGGAGGCTACAGATTTTTAGCTGTTGAGTAGAGCTACTACTCGTGGATAAAAACTGTTTTTATGTCTGCCTGTGGTAGCTTTGACAATCCGGAGTTGCCTTCCAGAGGGAAGTGATTCAAAGAGTTTGTGGCCAGGGTGAGAGGGGTCAGAGATGATCTTGCCCGCTCGCTTCCTGGCCCTTGCAATGTATAGTTCATCAATGGAGGGAAGGTTGAAGCCAATAACCTTCTTAGCTGATCGGACGATTCGCTGCAGCCTCCAGGTGTCGTGCTTGGTGGCTGAGCCAAACCAGACCATGATGGGGAAGGTGAGAACTGACTCTACAATGGCCATGTAGAATTGAACCATCATTGCCTGTGGCAGATTGTGCTTCCTCAGCTGCCGCAGGAAGTACATCCTCTGTTGTGCCTTTTTGACTGTGGAGTCGATGGTGGCCTCCCACTTAAGGTCCTTGGAGATGATGGTTTCCAGAAACTTAAAAAACTCCACAGATGTGACTGTGGTGTTGTTGATGGTGAGTGGGGTGAGGGGAGGGGGAACTACCCTAAAGTCTACAATCAATTCCACTGTCTTAAGAGCATTGAGCTCCAGGTTGTTGCGATGGCACCAGGATACCAGCTGTGCCACTGCCTGTCTGTAGGCAGATTCCTCCCCATCCTGGATCAGTCCAATCAGGGTAGTGTCGTCCGCAAACGTAAGAAGCTTGACAGAGGTGTCTGTGGAGGTGCAGTCGTTGGTGTAGAGAGAGTAGAGGAGAGGAGAGAGTACGCAGCCTTGCGGTGCTCCTATGGTGAGCGTTTGTGTGACTGAGATGTGCTTTCCCAGCCTGACATGCTGCTTCCTGTCTGTCAGGTGATCCACCAACAGAGGGGTTCAGGCACAGTCAACTCGGAAAGTTTGGAGTGTAGTAGCTCTGGCACAATGGTGTTGAATGCAGAGCTAAAATCAACAAACAGGATCTTCGCATAGGTCCATTGGCGGTCTAGGTGCATGTAGGATGAAGTGCTGCATCATTCGCAGATCTATTGGCCCGATATGCAAACTGCATAGGGTCCTGCAGGGGGATCGTGATAGTTTTCAGCTTGACCAGCACAAGCCTTTCGAGTGTCTTCATGACTACAGAGGTCAGTGTGACAGGCCTGTAGTCATTAAGACAAGTAATCCTTGCCTTTTTGGGTACAGGGACAATAGTGGAGACTTTGAAGCAGGCAGGGACAGTGGGGGAACATTGTCTGGTCCTGGAGATTTCTGGCTTTTCTGTCTTCTGAAAAGCCTCTCCACTTCCTCTATTTTTATTGTTGATGAAGTGATGTTGTTCAGTAAGGAGGGTGTGGGTAATTGGGTGTGAAGTGGTGATTGGGGGGGGGGTGGGTGAGGTGGGTGTAGAAGGGCCCAGTCTTTTGCAGACTGAGGTCAGGCTGTGAGTGGGTGTGAAGTGTTGGTTGGGGTGGGAAATGGTCCAGTCGTTTCATACTGGAGTCTTGACTTAAGTAGGTAGGTGTGAAGTGGTGAATAGGAAGGAGAGGGTGCAGGGTCCATTCTTTGCAGACTGGGGTCTGGCTGTGTTGGTTGGGGAGGGGGCAGGGGGTACCAGGATTACGTTTCTGATTTTCAAATCTGTAGTAAAACTCATTCAGGTCGTTGGTCAGCTGACGATTGTCCAAAGAGCGGGGGGATTTCCTCTTGTAGCTGGTAATTTCTTGTAAGCCCTTCCAAACTGAAGAAGAGTCACTAGCTGAGAACTTGCTCCTCAACTTCCTTGGCAGCTCTGATTCCTCTTCTCAGCTTGTACTTGGCCTGCCTGGAGAGGTCTGCATCCCCGATCCTGTAGGCCTCCTCTTTAGACCGTCGGAGCTATCTGAGTTCTGCTCCGAGTCTTAATTGGAATGCAACTGGCCTCGCAAAAGCTGACATATGATGATCCAGTGTCCGTATACTCATCGAGGCTTGTGGTTGCTTCCCTGAACACATTCCAATCCATGCAGTCAAAGCAGGATTGTAGGTTCTCTCCACACCCACTTTATCCAAACTGGGTTGACTGAATGCTCAAGGTGTTGGAATTGGCGTGTGGGATCCTTGGGGATTGGGAGTGGGAAGGCTGATGCCTCAGTCAAATAATTGTCAGCCAAATCATCTTTCACTAAATGTTATGCCCTTTATCCTGCATCCGAACACTGTGGGCAGCCTGATTGTAATCATGTATAATCTTTTCACTGACGGGATAGCACACAACAAAAAGCTTTCCACTGTACCCCAGTACATGTGACACCAATACAATGAATTTAGTCAGGGTGCATGGGAATGATAGTGCCTGCAACAAGGTTGTTAAAGGAGTTGAGGACATGGCATCTGTGGTGGGTCACATTGATGGCCAGAGATTGTCTGAAAGGATAGAAGATAAAGATATGATTAACCTTATTGGAGATTCCATCCTGATATAGGTCGTTTTATTTCTTGGAATTTTGGTGTCCTTGGCAAGCCCAGTACTTATTGCCCATTCCTCCTAGCCCATGAAAGTAGTGGTGTACTGCCTTCTGGAACAGATGTCTCCTTGCTGGAGAAGATGCTGCCACAGTGCTGTTGGCTAAGGATTTCCAGGATCTAGATCCAGTGTTAATGAAAGAACAATACCTTTTACAAAGTCAGGATTGTTTGCCGCTTGGAGAGGAACATACAGATTTTCATTGGCGTGAATCACTTATGTTAGGCCTTGGTGATGACATTTGTGGCTCTAGAAGATGCTTTTGTGATGCCTGGCTGAGTAATGGCTTTGCATGTGTAGATGTGTACACTGCAATGATGGAGGGAATGGATGTTTATGGTGCTGGATGGGGTGTGAATTAAGTCGGGCCGCTTTGCCCATAATGATATCACATTTCATTTTGGGGAGAAATACATTTTCAATCAGGTAGTGCCAAATAAACCAGCATCGTGTGGGTACGTTTGTGCACCGGAATGTTCTTGCACGCTGCAAACCAAACTGCCAATTTTTCATCGAGGGTGTTAGTTCCTTCTCAATAACAGTTTCACAAGAACTCTACAGCTGAGAATTGTTTTGTGCCAAATTTTAATTATAGATGTTAGGAGAATAGGTTTAACTCAGCAATGCACAGCTGTATGTTAGCAGAGAGTAAAGTTATGATCGACCTGGGGAAAGACGATCAGTTTTGTTTTAGTCTAATATTTTTGTCTTCTCTGCTATCGTTAGGGAACGCTGCTGCTCTCTGGTGGGTTTGACGTTGTGACAACTTTGTATTCCCTTGGAGGTGCCATGGAAATGCTACCAGTGGTATGAGCAATCAAACATTGGTGATTCCTGATGGCTGTCAATCTCGGGATACATGGTATCAGCTGGCAGAGCTGCTGACTACAGTTCTACAGAGACATTTAGACTTTCGATGTACAGCGGAAAATAGGCCTTTCGGCCCACTAAGCCTAAAGGTAGACCAGCGATCACTCCGCACACTAACACTATCCTACACACTGTTGACAATTTACAATTTTACCAAAGCCAATTAATCTATACACTTGTAAGTCTTCAGAGTGTGAGAGGAAACAGAAACACCCGAGAAGACCCACGCAGGTCGCAGGGAGAACGTACAAAGTTCGCGCAGGCAGTATCCATGGTCAGCATCCAACTCTGGTCTCTGTAAGGCAGTAACTCCACTGCTGCGCCACTGTGCCGGCCCAAACCTTGTTCCAAAGACGGGCAGGTTGGCAGATGAACAGGCCTCCGTAAATTGCTCCTAGTGTGTAGTGAGTGATATAGAAATGGGTTTAATGGAGGATTAATGTAATGCGTGCGGTCTCCGAGGGCCAGGGATCTTGTTTCCCTGCTGTATCTCTCTGTGAGCTTACAACTGTGTTACTGAACAGGATAGCTGAACAAATATCAGATAGTTTCCTCGTGAGATAAAAATAAATGTTACCAGGTCTTGAAAAGAAAGCAATTCAAAGTTATTTTCAAGATGCATTTGTGGTGTAGGTAAATTCAATTCAATTCAATTCAATTCACTTTATTGTCATTTGGACCCATTGAGGTCCAAACAAAATGCCGTTTCTGCAGCCATACATTACAAACAAATAGACCCAAGACACAACATAATTTACATAAACATTCATCACATTGCTGTGATGGAAGGCCAAAAAAACTTCTCTCTCCACTGCACTCTCCCCCCCGATGTCAGAGTCAAAGTCAAAGCCCCCGGCGGGCGATGGCGAATTGTCCCGTGGCCATTAAAGCCACGCCGGGTGATGCAAGGTCACGCACCGGGTCTTGGTGTTAGAGCCCCCGGCGTGCGCTCGCAGCCCGCGACCATTCCAAGCCGCGCGGGGCGGTGCTGTAAGGCCCTGCTCCAGGAGCTCTTCAACCCCGCAACTCGGGCGGGAGAAGTCGCCGCTGCGGAAGCCCCGAAAAGCGGTCTCCCTCCAGGGACCAGCGGGCTCCCGGTGTCACTGTCCGCCAAACCCGCAGTTGCAGCCACCGAATCTCCGGGGGTCGGGTCGCAGCAGCGTCCACCACCGCTCCACCCGCTCTGGACTCGGCCAGCTCCGCGACGGTGAGGTGAGTAGTCGGCACCACAGCCCCCGGTCTTCCTGTTGGAGGCCGCTCCTCATTGCAGCCCCAACGACAACGGAGACCCGACAAAGAAAAGGTCGGGTCTCCCGTGCAGGGAGAGATTTAAAAGTTACCCCCAACCCCCCCACACCACCCCCACCCCCCCACACACATACCCCAACAAAAAATAACAAAAACTACATAAAAACATAGACATAAAATAATAAAAACGCAGACGGACTGCAGAGGCCGCAGCTGACGAGAGTCGCGCCGCCTACCGGTAAATTTACCTACCTGGTAAATATAAATTTACCAGCAACAAAAATAGTTGCTTAAGATAATGCTCACATATATAGCAGTTTCTTGTGTAAATATAGCAATTAGGTGGTCACCAGGTCAAACTTGGATGCTTTATTGATGATAATTGATTTAATTCCAATGTAAATACAAATACCATTTATCACATGTCCTCTGCAGAATAAAGTCTACCTTTAGGGTCATTGTCATGTGTCAGTTCAGCCCCAATAATCTTTGTCAAACCTAGTGTCAAATTTAAGGAATGTCTTCTGAGGCAAAGTCCAGGAGAACAACCAGTTGGATCAACTTAAAACCACCTCAAACAAAAACAGTCTCTCTCTCTCTTTTTAAAAGTAAATTTAGCATTAAAAGGGTACTTTTCTATTATTATTTTCTCCGCTACAAAATCTTACTTGGGGACACAAGAAACTGTGCTGGAATCTTGACCAAAAAAAAGGTTGGGGGAGCTCAGCGGGTCAGGCAGCATCTGTGGAGGCGAGTTGGGTTGGGACCCTTCATCTGACTGATTGTAGTTGAGGGAAGAAAGCTAGAAGATGGACGTGGAGATAGGGGAAAAACCTGGCTAGTGATAGGTGGATACAGGTGAGAGCAGTGTGGAGAGGGGGCGGGGGGAGTGAGAGGTACAGGTGGGGTGGGGGGGTTAAGGAATACAGGGGAGAGAGCGCTGATGGACAAATGCATGGAGTAAAAGGCTAGAGATGAAAAGGAGACAAAGGTTGTCAGATGAGGAACGAAAAGGAGTAAAATGTAATGTCAGAGGGATGGATATGGGTCAGAGGGGAGGAGAAGGAGAGGGAATGGGAGATGATCATACAGAGAAGGGGAAAAGAATAGGATGATGGGAGTAGGTGGAAAAATGTGGGTGGTTGGGGAGTATTACTTGAAATTGGGAGTTTCAATTTTCATACAATGTCAAAATCTTGCTTGACAGAAATGCAAAACAGAATTCCTAATATGTGCTAAAAAGAGCACATTTGTAAATGTCCTTGGATAAGCATAATTTCAGCAAGATGAGGGGACCGGGTGAACAGGTAATTCCACTAACGTTAATGAAGGATATGCGAATCTCACGGTTAAGTAAGATGATTCAAGGCATTGGAGAAGGTTTGTAGGTTAATTGGCTTCTGTAAATGTGTTGGGTGTGGATGAGAAAGTGGGATCACATTTAACTCGTGTGAATAGTTCATAAAGTCATAAGGAATAGGATTAAAATTTGGCCATTCGGCCCATCAGGCCAACTCCGCCATCCAATCTATCTCTCCCTCCTAACCGCATTCTCTTGCCTTCTCCCCATAACCTCTGACACCTGTACTAATCAATAATCCATCTATCTCTGCCTTAAAAATATCCACTGACTTGGCCTCTACAGCCTTCTATGGTAAAGAAATCCACAGATTCACCACCCTCCGACTAAAGAAATTTCTCCTCATCTCCTTCCTAAAAGAACATCCTTTAATTCTGAGGCTATGACCTCTAGTTCTAGACTCTCCCATTAATGGAAACATTCTCTCCATAGTCGGTGTGGATTAACCAATGCTTAGTTTCGCACACGGAGGTCTGACCGATCCACAGTCAGTGTGATGGGCTGAAGGGTCTGTTTCCTTGCTGCATCTTTAAACTAAACTAAACTAAACCCTCAGAAATAATTAGCAGCCCCTTCAGCAATTCAGTGGGTAGATGACTAACAATACTTGATTACAAGAAATAGAAGCTAAACACACTGGTGCTAAAATAGTTAACGACTTAACATCATTGAATTAAAGGGGAGAAAGATATTTGGGTGTGCCAACAGGGGTAAACAATTAGCAATGTCACACGCCATTGTTAAGGAAAATAAATTGAGTGTCACGTACAATATACCAATGACATTCAGTAACAAAGGCTGGCATTTCGTGTACTGAGTGGAGCATGAAAAGAACATGAAGTAGAAATAAAATTATGTATAAAGTGCTGGAGCAGCACAGTAATCGCCTCACCATGTTCTCTTCACATGCCTCACATGGACAAGTAATGATTTGGGTTGGGACCCTTCTTCAGTGGGTTTTTCATGACCTGCACCTATTACCGCCATGTAACAATGTGTACAACACAGAAGCAGGTCATTAAGCCCAGCAGGAAAATGCAGTCGTTTACCATCAACACAACTTTCCTTCATCAATATCTGTTCATCAATATGTCCTTCTATTTACCCTTCTGATTCAGGAGTTCAATCAAGCTTATCCATCCATCCATCCATCCATCCATCCATCCATCCATCCATCCATCCATCCATCCATCCATCCATCCATCCATCCATCCAACATTATTATTATTATTATTATTATCTATATTACTAAATCTCTGATCTTGACCGCTTTTGGTCGACTGTGCTGCGATTTCCGAGAGAATGCCGCCACCTACAGCTGTCATTTTTGGCCACCTCGCTCAGAGCCCCCCTCCGCCGTATGAGTGCAGAGGATTTTTTCCGTCGATGAAAAATGAGAGAGATATTAATGTTTTTACAAAATTCCCCATTCTCTCTGCTGCGGAGGGACTATAAAACCAGAAAGTGTCGTGCCTCACTCAGTCTCTGCCAGACACAGGAAGCGAGAGAGTCTGGCAGAGATTGAGCTGCGAATAACACTGAACGCACGTCTACTCCATGGTGAGTCCCCTCGATGCGGCTGTAAAGCGGCTGCAGCCCTTTTAAAAAAGTTTGTGTTCACAAAATGAATTTTGGTTGTCAGGTGGCTGCAGCCCAATTGTTTGCCTCGCCTTTTTTAACAAGTTTGTGTTCACAAAATGAATTTTGGTTGTCGGGTGTCTGCAGCCCAATTGTTTGCCTCGCCTTTTTTTAACAAGTTTGTGTTCACAAATGAATTTTGGTTGTCGGGTGTCTGCAGCCCAATCTTTTTGCCTTGGCTTGGCTTTTTAAATCATTGCAACAGTTGGATGCCTGTCCAAGCATCCATACGGCCCACAATGTCTATACTAGCCCTCTGGAAACCAGTACCTTCGGCCCGCAACACCGATACTAGCGCAACAGACAGCCCCCCCCCCCCCCACTGGTGAGCAGTATTGGATTTGGTGGAGAGGTGGAATATTGCGTTGGTGACCAGCCCTCCCGTGTGATGCTGGGACCCAACGGGTCCCACTTAGTCTAGTTATAATTATAATTATTACATAACTAAAACTGTGATCTTGTTATCTAACAGTTTGTGTGGTTTTTCTATTTGCGCAAAAACAGTACGTGATAGCGCTATGATTTTTCGCCAGCTCACTCGCCGTTCTCCTGCGCTGCGAGTGCACCAAGTTTCGTTCAGATTGGTGGCATAATGTAAAAGTTCGCGAGGTTTAAAAATCTTTTAAAAACCGTAGATCGATCTCCTCTCCTGCCAGTCAGCGGCGCGTGGTTTAGTCTCTTCTCCTGTTACTCCGCGGGACGGACCGCCCCTTCCTGCGCCATAACGTCTTTACTGGAGCTGAAGGACGCTCTGGATGGTGGCGGAAGCCTCCAACCGGGCACAATTTTCAGAGGGACCGGAAGCGGCTTGGCCCGGTCTGGTCCAGCCCAGCCCAGCCCAGCCTGGCACGGAGTCAGAGATGTTGCCGATGTCGCCAAATGGAAATCGGAGACTTGGAGAACGACCAGCGGCCAGCGCCCACGGTGAGTCCCCATCGCACCGCCAGCTCCAGCCCCTTTTCCTCTGGTCCCCCTCGCTGGCTCCTGCCCCCCTTCCCCGTGATACCCCCCTTCTCCCCCATGGCTCTTCTCCCGTCTTTTCTCTGAGCTCTCTCCCCCCTCCCCCCTGCCCACCCCCCACAACCCCCCACCCACCCACACCCCCACCTTCCCCCATAAACCCCCCGCGCTCACAGCCATCCCCCCCATGTCCACACACCCCCATCCATGATGAGGGGAAATGAGCCACGCCTGTGCAATTAGGGGCTATGGGTGAGTGGTAGAATATTGCGTTGGGGGAATGGGTGAGTGGTGGAATATTGCATTGGGGAATGGGTTGCGTTGGGGAACCAGGCCTCCCGTGTGACTGGGACCCAACATTATAGTAAATGCAACAGATAAGTTACCAAGAGTTATGCTTCACAAATGTCAAGAGTATAATATCAAATAGTCCTTTTTGATATTAGCAAAGAGGAGATTAGTACGGGTGACAGGGCTTGTGAGGAGAAGGCATTGGAATGGGGTTAAGAGAGAAAGCTAGATCAGCCATGATTGAATGGCGGAGTAGACGATAGGCCAAATGGCCTAATTCTGCTCCAATCACGTGAAAAAACTGGTTAGGATACCCGAGTTAAACACCAAGGTTTAAACTCCAAGTATTGCCATGCTATCATTCTCACCAACTGACATACAGATGTATTCTTTCTTTTCCATCTATCCACATTAATATATTACTACATGGCAGCTCTTTGAACTACATTGTGTTGTGACCAGAACTGCATGCAATAATCCAAGTGCAGCCTAACTGACATTGATCCAAGTAAGCTGTAACATGCAACCCGACTCTTATGGTCGATGCTTCAGTCAACAAGCTATGCACCTTGTAGAAACAAGGAACTGCAGATGCTGGTTTACACAAATGGACACAAATTGCTGGAGCAACTCAGCGGGTCAGGCAGCATCTTTGGATTACATGGATAGATGATGTTTCAGGTCCCAACTTGAAACATCACCTATCCATGTTCTCCATAAATGCTGCCTAACCTGCTGAGTTACCCCAGCACGCTGTGTCCTTTTAAGCTGGCCCAGAACTTCCTCCAACTAAATGAGAGTAAGTCTGAGGTCATCCTTCTCGGCCCTCGGACTCAATCAAAATGATAGCAGGCAGTCTTGGAAGCCTTACCCCACTACTCAAACCTCACGTCAAAAACCTCGGCGTGATATTTGACTCAGCACTGAAATTTGACAAACAAGTCAATGCTGTGGTAAAAGCTAGCTTCTTTCAGCTTCGGATGATAGGTAAAATAAAACAATTCCTTCACTTTGATGACCTCGAAAAGATCATCCACACATTTATCTCCTCCCGCCTAGATCACTGCAACTCCCTCTACACTGGCATCAGCCAATCTTCCCTGTCCCGCCTGCAACTGGTCCAAAACGCCGCAGCGAGACTCCTGATGGGCACCCGAAAAAGGGACCACATCACCCCGATCCTGGCCTCTCTCCACTGGCTCCCTGTGCGGTTCCGTATACATTTCAAGACCCTCCTCTATGTCTACAAAGCCCTCAATGGGCTTGCCCCCTCCCACATTAAAAGTCTTCTCACCCACCACTCCACCTCCAGGTCCCTCAGATCGGCCGACTTGGGGATGCTGAATATCCCGCGGTCCAGGCATAAGCTCAGGGGCGACCACGCATTTGCGGTTGCAGCTCCTAGACTGTGGAACAGCATCCCCCTTCCCATCAGAGCTGCCCCCTCCATCGACTCCTTTAAGTCAAGACTAAAATCTTATCTATATTCCCAAGCCTTTCCTGACGTCCACTGAGCGAGGGCTATATGTATATATGTATGTAGTTTGTTTGTTTATAATATTCTTATAACAAATGTAAAGCACTTTGGCCAACGAGAGTTGTTTATTAAATGTGCTATATAAATAAATAAATAAAATGTGACTAAGCTATACACCTTCCTCTCTAACCTCTCTATCTATATTCCCAGTTTAAGTGAACTATGTACCACAGCACTCATCTCTGCAACTGAGTCCTCGACTTCCAGACCAACAGACCCCAATCAATGAGGATAGAGGACAAATCACCCTCTACGATGTTCTTCAACACTGCTGCCCCGCAAGGATGTATTCTCAGTCCCCTTCTTTACTCTTTGTGCAGCCATGTAGCAAATCCAATTCAATTTACAAATTCGCAGACGACACCACCATTGTGGGCTGGATATTAAATAATGATGAGACGGAGTACAGGAAGGAGATTGAGAACATGACCTGGTGTGGAGACAACAACCTTTCTCGCAATGTCAGCAAGACAAAGGATAGAGTGGTCAACTTCAGGAAGTGAAGTGGTACACAATGCTGAATTACAGATGGTTGAAAGCTTCAATTTCCGCGGAGTAAATATCACTAACAACTTGTTCTGGACCACCCACATTGAAGCAATGACCAAGAAAGCACACCAACGCCTCTACTTCCTTAGAAGGCCAAGAAGGTTTGGCATGTCCCATACAACTCTTACCAAGTTCTACAAATGCACTGTAGAAAGCATTTTATCAGGATGCATCGCAGCATGGTTTGGGAGCAGCTCCATCCAAGACCGCTAGAAATTGCAGAGAATTGTGGACGTAGTCCAGCCCATCACATAAACCAACCTCCCTTTCATTTAGAAGAAGAAGGGTTTCGGCCCGAAATGTTGCCTATGAAATGTTCCGGCTTTCGGCGGTGGCGACATCACCACGGAGGTCCGCTGGACGGGAAGGCGGCATCTCCGGCCTGGATCGATCGCCTCAGCGCAGAGGGAGAACAAGGAGGGAAGAGACGGAGACTAAGACTTTGCCTCCATCACAGTGAGGATGTGCTTGGTGAACTCACTGTGGTGGATGTTTAATTTGTGTTTATTGTATGTTTTGTTTTTATTGGTTCTGTGTATGACTGCAGGCAACATAATTTCGTTCAGACCGAAAGGTCTGAATGACAATAAAGGAATCTAAATCTAATTCTAATTCTAATTCTATTTCCTTCGCTCCATAGATGCTGATGCACCTGCTGAGTTTCTCCAGCATTTTTGTGTACCTCCGTTCCATTTACTCCATTTACACCTCGTGCTGCTTAGGCAAGGACAGCAGCATAATCAAAGACAAGTCACTACCCAGCCACTCCCTCTTTGCCCCTCTCCCACTGGGCAATAGTTTAGAAGTGTCAAAATGCAGATTCAGGGAAAGTTTCTCCCAGCTGTTATCGGGCAACTAAAGCATCCCACCACAACTGGAGAGCAGTCCCGAGCTACTATCTACATCATTGGATAACCTTTGACTATCTTTGATCTGACTTTACAATACTGCATCTTGCACTAAATGTTATTCACATTATTCCAGTTATCATGTATGTACACTGTGACTGGCTCAATTGTAATCATGTATTGTCTTTCCGCTGATTGGTTAACATGCAACTAAAGCTTTCCACTGTACCTCGGTATTCGTGACTATATACTAAACTCAACGTGCCTCAAAGTCTCTCCATGACATTCCACAGGGTCCTGCCTTCTTTAACCCCAAATGCATCACTTCACACTTGTCCAAATGAGGTTCCATTTGCCATCCCCATGTTCACATTCCCAGTGGATCTATGTCCTGTTGGAACCTTAGACAACCTCCTTGACTGTCCACGACACCACTAATCTTGGTATCATCTACAAACCTGCTAAATCACCAATATATAGGACCAACAGCAGAAGACCAACATTGATCTGTGTGACATGCCGCCAGTCACAGGGCATCCAATCTGAAAAGCTGCTCTACACTACCCCCCTTTGCCTGCTACCACCAAGCACGTTATGGATTTAATTGGCTAATTTACCCTGAATCCCAAGTGTTCTAACCTTCCAGCCAAGCCTACCATGTTGGAGCTTATCAAAGGCCTTTGCAAAGTCCATGTGGACAATGTCTACTGTCCTGCCCTCATCAATCCTGTTGGACATCGCTTAAAAAACATTCAATCAAAAATCTGTGACATTTATCTGCAATACCAACGTAGAAGTGACGGATTTCCGAATATTTATCCCGCTCTGATATGGCAGAAGGAAATCCTGCTTTCTGGAAGACTTTTGAACATTCAGTCAGTTTCTTGAGACGTCATTTATCAGTGCCAAGCCATGTTGACGATCCTTAATAGGTCCTTGCCTTTCCAAATGTGGATAAATCCTGTCCTAGAATCCCATCTAATAATTTTCCCACCACTAATGTAAGGCTGACTGACCTGTAGTTTACCGATTTCTCCCTGCTGCCCTTCTCAACTAAAGGATCAAAATTAGCTGTCCCACTATAACATCCTACCACAATGTATTTGTTCAAAAAGATGAACAAATGTAGCTAAGCTGTGTGAAGGAAAATGATTGCATCCCCTTGGTGATGGGAGGAATGTAGGAATATAATTCCAGATTTACAAACAAATGTGAATGGAATTGGTGTGTCTGAACAACTGTGTGTAAACCAGGACAAGGTTACAAAGGGACATCTTTCTAGGTTAAGTCAAACTTAATTGAAATGCAACCGAGGGAGATTCCATGCTTAATGTTGTAGACTTGTGGAAATCTGCCCACCTAGTTAGATGAATCTGATCGAGGTTGGCATGGCTACCTAGTCAATTGAATGCAGACAGGACTGGCACAGCTATTCATTCCATTGAATGAAGTACTAAATTGGCATGGCTACATAGTAAATTGAATAAGGACTGGGCTGCCGTGCCTGCCACCTGGTATAAATGAATAGGGAGTGAGTGAAGCTGCCTGTCATCTACTACAGAAAGTGTGTCTTCCACAACAGTGCGGTATTCAATTGTGGCATTGAAACGATAACTTCCTGGGCACACACAGCAGCGTGATTGGCACTTAGTTAAGGAGGAAATTAACTTTTGTGAAGGGCTCCTACATATTTTGAATGCCGTTTGATTCGAATGATTTTTGTTACAATCTCAATTTGGTGAAAGGTACATTGTGGCATTGTGTCGCGGCGGTCTCATTATCAGGCAAAGGCACACGAGAGCAGAGTTTGCAATCCTGTCTCCGACCGAAACTATCTCAAACTTTCCAGATTAGTCTAATCAAAAAACAATTCAACCCTTGGGAATATGTTATGACCCGAAGATCGGGAAGTTTATAACCAAACTCGCAGACCACTTCCTCTGACAGACAGGAGAAACAAATTTAAAAAACGCTAACATTTGCAAATAGTAGTTATTTTCTCAGCGAAAGCCTCTGTGAATCGTGATTTACTGCAGGAGAGCTCAAAATATGCAAACGCAGTTGTTTTTCCCCCAGTGCTGTTGTTGATTTCATTAAGGAAGCAAAGATGGAATGTATTACTGGGGCGAGAGTGCAGCCTTCTCTACGCTGATCCCAAACCAATTTAAACCTTGCGGGGAGAGGACTCGCACCACTTGGATACTTCTTGCTCAGAGACGCTCGTTTCCTGGATGTTGTTTTGCTTTGGTGGGGAGGCAAAGGGGATAGATAGACACCGCCTGGCACTGGAGGAAGCGCTGCTATGGTTTCTGAACTGCAGATGTGAATACGGCAGGGCACAAATCCGGCACCGTGCAAGAGAGGCAGAGAGAACGGAGAACGGGGGTGACAACTGCCCAGCCAGACGGTTCACCCACCCCCGCCCCCAGAGGAAGGGAAATGACTCGCCCCCCAAATCTGTGACATTTATCTGCAATAGCAGCGTAGAAGCGGCGGATTTCCGAACATCTGTCCCGCTTTGATATGGCAGAAGGAAATCCTGCTTTCTGGAAGACTTTTGAAAGTTAATCCCGGGTCTTTCTAGATCATATACATACATAGAGGGACTCCTTCCGAAGCAACCTTTATCCGCTGTGGGTTTTTTTAAAAAGAAAGGACTCCCACCCTCGCTCTCATCTCCAGTGCACGCTGGTATCTGGGAGGCGAGCGTCTCCGGGCTGTGGTGTGAGTGAGTGAGTCGGGTTACCGCGGGGAGTGTGTTGCCACTCTTGTCACAGCGAGCAGCGGGCAACAACTGCGGTCCCTCTCTGTACTGACTGATGCTGAAACATGGAAAGTGTCAACTCCTCGCTTTGTGCAGCGCTGCTGCTGTTGTTTGTCCAGCTGGTTACTCATTGCCCCGGGGCTGCCGAGAGAGAGAAGGTAAGCAAGTGGCTGCACTACACAGGCAAGTTTCTCCTCTCCTTCTGTCCTGCCCGCCTTCACATCCTGTGGCTTGTACGCTGTGAACCCCGTTAATGCCCGAAAGAGGGGACTAGGCAACTTGTGCCCTTGCATATCCCCCCAGTATCTGTTTATTTTGTCCCGCGGCGATGGGGATAGTTTAGGTTACTGGATGTTTCACAATTGATGGGTTCCACCCTGGTTAACCAGGAGGGGAGGGGTGGGGAGACACGGTGGTGACTGGCCCCTCTCATTGATCACAGTTTGTCCCGAGAGTGCCCACAAACCAGGAGGTCTCTCTTGTTGGAGAACCTCTGAAGGAGGGTCTCAACCCTGTCCCGCTGAGTTACTCCAGCTTTTTGTGTCTAACTTCGGCTTCAATTGTTGGGCGGTATTGACCCTGGCCACAACACGGTCACCCAATGCCCGGAGACCTCACAGTTTCCATGTTGCTTTTTTTCTTTTCTTTGACCTCCTGCTGTACATTTTAAACAATTAAGCGAATCCGATGCCTTGAACTTGGGCTGCTGGCTCTTTGCCAAGTCACAATAAGACGCAAGATGGGGGAGGAGTGAGATGGTACAATGGATTTGGAGGGGCGGGGGGATTAATAGGAAAAACAAGTTAACGGGAATAGACAATAGGTGCAGGAGGAGGCCATTCGGCCCTTCGAGCCAGCACCGCCATTCAATGTGATCATGGCTGATCATCCCCAATCAGTACCCCGTTCCTGCCTTCTCCCCATATCCACTGACTCCGCTATGAAATAATGAAGTAACTGGAATGGAGTAACTTGCTGTCTCTGTATCTGTGGGGTGTTAAGCTCCGGTTTAATATCTAATGCCCGTTATCTAGTAGCAGTTAGCACAATGTCCAAACCAGCAGTTTCAGGTATTTATTCAGAAATATCATGTAGTTATGAAACCCCTGATTATCTGCTCTCCAATTTAGAAATGGTGATTAACTTGAATGAGCAAGTCGCCCCCTCCCCTCCCCCCCCCCCCCCCCCCCCCGCGAACTGGTTGGGTTCTGACCCTTGTTATTAATGTCTAGCAATATTTCCCCTCCTTGCCTCTCTCCCCCACCCCCCACCAATGCCTGTCCCTCTATTTATTTCCCATTCTCTCCTGAAGTGCTTTGAATATCTATAGTGACAAGTAGCACTTTTTTTTTACTACAATTGATTTTTTTACAAATTTCAGAAAAATGAAGATTAAAATATAAATATCAATATTTTCTTTATCGTCACGTGTACCCGGTACAGTGAAATACATGTTTTGCATAAAGCTCAGCAAGACTATCCCTGAACATGAACACAATCACCCCAGTCAGTACAGTGTAGACAGAACAGCCCACTAAGTCCATATTCAAGAGGTGCCATTTTGCCACCAATTTCCAGTCCCAGCTGCAGCTGGTCACAAAGGCCCATTGCATCCATCGCCTTCATTCCCTCATAAGGAATAGGATTAGAATTAGACCATTCAGCCCATCAAAACTACTCCGCCATTCAATCATGGCTGATCTATCTCTCCTAACCCCATTCTCCTGCCTTCTCCCCCTCATCTCTCTCCATGTCTGGCCCTTTTCAGCCCTTGTTCCCCCAGGATTGCCTCCCGCAGCCGACCTTGAGGACACTGAAGGTAAGACCACCTCCCCGGTTCCTCTCACTGGGCCATTTTCCAGCGTCTGCCGCAGTCGCCGTCTCTTTCCACCTTCTCTCCGATGCCTGATCCACGGGGTGAGCTCAGCGGCCTTCCCTCACCGAACGAGCCGGGCCTGTGGTTGGGACACTGGGACCGAGCCCCAGGCTGCTGCAAGGCCTCCAGTGGCCCTCCCCACTGCGATATCCATTGCGATATCAGTGACATTCTGAGCCCCCTGTGAGTGAGACTCTCCATCAGCGAGCTGCAGTCAATATTTGATGGTCTGAAGAAGGGTCTCGACCCGAAATGTCACCCGTTCCTTCTCTCCAGAGATGGTGCCTGTCCCGCTGGGTCACTCCAGCATTTTGTATCTATCTTTGATATTTGATGAGTACAGTTCTCTTGGCTGAGTGAAATATGGTTGTATGACTTGTTCAATTTGATTACCCAATTCCCATCTTTGGGAATGTCAGCATTTCACATTCCTCAATCTAATATTTCCTATCTGTCAGACATCAAAGTAAAGTTAGGGAAAGAAATGATTCAATATTTTCCCATTGCTGTGACTGCAATCAAAGATGGGGTTTAAAATTTACACCCAAATCTTGATTGGACCCTTATTGCCCTGGATTCATCCAAATTGCAGAGCTAATTCTGTTTTAAAAAAATCTGCTGGTAAAACTATGACCTCAGGTCACAACATCACAGGTGTAACCCAATTCAGATGAAATGATTTCAGTTATATTTGTCTGATCACAACCAATGGAGCAAGTTATTCACTCAACATACTTTTGGTACAGGATCGTAGGTGTATGCGTGATAGGTAACTGGGATTAACAATGTGTGTAGATCCGAACAGTACCTCTTTCAATGGAGATGGAGATTGGGCTGTAGGGAAAAAAAAAGGAGCTGCAGATGCTGGTTTATAAAAACAGACACAAAGCGTTGGAGTAACTCAGCAGGTCAGGCAGCATCCTTGGAGAACATGTATTGGTGATGTTTTGGGTTGGGACCTTTCTGTGGACTGATTGTTTGGGGAGTGGGGGGGAGGGGAGAAAGCTAAATGAGATGAGGGGCAGGACAAACTGTGGCAGGTAATAGGTGGGCACAGGTGAGGAGAGGAGGGAGAGAATAGGTGGATGGTTGAACAGAGAGGGGGGAGGGTGTGGGATTTACCTCCTAACTGCCTAATGTAAAGCTTTCAATTTCCCATTTCTCTCCCATTCAAACATTATGCTGCTGCAAGTAAGAATTTCATTGTTCCATTTCCATTACACGTGATAATTAAATGCTTTTAACTCTTGACCTGTTTGTAAACCACTTAGAAACGGCAACATTGCAACGAGCAGCTAGAGTTGTTGTTGGCCACAGCTTGTACCTCCTGTGCGATAAGCCAAAATCTCTTCTGTCCTCGTGGCTTCCAGAAGGTTGGACAAGGCATCGGGATTCAAGACTGCAGGTAATTTCCATCGATATCAACTCCTGAGGTCTTATTAAGCCTCCATAATTTGATCTACCATTTTGTCTAAATCTAAAAGTATATTTGAGTAAAATATATCACATGGTTATAGCAGAATGATGAAATTGGTATGGGGAATATTGCTGCTGTATATTGTAGAGGAAGAAACTGCAGATGCTGGTTTAAACTTTAAGATAGACACAAAACGCTGGAGTAACTCAGCGGGTCAGACAGCATCTCTGGAGAAAAGGAATAGGTGACGTTTCCGGTCAAGATCCTTTTTCAGACTGGAACAGACTGAAGTGTTTCAAGCCGGAAAGTCACCTAATCCTTTTTGCCAGAGATGCTGCCTGACCCACTGAGTTACTCTAGCATTTGTGTCTATCTTTGCTGTATATTGTAGCTTTGGTTTGCCAAGGCTGTGGTGGTGATGCCGAACCAAATTTGTGGTGTGTATGAGTTTGCAATTAGGATGCACAAGGTTTGAAACGGGCAATTTTGGGACCAAGAAGAAATGGCATTGCAAAAATGGGGTCATTATTGTGGATGATCAGCCATGATCACATTGAATGGTGGTACTGGCTCAAAGGGCCGAATGGCCTACTCCTGCATCTATTGTCTATGTATCTAAGTAAATGTTTGAAGATCGTTATCATGGAAATCAAGAATGAGGGAGGTTATTTCAGAATCTTGTATTTAAGTGCACAGGACCACTTCCAGCTATTGTCCTGCCACAGAAAATTGTGTCACGGTAACCTTGGGAATTAGTTTCTTTGTTCCATAATGGAGATGTTTACATTTTTAAAAGGATGGTGGGACATTATAGAAGATAGACACAAAATGCTGGAGTAACTCAGCGAGACAGTCAGCATCTCTGGAGAGAAGGATTAGGTGACGTTTCGGATCGAGACCCTTCTTCAGAGATTATATTTGGTTAGCTCAGCTGATTTCTCATTTTAGCAAGTTTTGGGGGGTGTTTCTCTGTCGATAGTTTATTATTCCCAGCTGCTGCTTCCGGTTACATCTCACCATGGGTGACAAGTGTATTCATGGGCAGCGGCGAGGGTGTGTTTTGTACGTGGGAGAGTTCATGAGGTGCTGGTAAATGTGGAATGATGGGGACGTTTGCCCAGCTCTTTGCACTTGTATGTGATGGATGTGGTCTCCAAAGTAGGCTTTGGGGAGAGAATCCAGAACTGGATCCAAATGCTCTACAAAGACATCTGTAGTGCAGTCCAGATCAGTGGGTGCGAAAAGGACATCTTCCCCATCAGGTCTGGAGTCAGGCAAGGTTGCTTACTCTCTCCTCTCTTGTTTGGGTGCTGTATCTAGGGGCGGAAATCCCAGGGGGGGACACATCCCCGCTCTGTTTTGAGTGGTGGGGGACGACCCCCCCCCAGTTTTTGTAATCCGTATTTTAAAAGGTGAAATCTCCGCTTTCCGCAAGACAGTGGGGGTGGGACTGCTGATCGAGGGCGCCGATTGGACGAGAGAGACGTCGGTCAGCAGGCAATGGGGGCGGGACATGGTGATTCAGCGCAATCATTGGAGGAGGGAGGAGTGGGGGGGGTGTGGGACTGAGGATAGAGCGCGGTGATTGGAGGAGGGAGACTTGCCAAAACACTCGGCACAGACCTGCGCCTCATCCGCAGCCAGGATCGATCCCGGCTCTCCGGCGCTGTCCCGTCCCCACCAGGAGTCAGACTGGAGCGGTGCCTCCAGGCCCACAGCCAGCGCAGAGAAACAGCGCAAAACCCAGCTCAACTCTGCCTGTCCCGCCAGGTTAACCTACAGCCCTGCCTGGACTTGCGGGAAATATGGCCCAGGTTTACAGCCAGCATGGAGAAGCAGCGCTGGTGTCCCGTCAGTCCAGGCAGGGCTGTAGGTTAACCCGGCGAGCCAGGCAGATTTGAGCTGCATTTAGCACTGGATTGAGTCTCCGAAGCCTCGTGAGTGTGCGCAAGCGCGCGTGGCTGCCAAGAAATTGTGTCCCCCCTGTCCCCCGGTCCCCTCCATATTTTTATATCGATTTCCATGCCTGGCTGTATCGAACCCTTTGCTAAATCCATCAGGAAGGGAAAGAGCATATGAGGGGTGATATTGCTGGGTGGTGGGGCACTTGGAACAAAACTTCCCTGTACATGGACGATGTTGCCGCCGTCTGCTCCGATCCACGGTGGGTCTGCAGATTGAACCACAGTGAACTACAGGGCTGCGCTCATCCATTACTCAGCTGGCCCTTCATCCACTTCACCAACCAGTCCGACCACCTGCAGAGGGGTTGAAACATGAAACAAGAATTGAATGGAACGGATAGCTATGGTTTAACAAAGATTGGTTCGTGAAAGACAAAACATGATTACAATCGAGCCATCCATGGAGTATGACTCTATTGAATGTATAGACCCAAAAAATATTTGTACAGTTTTTGTACAGTTTTTGTATTTTATATATATTTATTTTATTTTTGAAATACAAAAAAAAGGATTCCCAGCTCTTTGCAGAACGTGGGTTTGCTAAGAGGGTCTGATGAAAGATGCAAGGGTCCTTGTCACAGTTTATACTGGGTAGCCAAGGAGGACTTGCAGATTGATGGGTTGTCCCCAGAGAGACACACTTGGAGATGAACATCGAGACCAGCAGTTCTGTGAAAGACTCTCTTTGGTCTAAATGAAGCTTGTCGATTTTCTAGCACAGTGAAATGTCCGTAAAGGAATGCTGTAGACCGGCCCATCCAGACTGCAGCAGTACATGACGGCAGCTCGGTACAGCCAACGGCAAGGCTCTGTGGTAGAGGACCACCCTCTAGGGTCCTAGTGCTACTGGGCATTGAGAGGCTGAATCTGGGGGAAACCCCCCAAACTTCCCCCCCCCCCCCCCCCAAACTGGCTACTTTCTTGATTAGTACAAGTGTCAGAGGTTATGGGGAGAAGGCAGGAGAATGGGGTTAGGAGGGAGAGATAGATCAGCCATGATTGAATGGCGGAGAAGACTTGATGGGCCGAATGGCCTAATTCTATACCTATCCGTTATGACCTTAAACAAGACAAGGGATATCATCCCTGGGGACACATTACTTGCAATGGTGCTAAAGAAGGATTAATTGAAAGATACAGCTCGGAAACAGGCCGTTTGGCCCACAATGCTGACCACCAATCACACAATCACACTGGTTCTCTTTTCCCACTTTCACATACACTGCCTACACACCAGGGACAAATTAGAGAGGGCAATTAGCCTACAAAACTGCAAGTCTGGGATGTGGGAGGAAGCCAGAGCACCTGGAAGAAACCCACGTGGTCACAGGGAGAACGTGCACGCTCCACACAGATGGCCCTGAAGGTCAGGATTGAACCCAGGTCTCTAGTGATGCAAGGTAGCAGTTCTACCAGCTGCACCATTGTGTACCCCCCTGTGTCAGGAAAAAGGGATATGTGAATACGATGGGGATTATACTCGCAATATTGAATGTGTGGGCACACTGAGCAAGAGTATTACACTGTATTTTTTTAAAATTATGAATGAATAAAGTTTCTTTTTGAAAACAATGAGTGTATGGCACAGTAGAAACCATTCAGATTATCATATCCATCCTGGTTGAAAATAAGAGCTGGATTTGGCTCAGTCCCAGATTCCAGTATTCATTCTGTGGCCTGGTGGATTCTACACCTGTAAATGCTCAGCCAGCACTCTTATATAGTCACGCGGCACAGAAACAGGCCCTTCAGCCCTACTAGTCCATGCTGCAAATGCCATCAGAGTTTCTCTCAATTTCCCTTCTTCCCTCCACATCTCAACCACTATCCCTCCTTTCTTCTGCCAATTATGTCTGGAGTTACAGTATATTGAGTAGGAATTGCAGATGCTGATTTAAACCGAAGAAGGGACTTGACCCGAAACGCCACCTATTCCTTTTCTCCAGGGATGCTGTCTGACCTGCTGAGTTACTCCAGCTTTTTGCGTCTAACTGCAGTTATTGACGTCTCTAATTAAGAGAAATAAGTTGTTCCTGTTCATCTTGTCTAGGTTTGATTTTGTATACCTCAGTTGAGTCTCCCCTCAGTCAATTTTTGCTTCAATTAACGCAATAACTAAAAGTCTGTACTTTTCTGTGGTATCATAGCCCTTCTGTAAGTTAGCAATGCCTCATGTTTGCGTTTACACTTTTTGCCTCCACTCTGGACATTGCAAGGGAGCAGTGATTCACAAGGAAGGGGATTGGATTCTGACATATAGGTAGCCTCTAGGTAGAGAGGATTCTTACTGTTACACTTAAATGAGTTAAATCCTAAGGATTACATGCTGGTGTTTCCATTCAATTACAAGCTATTGCCCATAGTGCCGCACTCGTATCAAATGCTTGTATCCCAAGGAACAGAATTTTAATGACGTTACTTGTAGAAAGAAGGCATCAGCTTGTTCCGGGTGCTAAACTTTTGCAAGCGTACATAATTATCAAAGTGAGAAGCAAGTGCAGCAAGTACCATCGCCATCACCCGGAAGGAAAGTGTCTGCACCTGGCCCAGGTGTTATTTGATCACAGAACTGTTGATGAAACACTGGTGAAAGTCATCCAAACAGCAGCCATGAAAACATCAATGTGAAAGCTCACAGGACCAGTGCGATGGCTACAGGCTCGAATAAGGCAGAGTTGTAGAATCACAGGGCCACTGAGTACTGAAGCAGGCTCTTGGGCCCACTGAGTCCATGCTGACCACCCATTTATCTAAATTAATGCCACTATTTTAAATTCTTTCTACACTAACATTCGAGGAAGACCCAGGCTGCTGCCTGGAATTTCCTGGGAACATCTCCAAATGCGGGAATATTTCACGGTGTAACTTTGGCACAATCCAGTTGGGTGTCCAAAGCCGTTTTGGTGCTTTTGAAACTTATACCTCACAGACTGTACAGATTGCTGGCAAGATACAGTACTAGTGCTGGCAAGATACAGTAACACCTCAAATTTATGCTGGAGACAATGTGGGAAGATTGGTGATCACACACATTTTTTGGGATTGTCCCAAATTGTACCAATACTGGAGAGACATCCAGGTAGAGATTAAATTATTTCTGGGAGTGGATCTATCTTTGGAACCGGCTTGTTTCATATTAGGAGATACTCCAGCAGAGACAGATATTCAAAATCAGAAATATTTGCTTGGGGTGATGCTGTTGATTGCTAAAAAGATAACAGCGTTATGGAGAAAGGAAATGCCACCGAATGTTCAACAGTGGAGAGAAAGATTGAAAAATGTATACTTGATGGAAAGTATAACTGCTAAACTCCAGTTGAGGACTGATGCCTTTAATATTATATGGAAACCGGTACTATTACAAATGCCAAGATTGATTAAGGATATGAATGGATGAGCTTGCTCTGGTGCCTGTTAATAAGATGCTTTTATGATAGAATGTTAAGAGGATTTGATGCGATGCTAATAGGTGATTTGTATTTTGTCATTTTGCGATTGTCTTTTGTGTGTTTCTTTGTTTTGTCTGTATGTGTATTTTGTTATGTCAATAAATGTTGAGTTAAAAAAAAAAGACTGTACAGATTGTCGATCATGCCATATTATATTTGATCTGAAAGAAACGTTTGTATCAGTTATCCCCTTATATCAGCAAATATCGTTCCCATTTGCAGCTAGCCAAGACGTGGGTAGTAGGCATTTACAATGAGATTGTCGAGTCATTTATTTGGACCAGTGCACTGAAGGCGACGGTAATCAAGGAGAAATAACTTCACGAGGAAGGGTTTATATGATCATCAGCAGCTGTTCAGTTCCTTTTGCAACTGCTCAGAAGCAGCCTATGCCAGTATGCAACAATAGATTTATCTCAGAAATAACATACCCCACTTAGTCCACGACAACCATTGAACACCCCTTCACACTAGTTCTATGCTATCCCACTTTCTCATTCAGTCCCTACACACTAGTAGCAATTTTACAGAGGCCATTTATCCTACAAATCCGCACGTCTTTGGGATGTGGGAGAAAACTGGAGAACCCGGAGGAAACCCATGGAGAAACATGCAAACTCCACACAGATAGCACCCGGGGCTCAGGATTGAACCTGGGTTGCTGGCACTGTGAGACAGCAGCTCCATCTGCTGTGCCACTGTGCAGAACTGCCCAATACTTGGACAACTTTCAGGCATGAGGTGGTAAACACTGGTCCCATTCACATCACTGAAGAGGGGAATGGATTGCCAGTGGCGTTCATTACATTGTCAATGGCATCGCATCACTTGGTTATCCCCAGCAACATCCCAGAGGTCATTGTTAACCCAAAACCTAACTGGACCATCCAGATTAATGCTGCTTCTCTAACTCGCTCAGCTGCTTGGAATTTGCAATGAATAACTCTTCTCCTAACCACCCATGACATTTTCACCATGTACAACATACAAGTTAGGAATGTGGTGGCATGTTCTTTTTCTGGATGAGTGTAGGGCAAGAGGCTTGATTTCACCCAAGATTTCACCCATCGTTTGATTGTCACCCCAAACCCTCGCCCCTGGACATAGACTTTAACAATCATGAAACAGCATCCATTATCCCTCCCTCATCTAATTCCAGTTATCACCTTCCTTACTTACTTTCCAGTATCTATTACTTCTCATCTTCCAAACTCTCACTCACTCTCACCTCCACACCTGTCATCCAATTCCAGCCCTTCCCCACCTGCCTATGTCTGCCCCACACATCCAACTCCTCACCTGGTTCCATCTATCGCTGCAAGTCCTTGCTTTACCCATCTCATCTCTCTCGCTCACTTGCCTGGCTATACTCTTGGTCCCGATGAAGGGTCATTGAATTTCCCACTGCCTCCACGATGCTGCCTGACCTGCTGAGTACCTCCATCAGTAAATTGCCCCTGATGCAGTGCGCATCATACACAGAAAGCACTGCAGTGACTTAAATCGGTGCTGGCTCGAAGGGCCAAATGACCTACTCCTGCACCTATTGTCTATTGTCTAAATGCCACTGGGTTAAAATCCAACTTCCTTACTCAATATCGTTATGGGAGTAACTTCACCACTGGCAGGTTTAACAAGACGGTATGTAAACTTGTGTAAAGGATAATAGGACATGGGCATTAAGTGCCGGTGACACCCCCATCCTACATATTAATAACAAATAGTGACATATAATGTGTCCAGTTGTAACTGAACTAAACTTTCCTGAACACACTTGCACTTCTGCCAATGGAATGAGTTTATTTGCAAATATGTTTAGTTTAGAGGTAATCCAAGAGATTAAAATGGACTGAAAACGCATCCAGAATCTTGCATATGTTAACAATTTGGGCATTAGGCAGTCGAGATTGAGAGGTATATGCTAACATTGAGAATAAAACATCTTTTGTATTTTATGGTTTTGTATTATGTTTACTTTAATTAGTGTTAATTCTTGCCAAATTTTGTTAATTCTTTCAATATCTTGGTATTAAGTATTCCTTTATAATTCATATAAGAGTTTTTGTACAATTGCTGGTTAGTAAAACTGGTTACAATATACTCATGAGGTTGTGCTGTGAAGTATCTTGCCAAGTTAAATCTGGCATAGTCTTTTCTTCCTTAATACGTTACTAATACTCTGAGGTTTGTCAAAGGCAAGGCTGCCATTTACAACCGACTGAATCATATTCTAAGAATCTTTGATCACTAAGTTTTGATGCAAATTGAAGATTTCCTTTGGCTGGAATTTTGAGTAGAATTGTGGATATGTTTACCAAAATGCTGATTGTAAGAGACTGCATGCCTTCCTGACCTTGCAAAAGTCTTAAGCAGCTTGTGTCAAGAGTCTGTTGTGTTGACAACTTGTTTACATGGCTGCAACTTTAATGTCTCGAGATGCACTCCTTTTGTTATGAAGTCCACTCAGTTAGCCTCCCTGCAACTGTACTCAACATCCACTCCTCCTGGTGCAATGTGTTGACTATGCAAAAGTAGTATGCAATCCAATTAATGCCAATCCAACTAATTCCATCTGCTCGCACATGATCTGAATCCCTTTATTCCCTCCATCTTCATGTATCTGCTTAAATGCCTCTAAAATATTGTTGTATCTGAATATACCATCTCTCTCGACAGAGCTTTCCAGGCACCCACCATTCTCTTATGTATATGGGTGTAATAAATCCGTCTGCACCTTATTTAAACTTCCCCTCTCTGATATTCCCACCTTGGGGAAAAAGACTCTTGGCTATTGACCACAACCATGTCTTTCATAAGTGTACGTACTTCTATCAGGTTGCTCCTCGGCCTGTGATGGTCAGAGAAAACAACCCAAATTTGTCCAACTGCCCCTTGTAGCTATTAGTCTCCAACCCAGCGATATCATGGTGAACCTTTTCTGCACCCTCTCCTCTCTGTAGTGTGCAACCAGAACTGCACTCATTACTCCAAACGTGACTTGACTAAAGATTTCTGCAGCTGCAACACTTATACTCAACTGATCAATGAATGCAGGTGTGCCTTAACCATGAAGATAGACACAAAATGCTGGAGAAACTCAATGGGTCAGGTAGCATCGCTGGAGAGAAGAAATAAGTGACGTTTCGGGTTGAGACACTTCCTCGGACTTGGAGCCAGGGGAGGGAAATACTCCCCTTTACCACCCTATCGAAGTGTTGCTACTTACAGAGAACTGTGGACTTACACTTCAAATTCCCCTGTACATCAAGGGTCCTGCAATTACTGTATCCATTGATATGCAACATCCCCATGTCAGTCTGAAGACCTGAAATATCATCTCCACAGAGGTTGCCCGTACGCACTGAGTTCCTCCAGCACTTTGTGATTTAACCACCACGTGGAATGCTCTAATTCAAGGAACCACTATCATTTACAAGTAGACTAGAATGGGCAGCAAATGCCATGCTTGTCATCACAACCTGTATGGAAACATTAGGGAGTGGACACCAGGCTCAGTCCTGTAGGGTCAAATAAATCTGTTCAATCAAGTTTATTCTCAACAGTTGAGAATTTTGATACATCAGCAGGAGATGTTTGACGGTAAGATTGATATGATGGAAATATCCAGAACGTTTCCCATTTATCCCGGTAGGAGCTGGTGTAAAGAATAACCAAAGAAATGTTCATAATTAGAAATACTCTGAATAGTATCTTCCCAAAGCTCCTAAAATAATTATTTAAAATCAAATATGATTTGACAGTTTTTCTCTGGAAAAGATGTGAACTTTGGAAAGTGGGTCCGGCAGCATCATGGAGGCAGTGGGGTAGTCAATGACCCTTCATCAGGACCAAGAGATCCCTGGAGAACATGGATAGACGATGTTTCGGGTCGGGAGAATGTTAGTCTGAAGAAGAGTCCTGACGTGAAACATCAACTATCCATGTTCTCCACAGATGCTGCCTGACATACTCAGTTATTCCAGCATTTTGTGTCTTTTCTTGGTAAACCAGCAGCAGCAGTTCCTTGTTTCTACATTCTGCATTTTAGAAGACCAGATTAGAAAAGCACCTTGATAAGTTACTCTTATTAAGGAAAATATTGTTAAATATTTATGTGCTTGCCAGTATTTTAATGAATTTATGTTTTATTACCAATTCAATTTGAAAGTTTTACTGTGGACATGGGTGGAGAGCAGCAAATTACACAAGTCGGTTGCAGACATATGTGTAAGAAGAACGTCACTGTATCCAAGTGTTGCAAAGGATACTGGAGCCAGGATTGCCTAGGTGAGTAACAAAGGTTTGAACACAGCTTCATCTTCTCTCATGATGAACTAAACGATGTAATCAGTTTTTATTTTCATAAGCTGCGTTGACAAATTTTCACTTGGCAATTTTGTCTTGGAGATGTGTGGGCTAAAAGATTGTTGTTTGACCATCTGACCACATTTATTTATTTATTTATTAAATATATATATTTTATTAGAAGCAATTTTACAAAGAGAAAGTAATCGACATAACAGTTATACAATTTTCGTACTGCTTCAATTTTAACATTTTATAAACTAATAACTAAATCTGAAAAAAGGGAAAAAGCACCCCAGGGAAAACCCACACAGTTACAAGGAGAACATACAAACCTCATGACAGACAGCAGCCATAGTCAGGATTGAACCTGGGGCTCTGGTGCTGGAAGGCAGCAACTCTACCGCTGCGCCACCGTGCTGTCCTTATTATCATTGCTCCATAGTTATCATTGCCCTATTGACACTCTGCAGATAACCAGATATATGAGCCATTTTTATAAATAATACTAGACCAAGTGCAGACCCGTTGGGTCTGTTCCTCCAACGCCCGGTTGCAGTGGGGGGGGTGGGGGCTGGGAGGGCGGCATGCGGCGTCACACGCACTAACCACCCCGACACACACGCTAACTACCCCCCCTTGATATTATATTAATATGTTAACCCAATCATCGCCGGGACCATTCTCCCATTGCAGGCAAATGGGATTGGTGTGGGTGGGCAAAAGGTCAACGTGGATGTGGTAGATTGAAGGGACTGTTTCTATGTGTTGTACAACTATGGTTGTATGATTGTAACAGAAGGGCAGGCCAAGTGGCGATAGAAGTTGTAGGACATGCCCGGCAAGTTAGGCTGTGCTGATGGACCAAATAGTAATAAGTGGAGAGGAAACTTAGAACAGGAATTGGTCCTCCTGGTGAGGCAATGTGGCCTTTTTTATTCAATATGACTTGTTCATGCCCACCTTTGGTAGAAGGTCTGACAGCCAGATCTTATTCAGACTAATTAGGCTCACATTTTCTTTTTCACTATTGCCAGGGTTTGTTTGTTTGCATTGACAATGGCAAGTTTTCAAAGGAAGGCTAATCAGTATTTGTGCCAAGTCCAGTGCGCAGTATGAGAAAATGAAGAATAATGGCTTGGATTTTCAAATGCTGTGCTCTTCGGCAAATTATAACATGCACGTTCTTTTTTTTGCCAATTGTTGAAAATTAAGGTCAAGTATGGAAATGTAAAAGGGAAATGTAGAGCATTGTCAGGCAACCATTGATGCATAGCACCACGTTAAATACTGTCATTTTGGTTTGTACTTTATTAATTTTGACTTGTGATCTTGTGCTCGACCACAGATGATAGATTGATAAATATGAATAGCAAACAAGGAAAATTGAGGTGTGGAATTTGGCCACAATTTAGAGCAACCTGTTAGCAGTTATTGAGATCAGGTGCATATCACAGGGAAAAGTGGAAATAAATGCAGCTGCAGATTAAACACATCAGCAAAATATTCCCAAAGTACCGGAAAGGGACTCTGAAAAGTATGTGGAGTAAACTGAGAATAACTAATACATCCAGTAAATACGTTCTTGAAGCATTTAACAGAGAAGGCTGCACTGCCAATCGAAATAATCAATGTTGCTTTGAAGAATTTCAGTGTTAAAATCCAAATAAATAAAACCTTGAGTGAGATTTTGTCCATTTTCCTGAGACATCAGGAATAAAGCCTCGGAATTAATGGACATAGCTTTGGAGACAAGATGAGGAGGAATTTATTTGGTCTGAGGGAGGTGAATCTGAGGAATTCTTTGCCATAGATGGCTGTGGAGGCCAAGTCAATGGATATTTTTAAGGCCGAGATTGACAGATTCTAGATTGCTACGAGTTTCAGGGGTTATGGGGAAAAGGCAGAGAATGGGGTTGAGATGGATCAGCCATGATCAGAGTAGACTTGATGGGCTGAATGGCCTAATTCTGAAGTTATGAACATTCAGGAACTAAGATTTGTCAAGTGCTGAGTGCGGTCATGGCTGTTAGAGTGTTGGAAAATCGCACGGGGTGGATTATTCATAGAACATAGATTATTCCTGATTATTCCCAGAACGTCGAGCACAGAACAACACAGCACCGGAGTGGCCTCTTCCTTTATTAGTTTCTCATCCAAGCACAAGGGAACTTGTCCAAGCATAGGGAAGTAATAAATGCAAGCCAGGCAACTACAAAACTACCTAGTAAAGCTATGGAACTGATGACAAAAAAACACATTTGAGGGATACTTATCAAAGAGTAAATAAAACAGTCAATAAACAGCATAGCTTTAGTGCAATGAGGTTCTGACTTCAATAGACATTCCAAATGAGTAGTAAAATTCAAAGCAGCGCTGGCAAAGAAGGACTGACAAAACTCCCCATCACCCTTGGTAAGTCTTATTCGAGTTTCTGACATGATCCCGTGAGGGTGAAGTATCTTTGTCTGTACCTTCAGAGAGATGGAGCCAGGGCATTTTAGTTTTAGGTTGGATCAAATGCAATCGACTCTATTGCCGATGTGCTGAATGGTTGATGTAGGCTGGGAGAGAAGTGAACCCTGTTTGGTGACTCCGTTCAAAAGCAGACCGTGAACCCTTTTACTTAATTGTAGGACAGAGGCTGGAATCCATGATTCTAATGCGGAACATGAAGAAGGGTACGGAAGAGGGAAATATTCAACCAGTTGAATCCTTGGCTATGTAAATGTGATAATTAAATAATGTTATTAAGTTTAAGAGGTACTTTGCAGAAAAGGCTCGCAATATATCGCCTGCTGTCATTCTGATAAATATATTACCAGCAAATTAAAAATAAATAAATGTTGCACCATTATATAATCTGTGTATGTAAAATATATGATTAAAGTTACTGCATAATGTATTTTGGGTCCAAAAACTAAAAGCTGCACTAGCATCAATTTAACAATAATTTTGCCTATTCTAGAATGCCCTGGTGGATTTGTAAATCCTTGCAATGGTCATGGCCCATGTTCAGATGGAATAACAGGGAACGGAAGATGTGTTTGTGATGTAAGTCTATAATTAAAAGCATATTCATTTGATTGCTATCCGTTGAACATTGTGTTGCACCAGGCCAGAAGTTAGTGCTCTCGCTGTGCCAAACCTGGAACGTAGCAACAAGCACACTGGCTTCTAAAATTCATCATTCATTTAATAAATATGACAAATTCTACACCTGACCTGTCCTTACACTTTAGAAGACGTTGACTTTTTTTCTGTGAGGTAATTTTGTTTTGGTCGCTGATCAATGTCTTTTCACTTTACACAACAGATTGTTTAAACTAATCAGTTGGCTCTGTTACCTGTTATTGGTTTATTCATGTACAATTCAATCAGCAGTCTTCATAGTGTTGCAGGGTATTGCTGCACATCATTACATGGAACCCAGAACAGTCCTGCTCAGGAACAGGCCCTTCCACCCACAATGTCCGTGCTGAACATGTTGCTGAGTTAAATTAATATCCTCTGCCTGTACATGATCCATACCCCAGCTTACCCTGCATATTCCATATAACCATATAACCATATAACAATTACAGCATGGAAACAGGCCATCTCGGCCCTTCTAGTCCGTGCCGAACACTTATTCTCCCCTAGTCCCATCTACCTGCACTCAGACCACAACCCTCCATTCCTTTCCCGTCCATATACCTATCCAATTTATTTTTAAATGATAAAATCGAACCTGCCTCCACCACTTCCACTGGAAGCTCATTCCACACAGCTACCACTCTCTGAGTAAAGAAGTTCCCCCTCATGTTACCCCTAAACTTCTGTCCCTTAATTCTCAAGTCATGTCCTCTTGTTTGAATCTTGAATTGAATCCTTTATTTGTCATTCAGACCTTTCGGTCTGAACGAAATGTTGTTGCCTGCAGCCATACATGTAATAATAACAACACACAATAAACACAAATTAACATCCACCACAGTGAGTTCACCAAGCACCTCCTCAATGTGATGGAGGCAAAAGTCTTAGAGTTACTGTCTCTTCCCTCCTCTTCTCCCTCTGCGCTGAGGCGATGCCCCACCGGGCGATGGTAAGTCAGTCCTGCGGTTCAAGCTCCGCGGCCCGGGGGTGGTCGAAGCTGCCGCCCTCCAGTCCAGCGGACGCAGCTGTTGCCACGGGAGCTCCGGAAAACAGGCACCAGCCTGTGACCTGCGAGCTCCCGACGATGTCGTCCATTGGCCCGCGGCCGGCCCCGGATTCAGGTCGCCGCCGCCTCAGCCACCGGAGCACCGTCTCCGCCTCGCACCGGGCCGCCCACACGAGAGCGTCTCAGCCCCGCACCGGGCCGCCCACACGGGAGCGCATTCCAGCCGAGAGCCGGGCAGCCCACACGGGAGCGCCTTCCAGCCGGTAGCCGGGCCGCCCACACAGGAGTGTCTCAGCCCCGCGCCGTCCGCCCTCACCGGAGCGCCGAGTCGTGCCGCTGCCCGAACGTCGCCGCAGCTCGAAGACGGCCAGCCTCGCGTTGGTGAGTCCTGGCTGGCTCTACCTCCGGAGCCTCGAGGTCGGTCGCAGGTTGGAGGCCGCCAGCTCTGCCATTAGGCCTCAGCTCAGGCGGGGGAAGAGAAGGGGGATACGACAAAAAAGTCGCATTCCCCCGAAGGGAGAGACAGAAAGCCCTGTTTCAACCCCCCCCCCCCCCCCATACACATAACACCACATAATAACCAAAAGTTTAACTGAACTAGACAAAAAAAGCAACACAAAAAAAGTAAAAACAGACAGACTGCAGGCGAGCCGCAGCCGTTTCACAGCGCCACCACCCTACTCTCAGTGGGAAAAGCTTATCCACGTCAACTCTGTCTATCCCTCTCATCATTTTAAAGACCTCTATCAAGTCCCCCCTTAACCTTCTGCGCTCCAAAGAATAAAGACCTAACTTGTTCAACCTTTCTCTGTAACTTAGTTGCTGAAACCCAGGCAACATTCTAGTAAATCTCCTCTGTACTCTCTCTATTTTGTTGACATCCTTCCTATAATTAGGCGACCAAAATTGTACACCATACTCCAGAATTGGCCTCACCAATGCCTTGTACAATTTTAACATTACATCCCAACTTCTATACTCAATGCTCTGATTTATAAATGCCAGCACACCAAAAGCTTTCTTTACCACCCTATCTACATGAGATTCCACCTTCAGGGAACTGTGCAGTTATTCCTAGATCCCTCTGTTCAACTGCATTCCTCAACTCACTACCATTTATACAATATACACATTTATTGTCATTTGAGCCCCAGTGAGACTCAAACGAAATTTTGTTCCACAGCCATACAAACAAAAACAATGTCCTACAGACATACACACAATTAAGTTCACACAAACATCCATCACAGTGAACCCACTGTGATGGAAGGCAAAAGTCTTTTCTCTCCCCTGCTCTCCCGATGTCCAAGCCCCAGGCGGGCGATGATAAGTCCCACGGCCATTTTAGGCCGTGCCGGGCGATTTACGGCCCCGCTCCCGGTCTAAAAGTCACAAAGTTGGAGCCCCCGGCGGGCGCTGTAATGTCCCACGGCCATGAAGCCGTGCCGGGTGATGTATGACCCCGCTCCGGGTCGTTCCAAACCCCGCGACACGGGCTGGAGAAGTCGCGTTGCGGGAGCTCCGGGAAGCGGTCTCTCTCTCCCCCCGGACCCGCGAGCTCCCGATGTCCCAGTCCACCGGACCTGCGGCTGCGTTGCTGGAGCCTCCGAGCCCCAGGAGTCGAGTCGCAGCAGCGAGTCACCACCGCTCCCCACGTTCCGAGGCCGGCCAGCCCCACGATGGTGAGTAGTCCGCAGCGCAGTCTCCCGAGCCCCCGGGTCGTTCAGGTTGGAGGCCGCTCCACGGTGCTAGGCCCCAACGACAACGGAGACCCGACAGGGAAAAGGTCGGGTCTCCCGAACAGGGAAGAGATTTAAAACGGTTTCCCCCACCCCCCCCCCCCCCCGCCCCCCACATATACACATTTAAAAACCAGTATTTAAAAAAAACACCAAACACTACATTTAACTAGACAAAAAATAAAAAAAGACAGACAGGCTGTAGGAGCCGCTGCAACGAGTCGCGCCGCCACCAGGATTTACCATGTATGTCCTATTTTGATTTGTCCTGCCAAGATGTAGCACCTCACACTTATCAGCATTAAACTCCATCTGCCGTCTTTCAGCCCACTCTTCCAAATGGCCTAAATCTCTCTGTAGACTTTGAAAATCTACTTCATTATCCACAACACCACCTATCTTAGTATCATCTGCATACTTATTAATCCAATTCACCACACCATCATCCAGATCAATGATGTACATGACAAACAACAGTGGACCCAACACAGATCCCTGTGGCACCCCACTAGTCACCGACCTCCAACGTGACAAACAGCCATCCACCATTACTCTCTGGCATCTCCCATTCAGCCACTGTTGAATCCATCTTGCTACTCCATCATTAATACCCAACAATTGAACCTTCTTAACCAACCTCCCATGAGGAACCTTATCAAAGGCCTTACTGAAGTCCATATAGACAACATCCACTGCTTTACCCTCATCAATTTCCCAAGTAAAATTCAAGAAGATTAGTCAAACATGACCTTCCAGGCACAAATCCATGTTGACTGTTCCTAATCAGACCCTGTTTATCCAGATGCTTATATATATTATCTCTAAGTATCCTTTCCATTAGTTTGCCCACCACTGACGCCAAACTAACAGGTCTATAATTGCTAGGTTTACTCTTAGAACCCTTTTTAAACAATGGAACAACATGCGCAGTACGCCAATCCTCCGGCACTATTCCCGTTTCTAATGACATTTGAAATATTTCTGTCATAGCCCCTGCTATTTCTACACTAACTTCCCTCAATGTCCTAGGGAATATCCTGTCAGGACCTGGAGACTTATCCACTTTTATATTTCTCAAAAGTGTCAGTACTTCCTCTTCTTTGAATCTCATAGTTTCCATAGCTACTCTACTTGTTTCCCTTACCTCACATAATTCAATATCCTTCTACTTGGTGAATACCGAAGAAAATAAATTGTTCAATATCTTCCCCATCTCTTTTGGCTCTGCAAATAGCTGTCCACTCTGACTCTCTAATGGACCAATTTTATCCCTCGTTATCCTTTTGCTATTAATATAGCTGTAGAAACCCTTTTGATTTACTTTCACCTTACCTGCCAACGCAACCTCATATTTTCTTTCAGCTTATCTAATTTCTTTCTTAAGATTCTTTTTACATTCTTTATACTCCTCAAGCACCTAATTTACTCCATGCTGCCTATAATTATTGTAGATTTCTCTCTTTTTCCGAACCAAGTGTCCAATTTCCCTTGAAAACCATGGCTCTTTCCAATTTTTACTATTTCCTTTCAACCGAACAGGGACATAAAGATTCTGTACTCTTAAAATTTCACCTTTAAATGTCTTCCATTTCTCCTCCACATCCTTCCCATAAAACAAAATGTCCCAATTCACTCCTTTTAAATCCTTTCGCATCTCCTCAAAGTTAGCCTTTCTCCAATCAAAAATCTCAACACTAGGTCCAGATCTGACCCTCTCCATAATTATATTGAAACTAATGGTATTGTGATCACTGGACCCGAAGTGTTCCCCAACACATACCTCCGCCACCTGACCTGTCTCATTTCCTAACAGGAGGTCCAGCACTGCCCCATCTCTAGTAGGTACCTCTATGTATTGCTGCAAAAAATTATCCTGCGCATTTTACAAACTCCAAACCATCCAGCCCATTTACAGAATGTGTTTCCCAGTCTCTGTGTGGAAAATTGAAATCTCCCACAATCACTACCTTGTGCTTACTACTAATATCTGCGATCCCCTTACATATTTGCTCTTCCAATTCTCGCTCCCCATTAGGCGGTCTATAATCTATGTATTACTAAAAGTCTGATCTTGACCGCTTTTGGCTCACTGTGCTGTGATTTCCGAGAGAACGTCGCAACCTACGGCCGTTATTTTTGGCCACCTCGCTCAGAGCCCCCCTCCGCCTTCCTGGACCTGAGGATCTTTCCCATCGATGAAAAATCAGAGAGATATTAATGTTTTTTTTAAAATTTGCCATTCTCTCTGCTGCCCCTGCTGGAGGGAGGGGGAGGGACTATAAAACCAGGAAGTGGTGTGCCTCACTCAGTCTCTGCAAGATGGAGGAAGCCAGAGGGTCACGTCTCTCTGAGCTCTGAATAACACTGAACACATGTCTACTCAACTGTGAGTGCCCTTAATGTGGTTTGAAAATGAAAATATGGTTGTTGAAGTAAAAAAGGCACTGCCTGCAAACAGTTGTTTGGGGGGTTTGGGTTGAAGTGAAAAGGCACTGCCTGCAAATGGTTGTTTGGGGGGTTTGGGTTGAAGTGAAAAGGCGCTGCCTGCAAATGGTTGTTTGTCTAAACTTGACAACTTCCTGTTTGCACTATATTGATTTTAGATAAAACGCTACCACTTACGGCTGTGATTTTTGGCCATCTTACTCAGTCCCCCTCCGCTCATCAGGTGCAGAGGATTCTTCCCATCAATGAAAAACAAAAGTGTTATTGGTGTTTAAAAAAATGTTGAGAATCTCTCTCCTGTCAAGCACGCCAAGAAGGCCACACCTTTACCGGTGGGAGGGGGAGGGATTATAAAACCCGGAAGTGTGGGTGTGGCTCAGTCTCTGCATGATGGGGAGGGAGAGGTCACGACTCTGTCTGAGCAGTGAATCAACTGAACACACGGAATGTCTACTGAACTGTGAGTGGTGTTTTGTGTGGTTTTATGGTGGTTTCACCCTGCTTGAAATAGTATGAAACTACATTTGAATGTGGTGGCCTTGCACCCTGCATGAAATGGTATGAAACTGCATTTGAATGTGGTGTCATTGCACCCTGCATGAAATGGTATGAAACTGCATTTGAATTTGGTAGCCTTGCACACTCCTTGAAATGGTATGAAACTGCACTTGAATTTGGTGGCCTTGCACCCTGCTTGAAGTGGTTGGAAACTGCACTTGAATTCGGTGGCCTTGCACCCTGCTTGAAGTTGTAGGAAATTGAACCTGAATTTGGTGGCCTTGCACCCTGCTTGAAGTGGTATAAAACTGCACTTGTATTTTGTGGCCTTTCACCCTGCTCGAAGAGGTAAGAAACTGCACTTGAGTTTGTGGCCTTGCACCCTGCTTGAAATGGTAGGAAAATGAATTTGAATTTGGTGGCCTTGCACTCTGCTTGAAATGGAATTTCTAGGAATAGCCGTGAGTCAACTGCCAGCCCACCAGCCGTGAGTGAGCTGCCAGCACATCAGGCTTGAGGGACTGAGCTGCCACCCCAAGAATCCATTTGCCCCACAGTCCATACTAGTTCTCTGGAGACCAGTCCCTGCAGCCAACAACACCCATACCAGCGCTCCAGAAAGCCCCCCCCCACTGGCCACCAATATTGGAATTGGTGGAGAGGTGGAATATTGCGTCGAGGGACCAGCCCTCCCATGTGAACATAGGACCCAACGGGTCCCACTTAGGCTAGTACACTCCTATAAGTGTTGCTACACCTTTCCCATTTCTCAGTTCCACCCAAATAGCCTCCTGAGACGAGCCCTCTAATCTATCCTGCCAAAGCACTGCTGTAATATCTTCCCTGACAAGCAATGCAACACCTCCACCTCTTGCCCCTCCAATTCTATCACACCTGAAGCAACGAAATCCTGGAATATTTAGTTTCCAATCACAGCCCTCCTGCAACCATGTTTCACTGATCGCCACAACATCATACTTCCAGGTGTCAATCCAGGCTCTAAGCTCATCCACCTTTCTTATAATGCTCCTAGCATTAAAATATACACATTTAAGAAACCCACCCCCTCTTATTCTCTGTTTATTATTGTTTTCTTCTTTCCCCCCTACATGTTGGGTCTGAGTGCTTCCCTTCTCTGCCTCCTGCCTCACACACTGTCTACTAGCTTTCTCTATTTGAGTCCCTCCCCCCAACCGTTCTAGTTTAAAGTCTCCGCAGTAGCCTTTGCAAATCTCCCCGCCAGGATATTGGTCCCCCTCGGGTTCAAGTGCAACCCATTCATATTCACGTGCCTATCCCAAAGTCTCTTAACTGTCACTATCATACCTGCGACCACCACCACCACCACACCTGGAAGGGTGTTCCAGGTACCCACCACTCACACCTTAAAACTATCCCCTCTTTAAAAAAAAAAAGGCTTGCCCCACACATCTCCTTTAAACATTGGCCCTCTCGCCTTAAAGCTATGCCCTCTAGTCTTTAAGATATCCACCCTGGGGGAAAAGGTTCTGACTGTATAACATTTACAGGCTTTCTTAAATTGTCAATATAAGTACAGCTCACTCAATAATACAGCTACGTGTGTGGACATTTCTGTCGCTTCAGACTATAACACATGTTGCTCATATGCAATGTAAATATCAAAGCTCCAAACAAAGTTCATAACTCCAGTCCCTGGGTTATGGATGTCCAATTTACAGACACCCTGACATACAGCGAACTATCATATTATTATTACATTTCAATGTCTGCCATATGTACAACAGGAGACCTCGTATCTCCCATTCCTCATTTTCTTCAGTTTGAGCCTCATGTGCCTTTGTTGCCATTCATTATAAACCATAGAGGCATGGTTACCATATTGAGTAATTTTTTGTCTTTTTCCAACTCGCAAACAATATCATTTCATGGACGCCTGTAAAAGCAGAACCTGGGAGAGCCTGTATAAAATAATATTTCTGGCAATTCGTGATGATTTTTTTCCTTCGACCTAATTTTATCTGATTGTCTTTTGCTGCAGCCCAAGTACAAAGGAATGGCTTGTGAGGAGTGTGCAGACGAGAAAGCGTATGGCCCTAACTGCGTTGTGGGTATGGCAATTCTTTCCTGTAACTTTAAGTTAAAATGATGCTTTAATGTACACTCATTGCTAGTTGGGCTTTGGGGCAGCACTCTGGTGCAGCAGGTAATGCTACTGCTGGTGACCCAGGTCTGATCCAAACCCCCAGTGCTCTTTTTGGGATGCCTGCATGTACTCCCTGGCTGGGTCTTCCATGTGTGCTCCAGTTTCCTTCTACATCCCAAAGATGTGCTAGTTAATAAGTTAATTAGTTACTGCTAACATTTTTTACCTCCATTATCTGCTAAGAAAATTGGGGTAGAATTGATGGACTAATGGACATTGGAGAGAGGATTGGTTCCAGAAAATAATTGGGAAAATGAGATTTATAGGATTGGTCTGAGAGGTGGCCTTGATTCATTTGGGCCAAATGTCCGCCAACTATGTGATAAGAAAATATGAATTGTATGACAAATACAAAACTAAGGTCTCAACAGAGGATATATTGGCCCCATCCTTTAACCCAGTGATTTCTGCTAACTTATTTACTTACAATGTTTGTTCTTAACATGCACTTGTATGTTATGTAGTTAAATAGTTGGATAAATTAAGAAACGAATTGTTAAGTAGTGAATTGTTTTACTTATTTGTTGGACGAAGACCATTCTGTTTTTATTATTTTGGTAGATTGCACAAAATGAAACTGCCACCCATTTTGCGCAGAGGATTTACACTCTTTGTTGCTGCCAAAGAGTTGCTTCATTCCACTTTTGTCATTGGAAGTTTTTGTTTCCTTACTGTGGTTTCTTTCGTGTGTATTTCCCCAAATGTCCGCTGACCATGTACTTTCAATCCCGATGCCCCTCTCACCCACCTCAGCTCTCTCCTCTCAACTGTCATTAGTCACTCAAGTACATGAATGTGGGTTGCAACAACAGCTGTGCAATATTTGACATTTTCATCTACAAATATTTCCGTTCCTTTGCAACCAAAATCAAATCAAAGCAAGTCAAAGAAAAATAAATGCATTGTCTGTCTGTAAGAGAATAAGTCTAAAATAGTTCACTTATGAATCAAGAAGATGAACAAGTGTATGCATAATGACCTCTTTAATTCCAACATTCAATTCAGTGTGCAATACAGGAAACATGTGGCCTGGCTTAGCCGGTATGACTTGTGCTGTGGGAAAGTCTTGATTAAACTCAGGAAGTATCTGGGAGTAACAACTTAGAGTAACTGGTCTACACAAAATTACGCAAGGCCAGTGTCTGAATGTTGAGTCTATTTGTATCCTGCAGTGTAGCTGCAACATTTTCATAATCACAATGCTGCAGAATAAAAATGTAAAGATAAATACTAGCTTTGCTACAGCGTTGGTCCTCTGATGATCTCATTGCCTCAATTATTATTAGTTTAGTTTAGAGATACAACGCAGACATAGGTCGTTCAGCCCACCGGGTCTGCACCGACTAGTGATCCCCGTACACTAGCACTATCCTACACACTAGGGACAATTTACAATCTTTACCGAAGCCAATTGACCTACAAACCTGTGTGGCTTTGGAGTGTGGGAGGAAACTGCAGCACCCGGGGAAAACCTACACACTCAGTACAGACAACAACTAAGGTCAAGGGCCTGGCTCACTAACGCGACTTTTCAGCGACTGTCTTCGACCTTCAAGACCTTCGACTACCTTCGATTACCTATGACCACCTTCGATTACCTATGAGAGCATTACGACCAACTACGACCTACCTCGACTAAACCTACGAGTAAAAAATATAGATTTTTTCCATGACGACCTTTCTTTACTAGCGGGCATTTTTCAGCATGTTGAAAAAAACGCCGCGACCTAGCTGAGGCCTCGAGTACGCAGGGACTACTTTCGAGCATGAAGGAGAGTTACAAAGACCTCCTAGGAGTTCGTGTAGACCATGCAGCGAGTATGAGTCGAGGGCAAACTCTTCTAAACTCGCGAATTAGGTCGCCGCTGTGGGACAGCCCCTTCAGGATCAAACCCGGGTCTCTAGTGCTGGAAAACAGCAAATCTACCGCTGCATTACCCTGCTGCCCCAAAGTTCCTGTAAAATCAGGGAGACAATCTCTTTTGTAATACTTATGTCCACCGGTTTATTGTGTTTACATCTGCTGCTAATGTATTGTAGTGTACATTCGTTCCAACATGGCTCTATGACCTGCAGCCCCATGTCATCGCGATTATGTTGTTCCTAAGAACAAAGAAATGATTATTTGCGTTATATGTTCATCATTCAGGTTTCCAGAAGGTGTGTTACAATCATTGCAATACTTATGACATGTGAGAAAACTCATGTAGACCGCAACATTCTGATGAGCAGAGATCTCTGTTTCTTGTGAAGCTCATTGCGGGTTGCATATTGGTCACGATTTAAGTCTATAGAATATTTTTGTATCCACCTGTAAGAACAGATGAGTACTTAACATCCCTCCTGTGGGTTGGCATCTACCACAGTGCATTAGTCCCTCAGCCTGTGTTTTTGTGTTTGAGCTTCAGGAATGGGACTTGAACACAGAGCCTTCTGACTTAGAGGTAAACATGTTCAGAATTAAAGGACGTCCTTTTAGGAAGGAGACAAGGAGAAATGTCTTTAGTCAGAGGGTGATGAATCTGTGGAATTCTTTGCCACGGAAGGCTGTGGAGGCCGTCAGTGGATATTTTTAAGGCAGATATGGATAGATTCTTGATCAATACATTATGGGGAGAAGACAAGAGAATGGTGTTAGGAGGGAGAGATAGATCAGCCATGATTGAATGGCAGAGTAGATGGGCTGAAAGGCCTAATTCTACCCCTATTCCTTATGACGTATGTTGTCACTTCAGCCACTATTGACACTTTATAACCAGCATATGTGAGTGCAGTACTGAGAGCAGGACAAACACATTTTATAAAGCCAATGAAAGGCATCAAGTCAAGTTGAGTTTATTAACATAGAAAAATACAGCACAGGAACAGGCCCTTCAGGCCACCATGTCTGAGCCGAACATTATTGGCCTAACATTATTTTTGCGCTGATCATTACACTGTTATGGACATTATCTATTGTCATATGTACATGTATGGTTTAGGTACAGTGAGAAATGTTGCTTGTAGCTGCATCATAGGTACATAGACTCAGACAAATGTTCAAAACCAAATTATACATTAATTATACAGAACATTTCTAAAAGAAAGCAGTGTGTTTAGTTTAGTTTCAAGATACAGCGTGGAAACTGACCCTTCGGCCCACCGAGTCCACACTGACAAGCGATCCCTGTACACTTGCACTTTCCTACACTCTCAGGACAATTTACAATCGTTTTTTATTGAAGCCAATCAACCTACAAACCTGAACATCCTTGGAGTGTGGGAGGAAACGGGAGCACCCAGGGAAAACCCCACGCAGCCATGGGGAGAATGTACATACTCTCTATAGACAGCACCGGTAGTCAGGATCGAACCCGGGTGTCTGGCACCGAAAGGCAGCAACTCTACTGCTGTGCCACCTGCATTTGTGCAAAACCGTAAATTAGAAAAACAAGTCATGATAATAATGCAAGTTGTGGACAGTGGCGTTCCATTGTCAAGGTTGTGCGGGTTGTGAGATAGTAATTGTTCCTGGACCTGGAGGCATGGGATCTCAGGCTTCTGCACCTCCTGCCTGATGGTAGCAATGAGAGAGGGGCATGACCTGGATGAGGGGGATCCTTGACGATAGATGCCACCTTCTTGAGGAGGGGTGGGCTGTTATGTTGCTGTCCTCGATTCTCTTGGAGCTGCCATATCAGCCGTACTTTCCACAGTACATCTGCAAAATCCAGAGTCCACACTTACAAAATACATTCATTTTAAACCGCATCGAGTAAAATAAATATTTTATATTTCTTCTTTGATTGGGAAGAGCTTGTTTAGTCCAGTCATAGAAATATACAAGTGCTGGTGAACAGAGGTTGGCTCGAATGAGGACTTGCCAAGTCTTTCAGCAACAGTGTGTGGGAGCTCATATAGGGAGCCAAAGTTAGTGGAAGTTGATATCCAGAATGGGTCGGTAGGAAATAACTTTTATTCCAATAGAGCTTTCCAGGAGCTCGAGGTGTCGTAAAGGCTTTACAACTAACTGAGTTCTGATATGGGACTTGTGGCAACAAAACCTCACAAAGAGCGGTCAAATAATGAACAAATCATCTACGTATTCATGATGGGACTGAATTAGTGAGAGCACGGTGGGGGGGGGGGGGGGGGAAACTGCCTCTCGCCTTAAAATCATGCCGGAGGATCTTTGATGTCAACTTGAGAGAGGGGAGCAGTTAATTCTTCAACTGCTAGCTGCCATTGGCGACAGTTCATAAATTAATCGGTGATAGGAGCAGAATTAGGCCATTTGGCCCATCAAGTCTACTGCGCCATTCAATCACGGCTGATCTATCTTTCCCTCTTAACCTTCAGTTCACAATCCCTTCACTCCCACATTGAGGTGTGAATGTAGACTTTGTGCTTGAGTTGGGATAGTGAAGTAACGATTGTGAATGTAGGCTAAATTACCTTTTCCCTGCTGAAAACGTGTGTGCATCAATTTGTGTACCAGGTGTTTCCCTATTTTAGTGCCTAGGTGGGTCCTCCATTCAGGGTCTACATGGTCACTTGTCTACGGATTGTGGAACTGGGCCGTGTGGAGCGGAGCTCTGGAACTGAACTCGAACCAGGTGCCCCAGACAAAGGACTTATTGTCACTGCGGTTCTTTAGCTTGCTTCACACTGTGGTGTTGCCGGCTTCATTGTGCCCCTGCTTCTGCTTGCTAAGTCGGGGGTTCTGGTTGCAGTCAATAGCCATGGCCTCCTGTGGCTTAGATGCTGCTCTCTGGTGGGTCTGGAACTGGTTAAGCTTTATCCAACCAGCAGTTAAAACAGCATGCATAGCCACGTACATTTTTAAAACTCCTTGCGCTCCACTGGAGTGGGCAGCCCTCCCTGCATGCATCGCAACTCCATTATTTGCAAATTAACCTACACCAGGAAGCGTAGCCTCATTATTGGTATTAAAAACTAAAGACTCCTGTGAACATTGCAAATAATGACTGTGCTTTGTGAGCTCAGGTCGTTCAGCATTGCTGAAAGCATGCAGGGGCTAAGTTGGGTCATGCTGAGTTCATTTGTCAGCTGTGGAGATTTACTGAGATGCCAGACAGCAAGTACATGCACTCCTGGCTGGTAATGGGCATCTGCTATACTATGAAGGGCCCATTACCCACACCTTGTTTGAGGTCCTGTCCACGATGCGTTCACTCAGAAACAACCTATCAGGGGGCAGCATTAGTGGTGGTAGAGCCACTGCCACACAGTGCCGGAGACATGAGTTCGATCCTGGCCTCGGGTGCTGTCTTTGTGGATTTTGTATGTTCTCCCTGTCACCACATAGGTTTCCTCCGGGTGCTCTGCTTTCCCCCCACATCCCCAAGACGTGTGGGTTTGTAGGTTAATTGGCCTCTGTTTTTTTTAAAAGATTGCCCCAGTATGTAGGTTGTGGATGAGAAAGTAGGATAATATAGAACTAGTGTGAAAGGATGATTGATGGTTGGTGTGGTCCGAGCTCTGTGGGCCGAAGGGCCTATTTCCATGCTGTGCCTCTGAACTAAACTGATATTGTTTGGACCCAGCAGAAACAAACATGGCCGTCACAAAGCAATGGAATTAAAAATGACGGTAAAAGTTGAATAGTAACTGTGAAGAGAACAAAGAGAGCAACCTTTCGTATGCAGGCCTTCCTGCAGGCAGTTGAAGATAACACAATTTGGAATGACTTTAATAGGGGCGGCACGGTGGCGCAGCAGTAGAGTTGATGCTTTACAGCTCTTATAGCGTCAGAGACCCGGGTACAGATGCTGTCTGTACGGAGTTTGTACGTTCTCCCCGTGACTGCGTGATTTTTGGTTTCCTCTCACATTCCAAAGACGTACAGGTATGTAAGTTAATTGGCTTGGTATCAGTGTAAATTGTCCCTAGTGTGTGTAGGATAGTGTTAATGCGCAGGGATCGCTGGTCGGTGCGTATTCGGTGGGCCGAAGGGCCTAAACCAAACTAAAATAAACTGAACTTTAATAGCATCAAAACACTGGCAGAAGCGCTGCTGACACGGACAAATGTGTTGGTGCTTCAGTGTTTGCTGTAGGTGAGGACGAGGCCCCATATGGGACGATTCTGCCTTTTTATTCCTTGTGACACGCAGACTTGTGGCAGTGGACCTTGAGTTTTATGTTTATCCCATCTGGGATGTAATTGAACCTGACAGTGGTATGTCTTGAAATGGCCCTTCTTGTTCATTTCCTGAAGCATTCTGATGGGATTTCCATCCAGCAAGGTTTGGCACTTGCAGTCTGTGCTGGAGTACAGTTACCCGGATTCCAGCAAGGTTGGTCAGAGCCAAACTCAGGCGCTAAGGCAACAACAGGGGAGAGAAAAATCTGCAGGATGGCGAAAACTCAAGGAGCAAAATGCTGGCGACCAAACCGAAACTTCAACACGTTTGCCAGTAGCAACAGCAGCGACCTTGTTTAAGGACATTCTGTATCAGGCTCCTTCACACTCTTGTAGAAGCACAAATTGTTATGCATTTCTAGTTTAGAGGCCATGAACTCTTAAGAAAATGAGGCTGCTAGTTTGACCTTGCTTTAAATTGCACCAAAATAAGACAAAATTGGTCTCTTAAGGGTGATTTTGTTTTTAATGTTTGAATCCGCCTTGTGATGGAAAAAAGACAAAAAACAAGCGTGCTCTTGTAAATATAATTAAGGACCCGGAGACATTAGCTCCTGGTTTCCTGCTTGAGTGTGGAATGAACAATACTCAGTTTATTAATATAACCGTTAAGAAAGCAATGTTGTGCAGTAATGAAGTGGCAGCTTCCATTCATTAGAAATGAAAACAGTCAAAGCTGGGAACACTCGCTCAATCAGGAAGCATCTGGGGAGAGAAGAACATGGAGCTAAGTGATAACCTTTTGTTGGAACCCGGCGACCTCACAGATGGAACAACAACTTTTCAAAAACAAATAGAAAATCCGGGAAAAGAAAGTAAAGCTATTTTGACATGGAGGAAGGAGAGTTAAGATAAAACTTGTTCAAGGTTAGAATGTTTGTTTAGGTGGAGGAGGGCCATGTAGACACTCTTCACTCTCTGCTCATGGTCACCTACACTTTTCCAAGGCAAATACTAAATATATTCTGCAAAGCAGCATCACTGTTTGAAATTGTGTGGTGTAGTGTTGTATCCTTCTGTACTCTGTGATCCAAAACCATCTCAATGAGGGAGAAATGGAGCTCAATCATTTCTTGGTGAAATTGTGCCAATTGTAAACCATGTTATGTTGAGTATTTGCCCTTGTCAGTCGTTGTGTGATGAATGTTTTGCATCCGCCCGACATAAATTGGAGAAGCTACCACCAGAAGACAACTGTCACCAGCAGACGCCAAATAAAGGTGCACAATTTGCTTATTTTCCATTTGGGCGGCATTTCACATAACAGCTCCAAAACTGAAACTGGTCAAGGACCTGCCAAAGCCCTCACTGCCCTCAACCTAGCAGGAAGTGCAAGTTGTGGAATTTAACAATTTAGTAAATCATTTAATGTGCCTCCAGTAGATACACCGCTGGTAGCAATCTTGAATAGTAGATTCGGTCGAGGCCTTTTATGTAACTCGAGTCAAGAGTGTTTTATTGTCATATGACCCGCACCACACTGACCACACTCATTTCACCACTGACATCGGGAAGAAGGTACAGGAGCCTGAAAACTCTAATGTCCATGTTCAGGAACAGCTCCTTCCCTACAGCCACCAGGATAATAAACACTACAACCTCAAATAAGCTCTGAACTACAATAGACATTATTATTATTATTGCACTATTATTGTTTGTTTTTTGGGAATGTGTGTGTGTGTGTATGTATGTATGTGTGTATATATATATATATATATATATTGTGTGTGTGTATATATATTCATTGTGATGAGTCTAACACACCAAATTCTTAGAAGGCTGGCTAGGCTAGATGTGGGGCTGATAGAAACATAGAAACATAGAAAATAGGTGCAGGAGTAGGCCATTCGGCCCTTCGAGCCTGCACTGGCCTATAGACTCTTAACGACTATAGGCCTGTTGCCTTAACTTCAGTCATCATGAAGGTTCTTGAGAGACTGGTATGCAAACATCTTTCCAGCATTACACTTGATCCCTATCAATTCGCCTACAGAGCCAACAGAAGTGTAGATGATGCAGTGTCCCTCTGTGTGCACTCCATCCTCCAACACCTGGAATCCAGATCCACATATGCTCGCATTCTTTTTGTGAATTTTAGCTCCGCTTTCAATACCATCGTTCCTGTAAAGTTGATACACACTTTACAGGAACTGGGGGTCAACTCATCTCTATGTAAATGGATCTATAGCTTTCTATGTGACAGAAAACAGGTGGTAAAAATTGGTAACCATGTCTCACTGGCTAGGTTCCTGAACATCGGCGCCCCCCAGGGTTGTGTTTTATCACCTCTTCTGTACTCTGTATACACACATTTTTGCTGTTCACACTCTGACTCTGTCTTGTTATTTAAGTTTGCAGATGACACATCTGTGGCAGGTCTTATTACCAATAACATCGAAACCGTTTACCGTAGTGAAGTAGAGGAGCTAGTAAGTTGGTGTGAGAACAACAACCTCATACTTAACATCTCAAAAACTAAGGAGCTGGTTGTTGATTTCAGAAAGAAGGCCACCCCCCTCCTCCCTCTCTTCATCAATGGAGAGGTGGTTGAGAGGGTCACCTCCTTTAAGTTCCTCGGGACCACCATACATCAATCCCTATCATAGGAGCTCAACACCAGTCTCATAATCAGTAAGTTCCACCAGCGACTCTACTTCCTGCGGCAGCTCACAAAATTCATGGTCAGTCGACCAGCCATGACCCACTTCTATAGGTCTACCATAGAAAGCATACTCACATTCTCCATGCTTGTCTGGTATGGTCACACAACCTCGCAGGATAAGATTCGGCTGGAGAGAATAGTGCGCCGAGCTTCTAAGATCATCGGTTGCAGCAGACTTCCCTCAGTGACATCACTTTACTCAACAAGACTCACCAGAAAGGCCAAAAAAATCATAGCAGACCACTTTCACCCGGCACATTACCTCTTTAATCTCCTCCCATCAGGAAGGAGATATAGAAGCATTAAAAGTAAAACATCTCACTTCAGAGACAGCACCTACCTCCAAGCCATCAGATATTTGAATTTGCACTAATCACTTTGCACTTTCTTTTGCACTTGCACTTACGCTTAACATGACGCTGCTGGGTACTGTCCTTCCTGTATATATTGTCCTTCGTACGGTATTGTCTGTATTATTTATTGTGGTGTATGTGGTGGTTGTATTGTACTGTATTGTATCTGTCTGAGAGCGAACCAAGACACATTCCTATCAACTTGTTGACATGGCAATAAACTTCTTGAATCTTGAATCTTGCCATTCGATATGATCATGGCTGATCATCCAACTCAGTATCCCATCCATGCCTTCTCTCCATACCCCCTGATCCCTTTAGCCACAAGGGCCACATCTAACTCCCTCTTAAATATAGCCAATGAACTGGCCTCAACTACCTTCTGTGGCAGAGAATTCCACAGATTCACCACTCTCTGTGTAAAAAATGATTTTCTCATCTCGGTCCTAAAAGACTTCCCTCTTATCCTTAAACTGTGACCCCTAGTTCTGTACTTCCCCAACATCGGGAACAATCTTCCTGCATCTAGCCTGTCCAATCCCTTAATAATTTGGTAAGTTTCTATAAGATCCCCCCTCAATCTTCTGAATTCTAGCATGTACAAGCCGAGTCTATCCAGTCTTTCTTCATATGAAAGTCCTGCCATCCCAGGAATCAGTCTGGTGAACCTTCTCTGTACTCCCTCTATGGCAAGAATGTCTTTCCTCAGATTAGGAGACCAAAACTGTACGCAATACTCCAGGTGTGGTCTCACCAAGACCCTGTACAACTGCAGTAGAACCTCCCTGCTCTTATACTCAAATCCTTTTGCTATGAATGCTAACATACCATTTGCTTTCTTCACTGCCTGCTGCACCTGCATTCCTACTTTCAATGACTGGTGTACCATGACACCCAGGTCTCGTTGCATCTCCCCTTTTCCTAATCGGCCACCATTCAGATAATAGTCTACTTTCCTGTTTTTGCCACCAAAGTGGATAACCTCACATTTATCCACATTATACTGCATCTGCCATGCATTTGCCCACTCACCCAACCTATCCAAATCACCTTGCAGCCTCCTAGCATCCTCCTCACAGCTAACACTGCCCCCCAGGTTCATGTCATCCGCAAATTTGGAGATGTTGCATTCAATTCCCTCATCCAGATCATTAATATATATTGTAAATAGCTGGGGTCCCAGCACTGAGCCTGCGGTACCCCACTAGTCACTGCCTGCCATTCTGAAAAGGACCCGTTTACTCCTACTCTTTGCTTCCTGTCTGCCAGCCAGTTCTCTATCCACATCAATACTGAACCCCCAATACCGTGTGCTTTAAGTTTGTATACTAATCTCTTATGTCGTTTGGCTGAGGAGCCATGAACGGGATCAAATTAAGAGGTTGGTCAGTTAAGATTGAGCTGAGAGATTTCTTGTCACTTTTTTTAAAAAAATAAATATTTTTATTAGAAGCATATACATATCATAACCAAGACACGATTTGGTTACCAGTTACATATTAACACAGCTTCTGTTTATTTTTTATAGATTTTTTTTGAAAGATAGAGTTATAGAGAGAAGGGAGGGAGAAAAAATAAAAGAGATTATCAATAACACAATTTTGGAGATAGGTCCGTAGACTATAAAATGTAATTATTCATCTGATCCTGGACTCAAGTTTCAGTCGAGCTTCCGTGCTGAACCAATTTACCCTTTCAGAAAATCAATAAATGGAGACCATATTCTAGCAAATAGTTCTGATTTGTCAATTAAGACAAGTCTAATTTTTTCCAAATGTAAGGTCCCAGACATTTCCATAATCCACATTTTAATTGTGGGGGTTGTTGGGTTTTTCCGAAATGTTAATATTAATTTTTCCCAATTATTATACAATAATCAAGGAAATTTCTTTGGTTTACTGTAAGTTTTGAGATGAGAGATTTCTTGTCACAATTCATCATTGTTGAAAACATTAGTGACGCAGTGGTGCCGGTTTACAACGTGAAAGATGACGGACGCAACCACACATCTCCGTCCTCCAGTTCCTGCGGACTTCGGCTGGAAGTAGAGGATTTTGGTGTGTGTGCTTTATCATCATTCCTTACAATTCTATGTACGGCAGTGATCGCAACTTCTACTGAAGTGTGGATGGCCGTTGGTTCACTAGAAGCTCATCCGCCCTTTGTCAGGTCTTGATTTTGGTCCTGCTGGGGCTTCACAGCCCCCTCCTCTCCTGGTAGACCAGGTGGGGGAGACGGTTTAGTCATCGGCTATCTGACCATGGAGCAGGTAGCATGGGATTACATGGTACCCGTGGCGGGGGGGAACTGCCCCCCGACCTGACCTAGATTTTTCTCATAAAGACGTGAATCAGTGAAATTTTCAATCCCAGGGTGTTATGGGGACATTCAAAAATGGAGATTGTTCCAATTTGGCTTATTAAAGTAATTGAGAGATGTGGATAGGACAGGAAAATGGTGCTGAGAACGAAGATGTGTCATGATCGTGTTGAATAACAGGGCAGGCTCGAGGGCGTGATGGCCTCCTTCTGCTTCTAGTGCTGGCACATCCCCAAGTGACACAACCCCTTCAATCTGTCTCGCCAACCCATGTAGGTGCCAATTATTGAGGTGGTGTTCTGGGGGTGTCGACAGCCAGTACTGACTTTGGCCATCATCATTATTCACATTCTCTGCCCGCTTCAGTTTAAGCTGTAAAAATGGCCTGATCTCGTAATCTCGAATTAACATGTGCACTGTGCCCAAGCTAACTATGGCAATGCAGCAGCATGCATAGTAATGAAAAAAGGTGTGTACTTTTTGATCAATATGAAAGAGTATTCTATTCACAGTGAACTCTGACAAACAGCACACCTGGCAGATGTGATGTGGCCTCGACTTGCTTTTCCTTTGGTCCCAGTAGGCAGGGCCTCACCTTTAACCTGGCCCGACACTGCACTTGAGAGGGTCTTCCCACCATCTGGATGGCTACCTTTACACTTCACACTGTTGCAGCCTAGAAAGAAGAGATGAGGGTATTGAATAAATGTGACGTTATCCTGATAATACATGAGGGTGCGAGTGGTCATGCCCTTGAGTGTTTCGCACTACTCTAAACAATGCATTTGCATTCTGTAATGTTCACACACACTCACACTCATACTCGCACACACCCTCCCCTTCCCACCCCAAACCAAAGTTGGCATCTGGGGAGATGTGTGTGTGTGTGTCTGTCTGTACGTTACAGAAACCAAATGCATTATTTAGAGTAGCGTGGAGCTGACTTTGACATTCTGGTGAGATCAGTGAAATTTCCTACCATTCTGCCCCATTGAACAGAGTTTTTTCTGGAGCAGATAACTTGAGCCCACTCCTGCCAATACTGACAAGACCAACATTCACGGTGCGTGTGTGAGATCTTCTGTTACACTAATCCTCCCCCACTCCCCCAATAACTCTGGCACGTTAGACCCCCCCTTCTCGATAACCACCTCAGTTATGTGTCCATCAGTGTTGCATCTGTGAAAATCTCGGAGCTCTCTCTTGTAACGTCTCTCTTCTCTGTGCGATCCATCATGAGTGTTACTGCTGTCTGACTGCCAGTGATGCTGAGAAACTCTCTCTGCAGCTGAACAGCCAAGTGTTGGCAGCTGCAATGAACGTGGGCCAAGCCCATCATGTTCCTCGCAGGTTGCATCTCAATACAAGTTGAATCTTGAGTTGGCATCCTCTGGGACCCGAGTGCTGCCAGGCCACAAAAGCTGCCACTGATCGTCTTTCACTGAGCAACGGAACTGTTCCTTTTAAGGGAATAGACACTCCCCGGGTTAGGTAAGGGTTCCGAAAAACGTTCACAAACCAAGGTTACCATTTGTATGAAAAATCTTTGGCTAAGATCACTGTCAGTTAAGATTGCAAAAGTTGCATTGGTTCATTTTAATTAGCTGTAGATTAGTACAGATCGTAATTAATTGTAGATCATAGTTGGATCTTGGTTAGAATTAGTTAATCCGTATAGTTCTGTACTACAATTCTAAACGTGCCAGTCCACAGAATACCAGACGGAGGTTTCAACCCGTACTTCCTTTATGGGGGGAAGCTTGTTAATATGTTTACTTTCTTATAACTTTCACATAAGTGCAATGAATATAGGCCAATTCCATCACAATCCTTGCGGGTGCAATCTCAACACAAGTTGAAATTGTTTAGTTGGCATCCTCTGCGACCTGACTGGTGCTGTGTGTAACGAGTGTCGCTAAGGGACCCACCTTAGCCAGTCTTGATTCTTGCCATCCTGTAAGGAGATAATTCAGTACATAAAGACTGAGCATCAATAGCTGTTGTCTTCCTGATCCATACGTCAATTGTCATGCAGTCTATTGCTTAGAATTTGTCCTCTGATCATTGGAGCTAATTGTGCTACATGGCAGAAGATGTTCACTCTACCCTGATTCATAAGGTCATAAGGAATAGTAGAATTGGGCCATTCGGCCCATCAAGTTTACTCTGCCATTCAATCATGGCTAACCTATCTCTCCCTCGTAACCCCATTTTCCTGCCTTCTCCCCATAACCTCTAACACCGATACTCATCAAGAATCTATCTATCTTTGAAAATTTCGATATTTTTGACGGCTCTTTTGTTTTAGTTGGCTTCTGGGGTTGTGTGATATTTCAAAAAATAAAATGGAGTCACTTAATGTTGGAAAATAATGTTGGCAGACTTGTCTTAAATGCACTTCAGATTGGGCATGTGAAAATGTTATGGCAGTAGGAATGAACATTTAGACTGATGTTCACTGTGTTTCACTATATTGTTGTTTATCCAAAGGATGCAAATGTGTTCATGGAATCTGCAACAATGGGATTACTGGAGATGGAAGCTGCATTTGTTTTTCTGGTTACACCGGGCCACAATGTGAACAAGGTAAGTGTTCTTTCTGGATGTTCGTAGTTAAAGGCACCGAGATGGAGGCAGGATTACCTCCTTTCCGGTTATTTAATCCAATTCAATGTTAACCTAAGATAGATACAAAATCCTGGAGTAACTCAGCGGGACAGGCAGCATCTCTGGGGAGAAGGAATGGGTGACGTTTTGGGTCGAGATCCTTCTTCAGAAATTGGGATTCTTCAGAAATTCAGAATTCTATCAGGAATTGGGACTTTGTCCGTTTTGCATCACCATCAGTTTTGTTTTTCCAAACGATTGCTGCAGCACGATAGTTAAGTTATTGGACTCGGAATGAATGAGAGAGGCACATTTGATTGTTATCAACTTCTCAATAGCAATTAGGGCTGATCAATCAATGCTGGCCTTGTCAATCATGTCCACATCCTGTGAATTAATGGGAAAAGAATGGTTCCAATGAGATAATTAAATTAATTGAGTCTGTTGAGAGAGGCTTTATTGGCACAGTTGCAAATTTCCCTTTTTCCCACAGTTTTTTGAAAAGCTATGTTTCAGAAAAAAACTGCAATATCACTTAGAGTGCCAAAATTTGTCGCACGTTAATTTGATGATTATTGTAGAAAGATGACAGCTGGGGTGAGTCCTATTCTAAGCCTACTGAAAGGTATTATTGGATTTGGTTACTTTAACACACATTTGCAGTCACTCGTACCTTTTTGCTAAGAATTTCATTGGTATCTATGGCAATTAAACACTCTTGAGTCCTGACACTTTGGTGCTCAAGACATTGTTAATTATGATGGCAGGCACCACGATTGTGAAATCTGGATAGCAAGGTGCATCTTGTTGACACATCTGTTCGTTGATTTTGCACGTTTGTAGATCAGTGAGATAAAAGTCACTTCATCCTCCTCTGAGGCACATTCCAAGTAAAAGAAAAATTCTGCCTCATTAAATGGGAGACAGATATGGGAAGTGGAAAAATAAACACAGTTGCTTTGTAGAGTAAAGGAACTGCAGATGCTGGTGAATACACAAAAGGACAGAAAGTGCTGGAGTAACTCAGCAGGTCAAGAAGCATCTCTGGAGAACATGGATCACCTCTGCATGTTCTCCAGAGAAGCTGCTTGACCTGCTGAGCTACTCCAGCACTTTCTGTTCTTTAATTCTATTGATTTAACATTTTTCATATGGGAAATGAGAGATATTGTAGTAAGTGTAGAATGAACTTGATTCTGTATGTGACCTGGCAATGCCTGGTTGTGGAAATACTTGGCTGCCAGGGGCACCCACAATGGAAAATAATGTGTTTTGTTGCCAACTCTCTTCAATGCCCAGCGATCACAGGAAAATATAAATGCACAATCAAAATCCTACCGCAGAGATCCCGTGCACCACGTGCAGCAGATTAGAATGAATTAAAATCCATGTTTACCAGTAATTTGCAAGAGGTGTTTACATCTTTTATAATATTAGTGAAAGATAATGTGGATCATGAACAAAATTATTTATCTGTTCAAAGCATAAAAATGGCCCAAATTCAGAGAGATTGTGTTGGTGATCTGGTGGGACAATTGCCTTAACAACTCGGCTCATTGTAAAGGGTTGAAAATTAATATCTATTGATTTATCTCAGAGATGCCTGCTTGCAAGACCCTTCAATGTGGAAACAGCACTCAGTGCATCATGGAAAAGGCAGAGAAGCCAACCTGTTCGTGTCTGCCTGGTTTCCAAGACTTTGAAAGAGCCTGTGTGGGTAAGAGCTTTTAACCTAACAATTGGCAAAGAATTTCACTTCAAGTTTAAGAATGGAATATTTTGATCAATTTTATGAATCACATTTATTTTTCTGCTGAAGTAAACAAATTTAAATGCTGCTCTTCTTATATCCATGGTGGGCTGGAGTCCTGACGGGATACATTCATCTGAATTCTCGCCACATCCATTACTTTTCCCCATTTTTGAGTCATATAGTCATAGAGCACGAAAACAGGCCCTTAAGCCCAACTTGCCCATGCTGATCAACATGCCCCATCTACATTAGTCTTACCTGCTTGCATATGGCCCATATCCCTCTAAACCGTTCCTATCAATAATGCCCAAGAAGAGCAAAGTGACGCGCCTCAATGACTATCGACCAGTGGCACTAACGCCTGTGGTGATGAAGTGCTTTGAGAGGTTGATTATGGCGCGTATCAACTCCTACCTCAACAAGAACCTCGACCCACTGCAATTTGCTACCGCCACAACAGATCAATGGTGGATGCGATCTCACTGGCTCTCTACTCCGCTCTGGACCACTTGGACAACAAAAACTCATATGTCAGGCTGTTATTCATTGACTACAGCTTGGCATTTAATACGACCGTCCCCTCCAAGCTGGTTACCAAGCTCCCAGAACTGGGCCTCTGCGCATCCCTCTGTAATTGGATCCTCGACTTCCTCATTCACAGACCACAGTCTGTTCGTATTGGTGGAAATGTGTCAGCCTCGATAACAATCAGCACGGGAGCACCTCAAGGCTGCGTGCTCACTCTATACTCATGACTGCGTAGCGGGACATAGTGTGAACTCCATCATCAAGTTCGCCGACGACACCACTGATGGTGATGAGTCAGAGTAAAGAAGTGAGATCGACCGATTGACCAAATGGTGTCTGCACAATAACCTGGCTCTCAACATCAGCAAAACCAAGGAACTGACTGTGAACTTTGGAAGTGGTAGGATAAGTACCCACAATCCCGTTTATATCACGGGACGATGGTGGAAAGGGCCAAGAACTTCAAATTCCTGGGTGTGCATATTTCTGAAGATCTTTCCTGGTCCCAGCACACTGATGCAACTATAAAGAAAGCACATCAGTGCCTCTACTTCCTGAGAAGATTACAGAGAGTCGGTATGTCAAAGAGGACTCTCTCGAACTTCTACAGGTGCACAGTAGAGAGCATGCTGACCGGTTGCATCGTGGCTTGGTTCGGCAACTTCAGCGTCCATGAGCGGAAAAGAATGCAGAAAGTTGTGACCACTGCCCAGTCCATCATCGGCTCTGACCTCCCCACCATCGAAGGGATCTATCGCAGTCGCTGCCTCAAAAAGGCTGGCAGCATCATCAAGGACCCACACCATCCTGGCCACACACTCATCTCTCCGCTGCCATCGGGTCGAAGATACAGGAGCCTGAAATCTGGTACATCCAAGTTCAGGGACAGCTGCTTCCTTACGGCCATCAGGCTATTAAACTTGCCAACAAACAGACTCTGAACTATCACAGCCTTTATCTGTTTATTTATGTGTATATATATGGTCTATGCTATATAGACACACTGAACTGTTCTGTATTTATGCTTACAATTTAAGTCCTATCTGGGACACATGACAATAAACTCTCTTGACTTGACGACTTGACTATCAAAATATGTGTCCAAATGTCTTTTAAATGTTGTTATAGAATACTAGAGGGTGGAAAGAGGCCTTTCGGCCCAACTTGCCCACACCGACCAACATGTCTACACTAATCCCACCGCCCGCGTATGGCCCATATCCCTCAAAACATTTCCTATCCATGTGCCTGTCCAAATGTCTTTTAAATGTTATAGTATCTGTCTCAACTACCTCCTCTGGCGAATCGTTCCATACACCCACCACCCTCTGTGTGGGAAGAGAAACAGAGGTGATATTTCTCTAGCACTTCAGCATTTATTTTCTGATAGTCATGTCTTTCAGCTAAAGATCTTAACAGTTGAAATCACAGTTGCTGGGCCATGAGAACATTCTTAACCTGTTAACTGTATTTTTTCTTAATTTGTCCTCCATCAGGCAAGCTGTTTAATGACCTCCAGTTCCTTAGGATAAACCAGATATCTGATCAAATGATTCTAAGTATTCATACACTGACAGAATTTCTGTGGTAAATTAAGAAATGGAAGGTTGTAAACAAAAGTGGAAGTAGAATCTTTGAGATGAAAGGAGCCAAAATATTTTTAAAAGATACAAGGTGGGGCAAACGACCGTATTCTGCTCCAAGAAGTTATGAACTTATACAAAGAAAAGATTGGTGATAGCATTTAGATAGCTCACAACAAACAGAAAAAATAAAGCAAAACTTTGCAGATACTGGAAATTTAAAATAAAAAATAAATGCTGTAAATGCTGGAGAAATGTCACCTGTTTCTCTTTCCACAGATCATCCCTGAAGTGCTGACTATTTCCAGTTTTTTTTGTTCTTATTGTTGGAAAGACATGATATGCTTTTTCTGTTGTAACATTGTCTGCGTAACTTTGTTAATGCAGGAGTTGCACATAATACTGTCAAGCACACTCTAGAATATTGTGTAGCGTTCTGATCATCAAGTTCCAGGAATGATGTGGTGGCAGTAGAGAGAGTGCAGAAGTCTTCTTCTTCTTTTCGAGTCTTTGAAGCTGGTTGACTATATGACAGTTTCCCATTCCTTTACACAGTCCTTTGCGTTTTTGTTGAACACTGCAAGATCCTTTGGGCTGCACTGGTTGGGTAGTAGGGGGCAGACAAGGCAGTGCTGCATTGTATGGTCCTCTTCTCCACATTCACAGGTGGTTTGGCCAGTTTCGTAGCCCCATCTGGCCATGGCAGCTTTTGATCGCCCTGTTCCTGTTCTCAGGCGGTTGAGCGTCTTCCACTGGACCCATGGTGCTTCTGAGCCCGGAGGGAGGGCTTCAGAAGGAGGGATGCCCATGTCAGTAGGAGGGGGGTCGTCCTCAAGCCTTTTTGTCCATAGTTGGAGTTTGGTTTCTTCCCGTGATGCTATTAGGGGCTGGACATGGCTGAGAAAGCTTCTCCTGGACATCAGCCGTTGGGCCGGGGGTACACGTCCGTAGAGGAGGTGGCGTTCATCACTGGTGGCCTTGGTCATCTCTACTCGGCTGGCGACTTCCCGTCTCACATCAGCAGGGGCAATGCCAGCGAGGAGGTGCAGGTTGTTTATGTTGGTGGGCTTCAAGCAGCCAGTGATTGAGCGGCAGGTGTTATTCAACGCTGGGTCTAATTTCTTGGCATGGGATGATCTCTCCCAAACAGGACACGCAGAAGTGATTCACCGGCTGTTGCCTGGAATGTAGAGGTGGAGTTATCAGGAGCGATTTGTTGGCTGGGTTTATTTTTACTGGAATATATAGGAGGCTGAGGTGACCTTTTTGAGTTTTATAAAATTATATGAGAGGCGTAAATAAGGTAGATAGTCATATTCCCCGGTATTGGAGTCTGGAACAAGAAGGCACATGTTTAAGGAGCAAGAGGAGCAATTTAAAGGAGATGAGAGAGATGCAGTTTTCATATAGAAGATGACAAGTATTGGAAATGAGGTGACAGAGGAGATATTGAAGTCAAATACAATTACAATGTTTAATAGTAAGATTAAACGAGAACTTACCAGTTTGAAGTTTGATCTTTATTTTATGAGCAGTTACGTCGAGGGATTACGTGAAAACCCCGCCAGCACGCATGCGCGACATTCTTCAAAGCAGCGGTGTGGAATCACAGTAATAGTAGTTGAAATAAACATAGTAAGATAAGAAGAACTAGGATACCAGTTGATCTTTATAAGAGGGTGGGCGTGGAGGGCACGTAATCCCTCGACGTAACTCCTCATAAAATAAAGATCAAACTTCAAACTGGTAAGTTCTCGTTTAATCTTACTATTTTACTTCGGAGTCACGTGAGTGACTACGTGAAGATTTTAAAGATCTGTGATTTCATGCCGTTGGAACGAGTCCATGCTTCACTCACTGCCGTAGTCATCCAAGGGAGGAAGTATGTTATCGTATTCAGACATTAATCAAAATTTCAAACAATAACAATTTATTTTAACAAAGAAAATAATGCTCCCTCGGGCTAAATTATATTACAGAATTTAGACCATCCTGCTGTAGCCAGGATATGGTCCATGGGCACCTCCATGTATCTAGCCGCCGATGTTGCTGCTGCCCTGGTGGAATGAGATTTAAAAATGTCAGTATCCACCCCAGCAGCTCCCAAAACTTGTCTGAGCCATCTAGAGATGGGCTGTACTGACACCCGGCCATGAGGCTGTTTATAGCTGACCCATAGCACTAATTCGCTCCCTCTTAAGGTTTTTGTAGTCTTAAGGTATAGCAAAAGATCTGTCAAAACACACAGTCGGGTGTCAGATGGGTATGCCCGGAATTCCAAATTCAGTCCTGATGTTCCTGGTCTATTTTGTTTGACCAACTCCAAGATGCGGAAGTTTATCTTGTCCGTTGATACCTTCATATTGTCCAGTCTCAGTTTGTGTAGGGACTGGATCCTTTGAGCTGAGACCAGTGCCATCAGCATTACTGTTTTTAATGTGAGCTGTTCCAGGGACAGGGACATTGCTGGTGACCAACCCCTAAGCAATGTTAATACAACACTGATGTCCCAGATCTGGGAGTACCTCGGTCTTGGAGGGTTGGTGTTGTAAATACCCCTCATAAGTTTGGCAACTAGAGGGTGGGATCCCATGAAATATTGTCCTGGTGCCTGCCACAGGTATGCTGACAGGGCACTCCTAGCACTATTAATAGTGCTGTAGCTCAGTCCTTCATCAAAATGAAGGCTGGATAGGAATTCCAGGACATTGGTGACTGTAGCTGTATTGTACGCTACACCAGTCCTTGAGCAATACAATTCCCATTTCCTAATGCTGGAGAGGTACTGCTTCTTAGTTGACTCTCGATAGGCCGCCGTGATCATGTTCATGGTCCGGTCCGTCAGTCCCAGATCCAGCAAAGGTCTTTTCAGATTCTGCAAGCCAACAGATTAATCCTGTCATGGCACGGATGACTCTCGCCCGTAACAGGATGGACCAATAGATCTGGTCTTTTAGTGATGGTCATATATGGTTCAGAGACCATGTTGAGGACCACAGGGAACCATGGCTGTGTAGGCCAATCGGGTACTACCAAAATACCTGAAGCTGAGTCCATTTGTATTTTGCGTAGAACCCGACTGATGAGGCAGAAGGCGGGAAAAACATAGAAAAACAATTTTCCCCAATTCAGCGAAAAGGCGTCCATCGCTGCTGCCCCAGGGTCTGGTTCCCAAGCGACATATATTGGTAACTGGTGATTGAATCTAGATGCAAAGAGATCGATATCTGGTGTACCATATCGCATAGTAATATCAGCAAATACTTTGTGGTTCAACATCCATTCGGTGTTGTCATTAAATTTCCGTGACCTGGTGTCTGCCACTGTATTGAGCTTACCTGGTAGGTAAATTGCTGATAGCCAAATATGTCTGTTGACACACCATTGCCAGATTGTATTGGCCAGATTGTCACACGATATCGATTTTATTCCACCCATATGATTAATATATGCCACCACAGTGGTATTATCAATTTGTAGGCTGACATGCAGATGGTGCATAGTTGAACAGTAAGCTTTTAGCCCATGAAACGCACCCAACATTTCTAAATAATTTATACCCAGTGTTTGTAGTAACGATGATTCTTGTATGTTCCATCTACCACCAGTACTGGATATAGTGTTAGTTGCTCCCCAGCCATGAACGCTGGCATCCGTTTGTAGTGTGACTGATGGGTTACTGATAACGATGGGGCTGGAACTATGCCAAATATTTTCCTTCCACCATTGTAACTCCAAAATTGCTTTGACTGGTAATTGCATAGTTGATCAAAATGACCAGCATGTTGTTTTAGCGCTTGCACCTTTGCCCTTTGTAGATTTTGATAATGCAAAGGTCCAACTGAGTAGCTGGAAATGCTGCTTTCCCCAATTACCCTTGCCACCTGTCGAATGGATGGTTGATTAGTAACAATCAATTTGTTGCAGGCTTCCACCAAGTCTGCTGCTTTGTTCTTTGGCAATGTTACAGACATGTGGATAGAGTTAATTGTGAATCCCAGATAGTCCATAGTTGTGGATGGCGTCAACTTAGATTTATCTGGATGGATGATAAACCCTAGCATTTCAAACAAATGTTTGGGAGCTAAAACTGTTGATTTAGCTAGCTCCAGGGTTTTCCCCACAATCAACATATCATCAAGATATGCCATGACAATGTGTTTTTGTTTCCTTAGTATTGCCAAGGCCAGTTTCAATATCTTGGTAAATAGTCTTGGGGCTGATGTTAACTCATTAAGCAACGCTTTATACTGCCATCGTTGCCCCATCCAGTTAAATTTTAGGTATCGACGATGATCCTTATGTATCGGTACTGAATAGTATGCATCTTTTAGATCAATGCATGCCATGAACTATCCCTCAGAAACTAATTGTTTGGCAGTAACAAATGTTTCCATTTTGAAATGAATATACTTTACAAAAGTATTCAGTTTAGTTAAGTCAATGATGATGCGACATCCACCATCTTTCTTGGTTTTTATAAATATATTGGAAACAAATTCCAGTAACAAATAACCTCACCAGTTCTGCATGTCCTTCCAACTTCTCCTGTTGAGAGAGTACAAACTCCCGGTTGGGCACATGTTGAACTGGTGACATACCTTTTTGGATGAACTCAATTTTGTATCCCTGAATACTTTGTAGTATATATTTGTCAGTGGTAATACACCTCCATGCTTCCCAAAACAAGTGTAACCTTCCCCCTGTTAGTACAGGACCTACACCTTTTATGTTCTGGAAGGAACCAGACCCACCTACCTTCATGGTTACCGGTGGTACGTTCATTTCTTCGGCTTCTGCCTCTTCTGCGGACGAGGCGCCGGAGTGCGGGGTTGGCGCATTTTCCATGAAGGACACACAGGCAAAGGTGGGTGAAGTGTCTTGCCCAAGGACACAACGACAGTATGCACTCCAAGCGTGATTCGAACCGGCTACCTTCCGGTCGCCAGCCGAACACTTAGCCCACTGCGTCCGTGCTGCCGTCTGAGTTGTGTGGTCTTGCTCGTTCCTGCGGACGCCTTCATGAGCCCGATGGCTTTAGACTCTTCATCGAGCTCTTTTACTTGTTTAGACAAGTTTCCCCCGAACAGCAGTACCTGCGGTTGTGTTGTAGCTGTTTTACACAACCCTGCGAATTTGGGGTTGAGTGCAGGTTTTATTGTGCTCTTCCGTAAGCAATTTATTTCATACTGGGTAGTACAAAGTAATGCCAGTGTGTCCTGCTGATTGTCCGTCATTTCAGTAGTTCAAGTTCAAGTTTATTGTCATGTGTCCCTGATAGGACAATGAAACTTTTGCTTTGCTTCAGCACACAGAACATAATAGGCATTGACTACAAAACACATGAATAAATAAACTGATAAAGTGTAAAATGACAGATAATGGGTTATTAATGTTCAGAGTTTTGTCCGAGCCAGGTTTAATAGCCTGATGGCTGTGGGGGAGTAGCTATTCCTGAACTTGGTCGTTGCAGTCTTCAGGCTCCTGTACCTTCTACCTGAAGGTAGCAGGGAGATGAGTGTGTGGCCAGGATGGTGTGGGTCTTTGATGATACTGCCAGCCTTTTTGAGGCATCGACTTCGATAAATCCCCTCGATGGAAGGAAGGTCAGAGCCGATGATGCAACCGGTCAGCATGCTCTCTACTCTGCACCTGTAGAAGTTAGAGAGTCCTCCTTGACAAACTGACTCTCCGTAATCTTCTCAGATGTGCTTTCTTGATAATTGCATCAGTGTTCTCAGACCAGGAAAGATCTTCAGATATGTGCGCGCACAGGAATTTGAAGCTCTTGACCCTTTCAACCATTGACCCGTTGATATAAACGGGACTGTGGGTCCCCATCCTACTCCTTCCAAAGTCCACAATCAGTTCCTTGGTTTTGCTGGTGTTGAGGGCCAGGTTATTGTGCTGGCACCATATGAACAGTTGCTCAATCTCTCTTCTATACTCGGACTCATCCCCATCAGTGATACGTCCCACGACAGTGGTGTCGTCAGCAAACTCGATGATGGAGTTCGCACTATGACCGGCTACGCAGTCATGAGTATAGAGGGAGTACAGCAGGGGGCTGAGCACGCAGCCTTGAGGTGCTCCCGTGCTGATTGTTATCGAGTCTGACACATTTCCACCAGTACCATCGACAGAACGAGCAAATGATGTTACTCCCGAAGTCAGAAGTTTTAAAATCTTCTGAAGTTTGACCTCCTGGGCTCTTATGCCAGTCCCAATGTACCCCCAGATTGCACTGTTGACTGCGGGTACATTCAATGAAATGCAGTTGTCAGGAGGCATATATTTCTCCATTGTGTCGTTAACTACCTGTTCCTGCAGAGGGTGGAAGGACAGGTAGTCTATGCTGGCCGCCAGTTTGGTCTGCAACGGTTGACCCGATTGCGGTGGTACTGCAAACTTGGTGACCACTCCCAGCAGTTCTTTCGGATCCTGCACCCCCAGCACACTGCCGGTATCTTCAGCCATTTCCCCATCTTCGGGACCAGCCCAGCCCTGGCCCGCAATGCTCCCCTCTGTCGAGGGAGATGCATTGGACAGCCCCGGATACGGTGCTGTTCTGGGAGTGCGAAGACTCCCATAGTGAGCTTGCTCCATCTACCGGAGCAAGTCACGTTGGAGCATTTGCTCCATCAACCGCTCGATGCAGGATAGATGGCACCCTCCACTGCTCTCGGGCAGTGTGTCCTCCTGGCCGGACTCATCCAAGTCTACCGGCCGGACCGACTTCTGCTTAGCTTTCCCTCCGACCCGCTGCGCTGGTTCTGGCTGTACAACTCACGGCGCTGGGCTCGGCTGAGCAGGATTGATGTTGGTGACTGTGGACCGCAGAGACTGCGGACCAGGTGCCGCTTGTCGCCCCCCACTGCCGGAACTTTCACGGTCCACCGCCGTCACATGGGACGCGACCCTCTTTGTCTTCTTCCCCTTGTCCAATGTTGCTGTAACGCAAATCACAACAAGGGCAAGAAAAAACGACCTCAGAATAAGAGAACTTACCTGTAGGTCCCGTTTTTTTAACGTTGCCGCGGGAGCGCACTTCCCCCGCCCGTCGCTGTGCAATGCATGAGACGATATGTCGCGCATGCGTGCTGGCGGGGTCTTCACGTAGTCACTCACGTGACTCCAAAGTAAAATAGGCATTTCAGTAGGCACTTAGATAGACAGGGCATAGAACGATATGAATGAACCTAATGCATATACAAGGGTAGGCGTCATGTTTGGTATGGATGAGGTGGTCAAAAGAACCTGTTTTTGTGCTGCGTGTATCTCTGGTTCATTCTGTGGATGATGGTAACTAAGTGTTGGTCCCATTGTGCTATAGTGAGATTATGATATAAACCCTTTCATCCACTGGTTTTGCTGCCAACACCAGATGATACACAAAATATAATGTTAACATTCTTCAATGTTCAGCATTTAATGATAAAGCTTTTATTTGTGTTTCTGTACTCTAGCATTAAATCCATGTACTACGAACATCTGTGCGGAGAATGCAGATTGCGAATACTTTGGTGAAGGCAAATATCAATGTATTTGTCATCCTGGTTACCATGGAAATGAAAAGCTGTGTTTGCCGATCAACCCTTGCAGCACCGATAATGGTGGCTGTCCGGAACGTTCCACCACTTGCAAGTATGAGGGGCCAGGACAGGTACATTGAATTCATTACTGGGTTTAATTTGCATGCTCATGGCCTGTTCGGTTATGGAATTGACATGTTGGTAACTCATTGAAAATTGAAGCTTGCTGTGAAAATGAACTGACATAATCATTTAGATGAACTTGTTTGGTTGACTTTCCCGCAGCTTGGTTCCTAAATATATAATTTAAATCACTGATTGGAAAGTTATGGTGCAAGAACAGTGGAGGAAACAGGAATTGGGCCCACATACCCTGACAGGAAGAAACTGGTTCCCTATTGTTCTGCTCCATATTGTTATCTGCAAACCCTTACAGGAATGTGCACACATTTGTACATGACAGACTTGACTTTACTTTGACCTAAAGCATGGAAACAGGCCCTTTGGCCACTGACCCCATGACGACCGCTATCCTACACACTAGGAACAATCCACAATTGTTTACAGAAGCCCTTTGACCTACATTTATCAGTAACTGTGATAATTGTCAGCTTCATTCCGAGGTGCTTCAAACTATATATCCAGGGCTTATTCAAAACCCAATTTAGTGGCTTAAAATGACTGCTTAGTTTAGTTTTATAGTTTAGCGTGGAGATACAGTGCGGAAGCAGGCCCTTTGGCCCACTGAAACCGTGCCGACCAGCGATCCCCGTACATTAACACTATCCTACACACTAGGGGCAATTTACAAATGTACCAAACCAATTAGCCTGCAAACCTGTGCATCTTTGGAGTGTGGGAGGAAACCGGAGCACACGGAGAACACCCACGCGGTCAGAGGGGGAACGTGCAAACTCCACACAGGCAGCACCTGTAATCAGGATCGTACTCTGGTGCGGTAAGGCAGCCCCTCTACCGCTGTGCCACTGTGCCGCTCCGCCACTGCTGCGACTTGGGCAAAAACGTAGGTCTCCCAAAAGCTATCAACTACCCAATTCTGAAGCCCACACTAAAAGAATGCCTACTCTCATGGGACAGCAGAGAATGCTCAGTACCTGTGTAACTGGGACTCAACTAATAACTTGTGTGGATCAGACTGAATATCTGCAGCCTTTGCCATGTGTAGCACACTTGAAGATTACAATGGAATTTTCCTTTCTTTAAAGTCGTCTTGCAAGTGCAAAGATGGATTCATCGGCAATGTTCCTTCTGAAGGCTGCACCCTGAAAGAAGTTTGTAAGCCATCTCTCTGCAATAAGTCAGCAAAGTGCGTAACAGTATCACCCGGAAACTTTGAGTGAGTATCATCTGTAGACAATGAGCCATATTACTAATGGTCCTTTGCCTCCATGCATGCCTGGAGCAGCAGAGCCGCTGCCCTCAGAGCCAGGCTCAGTGCCCAGGCCCCGGATCATCGGCGTGGCCTCTCCGCGCTCCCGGAGTCAGCCGCCGCCGCCTGCAGACGCAGCCGCAGCCTCAGCGCCAAGGCGGCGGATCCCCGCAGGCCCGGAGCAACAGTAAAATTGAAGTAATCTTACCCATGTCGCCATTGTGAAAATAAGATGGTGATCTGAATTCTGGAAAGGCCCCAACTGTGCAGGTGTGGCTGCCCTTTGTGATGCCAGTAATGATGTTCACAGGAGCCCTCCCCCAATCTGAACAAAACTTGTTTCATTTACACCACAGGACAATGGTGAATAAGGTGGGCCAAAAATTGTAGCGTAATCGTGTACCGTTTTTGCGCAAATAGACACGCAACACAAAACTTGCCAACAAACAAACAAGATTAGAGTTTTAGTAATATATACTAGACCAAGTGGGACCCGCTGGGTCCCTGTCACATGGGAGGCCTGGTCCCCCAGCACAACCCGTCCCCAAGGCAATATTCCACCACTCACCCATTTCCCCAACGCAACCCGTTCCCCCAATGCAATATTCCACCACTCACCCATAGCCCCCAACTGTGCAGGGCTGCTCATTTTGCCTTATTCACCCTCCCTCATTTTAAACTTTTAAAAAAAAAAACAATTGCACTTGCTAGCTAGCAGAGCTCAGTGTAAGGTGACTTTAAAAAAAATGCAATTGCACTTGCTAGGGCTAGCAGGACTCAGTGTACTTGGATAGCAACAAGGCTACAATTCCATTGTGACGTCATATCTGTAAGCACAGGGAAGATACTTTTCTCAAATTGTGGTTATGTAAATCTAAAAATGTTAATAACTTGTAAAATATAGCATCAATCTGAACGCAACTTGACACAAACCACCACAGGATAATTGTGATTAAGGTGGTGCAAAAATGTTAGTGCTATCGTGTACTATTTTGACATAGTTCTGGGATTACATATGCGCGCATTGATAGAAACAAACAAGATGAGAGTTTTAGCAATATATAGGTAGATGAGCAACCAGGATTAAGGTTCAACAGTTTTAAAAAGCATGTTGGGTCCTATAGGCATCAGTAGTAGGACCCTGGTTGATGATATTGAGGGGAAGTGGCAGCAGTGGGCAAAACAACTCAAGCTGTTGCCGTTAAGATCGCTGTGGGCTGTTTGTTCCAATGACAGTGTATGGGACCAGTAAAGACTCATTAATGGGATGATGAGAAATGTGCCGGTGGAGTCATTACGATATGATACGATACGATAAAACTTTATTCTTCCCCGGAGGGAAATTGGTCTGCCAACAGTCACAACACACAAGGTACACAAAAACTTGAAATTAAAAGGACAAGCGACTGTTGGCTGGCTGTAGTGTGCACAGCGCCTTCACCGGAACGAACAACAAATAAACTCAGGCTTATTCCCTGGGCAGAGGATTATAAAACTAGATTGCCCCTACCCCCCCTCCCCCCCCCCACCTCACGTTCCATCGCTGCCGAGCTTCCCGCCACCGTCGAGGCTCCCGCTGAGGCCCCATCGCCGCTGAGGCTCCCATTGTCATCGATGTTCAAGCTGCAGCCGAGTCTTCCGCTGCCGAGGCTCCCATCGCCGCCGCCGCCGTTGAGGCTCTTTCGATCCATACAGGCCTCCCTGCCGTCCGGCCTCCCCACAATCCCCCGGGAGGCCTGTGGGGCGAGTTGGGTCTACCGTGGCGCGTTCCGGTCGTTGCTCTGGTAGTCAGCGCCCCGGTTGTTTGGCAGGTGGATTAGGCCCGCGCGGCTCCACAAGGCACCCAGATGGTTGTGAATCTGTGGAATTCTCTGCCACAGAAGGCCAATTCACTGGATGTTTTCAAGAGAGAGTTAGATATAGCTCTTAGGGCTAAAGGAATCAAGGAATATGGGGAAAAAGCAGGAACGGGGTACTGATTTTAGATGATCAGCCATGATCATAATGAGTGGCGGTGCTGGCTCAAAGGGCCAAATGACTTACACCTGCACCTATTTTTCTATGTTTCTACAAACCTGTTCTTTTTTCCTTTTCAGACACCTACACAATTTCCTTTTGAACATTAAATCAGTGTTCTGTGCCCCTCTTGGCAGTGCATTCCTATCACAATTACTTGCTATGGAAATAATACTATTTGCTCATGACATCTTTCATTCCATTGCCGTTAACACTGACTCCATATTAACCATATAACCATATAACAATTACAGCACGGAAACAGGCCATCTCGGCCCTTCAAGTCCGTGCCGAACACTTATTTTCCCCTAGTCCCATCTACCTGCATTCAGACCATAACCCTCCATTCCTTTCCCGTCCATATACCTATCCAATTTATTTTTAAATGATAAAATATAACCAACATATTCTTGGATACTTGACCAGTCTGCCAATTGGAACATAATCGGTGGGCTGAATGGCCTGTTTCCACGCTGCATGCCAAACTTTCTTGCATCTCCTCATTATCAAACTTCACATCATCCTCTATCTCTCCTGTATCTTCATTTGCTGAGACTCCAAGAGTCTATTCTTCATTGATAAAGATCAATGCCAGTAATCATGGTACTAAGAGCTGAAGGAATTCAGCGGGTCAAGAGGGGAAGGCATTGGAACGATCAATGTTTTGGTTGAAGATAAAATCCACAGTCTTTTGTATCTCCATAATGCTATGAGGTCATCTTTTTGGCCCTTGACTGGTCCATCTCAACTCTTAACACCCATTTGCTTTTGATTGTCTACGGAAGAGTTTAGGGTTTTCTTTTATATTTATCCTCTTATTTCCTTGGATTTATTTCCCCTCTAAACTTTCTATAAATAGCTGAGTTATTTCTTGTGTTAATAATTTGGTGCTTGTCATATGTTCTAATTTTGCTTTGATTTTCTTCTCTCTCCGGTAGTCGATCGAACTCTGTCTTTCCTGAGCTATCTCCTCACACGTGGGAACATGCCAAGGCCAGAACTGAACCGCCTCTGTTTGAAGGCTGTGCGTTGCTCATTTACAGTTTTGGCCGCCAATCTTTCATTCCAGTTCACTCAGGCCAGATCTACACTTGTTCCATTGGCATTGCCTCTTCCCCAATTGATTATTTTTGGATAGCACTTTTATACCTTATGTAACCGTGATTGCTTTTTCATAAGTGTTCCCATGGTGATACTTGCTCCATCTACCTACCTCATTCCATGGAACCAAATCGAGATATGCCGTCACGTTGGTTCAGATATGTCCTGGTCAAGGAAATTCTCCAGAGCAAACCTTAAAAATTCCTCCCATTGTTATTACTAGCCCAGTTCACATCAGAATAATTTAATTATCTTTGGCTTTTACACATCTTTGTAATTTTCCTGCAGATTTGTTCCTCAGAATCTTTACCATAAGTTATTAGCCATTCGGGTCCTCCTTGTAGTGTAACTGCTCCTCTATATTTATAGATAGATTTCATTTTTGATTGCTCCAGAACACGCTCTTAATCCAGTGCTACGCATTTACCTTCTTCAATATTCTTCTTCACCACTTTTCATTTGCTTCTCTCTTTTGGTGTCAGCGTTGTCTTCTCTAAATATCACACAACAACTAGGCAATAACTATCGCTCTCTAGTTAGAGTCTAGTCATCCATCCTTGGCTATTACAATCTACAAAGATAGACACAAAATGCTGGAGAACTCAGTGAGACAGGCAGTATTTCTGGATAGAAGGAATGGGTGATGTTTCGGGTCAATCTCAGTCAATCTACAGACAATCTCCAAACCTCTGCCACCAACATTCAGGGGAATCTCCATTGATCAGAAACTCAACTGCACCGGCTATGTACAAAAACCTGTCAGCGTTTAGATATCCTGGGCTAAGTGACTCACTTGTCTTTAGAGAACCTGATATCTCTTCACCATCTTCAATGCAATCAAACATGATCGAGTATCTCCAGTTACCTGAGACACCAACCCTCAAGAAGCTCAACACTATTCAGGACATAGCAGCTTGCTTGATGCGCACACTCTCTGCCAGCGCTGTACAGCCAAACTGAGGTGGAGCTGGCCAGCATCCAACGTGATCAAGAACGAGCCTGGCAGCCGAAGTGACCACCGAGAATTCAGACTGGCTGGACATGGACTTCCAACATGTGGACTGGACTTTGGACTGTTTGTGTTTTATTCATTTTAAGCAGAACCAAAATTGTGCCGACTTGTGCATTTGTGGTCGTGCAGAAGAATTTCACTGTGCTGTACATATGTGACAATAACGAACCATTGATCCTAAACTTTTAATCCCACCCCCTCCCCCGCCCCTAGTGCCAGCAACTTGTGCTGTCCACAAAATGCACCACTTTAACGAGCCCTGCACCACTCACCAAAACGTTCTCAAATATGCAACCTTAACCACCAAGAAGGACAAGGGCAGCAGGTTCATTGGTACACCCAACTCCTGCAGGTTAAGATATAGATTGACGTTCCTTCATCATTGTTGGGTCTTAACCCATAGAATTCCCTCCTCGGGGCCATTATGTGGGTACCTTCACCTGAAGGACTGCAGTAGGTGAGAAACATGGCTCACTGCTACCTTCTCAGGGCGATTGGGAATGGGCAATAAAAGCATTGAGAAATAGCTAAAAAAAAAAGTGAATATTTTCACTGATGGATTTCCACGACAAAATTCAATAGTGCTTGAGGCCTAGAATGTTTTTTTTATAGGCTTTGAAAGTAAAACCCCCAGAGAATGTGAAATAAAGCAGTTGATGCAGGGACTGGGTCAATGGGTCGGTGGGGTAATGGGTTCAAGAGCTCTGAGGGGGCTGAAGGTTCTGGGAACCAGCTGGAGGATGGGTTGGAGCCACAGTCGACTGCAGATGCTGCAATCCTGTGCCAAGCATAAAGTGCTGGAGCAATTCAGTGGGTCAGACAGCACCTGTGACAGGCGCCTGCTCCATCTTCAGACTGATTGTAGGGGTTGGAAAGCTGGAACGTAGAGGTGGGATAACGCCTGGCAGATGAGAGGTGGATGTAGGTGAGGTGGGGGTGGCGTATGGTTGACAGATGGGTGGAGTTGGTGAGAAAGGCAAGCGGTGAAAAGGACAAAGAAGGGAAGAAGAGGAGAGGTGAAATGAAAAGCCAGAGGGAGGGGTGGAACGGGATGGAGTGGAAACAGGACTTGGAGCTGCAAATAGCTCAGTAGCTGGTGAGAAGCTTGCGATAATTAGCTGGGGGCCATGTCCAGGGCTGATGGGGGGTGGAGGTGGGATTGTGGGCAGTTTGGTTTACAATCAGCTGCTGGAGATGTAGATAGTTGGGGGTCGGTATAGAGATTAGAAGGCATCCAGGTAAGAGTTGCGGCTGAGAAATTAGCACAGCGCTGGCAGAGGGGTCAGACAACACACAGTTAGGTATTTAACAAAGATCTACCCGAGATGTACGCTGTACACTAGAATCCTAGTCTGGCACCCCCCCCCCCCCCCCCCCCCCCTTTGAGTTACAAGTAAACTGCTCTCCCGGGTCTAATAAATGACTACTTCTACCTCAATGACTCAGACTGTCCACAGTCCATGAAGCATGACCCAAAGTCACGGGAACAGTGCCCATGTATCAGTTGCCTGCCTTTGGGCATCACTGTGCATGTTGGAGCTCCTTGTGTGTGAGCTAAGTCGGCAGAAAGATTACAGACGTCTGTGGAAATGGCGGCGTCCACAACTTTCTTTTCCAACTGTTTTTTTCAATGAAAATGAAGCACAAAGCGTGGCGAATCAGTAGGCCATGACATTGTAAAAGGGTTTTGCAGGACAAGAGGAGCGTTCTTGATAGAATATCGAAGATCTTTCACATTGCTGAATGCACGATTTATGTGAAGCTTTTCTCTGGTGTCATGAGTCTGTGAATGCAGCCAACCTTCAGTTTAAATTTTCAGACTTGGGCAGATTTCAACCCATTATTCTATTATAAAAATAATAAACCAATGGCAATATTAATATGTGTTCAGGAAGAATTTCACTGCATTTGGCAACAATCCCATGATAGAGCTCGAAATGAAGAAATCTGAACTTTTGGGCACCACTGACAGATTTTGAACCAAGAATAAACTGCTGAAAGAACTTAGCAGGACAAGCAGCATGTTTGGAGGCAAAGGGTTGATTGTCATTTCAGGTTGAGATGCAGCGGCTCAACCCATAACATCAACCCTCCCTTTGCCTCCACAGATGCTGCTTGACCCACTGAGTTCATGCAGCAGTGTATTTTTGCTTCAGATTCCAACATCGGCAGTCTCTTACGTCTCCAGACAGGTTTTTCAATTGTCTTTGGCTTAATCCAAACAGTATATTAACATTGTGCATATGAGTGGCTAAATTCAGTAAAGAGCCCATTTTAAGCTCACGTGTCCTTTTTATGGCAGCAAAACGATATTCTCATTAGTTCACAATGATCGTTTTATTTCTGCTTGTTTTCTCTCTGCTCAGGTGTGCTTGTAAACCAGGTCAGATTGGAGATGGGCGCAAGTGCATCGGCCCTATCAGGGAGGTGATCGAGAAGCTACTCACACACCAGTTTACTACTGCACCAATTACAATGTTCGGTAAATTACTCAAAATATTCTCAAACTATACCAATGAATAAATAATTGCAAGGTTCCCTCTCCTCTCAACTTTGGCAAAAGACAATGACATTGACTCACTGTCTCGTTGAAACACCGTTTCTTCTAAGGTTCATTTTTATTAATTTTTGAAACTATTTTATCATTCTGCAATGGCCATGGTCCGGTTTAGAAATCTTTGAATCTTGCATAAATGGGGTTGAGAGGGAAAGATAGATCAGCCATGATTAAATGGCAGAGTAGGCGATGGGCCAAATGGCCTGATTCTGCCCTTACAATTTATGAACGTGAACTTATGACTAGCTCACCTGGGATGCCATTCAATCTAACCTTCCAGACAAGCCCACTCTGCAAGACCTTGTTATAAGCCTTGCTAAAGTCTGTAAGGACAACATCCACTGCCCTGCCCTCTTCACTCCTCTTGCTGAGCTTCTAAAATAAAAACTCAGTTTGTAGCCAAAGTACCTGTTCCTGTGCTTCAGACATTGGCCAGGAAATGTTCTTGCCTGCTGCACCTTTGTACGTGTTAGTCAAGTGTATTTCACCTTAAATTGAATCACAATTGGATATGTTATGTGTGCACATTGCAAATCTGGTTTATGGATCTCAATCATCCACATGCACCTCCCTAGATGCTGTCTGATAACATTAACTGGTGCAAAAAGAGTGTCTGGCAACACATCAATACAATTCTACTTTGCATTTGAGATAAATGAATCATGTGCCTTAAAAATAGTGGAGTCAGGGGATATGGGGAGAAGGCAGGAACGGGGTACTGATCAGCCATGATCACATTGAAGGGCCGAATGGCCTACTCCTGCACCTATTGTCTATTGTCTATTGTTTATAAGTCCAAGGCAAGTCTTCACCAGGGGTTAAGGCCTGCTCCAATGCCAGCAAAGGGGCCATCTACTGAGGCTCTTGCATGAGGTTGGTTATTCTCCTCCTTCTGTAATTCCTCACAATGATTTGATATCCTCGTGCTTCATTCCCCCACCACACTCTCTATCCGTCTCAGCGCCCGATCCAAACATCATCCCCTTGGCCCGCACCAACTGTATTATTTAAGTTGTTTCTTATGCCAAAATGAAGATTCGCCTTCTTATCGTGTTGTCAGCAAATTCTGGGCCAATATTACTTCAAAAAGTCACATTTTTTTGTTAATTATTCTTGTTTGTGGTAAATCAGTTTCGAAAGTTTTGAAAGCGGAAATGCTGAAATGTGTTTCACACAATGCTTCTTTTTCAATCTTTTCAGATAATGGATGCTTGTTGACACTGAGTAAATTGGGGCCTTTTACCGTTTTTCTTCCCCTTATCAATAATCTAAAAGCACCCACGGTAAGTTATCTTGAACAATAAATGGAAGTGTTAAAAGCATTTTTTTGTATTACACTAAAAAATGACTTTATCCTGAAATCCCAGCAGAACATTTTTGAACTGTTGTTCTACCAGTTCCACTGTTTGCATCCTCGTATCCCCTTGTTATCACACTTCCTCCAGCCCACAGTGGGCACAATGGGCCATTATGGGCTCCACCCTTTCTGAGGTCATCTGTTGCTGGCCCTGATTTGTTCTGGCCTTTTCTCGCCTCCTGTTTGTTTCCCCCTCCCCTTCTACTATCAGACTGGGAGAGGGTTCCAACCCGAAAGTTGATCTATTTTCTCCAGGGATGCTGCCTGACGGGATGGAGGGTAGAGGGAGAAATTGTTTTGCTTCATATTTGTGATGTGCCGAGTTATGCTTAAGACTCTTTATAGCACCTGGTCTTGTATCTCCATAAAAATGGAGATGTCAGTCTGACATGGAAATATAAAAGTGGTGGGCTAGCTATTTAGTTTGTAGCATCAGTAATGTTCACCACTGCATGATTGCAGCATCAGTAATGTTCACCTACTGGGAGTCTAAGCCCACAATTATTTTCAGGTTGGTCAATAAGCTACGCGTCTGCTCAAGTATCCTTTGCAGTTGGTCTCTGCAATTGGGGTATTTGACGCAGATTGTCACAACTTGATGTCAACCGTGCCATAGCCTGTCGTAGATTGTTGTACAACTTGACGGTTTTTCTGCGACTGCGGGCATCAGTCACTGACGCCCGCAATCACCGGAAAAAATCGCAATTTGGGACAGGCCCTTAAACCGCCTTTTGGCAGAAGTGGAGGGCGGATGTAAGTGGGGCTGTTTGATAGTTCCTTCACGTGGGTAAATGTACCAGAAGGATCTCCAGTGGTGCTTCAGTGGCTGCTTGGCTGTTTCTCAGGCAAGAAGTGGCCAGCAATTCACAGTCTCACCTTATCATCCGAGCACTGGGACATATTTTACAACCCTGTTTGGATTTACCTTTACGTTTCTATATATTTTTCATACTTTTCCTTTTCAAATTGTAATTTCTATCTCACTAACGTTCCATGTTCCAGTTGCATTAAGTTTGGGAATCAACAGCTCACCCTTTTCCTCGAGGTGAATAGGTTGCATTTCTGCCCCTTGATGGTGCAGGACTCTCCTGTGATAGTAACCTTTCACTGTTAGATTCCGCCCTTAATGTTTTCCATCCTAACATAAACTTCAGTAGTGATCTTTTACTTTAGTTTATAAGATACAGCATGGAAACAGGCCCTTCAGCCCATCAGGTCCATGCTGACCATCAATCACCCATTCACATTATTTTATGTTATCCCACCTGTGCAACCTACACACGAGTGGCAATTTACAAAAGCCAATGAACCTAGAAACCTGCATCTCAGGAATGTGAGAGGAAACCGGAGCACCCGGAGGAAACCCACGCAGTCCCAGGGACAACGTACAAACTTCACACAGACAGCACCGATAATCAGGATCAAACCCAGGTCCCTGGTGCTGTGAGGCAGCAGCTCTACCACTGTGTTGCCCTTAAACTTTGCCCCATTGATCAATTCTGCCATTCATTAACTATGTGTCCATAATGACTCTTCCTGGTCGGACCAATACCTTCCTGTTGAAAAATATATTCTGCCTTGTTTGTATAATCCTCAAAATTACAGTTCTTTTTAAGTTCTTAATTAGTTCGTTCTTAGTTCTAACTTTGGTGGGTGGACTCGTATTTCCTCAAAGTGCTGTCCCCAATATATACAAAACAAACTCAACAACCTCTGGATAATGCTACAGTTTGCAACCCAATGCCAAACATCTTGAATGTTTTAACCAGTCCGTTTGAGAGTTAACAGTAGCTCCTTCACATTTGTGACATAAGTTTTAATATCAATTTGAGAGCACATTGGCCTTTTGACACAATAGCTTTATTTCCAGATGCATTTTAAATATGGATGTGAGAAACGAGAAAAGCCGGTGAAGGAGAAATAAATCTTGAGTCCTATCTGCTTTTGATGTTGTTCAGGTTGAAAGTGCTCTCAAGTGATCAGGCCTAGAAATTCACAAATACTCCTGGACGTGTTGTATCAGGATAGACAAAAATGCTGGAGAAACTCAGCGGGTGAGGCAGCATCTATGGAGCAAAGGAAGTAGGCAACATTTCGGGTCGAAACCCTTCTTCAGTCTACCTTCGATTTTCCAGCATCTGCAGTTCCTTCTTAAACATGTTGTATCAGGAGTCCATCAAATATTGTATCCAGTGCTCCATTTTTTTGTCTATTCCTTGTCATTTTCATTTCTTAATACTTAAGCATGCAAAAATATTTTCCTACGGCAGAGACACTGAAATGTTTATTTCAAAACCGACATTCCAATGGATGATGTTTCAAAGAGTTTTTATTCTGTTCATTATTAAATTTATTTCACATGAATAGCCAGGAGCTCCATTGTAAGTAAAACCATCAAAAGAATGGAAACATTCTTGACTGGCGTACGTCTAAATCGCAGGTTTCCAGCCTCAGATAATTTGTACAACGCTGAAACGGACCATTGCATGCAATGCGATAATAAACTAATCTCACTCTACTACTGCAGCTAATACTATTCAGCTGAAACAAATGTCAAATATATTTCTCCTTCCTCTCTTCAATTCCAGTTTTATTATTTTAATTTTATTTCAATACAAAACACCCAGGCTAGAAATTCCTCTGCCCTTATATAAGTGCTCCATTTCTGTGCTGTGCAGGAAATGTGCTGGTGCCACTGGGATACATTTTCCTCTCACACTATTAGCTTGTGCACATTACATCACTTAGCTTGTTATTGCATAGTAATCACTACTTAGAATACAAATACATTGCATATGTGCACTGAGTCTTTTGCTAATCAACCCCAGGGCTCCATGCTTAAAGGACCTGTCCCACTTGGCCGTCATTTGCGCCTCATTTATGCGTCATATGTAAAATAGGTCGACGTGTTGTGACACACGGGTAGCGTGTGGGTAGCGCGGGACGGGCGCATGGAGAGGAGTGGAGTGTGGAGTTGCGCGCGGTATCGTGCGGCGCTCCAGGATTTCGTGCTGTAGGAAATTCTCGCACGCCACCTGCATGACATATCGCGCACGCATGCTGACGCATTGGGTACGCACGCTGAAGCATTGGGTGCGCACGCTGACGCATTGGCATCGCACGCTGTGTCCCGACGTCTCACGTGTATTGCGTGGTGATGCATGGTTACGTCACAATGCGTAACCATGCGTCGCCGCACGCCGCAGGGTATTCTAATGACGTCACGTGCACCAGACGGCATGATGAGGCGTGATTAGCGCACGATGTCGCGTCGAACTATTTTACATATGACGCATAAATGAGGTGCAAATGACGGCCAAGTGGGACAGGCCCTTAAAGGATACCTCGTTACTGTACCTCCCCATTCCTGGAAGTATTTCTGGTGCCCTACAGAGAAGTGACGACATCAGATTTTCAGCTGGGCAGGGAATGGCAGGATGGGATGATGGGATGGGGCGGCACAGTGGCACAGCGGTAGAGTTGCTGCCTTACAGCGCCAGAGACCCGGGTTCGATCCTGACTATGGGTGCGGTCTGTACGAAGTTTGTCGTTCTCCCCGTGACCACATGGATCAAGCCGGGTGCTCCAGTTTCCTCCCACATTCCAAAGACATACAGGTTTGTAGGTTAATTGGCTTCGGTAAAATTGTAAATTGTCCCTAGTGTGTGGTGGCTAGTATTAGTGTGCAGGGATCGCTGGTCGGTGGGGACAGTGGGCCGGAAAGCCTGTTTAGAGTTTTGTTTAGAGATACAGGGTGGATACTGGCTGAAACGTAGATGTAGAATCTATTTTCTAACCAAGTAATGCACAAAAATCTAAACATTTCCAAAGTGATCCCACTGATGTTACCAGGTTGCAAACTTGAAGTAGTCCTTTTCTGTATTTCAATTTTCTAATTGTGTGTTTTATCCTAACAAAGGTAGAAGAAATGGAGAGGTTTTCATGCAAACAACATATTGTCTCTGGTATTCTGCTGCTTAAGGATTTAGTAAACATGAAGACATTTGAAACATTGGCTGGCGATACAGTTGATGCGACTGAAAGTGGAACGGTAGGATAATTATTATCAGCCTCTGGTTTTAAACATTGTACCTTTGGCTCATCATATGATTAGTTGCATGATAATGGTGTATTAGAACGGTGTATTGACCGGTGTAACGTGAAACAGAGTTATGGTGCATTGGCGGGTGTCAGGGGTTGCGGGGAGAAGGCAGGAGAATGGTGTTAATAGGAATATATAGATCAACAATGATTGAATGGTGGGGTAGACTTGATGGGCCGAATTGCCCATTTCTGCTCCTATCACTTATGAACTGCCTTTGTCTTTCTTTTGAATGAAAGAGCAAGGAGTTTCAGGTTAGAATCTCTCTCAACACACTCTAGAGGGGTGACAGTAAGTCAGAGGTTGGGTCTTGTCTCTTGACTCCAAAACCAACTGCAGGAGTGTGTTGGAGAACTCTCCACCTGCCCTGATGAGTATCTCCCTGACAAAACCCAAGAGGTTCAACACCATCGAGGCCATGCATGATGAGCAACCAGACCTCCATCCTAAACCTTCATTCACTCCGGCACAATGCACACCAGTTTCTTGTCTAGTTTATTCCAATAACATCTTCCAAACTAAAAGGATAAAGGGCAGTAGTTGCAAGAGAACACCGCCACCTGCAGATTCCCCTTCTATTAGTGCATGATCATAGCTTGGAAATATATCACCATTCAATCATTGTTCATGAGTTGAAATCTTGGAATTATTAGATCAGCAGCTTTGTAGAAATCCCTTCATCAGAAAGACCATAGAAGTTGAAGATGGTGACCAACCAACACCTCAAGGTCAAGTGGGGATATTCAATAAATGCTGGGATCCCAAATGACAAATAGATAAAGGGTAGCAGACTGTCAGCTATTTGTGTGTCTCAGAATAATATTATGGTTAGAATCTTCAAGGTTTGCAATTAGTAAAAGCAATTTTCTCACTAATACTTCTTTTTCATTTCTCTGTACAATCACTTTCAGCTGCGACTTCAAAACCAAACATACACCTTGGTGAGAGGAGACATAGTTGCATCCAATGGCATCATTCATATCATTGACCACTTTTTAGTTGGAAGTTCTGAATATCTCGGGAATCCACAGGTACACTTGACATAGACTGTCTCATTTTAATATAGTTTGACTCATGGCTCGCACTAAACGATGAACGAACATGTTTTCTTGACTCATCTATGGGGAAGTGGCCTATTACTCAAATGAGGAGTGGCCTATTTAGTGTGATCATCTGGCAGAATTTTCATCTGTAGTTCTGAATAATTCTCCATATGCCTCCAGCCCTGTGCCAGGGATATAAAATCTTACATTGTTTTCTGAATTAATTTACAAATTTGTGGCTGAAGGTCTTTTCTCCTCGGGGAATGGCAACTAAAATACACATTGTTTCACAGATGTGAGTTATTAGAATAATTTTGTGTACAGTGCAAGTTGCTTAAGATTGTATCTTGAATGTAAGAAAAACATGTATTCCGTAAATACATTATTGTCACGTTTTACATTATTATGTCGGTTAAAACTAGAGTTATCATTCTTGTTAAAAAGCACATTGGGTAGTGTTGTTATTAAACTTGAGTGCACACATCCATAGAGTGATAATGTGGCACAGGACATCCATACCAAACTGCAGCAAGTAATGCACAGAGTTATGCCCCACTTAGGAAACCTGAACGGAAACCTCTGGAGACTTTGCGCCCCACCCAAGGTTTCCGTGCGGTTCCCGGAGGTTTTTGTCAGTCTCCCTACCTGCTTCCACTACCTGCAACTTCCGGCAACCACCTGCAACCTCCGGCAACCACCTGCAACCTCCGGCAACCACCTGCAACCTCCAGGAACCGCACGGAAACCTTGGGTGGGGCGCAAAGTCTCCAGAGGTTTCCGTTCAGGTTTCCTAAGTGGGACAGGGACATAAGGCTTGCTATGGTTATGTCGAGGGGAACATGGCCTCAATAACTGGATACAGAATCACCCCATGGGTTTGAGGCAGCTTTAGCTGGGCACTAGTCATACAGGCAAGGCCAGAAGGCACACTGTCTTTGCAAAACAAAATTGATGCAGTATCGCTGCATAGTCCTTATTCCCGTTCATTGTTTCTGCTAGGATTGGTATAAATGGTCTATTCCTAACTCCCTGCAGGTGCATTATGAATCGGAAGGAACTGCAGATGCTGGTTTAAACCAGATAGACATAAACTGCTGGAGTAACTAAGCCCTCAGCTCTCCCCTCCAGTCTGATGAAGGGTCTCCCCAGAGATGCTGCCTATCCTTCACAGTTACTCCAGCATTTTGTGTCTATCTTAGGTGTATTATGCATGTAATTGTGGAGAAAGCAAGCATATTGTACCTGGTCAGACTTGTACTTAGAGTTATAGTCATAGAAGTCATAGAATCCTCCAATACACTTTAAGGATGTGGTGGTGATCCAGACTTTGCAAGGTAGTTCCTTGATGTTAATGTCTAGACACACAACTTAATATGAACCCTGAATAATAGGGATCGGAATCATGAATGCACAAAAGACAAGGATCCAATAAGGAGAGGCAGGTGATCTCGGATAGGGACTCATATCATCAAACAAAAAATATTAACCGGCATAACAAAAACCATGGGATTCAATTCAAATTAGATTATGAGGGTCTTGAGTCTACTGTGTGATATGAAAAAATAATAACATTGAAATGAATTCCTTTGTTGGCAGGAGTAATCTTTATTTTTCCAGACTGGTAGGCTTAAGATGTTTTAGCTTGAGTTCTACTTTAATTTTGTAGTAAGTATATCATTTCCACCCTTAATATGTCAGAGAAAAAAAGCCAATCTCTATTAGTTCCCTGTTAGTTCACAAAACTAATTTTTCTGAACTATTCTTTGAAACGTATCCTTTATTAGCCAGTGGGGAATTATTATGTAAAGCATCAATTTTCCATGCAATTTCCAGACCCATCCCAACCATCAATGTTTAATGTTGATGTTTCATTCCATTCCATTGTAACATTCCATTGTCACTTATATAACTATGTGTTAAATTGGCATAGATTGTAACAAGTATCTATAAATCTGACATTTTCCCTTTGTTTTGTTTTTAAAACAGAAAACCATTGCCGAGATCTTTGCCAGTGAAGAACTGTTTAGTAGATTTGAAACTATCCTTGAGGTATTTGAAAAGTACTACTAAAACTACAAAACAATTAACAAAAAAAACATTTTAATTTTTTTATTTTTTTATTTTTATTAGAAGTAAGTACAATACAGTGGTACCTTTTTACAGGTGCCAAAAATATGTTTACATAATACATTCTCTGTACAACTTCATTTAAAAAAAATGTTTTAAAGAGAGAAATAAGAAAGAAAGAGATAGTAAAGAATAGAGGAAAGTGTAGTGTGTGTGAGTAAAAAGGGGGGGAAAGATAGTGATGAAAAGAAATAAGCAAGAAGAGAGAGCAGGAGGGAGATTATCAAATAGCCGCAAGGAGATGAGTTTTTATATTGTTGATCATCTTTCACCCATACCTGAAACCTTTAATTTTTAAGATACTGTACGAAAATTACGAAAAAAACATTTTCAATCTTTATATTTGGGTTTCTGTCATGTACATTCGCGAGTATATCTTGCTTACAATCTTGAATTATTTTTGAACACGTTGATCGTATTACGGGTTCATGTTTCATTTAATAGCCAACTTATGTTGACGAAATAAGAAGCCTTGTTCTTTAAACAGCCGTTTTGACACGAGGCTATTGCGTTAAGGTCATGAATCTTGACTTTGTGACCAATCACCATAATCTTTCCTGTGGCTATGTACAGCCCAGGAAAGTTTGGCAAGTGAAGGTCTCTAGGTTGATTTGCTAGGGCTGCTGCCAGCAAGGAGGGCTGGTAATCAGTCATTTCTCTGGCAACTTTAAAATTGTTGCACCTGCTGACATATAGTTCTAGCTCAGGAAAAGTCACTGCCAGGATCCTTCAGCACTGTTCCCTCCAACTGTTTTAAGAGCTGCTCCCTGATTTGTAGTGCGGATTCTATCAATCCAGTTCTTCACTATGTGATAATGCCAAAACAAAAATCACCAGAGCACAACCCCTGGCCTTCGTGGCTTTCCTTGGTCCCACTAAACCTTTAACTCCACCAGATGGAGGAATGGGGCTGTGGAGCATTCTCCTCACATCCGGCTTGTCTCTGTCCTATGTTTAACTTGATGACATGCAAGCCGCGATCCTAACCAACAAGTCAACAACAGAGTCAACAATAGTGAAGATCGGCATCAAACAAGGCAGAATTATGGGGTTTTGAATCTTTCTTGACAATGCTACACCTCAGCTCTACTAAACATTCTACAAGAGCTAAACTAGTGTAAAGGACAAATTAAAACCATTCAACCTAACTTTCCTCCACTCCAGAATCAAAGTCTTCTCAACCTTAGATGGTGACCTCATAGTAAGGAGGGATGGAGTACAAAACTGAGAATGCTCGGAATACTCTGTGCAGTTTTGTGAAGGACGCCACTCGCTTGAGGAATTGTTTGGTGAAGTTCACTAGATTTATTCCAGGGATTAAGTCATTTGTTTTAGGAAAAAGGACGGCATGGTGGCACAGTGGTAGAGTTGCTTCCTTAGAGTGCCAGAGATCCAGGTTTGATCCTGACTACAGGTGCTGTCCGTACAGAGTTTGTACTTGGTTCTTGGTTCTTGGTTCTTGGGTCCTCCAAAATATTCCAACTGGAATTTAAACTGGAGGTGGTGAAGGGAGGGATTAAGCCAGAAAGGGTATAAAGAACACACACTATAGAATTTGACATAAAACATCCCCACACAGCAGAATTAAAGTTTCCCACTGTGTGGGAAGTCACCAAAGTCAGTCTCTTCCTCCACTGTTCCTCGTGGTCAGGGCCTCCCCGTGTTGCAGCTCCGCAGTTGCAGCTACGGGCGGCCCGATGTCCAGGACCGCTCGCTGGGGTGATACAAGTCCGACGTCGGGGCTGCGGGACGTCCTCAGCGGCGTGGACACCAGAGTCGGCCCCCTCCTACCGGAGTCGGCGGCTTCCAAAATTCCGCAGGCTGCGCCAGGTGGAGACTGCTGCTATAGACCATCTGCCAGGCGCCCCAGGACTCCACGATGTTGTTCAGCGCCGCCCGCATTGGAAGCTCTCCGCACCAGGGCTCCACGATGTTGGAGCAGCGGCCCAACGCTCCGGAGCTCCAAACGGCGACTCAGGTAGGCATCGCCCGCTCCGCAGTGACTCCAGCGCTGCGCCGCCGCTATAGCAGCCCTGGTCCGGTTCCCGGTCCCCGGCAGGAAAGGCCGCTCCGATCCAGCTGGTAGGCCGCGAGGTGGGGGGCGAGGACGCGACTCGGAGAAATAGTCTCGTCCCCGCCAGGAAGAGACTGGGAAACGGTTTCCCCCTTACCCTGCCCCCCTCCCCACATAGAAAAGTTAAAGTTTCCCCCAACACAAAACTTTAGACTAACTAAAAATAAAAAAAAGATTGAAATAACAGACTGGTTGTAGGTAGAGGCTGCTGCCAGTGCAGCGTCCCCTTCTCCATGTACGTTCTTCAAGTGACCTGTGGGTTTTCTCCGGGTGCTTCAGTTTCCTCCACACACTCCAAAAATGTCCAGGTTTGTAGGTTAATTGGCTTGGTAAAAAATATAAATTGTCCCTAGTGTGTATAGGGTGCAGTGTTAGTGTGCGGGGATCGCTGGTCTGTGTGGACGTGGTGGGCCGAAGGGCCTGTTTCTACGCTGATCTCTAAACTAAACTAAACCAAACCAAACGACGCTAAAGACAGATTTGAGTGGGCCGTGCCAATACTTTTTGAAGTTTCAAAGAAGGTGAAAAGCATAAGGTACCGAAGGAGATTGATCTGGTGAACTGAGAGGATATTGATCTTCATAAATGAATGCGGAACTTGTCACCATTTTAGATTAGGAAGGTACCCATTAGAATTGGAAAACAAAGAAAAAAAATATTCTTGGAGGTTTATGAATCTTCAGACAACTTTATCTTAGACTGCTATGGAGATCAAGTAATTGAATATGTTGAAGACTGAGATGGATAATAGTTTGGAATATAGAATAATTGAGGCTTACAGAAAAGTGAGTAGTTAAGTAGTGTGGTGAATTTGGACAGAGTGTGGTGAATCTGTGGAATTCATTGCTGCAGAAGGCTGTGGAGGTCACGTCAATGGATATTTGTAAGGCAGAGATAGATAGATTCTTGATTGTTACGGGTGCCAGGTGTTATGGGGAGAAGGCAAGAGAATGGGATTGAGAGGGGAAGATAGATCAGCCATGATTGAATGACGGAGTAGACTTGATGGGCCAAATGGCCTAATTCTGTTCCTAATATTTATGAACATGAACATAAGGCTCATATCAAATCAAATTGTATTGAATGGCAGAGCAGGCAATAGATTCAGTACGGTTTACTTCTGTCCTTGTTTCTAATGTTCATGCGTTCGGTTTGTTCTCTTTCCAGAGAAGCTGTGGACAGCTGTTGCTTTGAATAGATGGTGATACATTGACATTGTGCTTGCCAGTGTATTGACTCTGAGTCATCATTTCCACAATGATGACGGCCCAAAACACAGGAATCCTTCGTTTTGTGCATATATATTCTAAATTTTGAGAAGTTGCAGTCAGATTGGAACCAGATCATGGCCGGAAATTGATTAATGTCATTTTCTTGGCATTGAAACAGCATTAACCCCATTAGTGAATGTCATATAAAGGGACTTCAGATACAAGGTTCATAGAACAGCATGGTCAGGTTCTCCGAGTGATTCTGCGTTGAGGTTAACGTTGCTTTCAACACATTTCTCTAGAGATATGCTACAAATTCTCAGAACTGTTGCAATACTCCTACTGCTCAGAAAAAGGTCTTACATTCCAGCATGTCTATGCACACCATTGACTACCCATCCATATTCATCCGTTTACTAGCACTGCATTGGTGACCTCTGTACCTTGGTAATTCAAATGCTCTTCTAGATATGTAAATGTTCTGAAAGTCACTGCCTCTAGTATCCTTTGAAAAATTGCTTATCAGATTCTAGTCACCTCTGGGTGACAACGTTTTCCTCCTGTTCACCTCCAAACTTCACACTCTTCGACCTAACCAATGTCTTCTAGGCATCTCTGTTATGGGACGTTTCTCGTTGCCTCCCCTGTCTCTATCCCTCGTACATTTGATAGGTCAACGACAACCCTTCTCAGTCTCCTCTGCTCCAAGAAAAACAAACCCAGCCTTTCCAATCTTTCCACATCATTGAAACGTTCCATCTCAATGAGTCAAGCAATTCATCCCCTGTAACGCTTGTGACCATTGCAGGCAGCACTTAAGTGGGTGTGTGACTGCACATGTACAGGGGAATGTTGGCAGTGAATGCATGATGGCTGCAGACATGAGGAACTGCAGATGCTGGGATCTTGAGCAAAGCACAAAATGCTGGAGTAACTTAGCAGTTCAGGCAGCATCTGCGGAGGAAATGGTTAGGTGATGATTAGGGTCGGGATCCTTATTCATGAATACTGCACGATGGGAGGAGATTGGGCATGTGCACCTGGGAGGGAATAGGTTGCTCAACAGATCTGGATGGTCTGATGAGGAACAAGGCTCACAAAAGTCAGGTTGATTCCACTGGGATCTGTGAGACCCTCCTGGGAAAACATCCCTTGCTAACGCTTCCGTGGGGAGGGTAGAGTGTATCTTGTGCAGTGGTAACCCATTTCATTCCTACCTGCACAGATTGCATCTGTTGCGTGATATTGCAACAGCTCTGAGAACATATAATGCGTTGGTAGAGAGCTGCAGGGAATCAATTTCCTGACAAGCCTGCAGTCAGGGGTCCGGGGCAGGAAATCACCAGGGAAATCTCATTAAAGGTAGTGAATACAACATAGGAATGCTTGCATTTTGGCCATCACACTGTGCAGATGATTGTCATTGCCCACTATGTCTGCCTCAACGATCTGCGTAGAGGCATTTAGGTGGACACATGAATGGAGCAGAATTAGGAGCAGAATAGGAGCAGAATTAGGCCATTCAACCCATTAACCAATGACCCATTAAGGCCATTCAGCCCATCAACCATCTAGGTCTACTCTGCCATTCAATCGTGGCTGATCTATCTCTCCCTCCTAACCCTATTCTCCTACCTTCTCCCCATAATCTCTGACACCGGTACTAATCAACAATATATCTATCTCTGCCTTGAATATATCCACAGACGGCCTCCACAGCCTTCTGTGACAAGGAATTCCACAGATTCACCAGAATATGCAGGGAATGGGTGGATATGAGTCACGTGCAGGCAGAAGAAATTAGTTCAACTTGGCATCATGTTTGACACAGACATCGTGGGCTGAAGAACCTGTTCCTGTGCAGTATGTTCTCGATGAGCTTGGGTTTTTGGTGACCTTCACAAAGGGGCAGGACTCCGAAAAAGTTAAATTGCAAGTTGAATCGGTCATAAAGAAAGGAAACTCAATGCTAGCATTTATTTCGAGAGGGCTTGTATACAAAACAAAGGATGTAATGCTGAGGCTCCATAAGGGGGCTGGTAAGACTGCATTTAGAATATTGTGAGCAATTTTGGGCACTATATCTGAGGAAGGATGTGCTGGCTCTGGAGAGGGTAGAGTAGGTTTACAAGAATGATCCCAGGAATGAGTAGGTTAAATGATAATGAGCATTTATTGGCACTGGGCCTGTACTCGCTGGAGTTTAGAAGAATGATGGGGAACATCATTGGAATCTACAGAAGGTTTGGATAGAGTGGATGTTGAGAGGATGTTTCCACTAGTGGGAGAATCGAGGACTCCAGGTCAGGGCCTCAGAATTAAAGGCCGTTTTTTTAGGAAGGAGAAATATCTTTAGTCAGAGGGTGGTGAATCTGGAATTTTACTTCGGAGTCACGTGAGTGACTACGTGAAGAAGGGCCATCCGTCTACGTGCGCGTCATTATGTCTGAACTCAACGCGCGCGACAGACTGGCAGAGGCACTATGTCCTCCCAGCCCGTCGGGATGGGCAGGTAAGCAAAGTTGAACTACTTACCTGCGTTCTTTCAGGCCTGAAGCTTTTTGTAGTTTCAGGGACCAGATGTCGAGGAGACGGTCCGCGGGGAAGTCGGCTGCCGAAGACCGCAGCATTTCCAGTAGCGGGCGAGGGTCTTGTTCGTGACATTAGCGCCGACAGCAGAACCGGCAGGAGACTTCGTGCAGGAGGAGGAGCTCCGTTGGTGGTCCCGGGGGACGTAAACCACCCGCAAGTCTGACAAATCCGTTGACTCAGATGAGTCCGGGGAAAAGGGATACCCTCCCTCAACGGAGAGCGTCTGAGGACGACTCTCCCACATGGGGCAACTTTTGGAGAAGTTGCTCCAACAATGACCTGCTCCAAAGGAGGGAGCTGTGTCAGCCCGGGTCTACAGCAGGCAGCCCCGGGAGCCTCGCACATGGGGCAGCCCAAGGTCTTCCCCATTGGAGGGGGAAGTACATATGGAAGAAACCACTCTGAATCAGAGTTCAAAAGCAGGGGGGGGGGAACCTTCCCAGGGACAAGCAGAAGAATGGAAGTAAGTAAGTAACTTTTACTTATATAGCACTATTAAGTCAACTCGCATTGACACCAAAGTGCTTTACATAAAATGAATAATAAGCTTCCATACAAACAAAAGAAAAGAAGTACTTCTGCAATCATCCAGATTCCACTGGGTGCTTCCCTGGATGGAGATCTAGCAAATGTCTCCTGCTCTGAGGAGAGGAGCATTTACAGTCAGTTTCAGTCTGACCCAAAGCAAGAACCTCATTTAGGTCCGCTGGAGGGCCCTGTCAGCGCAGGTATCCTCAGGGGCCTGCGGCAGCACCTGTTTTCAGGGCTGCCTACAAATCTCACTCTCAGTGGAGGGGAGTGTGAGTGATCAGTAGGTAACTGATCTCGAATTTAAAGTATGAACATACTGAAGCACATGCATATGGCCTCAAGAGCCAGCAGTTGGCAGAATATCCGCATGCTACAAATGCCGGCAAGGGAACAGCGCTATCAGGGTGACTTTGGAGAAACCAGCCGCCGAATCCTCTCTTCAGGTAAGACCAGAAGAAGGAAGCAAAAGCTGTCGGACCAATCAAGGTACCAATGACAAGCAAAACTTCATCAGTAGGCGACAACACACCCCACACCTCCATAGGGGGTAAGCGGTTCACTGAAGCCGGTGGTAGCTTGAAAGGGGCACGGAAATATGATCAGAGTCGTCTTTCAAGGCAGAATCAGAATTATGGCCAGAATTGTCCTACAAGGCAGGCTCAGTATGATGAGGTTTTCAGACCAAGACCCAAGCAGGGGTCAGGAGAAACATGGAATCCACACTCCCTACCAGTCCTACTCCCAATCAAGGAGAGAAAAGGAACCCGCATCAGGGGCCTTTGGGCTTACCACAAGACCACCGGTAGCCATGGAGGTAGGTGGGTCTGGGTTTACTGAAACAAGGGATTGTGGACCAGTTACATGTTGGTAATTCTACTCTTGTGTTTTTGTTCAAAATGACAATAACATGAATTTCAGATCTGGTTTTAAAAAACAGATAATAACATGTGATTATTTTTACTGCACAACATACATAGGTTCCAAGCAGACTTGGAACTCGGACCGGAGTTGTCTTCAAGGCAGGCCCATTATTATGGGCAGGATTGCCTTCCAGGACAGGTGACAGATGGAGGATGTCACTTCATCCAGGTTTAACTCATTTGTGCAGTACAGACTTTCAGAACAGCAAATTTTGTTACGGTCTAACAACTGTTTTATAGGAGCTTCCTATAAAATGGTCACATGGCATGCATCGACCTCAAAGATGCATACTATTCGGTGTCTATTCACTAAGAACAGGAGATATTTTAAGTTTAACAGGATGGCATGGCTCTGCCAAATGGGTTGACATCAGCTCCTAGACTATTGACTAAACTACGGAAACCAATTCTGGGTCTACAAAGGTCTCAGAACCACATAGTAATGGCATATTTGGAGGACATTTTTCATTTTGGAGTCACCAAGAATTGACAGAAACATCAGTCAAAGCAAACCAAAACCCTGTTTGAAAGACTTTTGGTTACCTCATCCATCCAGTTCAATCAAAATTGACACCTACAAGGGTAATTGATTACCTAGAATTTACTATCAAAAACAGTAAATATGTTGGGGACTTTGCCTAGGGGCAAACAACAATATTTAATTAAGCCTGCTATGACCTGATAGTCAAATACTAGCCATCTATCAGGCAAACAGCGAGTGTAATTGGCAAATAGTAGCTGCATTTCCAGCAGTATGTCACGGGCCTTTGCATTACCAGAATTTACAGCGAGCAAAGGAACAAACACTCAGATTCCATGCAGGCCAAATTGGCAAACTATGGATTGCCAGCAGAGGCCATTGTTGAATAACTGTGGATAACGAACGTGAGACAGCTCAAGGGAAATTTTGCTCCAAAGCCATCGGGGGTTCTTCAGGCCTGTGCAAGCGGCTAAGGATGGGGAGCCACAAACACAGTCTAGAGCTGTGGGGGCAGATGGAATGAGCAGGAGTCTGTAATTCCCCAACACATGGAATCAATTACCCAGAATTGTTGGGGGCACAATATGGACTCAAGGTTTTCTGTAGCGATATGCAAGCAGTGATTGTTCAAAATCAGATTGATAACACCACTGCGGTGGCATATATCCATTAACAAGGGTGGTGGAAAATCTGTATCTTACGACAGATTGTCGAACCTCATTTGGCACTGGTGTATCGAGAGGAATATTTGGGTAACAGCGGTCTATCTACGAGGTAGATATAACACGGTGACAGATGCTGGATCACGAATGTTTAATAACAACACAGAATGGATGTTGAATCAGACAGTATTTAACAAAATAACTACACGATTTGGCATACCAGATATTGATCTGTTTGCATCTAGACTAAACCATCAGTTACCCAGATATGTGTCCTGCGAGCTGGGTCCAGGAGCAAGGCAGTGGATGCTTTCTCCCTCAATTGGGGAGGAATGTTTATGTATGCTTTCCGCCAATTTGTCTCACAAACCGATGCTTGACCAAAATCAAGCAAGACTAAGCCACAGGCATATTGGTAGTGCCAGATTGGCCTACTCAAGCCTGGTTCCCAAAAAATTTTGGGAACTATAGTCCAGCCAGTTATGGCTGTACCCAAGAGCAGGGACCTCCTAGTGAACCCAGTTACAGGGAGAAATCATCCACTACATGAACGTATTAACTTGTTGGTCTGCAGATTCTGAGGAGGCCATTTCAAGGCATAGGACTGTCCGAACAAACACAACACAGTTCGGATAACGGATGTCTTGGAGTTCCTATCAACTCTGTACTATAACTATAAACAAAGTTATAGTGCAATCTATAGTACCAGAGGCGCACTCTCCTCCAATCTGATACTGCAAGCAGGGCACGGGTCGATAGGAACGCACCCCTTTACAACAAAATTCATGAAGGGAATTTACAATTTAATACCTCCAAGGCCAAGGCACATGGACACATGGGATGTGAGCGTGGTACTAACCCTACTTTGACAGTAGGGACCGCCTATAACTAACCCTGAAGGTGGTATGCTGACAAAGAGTCCAGACACTGCAAAAGCTACGGTTGGACTACATGACCACCAATATGAACAACATAACATTCCTAATCAGGAACCTGATAAAACAGAGCAGGCCAGGAATGCCAGGGATGGAGATCCAGTTCTTGGCATATCCAGAGGACCAACGGTTGTGTGTGTGGTAACATACCAACACCACTATCTGAGAGTTACGGAGAACCTCAGAGGCTCAGAACAATCAGTCCTCATCAGCCATAAAAAACCACACCAGAAGGTGTCAACTCAAACCATCTCCAGATGGTCAAAGGAGGTAATGGCGGTAGCAGGAGTGAACATTTATATGGTTAAATCTCACTCCACCAGGGCTGCATCTACATCGGCAGCAAGAGCTATGGACGTGCCCCTTGACGACATCCTAGTTGCTGCAGGATGGACGAATGAAATAACGGTCCATCGGTTTTATAACAAACCCATAACCGGACTGGGGGTGTTTGCACGTACCATTTTAAGTTCTGTCCCTTAGTTTCCCCCCAAGGTTGGGAGGGGTAACTATTTAAAAAAATAAAAAAATAAAAAAATAAAAAACTTTTATTTCATTTAAAGCATCAGTGTCTTTACTTAACTACGTAATGTCTGAATGCTTTTAATGATTACACGCTTCCATGGTCAATCCATTCAGTGTGTGATGCCTGGATTCGTAACCGGTGTAAAATCACACAGTAAAATAGTAAGATTAAACGAGAACTTACCAGTTTGAAGTTTGATCTTGATTTTATGAGGAGTTACGATGAGCGATTACGTGCCCACCGCTCCCACCCTCATACTATCAAGGTCATATGGGAGTTCTAGTTTCTTCACAATCTTACTATTCTCAGGTCTTCTTTTTATCTGTGATTTAACACCGCTGCTTTGAAGATTGACGCGCACACAGACGGACGGCCCTTCTTCACGTAATCGCTCATCGTAACTCCTCATAAAATCAAGATCAAACTTCAAACTGGTAAGTTCTCGTTTAATCTTACTATTCTTCACCACAGAAGGCTGTAGAGGCCAAGTCTGTGGATACTGTTAAGGCAGAGATAGATAGATTTTTGATTATTACAGGTGGCAGAGGTTATGGGGAGGTCAGGAGAATGGGGTTAGGAGGGATAGATAGATAGATCAGCCTTGATTGAATGGCAGAGTAGACTTAATGGGCCGATGGCTTAATTCTACTCCTATCACTTATGACCTTATGACAAAACACCAGTGAGCAGCGGAGTGTGAGACGTGGCAGAGATCAGCAGTGGGAGTCTGGATTGGTACCGAGGCAAGAAAGCTGGGATGATGTTAATCTTGGCCTCAAAGGAAAAAAACGTTGATGGCATAAGTTAGGTTTAGGGAGACTGTACTCAGGGAGTCATTGTTCTCAGTGTGAGTACAATGTATGTGATTTGAACATTCACTCTTTAAGCAGGACTGTGTCGGAATATAAGGGTCAGTAAAAGCTGCTTGATTTGTGAGCAAATAAGAGGTATTGTATTTCAAGCCCATGAGGTTGAAAATCTCTCTGGAAAGGATCATTGTGTGTTTAGTTTAGTTTAATTTAGATATACAGCATGGTAAAAGATCTTTCGGCCCACCAAGTCCGTGCCGACCATCGATTCCCGCACACTTAACACTATCCTACACACACTAGGGACAATTAGCCTACAAACCTGTACATTTTTGGAGTGTGGGAGTGTTGGAGTTTGGAGTCCCGGAGAAAGGTCACGGGGAGAACGTACACTTTGTACAGACAACACCCTTGGTCAGGATTGAACCCGGATCTCTGGTGCTGTAAGGCAGCAACTCTACCACTGCACCACCATGCTGTCCTATCGGGATATCACGCGGGTGAAGTTAAATCAGGGGAAAGGTGCTGAGGAGATTGAAAACTCAACCAAAAATGAGTACTTCTACAGGGCACTGGGTCACCCAGAACGTATGCATAATTGCTCTACTCAGGGAATCTGATTTTCAATAGCTCAGCACCATTTTGTTTTGAGTGATGTGAATGTATCTTTAAAGCCATGTGTTTTAAATTTCAGTGTTGGCTGAAATGATTTTATCACCCTGACCCCTCTTCAAACCTCTGCTGTATGGAAAACAGTTTCTGCAAAATATGCACTTTGGCTCCAAAGTGACAAGATCCGTAATAGCTGGCACTTTAAAACAAGTTACAGAAGCTAATATATGTAACATAAGCAAAAAGAATGGCTCGTGAGCCTAGTAAATGTGCATTTTCCAAAACCATAACACCAGTTGACAAAGCCACCAAATTATCTTTAGTGGTCCCATTATATGCTCACTCTGTGTGAGTACTTATTTTATCGTGAATTACTTTGAAATTCTGTGCCAGAAGTTATCCTAGGAAGTTAACTTGGATGTAGAAACAAGGAACTGCAGATTCAGGTTTACGAGACACAAAGAACTGGAATAACTCAATGGGTCAGGCAGCATTCCTGGAGAACATGGATAGGTGACGTTTTTGATTGGGACCTTTCTTCAGACTGATTATAGTAGGGAGGGGGGAGAAAGCTGGAAGAAAGGAGGGGCCGGTCAAAACCTGACAGGTAACAAGTTGATGAAATGTGCAGGAAGAAACTGCAGATGCTAGTTTACACCAAAGATAGATTCAAAGTGCTGGAGTAACTTGGCGGGACAGGCAGCATCTCTGAAGAGAAGGGTGACATTTTGGGTCGAGTCTGAAGAAGGGTCTCCACAGGTAATAAGTTGATACAGTGAGGTGGGGTGTTGGATAAAGTCTAGAGATGAGAAGATGTGAGAACAAGGAATTGATGTTAAGAATTGTAAAGCTAGAGGAAGGAATATAGGTGGAGGGGAGGGGAGAGATGAGTGCAAGTCCAGATGCGGTGTGGGGGGAGGTGAGGGGAAGAAAGGGGGAGGGTGTTAAACTTTCAACTTTAAAGCGGGTGCAGCAGCATCTATGGAGCGAAGGAAATGGGCAACGTTTCGGGCTGAAACCCTTGTAATTGGCAAAATGACAAGGTTAACTCAATAAAAACCAAACAGTAGATGCAGAATAGACAATAGACAATGGTTACAGGAGTAGGCAATTTAGCCCTTCGAGCCAATATGTCCCAGCTGCACTAGTCCCCCCCCCCCCTCCACCTCCCGCCTGCTTCTGATCTATATCCCTCCAACCTTGTCCTATCCATGTACCTGTTAAACCTTTTCTTAAACGTTGGGATAGTCCCAGCCTCGACTACCTTCCCTGGCAGCTTGTTCCACACACCCACCACCCTTTGTGTGAAAAGTGCTTCTGTACTGTACTTCACTATAAAATCTCAGCTGCTTTATGAAAGAATAAGATTGTGTTCTGCACTGCAGCACATTTCTGGAAATATCACAAATAGTGAATAATTTAATCAGCAGCAAACAATAGACAACAGGTGCAGGAGTAGGCCATTCGGCCCTTCGAGCCAGCACCGCCATTCAATGTGATCATGGCAGATCATCCACAATCAGTACCCCGTTCCTGCCTTCTCCCCATATCCCCTGACTCCGCTATCTTTAAGAGCCCTATCTAGCTCTCTCTTGAAAGTTTCCAGAGAACCGGCCTCCACTGCCCTCTGAGGCAGAGAATTCCACAGATTCACAACTCTGTGTGAAAAGGTGTTTCCTCATCTCCGTTCTAAATGGCTTACTCCTTATTCTTAAACTGTGGCCCTGGTTCTGGACTCCCCCAACATCAGGAACATGATTCCTGCCTCCAGCATATCCAAGCCCTTTATAATCTTATATGTTTCAATAAGATCCCATCTCATCCTTCTAAATTCCAGTGTATACAAGCCCAGCCGCTCCATTCTCTCAGATATGACAGTCCCGCCACCCCGGGAATTAACCTTGTAAACCTACGCTGCACTCCCTCCATAGCAAGAATGTCCTTCCTCAAATTAGGGGACCAAAACTGCACACAATACTCCAGGTGTGGGCTCACTAGGGCGCTGTACAACTCTTTGCTCCTATACTCAACTCCTCTTGTAATGAAGGCCAACATGCCATTCGCTTTCTTCACTGCCTGCTGTACCTGCATGCTTACATTCATTGACTGATGAACAAGGACACCCCAGATCCCATTGTACTTCTCCTTTTCCCAACGACACCATTTAGATAGTAATCTGCTTTCCTGTTTTTGCTACCAAAGTGGATAACCTCACATTTATCCACATTAAACTGCATCTGCCATGCATCTGCCCACTCTCCCAACCTGTCCAAGTCACCCTGCATTCTCATAGCATCCTCCTCACAGTACACACTGCCACCCAGCTTTGTGTCATCTGCAAATTTGCTAATGTTACTTTGAATCCCTTCATCTAAATCATTGATGTATATTGTAAATAGCTGCGGGCCCAGCACCGAGCCTTGCAGTACCCCACTAGTCACTGCCTGCCATTCTGAAAAGGACCCGTTAATCCCTACTCTTTGTTTCCTGTCTGCCAACCAATTTTCTGTCCATGTCAGCACTCTACCCCCAATACCATGTGCCCTAATTTTGCCCACTAATCTCCTATGTGGGACCTTATCAAATGCTTTCTGAAAGTCCAGAGACACTAAATCCACTGGCTCTCCCTTGTCCATTTTCCTAGTTACATCTTCAAAAAATTTCAGAAGATTAGTCAAGCATGATTTCTGACTCGGACCGATCCTGTTACTGCTATCCAAATGTGTCGCTATTTCACATTTTATGATTGACTCCAGCATCTTCCCCACCACCGATGTCAGGCTAACTGGCCTATAATTCCCTGTTTTCTCTCTCCCGCCTTTCTTAAAAAGTACGATAACATTAGCTACCCTCCAATCCACAGGAACTGATCCTGAATCTATAGAACAATGGAAAATTATCACCAATGCGTCCACGATTTCTAGGGCCACTTCCTTAAGTACCCTGGGAAGCAGACCATCAGGCCCTGGGGATTTATCAGCCTTCAGTCCCATCAGTCTACCCAACACCATTTCCTGCCTAATGTGGATTTCCTTCAGTTCCTCTGTCACCCCAGATCCTCTGGCCACTACTATATCAGGAAGATTGTTTGTGTCCTCCTTAGTGAAGATGGATCCAAAGTACCTGTTCAACTCATCTGCCATTTCCTTGTTCCCCATAATAAATTCACCTTTTTCAGTATTCAAGGGTCCAACTTTGGTCTTAACTATTTGTTTCCTCTTCACATACCTAAAGAAGCTTGTACTATCCTCCTTTATATTCTTGGCCAGCTTACCTTCGTACCTCATCTTTTCTCCCCGTATTGCCTTTTTAATTATCTTCTGTTGCTCTTTAAACATTACCCAATCCTCTTGCTTCCCGCTCATCTTTGCTACATTGTACTTCTCTTTTATTTTTATACTGTCCCTGACGTCACTTGTCAGCCACGGTCGCCTCTTACTCCCCTTGGAATCTTTCTTCCTCTTTGGAATGAACTGATGCAGGCCAGGCAGCTGCAAGTTTTCAGCATTTATTATTTATTTCAGATTTCCAGCATCTAGTTTTATTTTGATCTTCAATAAAATCAACATTAGCGGTGAATAACTTGAACAACTTTAATACATAAGTATACTCTAAAGATTATGGAAAAGCATATTTTGGTTGGCTTTAAGTGGCAGCGATATCCTTAATCTAGGTAATATTCAGGCATTTAAACAAAATCTTCTGCCTGAAGATTATTCCCACGATTTAGTTTAAAATGCCCTGAGGTAAACATATTTCACATTTACTGATATTTCTATTGAATCACCATGAAAGATGGCTGATAGATTTTTTTTGTCGACTGTTAAGGGGGTTGTAAGAATGCTATTATTTAATCTTGTTATAGAATTGTGATCTACCTCTGATACTGGATGGTCCTGGTCCTTACACTGTATTTGCTCCAAGCAATGAGGCAGTGGACACACTCCGAGATGGAACTTTATTCTATATGTTTGGTGAGGTAAGTAAACAAATCAATAGTATGAAGGATGTCAGTCATAAAGGTTATACATTTTCTTTTCCAGGTACATTTCCACTGGAAGTTCTCCTCAGATGATAGAGGCAGACAAGCAGCTTATTGGTGTGTGAGCGCACACAGTACTCGGCTTGTCAAACTTGGTTCTAATGAGTTAAATGGAATTGAATATCCGGATGTAAAGAATATCACACAGCCACTCCCTTACTGCTTATTTAGCACTAGTGACTGACATTGAATGTCTGGCTGAAGAACTATCTTTAAATTAAAATAAGCACATTTTCCAGAGGCTCGTGAGGGAATTGAAGAGGAACATAGTTATTGTTTACTTCTTCATCACAGACACACACACACATCCAGGAGAGAGACTCAAGACACACACATTTTATAGAGAGAGGCACACACACACAAACACACCGCGCACACACACGCATGCACACGCACACACGCACACACACACTTTAGAGAGAGAGAGAGGCACACACACACAAACACACCCTCGCACACACACGCGCACATATGCACACACACTTTAGAGAGAGAGAGACACACACACACACACACACTTTAGAGAGAGAGAGAGAGACACACACACACACACACACACACACACACACACACACTGTGTGATGGTCACGCTACAGCTGCAGACATGGTTGCCATGGGAGTGGAGGGGGAACCTGGTGTGCTCGCTGTTGTTTTGGCAACCCCAACATGGAATCACAATCCCGGCCCCCAACCCACTGTGAAAGGCCTGTCGGATCACAAATGTTTTTGTTGTTTAAAAAGCCAGCAATCAGCAAAGAAGCTCCGGTGAAAAAGGGCAGAAAGGTATGATGTCATTAGCTACACATGTAGCAGTGGGCAAATGGCAGTCTTGCTGAGGGAAGGAGTGCCAGAAATGCCTGTGCAAGTTTTATGACGGTTGTTAATTGGCCCAGAAATGAACACCACTACAATATAACATGTGCAGAAAGGCTTTAGTGCATAAAAGACTGACACTGTTGGGTCCAACCTTTAGACTGTGGTGCCTCCAATTGATGCTTCATTCAGTGATCGAAATCAGGAATCACTCTTTGCTGAATAGTGAGGGAAAATCTGATCATATACTAGCAAAATTAATAGATTACTATACTTTCATTAATCCACTGAACCATTTTGTAGTTTAACACCATTTGTCACCCTCCTGACTACGATGGGTAGATAAACCATGGCATAGAAGCAGAATTAGACCATTCAACCCATCGAATCTACTCTGCCATTCAATCATGGTGATCTATTTTTCCATCTTAACCACATCCTCTTGCCTTTTCACGTAACTTTTGATGCTCTTCCTAATCAAGAAAGATAAATCACTTTGCTGCTCTGCAACATTTCCCTTCACATCATTTCAACTATTGGCCCAATGAGTAGAAGTCAACACATTAAGTTGATATGATAGTGGAATGTGCCTTTGGCTAATTACCACTGAGGATGTCAAAGTGAGGGGGTTTAAAGGTTGTGACCAAATGGTCTGAGTGGTGGCTGTCGGAAATATATCTCTGCGTTCTAGGCTATCAAGTCGTAGCTTTCCCTTACCCTTCTCCATCACCTGTCTAGTGACAGGCCAGTATTACGTTAGGTTTAAGGTTTTCTGTGGTATTATAAGAGAGATTTGTTTTGCTTCTTATTGACCATTAATTGCCTTGTGAACTCTTGCACAACCTTGCACTCTTGTCCAAAGACAGAATTTGAAGTCATACAGCTGTGTAATATACAGAATTCCTCTGTTGGGTTTGGTGCTATGCAGCAGATGGCTCTTTTGATAAGGACAGGATTCACACGCTGTTTAATTCAAACTGTTTGTTGGAGGATCTGGCAAAGGGGGGGGGCAGCCATGAGGGGGGGGGGGGAGAACAATGGGGACCCTGCGTGGGGGGGACCGCTGTGGAGGGGTGGGGGGGGGGGGGAAACAAAAGGAGAAACCAGCGTACTTTGTAACTTTGGCAGCGCCGTAGGTGGCCGCTATTTATTTACATTGGGTACGCAAGCAAAGAATTTTGCTGTGCCTAGTCACATGTGACATGAAATATTCCATTCCATCCAAATACCATAGCTTCACAGATTTACCATTGGAGCAAGCTTTATTTGGAATATCTTTGATTAGATTAATGTGAAGAACTTTAGAATGATGGACAAACTTCCATGTCCGTCATTTTCAGTGGAATAGACCAGCATTGTTTGAGCTGCAAATTGGTAGTAAAAATTAACAAAGGACTACACCACATAGATATATACTGTATATATACACACACACACACACACACACACACACACACACACACACACACACACACACACACACACACACACACACACACACACACACACACACACGTACAAGTGCACACCCACTTGAAAGCCTTCTCAAATATTATACTTAAGAACTTTTTTATTTTTTTCCACGTGGATCCTATGAAGAATTATATGCTGGGTTGTGGATACAAAGCTGACTTTTGTAGATTGGGAACAGTGCAGAAAAGGGAAAACAAAAATCAATATTAATCATTGCGAGATAGACTAGAATCTCAAAATTCATTTGTTTTTATAATTGTAAAACAAAACTAAGTAAACACTCTGTGGAATTCAGTTAATTACTGTATTTCCCATCTCATCAGCTCTTCCCTGTAAACTGTATATTTTTGTTTTCTTATAATAAGGGCCGGCCAAAACTTCAAGAGCTAGTGAAACATCATATCTTTTCATCAGGCAATGTAAGTGACATTCTTCTGTAATATTTAGATGGAGGTATTAAAAGAGAAGGTCAAGTAATGGATAATTGAGTTTGAGGTTGGTGGGGTATGTGTTCAAATGGGAGTCTACTCTAACTTTTGAATTGTTCTCTCCCGTGGAGAAATTCTGTTACCTTTGGCTGACTTACTGAAACTGAACACTGCTGGAACTAAGGAGTTGGTGGGTGTAGGAACAGCAGATGCTGGTTAACACTGAAGATAGACACAAAACGAGGCTGGGGTTAATGCTTGTGGGCTCAACTGCTGCTGATCTGCAAGTGTACTCTACATTAGATAAGGGACACTAACAACTGTCAGGACATGTGCAGTGTGACACAAAAAAGGGGAAAGTTAACAAATAAACTCAGATGATACAGATATTATTGTAAATAACTGAGCTCGGACTCTCAGCTTTGTTATCATGAGATGTGGTGATTTCAAAAGGACTTTCCATAACTTGTCATTTTTAATTTCCAGCTGCCAGTTGATAGGTTGTCAACCATGTCTCGAATTATGACAAAAGCCAACCAGATAATATCCATTAATGTCACAGCCAATGTAAGTACAACGTATGTGCAGAGATGTACCCACAGATAGAGATTAAAAGGAAAGACTCAAGCTGAGAGATACATGCATTACAAACAATGTAATGCAAGAATTGAAAATTTGACCTGACTATTATGATGTATCAACAACATTAATATTGAATCCACTCACAACACAGACTGGGTTAGTGAATCCACTCACAACACTGAATCTGTGAATCCATTCCTATCACAGACAGTCAGTGAATCCATTCCCCACCAGAGACAGGTTCCTTCAATATCCAAATAAAAGAGATTGCACCCATTGGGAAACTTTCTGAAATTAAAAGCATATGAATGTGAAACGACCTTAGCTTAATAAAATTCTTGTAAAATTACAGCCAATCATTTGTTGTAACACTATTCTTTGAGCAGAACCCTAAATCATTGTTGTGTAAAGCCATACTAGATCTAGATGGAATTGACTGAATGAGTTTCTCTTTTCACAGGGTCGGATTTTGTTGGGGGATACAGGGGTTCCTGTACATAAAAGGGATATTGCTGCTTCTAATGGCATAATTCACACCTTGGATGGCATCCTTATTCCTTCATCAATAATCCCCATCTTGCCGAAAAGATGTGATAAAATCCAGCATCGTATCATAACGGTGAAGATATTTAGCATTATAACGGCAATGTTAACTAGACCATTTTATACTGTATTGTCTCAATTTTTACATTCGAGTACTTTCAAGTTAAGGTGAATTTATTTCTGATGAATGTTGCTAGGCTTGCTAGTAATGACCATATCCCACAGATATGGTAGTTGAGGCCAGTTCATTGGCTATATTTAAGAGGGAGTTAGATGTGGCCCTTGTGGCTAAAGGGATCAGGGGGTATGGAGAGAAGGCAGGTACAGGATACTGAGTTGGATGATCAGCCATGATCATATTGAATGGTGGTGCAGGCTCGAAGGGCCAAATGGCCTACTCCTGCACCTATTTTCTATGTTTCTTTTTCTATAAATTAATGATTAAATAACATTTCTGTAGGGGGGGGGGGGGGGGGAAGTTGGCATTGTTTGCAAGGTTATTAAAATGTTTGTATTCTTGATAAGGACAAAGGAATTATTTTCTCGGTTTAATGTCCAATGGTTTTCAGAAAAGCACGGAGTACGTGACCCATGGGATTGATTTCGGGTCTCCATTTTGGATAGGATGCTGAATAAGAGAATCAAATTATAATAATCTTCATTTTAAGAAAACTTAAATCTGCAACTTTGAACCAAACTATCATTCTCAAGGCCTGAATGCTGCGGTTGCCATCTGGCAGCTGTTGGCCCATTGGCTCATGACAGAGGCTAGAAGCATTGCAAAGACTGGCCACAACAAGCGTTAGTTCCAGAAGGTTCCACCAGCCGGGCACAGTTGGTTCACAGGCTGCAAATGCCATGTTGTTTCCTAGAGTTTCTGCTTCAGTACAAGATCTGCATTTTAACCATGGTCACCAGGTAATGTGATTGCTTTGTATCTTGTCTGTTCCTCAGGCCCCCTGTGGACATTGCTCTTTGGTGCATAATAGTCGCTGCCCGGATGGAAGCACACCAATGGTAAATGTGAACATTTTGATTTCTCTGGCATCCGAACCCGTCTGGAATAACAGCAGCAGATGAGTTACAACTGTACTTTAATTGAGTCATCCCTCGGAGTAAATCATACACCACAAGTGAAACTCAAGTACTTTGAGCCTTGACGTCAAGTTTTATCCTTAAGCTCCCTGATGCCTTTTCCTTAAAAAAACAGACTAAATTGATGAATTGATTGCCTTAGTTAACAATTTGTTGTAAGACTTTTGTCGGCACACGTTAGTGACTGCATTGTTAGCTGCTGTTTAGATGTGTGGGTCATGGAATCACATAGCAGCGGGAGGAGGTCATTTGGCCGCGTGGTGGATACTTGAGGGAAAAGTCCAATTTGTTCTTTGCAAACTTTTCCCGTTAGAAAGATATGAATATGTGTGCTTTTTAAAATGCTCTGATAATTCTGAGCCAGATTTTATTTGGCCAGTTTTCCACTTCTTAGTTCTAGGACATGTCGATTGACTCAGTAGCGATCAGGACTAGGAACTCTATGCAATCATTACCCTCCCCATCTGGGGGACCAGTTCTGGCACCTTCACCACTGCTCTGGCAGGAGGTCAGTTAAAAACATTCCAGGTCAGGAATAGAATTCAAGCTCATGTTTTTAATGTCAAATGGGCAAATCCTCATGAGCACTGTTTTTATACATGTTGTTGCATCATATGCGTTGACATTTGGAGTCAAACCTAACCGACTGCACAGCGATACTATCAATGTCACAGATTCCATTGGAGGGATTTTGTGGTTTTGTCTGAAGTGTTGGCTTCCCGTGTCTTTATAAACAGCAGCAGTTATACCATCTGAGTCTCATCGAGAAGCCAAAATACCATGGTTGGGGTTGGGGAGCTTGAGCTGGGGGTACAATCAGTAATTGTGGAAGGGCAGTGGGCAGGTGCTATAGACCTGCACGGGAAGGTAGACGCTCTCGCCCCCACGAGTCTCGGGCAGATGGGGCTCGTCAGCCTGGGAAGGCAGTCCATCTAGGAGAGGGAAAACTCTGATTTAAAACCTCCACTGCTTTGTGGCCATATCCAGTCATGGAAAAGGCTCCAGGAGTAAACCTCAAGAAAATCCGGAGTCGGAGCCCCTAAGGCAGTTCGTCGTTGTCTACAACCTCGCTCTGGCAGCTCCTGCGACGGCGCTGGTGCCAAACTGTAACGGCCCTGCTGTTCCTTTGGATCGATCAGCGGCGTGGAGAGGGGGGACGTGATGCATGGGCAGCAGCCTGTCCTCCATATGACATTGCCCAGGCTTGCATCTGACCAGGATGCATCACCCATGGTCAGTCATGACTGAGAGGGGCCTACAGTGTAAGGGGTGGCCATGTTGGGACACAGAACGTCTCATCATGGAGGGGGTAATGGAATAAGGGGAAAGAATCAATGTGAGGAGAGGGGGGAGTTGATTGGGTGGTATTGTTCTTATCATGGTTTATTATTGTCACCTTTATTAAATTGTCTGATGAAACTGCATGGTATGAAGGTTAGAGAAGTAAATTAATCTAGTTTAGTTTATTGTCACGTACACCGAGGTGCAGTGAAAAGCTTTTGTTGTGTGCAAACCAGTCAGCGGAAAGACAATACATGATTATCATTGAGTCATCCACAGCGTACACATACAGTACATGATAAAGGGGAATAATGGGAATAACTAATCTAAATAAAGATATTTTGGGAATATTGGCTGCAAATTGTGCTCATTGTCCAGTACATCGTTCTCATGAAGGCACTGATGGTAAATGTAAAAAGCAGCGATAATCAGCATCTGATAACCTGTGCACATTTTTTAAGTTATTGACCAAAGGTAAGTTTCTCTCCCAGTAATGTGAAATTCCTTTGGCCATTTTAAAAATCAATAGCCAATGGAAGAATTTCATATGAATGTACTTACAATGCACATCATTGTTTCAAGCCATATAGATGCGGAGGAAAATGAAGAAATGCAAAAACGCACTCATAAATCCCACTAATGGAATTCAAAACTAAAAGGCTCAAAGTACTGGACTAACTCTGCAGGCAGCATCCCAAAGAACATGGGTTGGGATCCTTCTTCAGTCTGGTTGTAGAGGGGTGGGTGAAGAAACCTAGAGGAGAGGCAGGATGAAGTGTGGCAGGTAATAGGTGAACACAGGTGAGGGGACAACAGCTGCAGAACTTGATATATTGGGACTTTGTGACCTTACATGGGGATTGAATTTCTTCTCAGATTTAAATATTACGCCATTTCTGTGTCTGCAATATTTGTGTGTCATTGTGGGAGCTCATATTTTATTCACGGTAAACATTCTGTATCTACAGGAATCATACGAAGAAGATTGTTTATATCACACATCAAAAGGAGAGCTTATCTTTAGCAGCAGCTCTGGCTGTGCAAGGCACTGTAACCTAACTTATGCTGTAAGTATTTCAAGTTGTGTCGAATCCAAAGAGATGCACAGCTTATGAACTGCATTTTATTCACCTGCCTTTGTGTCTTTCAAATTGTAATATTTGATGATTTAGAATGGAACAAATGACTCAACAACATTTTATAATGCCTTGAACGAAATAGCATTAATGTCGCTAAATGATAACCTCAGGGTATTATGCTGACAAAAGTAAGTGTAATGTTTCATATTTGTAGGGGCTTGGAGTATTGTAAATGGGTTTTGGAACAATGTTGTGAGGCGTTACAATTCTTTACGAGGATGTTGCCAAGACTCAAGGGCTTGAGCTGGAGGGAGTGGTTTAGCAAGCTAGGACTATTCCTGGGAGTGCAGGAGGCTGTGGGCTGATCCTATAGAAATGTACAAAACCGTGAGGGGGATAGATCAGGTAAACGCACCAGAGTAGGGGAATCATAGTAGAATACTCTTGCCCAGAGTAGGGGAATAATATACCAGAGGAAGGTAGACAAAAATGCTGGAGAAACTCAGCGGGTGCAGCAGCATCTATGGAGCAAAGGAAATAGGCAACGTTTCGGGCCGAAACCCTTCTTCAGACCAGAGGACATAGGTTTGTGGTGAGGGCGGAAAAATGTAATAGGGACCTGAAGGGTAACTTTTTTACACAAAAGGTGGTGGGTGTATGGAGTGAGCTGCTGGAGGAGGTGGTTGAGGCAGGTACTATCGCAAAGTTTAAGAAACATTTAATCAGGTACATAGGATAGATTTAGAGGGATATGGGCCAAACGTAGGCTGGTGGGACTAGTGTAGCTGGGGCATGTTGGTTGGTGTGGGCACGTTGGGCTGATGAGCCTATTTCTATGACTCTATAACACTGCATGGAAGAGACTTAAGGAAGTTAATGTCCGTCCTGTGTTGCCTTTTATTGGTGGGTGAGGTGCAGTATAAGACAACAGCACTTTTGCTGCTGGACAAAGTTTTTATTTCATGAATGATCAGTTGTAGCTAAATAAAGGCCAAAGAATGGCTGCTTGAAATTATCAGCATTTTTATTTCCAAAAACATTGTAGAATCATACAATACACAGGACTGAAGGAGACCACTAGACCTGTTGATTCTGGCCAAATTGGAGGCGCCAGGACACGGAAATTGAATAAAGGCTTCTGGGTTGCTGGGCAATTTTGTCAATTTAAATGTGCCTTCTGCAGAAATGGGACAAGCTGCAGAATGGTGCCAGCTTGTCTAGAGCCTAGATAAGAGTTGCAGGGAAAGAATGGGACTGCTGCAGATTCTTACAATTAGGTGTAAATTGCATGAAATGGATTGGGTGAAGGCAAACAATTACACAATGTAAATATTGTTGCAAAGCTTTATTTTGTTAGATGTTGATTGGATTAAGTGTTGAGCCTTGTCTGGATTTATTGAATATCTGGGGAAATGTTGCTCTGTTTGCTTCCTTCCAGAAGCTCCGTTTGAATACATTGTATTGGTTACAGTATTATTGGGTTAGGGAACTGTCTATCATGTACTGTGTTAATCGGTATCTGTTATTGGACTGTAAAGAGACCACCACCATATGGTTCGGACCCTCAAGGTTCGGGGACCTATAAAAAATAGTTCCCACGAGGTCCTGTGTCGATCTTCTGGATGAACGCTTGGGACTGCGTGACCTTTTGGAGTGTCTCTGCTTGCACGAGGCTTGGAGGGCTTGCACTCCTTTGGGTTTGGGGCCCATAAAATACGGGTGAGGAATGGCTCAAAAACTTGGTCGTAGTTTGCAGACTGCAGCTGCTTAACGAGAGCCAAACAGGCAACCTGTCCCAGATTTTGTATCCAATTGGTCGGTTATTGAAAACAAGTCTGGTTTACGTGCTAAGCAGTAAAGCATTTGACATGTCGTTGCTGTGAGCGCTGATTGGAAAGGTGCGTTCCGAAAATCGGCATCGACTGCCAGCGTGAAGAGGCTAGGCGCTGACACCCGGAGCCAAGCATGTGTAAAGGAAGTCCTTTTGAATAGGTAAAACCAAGATTGGTTAGAGGCCACGCCTGTGTGAAGATATCTGAACCCCTCCCTGAAGTGACGGATGAGGAATCTCGTAAAGGCACTGGGCTCGGTGGCTAGAGTATAGATTGGCTGGGAATACTCTAGTCCATTCGAGATTTCATTGCGCAATTTAATTGGAATTCGAGAGCCTGCGTATGTGGAGGGATACGCACCAAAACTAGTTGGTCCGAGAAAGAGTCTAGATTTGCAGAATCACATTTCCAAATACAGAATTTCACATTGAAGTTCTGCCCGTACGGTAGAATTCAAATTCTGTGTAAATAGAACTTTGTGCATGTTTGAGATCGATTTCGAATAGTGGCTGATCAACAGTGAATAGTAACCCTCTGATCGATTGTTGATTAGTACCTGATAGCGAAGAGTAACCGAGAGACGGGAACCTGGTTTACTTGGTGAAAAGTACCCAGATGTGAGGTGCCCCTAATTCTGTAGAACTTAGAGAGGAGGGATAGAGGTCCCCCTACAGAAGTCCAGTCTTAGCAGGGGAAAGTAACATTTAGGAGGAAAAGTAGTCCATTTAAGAAGTAGTACCCCTCAGCAAAGAGTACCCTAGGAAGGGGAAAAGCTTCAGTATCAGAGGGAGAGGTTCACTGATCGATAACAGTGCGATCGTCAGTGAAGCATTGAGATCGAGTGTTTGTAAACTGTGCACTACGTGTTAAATTATTATTGTAAATTGTAAAAATCCAGCATCGCCTTTTTTAGCATCTTTATCGGATCTGAATTGTATCAATACTTTGTGTATGTAAAAATATTTAGAGTGTGTTAAGATTTAGAGTGTGTTAAGATTACTTGTATTGTCTGTGTGTGTGCTTAAGGATTTTTGGGTGTTAGATAATTGAAGTAAAAGTGTGTTTGAATTGAATATTTGTATTTGTTTAAATCGGGATTGTAGTATTGTTAGAATCCGATTCGTGGTGGTTCGATCAGGGTTCATATTCTTTCGATCACTGTGTCGGGGGAGGAGTCGTTCCATTGATCGAATACGCCATGAGGAGGAATTATTAGAGTGTGATTTATTGTCATAATAAGTGGATGCTTGTAGTTTATATTGGGTGTGTCTTGGTTTACTTTTAATCGGGGGAATAATTTCTTGTTTGATTATAGTTTTACTTGCATGGTTTGGGTTTGTTTGTCTGTGTGAACTTAAAGTGTTTTGAGTGGGAGAGATTGCTGCTTGGGAGAGATTGCTACTAAAAATTAGCCTTAGTTTGGGAAACCGGAGATTCTTTGTTGGAAGGCTGAGAGTTGAATGAAGTGATTGTGATCTAGCTGATAAGAAAATTGAGAGCGATTGAATAAGAGCGATTGAGTCGAATGATTTAATAGGAGCGATTGAGTGGGTGATTGAATAACGGTTGGGAAAGATTGAAGGAACAATTGTGTGAGAGGTATGAATCTGCCAGATGTTAGTCATTGCGTGGGAGCGATTTTAGTGGCCTTGGAGTCTGAAAGGAAGGAGCAAGTGTTGAATAGGTGTGAGTGCTTTGAATCTTATCTGAATTGTGTCTATTGTACAGGAGGATGGGGAATGTACCGGAGAAGGACCTAACAAATATTCCTGAAAGTCCGATAAGAATATTTTGTGAAACAATTCCGCATGAAGCAGAGAGATTAAGAAAATTATCGGGAAAATTAAATAGAGTTTTGAGGAACGAATTTTGGCCGATAGGTGGGCTAAAATGTATAGTAGGAATAACCTACATAGAGACAATTGTTAGACGATATGGAAACAGTGAAGAAGAGAACGAGCTTATTGAAATATGGAGAATGTTCTTCACTGAAAGGAAAGGAAATAAAGGAGTCGTTATGCTTTCTAATTTAAGAATGGCAGCGTTCAGGTTAGGGATTAGAATGGAAAAAGAAAGAACTTGTCCTTCTCTAGACATTCCGGAAAGGGGAAAAGAAGATAGTGGAAGGCAGCAGGAGAGAACATCAGCTTTTAAAAGAGAAATGACTGAGATGGCTCTTAAAGGGGAGGTGCCGACTAAAATCAAACTTATTAAATTTAGTCAGGGTGCCGCGGTTAGCGTGGATCTCGAAGGGAGAGAAGCCCAATGTATACAAGGGTGGGCAGACTTTTTCGGAACAGTCACAGCATTCCTCTCAGCACTCTCGTGTTCTTAGTTCGGAGACGCCATGCGCAGCTTGCGAACAGAGCGTCAGGAGGAGTCAGCGGTATCTTCGTCTCCACCCACTAAATTCAAATCCAAAGTTAGAAAATCGGCAAAGGACTCTCTAGCTCCGATGATTGGTTCACCAGCAGAGGATAGTGTGGAGGATCAAGGAATTAGAAAGAAGGTTCTGCAGGTGGGTGTCAAAATTAATTGGGAAATCAAGTGGGAAAGTGATAGCATCCTTCCTAAAGTACAGAGATTCCGGTAGCAGAACGGGCAGCTTTTCTGAGGGTGAGACAGCAGGAGGATATGAAGTGGCTGATCCTGAATTCGATAACATTATAAGATCAGAGCAAATTCCCGACGATATGGGCATAGAGCGAATTCCCCGTAGGCAATTCCCTAGTAGGAAGCTGCCTACTCTGCCTTTAGAATTAGATCCCGCAGTAGGTGTAAATGATCCCCGGGCCACAGACGTCCACATGTCAATGCAACCTGGTTCGATGGCAAATAAATCCTTCCAGAGACCCGTACTAAGAATCCAGAAACGGGAAGTAACTTCGAAGGACGATAAGGAGGAGGAGGAACTTAAAGTGTGGATAGGCATGCCATTCCGAGAGCCGACTTTCCCTCAGTTTGATTGGAGAGGGTATAGAGCTGTTAGACTTGATCAATGTTACAACTGTGGGGAATCAGGACATTGGAGCTGATCTTGCCCTGTGAGGGAATACTGAGAAGGAAGGGGGCAAAGAAGAGGGCTATGGGTTTAAGAAGTCAGTGGATCCCTAGAGGTTACAGAGACACTTGGGACCTCAAAGGTAGAGGAAGAGGACACTGGCCAGAAGATCAGGGGGCAGGGACATTCTGGCAGACAAATCCATTCCGGTAGCCCTGATCTGCCAGCCAATACAAAGTATGAAATCTGAGGACATCCTCACATGGCCCAAAAATAATAATAAGTTATACGAACAAGAAAGAACATCACCCCTTCCGAATCCCAGGAAGAGAGTCACAAAGAATCTAATTGGGATCGAGAAACCTCACTAAAAGGAAGGATTACGAAAAGGGAAACATAGTAACTGGTGGCAACGAGAATAAGAACTAAAGAGAACTGAACTGGCACTAGGTAGAGAAGAAATGAACTTATTGTGCAGGAGTAGGGATAGGAGTCATTAAACCACTGTGAATATGATCAATAACTTGTTATTAAGTTTATGCCTCCAGGACAGTATAATCGACAACATGCTACTGTGTGGGTAGTGAGGTAAAGAGTATGTGGACCCTTGAGAACGGGCGGAAGACACAGCTCAGATAAGGTAGCTCCCCAGAAACAGAGACCAACAACAAGGAGGAAATGATACTGTCCTGTCCCTTTAAGACACATCTGGGGAGGTCAACAGATAGAGGACGCTCCTCAGTATCCCTACTACTTTGAAACTAACATTAACTTTAACATCATCTAGCTTTTGACACCAGTGAAGGAAAAGGAAAATAACACCATCTAACCGTTTCTAAAAGATACAGATAATTTATGACAACTATTGGGGCAAGTTCTAATTTGAAAAATTGAATTTGAATTTGAAAATAGACACTCCTCTGTGGTTTGGGGCAGAACATCTACTTTGCGCTTAAGTTATAGTTATTAGAAATAAATTGATAAAATTTTGAATTCGGTCTCTAAATTGTATGGTGATGAATTGGGAGGACTTTAAAGTTTGAGATTTGGAACTGACTTGTGAGATTTGGCTTAGGAGTAGAGGTTTGATTATTAATTGGGTATTGTTATTGTCTCAACCCCAGACAGGCAGCATAAGATGGGAAGGATTATTCAGAGAACATCAGGAAAGGATGGAACTTGGGAAGATCTGGTAACATGGAAGAATTATTCAGGGAACATGAGAGTTGGAATTGGAACTAGTAAAAAAGAGGAACTGTGAACAGCAAGACTTCCCTTTAAGAGACCAAAGTTAGCATACTAAAAAGTTACTCAGTGGTAAAAGGAAATTAGTTATGAGAAAGAACCCCTATGGACTGAGAGCCGAGCCAACATACTAAGGAAGAAGTACTGGAGGAGAAGTCTATTGAATTAGAAGGAGGAATAAAGAAATGGGTGTTGAGATATCAGAGTCGATGTATTTGACCGGTGGATCTAAATTGTTTGACCGTTGATAGTAAAGCGGCTTCTATTATTAAGGTGGAAAGAAATTCTCCCTAGATTCGGCATTCTTAATTGGCTTTATAATAAAATTGACAACATATGAAACTTGACTGATTAAATTTGAACAGCTGGGAATTCCACAGGAATGGAATCGTGTTATCGACCACAAAGCCGTGGAATGAGATGGGTGAGAGGGACCCTTAAACTTAAAATATTAAATTGAAGGCTGAGACTGAATTTGGTTGAATTGAAACATTCTTTATGGTTTGCTTTAACTAAGAGTCATGCCTGTAGGGAAATCTGGACTGAACCCAGCGGAAATTTATATGAGAAACCATCATCAGATATACATTAAATAACATTGTGTGAATATGGAGAGGGCTGATTAGTGTTGATCCTAGGATAGTAAAGAGTATATTATAGAACAGAATAGTAATAGGAATACAGTGATAGAGCAGAATATAGTAGATAGACAGAGTTACAGAGGAATGTATGAGAGAGCATTAGTACAAACTTGCTTTGTCCAAAGTTTTTCAGGAGATAGGTTCGACTATGGAAAGGGATGGAAGAATGGGCAACAACACAGATGGAGGGAATTCGCACCCACGAAAACTCGGGAGGTGAAGACTCATCAGACAGAAATTGTGAAGCTACGCCCATGAAAACTCGGGAATCTTGATAAGATTCTGGGAAGAAACATCATCGTCTTGTTGTTGTAAATAGATGGAGAATGAAATAGTCACACATATGTATATCTGATTATCTGATTATCTGATTATTTTGTTATCTGAAGTGATGGTTTATCATATTTGATAAAAGGAAGGAATGTTAATTCTGGCCAAATTGCAGATGCCAGGATACTAAAATTGAGTAAAGGCTTCTGGGCTGCTAGGCCATTTGGTTAATTTAAATGTGCCATGCAGAAATTGGACAAGCCTAGATAAAAGTTGCAGGAGAAGAATGGGACAGCTGCAGATTTTTACAATTGGGTATAAATTGCATGAAACGGATTGGGTAAATGCAAACCAGACATACACATTGTAAATATTGTTGCAAAGCTTTACTTTGCTAGATGTTGATTGGATTAAGTGTTGAGCCTTGTCTGGGTTTCTTGGATATCTGGGCAAATGTTGCTATGTTTGCTTCCTTCCAGAAGCTCCGTTTGAATACATTGTATTGGATACTGTATTGTTGGGTTAGGGAAATGTCTATCATGTACTGTGTGAATCGATTTCTGTTATTGGACTGTAAAGAGACCACCCCCGTATGGTTCGGCCCCTCAAGGTTCGGGGACCTATAAAAGGTGGCTCCCGCGAGGTCCTGTGTCGATCTTCTGGGAGAACGCTTGGGACTGCGTGACCTTTTGGAGGGTCTCTGCTTGCACGAGGCTAGGAGGGCTTGGACAAGCAGATACAAAGATCGAACCCATGGTGGTTAGGTATAGTAGTGGGGAACTGTTATCTTATTGACTGAAACTAGACTGGGGGGGAAGCTTAGAACGAGCTATTTACAGTCCCATCAGGTTTGTGCCAGCTTTCCTCCTGAGATTACCCACTCTCTTCATGTTTCCTTCACCTTTCTGTCCTTTTATATCCTTGATTTTCAAATAATATTCTGCTATCTTTTCAAATGAAGCATTCGTATCAATAGGCAGGTTGTAAGACATCCCAAATTCAATTTGCCATGGGGATCCTTGTGGGCAAATGTAGTTGAGGTAATGTGAGGTGTGAGCGTAGCTCCCTGGTCACTCATTGCAGTGCACCTGATTTCTTCATGGACAATTTCACGTAGGCCACTCTTCCAGCATGCGCCTCCCCCTCTTTAATTGTATATTTATTTACATTAGGCCCCTCGCCCGAACTTTGAACTGGTGGTGAGGGACTGTCCACAGCGTGTTACTTGCCCAGTTGAGATGGGTGCTTCTGGGATGCTGGGGTGTAAGCTGTTGAAGCAAGCTACCTAAAGGTAGGTAGATATTGGTGTTTGCATTGAAAAGCAAAAAATTGCAGATGCTGGAAATCTAAAATAGAAAGAGAGAATGCTGGAAACACTCAGCAGGTCAGTCTGCATCTCTACTGCCTGATAAGGCCTCGAGCTGAGTATTTCTAGCAATTCTGTCTCTGCAGATGCTGCCTGCCTTGCTGAGTACTTCCAGCATGTTTTGTTTTAATCTTTTTTTTTTTTTTGCAACTGCTGATAAACAATGTGGCAATTTGTCCCATGTTTTTTGCAGAGAAAATTTCTTCCCACCCCCCCCCACCAATTTGGAGGATTATTGGTGCTATCGTTCTTAGTTTAGTTTAGAGGTGCAGCGCAGAAACAGGCCCTTCAGCACCTGGGAAAACCCAAGGGGTCATGGGGAGAGCGTACAAACTCCATTCAAGCAGGACCTGGAATTGGACCTGGAATTGGAATCAGGACCTAGAATTGGAATCATAGAATTGTTATAGAGCAGAAGGAAGTCACTTGGTCCATTGAGTCAATTGACATAATGGCACACGAGCCATTGTCCATATCTGCAGCATACCCTGAGCTCCAGAACCCATGTTTCTACACATACACCTGGTTATACAAGACGCTGGCTTTGTCTCTTCTATTTACATTTTCCTTCACTTTTTCTCTTTAAACGCTCTCCTATATTTTCCATTGTATATCTCGGCATTCATTAAAGCTTCCACTTTTTTCTAAAACTCTATTTAATCTCCATTTAATTAAAGATTGTTCTTATAATAGTTTTGGTGGTTTACTTTAGATGACTCATCTTGTGTATGGGGCTATTTTCTGCCCCAGAACATGTGCCATTGGCATGGTGATCCAGAGCCACCCCTTCAGTTTCTGTCCAAACATCAATTGATACGACTGGTGTCCCTCCTCACCTGCCTGGCGCACAACACTAGCAATAATTCTGACATGATCCAATCCGAACTTTGCATTTCATTTCTTGTGTATTCTTTACAAAGTCTCCGGTCCTTTCTTTCCAATTTGATTGATTCCAAATAACGTAGGAATATTGGCAATACAGGCACAATCAGAGTGTGTGAGTTGGAAACACCAAAATCCATGTAAAGGGGCAGGTTAAAAACTGCTGTTAAAAGTCCATACTTAGGTCGTCTTTCACTGGAAGGTTATTCGATATTCCTCAGGTGGAGGCTGATGGAGCAGTTGGAGAACATTAAGTTTCTAACCAAATTATATCCATTTTACATTTTGCCATTGATATAGAATGGCCACACATATTGAATGGCCATTTTGTGCCTTTTGTGATTTATCACACCATGCAGGAAAAAGCAGCTTGTGTGTCTGGCCTGCTATCCACCATCCCAGAGCATCCTTCATGCTCTCTATACCACTGTGGCCACAGTGTGTGCTATCAACTGTGGTTGCTCACCTTGTTACTCCAATAGCACCTGCTGAAGACATGACCTCTACCACCCAGGAGCAGACGCATGGAAATATCTCTCTGCAGGTTCTCCACCAAGATGCATATCATCTTGACTGTGAAATATATCACTGGATCTGAATGTTGGAATTCCTTCACTAGTGTTGCAGGAGTACCTTCACCGTGTAGGCTGTGGCAGTGTAAGGCCGTTACTTAACACCTTCCTCTCGAATGCAGATAGGGATGGACAATAAATGCTGGCCTCACTGATGTCACCCACATTGTGTAAATTAGAAAAGAAACTCAGGTCCATGAAAGGAATGTTGAATGAGATGCATAACTTGTGGGGTGAGCAGGCAACATGATCACCAACATACTCATTTTCTGTAAATTCCTTTCAAACTGTTTTTCAAGTTCTTCCGAAGCTCTGTGTTAAAGTTCTTCGTAAATCTTTCTGTTCTGTTTTGGTTGTCAATAATAAGTGGTGACAGAAGGAATTTCTAAGTATTAGTTAAGGGTGTTAGCTCAACTTATGGGATAGACAGATAGGAAATGAGATCAGGGCTTGAATTCCCTTCTTGTCTCTCCATCTCAGCCGAGTACTTGGGAGGAAAAGAAAGATCTTCCCCAGAGAAATGAAAATAGAAACTGCTGACTGAGTTAAGCCATGGTACTCAGGCAGCCTCAGGAAGTCGTTACAATGGTGCAGGAAACTGGTTGAGAACAAAAGGTGCTCGAAATGCTGGAGAACTTGAATAAGGATAGAAAATGCTGGAAATACTCAGCAGGTGAGGCAGCATCAATGATGAGAGAAGGAGAGTTAACATTTCATCCGGACCTCATTGACAAAACATTAACTGTTTGCCTGTCCACTAATGTTGCCTGGCCTGCAGAGTACATGCAGCATTTCCTGTTTTTATTCCAGGAAATGAAACGTACTTATTCAATACATACATGTTTTCAGAATGCACACATGTACACATACTTGAATTCAGGTGTATTCAAGAGAGAATTAGATATAGCTCTTAGGGCTAACGGAATCAAGGGATATGGGGAGAAAGCAGGAATGGGGTACTGATTTTGGATGATCACATTCAATATAATCATGGCTGATCATCCAAAATCAGTTCCTGCTGGCTCAAAGGGCCAAATGGCCACTCCTGCACATATTTTCTATGCTATGAAACAGGTTGTTGGTCTATTGGTTTTGTTTTTTTGGTGATGCAGCATCTAAAGAGAAGAAAACATGGCTGAGAATTGGAGATGCTAAGGAGTGGGAGGCAGGTGGTGTGTTGGTGCTGAATGTGCTCCTCGGATGGGAACAGGACCATTCTTCCAGGCTGCTCCACCTATTTTCCATCCATTCCATTATAATCAGACCATTTGTCTACTGTATATGCACTTGGCATCCTATTGATGCTGGCAGGAGCCTCATTGATACTTGTGCATCGAGATTCTACGGTGCTGCCTATTCCAGGTTAGTCACAGCCAGGGCAGGAGCAGATCCAGCCCATCTTCAACCAACAAGCTTCTCCTTGTTGACTCGAGGAGAGCTGGAATTGTTCCAGGCTCCTTGCGCAAAGGATTTTATCCCTTGGTTGATCTACTCTTTAATGGCCCTGACCCTGTTCATCACCCACATGTGATCTCCAGAACTACTAATCATTGCCCATTATGTGTGAGCAGAATGCCCGACGATGAAAAAGCCATTGAAGACACCTCACTAATTTTACCCCCCCCCCCCCCCCCCCCCCCCTTGCCTCCTACCCCAGGGTTGGCTTCCTATTTACAGGGGTAAAATCCACTGTGGTACATTTCTGCTGGGACCAGGGGGAGATAGGGTTAACATGCTTTGATACTGAATATAAATGAAAGCATACCCTACCCGAAGATCTTGTTGATAATTAAAATGTGTTCAATTTTGTTTCTCGTCTAGGTACGAAAATGCTGTAAAGGATTCTACGGACCAGATTGCAAAGCCTGCCTGGGAGGTTTTCAACATCCATGTTATGGACATGGAGAAGTAAGTTCATTCTTTAAGCGCCTTGAGTATTAGAAAGGCGCTATATAAATCCCATCCATTATTATTATTATTATTATTATTCTTTCTTGAAAAAAGGGCCAGTAAAAAATTGACAAGAAATTATACTTTGGTAAGTTTTGTTAAGAGGACTGATTCAAGCTTCTGTGAGTATTTCAATTCATTGTAACTGCAAAAGGAGACTATTTGGCCCATCATGCTCTTGCTATTTTGCTGCACTCTCACTTCTCTCGATCCATTGTTTACGGTTTGAGATGGATACAGCACAGGACATGTGGACAGTTTGCACATTGCACAGCCAGTATCTGTCCAGTGCTGGAAGCTTGAGGGTCAAATTAATTTGTCTCATCAGCATTCATGTTTAAACTTCCATCCCCGTGACCCATATGACTACACAGGTAAATTCATAGTTCATAAGTTATATGAGCAGAATTAAGTAATTCGGCCCATCAAGAATTAGGCCATTCGCCATCCATTCAAGGCTGATCTATCTTTCCCTCTCAACTCCATTCTTCTGCCTTTTCCCCATAACCCCTGACACTCTTACTAATCACAAATCTGTCAATCTCTACCTTAAAAATACCCATTGACTTGGCCTCCACAGCCATCTGTAGCAATGAATTGCACAGATTCACCCCCTTTGACAAAATAAATTCCTCCTCAGTTCCTTTCTAAATGTACATCTATTTATTCTGAGGCTACGGCTTTTGCTCCTAGACTCTCCCACCAGTGGAAACATCCTCTCCACATCCACTCTATCCAAGCTCCATATCCACATATACCTCTACAGGTAGATCGTATATCAACCCTGTGTTTTGTTTGGCTCCAGGTCTCCTGCCTCAATGTTAATATTCTTATCTCTGTACTTTTATACTCAACTTTTAGTTTCCCGTAAACCTTCTGCATTCTGAACATTGCTTTGACTTCAGCCTCTTGCACCTCACCATTGCCCTTGAGGTGATGAAGCAGTGTGAGTTAGTTGGCACTATTCCAGTCTCCACGTCGGGCGGCTGTGGTTTCAAACCCCCTCTTGCAACCTGGACTCATAAATCGACATTGACACTCCATTACGGTTCAGTGTCCTGCACGTTCTGAAATGTCTTTCTCATGAAATGTTAAACCAAAACCTTGCCTGTTCTTTCAGGAGGATCTTTATAAATCTTATGCTGTTATTTTGAGAAAGAGTGGAGGATTTTTCTCTTGGCCAAAATGTGTCTGTCATTCAAAATTGCTTTGGCATTGTTGTTTGTGGGAGATTGTTGGGTATGGTTTGGCTGCTGCTCTTACTGTATTAGCAGCTACAGTGATTTGCAATATAAATGCAGGCTTTTAGACATATGGCCCCTTACTGTGGAATTCCTATTTGAAGCTTTCTCACCTCCTCACCCATTTTGCTTCTGTTCCCATGTTGTAAATGTTCCTTTGGCAAGGAAGTTCCCCGTACAATATTAATCATCCAGTCAGCTTCACCAATCCACAAAATAAGTCTTTTTTTTTCTAGCAAACACAACAATTTCAAGTCAATTAATTCTGCAGACATCCCTGAGATGTTACTGCCATTCGGTAATAGCAAGTGCAATTATTTGATAGCCGAGACAAATCTTGTTCGAAATGTCCTAAAAGAAATCTTCTAAATCTCCTAAAATGTGAGTTATGAAGGAACTAAGCAAAGTTTAGGTGCAGCACGCTGGTGCATGGTGGCGCAGCGGTAGAGTTGCTGCCTTACATTGCTTGCAGTGCCATAGGTACGGGTTCGACCCTGACAACAGGTGCTGTCTGTACAGAGTTTGTACATTAACCCTGTGACCGCATTTGTTTTCTCCGGTATCTTCAGTTTCTTCCCACACTAAAGACGTACAGGTTTGTAGGTTAAATGGCTTGATATGTGTAAATTGTTCCTAGTGTGTGTAGGATTGTGTTAATGTGTGGAGATCGCTGGTCAGAAGGGCCTGTTTCTGCGCTGTATCTCTAAACTAAACTAAACTAAATGATTGATTTTGTTTTTCCACAGTGCTCTGATGGAATAGAAGGAGATGGTACATGCAAATGCTATTCAAACTTTAAGGGAATTGCCTGTCACATTTGTTCTGAACACAATAAACACGGCCAAAACTGCACCATAGGTCAGTAAGGTACAAAAATAGCAATGTTAATAAGGATTTAAAAGAAAGAGAAAATATAACATTTCACCATTTTTGTAAAGTTTTGTCAAGTTTATTTTTGTAACTTCAGTCGTGGAAAATCCTTAAATTTATTCTAACATGACAGGTGAATTAATATAAACAAATACAATGAATATTATTTTAAGCTTGCCCATCAGGTAGAAAACTGGCAGGCTTGGTTTCTATACTTGGGCCTTTGTTACTGTCCAGTAGTTCTAATGAATGCAAAATCAAGTGGGTACAAGAGCAATGTTTCACCCAGTGTCACTAATTTCATGATGTATTAAGAGGCTGTCCCACTGTGGCGACCTAATTCGCGAGTTTAGAAGAGTTTAGGAGAGTTTGAAAAAATGTCGTGTTGAAGACCTCCTTCGACTATGTTGAAGACCTCCTACGACTATGTTGAAGACTAGCTTCGACTACCTTCGATTACCTTTGACTACCCTCGATTACCTACGAATAACATGACGACCTACTTCGACTAAACCTATGAGTAAAAAATGTATCGATTTTTTCCATGGCGACCTTTTTTTACTCGCGGGCATTTTTCAACATGTTGAAAAATACACCGCGACGTAGCTGAGGCCTCGAGTACGCAGGGACTACCCTCGAGCATGAAGGAGAGTTACAAAGACCTCCTAGGATCTCTTGTCAACCATGCTGCGAGTATGAGTCGAGGGCAAACTCGTTAGAACTCGCGGATTAGGTTGCCGCAGTGGGACAGGCCCTTCAGGTTACAACTATTAATTTTATATTTGCTAACTGCTGGGTGGCAATTCATCATTGTAACAACCATACTATAAGGTGTCAGCTTACCAGAATGGTGGTGTTACCTACAATAGTTGCACATGTGCTGATGGTGGATAATGACATTCTACTGCTGGAAGTTTATTCTATGCAAAACGAACACAGATCACATTTGATCTAAATCTCATATTTGAGTATTAAACAACAAAATACGTTGCAATCCAGAATAAAATCCAGTCATTTGGCAACTCTGTTGATAAACAGATGGTTAAATTGAGGGTGGTGCTGTTTAATCAAGCAAAGAAAAACAGAACTTGTCTCATTCTATCACTTTTTTTGACATTTATGACACTTAAAAAAAGTACTATATTTATGCGGTGCCACACACACATGCCTTTTAAAGCATTTCCAAGAAATTAGAGACTACCTTAATTATGCTGCATGAATTGTAGGAAATTATTTCTGCACAAGGTCTCACAAACAGTAATGAACTCATGAGCAGGTCATCCACTGTAGAGGTAAAGGGGAGCAGCTGGAAGAACCCAGTGTGTCAGGCAGCATCTGTGGAGGGAAGTGGACAGTCAACGTTCTAGGTCGAGACCCTTAATCTGGACTGAACATTTACATTCCTACAGTCTAGATCAAGAGGTCTCAACCCAAAACATTGATGGTCCATTTCCCCATCAGAGATGCTGTCTAACCTGCTGATCCTCCAGCTGGTCTCTTTTTGCAACACATCCCAGCTTCTGCAGTCTCTTGTGCCTCAACTACCATAATGATGTTGGTTACAGGATAAATATTACACAGGACTCCTTTGCTGTTGCTCAACAGAGCAGCATGGGATCTTTTACCTCCTTGACATAGAAGATGTAGGAGACAGGGCACAGTTTAACAATTCATCAGAAAGATGGAACAGTTTCGTATTACAGTGATGTTATGCTCAAGAGTGCATCTCTGGAGTGGGATATAAATCTGCACAGAAAAAATATGTTATTATCTCTATATATGCTAGTGTTAAAAATTATGTTCAGCATCTAAGACTCAATGATTTGGGATATTAATATAATGTACCCCTATCTACTTCGAGGTATGAAGTCCTATTTTGCTTCTTGGTTCTTTACTGGAATGTGGGTACTGCTGATAAGCCAGCATTTGATGCTCTCCCCAACTTCCATCTTGCTTGCTAATAAACATTTCAGAGGGAATGAGAACCCTATTGATGGAGCCACTTACAGATTAGATTGAGTTTAAAGATTATGGGTCCTTGAAATACATTAGATTTATAGTCTACAAGATGTCCAGTACAGACACAGGCATATCAAAGGTCCATGCCAATCATTTTGCCCACCAACACCAATTGCCACCCATTTTCCAGCATTTCACAAGGTCTGTATTCTTCTATGCCTTGCCAATTCACATCTAAATGCCTCGTAAATATGGTACCTGTATCTGATTCCAACACCTCCCCTGGCAGCACGTTCCAGATATCAATCACTCTCTCTCAGAACCCCTTTATAACTACATTAGATTTATGACCTCTTGTTTGTGATGCAGTACTCTGGGGTAAAATAAATCACTGTTTTCCTTATCTCTGCCTCTTATAATTTTGTATACCTCTTCCAGGTTATCCGTCAGCCTCATCTGTTCAGGCGATTCAAGCCCAGCCTTTCCAATCACTCCCCATAACCAACAACAACCCAGTGAATCCACTCTGCACTCTCTCCAGAGCAACCACATCCTTTCTGTTGTGCAGCCACCAAAATTATGTGCACATATTCCTATTATTGGAACAATTTGGTATTTTCATGGTTATCATTACTGTTACTAGTCCTTTTTAACCCCCCCCCCCCCCCCCCCCCTCTAGTTTAATGAATGTGATCAGGTACTGTTTAAGAAAGAACTGCAGATGCTGGAAAAATCGAAGGTAGGCAAAAATGCTGGAGGAACTCAGCGGGTGAGGCAGCATCTATGGAGAGAAGGAAATAGGTGACGTTTCGGGTCGAAACCCTTCTTCAGACTGATGTCGGGGGGGGGGGGAAGAAAGGAAGAGGCGGAAACAGTAGGCTTGTGGGAGAACTGGGAAAGGGAAGGAGGGAGAAAGCAAGGACTATCTGAAATTAGAGAAGTCAATGTTCATACTGCTGGTGTGTAAACTACCCAAGCTAAATGTGAGGTGCTGTTCCACCAATTTGCACTGGGCCTCACTCTGACAATGGAGGAGGTAGGTCAGGTACTGAGATCAGCTAACACCATTGTAACAAAAAGCTGACTTGCTGAGGAAATTGTGTTCAGAAAGTTATCTGAGAGTTGGTTGAGATGCTAGTAATTTTCTATGGTGATTTATATCCCACTTTGAGATAAGTGAAAGTGGGAGGGATATTTGAGACAGTGGAGTTTATGTTGGGGATAAAAGTAATATCACACATTGTCAAGATACAGAAGACTTAAACAAGCATTAGTAAATGGGATTGAACAGCTGGGTACTTGATAATTTTATTTAGTTTAAGATTCCGCATTGAAACAGGCCCTTCGACACACCAAGTCTGTGCTGACCAATGATCACCAATACACTAGTTATATCCTGTACACTAGGGATAATTTACAGAAGCCAATTAATCTACAAACCTGTACGTCTTTGGAGTGTGGGAGGAAACCAGTGCACCTGGGGAAAACCCACCTGGTCACAGGGACAACGTACAAATTCTGTAAAGACAGCACCCGTAGTCAGGATTGAACCAGGTTCACTGACGCAGTAAGGCAACAACTGCACCACCACGCCACCCTCTTATTTGACCTGTCATGCAATGAAGCAGCCCACTCATCACGATTTAAAGGATAAAAAGTGTGTTTGATATATTACATTACTGGAGACTTCAATGAAAGTTATTCTGTTGCCCCGTACAGACAGCACCAGTAGTCAGGATTGAACCCAGGTCTCTGGAATTGTGAGGTAGCAACTCTACCATTGCACTACTGTGCTAAAACTGATTTGCATGGACATGGTGGATCAGAGGGCTTGTTTCTATGCAGTATGAATCTGAGACTCTTTATCCTGTACAGGATGACGAAGAAGGATTTTTAGACAATTTAGACCCGGCTGAAGGGTTGAGGACAACAATTCTGATGTAGAGTTGGATCTCATTCATAAATACATGAAATCTGATGTCAGTAGGAACAAGTACCAGAGACGTAGGTTGCGACAGAGGACTGACACAATGTATTTGGGCATGGACGGTAGTGATTTCACGTGGTACTCTGCTTATGGGCCTGTCCCACTTAGATGATTTTTTAGGCGACTGCAGGAGACTCGCGGGTGGTTGCCTGGAGGTCCTAGTGGGTTGCCTTCATGGTCGTGAGGAGTTCCCGCATTCTGGGCCTCATTATGTTCGCTGCAAATTTTTCAACATGTTGAAAAAATAGGGGTGACCAGAATGAAGCCGCCATGGAGAGTAGTGAGAATTCTCGTGATGTAAGTGGGTCGCCAGGAGGTCCTAGTGGGTTGCCAGGAGGTCTAGAGTTCTCGTAGGTTGTAGCCGGTGCTGACCGGTGAATTTCATTGGCAAAAAAAAACAGAAGCAGTAGTTTTCAGAACCAAGGATAACCGACCGGTAATGTTAAATGTCCGCCGAGCTTCACAGCCGTGTATCTCTGGCTTCTTAAAAGTAAGGATGATGGCATAACATGATCACAGATGTAATAGGTGTCGTTTTACAATTTTGATAAGTGCTATTTGGATACTGCAACAAAAGCAAAACCGATTGAAAGGATTCAAACATGATGTTTTGCAGAAACAGGGTTGTTTTTTTTGAGGAGGAGGTTGATGGTAGCAAATGTGAAGGAGAGGGACAATGTCCCTGAGTAGAGAGAATGCAAGCGTGCCGAATGAGAGCTTTGAGACTTGTCTTTGTATTTCTTCCTTTGCAGACTGCCCTTGCTTGCACGGCATTTGTGATAACAGACCTGAAAACTCTGGCATTTGCCAGCCTGGCACGTGCATGGAGGGATTCACAGGCACATTCTGTGACCAGAAGACCGAGCCATGTGGCCCATATAGTTTATCTCAGTATTGTCATGCATTTGCCGTGTGTGAATACCACAATGATACAGCCAGGTAAGAAAACCAAGAATTACAAAGAACAAATTTCACTTTGATATTTTCAGTCATTAAATTAAAGTAAATTTTTTTTTAATGACTTGCATTTAGGTAGAGTGTTTCATACTTGAGAGCCTTAGACAACTGAACTAATTATTTTTAAAGAGTCATAGAACGATACAACAAAAAAGGTCCTTCGGCCCAAGTCGTCCATGCTCGCCCAGATGCTTGTCCCATCTGCCCATATTTGATCTATATCCCTCTAAGCACTTACTATCCATGTAGTTATCCAAATACCTTTGAATTTCTTTTAGCTTAGTTTAGAGATACAGCGCGGAAACAGGCCCTTCGGCCCAGCGAGTCCGCGCCGACCAGTGATTCCCAGCACACTAACTCTATCCTAAACACACTCGGGACAATTTACAATTATGCCAAGCCAATTAACCTGCAAACCTGTCAGGCACGTGCCGCCAGGGTGGGCAAGGGAGGCACTGCCTACCCTGACTAAAATTATGAAATGGTAATTATTAAATATAAATAGTAAAGGCATGGGAGAATTATGCCTAACTAAGAGATCGATCTCTTAGGTAGGCATAATTCTCCGTGCCTTTCAACCGCAGTACTTGTAACACGCAAAGGTCTGTGCAGCCCACCTGCCGTCAGCGCTGCTTTTCAAATATGGATTGTCATTATTTTAAGAGTATCTTAGGACACAAAGAAAGAAGAATGGAGTTCGTGTACCAATAATGTGGTAAGTACATTTCTTGGTGCTTTATGTTTTTAAATACCGTATTTCCCGGGGTGGGGGGAGCTCCTTTCACAGTGTTTGGGGAGTCTGGCCTGGGGTAAAGTTGCGGGGAGGGCAGGAGCGTTGTGAAGGAGAGGATCGGGGCCAGTAACCCATTTGCGACGTTCCGGGCACGGAGCCACCGCATTGTGGCTGGGGAATGAATTAGCTCGAGTGGCTGCGAGTGGCCGCCGGGACTGGACAGCCCTTTCTGCCGGCCCCCGCTCACCTCTGGTAGTGCTCTCCGTCTGAAAACCTCTCTCCTGCCGCTCGCCAGCCTCACTCATGTCAGCTGCTTCCCGTAAATCCTTAAATTCCAACAGCGCGCTCAAGGGACCAATTGAGGTTACTCAGCTGTCGGAATTTAGGGATTTGCGGGAAGCGGCTGACATGAGCGAAGCCGGCGAGTGGCAGGTGAGAGGTGTTCAGTTGGAGAGCACTGCCAGAGGTGAACGGGCTGGCAGAAGGTGCTGAAGTGGCAGCCGGTTCTGCTGTCCGGTCCCGGCGGCCGCTCGCAGTCACCCGAGCTGCTTCCCTCCCCGGAAGTGGCGGCCAGTTCTGCTGTCTGTGCCTGGAGCGCTGCAGCAGCGGTGAGTGAGTTACTGACATGATCTTCGACCCCCTCCTTCTCAACACTCCTGCCTTCCCCACATCTTTAACCCCTGGCACAAACTCTGCACACGCTGTGAAAGGAACTCTCCCTCCAATTGATCCCTTGAATTAGTATTGTCATTCAATAAGATGACAACTGATTCAACTTATTTTGGTGAGCTCCCGCTTTTCCCACCATCACTCCACCTGCCTTCATCCTCCATCCCCCACCCATTCAGTAATTAAAAAATGAAGGAGATTTAGAAGCCTTGGGCAAATTGAATTGTTAATTATATTTATTTTATATTTTTACGGAGAGAACAATCTGTGCATGCGCGGTTTAAGAATGTTTTTTAAAACCGACTGACTGCCTTGAGTAATCACTCACGGCATGCGCCTGAAACCTGTGTCGGAAAGAACTGCAGATTCTGGTTTAAATTGAAGGTAGACACAAAATGCTGGAGTAACTCAGCAGGACAGGCAGCATCTCTGGCGAGAAGGAATGGGTGACGTTTCGGATCGAGGCCCTTCTTCAGACTGATGTCAGGGGAGTGGGCGGGACAGAGATAGAATGTAGTCGGAGACAGTAAGACTGGTGGGAGAACTGGGAAGGGGGAGGGGATGGAGAGAGAGGGAAAGCAAGGGCTATTTGAAGTTAGAGAAGTCAATGTTCATACCGCTGGGTGTAAGCTACCCAAGCAAAATATGAGGTGCTGTTCCTCCAATTTGCATTGTACCTCACTCTGATAATGGAGGAGGCCCAGGACAGAAAGGTCAGATTGGGAATGGGAGAGGGTTAAAGTGCTGAGCAACTGGGAGATCAGATAGGTTTAGGCGAACTGAGCGGAGGTGTTCAGCGAAACGATCGCCAAGCCTGTGCTTGGTCTCGCCGATATACAGGAGCTGACACCTGGAACAGTGGATACAGTAGATGAGGTTGGAGGAGGTGCAAGTGAACCTCTGCCTCACCTGGAAAGACTGCTTGCATCTCTTGTGGTTGCAGGGGAAAGTACCTGGGGAGGGCGTGGTTTGGGTGAGAAGGGACGAGTTGACCAGGGAGCTGCGGAGAGAACGGTCTCTGCAGAAAGCTGAAAGGGGTGGAGATGGGAAGATGTGGCTAGTAGTGTGATCCCGTTTGAGGTTGCGAAAATGTTGGATGATTATATGCTGTATACGACGGCTGATGGTTTGGAAGGTGAGGACAAGGGGAACTCTGTCCTTGTTACGAATGAGGTAGAGGGGTAGCAGAGCGGAGCGATGGGATATCGAAGTGAACACCAGGCAATGGATTGAAATTCTTGCTTTTAAAAAAAAAAACTTGTCAATTCCACACCAGTAGCGGACTCTTCCCTTTGTAACTGTATGAAAGTTTGGGATCCCAGGGAAAATATTAGCAAACCTGTGGGTCCATGCATGCTGATGATGGAGCATGAACCTCCATAATTTCCCAGTGGAGCTTCCTTGCTGGAATTTTAATCACTCCATAAATTTCACTGGCTGTGAGGAAGATAAATTACAGGGTATTTACTATAATTTTCAAATAATTGAGTTAATTTGAATGCCCTTTGTTATTTTCTATTTTTTGAATGTATAGAACTATAGTTTTGTTGTGCAGCAAGATGAAGTCAGCTGGTTCTTCAGATGTGTGCAGGGTTCAAGTAAAGTAATTGTCATTCACATTTCATTACTGTTTCTCAATAGTCCTACAAATGACTCACTTTTCAGTGCACATTTAGTTCACTGAGTCTACCCTACAATCTGTGGCTGCAAGCTGAACACCTTCTTTAATGGCATTGACCGCAGAGGAAACTGGCCAACTGGCGTCACTTAAATAGAACACTATTTCTGTTGCTATCGGATGTTTCTCAAAAATGGGCATTGAGAGGGGCATGGGCATGTCAGGCAAAATGTCCAAATGTGCATAAATTTGAATCCATGGAGTGGGAGAAACGGAGGAGAGCAGCAATTGACTGTAAAAATACATCGATTGGCTGGCGGAATGGGGAGAAAATATAAGCAAAGTTCCACAGTTCCAATGGATTGGAACTACAACAGACAGTGGGTTCCAAAGCACGACTACTCTCAGAGACATCCCACTGGTATATTTTGCCCCAAGCTTCATGTGCGTGCCTCTGGACCTTTACCCATCTGCCAATGGTAATGGCGTCTCCTATTTACTGTATCCAAACCCGTTTTGATCTTGTACACACTATCCTCGTCCTACATGGAGAATGGTCCCATCTCTCCACCCTAACCTTCGAGCAGAAGTCTCTCATCCACACAGCCATTCTTGGAAATTGTCTTTGTATTGTGACCTCCATTGTGACCTCACTTGCATTTTGCCCAGGCTCAATGAAACTTGCCTGCTTTTCTGCTGCTTTTATGAATCCCAGGATTGTTATGCCGCTGCAAGTAAGAATATCATTGTTCCGTTGTCGGTACACATGACAATTAAACACTCTTGACTCCAGACGTGTGTGGTTTATTATCCATTCTCTCAATGAGCCCTCAAGGGTTGATACACAGGTACACTTGAGTCTCTCTATTCCTGCAGACTCTTTGGAACAGTGCAATGGCACCTACTTTTTCTCCCCTTATACTTTCCACAAAATGAGTGAATTTGCGCTTCCTTTTGTCATATTTCTTCATCATATTCAGCCAGTCCATCAAGGTCTCTATACGGTCTATTACCACTTCTCCCTCGCTGCTTCTCCCACTCCATGGTTTTTGCTTTATGCGGATTTGGAAATTTTCCCTCACGCACTCGCGTCCTTTCAGTGGCCATTTCAGAGAAACAGCCATTAAGGTTCCAATTGTCTGACTTCCTTAGCAGTCAATGCCATTAAAGAGGAAGCCAAACTAGCGGTCATAGTTTGCAGCATAAACGTGGTGAACTAAATATCCACGGCTAAATTTCACTGGAAGATGGTGTGAATTGGATATAATGCAAGATCTCTATTACTGGAAATATGTGTTTCACAATCATATCCAGAAGGATTATTATCTTTACATCCATACTAATCTGCCCTTGTTGACATGTTCGAGATTCTCACTCTTTAAACCTATTGGGGGACATTTTAACTCCCAATGAGATGTGCTGGTTCAGGTGAGAGGTTAAAAAGCTAATGATCTGAAACATGTACACACCTTGTGTCAAGTTTACACATTCCTTTGTTAATGGTTCCAGTATGCTCTGAAGAGGTGGAATTGGGCATTTAACTGTGTGGATAAGGCTGCATGCATTCAATTTATAAGTGATTCTATTTTTAACACATTTGGTCAGTTTTCTGTGGATAGCAAACCTGACCGGTGCGAAAAGATACTGTTCCATCAGGGACTGGATTGTTTTTAGTATTATGTGTGAAATGTTTTAAATTTCATGTGCGATGCTCCGCTATTTCCTGGGAAACGTCTTTTCATTTTGCACTGTACAACTGTTGCTTGCAAGATGACAATGAAGGTTGATTGATTGATTGATTGAGTGGATTGTTTGCCTAAACATTACCAGTAGTGCTATTTATAGGCAAAGCAAAACTATCACCTCCAGATCCAGTGTGCTTACCAGTAAAGCCCTTCTATTAGTGAAACTCTCTGTCAACTGTTTGCTCCTCACTAGCTCATAGAAACATGGAAAATAGGTGCAGAATTAGGCCATTCGGCCCTTCGAGCAGGCACTGCCATTCAATATGATCATGGCTGATCATCCCTGTTCCTGTTTTCTCCCCATATCCCTTCTTTCCATTAGCCCCAAGAGCTATATCTAACTCTCTCATGAATACATCCAGTGAATTGGCCTCTGCCTTCTGTGGCAGAGAATTCCACAGATTCATAAATCTCTGGCTGAAAAAGTTTTTCTTCATCTCAGTCCTAAATGGCCCACCCCTTATTCTTAAACAGTGACCCCTGGTTCTGGACTCACCCAACATCGGGAACATTTTTCCTGCATCTAGCCTGTCCAATCCCTTAAGAATTTTATATGTTTCTATAAGATTCCCTCTCATCCTTCGAAATTCCAGTAAATATACTGTAAGCCCAGTCAGTCCATTCTTTCATCATATGTCAGTCCCGCCATCCTGGGATTTAACCTGGTGAATCTATGCTGCACTCCCTCAATAGCAAGAATGTCCTTCTTCAAATTAGGAGACCAAAACTGCACACAATACTCCAGGTGCGGTCTCACTAGGGCCCTGTACAACTGCAGTAGGACCTCCCTGCTCCTATACTCAAATCCTCTCGTTATGAAGGCCAACATGCCATTAGCTTTCTTCACTGCCTGCTGTACCTGCATGCTTACTTTCAGTGACTGATGTACAAAGACACCTAGGTCTCATTGCATCTCCCCTTTTCCTAATCTGCCTTCTTGTTCTTGCCACCAAAGTGAATAACCTCACATTTATCCACTTTATACTGCATCTGCCATGCATCTGCCCACTCACCCAACCTATCCAAGTCACCCTGCAGCCTCATAACATCCTCCTCGCAGTTCACACTGCCACCCAGCTTTGTGTCATCTGCAAACTTGCAGATGTTACATTTAATTCCCTCGTCTAAATCGTTAATATATATTGTAAATAACTGGGGTCCCAGCACCGAGCCTTGCAGCACCCCATTAGTCACTGCCTGCCATTCTGAAAAGGACCTGTTGATTCCTACTCTTTGCTTCCAGTCTGCCAACCAGTTCTCTATATATGTCAATACCCTACCCCCAATACCATGTGCTCTAATTTTGCACACTAATCACTTGCGTGGGACCTTGTCAAAGGCTTTTTGAAAGCCCAGATACACAGATAGTCAAGCATGATTTCCCCTTGGTAAATCCATGTTGACCTAGACCGATCCTGTCACTGCTTTCCAAATGTGCTGCTATAACATCTTTAATAATCGACTCAGGCATCTTCCCCATTACCAATGTCAGGCTAACCTGTGTTTTCTCTCTCCCTCCTCTCTTTAAAATGTGGGGTTACATTAGCTACCCTCCAATCCACAGGAATGGATCCAGAATCTATAGAACATTGGAAAATGATCACCAATGCATCCACGATTTCTGGGGCCATCACCTTTACTCTGGGATGCAGACCATCAGGCCCTGGGGATTTATCTGCCTTCAGTCCCAACAGTTTACCCAACACCATTTCACGACTAATGTGAATTTCCTTCAGTTCCTCAGTCATGCTAGATCCTCGGTCCCCTAGTATTTCTGGAAGACAGAACCAAAGTACTTGTTTAACTGGTCTACCATTTCCTTGTTTCCCCATTATAAATGCACCTGTTTCTGTGAGGAACCTACATTTGTCATCACTAATCTTTTCCTCTTCACATATCTAAAGAAGCTTTTACAGTCAGTTTTTATATTCCCCGCAAGCTTTCTTTCATGCTCTATTTTACCTCTCAATTAACCCCTTTGTCCTCCTCTGTTGAATTCTAAATTTCTCCCAGTCCTCCTGTTTGCTGCTTCCTCTGGCCAATTTATATGCCTCTTCCTTGGATTTAACACTACCCCTAATTTCATAATTAGGGTCACTGCAATTGACCAATCAGGCCATGCCTGTACTCCTGAGGACTTCCCACCAAGTGATGAGGGCCACTGTTGATCACCATTTCTCCATCCATCACGCAACCCGCCCCACCAGAGCCAGCAACATATCCCACAACAAGTGTACTCTTCATCCCCATGAACCCTGCTCTGAGCTCAGCAGTGACCTCACCCTGCAAGTGTTCCTGCCTGATCAGCCATTGATCCATTGATCTGGTTGACTGCAGAGAATGAGGGTAAAATACATCCCACTGTTTAAATCTGCAGTAACTCAGCGGGGCAGGCAGCATCTCTGGAGAGAAGGAATGGGTGACGTTTCGGGCCGAGACTGGTTCTGAAGAAGGTTCACGAGATTAATTCCTGGGATGGCGGGACTGTCATATGTTGATAGAATGGAGCGGCTGGGCTTGTATATTCTGGAATTTAGAAGGATGAGAGGGGATTTTATTGAAACATATAAGATTATTAAGGGTTTAGACACGCTAGAGGCAGGAAACATGTTCCCGATGTTGGGGGAGTCCAGAACCAGGGGCCACAGTTTATGAATAAGGGGTAGACCATTTAGAACAGAGATGAGGAAAAACTTTTTCACCCAGAAAGTGGTAAATCTGTGGGATTCTCTGCCTCAGAAGGCGGTGGGGGTCAATTCTCTGGATGCTTTCAAGAGAGAGTTAGATAGAGCTCGTAAAGATAGCGGAGTCAGGGAATATGGTGAGAAGGCAGGAATAGGGTATTGAATGTGGATGATCGGCCATGATCGCAGTGAATGGCGGTGCTGGCTCGAAGGACCGAATGGCCTACTCCTGCGCCTCTTGTCTATTGTCTATTGAAACATCACCCATTCCTTCTCTCCAGAGTTGCTGCCTGTCCCACTAAGTTACACCAGCATTTTGTGTCTATCCCCAGTGTAAACCAGCATCTGCAGTTCCTTCGTACACATTAAATCTGCAGTACATTTGAGCCACATGTCCATGCAGGTAGCAATCCCCAGGAGGAAAGGGCGTGCTTTCTTTGAAAGAGTGGATCCAATATCCTGGGAAATCCAAGATAATTTGTTTCAAATAAGCTATAAATGTAATCTTTTTGCCTTCTCCCTAGATGTCGATGTAAGAATGGATATAAAGGTGATGGAATTTCCTGTCAAGTTGAGGATCTTTGTAAAACTCCTTATCGTGGAGGATGTGCTGAGAATGTGAGCAAGACCACCATTCTGTTGTTTGTCTAATCCAATATTAGATCCACCAGCTTGTAGTTATGAGGCATTCTCAAGGTGTCAACAAAGGGTACAGGATGCAGAGATAAGGTGGATTTGAGTATAGGAGCAGGGAGGTTCTACTTCAGTTGTACAGGTGAGACCACACCTGGAGTATTGCGTACAGTTTTGGTCTCCTAATTTGGGGAAAGACATTCTTGCCATAGAGGGAGTACAGAGAAGGTTGACCAGACTGATTCCTGGGATGTCAGAACTTTCATATGAAGAAAGACTGGATAGACTCGGCTTGTACTCGCTAGAATTTAGAAGATTGAGGGGGAATCTTATAGAAACGTACAAAATTCTTAAGGGGGTGGACAGGCTAGAAGCAGGAAGATTGGTCCCGATGTTGGGGAAGTCCAGGACAAGGGGTCACAGTTTAAGGATAAGGGGGAAATCTTTTAGGACCGAGATGAGAAAAACATTTTTCACACAGAGTGTGGTGAATCTGTGGAATTCTCTGCCACAGAAGGTAGTTGAGGCCAGTTCATTGGCTATATTTAAGAGGGAGTTAGATGTGGCCCTTGTGGCTAAAGGGATCAGGGGGTATGGAGAGAAGGTAGGTACAGGATACTGAGTTGGATGATCATCCATGATCATATTGAATGGCGGTGCAGGCTCGAAGGGCCGAATGGCCTACTCCTGCACCTATTGTCTATGTTTCTAAGGTGAGGCAAGAATCATTAAGCGACGTTTGGGACTAAAAACGAATCTGCTGCGGAGGTAAGGGGGCAGGTATGAAAAGAGTCAAAGTTATGGAGTTATTGAGTCACAGAACATAGAAACAGACCCTTTGGCCCATCACATCATCCCAACCATCTATACTAATTACAGTCATTAACATTTAGTCAGTGGCCTACTTGCAAGTGAGGGATAGTATTTCGCAATGTTGGGGTTCAGGAGATATTGATGGTCGTGTGGATGTGGAATGAACCCCAGTGAGGGACAGGGTGTGTTTGGGGATGGTTTGGTCAAGTTGTAATTGGATACAAAGAAATTGGTGATAAGGGCATTTGAGCCGGGTTAAAGATAGAAGCTGAGTTGACAATAAACATTCTTGACGAGTGTCGCCACCTATAGGGTGCCGACGAAGTTTCAAAGTATTCATTATAGTCCGCAATGGTCCTCCTTTGTTCTCGGCAGCCCCCCCCCGGATTGGAGCTGTTGGTGCCCAGTTGGCAGGGGATCGGTGCCGTGCCAGAGTACGGTAATGATTGCTGGGAATCAGATGAGTGGATCATTTGGGGTACTAGAAGGATCAAGGAATCAGAAGTTCAAAACATTGGATGGATCTGGGAGTCGTTTGGGGATCATGGGTTTTGGTGGGGAGGGGCCAGTTACATAAGATTGAAACAAAATGCTGGAGTTACTCAGCGGGTCAGGCAACATCTATGGCAAAAAGGAATAGACTTCAGATGAGAACCTTTCTTCAGACTCGAGTTACATAGTGAGGCGATACGGTAAACCCTCGCAATAATGGACCTCTATCTATGGATTTTGGTTGTAGCGGACCGAGACTCCTGGTGTACTGTCCCACCCCCCCCCCTCCCACTTCCGCCAGGTACCCAGACAGCTGGCGGCATGTGGCGGGAGCTTCTGGTTGCGGGGGCGGAGAGAGCGTGCAGGTTGAAGGCAGTGTGAGTACTGGGCCCGTTCCTAGCGCCCAGTGTAGGGCCGGGGGCTCTGCAGCTCCCTGGCCTGTCAATTCCCATTTGTTTAAACCCCCAATGCCAAGGTTCTTCCCTCCTGACCTTGGGTTCAACTTTACCCCATCACTCCGTTATAGCGGATAATCGGCAATAATGGACACAACGCCTCCACCCTACGTGGCCCGTCGTAACGAAGGTTTACTGTACCCAAAAGTTTAATGGTTAATTCAAATCCTTAAATCTCCCTGAACTTCTCATCACATCAGCCATCTACACGTGTGCACACATCAATACTCTTCCCATATCTCCCCAAATTTTGACAGGATTTGTACAAAAACAAATATTTTTACAAGCAATCTCCATAGAACCAGACTATTTGTACTTTCTTTCATTATTCGGACTATTTGGAACATGATATTCCTTCTATATTTGTAGCACCAAAATGAAGCACAGTATTTTGAAAACAAAAGTTGGGATTTCTTTTGTAATCTCCTTTTTACATAATATTTAGCTTGGCATGTGGTGCAAATTGAGACTGTTGTGGTTACGTTGGCCCAATGTGTGCATGCTTTGAACTTTGTTATTTCTATTAAGTTCTGGGCTATTTGATAGCAATCTGTTCTGCCATCTACAAATGGAGTAAATGCTCCAGATTTAAAACTAACGTTAACAGCTCCTGACAATTGTGGTGAGGCTCTGTAATCCCTGGAGTTCCTTCAGCTGACATCAGAAACTGATAATCTAACTGAACATAAAGAAGGGTTACCGTGTTAGCCAAAGGAATTGTTCAGCATCCTTTACAAGTGTTTTTTTTTAAATTACAGGCAGAATGTTTTAATCTAGGTCCTGGGAATGTGACCTGCCTATGTAACACTGGATGGACTGGCGATGGGCGAGACTGCATTGAAATAAATGAATGCTTATTGAGCTCACGAGGAGGATGTGACGAAAATGCTGACTGTCAATATATTGGTCCCGGACAGGTACCACTTTGTTAAGCTTCCCCCTTGTTTTGCAATAGGCGTGAGATGGATAGTCTGATCAAAACATTGTATTGGATGCTAGTGAAGGTCAAAGTATTTGCATCTGTAGAGGACAGTGAAATATGTATGAATGAATGGGGGAACAGAGCCTCGGGTTACCCCGCCCAGGGTTACAGAGATCAGATAAAACATAGAAACAGAGAAAATAGGTGCAGGTGTATGCCATTCGACCCTTTGAGCCAGTGCCGCCATTCAATATGATTATGGCTGATCATCCAAAATCATTACTCCGTCCCTGCTTTCTCCCCACATCCCTTGATTCCGTTAGCCTGAAAACTCTATATATAAACATCCAGTGAATTGGCCTCCACTGCCTTCTGTGGCAGAGAATTCCACAGATGCACAACTCTCTGGCTGAAAAACATTTGGAGCCAGGGTTGGAGATTGCTGGTGTCAGTGTATGATGCCATGTGGCTTCATGGATGGGGGGGGGGGGGTCCATTTCTTCAGCACAAGTAAAGATGACGTGTGCAGGCCAGCCACAACAGCCTGGGGCTGCACCGTAGCACATCAGTAGAGTTGCTGCCTTACAGTGCCAGAGATCCGGGTTCGATCCTCTCTACGGGTACTGTCTGATTGGAGTTTGTACAAGAATGATCCCAAGAATGTTTACAAGAATGATTCCAGGAATGAGTGGGTTAACATATGATGAGCATTTGACAGCACTTTGCCTGTACTCACTGGAGTTTAGAAAAGTGAGGGGCGACCTCATTGAAACATATAGAATAGCGAAAGGCTTGGATAGAGTGGATGTGGAGAGGATGTTTCCACTAATGGGAGAGTCTAGGACTAGTGATCATAGCTTCAGAATTAAAGGACATTCTTTTAGGGAGGAGATGAGGAATTTCTTTAGTCAGAGGATGGTGAATCTGTGGAATTATTTGCTACAGAAGGCTGTGGAGGCCAAGTCAATGGATATATTTAAAGCAGAGATAAATAGATTTGTGATTAGTACAGGTGCCAGAGGTTGTGGGGAGATGGCAGGAATGGTGTTCGGAGAGATAGATCAGCCATGATTAAATGGCAGAGTAGACTTGATGGGCTGAATGGCCTAATTTTGCTCCTATCACTTATGACCTTATGTGCGTTCTCCCTGTGGCCGTGTGGGTTTTCTCTGGGTGCCCCGGTTTCTTTCCATACCCCAAAGACATATAGGTTTGGAGGTTAATTGGCTTGGGTAAAAATAGTGAATTGTCTCTGGTGTGTAGGATAGTGCTAGTGTATGGAGATCGCTGATCAGCGTGGACTGTGTGGGTCTCCCTGTATCTCTAAACTAAACTAAACTAAACCTTGTGGAAAACCACCAGAGGTCTGGTTTTGGGCTGATAGTCCATATCTCTGAACATTAAGCCACAAAATCACGTTTCACCCCAGGCTGCAGTTACATAAAGTGTGCAATTTTACACTGACCCAGCCAAGCGATGGGAGCTTTGTCCACCACTGGAGGTCAAGAATTTCACTCACTACTTTTTGCATGTAAATGTTTGGCTTCTAAATGTGAAAGACATGTTCCCTTTAAACCAACCCACTCAAAGTGAGCAGGTTAGTTTAAAGTCAAGGTGGCCATATGTTTAATTTTGATCAATTTCCCTCCTGGGATAAATAAAGTTGTATCGTATCGTATTGTATTGTATATGTGGCTTCTGCTATTTCTTTCCCTATTACCCTCAAGGTGCTTGGATATATTCTGGCATTTTATCCTCCTTTTGTTCAATGGCGTCTGAGTGGTGCTCCAGGTAGTGCAGCTGCCTCACAGCTCTAATATCTCAGCTTTGATTTTGATCCTCAGAGCTGTCTGTGTGGTGTTTAAACCTTCTCCTTGTGACTCTGTGTGTCCACCCCAGTTGCTCCAGTTTCCTTCATCATTCCAAAGACAATTTGGTTGTTAGATTAGGTAGACAAAAATGCTGGAAAACTTAGCGGGTGCAGCAGCATCTATGGAGCGAAGGAAATGGACAACGTTTCGGGCCGAAACCCTTCATCAGACTGATGGAGGGTGGGGTGGGGGGGGGGGGGGGGGGGTGCGGGGAGAAGAAAGGAAAAAGGAAGAGGAGGAACCAGAGGGCTGAGGGAGAGCTGAGGAGGTGAGGAGACAGCAAGGGTTACCGGAAATTGGAGAATTCAATGTTTATGCCGCTAGGGTGCAGACTGCCCAGACTATGAGGTGCTGCTCCTCCAATTTCCGGTGGTGCTCACTCTGACCATGGAGGAGGCCCAGGACAGAGAGGTCGGATTTGGAATGGAAGGGGGAGTTGAAGTGCTGCGCCACCGTGAGTCAGGTTGGTTAATGCGGACCGAGCGGAGGTGTTCGGTGAAATGATCGCCAAGCCTATGCTTGGTCTCACCGATGTAGATCAGCTGACATCTAGAGCAATGGATGCAATAGATGAGGTTGGGAGGAGATGCAGGTGAACCTCTGTCACACCTGGAACCACTGCTTGGGTCCTTGAATGGAGTCGAGGGGGGAGGTAAAGCGACAAGTGTGGCATCTCTTGCGGTTGCAACGGAAAGTGCCCGGGGAGGGGGTGGTGCGGGGGGGAAGGGAAGAATTGACAAGGGAGTTACGGAGGGAGCGGTCTTTGCGGAAAGCAGATGGGGGGAGATGGGAAGATTTGGCGAGTGGTGGGGGTGGCGAAACTGACGGAGGATTACTTGTTGTATGTGACGGCTAGTGTGGTGAAAGGTGAGGACTAGGGGGACTTTGCCCTTGTTGCGAGTGGGGGGGATGGGGAGAGAGAGCAGTGTTGCGGGGTATGGAAGATTATTTATAGATTAATTAGCGCGCCAATTGCACCATCATGGAGATCTTGGGTGTCAATGGACATGTGTCATGGAATAGTTTTTGTGGAAATCAAATTCTGATTAGTTTTACGTCATCAATTTATTGTCTGGTACACCAGGGCCCAATGAAATTCCTTGTTTGATTGGAGGTCACGGAGTAAGCAGTATACATGGCAATAATAGATACAGATCATATTTTGATGAATGTAAAACAGCGTTTTCATCTGTAGTTCTTTGACATTTTCTCTTCCCATCTGGTCTAATCCACAAACGGATATCCCTTTTCCATACCGAAGACTTTGTTATTGTACTGACCTTATTCTAGTTTTGTTTTGACCTCAAGGTTTTTCATATTGTGTTCACTACTCTCAAAAAGCCCACCCAGCTTTAACTACTAGACCTGATCTACTTTATTACTCCTAGTTGAATCTACACACGACAGATGGCACAATGGGCTAAGTGTTCGGCTGGCAACCGGAAGGTAGCTGGTTCGAATCCCGCTTGGAGTGCATACTGTCGTTGTGTCCTTGGGCAAGACACTTCACCCACCTTTGCCTGTGTGTGTCCTTGGGCAAGACACTTCACCCACCTTTGCCTGTGTGTGTGGATGTAATTATGTGAAGCACTTTGGGGTCAATGCAAGTTGACTAAAAATGTGCTATATAAATAAAGAAATTTAATTTAATTTAATTTACTATTGTCCCTTCTGTTACATACACAAGAATGTGCAACTCGAGGAAAGACGTCTATGTACTGTGAATTGCATGAGCCACACTTCATCAAGTAATTTTGTACACTGTTTAGTTTAGTTTTTTAGTTTAGAGGTGGAAACAGGCTCTTCGGTCCAACGAGTCCGTGCCGACCAGCGCCGACCACACATTAACACTATCCTACACACACTAGGGACAATTTCCATTTTTATACCAAGCCAATTAACCTACAAACCTGCACGTCTATGGAGTGTGAGAGGAAACTGAAGCTCTCGGAGAAAACCCACGCGGTCACGGGGAGAAGTACAAACTCCTTACAGACAGCACCCGTAGTCAGGATTGTACCCAGGTCTCTGGAGCTATAAGGTAGCAACTCTACTGCTGAGCCACCATGGCAATAGATAATTGCATCATGATTATTTCATTTGGTTTCACCATTGAATACGGTAATTTTTGCTTTACATTGATCATTTGTGAATCCTCTAACATTTTGACAGAAAAATGCAAAAGTGTCCAATAACCAACTTTTTGTTTCACCCCATTGCATTAGAGTCATTGTGTGTGCAAGAGAGGATTTGCTGGTGATGGCATGATATGCTCGATAATTGATCCATGCGTAGAAGAGAATGGTGGATGCCACGTATTGGTAAAACAAAATCATATTAATGCATTGTTACTACATTGCTGTGGGCCGACCGGATTTTAGACTTTGAATTGGCGGTGCCCACTTGTGTAATATGTGCAAAAATAATTCCACTGTGCAGTTACATATGTGACAAATAAAGTCCTGGTGAACCATTGAACTATTGAGTTGAATTAAAGAAAGAGAGAGTCCATATTACACTCCTTCTGAAAAGAATTAGTCTATTATTGAGTAATCTCACTATTTATCAGTCAGCTAAGATCTGAGAAAAGGTCTCAAGAAGAGTTGCTGCATGGAAATAAAAGGTTGGGATTTAAAACACAGAATATTAGAACCTTGATCTGCCTAATTTCCATATGTGTTCAATAAAATTGGCCACTTGCGTAAAGTGTAATGTAATACCCTGCCATGAAAACTAATTGTTTCCATCTTCAGGCTGAATGTGAACCGACTAAGAATGGGAACCGGAAGTGTACCTGCCTTCAAGGCTATGCTGGAGATGGGATGATGTGCTTTGGGGATATATTAACAGTAAGTAGAATATAAATATATGCAACCTACACTATCCCTTTCAAAGCCTAAAATAATTGGTATTCCAAATCTTTTGGTCTCTTTTCTAGTTATTGTGTAATAGCCTCGCTTGTTTTGCCAAATTGACATTTTACTTTATTTATTTTAAAGGAGTTGGCATCAAGTGCGCACTTTTCAAGTTTCAATAACTGGCTCCAGGTATGTATGTAACCAAGTTACAAATAGTAATACAGCTTGAACTGATCTTAAACATATCTGCGTCGCTTCACAAAGTCCTGTGCTTCTGCAAATGTACTATTTCTTTGTCATGTATAGTATTAAATTGATTTGTCACCTTTTGGGAAGATCCTAAGAATTACTGAAAATTCCTAGGTGAAACAGCTTTCCAATCTGTGAATTGCTCTCATCCTTCACCTCCATTTGCCAAACGTTCCTGAGTCAACCAGAGGAAAGCTGTACATCCCAGTCCTGACGGTTTACAGAAGATAGTCAGCCATTATTACCTATACAATATCGCCTTTACCTCACACTCCGTGTGTGTTACTTGCACAAGCTAGATCCTGATGGAGCTGCAGAATAACAGCCATTGCAGTCTCCAGTAACTCAAAACATCAAACACACTTTTTAAAATGTAAGTCATGATGAATGGGTTGCTTCATTGCACAACAAGTCATAAGAATAAGAGGGCCGCACGGTGGCACAGCAGTAGAGTTGCTACCTTGCAGCGCCAGAGTCCTGGGTTCAATCCTGACTACGGATGCTGTCTATACGGAGTTTGTACATTCTCCCCAGGTGCACCAGTTTCCTCCCACACTCCAAAGATGTACAGGTTTGTAGGTTAATTGGCTTTGGTAAAAATGGTAAATTGTCCTTGGTAGGATAGTGTTAGTGTGTGGGGTTGCTGGTCTGTGGGCCAAAGTCATACAGTATGGATACAGTATGTTTCCATACTGTTTCTCTCAACTAAACTAAACTTAAATAAATATTTCATGGCTGTTAAAAGTTTATTTGGGAATTGGCCTGTTCGCTATAAAATTTCACAGTTTCACAAATATATATATGTTATGCATAAAATATATATCAGTATATAAATCAGGACAGTGATAATATTTGAACATATTAAGCAGGACAGAACGCCACAGGAGATCCTTCTTCCCTGAGGCTATCAAACTTTACAACTCCTCCCCCCTCTGTCATGGGGTAGACTGAGACTGACTCCTCTCCCCCCCCCCCCCCCCCCCCCCAATCTTTGCACATCCCCCAAGTCTTTCCACTTGTCACTTTAATTTCATGTTTCATGTGTTTTGTGTTTTTGTGACTGTTGGCAGATCAATTTCCCTCCTGATGAATAAAGTTCTATCGTATTGTATCATATTGTATCATATATGCATTATCATCTTGTTTACCTATTGTTTCCCTGCTGAGTTCAAGTCCAAGCAAGCAGCAGATAAATCGATTTATGTCGAACAGCTGCAGAACTTGCTGCATTCCATTTAGCGGTATACATAATTTTCAGCCCTTTGAATAAGCCATATTTACAGGGCAATCATCTTGTATTTTCCTACAATCTAGGATAGCGTGACTTGCTTAGGAGGATCACTGTGATTTGTTCGTCCTGATGCTGTTAAATTGGTGTAGAAGGACTGTTCAAGATTGATTGCCATGGTTATCCAACAACTCCATTAACAGATGAAATGTCACGGTGGCGCAGCGGTAGAGCTGCTGCCTCACAGCGAATGCAGCGCAGGTGACCTGGGTTCGATCCCGACTGTGGGTGCTGTGTGTATGGAGTTTGTACGTTCTCCCCGTGACCGCGTGGGTTGGCTCCGAGATCTTCGGTTTCCTCCCACACTCCAAAGACGTACAGGTTTGTAGGTTAATTGGCTTGGTAAATGTAAAAATAGTCCCTAGTGCGATAGTGTTAATGAGTGGGGCTCACTGGTCGGCGCATACCCTGTGGGCCGAAGGGCCTGTTTCCGCGCTGTATCTAAAAAACTAAAACTAATACAGAGATCTGTGAAATGATGCACGTTAGCAGGAAGAATGAGAGACATTATGGGCTAAATGGTGCAAATCGAAAGGGTATACAGGAAATGAAAGGCCTAAGTAGATATGTGCAAAACTGTGGCTGGACATGTTCAGAGAGTGGTAGCCATCCAGAGTTTCATAAACAGAATAGTAAATCAGGAAAGTCGCATTGAATCTTTATTTGAGCACCAAATATGTATTGCACACAATTCTGCTTATCCAACTGTAGAAAGGATGTGGACCTCATTGATAGGGACCACAAAAGATTTGATGGGAATTTTTTGTGAGATACTCCAGTTATAAGATTAGACTGGAGACAATAGTTGTTCTGCTTGGAGGAAAGAAGGATGAGAAGATATTTGGTAGAAATGTACAACAACGTGGCTGGTTTAGCCAAGTTAAGAGGAAGGAAGTTGTTCCCAATTTTGAATTATTCAGTACTCGAAGGCAAAGATTTACAATTTGAGTTATTAAGATACAAAGGAGATATAAGAAACGTTTTTTATTATGGAAGTATCGGTCACCTAGATCTCACTGCCCATGAGTTCACTGCAGTAAGAGACTCAATCAGGACTTTCAGATGGATAGGTGTTTGAAAGAGAGGCAATTATTAAGCTTTGGGGAAAGAGTGTTAGTATGGAACTAAACAAATTGCTCTACGATTGCTCGTTATGAAATCGCCTACTGTTCCATAAGAATTCTCTGATCCTATGATGTACATGTGGTCCATGTGGCCACCAGACCACTGGAGGTGGGCTTTATGGATCCTGTGTGGGAAGGAACTGCAGATGCTAGTTTAAACCAAAGATAGGCACAAAAAGCTGGAGTAACTCAGGCAGCATCTCTGGAGAGAAGGAAGGGTGACGTTTTGGGTCGAGACCCTTCTTCAGATGTCTCAACTCGAAACGCCACCCATTCCTTTTCTCCAGAGATGCTGCCTGTCCCGCTGAGTTACTCCAGATTTTGTGTCTACCTTCTGGATGGATCCTGGTCCCCTTTGGCCGTAAGTGTTAAATTCAATAGATGCTTGAGGTAAACCTCCAAACATCTGCCAACATTAAAGCATCCCCTGTTTGTTAAATTCTGTACATATTTGTATGCCTAACTTTATTTTAGCCATTAAAATAAAATCTGTTATGGTCTCCAGATTTACTATTTGTGAGCAAATTCTTGAAGGCTGAATTCTTGGTCAATCTCAGCGTTTAGTTGTAGTTACATTGTTACCCTGAGTGCCATCCATTGGTGTTGTTGATTGTTTTCTTGCAAGAAACTATTTCAGCAGTTTTTAACCCAAACCAAGCCCCTGACCGATAATTGTTATTCCTAATGTTTTCCCAAGAGGTTACAAGAAAGTGAGGGACATATCCTATAAATTAAATGCAGCACAAAACTTTCAGTCAGAGTCCAGGGTTACATTGGGTGAAATTATGGTCGGTTCATAAGGAACTAGAAACATAGAAACAGAAAATAGGTGCAGGAGTAGGTCATTCGGCGCTTCGAACCAGCACAGCCATTCAAAATGATCATGGCTGATCATCCAAAATCAGTGCCCTGTTCCTGCTTTTTGCCCATATCCCTTGATTCCATTAGCCCTAAGTGCTAAATCTAACTTTCTCTTGAAAACATCCAGTGAATTGGCATTCTGTGGCAGAAAATTCCACAGATTCACAACTCTCTGGGTGAAAAAGTGTTTCCTCATCTCAGTCCTAAATGGCCTACCCCTTATTCTTAAATGTGGCCGCTGGTTCTGGACTCACCCAACATCAGGAACATTTTCCTGCATCTAGCCTGTCCAATCCCGTAAGAATTGTCTATGTTTCTATAAGATATCCTCTCATCCTTCTAAATTCCAGTGAATCCAAGCCCAGTCGACCCATTCTTTCATCATATGTCAGTCTTGCCATCCTGAGAATTAACCTGGTGAACCTACGCTGCACTCCCTCAGTGTAGGTCCACAGAAAATGTCTTTGCAGCTGAGCATGGGGAAGGTAAGAATTATTTGAGTGAAAGTCAAGGCATAGGAATTGACCTTTGCTTTTGTGGATGAGATTTTGTAGGCTGAATCATTTGCCATTTTATTGCTGAAACAGAAATCCGGGGACAATGTGGAGATCCCGGCAGGAGCTAATGTCACAGTTCTCGTACCTTCAGAAGCAGCCATAGAAGACATGGATAAGGCTACACTAGAAAACTGGGAACAACAGGAGTATCTACCAATGATAGTCAAGTAAGCCATCTTTGCAAAAAGTGCCAAATTATTTAGTTTTGAAAATTCCTTTGCTTGCTTTCCTTAATAAGTTCATCCAATGAGTGATTGACAGATCAGGTTGAAATTATTTTAATGTCCAACTTGACATCTTATTCAAGATCAGGGAAATTAGAACAATCTAGGATGAGAGAGCGTCTGTTCTACAGTCTAGATCAAAGCAACACATCTTATTCTATACTAATCCACTGGAGAAAGTAATGCATAATTAAGCTGGAAGGACATACAACTTCAAGTGCTTCAAGATTGCATCACCAGTAATCAATTCCATGTGAAATTATAACTGTACATTTACAATTATAACCACTTATAAATTATAACTGCAAAATTGGAACAGACACTTCCTTGATTTGTACTCAGATACACACAAAATAACATTCCAAGTTCTGAATCTTTCACCTCTTACCATCCAAAATTGGACCTTCCATGACAAAAGAACCACTGTTGAACAGATTCAGGAGCAAAACCTGCCGAAGATCCTCAATGAGACATGAATGAAAGGGTTTTATTCTGACTGCTGGATTGCGTACAGATTTGCCAGCTTCCCTTTGCAGTGATTGGGGAATTGCAAAATTATTATTATTTGGGTCCTGAATGATTCCAGTTTTCTCCATGTACCTCAGTGCCATCAGCCATCCCTGCCTTCGTCATCATCCAAGCACCTTGTGGTGATATGGAGCAATCAAGGGGAGTGCCCTCGTGCATAAAATCTTTTCATAATTCATGCCCCTCAAGCTTTTCCTCCTCTCTATGGCAATATTTGGTGTATCTGGTCTAGAGGCTGATGTGAGGGCAAGTCCTTTAATAAGGTCTAAAGATCTTCCCACTGAAGAGTGGGAATAATGCAACAGTTGCAATTTTTCCATGCAACAAGTAACATGCAACAAGCAGCCACCATGCAGCAAGAGACACACCTCCTCTTTGAAGATAGAAAGTATATTGGAGATGTTATTTTAACGGTTACAAACTAACAATGGCATTTCGTGCAGTGATATTTTAGTGCACCTACATTCATTTTCTAGGCAATGGTGCTACATGTTCAGGTTGAATCAAGTTGTGGTATTTGCTTCTGCTCATTTTGTGATTGATTGATTTTAATACACGCTACTTTTTCTCATTTTGTATATTTTTAAGTTTTTTTTTAAATATATAAAGCAATGGCTAAATTACAGTCTAACAGTTTTCTCAATCGAGAGCTAATGCTGGCTATCCTGGAAAAATCTGGCGTTCCATGATTTACGGAAGAATTAAATTCCAGACAAAAATTTGTTTAAGCAAAAATATTAAAATGAAGAAACAATTTCCTTTGTTCTGTTTGTATTCCAGAGCTCAATATTCTCTGCCAAACAACACTTAAAAATGCAACACATTTCTGAAATCATAAAATTATCATTTTATTTAGCAATTAAATCTCAAATTATAACAAACATCATGCATCCATTCACCAAGCCCACCAAGTAAGATCTATAAGATGTTGAAGGATGCTGTCAAGTGGACATATAACATTGTTGAATTAAGGGTCACTGTCTCTTGGTAAGAGCTTGCCATTGAAGGCAGGGATATGATGCCATTTTTTTCTTTTGAATGGCAGTGAATTTTTGGAGAGACAATATACAGCAGTTGTGCTGCTGGTTGAGCCGCTGCTTCACAGTGCATCAGACCTGGGTTTGATCTTTACATCGGGTGCTGTCTGCGAGGAGTTTGCACGTTCTTCCTATGACTGTTCTGCTTCCTCCAGGCGCTCCGTTTCCTTCCCACTTACCAAAGATGTGCAGGTTTGAAAGACAATTAACCTCTAAAAATTGCCCCTAATGTGTACAGAGTGGAGGCAAAAGTGGGATAATATAAAATGGTGAATGGGTGATCAATGGTTGGCATGGACATGGTGGGCCATAGGGCCTGTTTCTATGCTGTTGCTTTCTAGCATTCAAACTGCTGGAGGAACACAGCATGTGATGCAGCTTCAACCCGAAACGTCACCCATTCCTTCTTTCCAGAGATGCTGCCTGTCCCACTGAGTTACTCCAGCATTTTGTGCCTACTTTCGATCCAAACCAGCAACTGCAGTTCCTTCCTACACATTTTGTCCGCTCCAAGTGAAGAGGGGTTGGTTGAAAGCAAGGGTTATTTGAAGTTAGATAAATCAATAATCCTACTGCTGGAAATTGGAGGAACAGCACCTCATATTTTGCTTGGACGGCTTACAACCCAGCAATATGAATATTGATTTCTCTAACTTCAAGCAACCTTCGCTTTCCCTCGCTCTCTGTCCCTCCCCCACCCTAGTTCTTCTACCACTGTCCTGATTGAATTTACTGTTTGTATGTCTCGTTGTCACCTTCCCCTCACCCAACAATGAATCATTCCACGTTTCCCCCTCGTCTGCGTTGATCTGTCGTTTTCACACCTTGCCCTTCCATAACTCTAATCTCCCTCTCCCCTGGCTCTCCGTCTGAAGAAGGGTCTCAACCCAAAGCGTCACCCATTCCTTCTCTCCAGAGATGCTGCCTGTCCCGCTGAGTTACTCCAGCATTTTGTGTCTATCTTGGATTATGAGCCACATGTGCAGAGGTAGCAAAGTAGCTGTAGGTGGCGAAAGTCAGGAGGTTTCCAGGACATCTGCAAGAAGTGAGATCTGCCTTGTTAATACATGAAGAATGACTATCACAGAAACTGAGTTTGTGTCAACAGCTCAACTCATGGGCTTGGGATGCAAAAGACTATTGTTGGACTTGACCTAATATCACACAAGTCAACTGCCCCAGGACCACCTGGACGATGACTCCATCTGTTCATGTGCAGTAGAAATGAAGATATATTTTAGTGTTGCATTTGATACCAAAATGATTGGAAAAAATAACTTCAAACTAAATATATTAAGAATAACATATATTACTTAAATATGACTAAAATGTTCAGTACCATCACAGATACTGAGCTCCCCGCCATGGAAGAGATCTCCAGGAGTCCTTGCCTTAAAAAGGCAGCCCACATTATCTGAGACCGTCACAACCCTGGCCACACTCTAATTTCACTCCTGCCATCGGGAAGAAGGTATGGAGGAGCCTCGATAGAAACATAGAAAAATAGGTGCAGGACTAGGCCATTCGGCCCCGAGCCAGCACCGCCATTCAATATGATCATGGCTGATCATCTAAAATCAGTAACCCCGTTCCTGCTTTTTTCCCCATATCCCTTGATTCCTTTAACCCTAAGAGCTAAATCTAACCCCCCCTTGTAAACATCCAGTGAATTGATATCCCTTGTTAGCCACGGTGGAGCCGCCTTCCCTGTTTTGTTGTAACTTACTGTAACATCCAGGTCTCAATGGATTTTGGTTGAATAAAACCGGCAATTAAATAAATCTGCCAAAACTGTTACAATTAACTTGCTTTACTGTCTTTACATAAAAAGAATGCTGGTGCAAAACTTTAGTTACCAGCCAGTTATGGCAAATGGATTAACAAAGGCTCAGTCAAGAATTTTAAGTCACTTCTCAAACTGATGCTGATACCTGCTTGAATTAATTATTTTCAATCTTTGAACATATAATATCCTTTTAGAAAACTGCCTGTGCAGTAAAGACATGTTCTAAACAATCGATTCACTGTTCAAAAATAAATAGGCCTGTTCATGCAACCAATTAATTGACATAAGCACCTGCATAGTTATAGCACTCATACCGCTCTCTAACTCTTACACTCATTCACACATTTAAAATCAAATTGTCCTTGACAAGCCATTTAGCATTTGCTGCTAAAATTTGTGGATTAGTGATGTATACATTTTGAGTAAACTGTTAAATGCTTTATACATTTTAATGTGCATAACATTTCTGAGCAGGAGTTTGCATCCATTATTATATGAAACATAAAACAATCAGTTGCAGTTATGTGATATAACCTAATTAAATAATAGCTATGTACATAATTCAACAGCAATAATTCACAGTGACAAAATTAATATTTCAGTTATAGAGCTACAGAGCTCTCCAGCATAGAAATAGGCCTTTCAGCCCAATTCATCCCTGTAACCAAAGTTGTCTATTGCCACTTGCTTGCACCTGACTAGTATTCCTCCAAACCTTTCCTATCTAGGTCTTTTAAATGTCATTATTTTACCCATCATTGACACTTCCTCTGGAAGCTTGTTCCATGTGTCATAAATCAATCTCCTCTCATCTTAAATCTATATACCTTATCCATGCCCCTGTAGAAGTCATCCCGCTACCTCCTACTTTCCAAGGGAAAATAAAAAAGCATTCCAGTCACTCCTTATAACTCAAACCCTCCAGACCCAGTAACATCCTCGTACATCTATGTTGCACCCTTTCCAGTTTAAGAACTTCCTTCCTGTCCCATTGAGACCAGAACGTGCACAGTCGTCCAGATGTGGCCTGACCAACATCTTGTACAGCTGTAACGTAATGTCCCAACTCCTGTACTCAATACCCTGACCGATGAAGGCAAGCGTGTCAAATGCCTTCTACACCACCCTGTCCACCTGTATTGCTACCTTCAAGGTACTATGTCCCAAGACTCCTCAGTCTATCCAGCACCCTACCATTTACTGCTCTGGTTTGTACTATAAAAATACAGCAGCTTGCATTTTGTGCTCATTAACTCTATTTCAATTCTTAATTGAAGAAATTGAATTGAACAGAGTTGCATTGAAAGATACAGCATTGAAATAGAGCCTTTGACCCACTGAGTCCACGCCGACCAGCGGTCACCCACACACTAATTCTATCCTACACACTAGGGACATTTTACAGAAGCCAATTAACCTACAAACCTACACATCTTGGAATGTGGGAGGAAACCGAAGAACCCAGAGAAAACCCATGTGGTCTCAGGGAGAACGTACAAACTCTGTGCAGACAGCACCCATAGTCAGGATCAAACTCGCGGCTCTGGTGCTGTAAGGCAGCAACTCTACCGCTGCACCACTGACAGCCACCCACACTGCCCAAATTGAATTGAATTGAATACCTTTATTGTCATTCAGACCTTACGGTCTGAACGAAATTTCGTGCCTGCAGTCATACATACAATCATACAATAATAAACACAAATTAACATCCACCACAGTGTATCCTCCAAGCACCTCCTCACTGTGGTGGAGGCAAAAATCTTAGGGTTACTGTCTCTTCCCTCCTCTTCTCCCTCTGCGCTGAGGCGATTCCCCACCGGGCGATGGCACAAACAGTCCCGCGGCTCACCGAACCCCGCGAACGGGCCGGTTCAAACACCGCGGCCCGGGGTGGTCGAAGCTGCCGCCCTCCAGTCCAGCGGACACAGCCGCTGGCCCGCGGCTGAACCCAGGACTCAGGTCGCCGCCGCCAGAACGCCGTCCCAGCCACCGGAGCACCGTTCCAGCCCCGAGCCGGATCGCCCTCACGTGAGTGCCGCTCCTCCCTCGAGCTGGGCCACTCCAACGTGAGTGCCGCTCCTCCCTCGAGCTGGGCCACTCCGACGGGAGTGCCGTTCCACCTCGAGCTGGGCCACTCCGACGGGAGTGCCGTTCCACCTCGAGCTGGGCCACTCCGACGGGAGTGCCGTTCCACCTCGAGCTGGGCCACTCCGATGGGAGTGCCGTTCCTCCCTTGAGCTGGGCCACTCCGACGGGAGTGCCGTTCCACCTCGGGCTGGGCCACTCCGACGTGAGTGCCGTTCCACCTCGAGCTGGGCCACTCCAACGGGAGCGTCACAGCCCCTCACGAGAGAGTCTCAGCCCCTCGTCAGGCCGCCCTCACGGGAGCGAGCCCAGGGCGAGTCCTGACAGGCTCTGCCTCCAGAGCCTCGAGGTCGCCAGCTCCACCATTAGGCCACAGCGCAGACGGAGGCAGAGAAGGGGGATACGACAAAAAGTCGTATTCTCCCGAAGGGAGAGACAGCAAGCCCCGTTTCAACACCCCACCCCCCCCCCCCCCACATAAACACAGCTTAAAAACCAAAAACGTAACTACACAAAACGAAAAAAACAACACAAAAAAGTAAAGACAAACGGACTGCAGGCGAGCGGCAGCCGTTCCCAGCGCCGCCACTTCCGGTTGAATTTAGGCTGAATGTAATAATAAAGACACACAATAAACATAAAGAGCATAAGACACAATCTAGTAGTTTTGTTTTTAATTAAAAAGTGAATTTATAGTGTTAATTACTTGTAAATATTTTGTTGGTGTGTTGGGCTATTTAAACCAATTTTTCCAGTTGTGCCTCAGAAGGAGAAAACAAACCGCACAAGAAAATTTGCAACTGCTGTAATTCTAGTACTTGGTACCTCCAGGTCACATTTTATTATGGGTGGACATACCGTCGAGGACTTAAAAGAATATGAAGGACATAACTTATCAACTATGAATATATTTATCAGGTTACCAATCAAGAATGAGAATGGGGTGAGTAGATGATCTTTGAATTTCATGTTTAATGTGTATTGTAGTTTGAAAATTATTTTCTCAAAATACAAAAGTGTATTATCCAGCCACACCATCTCCATCCCTGACCTCCCCAGCTCTCTGTGTTATGCTTTGATCATTTAAATCTTATTAGAACGACTTTCAGAGTTCATGCATCATGAGTTCATAAGTTCATGTGATAGGAGCAGATTTAGGCCATTTGGTATATCAAGTCCACTCCACCATTTAATCATGGCTGATCTATCTCTCCCTCTCAACCCCATTCTCCTGCCTTCTCCCCATAACCCCTGACACCCGTACTAATCAAGAATCCATCCATCTCTGCCTTAAAAATATCCATTGACTTGGCCTTCACACCCTTCTGTGGTATTGAATTCCACAGATTCACCACCCTCTGGCTAATGGAATTCCTCCTCATCTCCTTCCTAAAGGAACATCCTTTAATTCTGAGGCCATGACCTCTGGTCCTAGACTCTCCCACCAGTGGTAACATCCACTCCACTTTCACTCTATCCAAGCCTTTCACTATTCGATAAGTTTCAATGAGGTACCCCCTCATCCTTCTAAACTCCAGAGGGCACAGGCCCAGCGCCATCAAACACTCATCATATGTTAACCCAATCATTCCTGGGACCATTCCCGTAAACCTCCTCTGGACCCTCTCCAGCTTCAGCACATCCTTCCTCAGAAATGGTGAGTGTGACGGAGCTTGGAATCTGATCCGAATGATGTGTTTTTAGAGTTATACAGCACGGAAACAGGCCCTTCGGCCCAACTCGTCAATGCCGACCAAGATGCCCCATCTAAACTAATCTCATTTACCTGCATTTGACATAGATCTCAAAAACTTTCCTGTCTATGAACCTGTCCAGTCTCTTTTAAAAACTTATCGGGAACATTCCACTGGGTGGCATGACTATTCACATGGCATGCATTTTGACCATCATTTTGTATGTCCTCATATATTTCTAGTGATCCCCATAGCAGTATTGAATAGACCAGCAGTTCACAGTGTCAATTAATTTTAAAACTTTACAGGATTCATTTTAGTGAATATAGTCAGTGGTTTCACTTGCACTAACTGAAGCTCTAATTTGCTCAGTTCAAGCAAAAATTATAATGTTTCTGATCTACATTGGTTGATTTTCATTAACAACACAAACGTTACCACCAGGAGTTAAGGTTGAAGTGTAACATTAATGAACAAGACAACTGGGATTATACAGTAAGTTTAAGTGAGGTAACAGAGAGATGTTATTTAAAAACATATTTTAATCTTTATTTTTAATCTTCCTCTCCTTGCAATTTTCTGAGCACTACTTTTTGCCAAGAAACTGTCAGGAAATGTTCCCACGATACTTCCTAGTTCCTGACATGGGTCAACCCCTGTCTCCTACTGTTAACAAGTTTACAAGTATTCCTGAATGATAAAATTGCGGTAAGAAGGAATTTCTATAGGGCAGTGCAGTACATTATCAAATGGTAAACAATTCCACAGATGTTTACCTTTATATTTTTTGCTGAAAGAGGATTTGCCATCTATATGGGCAACTTGGAACGTAGAAGTGATAAATGTTGGAATCTAATCATAATAATGCTCATTTAATTGGCATATTCCACTGGCTGATATGACTATGGAGTTTAGATTTTGCTTTGTTATTACCTTCTCCTAGCGAACAATGATCTATTCTACATTTTCCTTGATCTATAACTCTTTTGATGTCTTGTTTCATACTTTACCCTTCCTTATCTCTGTGATTCCCTCTCCCTTGACTCTCTGTCTGAGGAAGGGTCTTGACCCGAAATGTCACCCATTCCTTCTATCCAGAGATGCTGCCTGTCCCGCTGAGTTACTCCAGCATTTTGTGTCTATCAAGGAATTACAGATGCTGGTTTACAGCAATAGAAGGCACAAAGTGCTGGAGTAACTTAGCATCTCTGGAGATCATGGGTGGATACCAATTTGGGTCAGGACTTGATTACTTTCCCTATTGTGGTTGCATGCATTTTAATCATCATTTTGCAGTTACTCAAACATTTATATCAATCCTGATAGTTAAATATGGAATATTTTGCAAATATTCTATATTCAAATTTTGCAAATATTCCATATTCCAGAATATGGAATATTCTGCAGGTCACAATGTAAAGTGGTTTTAAATGTTGCAGGATTTATTTCTGAGAATGTGGTGAGCAGTTTCATTGCCCTCATAAAGTCTTTTTGCAAGCAATGAGCTCCTTGAGCTTTTTTTTAATCCTTGTGCCAGAAGCCCTCATTAATCACTGCTGCCTATAACAGTCATCAATTGCAGGTCTTTCACATCCAGGAGTAAGCAGCCGTAACTCACCATCACTATTTGTTAGCAATTCTTTGGAGTAAAGTCGTGAAAATTAATTCCTTTTTTTTTGTTATTCTTGAAACAAGAAATGCCTCAATTTCCAGGAAGCCTGCTCCCCTGGTGGAAACTGATCCAAGTAGAATTCCTGACTGTCCGCTCTGAAGAGGACAATCCCACTCTGAACTGTGTGGAGATTTGAATGATGAGGTGCACCACCAGAGGTTGCAAGGATAATTTAGTGGCACTCAGTCGAGAGCAGCTTTTGCAGTCCACAACAGTCCCACACGAGTCTCTCCTGGGGCGACGACTGAAGTGCCCCTTGAGCAGCACAAATCAACCCTTTGGGAGAGTTAAGGGAATGTGGTCCCATTGTCTCTCTCTGCCTCCGTAGGTGTCTTGCTCTCATCTCCTTCTCCTCTGTTTTGACCTCATTCTGCTCCATCCTATCTGATCTTGTCCAATACACATAAAATAAAAACTTACCCTACCGACTACAGCATGGCATATGTTTGTCAAGTGGAAGAACGTTACAAATTGTTCATGGACATTATAACAGTGCTGCAAAATAGGTAACGTTTCTTACCCAAAATGGACCAGACCTGGCCCTGCTCCTTGGCATTAAAACTTTGAAATAATTCTCCAGTGCAGCTCCTTTTTAAATCAAAACAGCCCTTTAAGAGCTCCAGGCTCACCAGATACACTGCCTCGGCTTGCAGATTGCTTTCCTTTTCTGCCCCATGTGAGTTGGGTTTGCAGAGCATGATGAATTTACCACATCAAATCATTCAAAGCCAATTGTGTTGGCAAAATGTAGCTGAGTGCAAGTAGCATCTAAATTACATCAGCCCTGTGATGTGAATGGATCGGACATGAACCCTTCAGATAACAGATCCAGAAATGCAATAGAACAGTGCAACACAGGAACAGGCCCTTTGCCCCACAATGCTCATGCCGAACGTGATGCCAAGTTAAACTAATCTCCTCTGCCTGCATGAGATCCATATCCTTCATTCCCCGCATATCCATGTGCCTATCTAAAAACCTCTAAAACACCACTTTCCCATCTGCTGCCATCACCGCACCTGACTGTGTGTTCCAGGCACTTACTACTTACTGTGTAAAAATAACATGCCCCACACATCTCCTTTTAACTTTCCTACTCTGACCTTAAAGCTCTGTCCTCCAGTCTTTGACATTTCCACCATGATCATGATCATATTGAATGTCATATGAAGGGTCAAATGGCCTACTCATGAACCTATTTTCTATGTTTCTAAATCCTTTTATCAGTTGCCCAACAGACTCTGATGTTCCAGAGAAAATTATCCAAATGTGTCCAATCTTGCAGCAAATACTGTCTTATCCACTCAGCATCCTGATAAACCTCTTCTGCATTGATGAAAGCAAGCATATACAATGTGTGGCCTCTACCACTCTGTCTATTTGTGTTGCCACTTTCAGGAAGCAACAGTATGTACTTGGACCCAAAGATCCCTCAGTACATCAAAGCTGTTAACAGTTTTGTCATTTCCCTTTACATTTGACCTCCCAAAGTGTAACACGTCATCCTTGCCCAGATTATACTCGAGCTGCCATTTCTCCGCCCACATCCATAAATTATATACAGACAACTGTATCTTATGGCAGGGTTTTTCCGCTGTCCGCAAAATGTTTGCAAATTAAATAACTAATCCGTCTACATTTTTGTCCAAGGTGTGTGTGTGTGTGTGTGTGTGTGTGTGTGTGTGTGTGTGTGTGTGTGTGTGTGTGTGTGTGTGTGTGTGTGTGTGTGTGTGTGTGTGTGTGTGTGTGTGTGTGTGTGTGTGTGTGTGTGTGTGTGTGTGTGTGTGTGAAAATCATGCTTGACTAATTTTCAGGAATGTTTTGAGGATGTGACAAGTAAAATGGATGAAGGGGAGCCAATGGATGTATGTATCTAGACCTTTGATAAGGTCCCGCACGGGAGACTGGTGACAAAAATTAGAGCATATGGCATTGGGGGTAGGGTGTTGACATGGATAGAACATTGGTTGGCAGACCGGAAGCAAAGAGTAGGAGTGAACGGGTCCTTTTCAGAATGGCAGGCAGTGGCGAGTGGAGTGCCACAAGGCTCGGTGTTGGGGCCGCAACTGTTTACCATATATATTAATGATTTGGACGAGGGAATTAGGAGCAACACTAGTAAGTTTGCGGATGACACAAAGCTGGGTGGCAGTGTGAACTGTGAAGAGGATGTTAGGAGGTTGCAGGGTGACCTGGACAGATTGAGTGAGTGGGCAGATGCGTGGCAGATGCAGTATAATATAGATAAATGTGAGGTTATCCACTTTGGTGGCAAAAACAAGGGGGCAGTTGATTATCTCAATGGGGTTAGGTTAGGTAAGGGGGAGGTACAGAGAGACCTGGGTGTCTTTGTACATCGGTCACTGAAAGTTGGCGTGCAGGTACAGCAGGCAGTGAAGAAAGTTAATGGAATGTTGGCCTTCATAACAAGAGGATTTCAGTATAGGAGTAGAGAGGTTCTTCTGCAGTCGTATAGGGCTCTGGTGAGACCACATCTGGAGTATTGTGTGCAGTTTTGGTCTCCTAATTTGAGGAAGGACATCCTTGTGATTAAGGCAGTGCAGCGTAGGTTCACGAGATTGACCCCTGGGATGGCGGGACTGTCATATGAGGAAATATTTGAAAGACTAGGCTTGTATTCACTGGAGTTTAATTGGATGAGGGGGGGGGGGTCTTATAGAAACATATAAAATTATAAAAGGACTGGACAAGCTAGATGCAGGAAAAATGTTCCCAATGTTGGGCGAGTCCAGAACCAGGGGCCACAGTCTTAGAATAAAGGGGAGGCCATTTAAGACTGAGGTGAGAAAAAACTTTTTCACCCAGAGTTGTGAATTTGTGGAATTCCTTGCCACAGAGCGCAGTGGAGGCCAAGTCACTGGATGGATTTAAGAGAGAGTTAGATAGAGCTCTAGGGGCAAGTGAAATCATGGGATATGGGAAGAAGGCAGGCACGGGTTATTGATTGGGGACGATCAGCCATGATCACAATGAATGGCGGTGCTGGCTCAAAAGGCCGAATGGCCTCCTCCTGGACTGATTTTAGATTAGATAGATTAGATTAGATTCCTTTATTGTCATTCAGACCTTTCGGTCTGAACGAAATTATGTGGCCTGCAGTCATACACAGAACCAATAAAAACAAAACCTACAATAAACACGGAAATTAAACATCCACCACAGTGAGTTCACCAAGCACATCCTCACTGTGATGGAGGCAAAGTCTTTAGTCTCCGTCTCTTCCCTCCTTGTTCTCCCTCTGCGCTGAGGCGATTGATCCAGGCCGAAGATGCCGCTCTCCAGTCCAGCGGACCTCCGTGGTGATGTCGCCGCCGCCGAAAGCCGGAACGCCGTCTCCGCTCCGAGACGGCCCGCCACAGCATCAGCCGCCCCAGCTCCAGGCCGCCGCCCCAGCTCCAGGCCGCCGCCCCAGCTCCGGGTCCCGCAGTCTCCGCTCCGGGCCGCCTATGTTTCTATGAATTTCTTTAGTCAGAGGGTGGGGAATCTGTGGAATTATTGGCCATAGAAAGCTATGGAGGCCAATCAGTGGATATATTTAAGGCAGAGATAGAAACATGGTAAAATAGAAGCAGGAGTAGGCCATTCTGCCCTTTGAGCCAGCACCACCATTCAATATGATCATGACTGATCATTTAAATCAGTACCCCATTCCTGCCTTTTCCCCATATCCCTTGATTTATTTAGCCCTAAGAGCTAAATCTCCCTCTTGAAAACATCCAGTGAATTTGGCCTCCACAGCCTTCTGTGGCAGAGCCTTCCACAGATTCACAACTCTCTGGGTGAAAAAATGTTTCCTTATCTCAGTCCTAAATGGCCTACCCCTGGTTCTGGACTCGCCCAACATCGGGAACATTTTTCCTGAATCTAGCCTGTCCAATCATTTAAGAATTTTTTTTGTTTTTATAAGTATTTACTTTCCTTCTTAAACCAAGAACATCACCTACTCTCCAAATTAAAACTATTCGAGAATAACAGATTTTATATTTTCCTAATTTTTGTGTTGGAAAGGATATAATTGTTAACTTTGATGTGATTTACCTTTTGTGAATTACAAAAAGAGTTGAAATATTGATTTGTTTTTTCTCAGAGTCTAACCATTCGTGGGGCAAGAATTGTAATGCCTGATATCGCAGCGGTGAACGGCTACATCCACATAATTGATCAGGTACATTCTCTGCCCGTGAAGTTATATATATAGGAGAAATTGCATATTAATCTCAAAGCACAACTTCTTAAATCATCTGTCTAGTAGAGCTTGGGAGTGCTTCTGACGGAAAATCACAAAAATGATTTGCAGTGATGGATGGCTATCTTCAGAGAATTGCGGTGTTTCATAGAATATCTCAGAACACTTTTCCAAGAGGATACGATTCAAGATTGGGAGACAGCTGAGAGATGTTGTGTTTCACCACAGGGGGATGTGGCACTCCTCACTCCAGTACACTGTCAACATTCTTTTGCAACTAAACACAGAATTACTCCTTTTGGACAGTTTCAATTTCTCAGAAAAAATACAAAACTAATTAAAGCCAGCTTAACAGAGCTGCATTGGACAACGCTGGGCCCAGTGACTTTTCAGAACTGTCACATTTAGCCCTATAGAAATCATCTGTCAACGAGGAATGGAAGGTTTGCATTTTCCGCCTCCTTGTATATGGTGTTGGCGCCTTGGATGCAGTTTTCTCTCACTTCATCCGATTCAGCTTCAAAATATATTTTCCTCTAGGGAAAGGGAAATTGGAAGTGGAGAAAAATATATTTTTCTACTTTCGTTCTTCAGTGCTAACTCACACCATGAGCCGTCTGGCTGATGCGAATCCCTTGCCTTGGTTAACATTACCCTGAAGGGAGATATCAACTTTTTCTAAATAAAATTGATAATAATGTTTTAGATTCTGTTCCTGCCTGTTTTTCCCGGACTCAAGCATATCGTGAAGGGTCTGTGTGCTTTAACGGAGAAATGTAGAAGAGGGAGAAAGGAGTAGAAAAATATACCGTCTGAAGTTGGGGAGGATGCTTGCAAACACCAGAATGGGCTTGTTGGCTGGTGTAATTGTGTGTGGTGTGGTAGTCAGGATTTTAGTTTGTTTTTGGTGGAATAATGAGTAGGAAGTGAGGGGGTGGGTAAGGGGATACGGTCAAAAGTGATAGGAGAAGAATTAGGCCATTTGGCCCATCAGGTCTATTCCACCATTCAATCATGGCTGATCTATCTCTCCCTTCTAACCCCATTCTCCTGCCTTCTCCCCATAACCCCTGACACCCACACTAATCAAGCATCTATCTTTCTCTGCCTTAAAAAAATATTTATTGACTTGGTCTCCACAGCCTTCCGTGGCAAAGAATTCCACAGATTCACCACCTTCTGACTAAATACATTTCTCCACCTCTCCTTCCTAAAGGAATGTCCTTTTATTCTGACACTATGATCTCTGGTCCTAGACTTTGACACTAGTGGAAGCATCCTCTCCACAACCACTCTATCCAAGCCTTATACTATTCAGTATGTTTCAATGAGGTTCCTCCTCATTCTTCTAAACTTCAGTGAGTACAGACCCAGTGCTGTCAAATGCTCATCATATGTTAACCCACTCATTCCTGGGATCATTCCTGTAAACCTCCTCTGGACCCTCTCAAGGGCCAGCACATTCTTCCTCAGATATGGTGCCAAAATTGTTCATAATACTCCAAATTCGGCCTGACCAGAGCCTTATAGAGCCTCAGCATTACATCCCTGTTTTTGTATTCTATCCCTCTGTATTGTTATGAGATTGGGAAGCATGGATTTCTGACATCCATTAAATGCTTCCTTATTCCTTGTTGTCCTCAGCCGGCCAGATTAACGGAAGGAACTCCTCCAACATAAGGCCTCGCCTGAGTTGGCCTGAGACTGGGCCCGATGAGTGGAGGAGAGGCTGCCGGTTGTGGGATCAGAGGTGGGGTGGAAGATGATTGTGTGGGGGTGGATACTGATAAAGTGGGTGGGCTGGGCTAGGCATGCACAAATTGCAGAGGGACAGAGGGGACTTTCCTGGTAAGGGATGGTTTCACAGCTCTGTGAGCTCACAGGCAGCAAGTTAATCCACTTCCCTTTTAGAAATTCAGCCCTTCCCACCTCCTTTCACTTGTCAGGTTTTTTTCCAAGGGAAGTGAACTGACAAGAGTTAAAAAGGGAATCATTGCCAAAATGAGGGCATTCTGCCAGGCTGCTTCTGGCAAACGGATTGGTCACTACCCATCCTTGTTCCACATCCATTAAAAACTGGAAATGGGTGGTTTTGACAAGCAAGGACCCGGTTCGAGGCTGTCTGAATTTTAACTGCTTAACAGCCATCTTTGGAAGTTTATATACATTTCTGTGCAGCTCTGTGTAATAGTAATGTCATCGCTCACAATGTGCATTCCACAGCATTACATTTCTCGATCTAAATATCATAGGACAGTCACACTTCTCAGCGCTACTTTGTCTAATCTATTCCATCTTGTCACATGTAGATTTTGATCCCTCCGTTGGAAAATTTGCCACAACTTCCACCTGGATTGCTGGATCTTCTAGAACAATTACCTCAGTATTCCTATTTCAAGCAGTTATTGCAGGTAAATTAAAATCATAGGTGATTTATTAGAGGTGTGCTGTCTGATTCTTTACAAGGGTGATGATTAAGAAATGCTAAGGTAGCTTTTCGAATGTTTTAAAAATATCTTACGGTTGAATGGTGTCACGAGAAATTCCATTCCTCCTGCAAAATTGATCATCATTTAAAAACATGTACAGAACGTGTGGGACTGGGCCGAGTATTACCTGGAGTCTTTGAGCATGACATGAATATTGACTCGAGCATTGCGACTACACGTGTGTGGGGTACAAGACAATAAACCTTTCTTGTGTTTGGGATGTTTGAGCGCCCTGGAGACGAAAAGACTACAAAAAGTAGTAAACACTGCCCAGTCCATCATCGGCTCAGACCTCCCTTCCATCGAGGGGATCTATTGCAGTCGCTGCCTCAAAAAGGCTGGCAGTATCATCATGGACCCACACCATCCTGGCCACACACTCATCTCCCTGCTACCTTCAGGTCGAAGGTACAGGAGCCTGAAGACTGCAACAACCAGGTTCAGGAATAGCTACTTCCCCACAGCCATCAGGCTATTAAACTTGGTTCGGACAAAACTCTGAACATCAATAGCCCATTATCTGCTATTTGCACTTTATCAGTTTATTTATTCATGTATTTACGTATATAATGGTATATGGACACACTGATCTGTTTTGTAGTCAATGCCTACTATGTTCTGTTGTGCTGAAGCAAAGCAAGAATTTCATTGTCCTATCAGGGACACATGGCAATAATCTTTCTTGACTTGACTTGACTCTTGATGTCCAAGACAAAGGCATAGTATTTATAGGGGACTTGAGAGGAATTGTTTTTTCATGCAGAAAGTGGTTTGAATCTGTGCTGCCTGAGGTGGTGATGGAAGCAGATGTTCATTCAAGAAACATCTGGATAAGTCTTGAATTGCCAACGTGTAGATGGCCATGGATTGAAATCTGGGTAAATGGAATTAGTATAGATGGTGCTACAGTCTTAGTTTAGTTTAGTTACAGTTATGGATGCAGTGGGCCAATGGTCTGTTTCTGTGCTGCACAATTCTGACGCCATATGGAAAACCACACAAAGTTGTGGAAGCCTTTCATCAATTACAAACCAATCATTGAAATGTCCTGAAGATAGACACTAAAAGCTGGAGTAACTCTGCGGGACAGGCAGCATCTCTGAAGAGAAGGAATGGGTGATGTTTCAGTCAAGACCCTTCTTCAGACTGTTTAGGGATAAGGGAAACGGGAGATATAGACGTGATGTGGAGAGATAAGGAACAATGAATGAAAGATTTGCAAAAAAGTAACAATGATAAAGGAACAGGCCATTGTGAGCTGTTTATTGGGTGAAAATGAGAAGCTGGTGTGACTTGGGTGGGGGAGGGATAGAACTAGAGGGAATGCCGGGGCTACCTGAAGTGAGAGAAATCAATATTCATACCACTGGGGTGTAAGCTGCCCAAGCAAAATATGAGATGCTGATCCTCCAATTTGCGTTTAGCCTCATTCTGACAATGGAGGAAACCGAGGACAGAAAGGTCTGTGTAAGAATGGGAAGGAGAATTAAAGTGTCCAGCAACCGGGAGATCAGGTCGGTTCATGCGGACTGAGCGAAGGTGTTCCGCGAAACGATCGCCAAGTCTACGTTTGAACTCGCCGATGTATAAGAGTCCACATCTTGAACAACAGATACAGTAGATGAGGTTGGAGGAGGTGGAAGTAAACCTCTGCCTAACCTGAAAGGACTGTCGGGGTCCCTGGACAGAGCCGAGGGAGGAGGCATAGGGACAGGTGTTGCATCTTCTACAGTTGCAGGGGAGGGTACCTGGGAAGGGGGTGGTTTGGGTGGGAAGGGATGAGTTAACCAGGGAGTTGCAGAGGGAACCTTTTCTGCGGAAAGTGGTGGAGATGGGAAAATGTGGCTCGTGGTGGGATCCAGTTGGAGGTGGCGGAAATTTTGGAGGATTATATGTTGTAAGCGACGGCTGATGGGGTGGAAGGTAAGGACTAGGGGGACTGTGTCTCTGTTGCGACTAGGGTGAGGGGGAGCAAGGGCGGAGCTGCAGGGTACCGAGGAGACACGGTTTATGATGGGAGAGGGGAATCCCCATTCCCTAAAGAATTAGGACATCTTGGATGTTCTAGTATGGCACACTTCATCTTGGGTGCAGACGCGGCGTAGATGGTGGAATTGGGAGTAGGGGATAGAGTCTTTGCAGGAAGCAGGGTGGGAAAAAGTGTAGTCGACATAGTTGTGGGAGTCAATGGATTTGTAATAGATGCCAGTCAATAGTCTATTTCCTGTGATGGAGACTGTGAGATCAAGAAAGGGGAGGGAGTTGTCGGAGATGGTCCAAGTAAATTTGTGTGCAGGATGAAAATTGGTGGTGAAGTTGATGAAGTCCATGAGTTCTACATGGATGCAGGAGGTAGCACCGATGCAGTCATCAATGTAACGGAGATAGAGTTCGGGGAGAGATCCAGTATATGCTTGGAACAGGGCTTGTTCAACGTACCCTACAAAGAGGCAGGCATTGCTGGGGCCCATGCGGGTGCCCATAGCTACGCCTTGGACGGAAGAAGTGGGAGGAGTCAAAAGAGAAGTTGTTGAGGGTAAGGACCAGCTCTGCTAGGTGGAGTAGAGTGTTAGTAGAGGGGAAATTGGATGGTGCTGCGGTTGTGGAAGAAACTGAGGGCTTTAAGGCCTTCCTGGTGGGGGATTGAGGTGTAGAGTGACTGAACATCCATAGTAAAGATGCGGGAGTGAGGGCTCCGTAAGCAGAAGCGAAATGTCCTGCCATGGCTAGAACTCTTAAAGTGACAGAACTGCCGCTAGTTGTATTGGAGATGCCTGGGATGATCTTGTGCAAGTTGTGCATGAACATACATGAGTTTGGGCACATTGCTTCTCTGATGCACGGTATTTAACTTTTATTATGTTATGTGACTGGGTTGCAATGATAATGTTATTAATTTAATTTAACTTAGTGAATTTATTTTAATTTACTGAATTATTATTAAATTCACAATACAATTAAATTCACCTAGTTGTATTAATGAAAAAAATAATACAATTGAGGCAATTTAAGCATGTCCTTCCTCTTTGAGAAAGTCTTGACCAGCAATGGAAACAGCCTCATCCATAATCACTGGGCAAATTCCTGGAATGAGAAACGTCTTACATTGTCAATGGTTAAAAAAGGTTAGACACATAATGCTGGAGTAACTCAGGGGGACAGGCAGCATCTCTGGATAGAAGGAATGGGTGATGTTTTGGGTTGACACCCTTCTTCAGATCTGTATCCTTTAAAGTTTAGAAGAATGAGGGGTTATATCAATTGAACATATAACATCTTAAATGGACATAATAGAGTGGATGATTAGATGTTTACAGTAATGGAAAGGTCTTGAATGAGGAGGCATAGTTACAAAATAAGGGGGCGGTCATTTAAAGTTGAGGTGCACTGGAATTTCTTCTTGGTGAGGGTGCTGAATCCCTGGAATTCTCTCCTCCAGAAGGTTGTAGAGGCTAGAACATTGGGGATATTTATTGAGAAGATAGTTGAATGTTTAAAGGATCAGGGATTCAGAGACTATGGGGAACTGGCACAGAAGGAACTGAGCCCCGGGGAAGATCAAATTGCATTACAGGATGGACTAGAGAGGCCAAGTGGCCTACTCCTGCTCCTATCCATTCCTGCCACAGATGATGTCTCACCTGCTGAGTTACTCCAGCATGTTGCGTATTTTTCAGAATTCCAGCATCTGCAGTTCCTTATGTCCCCTCCTCCTATTTTGTTGTGTTCTTTAAAAGGCAAGCTTGGATTGGAGGGTGGGACGGAATGGGAACTCCATCCAGCACCCAGTGTCAACAACACTTTGTCTGAGAATTCCAGTCTCAAGCTGGACTTGGACATTTGCCTGCAGATAATTAATGCTTAGCTTTCTATTCCCTGCTCGCTCCCCTTTGCATTGCAACTCCTCAAGCACCACTTCCCCAAATGACTCAGAAAGCTGCAAAAATGCTCTTTCCTCTGGGGAGAATCGTATGTACCAATGACCCTCTGATGACTTCTACTTTATGAGACCTTCCTCTGGCACTGTAACGAGCTACATGGCTAAGGAAACAGCATTAAGGCGTGTAAACACGAGGTGCCGTGACACTGAATATAATCCATGCACACCAGTAGCACAGACCTTTGGTGATCTAATGCCTAAGACTGAGTTTGTGACTAAGAATCAGTGACTCTTGAACTTGGAGCTTGAAACTTGGAACATAGCGCATAGAACATAGAACATGGAACATGGAACATATAACATGGAACAGTACAGGAGCTAGACACAAAATGCTGGAGTAATCGGCCTGTCTCACTTAGGCGATTTTTTAGGCAACTACAGGCGACTAGTTTGTTGCCACATGTTCGCCAGTGGTCGGGAGTCGTCTCCTCAGTCGCACAAAAAGTCGTAGCGTCTTTCTGGTCGCCGCTAAATTTTCAACATGTTGAAACATTTTTGGCGACAGTGGGTTTGACGCCAATGAGCGTAGCTTGACATCTCCTGACGTAGGTTCTGTCGTAGGTTGTCGGCAGGATGACGTAGGTTGTCGCCGGTTTTTCGGCGACCTGCTACGACTATGACAGTCGCCGGCAGTTGCCTAAAAAATCGGCAAGTGGGACAGGCCCATTACTCAGCGGGTCAGGCAGCATCTCTGGAGTAAAGGAACAGGTGACGTTTCGAATGGAGACCTTTCTTCAGACTGTAGCATCTGTCCTACACATAGAAGAGTACAGCACAAGGACAGGCCCTTTGGCCCACTATGTCAATGTTGAATTTGATGCCATGTTAAACTAATCTCATCTGCCTGCACATAATCCATAGCCCTCCATTCCCTGCTTTCTTCACTTTGAATTGGAAATGGATTACAAATCCCCAATCACCGCCTCCCCAAGTGATTTGGCCAGTTGCACAAATCAGATACTGGATCTTGGGCAACTGTTGTTGACAAAATTCCTACTTCTGAACAACAGACATTAATCACTGCTTTATATTGTGTTTTTTTTTTTAGCAATACCATCTAATTCATCAGCTGGAATCCTCCAAACAGTACACCATATTAATACCAGAAAATGCAGTACTTGAAGAGTACTACGGAGCAGAGAATATTGAACAGTTGGTATGTGTCCTGTTCTCACCATGGTTCCCTGACATCATATTATTTTCCTCTAAATGGAGTTTGAACTCTTGGCTTCCAAATGCTGTTTAACTTTCGAAATATGTGGTCTAAATATGACTTTAAAGCCAAGCCTCATTTTCTCTGGCACTGAACATTGAGGCATGGGACAACTGGCCCCGGGCATGTGGTCAACTCCAAGTCAATAATATCCTACTCTCTGGTTGACCTCTGGACTACAAGGAGAGTGGTGAGGAGAGAAGATTGAAGGAAAGCAGGGCAATAGTGGCCCAAAGTGGAATTTTACTTCGGAGTCACGTGAGTGACTACATGAAGAACCCGCTTACGACGCATGCGTGTCATTACGCTACACGCATTCGAACTCGTCATTGCTGGAGGAAGGATGTTCCTCCCAAACGGCAGGGGTTGAACCTGCAACAGTAAGGTGAGGGAACGTCGTTTCTTTTACTTACATTTTTTCTTTCTACAGAAGGCTGATGAGAACTGGCTGGGGAGAGTCTGCAGAACTGCAGGAAGCCAGCAACGGCCGGGGCACTGCTATCTCCCTTAAAACGGGAGCCGGAGCCGACTTCAGCTCCAGGAGCACGCCGACAGCGGTGGAGCATGTCTGGAGCAGTCATTTCCGACGACTCGGACTACAGCCCCACGGACCTATACATGGGTACGAGGCGCTGGAAGGAGCGAGAAAGCTGGCGGGGGAGAACCTGCAAAATTGCGGGCAGCCGGCAGCAGCAGCAGCAGCAAACGGCACACTGATCTCCCGTAATGGGAACAGCTGTGCCCGATTTCGCTCCCGACTTCGCTCCCGCGCCGGCCCCGGCCGGTCGGGAGAGGAGCAGCCGCGAGCGACCAGTGCCCGTGTGCATGGGGGTCGGTTTGAGCGGCTGGAGGAGATGGCAAGCAGCCGCGAGCGACCAGTGCCCGTGAGCACCGGGGTCGGTTGGAGCGGCTGCAGCATGACCAGCAGCCGTGAGCGGCCGGTGCCCGTGAGCACCGAGGTCGGTTGTAGCGGCTGCAGCATGCAGGATAAAGAGCAGCCGGGAGCGGCCAGTGCCCGAGAGCATTGGAGCCGGTTGGACCGGCTGCAGGAGCAGTACCCCTTGTGGGGCTGCAGAGTGGAAATACTCCAAAGTGGCAAAGCCACAGTGGGCAACTAATAAGCCCCACAGCAGTACTCCTTGTGGGGCGGCACAGAGTTTCTCACTCATCAGAGGGGAACACCGAGACTCAATCCTGGGCTGACTGCAGAAGCAGCTTCAGGAGCAGCCGTGACGGCCATTGCCCGTGAGCATTGGAGCCAGATGGAGTGGCTTCAGGAACTGCAGCAGGAGCAGTCTCAGGAGTAACGGCTTCAGAAGCAGCCGCAATGGCCAGTGATCTTGTGCATTGGAGCCGGTTGGGTGCCCGGGAGCATCGGGACCAGCTGGAGCAGCTGTTGGAGCATGTAAGTGGCAGCTCCATGAGATGGAGGCTAGTCACAGAAAGGCAGCTAGTAAGTCCTACAGCAGTACCTCTTGTAGGGCTGCACAGTGTTCTCCCTTCTCAGAGGGGAGTATAGGGGGTCAAGTTTGGGCTCCACTTGAACAGGGGAGCAGAACATACCCCTAGTACACTTAGGGTGCGGAAAACCTATGGGAAAACACTTACCATCAGGGAACTGCAAAACTTGAATGTTCCCAGTATCAACCTAAACATGGTAGGGCACGGAATTGAAACGAAAGAATGTTCTAAGTCCTAACAGATGAAAACCTGGAACCTCCCAACCTCCAATATTAAAATTTGGAGGCATCTTATCTTAACAGGGAAAGATCTTCACATCGAGGGAACTCTGGGACACATTAAGGAACGTCTTAAAAACTACTTCCTGAGAAATGTGCTACCCTCATCAGACACCGGCACCTCAACGACCACGGAGGATGCCGAAATAGTAACTAACCTACTAATAGGAACCAGGGAGATTGGTAGTGGATAACAGATCTATCTGTATGCATAGAATTATTCTACCGACACTTAAAATTCAGAAGTACAGGGGCATACCTTAGAATTCTTCATTCCATTATCCTCCAGTTCAGCATGTACCGAACTGAATGTTCATGCTTACAGGGAAAGAAACAACTAAAGCGCATACTGAACTACAGTGCCCATATATTATAGGACTTATGGAGGACATCCACACGAATCACAGGGATTTGTGTCCTAAATATCCTTCTCATAATTTAGAGGTGGTTGCCACTTCATCTTAGATTGACTAATTTGAATACTTCGTACTTTATATTCATTACAAATGGGAACCTTTGGTGCAACTAAGGGATTGATCCTAGGGTACTACATGGCAAGCATGGTATTAAAATACGCTTGCTATATAGGACTCATTGAAGGTGCCCACAGATGTATTTAACAACAGATCGTCTGCGGTCCACCGTTAACACTTTCTTACGGCAAAGTCAGTTCAGCCTTTTGGGATGTTGATTTTATGATGATGTCATATAACATGGCAGTACTTTGCCGTAAGAAAGGGTACAGCCTTTATGGAGGCTTCCAGGGAACTAAACCAGCCATCAGACTGGTAGTAGAATAATTGGCATTAGGGGCTGTGTGACAGCCACATGATATCGGACCTTTACATAATCATAGTACAGAGCGCTACACGTGTCACTCAAGAAATTATGTGGGGGTCATTCTGACAGACTTATGAAACAACCAAACACAATTACCCGTCTATGGAACCACATACTGATGGGCCTTGGATTGGGATGCTACTAATTCCATCTCCAGCTGTGGGGGAGATGGAATGCTCAGGAGGCATCACTACTAACGTTGGGCATATATACCTGGGGAAGTGAGAGCTAGTCATGGCTTTAAGTCAAATTGTTTTGGGTTATATCACCAGTATGTTAATCTACAAATTGACAACACCACCGGAGTAGCATATGTCAACCATATGGGTAGAAACATATCGACACCATTTGACTATCTGGCCAACACTATTTGTGAATTGAATTGAATTGAATCCTTCTTGTCAATCAGACCTTTCGGTCTGAACGAGATGTTGTTGCCTGCAGCCATACATGTAATACTAGCAGCACACAATGGACACGGGCTGGCATCCGCCGCAGTGAGTTCACCGGGTACCTCCACTCTGTGATGCAGGCAATAGTCTTAGAGTCACTGTCTCTATTAATCTGGATTAATAGCGTATCCAGATAGAGATTGGATATCAGCATCCAACTACCAGGGAAACTGAATTTAGTGGCAGACATCAGGTCACGCTAAGTCCAAAAACTCTGTATGGATGTTGGATAAAATATGTATTGCTGGAACAGCTGGTATGGAACACCAGATAACGACCTATTCACATCCATGCTCTTACCAGTTATCAAATTATGTTCTTGGGAGCCAGAACCTGGGGCAGTGGTTCAGATGTATCTTTGCTGATTGGGGGATCATTTATGCATCCCTCCCTTTGCCTCATCAGTCGGTTATTTAGGAAGAAACTATAGACTTCACGTCTCGAATCTTGATATACCTGATTGCCCTACGCAACCGGGGTACTGGTGATATCAACATGGGTCAGAACCATACATCACCACCCATCATAGACCTAACTTACTGGGTCTTCCCGCAACAAGGGGAGTTACCCGTCACTATTATATATTAACCTATTTATTTAGAGTTGAAAGCACCTCTTCTACACCTGGGACCGACGGACCGAATGCGGAATTATTTCAGCGGGTCACAGACTGTCCACCTAAACATCAGTACTTGGTATCATCTAGTAATGGGAAGTACTGTCACAACAATAATCATCACCCACAGATCTATGAACATCCCGTCTGTTCTGGAATTCCTGGCAAGCCTCCATTACGATGAGAGACTTAGTCATAGTGCCATCAACTGCGCCAGAGGTGCTCTGTCAATATACCTGTCGAAGGTACAGAGCGGCATTCTGTTGGGACAAACCCTGGTAAACAAACTCATGAGGGGCATTTTTAAAATTAATCCCCAAGAACCAGGTACTCCCAAATATGGGATGTGAGCATTGTACTGACCATGTTAAGAAACTGGTCTCCAGCTACAGCTCTGTTCCTACGGAAACTGACTATGAAAACAGTCATGCTGATGGTCCTGGTCACGCCACAAGGGTCCAGTCACCACAGAAAACAAGGTTGGACAACATGATTATTTCATCTGGAAATTAAGGTTTACATCAGTGTAATAGTCATACAGAACAGACAGGGGTCAGCAGGCCTAAAAAACAGAATTCAGGGCCTACCCTACAGATGGTCGTCTCTGTATTATAACACACTTACTATCATACTTGAAGTATACTAAGATCATCAGAGGGGAGGAATGTCACTTTAATCAGCTACTAACAGTCATTTAAAACAGTGACAGTCCAGACCATCTCTGGATGGCTAAAACAAGTCCTAAATAGGCTGGAGTGGGAACTAGCATTTCAAATCTCACTCCACCAGGGCTGCAGCTACATTAGCAGCTATGAAGTTGGACGTACCAATGGACCAAATCCTCAAGACAGCAGGATGGCCAACGGAGGAATTTTCCAACAACTTTATAACCAGTCATTGAACCTGAAACATTTACAGAAACAAATTTAAGTTCTGTAATATAATAGACCCATAAATAGGGGCAATAATTGGTGTTCATAATTTTACTGTTGGATTTCAATATCGTATTGATGTCTAATGTTGTTAACTCTACTCTCCCCAAAAATCAAGGCAGATGTGATGCATGGACTCGTTCCACGGCATGAAATCACAGAGCTTTAAAATCTTCACGTAGTCACTCACGTGACTCCGAAGTAAAATAGTAAGATTAAACGAGAACTTACCAGTTTGAAGTTTGATCCTTATTTTATGAGGAGGAACGTTGAGGACTACGTGCCCTCCGCTCCCACCCTTGATCATAGTCTGAACTGGTATCTGTTGTCTAATCTTACTATGTTTAGTCATTATAGTTATCTGTGATTCCACACCGCTGCTTTGAAGAATGACACGCATGCGTCGTAAGCGGGTTCTTCACGTAGTCCTCAACGTTCCTCCTCATAAAATAAGGATCAAACTTCAAACTGGTAAGTTCTCGTTTAATCTTACTATTCTAAACTCTCCCATGAGATGGAAGAACTTACCTTTGCGATTCAGTTAATACCAATTCATTCCGGCCAGATTATGAAAGGCAAAAGTTCTTCTTCATTCTGATTTGATATGCATTTAGAATGGGACTACATTACAAAATGTGGTGATAAAATAATGCTTATCTTGCTGCATTAGCTGGATGTGGTGGTTTTCATTTTATAACCTTGCTCTTCGATGGTGCCTTCGACCTCATTATCTTCCTCCTCCTTGCTACGGTGTAGGTGTGGTTGTCTTCCAGTGTGGTGAGGTGAGGTTAATTAGCTGTGCTGTACAAACCATTGTCCTTCCTTTTACAGGTGAAGTATCATATTATTCCTGGGGAAAAGCTCCTGCCTGATAAAATCAAGGATGGAATTCATAAGGGAACAATGCTGGGATCGTTGTATCAAGTAATATTCTACAGGAGGAAAGGTCAGGTATGGAACGCGCTTTGAATCTGCATGGCAGAAACAGACTCTTTTCCACTGTTACATCAATTGCAGAGGTACGGGATGGTGCAAGGTGGAATTATGGAGTCGTACATCTCTCCACAAATACCATTTTCCTAATACTTTTCCACAGGTCTACATTTTTTTGTCCTTTGGTAGGTACATATACATTTTTTGTCCTTTGGTAGGTACATATACATTTTTTGTCCTTTGGTAGGTACATATACATTTTTCGGTTTTGACAGCTACTGTTGAATCTTCTTCCTTTCATGCTTTTAATTCCTGACAATGACGACTTGTGCTATTAAAAAAATCCTGTTCATCCAGGATCTCGTGTCAGTTATCTTAATGGTCTGACCTTTTCCTGCAATTGCTACTTTAATCCTCGTTGAGGTCGCGGCAGATCATGTGGCAGCCATGGTCCCTAGAGGAGTTATGGATGTTGGTGGTTCTCATTTCATGACCTTGCACTCCTCCAGTGTGCTCTACCCAATGATCTTCCCCCTCCACAGGTGATACACCCATGCTACTGTGTAGATCAAAGCCACTGAGTTATAATTCGCAGTGCGTCACATTCCCTTTGCTACTGGAACTCTGCCAACTTGCTTCACTAACTCCAAACAGCCAGTAGATCAGGACTACAGGACAAACAGGAATACTTAAAGGTTCATCGGTGTTTGGGACTCATTCAGCTGTCAACAAGCCAAAAGTAAATCAGTGCTGTGCCTATGAAACAGGCTTTAAAAGTTGGTTTGCTTCCTGGAGGCATTTTGGCAGTCGGTAAAGATGTGCTAATGCTCAACTAATGCTAACATAAGTCCACAAAGATGCAAATTTGATCCGTGTATTTTCCTATTAAAAAAATCATTAAGATCGAAATGTAATGCCTTCTTTAAGCTTGTTTTGGGCCGGATGTGAATACTTTCTAACAGAGTTCAGTTCTTAATGCTACAATGCATATCTAGATGACGTGATGTGCTCTGGAAATATCTTCTCCTTTAACTGTGCTCTCATTGGGCCTGAGATTACATTAATTGATGTTAGTCCTTTATCGTTTCCTGTTGAGGCCATACTTGCATTTTTGAGCCCCCGGCATTTGTATTTTTTTGTTTGGTTCACAGCTATTAAATCCCTACAGAGAACGCAGCTGTTCTTCAACATGGAGGAGGTTGGTTTTATTCTCCCAGCTGCTTTCTCAGGAGACTGTCTGTGGTTGAGTTGATGTGTTCAATCACTTTTCTTGTATGCAGATGCAAATTGAGGAATAACACTTCAAACAGCGAGTTGCATTACTGCAGTGCTGCAGTCTATTAGCCGATGAACGGCTGCACAATATTTGTGGCTGATGATGATTGAAGTTTTTTGTTACTGTTCCTGAAGAGTGCATCACTTAATGTTTATTACCTGTCCTCAGCTGCTCAGAGAAAATCATTTGGGGACATCTTGCGGAAGTATTAAAAATATTTCTGACATGTTCACCCGTTTCAGCATATCAAAAGTAATCCGGCACGCTAGTTAAGGTTTATTTAAAAAGTATTTACTTGTTCACAGAGAGTGGGCATCATTTTCAAGGACAATATTCCATTATTGCCCATGAGTAGATGCTAGTGAGCTCTCTTCTTGGACCAGTGCATTCCATCTTGTAGCAATGGTGTTGTGAAGCTGGAGTTGCAGGATTGACAATCAGTTACAACGAAGGAACAATGTAGACAATGTTTGGATGAGCGGTGATATGAAGAGAGGCTTGTGGAGCGTGATGCTGCTGTTGTTCTTCTAGATGGCCGATGTTGAGGGTTTGTGGGGTGCTATGACCTTGGTAAATTGCTCCAATGCTTCCTGGAGATGGTATACATCGCAAATCGGTGCATTGCCAGAATATTTAAATGGTGGATGGGACACTAATCTGGTGTATCTTGGATGGTAGACACAAAATGCTAAAGCAACTCAGCGGGACAGGCAGCATCTCTGGAGAGAAGGAATGGGTGACGTTTTGGGGACGTGAGCCTTCTTCAGTCTGTAACGCCACCCATTCCTTCTCACCAGAGATGCTGCCTGTCCCGCTGAGTTGCTACAGCATTTTGTGTCAATCTTATACTTCTCCTAATGTTGTTCTGGTATGACCGACAACACACCTCGTTGATTTGATGCAGTATCTGTTGGAGCGATGGAAATGCTATATTGTGGAGATACCAATTGACGTGGATTACCTTTCAGCGTCTACTGGCCTGTTATTAGGCCAAATTCTAGCCTGTTAGATCCGTTCTGAATCTGTTGCATTTGGGAATTCACCAACTTTTTTTAATCCATCTATAAAATCTGAATAAGGATGCCAAGATATTAGGAGCAGGAGTGGACCACCTGACCTCTCAAGTCTGTTCTGCCAACTAACACTGTGGTTACTGGTCAGGGTGTGACCTTAACTTCACTTTCTCGTGTTCCCATAGTCACCTCACACCACTTTGCTTCTCACATATCTACCTACCTCCGTCTTAAAGATAGTCAAAGATTCTGCTTCTATCGCCCTTTGAGGAAGAGGACAGGAAACGTTCGGAGGGTTATCAGCCAAATGTGAGCAAATAGAACTAGTATAGATGGGACATCATAGATAGTATGGACAAGTTGGGCCGAAAGGCCTGTTTCCATGTTGTACGGCTCTCTGACTCTGAGTTCCAAAGACGTGTGATGCTCTAAGAGAGTATTTCATTTCATATCTTAAATATATGACCTATTATTGTTAGCTGTGATCCTAGTTATAGATTCTCCTAAAAGAGGAAATGTCCTTTCTATATCTACTTTGTCAAGACTACTCTAGGATTTTTCATGATTCACTTAAGTTCTCTCTCTATCCAACCATTCCTCTTAAAGCACCTTGCCCATTCCATTTGTCATCCATAACCATTTTGAACTACTTCCAAAGCATATACATCCTTCCTTAAATAAGGAGAACAATAGCATACACAGCGCTCAAAATAAGATTGCAGCAGTGGCCCATATGTATGAAGCATTTGTATTAAATTCCCTAAACAATAAAATATTTTGTTAGCTTTCCCAATTACTCGCTGTACATGCATAGTAGACTGTTCCAAATCATGAACAAGTACATCCAGATCCGTCTGCAATTCAGAACTGTCTTCATTTCTCACCACTGGGACATACTTTTTTTTAACCTCCAAAATGAATGACTTCACGCTTTCCCACATCATGCTCCATTTGCCAGATCTTTCTTCACTCACTTCAAGGGTTCAAGTGTGTTTATCTGCACCAGATATGAACTGGGACAAGGAAAGTCTTGTTGCCGCTTTGCAGTTACATCAGATGCAACAAGAACAGATACAGTAAATAAATATCAATACAACATATGATCAGATATTTGTCTCCACCCTCTCGTAGCCTTGTTAGGTTCTCTTCGTAGCCTACCTTCCTACCTCTCTCTCTATGTCATTAGTAAATTTACCATTCCTTTCACCCAAGCAATTGATATAAATGGTGTGAGTTTCATTACATCAGAAGAAAGGGAACATTTCTGCCTACAATTTGCTTTGTGTTAGCCAGCCACCCTCTCTCCACACCAATATGTTATCTGCTGCACTGAGATTTTATTTCCGCACTAACGTTTGATGTGGCGGCGTATAAAAGTACCTCTGTGAAATATGAGCGGTGTACATCCATTGATCATCTTTGATCATCACCACATAATACTTTTCAAAGAGCTCCAATAACTTGGTCAGACGTCATTTCCCTTTAAGAATACCGCACTGACTCTGAATTCTGATTACCTTGACTTTTTCTGTGGCGGCACGGTGGCGCAGCGGTAGAGTTGCAGCCTTACAGAGCTTGCAGCGCCGGAGACCCGGGTTCGATCTCGTATGGAGTTTGTACATTCTCTGAGATCTTCGGTTTCCTCCCACACTCCAAAGACGCACAGGTCTGTAGATGGATTGGCCTGGTTGTGTAAATTGTCCCTTGTGTGTGTAGGGTAGTGTTTAACGTACAGGAATCACTGGTCCCTGCTGGTCGAAGGGCCAATTTCTGCGCTGTATCTCTAAACTAAAGTAAACTACTGTTACAACCTCAGCTTTTCATTCCAGATTGATTATCTGTTTGACTGTGCACTGCAATGCCATTTAAATGCAGCTCTAGGTCACTTGTCAATTACATAATGTCATGCATAGAAACATAGAAACATAGAAACATAGAAAGTAGGTGCGAGAGTAGACCACCAGGTCCGTCGAGCCCGCACCGCCATTCGCTCATGGCTGAACACTAAACAGACACACTTACCCACAAACAGTAGACACAAGACACAGAACACAAGACACTACCCTCCCCTTTATACCGCTATCACCCCTCTCCACCCCAAGAACCGCGTGATCTCCTGGGGGAGGCAAAAAAAACGGATAAAAACCCAGGTCCAATTCGGGAAAAAAATCCGGGAAATTCCTCTCCGACCCCAATCCAGGCGATCGACACTTGTCCAGGAGATCACTCAGGTCTTACTATACTAACCATACCTAGGTCCATATCCCTGCCCTCTCCCCGTAGCCCCTTATCCCCTTGGCAGCTAAAAAACCATCTATTTTAGACTTAAATATATTTAACGTTTCTGCTTCCACTGCTCCCTGGGGCAGTGAATTCCATAAATTAACCACCCTCTGGGTGAAGAAGTTCTTCCTCATCTCAGTTTTAAAAGAGCCCCCCCTTATTCTACGACTATGTCCCCTAGTTCTAGTTTCCCCGATCATTGGGAACATCCTCGGTGCATCCACCCGATCAAGGCCCCTCACGATCTTATATGTTTCAATGAGATCGCCTCTCATTCTTCTAAACTCCAAAGAGTAGAGTTCCAGCCTACTTAACCTTTCCTCATATGTCAATCCCCTCATTGCAGGAATTAATCTTGTAAACCTTCGCTGCACTGCCTCCAGGGCTAGTACATCCTTTCTTAAGTATGGACCCCAGAACTGTACACAGTATTCCAAATGTGGTCTCACTAATACTGTGTACAGCTGCAGCAAGACCTCCGTGTTTTTATACTCAATCCCCCTAGCAATAAAGGCCAAAACTCCATTGGCCTTCCTGATTCACTGCATGAACATCCCTCATTAACTGCCAAACTCCTCAATGCAAGAGTTAGGTAGTGAAGTGTTTTATGAATGAATATAATCACCATGTCGTATCAAAACCAATAATTCACACCCTTTTTTCATTATTACTGACAGAAAATGCCATCATATTTTCCAGATTTTTGTAAATGACGTACCATTAAATGATTTTCACAATGTGACAAGAAATGGAATATTGCTGGGAACAACGCATGTCCTCCAATTACAGAAGAATAGATGTGATACAAATGAGAGTTTAATTGTAGAGGTATGTATGAAATACTACATGTATTACATGAGTGCCCCCCCACCCACCCCCTTTGGACAGTCTACCTCAGATGGTCACATCAATCAATTCAGCTTGTTTATTTATGTATTGTATTTATTTACCTTTCCTGGACATCAGTGGAGCTGCACACTAAATCTCGTTGCACTGACGTGCAATGACAATAAAAGATATATTATTATTATTATTATTATTATAGATTAGTGGGTTGTACCACTAATTGACTTCCAAAGTGCTGACAGTTCATCAAGTCTGATATGAGGCTATCAGCCTGAGGAATTATAAGGTAAACAGTCTGAACCTTCTTCCCAGGGTGGAAATATCAAATACTAGAGGGAATAGCATTAATTTCAGATGGAGAAAGTTTAGAGGAGAAGCATGGGGTCAGGTATTTTTACACAGAGAGAAGTAGGTACCCAGGGTGGGGGTGGAAGTAGATATAATAAAACGGCATCAACTTGGGAAAAGGGGAAGTACAACAGGATCTGGGGGTCCTTGTTCATCAGTCTATTAAAGTAAGCATGCAGGTACAGCAGGCAGTGAAGAAAGTGAATGGCATGTTGGCCTTTATTACAAGAGGAGTCGAGTGTAGGAACAAAGAGGTCCTTCTGCAGTTGTACAGAGCCCTAGTGAGACCACACCTGGAGTATTGTGTGCAGTTTTGGTCCCCTAATTTGAGGAAGGGCATTCTTGCTCTTGAGGGAGTGCAGCGTAGGTTTACAAGGTTAATTTCCGGGATGGTGGGACTGTCATATGCTGAGAGAATGGAACGGCCGGGCTTGTACACTCTGGAGTTTAGAAGGATGAGAGGGTATCTTATTGAAACATATAAGATTGTTAAGGGTTTGGACACGCTAGAGGCAGGAAACATGTTCCCAATGTTTGGGGAGTCCAGAACTAGGGGCCATAGTTTAAGAATAAGGGGTAAACCATTTAGAACAGAGACGAGGAAACACTTTTTCTCACAGAGAGTTGTGAGTCTGTGGAATTCTCTGCCTCAGAGGGCATTTGAGGCAGGTTCTCTGGATGCTTTCAAGAGAGAGCTAGACAGGGGTCTTAAAGATAGCGGAGTCAGGGGATATAGAGAGGGCAGGAACGGGTTGGGGATGATCAGCCATGATCACATTGAATGGCGGTGCTGGCTTGAAGGGCCGAATGGCCTACTCCTGCACCTATTGCCTATTGTCTATAATGGTAGTATTTTAGACGCTTTTAGATAGGCACAGGGATATGCAGGGAATGGAGCGATAAGGATCATGCAAAGATGAAGGGATTAGTTTAAGTAGGCATGTCTGACACAAACATCATTGGCCAAATTGGCACATCCTGTACTGCACTGTTCTATGTTCTAACTTACAGTAACCAAATATCCTCCCAACTTGCATTCCTTTGAGATTTGATGTCTTGATCGATAATGTGCATGTCATTTTTGTTATAGCACACACTAGTACCTCTGAAAGGTTAAATGCCCTCATTTCACTGCATGTGACAAATACATTTGAACCTTTGAACCTTTGTTTTCCACAATGTGACGTACATTTAAGTGGTGGTAGTGGCATCTTTATATATTTTTTAAAAGCATGATGCTTGGATGCGATATGTTGATTAAGGCATCGTCAATTGGTCTTTCCTTTAATTCCTTTTTATGCTTCAAGCAAAGGAGGCTGGAGAAATACCACCAGGAAGCTCCGGCTTTTCCTGCAACAACTGAAAGCAGCTGGTTAAATTAATCCTTCCTAGCTCTGCCTCTTGTTTGTAAGCACTCCGAATGGTATGGTTGAAATCAGGCGCTTACAATATGTAGGGAGTTGCAGGTGCAGGCCCATATCTGGTTCTTCCATGATGCAACCATTTGGAGATTGACCTTTGAGGATTTTATAGCCTTAACTAGTGTTCGTGAGAATGGGACAAATTGTCTTTCCGCCAGACACAAGCATATGGATCCAGGCATCAAATTCGAATGATTACATTTGTTACAATTGTAAAGAATTCCCTAATTCATCGTAAACCTAAGTACAAAATCCTGACCCAAGCGCTGAGTGATTCTATAAAATCAAATAACTGGTTGCTGGAAATGTGGACTCAAATCAGGATATGCTGGCAATACTGAACTGCAACAGTGGTGTAATCAAAAGGAACTGCAGGTGCTTGTTTATACCAAAGATAAACACGAAATGCTGGAGTAACTCAGAGGGTGAGGCAGCATCTGTGAGGAAAAATGTATATGTGACGTTTCTGGTTGGCGCCCTTCTTCAGGCACCAATGGGGAACAGTTGATGACTTTATAACAACATTAAGGAAAGTTTATTAATCCCAGATGTCTCTGTCTCATCACATTAAATTATCTGTATACTGTACTTTTTGTTTGAGTCATAGAGTGATACAGTGTGGAATCAGGCCCTTTGGCCCATCTTGCCCACACCAGCCAACATGTCCCAGCTACACTAGTCCCACCTGCCTGCGTTTGGTCCATATCTTTCCAAACCTGTCCTATCCATGTGCCTGTCTAACTGTTTCTTAAAAGTTGGGATGGTCCCTGCCTCAACTACCTCCTCAGGCTGCTTGTTCCATACACCCACCACCCTTTGTGTGAAGAAGTTACCCCAGATTCCTATTAAATCTTATCCCTTTCACCTTAACCCCCTGGAGCTCGATTCACTTACTCTGGACAAGAGACTCGGTGCATCTGCCAGATCTATTTCTCTAAATGATTTTATACACCTCTATAAGATCACCCCTCATCCTCCTGCACTTCAAGGAATAGAGTCCCAGCCCACTCAACCTCAACCTCAGCCCCAAAACTCAAACCCTCTAGTCCTGACAACATCCTCGTAAATCTTCGCTGTACCCTTTCCAGCTTGGAAATGGCAACCAGCTTCTGAACAGCAGCATCAAGTAAAATACATCAACCACTGCATATTGTTTCCCCTCATTTAAATTGGCAAACAAATGATTGAATATCATTTGTATGAAATACGTTTTATCGTTTTTTTTCTTCCGTTTACAATCAAAAGAAACGGGTGTTAAGGGTTATGGGGAGAAGGCAGATAATTGGGATTAGGAGGCAGTGGTCAGCCATGATTGAATGGCGGAGTAGACTCGATGGGCCGAATGGCCTGTTTCTACTCCTATAATTTGTGAATTTGTGAAACATATCTTGGAAATGTGCTCAATTGCATTCTGTGCATGACAATTTGATCAGAACACATATCATAGTTAATATTTTTCTTTTTAAGGGAACTTGCGGCAGCTGTGATGTTGAGCCCATCTGCCCTGAAGGGACAGCTCCTATTGTAAGTAGAGACTCTGCAGCCATCTTTGTTTTTACTTTTCTTTCCCAATGTGATCCCTTGAGCCATAACTAATTCCAATTTTCCAAAAAATGATTTATTGCAAAATGTTGTTAGTGGATGACTTTGTTGGCTGGGAATTTACATGTAAATGGTTTTTCCACCATTTGAAGGAATATCCAATTTTGGAACTGTGAATCATCTAAAAGTTCAGCCAAGATCTGAAAATTTGTGCAGAGCTTTAGAAACCCTTGCCTTAAATCTGTGACTTTTTGTAGCTGTATATTGTACTGATAACATGAGGTGATCATCATTGAGCCTATTGAAAATTAGCATAGTGAGAGGAAAATGAAAACATTCAGATACACAAAAAATGTCTGAAACTGAAGTGCTTAATTTGGTAATTTACTTAGAAACATAGAAACATAGAAAATAGGTGCAGGAGTAGGCCATTCGGCCCTTCGAGCCTGCACCACCATTCAATATGATCCTGACTGATCATCCAACTCAGTATCCTGTACCTGCCTTCTCTCCATACCCCCTGATCCCTTTAGCCACAAGGGCCACATCTAACTCCCTCTTAAACATAGCCAATGAACTGGCCTCAACTACCTTCTGTGGCAGAGAATTCCAGAGATTCACCACTCTCTGTGTGAAAAATGTTTTTCTCATCTCGGTCCTAAAAGATTTCCCCCTTATCCTTAAACTGTGACCCCTTGTTCTGGACTTCCCCAACATCGGGAACAATCTTCCTGCATCTAGCCTGTCCAACCCCTTAAGAATTTTGTAAGTTTCTATAAGATCCCCCCTCAATCTTCTAAATTCTAGCGAGTACAAGCCGAGTCTATCCAGTCTTTCTTCATATGAAAGTCCTGACATCCCAGGAATCAGTCTGGTGAACTTTCTCTGTACTCCCTCTATGGCAAGAATGTCTTTCTTCAGATTAGGAGACCAAAACTGTACGCAATACTCCAGGTGTGGTCTCACCAAGACCCTGTACAACTGCAGTAGAACCTCCCTGCTCCTATACTCAAATCCTTTTGCTATGAAAGGACACAAGAATTACTTGTGTCCTTTTGGTTAATGTGATTGTCACTGGATATTTTAACAATGGATACATGTGCTGAGTTCCAGCCTCTCATTACATTCCACAGTTCAGATATTTTTCCTCCCAAACCTTATTCTGTCTCATCATCAGATCCAATATGAGGAGATCATAAGAACATCTGAACCTTGTTCCACATTCATGACTGTTTTTCTAGCTCAACAATGTTGCTCTTTCACACGCATCCTTTGATTTCTCTGCCATTGAAGAATCTACCTCTGGATGAAATCATCTAAAAGTTGATGATTTAAAAGTGACTGAATCTCCGAAGCCTCATGAGTAGAGAATTTCAACAATTCATTTACCTCCAGGTGAAAAATTATACCCCCATTTCAGTCCTAAATACTTCAATCCTAGCACTTCTTTTGAGGGGTCCGGAAAATGTCCTCCCCATATCCACCATGTCAAGCCATCTAACAATGTTACCCATTACGGTGAGAGAACCTCTCATTCTTCTAAACTCTGGAGAATAGCATCCTAGAATACTCAATCCTATGCCGTACCCTTCAACCCAGGATCCAACCTGGAGAATCTTCCCTCCACAGTCAGTATAACCTTGGTTAGGTGAGGAGGCCATAGCTGTATCCTATAAGGGCATAGATAGTGTAGGCAGTCAAAATCTTTCACCTAGGATGGATGATTCAAATACTAGAGTGCATAGTTTTAAGGTGAGAAGTGCAAAGTTTACAGTAGATGTGCGGATCAAGTTTTTTTACACAAAAAAAAGCATATGGATATGGGTTCTGTGCAGGTAGATAAGTGATGGTTTTGGCATTATATTTGACACAGATATTGTGGGTCATAGGGCCCGTTCTTGTGCTGTACTATGTTCAATCTATATTACTAAAAGTCTGATCTTGACCGCTTTTGGCTCGCTGTGCTGTGATTTCCGAGAGAACGCCGCCACCTACGGCTGTCATTTTTGGCCACCTCGCTCAGAGCCGCCCTCCGCCTTCCTGGACCAGAGGATGTTTCCCATTGATGAAATATCAGAGAGATATATATATATTTTTTAAATTGCCATTCTCGCTGCTGCCCCTGCTGGAGGGAGGGGGAGGGACTATAAAACCAGGAAGTGGTGTGCCTCACTCAGTCTCTGCAAGAAGGAGGAAGCCAGGGTCATGTCTCTCTGAGCTCTGGATAACACTGAACACATGTCTACTCAACTGTGAGTGCCCTTAATGTGGTTTGAAAATGAAAATATGGTTGTTGAAGTAAAAAAGGCACTGCCTGCAAATGGTTGATTGGGGAGGTTGGGTTGAAGTGAAAAGGCACTGCATGCAAATGGTTGTTTGTCTAAACTTGACAACTTCCTGTTTGCACTATATTGATTTTAGATAAAACGCTAGCATTTACGGCTGTGATTTTTGGCCATCTTACTCAGTCCCCCTCCGCTCATCAGGTGCAGAGGATTCTTCCCATCAATGAAAAACAAAAGTGTTATTAGTGTTTAAAAAATGTTGAGAATCTCTCTCCTGTCAATCACACCATGAAGGCCACAACTTCTCCGGTGGGAGGGCGAGGGATTATAAAACCCAGAAGTGTGGGTGGCTCAGTCTCTGCATGATGGGGGAGGGAGAGGTCATGACTGTCTGAGCTGTGAATCAACTGAACACACTGAATGTCTACTGAACTGTGAGTTTGGTGTGTTGTGTGGTTTTATGGTGGTTTTTATGGTGGTTTCACCCTGCTTGAAATAGTATGAAACTGCATTTGAATGTGGTGGCCTTGCACCCTGCATGAAATGGTATGAAACTGCATTTGAATTTGGTGGCCTTGCACCCTCCTTGAAATGGTATGAAACTGCACTTGAATTTGGTGGCCTTGCACCCTGCTTGAAGTGGTATGAAACTGCACTTTAATTGTGTGGCCTTGCACCCTGCTCGAAGAGATAAGAAACTGCACTTGAATTTGGTGGCCTTGCACCCTGCTTGAAATGGTAGGAAAATGGATTTGAATTTGGTGGCCTTGCACTCTGCTTGAAATGGAATTTCAAGGAATAGCCGTGAGTCAACTGCCAGCCCACCAGCCGTGAGTGAGCTGCCAGCACATCAGGCATGAGGAACTGAGCTGCCACCTCAAGAATCCATTTGGCCCACAATTTCCATACTAGCCCTCTGGAGACCAGTAGTCCCTGCAGCCAACAACACCCATACCAGCGCCCCCGAAAGCCCCCCCCCCCCCCCCACTGGCCACCAATATTGGAATTGGTGGAGAGGTGGAATATTGTGTCGGGGGACCAGCCCTCCCGTGTGAACATGGGACCCAACGGGTCCCACTTAGTCTAGTGATCTATATGTATCAAATACTCCAAAGTGGGACCAAATGAAGACCCATTGAGAGAAACCTCTTGGGTAGACAAAAGTGCTGGAGAAACTCAGCAGGTGCGGCAGCGAAGGAAATAGGCAACGCTTCGGGCCGAAACCCTACCTCTTGCTGATGATCACTTACTGCTCACTTGCAGCTGATGGCTCAGTCGTTCTGACAAGATAAGCACTGAGGAAAGTAAGAACATATAGTGTTCTTTGGGTGGGCGTCTTAAATGTCACCACTATCAGAATTGGCTGAAGCTTGAAGTAAGTGTTGCCAAACGCTGGTCCAGAACCAAATATATGACCACATATGAGCGAAGATCCAGCTCAATCTTATTAATAGATCACTCCATGATGTTGTGGTGCATGGTCCTTGTGAAGTCTAAATCAAACCTTAATACCGAACATTCCCTCCAGCATGTTTAATGGCAGCAACCTAAATGGTGCAGATTCAAGGTAGATCTTGCAGCGTAAGGCAGGGTATGTAGAACATGTTGTGGATCAGCAGCAACAACAGAGCTGAGGCCAGTGGGTGACATGAGAGACCACCACCTTCCTTTATGCTAAGTTTAACTCCAGCCAGTGGAGAGTTCTTCTCATGATTCCCATTGACTTGAGATCACCCAGTATTTCTTGAAATGCATTCTGTTAGATGAAGTTTAGTTTAGTTTAGATATACAGTGTGGTAACAGACCCTTCGATCCACCGAGTCTGCGCCAATTACTGATCACCCTGTACACTAACACTATCCTACACACTAGGGACAATTTTACTGAAGCCAATTAACCTACAAACCTGTACGTCTTTTGAATGTGGGAGGAAACCGGAGCACCCGGAGAAAACCCAGGCAGTTACAGGCAGAATGTACAAACTCCATACAGACTGCACCCGTAGTCAGGATCAAACCCGGGTCTCTGGTGCTTTAAGGCAGCAACTCTAACGTTGTGCCACTGTGTGGTCTTGAACTCAAGTGGTTGCCACTCTCACCTCTCCTTTGGAATTCAGTTTGTTTGTTCAAGTTATAGTGATGTTTAGCAACTTCTTCTGACTGAATCCAAACTGAGTTTCAGTGACAACAAAGCCATTGTCACTTTACTGATGACTGGCAATAGTGAAGAGTCAGCAATGGCTTGGATTTATTCTGCTGTATGTCACTCAGGGCATAATTGAGTTGGTCTAACATATTGTGGGTGGTGGGTGTATGGAATAATTTGCCAGGAGAGGTAGATGAGGCTGGGGCTATCCCAACGTTTAAGAAACAGTTAGACAGGTACATGGATAGGACAGGTTTGGATAGGTTTGGAGGGATATGGACCAAACACAGGCAGGTAGGACAAGTGTAGCTGGGACATGTTGGCCGGCATGAGCAAGTTGGGCCGAAGGGCCTGTTTCCACACTGTATCACCCTATATTGTTGGATAGATGCCAGACTTGGAGCTCTCTGCGAATGACTTGGCAAGCGATGTCCTGTTCTGCACCTTAGATATTCAGCAAGACGGCGGATATTTCATCAAAGCCCACAGCCATTTTGATTTCTCGGTCTTTGTACTGATGGGACTTGGGGCTGGTAATGGCATTGGATGTAAAAAGGAAATGGCTTGCATCCCTCTTGTGAGACTTGATTGTCATCTTTTAATTTGGGACATGAATGTTGCTTGTCATGTATAATTAGCAGCTGTGGAAAAAGCATTGGGGTCTTGTTGCACACAATTATGGACTGGAGACAAAGTTACTGATAAAGTCACTGAAAATAATTCTGGTGAGATGCAAAATAAAATGATGTCCTAGGCTGAGAAGAAAGGTTCCAGTAATCACACAACCATGACGTGGTCCCATTGATATCCCCATCACTGTCCCTACATTGCTGCCCCTGGATGAATACTACCTTGAATACAAGGGCAGTTATTCTTGCCACATCTCCAGAAATATGTCCCACATGCCCCACAGGCAGCAGGGTGGGGTGGCAGTAGAGCTACTACCTCACAGCGCCAGAGACCCGGGTTCGATCCTGACTGCGGGTGCTGTCTGTATGGAGTTTGTACGTTCTCCCCGGTGACCTGCGTGGGTTTTCTCCGAGAGCTTCAGTTTCCTCCCACACTCCAACGACTTTTGTAGGTGAATTGGCTAGGTACAAATGTAAAATTGGCCCTAGTGCATGTAGGATGGTGTTAATGTGTGGGGATCACTGGTCGGTGTGGGCCAAAGGGCCTGTTTCCACATTGTATCTTGAAACTAAACTAAATAAAATTGTAACAACGTTATAGAGTCCGCTGAAGCGCCCTGCCTCTGTTGAACTGAGCACTGAACAGGTTATTAGTAAATGTTGTCAATCCCTTTCATCACTTTGCTAACTTTGATCAGTGTCTCGTTAGGATTCGCCTAACTCTTGATGAACATTCAGTACAATTGTCAATTCTGATAAATGGCATTGTTGTAACTGTATAGTGAGCAGCATCGCTGGTTCTGGACCAAAGGTCATCAGATGATCGAGGGCTTCATATTCCTAGGTGTAAATATCTTCGACAATTTGTCCTCATCTAACTACAAGCTGCAGCCAAGAAAGCACATCACCGCCTCTACTTCCTCAGAAGCCGAAGGAAATTCACCGCGTCTACAATGACTCTTGCTAATTCCCACAAAGAAAGCATCTTATTGAGATGCATTATAGTTTGGTTTGGCAACTGCTGCTCAAGACTGTGAGAAATTACAGTGAGCCGTGGTCGCAGCCCAGTCTATTATGCACACTAGCCTCCCCCACATCCCCCACTATATTTTTCTGCCTTGGCAAAGCAACCGACATAATCAAGAACCACTTACACCCAGGTTGTTCCCTTGTCTCCCTTTTCATGTTGGGTGGTGGATACAAAGTTTAAAGGCACGCATCACCAGATTCAAGACCAGCTTCTTCCCTGCTGTTAGCAGATTCTTGAATGAATCTCTCTAGGATAGGCTAAGGATGAATTCCCGATCTTCCCATGTACCTCATTGTGGCCCTTGCACTGTTTTTATCTGCATGGTCTCTGTGTTGTACCACCATATTTTACACTCCATTATCTTTCTCTTTTTGCACTACCTGTTGTAGTTGTATGGTTTAATTGTACTTGTGTAAGGTATGATTTACCTAGATAACATGAACAACAATGTTTTTCATTATGTCTTGGTAGATGTGACAATAACAAACTAATACCAATACTGATTTGGTCTAGATTCTGTCAGGACACAGAGTGTTCACCAAATCCTGTATAATTGGTCCATTTCTTGATATTCTTTGAATTAATCCAGCATAAGTAATAGTGGAAACCTCTGAAAGAGTCTGAACAAGATACATATTTGTGTACAATGTTTATTTTTTACACAACTTGCTCAACTTTGAAAAATTATAATTTTTACATTTTTCCGAAATTGAAGAGCAATGTTTGAGAATGTTTTATTGTACACTGTTGAACTGTGTATAATACTCATAATCAATAAAGTGTCATATTTAAGAATTTATTGTGTAATTAACTGTGATGTATTTGTTTGTATAGCTGCAGCAAATAGGAATTTCACTGTTCTCTGGCCGGTATATGTATATGGCAATTAAACACTCTTGACTGTTAAACATTCATTTTTATGCTTAGAAACTTCAAGGCCAAGTCAGAACACCAAACTGCAATTATAAACAATTTAGATATGGGAGAAATGTGGAATACGCTGGCTGCAGACCTAATTGTACGCAAGTCATTATTGTAAGTTTACTTTCCACATGTCACTGCTTTTATTTCTGCTTTTCCCATCCTAAATGTTCTTCTTTCTGGTTGAGGCACAGACTGATCCAACTGCTAAATTGGAATCTCTCCCCAATCTTTGCACATTCCCAATCCTTTCCACTCGTCACTTTAATTTCATGTTTCATCAATTTTGTGTGTTTTTTTTAATGACTGTTGGCAGATCAATTTCCCTCCTGGGATAAATAAAGTTTATTTAGAGATACAGTGCGGAAACAGACCCTTCGGCCCACCGGGTCCGCGCCGACCAACGATCCTTGCACATTAAGACTATCCTACACATACAACACACGAGGGACTATTTTTACATTTACCAAGCCAATTAACCTACAAACCTGTACGTCTTTGGAGTGTGGAAGGAAACCGAAGATCTCGGAAAAAACTCACGCAGGTCATGGGGAGAACGTACAAACTCCGTACAGACTGCACCTGTGGTCGTGATCGAACCCAGGTCTCCGGCGCTGCATGGAAGCAACTTTACCGCTGCGCCACCGTGCCACCCCAAGTTCAAGTTCTATCGTATCGTAATTTTGTTTATTTGTCGGGATAGTGAGCTCCAATTTGCTATTAAGTCTTAAAGCAGTTCTTTTATCTGTTTCCTTATGCACATCTCATTGCTGGTTTTGCTTGCTCTAGACTTTAGATTGTTGTGTGGGATACTTTGGAGCACGGTGCCAGATGTGCCCTGGCATGCCACGTGCTCTGTGCTCCAATTATGGCATCTGTCAGGATGGTATTAATGGAACCGGAGAGTGTCTGTGTCACGAAGGATTTCAAGGCACTGCCTGTGAATCTTGTGAAGCTGGAAGATACGGAACAAACTGCGCACTTGGTACGGATCATACTCTACTCAAATTATAAATGGATTGAAAATTTAATAACAATCACTTTTTGTTTCAAGGATACTAAAAATATTTGTGTAACCTATGCTGTTCCTGATGTGGGGGGTGCTTCATGTTCTCATCGATAAGTAACTTTCTGTTGTGTTTTAATTTGACTAAAAGGCTAAAAATGTGACCACTATTCTGAGATGTCCCACCATTCTGGCAAACAACTGCTCACAAGACCACAATGCTTCCTAAACAATTTTGATCAAATATGTTACATTCAAGTGTTTATATTGCAGGTAAATGGGACTGGGGAGAATAAATGTTCGGCACGGACTAGAAGGGCCGAGATGGCCTGTTTCCGTGCTGTAATTGTTATATGGTTATAAGATGCAGGAGAAAGTGCTGGTATATATGAAGTATCATGCTCAGCCATCTCTAACATTTGAATGAATGAATGAATACGTTTATTGGTCAAGTATTCACATACAAGGAATTTGCCATGGTGCTCTGCCCGCAAGTGACAGCATGACATACAGTGACATTTAGGAATGACACATAAAACATTAAACATTGATAATAAAACATTATCGATGTTATAGACAATAGACAATAGGTGCAGGAGTAGGCCATTCGGCCCTTCGAGCCAGCACCGCCATTCAATGTGATCATGGCTGATCATCCACAATCAGTACCCCGTTCCTGCCTTCTCCCCATATCCCCTGACTCCGCTATTTTTAGGAGCCCTATCTAGCTCTCTCTTGAAAGTATCCAGAGAACCTGCCTCCACCGCCCTCTGAGGCAGCGAATTCCACAGACTCACCACTCGCTGTAACTAAAAGTGTTTCCTCGTCTCCGTTCTAAATGGCTTACTCCTTATTCTAAAACTGTGGCCCCTGGTTCTGGACTCCCCCAACAGCGGGAACATGTTTCCTGCCTCTAGCGTGTCCAAACCCTTAACAATCTTATATGTTTCAATGAGATAGCCTCTCATCCTTCTAACCACCAGAGTGTACAAGCCCAGCTGCTCCATTCTCTCAGCATATGACAGTCCCGCCATCCCGGGAATTAACCTTGTAAACCTACGCTGCACTCCTTCAATAGCAAGAATGTCCTACTATACTCCAGGTGTGGTCTCACTAGTGCTCTGTACAACTGCAGAGGACCTCTTTGTTTCTATATTCGATTCCTCTTGTTATAAAGACCAACGTGCCATTCGCTTTCTTCACTGCCTGCTGTACCTGCATGCTTACTTTCATAGACTGATGTACAAGGACCCCCTGATCCCGTTGTACTTTCCCTTTTCCCAACGATGCCATTTAGATAGTAAGTTATAAAGTTATATTTTATTTTTTATTTTGTTTTATTATTTATTTCGAACAGAATAAAAGAATAAAAAGCAAGTGTGAAACAGCATACAAAAAACAAAAACAAAAATATTTATAAAGTGTCATAAACAATATCTATAAATAAATGAAATCATATGTGTCCGAAAAGGAGCAGGAAGAAGCCAAAGCTTATTAATTCCCGCCCCTTATTCAACTGCTTGTAATTATGTTATACAAATTTAGCAGCTATAATGTACACCATATGTACACCAGCCACTATATGTACACCAAATTATTTACATTTGAACACTAATCAAATATTTACAAAGCCATACAAAATTCATGTTATATAATGTCATATTAATGTTATATTTGAATAATATCACTGGAGAGGAAACTAATACAATGGTCTAGATTGTGATAGGACCCATATTGTTCACTAAGTCCAGTATTATTGAGTCATTTCTTGATATCTTGAGGTTCTTTGAATTAAACCGGCTTAAGTAATAGTGGAGACCTCTGAAAGGCTGAATAAGGTACATATTTGTGTATAATGTTTACTTTTCATGTAACTTGCTTAACTTCGCAAAATTATAATTTTAACATTGTTCGAAATTGAGGAAAGTACCTCTGTTCACCTTTGTTCAGACACGTGGTATGTAGTGTTGCACTCATTTAAAGTATAATATTGCACTAACCTTTGCTGACAGTGTCGGAAGTACAGGTTTATGTCTTATTATTAGTATCCACACCTCCAGTTAGATTGGTCCACTATTTTGTTCCAACTTTGAGGATAGGCAGCTGAATTATCAATAGTGATTTATCCATGCCACTCTGTAAAAGGTTGAGTGAACATGGCTATTTGATTGATTGATGACCCATTCTTCTACTCTTCCCATGATATAATTAAATCAGACGTTGTCTTGGACTAATATGTTCCCGATGTTGGGGGAGTCCAGAACCAGGGGCCATAGTTTAAGAATAAGGGGTAAGGCATTTAAAATGAAGATGAGGAAATACTTTTTCACACAGAGTTGTGAGTCTGTGGAATTCTCTGCCTCAGAGGGCAATGGAGGCTGGTTCTCTGGAGCTTGATAGGGCTCTTAAAGATAGCGGAGTCAGGGGATATGAGGAGAATGCAGGAGTAGGGTACTGATTGTGGATGATCAGCCATGATCACATTGAATGCCGGTGCTGGCTCGAAGGGCCGAATCGCCTACTCCTGCACCTATTGTTTATTGTCTATTGATTATCAGTTTACATCTGAATGTTTTTCTCCCCACCATCACAACCATTTCACAATCCAATTAACCAGTTACTTGTTTATGTGTTTAGAATGCTTGTGCGCAAATGGGAACTGCAATGATGGGCTAGATGGTGACGGAAGCTGTTACTGTTACAAAGGATGGGAAAGTAAATATTGTGATAAAGGTAAGTGAAATCTTATATTAGATCAAAAAACAAATTGAAAATATAGTTACAGAAGGTAGGTTGTCAATATATTTTCTTCAAGTAGCGGTCTTAAATGTTTTTCGGAGTTAATATCGGGTGATCCAATTATACCATAGTTGAGGGACTCAGGCCACAGAAGTTTGTGATGCACTAATACGGCTGTGATTACCTGTTTTGCACATACAGCTAAGAAAGTACAGCTTTAGGGAGGCACTGTACTGCAGCGGTAGAATTGCTGCCTTACAGTATCAGAGAAGCGGGTTCGATCCTGACTACGGGTGCTGTCTGTTTCAGAGTTTGTACGTTCTCTCCATGACTGCGTGGGTTCTCTCCAGAAGTTCCAGTTTCCTCCCACACTCCAAAGACATACGGGTTTGATGGTTAATTGGCTTCAGTAAAATTGTAAATTGTCCCTAGTGTGTTGGGGATAGTGCTAGTGAATGGGAATCGCTGGTTGGTGCGGACTCAATGGGTCGAAGGACCTGTTTCCACGCTATTTTTCTAAACTAAACTAAACGCTATGATAATTTACCCCTTCTTTGCCATTCGTTATTTTCACCCTTGCTGACACTTCTCAACATATAAGCAACTAACTCCCACAGAAAAAAATTGAAGTCCCTAGAAACAAGGAACTGCAGATAATATTGGTTAATAAACAAAAGGAATGAAAGTGCTGGAGTAACACAGCATGTCGGGCAGCATCTCTGGAGAACATGAAACAAAACAGGACCTGAAACGTCATCTATCCATGTTCTCCAGAGATGCTGCCTGGCCAACTGAGTTACTCCACACTTTGTGTTCTTTTGAAGTCCTCTCACCGGGCAGTTTTGGTGTTTGACATACCTTTGTTTTGATGCCTGATAATGAAAGATGCAACATCAATGGTCGACTGAGATTGTTAATTGGCAACTTTTTTCTTCCTGCAAGCCTGCTCCCTATACTTTTCTTTCTTGAATCAGCTGAGAAACATAGCTATTTGGAAATAATTTTGTTTTCAGATATTTGGCATCTTCTATTGAAAACTCTCCCAGATGGGTCATATTATGGTTGACGTTAGTTTAATATTTTTTGCACTGTTTGTTACTCAATGACTGATTCATTATCATGGCACATTTCCCTGTGTTATTTTCATTTTGCTATTCCCAGCATAATTGTGAAACTGTTGGATTGCTTTCACATACTGTAAAACAGTTCATACTCTAGATTAAATGCATAAGGAATAGAATCAGGCGGAGGCTTTTATGGGCTCCAGTTTCTGTTCTAGTCAACAAGAACCGTACCCGATCCTCTCTCTCATTTCTTACTTATTCTCTGATTCATTTTTGTTTCCAAAAACACATCGCTTTAAACCCTGAATAACTGAATGATCGAACATGCACAGTCCTCTGAAGTACAAACTTGCAAAGATTTAAAACCCATTGTACATTAATTTTATTTAATTTCAGTCCTAAATGGCCCGGCCCTAGTTCTAGCCTCCACAACAGGAGAAAAGAATCTCGGGGGAACGTTTATTCCAATTAAGAAGGTCAGGGCTCAGACTTGTAATGCTGGATACGTTATTTTTTCACCACTACTTCTATTTTCCCCGACTTAGAGACAATAGCAACACTGATAACTTTTACCCTCTTTAAAGTTTTAAACTGAATTAAATGACACGCCCGGAGCAAAGGAAAAGGTGACATTTCAGGACAAGTCCCTTCTTCAGTCTGAAGAGGGTCTCGACCCAAAACGTCACCTATTCCTTTTCTCTAGAGACGCTGCCTGACCCGCTGAGTTACACCAGCATTTTGTGTCCATCATTCGATGTAAACCAGCATCTGCAGTTTTTCCTGTACATAAATTATATGCCTATTTGGCAGAAACATGGGATGTATTTATGAAAGAATTAGGATAACATTTGTTTTTATATAAATGTCTCGCTTTCCCAAGCAAAATGAATTATGACTAGATGTTTTATCTTTTTTCCTGTTCAGAAATTGTAACAGATCACTGCAATGGAACATGTCATCCCAGTGCCAAGTAAGTGAAACAAACGTATTATCAGTTTTACATCATGCATCTTTTGATGTTATTAAATTTAAATAGCTGCAATTCCAATGTGGTTGTTTGTCAGTTAAGTTAAAATGGGTCAATATTATGTAACTCATGCAGATGTTAATTGATTGCAGAGGTAGAAATGAAGTAACATTCTTAACTGCATGCATCATGTTGATGAATGAAACATCTGGGCATGTTATGGATTGCATCTACTGAGTATCTACCGCACACAGCGTGTGTCCTGGTACCGCAGCCTCAGAACCATCACACAGCATTGCATACTGTGTCTGTAATCACTGTGCTCCAGCGGTGAAAAGCAATATAAAAGCAATAAGATGTGAGCACTGTTAATTAAAAAAGATAGACTGAGTGTTTGTACGTTTTAGTTGCATTCTAGGGTCACCTGGTTCTCTGCCCTCTTGCTTGTGCTCTGCTGGTTACACAGGAAATGGATCTTACTGCTCAGGTACGAATAATCATTGCGTCCTTCTCACCTCTTAGAAGCAAAGATAAAGGGATAGAAGATAGACACAAAATGCTGGAGTAACTCAGCGGGACAGGCAGCATCTCCGGAAAGAAGGAATGGGTGGCATTTTGGGTCGAGAACCTTCTTCAGACCCGAAACTTCACCCATTCCTTCTCTCCAGAGATGCTGCCTGTCCCGCTGAGTTACTCCTGCTCTTTGTGTCTATCTTCGGTTTAAACCTGCATCTGCAGTTCCTTCCTACACATAAAGGGATAGAAATGCACTATCGCATGGAGACATTACTAAAATGCTGTTGTGTGGGACTGTACAGGGCAGCAAGGCAACACTGATCTATATACATACAATGTGCACATTAGCACCAAGAAGTGGATAGAACAAACTTTTTTGCCTAATATCATTCTCTGTCTTCAACCACTTGTGCCACTTTAAGGCGGATTTGCCCTTGGATAGAGGTTCAACAGTAGAGTTTGCCAGCATCCACCACTGGAGATACCCTGATATCAGAGGTGGGCATGAGGCAGTCAACACCTCCTCTTCTGATGGATTTACCAACAAGATGGGTGACCTTGGGAATATCTAGTACAACTGAGGGTGATCCAAGTATACCTTAGTTGAGGGACTCAGGCTAAAGATGTTTGTGATGTAGAAAAGCTGCTGTGATGACCTTTTTTACACATGCAACTAAGATAGGGCGGCATGGTGTCGCAGCAGTAGAGTTGCTGCCTTACAGTGCCAGAGACCCAGATTTGATCCTGACTATGGGTGCTGTCTGTACGAGGTTTGCACGTTCTCCCCGTGACCATGTGAGTTTTCCTCAGGTGTTCCGGTTTCCTCCCACATTCCAAAGACGTACATTTTGAAGGTTAATTGGCTTTGGTAAAAATTGTAAATCGTCCCTAGTGTGTAGGATAGTGGTCGTGTGCGGGAATTGCTGGCTGGCACGGATTCGGTGGACAGAAGGGCCTGTTTCCGTGTTGTATCTCTAAACTAAACTAAACTATGAGAACTTACTCCACCTTTGCCATTTGTTATTTTCACCCTGATACTGATTGCTGATACTTCTGAAACCGCTGCACCAAGTTGAAGCACCATTTTTCTGTTTACAGAAATCAATCCTTGTGTGATGAATAATGGTGGCTGTTCGGACCATTCCAACTGCACCAATGTTTCCACGGGAGAGAGAACATGTACCTGCTGGGACGGTTATGTTGGGGATGGGCTCGTCTGTTTAGGTGAGGACCCGAATCAAAGATGTGTCAAGATGTCCAGGTTCTGTCTCAGGGCCAACAGTAGTTTCAAGTATCAATGGTTTTTGGTTGTGTTTCTCAATTGCTTAAAGCAGCATTTCTCAACCTTTTAACCCTTGCGGAATCCTTGAAATCATTTTCATGTCTCAGGGAAACCCTACATAAAAATTATTATATATCTTTATTAATCTCTTTCTTTCTGTTTCATAAACTTAAAGTTCATAAGGCAAACAAATATATTTCCCTGATAACTGGTTTAAGCAAAAAATAACTTTCAAGTTTATTTCATAAACTAACAAAAACATACATAAATAAACTTTTGATAAACTAATAAAATTAAACATAAACATGCTGACATTTTTTGATTCATATAACATCCCTAAATGATGGGTAAAAATGACTAAATAAGGTGGGTGAATAAGGGACTGTACCTGCATGGCATGAAGCACTGACAGGACTGATGGAGACCGTGCTTGCGTCTGTACTCGAGTGAGTCGCCTGATGATACACGACAGCTTCTGTCCACTGACCACTACAGGCTGTTTCACACTGGCGCCGTATAGACCTCGTTAAATATATTCCCTATGATTATTATACTTTTAAATGATATAACAGGTTGAAGACTACTAGAGCTAATAGGACTTGATGTTTCAATCCCTGTAATAAGTCGGCACTCTTGCTATTTGCAGTGGGATTGGAGTAGTGAAAGGTAGGGTAGGTACGTTAGGTGGGCACCCTCCTTCTTTGACTTTTCATTGATAAGCCCACAACATCTCCAGAGGGCTCAACGGTGATACCTGGCGTCCCAGTTACACCCCCCTCAATTCCATACCCTCCTGTCTTCATCTTGCAGCCCAATTGTTATCTCTCCTTTTGATCCAAAGCCAATTGCTGCTTTTTTCTGCAGAATTTGATAATGATTTGATTGCTTGTTGGGGGGAGCGACCCCTCATCCCCATTTTCTTTAATAGCCTGGTCGTAGATGTAGCAACAAATCCCCTGCATCCCACTTTGACAGGGAAAATCTTGGTCTTCCAGCCATTCTGGGCAGCTTCAGTTGCCAGTTCAGAGTACTTGGTCTTTTTCCTCTCATAAGCTTCTTCAACACCATCTTCCCATGGAACTGTCAATTCCACAACGTATGCCAACTTGGCTGTTGTGGACCACAGGACCATGTCTGGCCGGAGTGTTATAGCCACAATGTCTGGGGGAAACACAAGCCTTTTTTCTAAGTCCACTTCCATTTTCCAAACCCGAGCAGGCTGCAGAATGCTTGCATCCATTGATGTTATCTGGTGCTCTGGAGGTTGGCCTGCTGGTACAAATGTTGTAAAGTGGACATTTCCTGCCGATGTTGGTGGGGAAGCATTTGTGATCGTTTGCCTGTGTTCAAGGATTGATGCCAGCTGTCTGAGATCGTGGTTATGCCGCCAAGTGTGACGCCCTTGGCCGCGGCTCATAGTGCATCCTGTTCAAATGTGCCTTAGTGATCCAGGTGCTTGGCAAAGGGAGCAAGTGGGGTCTTCTCCGAACCACTGCTTCAGGTTCTGCAGTGATGGTAGAACATCATAAGTGGCTCTGATGACAAAACTTAGCTGAGATCCTTCCATTTGCCAGATGTCACGCCAGCTGAGTTTCCTCTTTTCCAGGCTCTCCCAGATAGTCCATTGCCCCTGCTTGGCCATTGAGATGGCCTTAGCGTGTCGCTCTGCCTCCTCCCGTCTTCTCACCTCCTCCACCACGAGCCGTCTCCTCTGCACTGATGTTGCCTTGTGCCATTGAGGAGCTTTTGGGACAAGCCCAATCCCGGCTCTCCCATGTTGGACTTGGCCAACCACATCCTGGAAATGAAGAGCAGACTTAGCACTCTGAACGGCTTCAGATGGGGTCCACTTCCTCCCCGTTGCCACAGGGGGGGGGGGGGGGGGGCTGTTCGAATAACAGTATCTTCAGATTCAGTGAGTTATGACCAACCTTGCTTTAGTGCATTTGAACTCTTCCACAAGACCAGCAATGGGCAATTCCAATTTGCCACTCCCGTACAGTCCGACAGGACTTAAGCATCGTGGAAATCCAAGCCACGGTTTCACATGTGTGCTGATCATTCTTTCCAGCTTTTCCACTTTGTTGATGGGGATTTCATACATGGTTAAAGGCCACATGCTTCTTGGTAGTATGCCAAATTGGAAGCACCACAGCTTGAGTTTTCCTGGTAGCAAGGTCTTGTTGATGCGAGCTATATGCATGATGGTATCCTTTTTCAGTTGTTCAAACTGCTCGGTGTCCTTGAGCTTTGCATCATACCATCGGCCCAAACTCTTCACTGGCATTTCTGAAACAGTTGGAACAGGTATTCTGTCAATATGAAATCTTTGATCCTTGACTTGACCTATGACAATGGAGATGCTTCTGCACTTGCTGGGTTTCATCTTCATCCTTGCCCATGTGATGTTTTGATTAGGTTTTTCCAGAAGTCTCTTGGTGCAGGGGATAGTTGTTGTTAGTGTTGTTATATCATCCATATAGGCTCGTATCGGTGGCAATCGCTGACCACACTGTAGCCGTTTTCCTCCCACAACCCATTTTGATGCTCTGATAATGAGCTCCATTGCCATAGTGAAGGCCAATGGGGAGATGGTGCACCCCGCCATGATGCCTACTTCCAGTGGCTGCCACGCGGTGGTAAAGTCTGATGCTGTGAGACAAAATTGCAGATCCTGGAAGTAGTTTTTTACCAGATTTGTTATTATTGCCGGCACAAAGAGTTCAAACGCAGTCCACAATAGCGAATGAGGAACTGATCCATAGGCGTTGGCCAGAATGAGGAACATGCAGATTCTTTCGTTCCTTCTTAGCAGTCTGGATTTGATGCCATATGATGCTGGTATGTTCAAGGCATCCCGAGAAGCCTGCTATGCCAGCCTTTTGGATTGACGTATCAATGAAATGGTTTTGTTTCAGATACTTTGTAAGTCTTTTTGCCACCACACTGAAAAAGATCTTGCCCTCTTGCCCTCCCCCCCCCCCATCTCTTCACCAGGCTTTGGGGATGACTTCCTTTTCCCAAGCAACCCTCATGTTCCTCCAGAGGAATTTCATAATATCTGGGGCATTCTTGTAGACACAATACGGAACACCATTAGGGCCCGGTGCCTTCCTCACTGCTTCTTCTACCTCACTCAGCTTGAGGCTGATGTCAAATTGATGTTGTGGGGGTGAGATTGGTGGGATGTCAGTGGGGACAAATATCGGTTCATCTTTTAACATCATCAGTGTGGATGGTTGTGATGTGTCCTTCAACCTCCTTTTTTTACGCTTTCAGGGATCCGCTTTTTTCTTTTGTGAAAATGCCTTTCACAAACTTAAAGGGATCTTTGTAGAAGTCTGTTCTTGCTTTTTCCTTCTTTTTTGCTTCGTTTCTTTAAATTCTCCGCTCTACGCAGCTTTGAGAGCCTCTGTCTTAGGTCCTCTTGGAGGACGTAAAACAGAAGGATGCCCTCCCTTTCTTCTGCTGTTGCTATTTTCCACACCTTCTCAGGCCTCTTCTTTCTTTAACAAGTCGTTGGATTTCCTGGAGATGACGGGACTTGAGGGGAGGAGGCCTATCTTTCCTGCTGAGTTGTTCCTTCTCACCAAATTTCTCCTTTCCGTAGCTGTAAACTAGATCACCCAGCTTCTCCAACTTCTTTTCTGCTGATCCCTTGATTCCACTTAAGATTAAGCTCACATCTGCATTGATGATTTCCACTCCTTGCTGTTAGACTTTGGCCATTTCACCAACGGCTTACGTCCTTGCATGTTCTCCACTTTGGGATTGGAGTGGTGAAAGGTAGGGCAGGTACGTCATCGGGGTCATCAGGTGGGCGCCCTCCTTCTTTGACGTTTCAATGATATGCCCACAACATCTCCATAGGGCTCAACGGTGATACCTGGCATCCCAGTTAGACCCCCCTCAATTCCATACCCTCCTGTCTTCATCTTGCAGCCCAATTGTTATCTCTCATAGAAACATAGAAAATAGGTGCAGGAGTAGGCCATTCGGCCCTTCAAGCCTGCACTGCCATTCAATATGATCATCCAACTCAGTATCCTGTACCTGCCCTCTCTCCATACCCCCTGATCCCTTTAGCCACAAGGGCCACATCTAACTCCCTCTTAAATATAGCCAATTAACTGGCCTCAACTACCTTCTGTGGCAGGGAGTTCCAGAGATTCACCACTCTCTGTGTGAAAAATGTTTTTCTCATCTCGCTCCTAAAGGATTTCCCCTTTATCCTTAAACTGTGACCCCTTGTCCTGGACTTCCCTAACATCGGGAACTTTTGATCCAAATCCAATTGCTGCTTTTTTCTGCAGAATTTGATAATGATTTGATTGCTTGTTGGAGGGAGCGACCCCTCACCCTCATTTTCTTTAATAGCCTGGTCATAGATGTAGCAACAAATCCCCTGCATCCCACTTCGACAGGGAAAATCTATTATATATTATAATCCCCAAGAATTTTCCAAGAATATGCGGTACGTGTATAATATAATTATACACGGAACCCATTGCGACCTCTCGCAGAATCCTAGCGTTATGGGGAACTCGGCTGCTTAAAGTGTTCCCCACTGTTTACATCCTGCATATCTGATGGAATGGTGGAAATATTGGAATGCTTGTTACATAGAAACATAGAAAATAGGTGCAGGAGGAGGCCATTCAGCCCTTCGAGCCAGCACTGCCTTTCATTGTGATCATGGCTGATCGTCCCCTATCAATAACCCGTGCCTGCTTTCTCCCCATATCCCTTGACTCCACTAGCCCCTAGAGCTCTATCTACAGTAACTCACTCTTAAATCCATCCAGTGATTTGGCCTCCGTCGTCACTGCCTGCTGTACCTGCACGCCAGCTTTCAGTGACCAGTGTACAAGGACACCCAGGTCTCGCTGTACCTCCCCCTTACCTAATCTAACCCCATTGAGATAATAATCTGCCCCCTTGTTTTTGCCGCCAAAGTGGATAACCTCACATTTATCTATATTATATTGCATCTGCCACGCATCTGCCCACTCACTCAACCTGTCCAGGTCACCCTGCAACCTCCTAACATCCTCTTCACAGTTCACACTGCAGTTGTGTCATCCGAAAACTTGCTAGTGTTGCTCCTAATTCCCTCTTCCAAATCATTAATATATATGGTAAACAGTTGCGGCCCCAACACCGAGCCTTGCGGCACTCCACTCGCCACTGCCTGCCATTCTGAAAAGGACCCGTTCACTCCTACTCTTTGCTTCTGGTCTGCCAACCAATTTTCTATCCATGTCAACACCCTACCCCCAATACCATGTGCTCTAATTTTAGTCACCAGTCTCCCATGCGGGACCTTATCAAAGGCTTTCTGAAAGTCTAGATACACTACATTCACTGGCACCCCTTCATCCATTTTACTTGTCACATCCTCAAAAAATTCCATAAGATTAGCCAAGCATGATTTCCCCTTCAGAAATCCATGTTGACTTGGACTAATCCTTTTACTGCTATCCAAATGCCCCATTATTACCTCTTTAATAAATGACTCCAGCATCTTTCCCACCACCGACGTCAGGCTAACTGGTCTGTAATTCCCCGTTTTCTCTCTCCCTCCTTTCTTGAAAAGCGGGATAACATTAGCTATCCTCCAGTTGTATCCAGGGATTGTTGTATCCAGGGATTGAAAGCAGTTGGGTGCCTGGATGGTAAGCATTCCAAGTCCTTGCCACTTGCCTTTGGAGTTCTATGCACTTAATCTGGGTGTTGTATTGCCGTCTTTCATAGAGCATGGAACGGTACAGCGTGGGAACAGGCCCTTCGGCCCATAATGTCTGTGCTGAACATGATGCCAAGACCAACCCTTATCTGCCAATACATAATCCATATCCCTCCATTCCCTGCATATCCATGTGCCTATCTAAAAGTCTGTTAAATGCCACTATTGTATCTGCCTCCATCACCACCATGGTCCAGCCATTCACCACTACCTTTGTAGGGAAAAAAAAACCTGTCCTTCACATCTTCTCGGGAAATAGGTTCTGACTGTCTACCCTAGCTACGTCCCCCATAATTGTATATAATTATGTCGCGAGAGGTTCTGACTGTGCTGAGGAATAAGTTTAAAGGTCGAGCATTACAAGCCTGACCTCTGGTCTGAGCTTCCTATCTGATGGGCCTCTAGCTGATCTGCATTTTAGTTTCAGACATTAATGCTGGTGACATTGATGTGGAGTTAATGTGGAGATCCCACTCAAGTGCATGTCTTCAGCTGAGCATGACAACAGTCTGGGGTTTGTGGACTCTTTAGTCAGGATCACACCTCGCATGCCATTAGGTCGCGTACATGAGGAGATTAATTTTTCCAGGCAGCTATATTTTAGAAGGTTACTCCCCTCCCTCTCAATTCAAAGGTTTTTGTGAGGTACGGTGATTGGTGCTGCTTCCTGGATTTCTGTTGCTGCAAATGATCTCCATTTTGTCTCCAAGTGGATGGAATCCACACTGTGATTGGGGGGAATGACACTTCAGCGACTAACAGGACGTTGACAATGACTTTCACTGTGGGAGACAGTAGGGAGACTCCTCTGTTGCTCCCATAATCAGATGTATCTCCTTTATTGAAGGTGGTCACATGTAGAATATCTGAGGTCCACAGACATAACCTCCTCATGACAATTATGGGAGATGAGCTTGTGAATTTGTGACTGAAGATCCTCTCCACCAAGTTTTAGAATTTCAGAAGAGATGCCAGGGGAGAAGGCAGGAGAATGGGGTTGAGAGGGAAAGATAGATCAGCCATAATTGAATGGCGGAGCAGACTTGATGGGTCGAGTGGCCGAATCTGCTTCTATGACGTATGAACTAATGCCATCTTCTCCCATGGCCTTTTTGTTCTTCAGTTAGCCATTTTGACTTCTAGCCTGTCAGGGATGGCATTAAGCATGAACCAAATTGATTCTTTCTAATGGGGGTCAAAGATTTTCATTGTCAAGGGCAGAGTTAGGCTTTGAAATGTTGCATCAAGCAAGAACTGGCTGCCTCCTTGTTGTTGACCCCATTCTCAGCTCTGGACCATTGTGGGCACCACTTTACCTTGATTATCATTGCTGCCTTTGACTTGTTCTTTTCATACCTTTGATTCATGTGTTCTTTGTACATTTTCATACCTCTAGTTTCCCTGTCCCCTGACTCTCAGTCTGAAGAAGGGTCCCGTCCCGAAACGTCACCTATTCCTTTTCTCCAGAGATGCTGCCTGATCCGTTGAGTTACTCCAGCATGTTGTGCCTGTCTTCTGTGTAAACCAGCATCTGCATTTCCTTCCTTCACTATTATTGTGTTTTTTTCACTCACAGAAATTGATGGGTGTGTAGAACAAAATGGAGGTTGTCATGAAAATGCAGAATGCACCAAAACTGGACCAAATCTGGTAATGCAAGGATCCTATTTCTGATTTTATTCGTAGCAACTGACTGGTTACTGTAAGTGATTCGTAGTGTTATTGTATTCTGCAGTATTTTAGAAGTGGTGAGAAGGAAAAGACTGTCAGTCGCATAAAACTAAAAATCAAAATATGTTTGTGAACAATGCGTGGAATTAATTGAACTTGCAAAGCAGTTGCATTCTTGAAGGGTTAAGCTGGGTGCACACAATATGTGTAAATTAATTCTTCATGTCAGTCTTCACAAAGAAAAATGGATCACTAATTTCTCAATCCTGGCAAAAATGCTCTGGCATATTATAACCTTAAAGCTGCAGATTTTGGTTTTCTGTTTGGATGAACGGCACAAAATGCACAATTCATGCTTTTTAAAATGTGTTCTTCGTTCCAGGTCGCATGCAACTGTCTCCCAGGTTACAACGGTGATGGCCGGAAATCCTGTCAGCCCAACAACCCTTGCAAGAAGGTTAGGAACAAAATATGCAGGCTTTAGAATTCAAGAGCAAATATTTCTGCAGCAAATCAAACCTGGCACTGTGACCTTAAGCAGACATTTGGCTCTTTACTTGCACATGCAAGAGGCTAAATGGTTAGATCAGATGTGGATCAAGGTTGCCTCTTTGGCCCCACACAGTATGGTTGTCTGCATATCTGTGTCTGGAAGAATCATTCCCTCTCTGGGAGCTTAGTAGCCTGATAAATAATCATGGTGTGCATGACCCATTACAACATCAATCTGCTAATCTGTGATACAAACTGCTGTTTAAGAATTCATCTACTGTAAGAATGTATACTTGCACATATTGATAACGTACCTACACACCTTCTGACTTTGTGCATTAGATTTGATCCAGACCCTACTCAAGGATCAGGACCTTTATGATCCTGTCTTAACATCACCAAGTTTAATATGTAACTCCTATTCCATTCCACTTTCCCCATAGACTTCCATTGGTTTCTGATTTATTTGAAGTGATCACTATCCCTCGCAGGCTGAAGTAATTTTGTTTGGCAGATCTCCACTCTTGCTAAGGTCTCAAGAGGGAATAGGGACAATGAAATAAGAAATGTTCTTAATTTCTTTTATTTACTGCCGTTTGATGGGATTACATTTAGATAGCAACATCTAAATTGAACCAGATAATCACCTGGGTGGAAAGGCAAGAGGAAATCATATAGCACAGATTTCAATAGCTTGTATTTAACTTCATTGCTTGTTTCAATTTGCCAGCATGAGCCACGGCAATGGGCTTGAACAGAGTTGACCTGATGTAGAGGTTTTAGAGATCCAGCGCTGAAACAGGCCCTTCGGCACACTGAGTCCATATTGACCAGCGATTCCCATGCACATGCAGTGTCCTACACGCTGGAAACAATTTACAATTTTACCAAGCCGATTAACCTAAAAACCTAAGATAGACACAAAATGCTGGAGTAACTCAGCGGGACAGGCGGCATCTCTGGAGAGAAGGAATGGGTGACGTTTTGGCTCGAGACCGTTCTTCAGAAGAAATACAAATACAAATTCAAATACAATTCTTGCTGCATTGAATGTGTTTACGTATCTCTGAACTTTCTTAGACATTTTAAATTGACCTTCTTTGTATTTAAATTATGTTTTTAAGTTATCAACTGTATATTTCTCTTTTACTTACCGGGACTTTTTGGTAGAAGTGGCGATAATATAGTAGCAGTATAGTTAATGGATCAACACACAGGAATTAGATGTGAATGAAACGCAGCACTTGAATATTAATGCCATTAATCTTATAGCAAATTAGATAATCTTATTTATTTGTGATCAAATTTCGGAGAGAGTTATGACGCTATGGAACTTAATTCATAAAGAATCATGGAACTGCAGATACTGGTTTACAAACACAAAACAGAATGTACTGGAGTAACTCAGCAGGTCAGGTGGGATCTGTGTAGGGAATGGATAGGAAATGTTTTGGGTTATGATACTTCATTGCATTGATTGTAGTAAGGGGGAGAAAGCTGGAAAAGACATGGGGACAGTACGATGCTTGGCAAATGAAACGGGTGATTTGGGCGAGGGGTGTTGTTTGGTAGATGGGTAGACAAAGGTCAGATTAAAGAATGATAAAAAGGTGTAAGATAAGGAAAGAAATGTGAAGCGAGTAGTAGGGGATGGGGGTGGGAAAAGGGGAAGGGGGAGCGAGACAGTGGGAGAAGTAGCTGCGTACCAAGGTAGAGCAAAGGGAAGAGAGGAGTGGTAAAGTTGGAGTTGGGTTAGTATCTAAAATTGTACAATTCAATCTTCACTCCGTTGGGCTGTTGGCTACCCAAACGGAATATGAGGTGCTGTTCCTCCAGATTGCGTGTAGCCTCACTCTGGCAATGGAGAATGGCCAGGACAGGAAGGCTGATATGGAATGGGAAGGGCAGTTAGAATGGTTAGCAACAAGTGGAGCTAGCAGCCCTCGGCAAACCAAGTGCAAAGATTCAGCAAAATGGTGAACTAGTCTATGTTCAGTCTCACCGAGTAAAGGAGGCCATGTTGGGAACACCAAATGCATTAGATGAGGTTAGAGGAGAAGCTTGTGAACCTCTGTCTCACTTGGAAGGGCTGCTGGGTCCATGGATGGGTGTGAGAGAGGGAGATGTAGGGATAGGTGTTACATCTCCTGTGGTTGCGTACGTAGGTAAGTAGCAATTTGCAGCAAATTGTGGACGCCACAGACCATCACACAAACCAACCTCCCTTTCATTGACCCCATTTATACCTCACGCTGCCTCGGCAAGGCCAGCAGCATAATCAAGGACGAGTAACACCCTGGCCACTCCCTCTTCTCCCTTCTCCCATTAGGCAAAAGATATAGAAGTGTGAAAACGCACACCACCAGATTCAGGGACAGTTTCTTCCCAGCTGTTGTCAGGCAACTGAATCATCCCACGATAACCAGAGAGCAATGGTGAACTACTATCTACCTCTTTGATGACCCTCAGACTATCCTTGATTGGACTTGCTGGCTTAACCTTGCACTAAACGTTATTCTATTATCGTGTATCTATACGCTGTAAATGGTTCGATTGTAATCATGTATTGTCTTTCTCCTGACTGGTCAGCTCACAACAAAAAGCTTTTCACTGTGCCTCAGTACACGTGACAATAGGCTAAACAGAACTGAATTACTTGGGAGGAGCTGTTTTGGATGGGAAGGGATGTGTGAACCTAATTTATTACTGATGTTAAATCTAAAAATGACCCTGATCTTTGTCTTTTGTCCTTCTGTCCACTGAAGAATAATGGAGGCTGCGGTTCATTTGCCCGCTGCAAAAGAACAGGACCTGGTACTCGAACATGCAGCTGTTATCAGGGCTACAAAATGATAGGACGTACATGCAGAGGTGTTATCTTTCAGGTACTATTCAATAATTCTATGTGCGTATATATGTGATTATCTTCAGAAATGTATGTTATTAAATCATTCCTTATCTTACGTTATCCCGACTGCCCACTCCACCCTTCCCTCTCCCTTTCCCCTGCTTCCTTAATCTTAATAAGATTTTGCCAAATCTTGCAGTTTAGCAAAAGGTAAAGAACCCAGTAGAAAACAAGGAACTGCAGATGTTGGTTTACAAAAAATGCTGGAGTAACTCTTTACACAATGCTGGAGTTTATACAAAATGAATGAATGAATGAATGAATGAATAAGTTTATGAATGAATAAGTTTATTGGCCAAGTATTCACATACAAGGAATTTGCCTTGGTGCTCCGCCCGCAAGTGACAACATGACATACAGTGACAGTTAAGAATGATACATAAAACATTAAAGCATAATAATAGAACATTATTAATGTTCATTGTGAATTAAATAAAATACCAGATCAAAATAAGGCTACAGATTTTTGGTTATTGAGTAGAGCTACTACTCGTGGAAAAAAGCTGTTTTTATGTCTGGCTGTGGCAGCTTTGACAGTCTGGAGTCGCCTTCCAGAGGGAAGTGATGCAAAGAGTTTGTGGCCAGGGTGAGAGGGGTCAGAGATGATCTTGCCCGCTCACTTCCTGGCCCTTGCAGTGTACAGTTCGTCAATGGAGGGAAGGTTGCAGCCAATAACCTTCTCAACTAATCGGACGATTCGCTGCAGCCTCCAGGTGTCGTGCTTGGTGGCTGAGCCAAACCAGACCATGATGGAGAAGGTGAGGACAGACTCTACGATGGCCGTGTAGAATTGGACCATCATTGCCTGCGGTAGTTTGTGCTTCCTCAGCTGCCGCAGGAAGTACATCCTCTGTTGGGCCTTTTTGACTGTGGAGTCGATGGTAGCCCCCCACTTTAGGTCCTTGGAGATGATGGTTCCCAGGAACTTAAAAGACTCCACAGGTGTGACTGTGGTGATGTTGATGGTGAGTGGGGTGAGGGGAGGGGGAGCTCTCCTAAAGTCTACAATCAATTCCACTGTCTTAAGAGCATTGAGCTCCAGCTTGGTGCGATGGCACCTGGACGTCAGCTGTGACACTTCCTGTTTGTAGGCTGGAGTAACTCAGCGGGTCAGGCAGCACCTTTGGAGAACATGGATAGGTGACGTTTCAGGTCGAGACCCTTATTCAGACTGATTTAAAGGTGGCAGGCATGATTTTCAAATATTGGCAGGCCACTTCCCATCTTTTGAACAGGGTCCATGCTGGTTGAGAGGGAAGAGTGCCTTTGCTACTTGACACTGTGAAGCAACGTACAATTTTCAATGTACAGAGGGGATGTGGGGGTTTGGTGCTCAAGATGTGGCCCAGAAATTGAGCCAGTTTTTGCTAGCACCTTAGAAATTATGGAGGTTTGCTGCTCCTGATCATTGCCACACAGGGCTGCCCCCTCCCATCCCTGCCTGAGCCAAACCTGCTCTCAGGCCTCTCAGCTCGGGGCATCAACAAGATTCAAGTGTCAGCAGTGACAGCATTTAACAAGAACATTGGGATTTTCCTGCTGTCCAGGCCAACTTTCCATATCCGCCTGCTGCCGTCAAAAGACATGGCCTGTAGTGGGTGCACTCACTTTTAAACTAAAATTAAATGTATTCAATTATTTACAAACAATAATATTTACAACACAAACAATACCAACCCAACTGCCACCAAATACAAAAAATACCACATTTTCTAAATACTAAATATTAAAGAACTATTTTACAATCCTGGAGTAGGATGCATTCAACCCCACACTGTGCCCAGCGGTCCCGGAAATCCATCAGAGTGCCGTGAACACCGCATGTCCCTTTTCGAGGGACACCCTGGACTTGCTTGCCTGGCCCATCATTGCCATGGTAACGCCTGAACCAAGAGGGCCTGTGACCCTTGATAGGCCTTCCACTGAAATATCTACCTCCGTCCCTTCCCCCCAGTTCACCTCTTACTCAAGATGGTGGCAGGGGATCTAATGCTATATGCACGCCACAATTATCCAACTCCTGCTACACAAACCAAATTAAAATTCAAGTTCAAGTGAGTTTATTGTCATGTGTCCCTGACAGGACAATGAAATTCTTGCTTTGCTTCAGCACAACAGAACATAGTAGGCATTGACTACAGAACAGATCAGTGTAACCATATACCATTATACAAATATATACACATATATATATATATATACAATTCTCATTAGACTTCATCTCAGGCCTGGTGATTGGTGTATAAAGATCTGTTTTAGATGTGGCTACATTTGCTCAATTTAGAATACTTTTTTTATTTCCAGGTATTGTAAAACTGCAAGATTTTATTTCTCTTTGTTATTGAAATCGCATGTTGCCGTGAAATCTATATTCTTTTGTCATGTTTCTGTGTCCTTCAGAGATTGAGGTTTTTAAAAAAAAATCTGTTTTGACAGGAACTGGAGCGAGAACCAAGATTTGCTGCCTTCCACAAATACCTTCAGGTAGCAATGGAACAATTTTAATACTTCTCACTTGAAATTCATGAAAAATATCTCTTCGAAAATTGTTCAATCCTTGTAAAAAAAATTTTTGTTTCTGTACTTTTACAGAGGAACTCCGTCAATGAACTTGAAGGAAAAGGGCCGTTCACTGTGTTCGTGCCAAAACACAGCGCACTTTCTCAAACCACGGTAGCTGCATCAACCGCTTCAAATATCGAGTGTGTTAGAATTAGTTTTATGTGTTCACCTTGCAGCAAAGAAAATGCAGCTCGGTTTGTTCCGAGCCAGCCAGTTTTATGCTAAGCAGCAGTAGGTGTATTAGCATTTGGCTGAACACTTCTGAATCAGGGTGGGATGAAGGTTTCCGAGCATTCCTTGTCAGACTCCTCCAATGTCTTTGTTAAGGAAACTAACAGTTGTGCCTTTCCCCGCACTGAAGTGTCTGGTTATGATATCCGGGACTACCCGAGAGGGGTGAAAGTTCCACATCAGATCAGGGAACCCTTCCAAGGACCAGAGGGGAGGCTTTCATACATAAAAATGAGAAAGATTGTATCCCTCCAAATCTGAAAGTAATTGTGATTTGCTGCAAGATATCCATAGAAACCCAAGTTTGTTGTTTGTGCTAAACAAGAAAACATGTAACAAATGAAATCGAGATCCAAAATCTGCCCATATTGAAGTCAGAAGCCAAAGTCAATGCACAAAGGTCCTACATTGCATGTCCAGGGTGTATAATAAACAACCTCTAAAGTTTGTCAATTGAGTTTAATGAGATCTGAAATCTATAAATGTTGCATGCTATACCCACAGGAAAGCGAGTGGAACTTGTCCAGTGTAACTTGCTATGCTTCAGCGCAGGGTTTATACACTTTAATTATATTTTGCTGACCATTTGCTGATCAATCATCATATTCTCATTAAGTCTGGGAATTCTACAAGACCATGCAGCCACTGAAATCTTGAGATATTCAGGATGTTCCCAGATGGTCATCGGACAAAATACAGCGCGGTGATGCTCATGAATCCTTGAGACAGTCTGGGACCTAAAGGCAGAGCGGCACTCCCAATGGACCCAGTTCTCATTACCAGTTGCTGCTGACTATGTTGGCCAAGCAACACAGGCAACATCTTTGGCTTAATGTACTCCATCAGCACCCCTGATCAGATGCTGTCCCCAGACTAAACATTTGCTTGAAGGTCTCGGAAGCAAAGTGTTGCCGTTACTTCACCCTAACAGTAGGACTTGGCATGTGGCCAGTGTCCGTTGGAAAATCACAGCCGCACGGCTCCATTGACCATATTTAGTTTAGTTTAGAGATACAGCGCAGAAACAGCCCGAGTCCATGCCGACCAATGATCACCTAATACATTAGCACGACCCTACATGCACTAGGGCCAATTTACAATTTTACTGAAGCCAATTAACCTACAAACCTGAACGTCTTTTGGAGTATGGGAGGAAACCGCAGCACGCCGGAGAAAATCCACACTGGTAACGGGTAGAAATTGCAAACTCAGTACAGACAGCATCCATAGTCAGGATCAAACTCAGGCCTCTGGTGCTGTAAGGCAGCAACTTTACCGTTGTGCCACCGTGCCGCGCAAAACCATGAGAAATTCATCCTCACTTTATCGACTGATGAACAATCCCTGGCTGACAATGTGAAGAATGATCAAACGTCTTCATTTTGTATCGCCCTTGACTTTCTTGTTCTGAATTCTTGAAGTACAGTTCCTGAATCTTTTGCAAACAACCTAACCTTTGTCCAATTAACTTCCTAACAGATAGAAAAATGGGAATCAAGTGGTTTGATAAAAGACCTACTTCGTTATCACATAGTCGGCTGTGGAGAACTGTCAGAAACTGAACTAAAGGAGCAGACTGCCCTTGTTGCCTTATCTGGGAACACCATTCAAATCTCCTCAAAAGAGGTATGTGTGTCTGTACTTGAGAACATGCCAAAGGATGTCTGTAAGGGTACCCAGTGCTATCTTGTTGGATATAGATCTGCGCTACAGGATATTCCTTACAAAGTGTGTCTGTACTGCTGGAATTCCCCAGGAAGATGTAACACAAGATAGTCTCAGGAAAGAAATCTGTATCAAAGGATATTCCCAGGGAACATATCTTTTGGAAGATATATGTACTACAGCATTGCTTTTAGGATATGGGTCTTCACTTCAGGATATACGTGTCTGAACTTCAGGATATGCCCAGGAAGTGTGAGTGTGTGTGTAATAAGAGTGATCCCAGAAGTGTGTCTATACTACGAGATATTTCCAGGATGTGTACATGCCCTACGGTCAATCCTTCAGGAAGTGCGACTGTACTATAGGATTTCTCACATGAAGTGTGTCTGTCCTTCAGGGTTATGTGTCTAAAATGCAGGATATTTGCAGGAAGTGTGACTGTATCACAGGATATTCCCAGTGTGTGCATCTGTACCAAGGTATATCCTGTAGGAAGTGTATTACAGAATTTCCCACAGGTAATGTGTCTTTATTTCAGAAGTTTGCATGGGATCGGTGAACTTACTTCAAGATATCCAGCCTGAAGTCTGTCTGTACTTCAGGATATCCCGCGGATTATGTGTCTCTACCACAGGATCCACCCAAAAACTATGAGTGTATCAAAGATATCCCCGGGAAATGTGACGGTACCACGGCATCCCCAGCTGTGTCTCTGTATGACAGGACATCTCTCAGAAAGTGTATGTTAACTTCAGACTAATCCATAGGGTGTGTGTGTACCACAGGAGATTCCCAGGGTGTGCATCATGATATCCTTTGGGATGTGTGTGTTTATTTCAAGGTACTGCAGGGTACAAGTCATGTGTTTTCTCCCAGGGACTGTGATTATACTACAAGATATCTTGCGTGATCTCATAGTGTAATTTCAAAAAGTCCTTATCTTTTCATTTTCTTCATTTGTTTATTTCTCCTATTTTCCTTTATGCCACCAACAAATTGGTCAGTTGTGAGAAAACTGGAGCTAAATTAGTATCGACGTACATAGCCTCATGCAGGGCCAGCCTTGGGAGGTACCGGGGCCCAATTGGGAACTATTTTGGTGAGCCCCAGATTCCCAGCCAAGGTCTGTAGATTCATAGAAATAAAAATAAAGTCTATCACAGACTTTATATCTCTGTGGTAGAATGGAAAGTAATCAAAATATGCGCTTGAAAAAGTGCCTGCGACAATGGACCAAACAGATCTAAGCTACATTTTAATATAAAATTCCATACATGTAAGCCTACAAGTAACAAACAAAATGTGTAGATCACCTCTGGAAAGTACATAGTTACAATATCACTTGTTTTAGTGACTGTGAAATGAAAACAAAATAATTTAATTAAATAGATCCTGGAAAATCAATAACCATTGGTGAAAAACCAGTCCAGGCATTACATTTTGGGCTTCAGCCCCATCCTACCCTTTGGGCTTCTACCCCATCCTAACTGTGTGTTAGCTGTCTGTGCGTGATGTGTGTGTGGGAGATAAGGGACGGACAGAAGGAAGGGAGGGACAGAAGGAAGGGAGGGAGAGATGGAAGGGAGGGAGGGAAGTAGAGAAAGGTGGGAGGGAAGGAGGGAAAGAAGTGATGGAGCAAATTAGAAAAGGGAAAAGAGAGAGGAAGGAGGGAGGGAAGAAGGGAGGGAGGGCGGGAAGGGAAGGAGAGAAGGGAGGGAGAGGGCCAGCGGCGGGAGCAGATGCCGTGGTCCGAGCGGACGGGTGTGAGCTTAGGCCGAGGTTTGTAAACGTTGCTCCAACCCCCGGCCCTCCGGCCCACTGCATCTCCCCAGGGAGAAAGAGGGGTGGAGCCGGGGCTGTGTGCGTGAAGCACGGCGACTGGAGGGGCGGGAGTGCTGCCCCGGGACCGTGAGGGAACCACCCACCTCCCCCCTTCCCCCTTTTCCATTTCCCCTCACACCACCCTCCCCGTCTACCCGTTTCTTCCCCCGCCACCCCTCTACTCGCTCTCCACCCCTCTCTCCCTCCCCTCCACCCGGGGTACATCTACCCGAGCCGAGAGTAGATTACTCTGGCGCGGGGCTTCCTTCCTCGCGGGGCCCAATTGGGTGCAATCGGTCCAAGGCCGGCCCTGGCCTCATGGTGTAATTGACTGAGTTATGTCCAGGGGTGCAGTGCTGCCGGAGTTCACCGGAACGACACTCCGACACCTCTAAAATAAACCCAAAAGAACAACAGCCGGAATTTTAACTAGCGGGTGTGTGGTCGGGGCAACCTGGTTTAAAGAGTGGGAATGGGAAGACGCATTACTACTGAGCTTCCCTGTATGAGGGGGGGCGGCAATATGACCCAGCAGATTCAGACCATCGTGGAGGTCGTGGGCTGGGTGCTGAGCCAGAGGTGATGGCTCTGGCCCGCTGGTGGCCGGTAGAGAGGCGAGAGTCGGCGGAGTCGCTAGTGGAGGCCCGTGGGTGGCTGGAGTAGAGACACGGGTCGGCGGCAGCAGCATCCATGGCCCCGGGGAGGTGATGAGAGTCGGCAGCCGCGGCAGTTTCGGTGGTCCGGGCCTGGGTTTGGCCGGGAAGGCAGTGAGGGTCGGAGAGGCGGTGGATGTTGTTGCTGCTCCTCCTGGTGGCCGGGCAGGCGGCGCCGTGGTCTGGCGGTGGGCCTGCGGGCGGGCGGGCGGTCGAGTCAAGGAGTGCCGGTGGAGGGACCGATCTGGAGGCGGGCAAGCTGGTGATCCTTGGTAGAGTTGAGATATGCAAGGAAGCGTTTGTTGAGTGTGTGGATCTGGCGCGAATGAATTCCAGTTGTGGTCCATTGCAGTGGGTGGGTAAGTGTGAATGAGTGGGTGAGTGTGGGTGTGGGTGTGTGTGTGTGGGTGAGTGAGTGTGTGTGAGTGGGTGGGTGAGTGTGAATGAGTGGGTGAGTGTGGGTGAGTGGGTGGGTGAGTGGGTGGGTGAGTGTGAATGAGTGGGTGAGCGTGGGTGTGAGTGTGTGTGTGGGTGAGTGTGTGTGTGTGAGTGGGTGAGTGTGGGTGAGTGGGTGGGTGAGTGTGAATGAGTGGGTGAGCGTGGGTGTGAGTGTGTGTGTGGGTGAGTGAGTGTGTGTGAGTGGGTGGGTGAGTGTGTGTGAGTGGGTGGGTGAGTGTGTGTGAGTGGGTGGGTGTGTGTGAGTGGGTGGGTGAGTGTGAATGAGTGGGTGTGAGTGAGTGAGTGTGTGTTAGTGTGTGAGTGAGTGAGTGTGAGTGTATGTGGGTGTGAGTGTGTGTTTGTGTGTGTGGGTGAGTGTGAGTGAGTGTGTGAATGAGTGTGAAGGCCCAGAGCTGGGGTGAGCTGGTGCCGGGCCGACACCTCTGTAACAATACATGATCACCGTCTTTTTCTTTACTTGCTTGATAATAATATTTCATGATAATTAGTGAGTGCAACCATGCAATATTTTGTCATATTATTAAATGATGTATTATATGGTTTATCGAACTAGTTATACACTGGGATGTAGTGATAGGCTATAATCTTGTTTGACCCTCTTGGGAAACGAGCTTGCACCCCCACCAAGGAAATCCTGGAATGACACCCTGATGGACAGCTCCAAATTAGCACTGCAACACTGGTTATTTCTAACATATTTAGAACAGCCTAACCCTTTATTCTCTTTACAGTAGCACCTTAAATGTGATATTTAGATCCAACAGTGCAACACAGACAATGTCAAGACAAATGTGTGGATTATATTTCATTTGCATTGTGCTGAAAGATAATTTTATGTTTATTCCCAAGTACGCCTTAGTGTAATACAGAGATCGAAGTGAATGTCACTGAGTAGTGAACAGTGGAGTAAACAGTAAGAACCAGTTAGTAAAAAGTAAGTGTATGAAGGAACCGCAGATGCTGGTTTAAACCAAAGACAAAATGCTGGAGTAACTCAGCGGGACAGGCAGCATCTCTGGAGAGGAGGAATCGGTTACGTTTCTGTCTCAACCTGAAACGTCACCCATTCCTTCGCTCCAGAGATGCTGCCTGTCCCGCTGAGTTACTCCAGCATTTTAGTAAAAAGCAAGTCTGGTTATTGATGGAAAAAATGTCTCCATTCCACCATAGACCACTGAGAAACAATAGACAATAGACAATAGGTGCAGGAGTAGGCCTTTCGGCCCTTCGAGCCTGCTTCACCATTCAATGTGATCATGGCTGATCATCCTCAATCAGTACCCCATTCCTGCCTTCTCCCCATATCCCCTGACTACGCTATCTTTAAGAGCCCTATCTAGCTCGCTCTTAAAAGTATCCAGAGAACCGGCCTCCACCGCCCTCTGAGGCAGAGAATTCCACAGATTCACAACTTTCTGTGAGAAAAAGTGTTTCCTCATCTCCGTTCTAAATGGCTTACCCCTTATTCTTAAACTTTGGCCCCTGGTTCTGGACTCCCCCAACATTGGGAACATGTTTCCTGCCTCTAGCGTGACCAAACCCTTAATAATCTTATATGTTTCAATAAGATGTCCTCTCATCCTTCTAAATTGCAGAATATACAAGCCCAGCCACTCCATTCTCTCAGCATATGACAGTCCCGCCATCCCGGAAATTAACCTTATAAACCTACGCTGCACTCCCTCAATAGCAAGAATGTTCTTCCACAAATTAGGGGACCAAATCTGCACTCAATATCCCAGGTGTGGTCTCACTAGGGCCCAATACGACTGCAGAAGGACCTCTTTGCTCCTCTACTCAACTCCTCGTGTCATAAGGGCCAACATGCCATTCACTTTCTTCACTGCCTGCTGTACCTGCATGCTTACTTTCATTGCCTGATGAACAAGGACCCCCAGATCCCATTGTACCTCTCATCCTTCTAAACTCCCGTGTATACAAGCCCAGCCGCTCCATTCTCTCAGCATATGACAGTCCCGCCATCCCAGGAATTAACCTTGCACACATTAACGCTGCACTCCCTCAATAGTAAGAATGTCCTTCCTCAAATTAGGGGACCAAAACTGAACACAATACTCCAGGTGTGGTCTCACCAAGGCTCTATACAACTGCAGAAGGACTTTTTTGCTCCGATACACAACTGCTCTTGTTACGAAGGCCAACATGCCATTCACAAACAAAATGCCTGGATTCCTCCTTTCCAATGATTTTCCACCTTTGTAGAATAAAGGATAAAGAGATCGAACATTTAAATACTGATCTACTCTGAATATGATATTGTTATATGATACGGTATGTATGTTGTTATATGATACGGTATGCCTACTCTGAATATGATATTGTTTGAAGTATGTGGTTTTTTTTAATAGAATGTAATTTATTTGAATGGCGATGCCCAAATTATCACAACAAATTACATCACAGCAAATGGGATTATCCATTACATCAACAAAGTCTTGGTTCCATTCAAATTGAAGCCTAACATGCAAATATCCACCTCATCTCAGGTAGGTTTCTACTTCAATATTCATCCCTGGAAATAAACGTTAATCCGTGTAGAACCTGAAATAAAAGCAGAAAATGCTGCTGTTTCTCGGAATTTGTGAAAAAGATTACAATTTCAGGTTCTGATGAAGTCATGGCCTGGAAAATTCAACTTTGATTCTCCCTCAACTGATGCTGCCTGACCTGCTGCAGAGTAGCGACCTTGTATTATTGTTTTAATGATCATATTTATATTGTTAAGTATTACTTTATTTAAACCGAAACAATGTTCTCCAGAGAAAATCATCCAAGTTTTTCCGACATTTTCTTATAGCACAGTGGTGCAGCGGTAGAGTTGCTGCCTTACAACGCCAGGGACTTGGGTTTGTATCTGATTACAGGTGCTGTCTGTATGGAGTTTGTACGTTCCCCCTATGACGGCATGGGTTTTCTCTGGGTCCTCCGGTTTGTTCCCACACTCCAAAGACATACGGATTTGTAGGGTAATTGGCTTCGGTAAAATTGTAAATTGTACCCAGTCAATTGGACAGTGTTAGTGTATGGGGCGATCATTGGTCGGCGTGGACAAGGTGTACCAAAGAGCCTGTTTACGTGCTGTATCTCTAGAGTCAAAACTCTAAGAGCTAATACCCTTTAAGCCAGGTATTCTGGTAAACCTCTTCTGCACACTGTCAACCTTCTTCCTGTAATGGGGCAACTTGAACTGAACGCCAAATGCAAAGTTTTGTAAAGCTGTAGTATGACTTCCTGACTCTTATACTCAATTCCCCAACCAATGAAACAAAAAACAGTTAGGCAGAAGGAAAATATTTGCACTAGAATGTCATCTTTACTGCTGTTGATCTGAGCCAGGCCAGCAATTCTGTATCTTGCCATTGATGTTTAATTTTGCTGGGATGGGTTTCCATTCCTGATGGCTTGGGAATAATGTGGTCCTATAGGTAAACACATTGCTAGCATTTATTTCAAGAGGGCTAGAATACAAAAACAGGGTTGTAATGCTGAGGCTCTTTAAGGTGCTGGTCAGGCTGTATTTGGAGTATTGTGAGCAATTCTGGGCCCAATATCTGAGGAAGGCTGGCTCAGGAGAAGGTCCAGAGGAGGTTAACAAGAATAATCCCAGGAATGAGTGGGATCACACATGATGAGCATTTGACGGCACTGGGCCTGTATATGCTGGAGTATAGAAGAATGAGGTGGGAGCTCATTGAAACTTATCGAATACTGAAATGCTTGGATTAAGTGGATGTGGAGAGGATGTTTCCACTAGTGGGAGAGTCTAGGACTAGAGGTCATACCTCAGAATTAATGGACGTTCCTTTAAGAAGGAGATGAGAAGGAATTTATTTAGTCAGAGGGTGGTGAATCTATTGAGTTCTTTGCCACAGAAGTCTGGGGAGGCCAAGTCAATGGATATTTTTAAGGCAGAGATAGATAGAATCTTGATTAGTACGGGTGTCAGGGGTTATGGGGAGAAGGCAGGAGAATGGGGTTAGAAGGGAGAGATAGATTAGCCATGATTGCATGGCGGAGTAGGCCTGATGGGCCAAATGGCCTAATTCTGCTCCTATCACATACGACCTTATAACCTTATATCTTCCATACCATTCAGAGATTTATTGGTACCCTTCAGAACTGGTATCTTTCCAGGTCTGTGCTCTGTATAAAGTTGGTGTCACATTAAGGATTGACCCACAAGGGGGTTCAAAGTGTCCTGATAACCTGTTGAGTCATGAAGGTGAACACCTCTCCAAGACAGGCCCCCCGGCCATCTCATTATAACTTGGGGCAAACTGTAAACTGGGCTTATTGTGAAAGGCAGAACTGCAGATGCTGGTTTACACCAAAGATAGACACAAAATGCCAGAGTAACTCAGTGGGTCAGACAGCATCTCTGGATAAATAGGAATAGGTGACGTTTTGGGTCAGAACCCTTTATGTTGATGGGAAGAACATACAGGTTAGTGCATCAGAACATAGCCCATGTTAAGATGTGTTTAGTATGTGTTATAGATCTATACAAGAGGGAAACAAATTATTTTAAAAACTTTACTGTGTCTTGGATTTTTTAAATTAAACTTGTTTTTCTTCATTTACAGTCTAGTCTCATCACTGTTGCGAGTGAAAATGGATACAAAATGTTTAGTAATTTGATTAAGGTAAGCCCATTTTTATAACATTGGTGGTGCTGCTGCTCTTGGTGGGTTGGTGTTGGGTTGGATTGGTGTAACACTTTGTTGAGTCCTCACTGTCCCGAGGAATCTGCTCCTTGAATGCTATCTCCACCCCAGATGCAGAACAATTTTGCCCTGTGAATGACCGTATGGAGATCCTGACTGCAAACTAACCTCTTCTTGGAGCTGGAGTGTCTGGGTCTAAGCTGATGGCTGGATAGTTGAAAATAAATGATGGTGTGTCTCCACCTTCATTCGCTTCCTGTTCTGCTGCTGCTGCTGTAGAACATTAGAATACAAAACACCATCGCACAGTAACAGCCCTTTTACCCGCAATGTCTATGCCAACCATGATATCAATTGAAATCTCCCTGCACATGGTCCATTTCCCTCCATTCATTGCCTGTGTATGCCTGAATGCCTCTTAATCATTGCTATCTTATTTGCTTTCACCACTTCCCTGGCAGCACATACTCACAACTCTCTATAAATAAAATTGCCTTGTAAATCTACTTTCAACTTTTCTGCTCTCATTTTAAACCTATGCCTTCTAGTATTTAATGTACGTGGAAAAAAAGACTACCTGGTCTATTTATGCCTATGATAATTTTACATACTTCCATCCCTCATCTTCCAACGCTCCAGGGGACAAAATCCAAGTTTGTTCAAACTAAGGTCATGAGGTTATAAACTCTCCTTACAGCTATTACTCTCAAATGCAGGGAACATCCTGGTGAACTTCTTCTGCACCCTCTCCAAAGCCTCCACATCCTTCCAATACGGCAAAGATGAGAACTGCACAAACTATTCTGAACTTGGCCAAACCAAAATGTTGTATTATGCAGCTGTAACATTACTTCCCAAAGCAGAAACCTCGCTACCTGTTTAGCCAGGTTCCTGAGTGTCTGAGAGGTGAAAGATGTCAGGGAATGATTGTAACGAGGGTAAGATTGGGGTGGGATGAGGGGTGTATGTTCCTACCATCTACGATTTGGGCATCTGAAGAAATTGTGGGATGAGATTGATGCGAGTAGTAGGATGAGATATGGGAATCCTTCCATGGGGTGGCTGGTTCAAACAATGCAATTCATGGAACAATTTAGTATGATGCAATAAAAATGCCATATTTAAATTAAGGCCAACTGTTAAGGAATTAAAATTAATATAGGAGCCAGAAAATGGTGAGTGCACGTTAAAGGTAGATTGTCCCATATTTGGAGTAATGGCAACAACAGGTTATCACCAACAACTAAAAGAAGTGGTTCTCTCCTTGGTCTCATTCTTCTTATTGTAGGTTTTTAACCTGCTACGTTACATGCCTTGTCGATCTTTCGGCTAAATTGTGAGTTGTTTCCTCTGTTGCTCTTGATGGAAATGAAAAAACGGGATGTGTTTTCCGCTCAGCAGCCAGCCCCCAATGATGGGGTCAGGTTGAGAAGGCATCCAAGTTGGAAATGATTGATTTTCTGGGACTCGTATCAGAGGGGATCAGTAGCAAGCATACTTGGGACCTCTCAGGAATTGCGAACCAAGCTTCATTTCTGGTATGAGCCTAGACCCACAAGTTGGAAAGTCATAGAAACATAGAAAATATGTGCAGGAGGAGGCCATTCGGCCCTTCGAGCCAGTACCGTCATTCATTGTGATCATGGCTGATTGTCCCCTATCAATAACCCGTGCCTATCTTCTCCCCATATCCCTTGACTCCACTAGCCCCTAGAGCTCCATCTAACTCTCTCTTAAATCCATCCAGTGACTTGGCCTCCACTGCCCTCTGTGGCAGGGAATTCCATAAAGTCACGTCAAAAATGCAGTTGCTGGAACTAACAACAGAAAATGGTAGCAATGCTCACCAGGACAGGCAGCATCCGTGGAAAGAGAAGCAGAGTTAACATTTCAGATCAAAACATTTTTATTTGAATTCTTCTTTGACCTGAAACATTGACTTGATTTCTCTTTCCATCTCATGGTGCCTGACTGAATAATGAAAGGCATATATAGAGCGGACAAGTAGTAATAGGCCTAGTTAGAGCACAGCCTCAGAGTAAAAGGATGTACCATTAGAATGAAGATGAGGAGGAATTACTTTAGACAGAGGGTAGACAGGAGAAACTCAGCGGGTGAGGCAGCATCTATGGAGCTAAGGAATATGCGACGTTTCGGGTCGAGACCCTCCATCTTTAGCCAGAAGGTGGGGAGTCTGTGGAATTTATTGCCACAGACTGCTTTGGAGGCCAGTCATTAGGTGTTTTTAAAGTAGAGGTTGATAGGTTCTTGATTGGTAAGGGTGTCAAAGGTCATGGGGAGAAGGCAGAAGAATGGGGTGGAGAGCAAAAGACAGATCAGCCATGATCGAATGGTGGAGCAGACTTTATGAGCCAAATGGCCTAATTCTGCTCCTATGTATTATAACCTTATGGTCTTATAGACCTGCTGAGCATTGTCAACATCTGCTGTTTTTACTTACATTGGAAGCCCAGTTGTTGAGATCTTCTGAGAAAGCACACCAATAAGATTCAGTTCAGTCCCCCTTAGAGGAACGTACAATAGTTACCACAGAGAGGGTCATTTGGTCCATTGCATCCACGTAGGTCCTTGGACCTGTTAGCTGGCCAAGGATGCAGAGAATAATATCATGTGCAACATGTGCTCTAAGGCAAACTGTTATTGTTCACAAAGGGAGAACTGCTGTTCGTTGAATTGAGATGAAACCTGTTTTTAATCTATATGTAAAATAAAAACATCACAATAATTCATATCTGGTTTTGTCTCTGGAGAGTGTTTTCTGTCAATATTAAAACATTGCAGATGGGGTGTGAAATGGACAGGTTTCATACTATCAGGGGGTTCCAATAGGAGGTATTTAGTTACACAGTTATACAATTAGACTTTGGAGAGTACAGCTCATTGAAACATAAGATTCATGGCCACTCACAGGAATAAGTGGAGACACTATTTGCAGCAGGATTTTTTTTAATGTTGAAGGGATTCCTCTTCAAATGTTTATTTGAAGTTTTATATTGTATTTTAATGTTCCTGTTACAGAAAACTAACTGTTAAATGTTCATTTTTCTCAGGAAACAAATCTTCTACCTCTAATAGAAGACCCAATTCACAAACCATTCACTATGATGTGGCCGACAGATAAAGCATTTAATTCTCTTCCGAAAGAGAGGAAGGATTGGCTTTTTAGTAAAAAGAACAGACACAATCTTGTGGAATACTTAAAATTCCACATGATCAGAGATTCAAAGGTATTTAAAGACTGTGAATGTGTATAGAACCTGCAGAACGGGAGCAGGCCCTTCGGCCTACAATATCTGTGCTGAACTTGATGCCTTGATAAACTAAACTAATTTGCCTGCACATGATCCATCTCAATCCTTTCCCTGCACATTCATCTGCAAATTGTGCGTCTTGTCAAGACGGGCGAACTCTTCAGAAATGCTGACTCTTGTAAAGTTATCATCAGCTTTACACAGATTTGTTCTTGAGGTCTGTTTAACATCAGCTGTTTGAAAGTTATTGTTGGTCGAAATACAATGAAAGCAAAATATTCTGGTTGCTGGAAACATGAAATATAAACATCTTGTTGAGAATGCAGAGCGGAGAGAGGAAAACCACATTCACATCTCAGATCAATGATCTCTTGGCAAAACAGAATGGTCCTTAACACTGTCTCTCCCCTGATGTTGATAGACCAAACCACATTAGTCAAAGTAGGAAATGTTACCATAATTCAAATTACATATCTATCGGTTGGGGCCAGATGTCAACAGTCATTTCCCTGCTCAGGCTGTGTTGAATTTGCCCAATGCTGAGGTCTGTTTTTGATCCTGCCACTGTATGTGTGTGGTGGAAGGGGTTGCCCTATCTAAAGGTACGCAGTAGATCACACCATGTTGCCGGTGCTTGGGAGCAAAGATCCTATAGCGGAGCAAGATAGACCACTCCTGCTAAATGCAATGGGCTGACGTGTAGTACGCAACGGAACGGAACGTGGGCCTTATTTTCATCCATTTCTGTAACCGGACCCGACCTGAACCGTCTCGCAGTGTAATCAACGTTGCAGGGTAACAGTTTGTGTTAATAAATTAAAATTCTGAAAATGAGGAGAAGATTTTGCTGCGGAGACGGAAACCGGTTACGGAAATGGGGCCGAAAATTACCCATGAATCTGCCCATGACCGTACTACGTCTTTTTCGTTGAGTGGACCATCTTGCTTGCTATAGGATCTTTGCTTGGGAGTGTTTGGGATTATTGTGTGGCCTCCCATATATCTATGAAATGAGAGGTATTCCGAAGTCTTCCTTGGGCTGGCCAACTGGAATGAGATCTTCTGAATCTCAGATGCCTCTGGAATGCATTTCCTCTCTCATCCATCGCATCACGGGACATGTGATCAATTTCTAGAGTGCACCTTTACATAGGGAGGCACCTTCCTCTCCACATATACTGGCAGGATCAAACACAGAACTCACCACTGGGATACCAACCATGTTTTAGGAATAGAGAAGCCTCCAAAATGGTGCATAGAAACTATTCACGAGCTGGCGCTTTGAGCATAATCCCCAGGCTGTCTGCCAGCTTCAACATGATTCACGCTAGGAGCTCAGCGAAAGATCTGCTGAAATTTAGACTAAAAATTATATGTGAACTATGTTTCAGACTTCAGCAACTCCTAGATCTCGAGTATATTGGGCAGAAGAGCAAATTGCTCCTAATTAGAAATGTCCATGATGCGTTTTTTACTTTTGATTCTTCTACATCTGATATCCCGTCCTGCTGGCCAATCTTTTCCTACTGAGTCCTGTAATTAAAAAAGTCTTGGGTAATTTTAAGGCAGGTTTCTTCCCGCAATGGAACTTGCAGCTTATACCCAAAGGTAATAATCATCTCTACATAAGAGGGTCGATTCATTCATGCTACACCCCCTGGAGCTCAAGGATTTACATAAAACGCCCCTGAAATGACAATACAGAAGAACAGTCGCTCAGTCTGTGTTGGTATTTACTCTCCATGTAGGTGATCCTCCAGAGTATGTCCGCATTATGCTTCTAAGCCTCCTGTCCTTCAACCAGCTAACCTATTCCTAATAATCATTAATTTCACCATTTTATATCCCCCACTGATTATGAACCATTGTGAATGATTATTATGTTCAGAATGATAATTATCTGATTTATTTTCATAATCAGAAAGATTATTAACCATCTTTGCACAAGCATTTCTCTTGTGGAATTTTTATTTATGTTCGCATTTTGCTACTGTGAATAATTAATTGTATTTACTTTCCACCTTTATTTCTTTATTCCTTATATCAGTTTGTCACTTTTGCCATTTTATTTGTATATTACCAGCATCTGTTTCCACACTTGCCTTTTATCCCCTTGTACCCCTGTTTTCTAAGTTATTTGACTATTTACTTCCTCGTTATCCATTTTTTGCCAGTAAGTTGCCTCTCTCCTGGTTGTGATCTATTCTAGATGCTCCTTTGCATATCCTGATTTCTTCATTTTTCCCTGTTGAGGCACTTGCTCTGGGAGTAATCTGGAATCTCTCCTCTTTTGTTGGTTAGGAGAATTACTGTTGTGGTAGGAAGTTTCAATCAGTAATATTGATGAAGGATGTTTCTCAGACTGGGAAGAAGTTTGCAATGCCAATATTCCAAGAGTTAGTTTTGGGCTGGTTACTTTATGTAATTTAAAAAAAAAATAATTTGGGGAAATGGAGGAGGTTTAATGAATTTGGCAGGTAATAAGAAACTTCTCAAAGCTAATAGATGATGGTGAAGTCATGAAAAGTTTCATGTTATCATGAGATAACAAAAGCAGCAGAATCATAGCAGAAAGAGTGCGATGTAATGAAGTTTGTAAGGACCAGATCCCATCAATAATCAAGACTTGATAACTACAAATGTAGAGAAAGACTAGGTTTGCAAACACATATTCTTCAAGATGGCAAGATGAGTTGATAACATTATTTAAAATTCATGTTAATGTTTATAAATAGAAGCAGAAGATTGTTGACACTGGATTTTGCAACAAAGAAATATGCCTTTGGTTGGTGAACTGTGTGAATATCAACTGGTAGTTCTACAGATTGCCATGTGTTTAGTTTCAAAATGCCCTGGAAAGTCAGCCATTGAAATTCCCACTAGCCACTAAGAAGCCCTGAGATGTGTCCAATATTACTCTGGACTAATGTGCAACTGCATGGCATTGATTTCTTTTTCATGAGAACAAATCTCAAAGCCATTGACCTCTGGGTAGCCTATTGTGCTGAGACGAGTGAAGATATTGTGCCTCATCTAGGCACTGCACCAGGAGAGAGAGAAAGGCTATGAGCAAAGATAGGACCTTTATAAGGAGAATGGAAGAATTGGAACAAAGAATATAGAAACCAGGAACTGCAGATGCTGGTTTACACAAGAAATCACAGAGTGCTGGAGTAGCTCAGCAGGTAAGGCAGCATCTCAAGAGAATATGGATGGGTGACAGTTTGGGTTTAAGAAGGAACTGCAGATGCTAGAAAATCGAAGGTGGACAAAAATGCTGGAGAAACTCAGCGGGTGAGGCAGCATCAATGGAGTGAAGGAGATAGGCAACGTTTCGGGTCGAGACCCTTCTTCAGACAGTTTGGGTTAGGACCTTTCTTCAGAAAGAAGTATCTTGATATGGGCTTTCACAATATTGAGACATTTTGAGAGCATGGAAATGGAAAAAGTCTATCCTTTAAACGTCAGCTCCCAGAGACCCTTGTTGGAGAGTGATCATTCCTTTCTGCACCACTAGAGGTTCCTTATTCTTATTGGTGTGGTTACCCACTGAAACTCTTCCTCCAAAAAGCTTTGGCATTCCCTCAATCGTCGGATTGGCTCCAGTTCCAAGTTCTGAAATCCTGTGTTTCAGTCGTTTTAGTTGGAGAGGCTTCCTGCAGATGTGTTTGTTCAAGCCAGCATCTGTTGCTCAATGCTCCCACATCCTGCAGTAGCCACGCATCAGTCCCGTTCTGTGTTGCCATTCTCACTACAAAGGCTGGTTAACATATAGTTAAGTTTCATGTTTATATTCTTTATCCACACAAGCATCAATTAGACAAGATCCTTCCTTCTCTGTTCTCAATTCCCATTCCCTACAAATTATCATTCTTTATATACTGTGGTATCTCTGTTTCTAAGCACTCTCTGAGCTGAGAGACCACTGGAGCTTGAGAATGTGCAATATCCTTGTTTCATGAGGAACAACATTTATTTTATCTCTCCTTTCTATCTATTCATTCTAATCTCCTGAAGAAAGGATGTCACCAAGTGCAGTTATTCTGTGTAGACTGAACATAGTATTTGTTGAAAATTACATGCGGAAAGTGGTCTTCACTGAATTTGAAACGCTCTCAGTCCCCCCTCTATTGTCCAAAAGAAGCCACTACATTTCATAAATATTTTGAATACAGTTTCTTTGAAATGATTGTGCATTGTTCTTCCCCTGCAGACGTTAGCCGCAGACCTTCCGCTCAATAATGCCAAGAGGACAATGCAAGGATCAGTGGTTTTAGTCAGTTGCAACCCTACCATGATTGTAAGTTTTGTGCAACACATCATTTTTTTTTATCGAACTTGAAGAAGTGAGTGCTGTGAATGTTAAATAGTTTTCCAAATTGCAACCTAGACCAATACTCGACAAAGTCCCTATAAATGTAAAATGTTCCAGCATTGTGCTTCTTTCTGATGGTCAGTCACGACCAAGGAGGTTCCCTCTGCTGCGTGACGGTTTACTTCCGGGAACAAAGGGCAGCAAGTTCCACAAGGGAATAATTAATGAGAAAACTTGCTAACCAGAGATTTGAATTGCCTTTTATAAAACCATGTAGTCCATGGTCACATTTGGAGTTACATTGTTAATGTTCCTAGTATTTACTGCTGGAATTTCTTTCGTCTGAATATTAATGATAATTTGTAATCAATTGTTGTTGAATTTCCCTGTATTTTTGATGAAAATATGTCATTATTTATACACCAATTGAGAGGTGAGGGGGAATGCAGGAGTTACTTGGCATTAGAGAAGTCAATATTCATGTTATTGCATGATCGTAATTACTGCTCAACAAATTTTCCAAACCTAAAACATCAATTTTCTGAAGTTGGATTGTAATTTCCTTCCATATTTTTTTAAATCTTTTTTATAATAATTTTCCATTCATTCTTGATCTTGTGTGAAAATATAAGAAACCGCAGATGCTGGAATCCTGAGCCAAACACAAAGTACTGGAGGAACTCAGCAGGTCAGGCAGCATCTGGCGAGGGAATGGACAGGTGACTTTTCTTCAGGTTGGGACCCTTCTTCAGACTGAAGCAGGGTTTCGACCCTTTTAATCCCTTCACAGATGCTGCCTGACCCGCTGAGTTCCTTCCACACTTTGTATTTTAATCTTGTATGTGAGTTACAACCATCATGTGGTCCTTGTACAATGTTTGGAATATTTAATAAGAACTATGCACTTTCCCTCTTGGTTATCTATCTGTGAGAATTGCTCAAAGTGTTTGGCTTCTCAGAGAGGTTGGCGTTCCCGCAGCTGCCAGATGAACGATCCTTTGGAACTATGCCTTGCAGCAAAGAACAAACAGAAAACAGGAAGGCCACATCATAGAGGTCACAAGATCGCCCAATGTAACCTGTCACACAAACTGAGCCTTTCGTCCTCATTTAATGCTTTAAAAATTTATTTAATATTGACTTGAAATGTTTACTTTTTTTTTAAGCTGGTACTTATTTATTTTAGATGCTGAGATAATAATAAAAGAACTGCAAATTTAGTTTAGTTTACAGATACAGTGCGGAAACGGGCCCTTCGGCCCACTGAGTCTGTGCCGACCACCGATCCCCCGGACATTAACACTATCCTACTCACTCTAGGGACAATTTACATTTTATACCAATCCAAACCTGTACGTCTTTGGAGTGTGGGAGGAAACTGAAGATCTCGGAGAAAACCTATGAGGTCACGGGGAGATCGTACAAACCCGATACAGACAGCACCCGTAGTCGGGATCGAACCGGCACTGAAAGGCAGTAACTACTGCTGCGCCATCGTGCCGTCAATTCTGGAAAGGGTTTAAGAAAGTATGGAGTATGGGAAGGGTTGGTGATGGAGAGATATTAAGAGATAGTTCAATATAAATTGGAAAGCAGGAGCACTGGCTCATGCTCTGAATGATGGCGTTATTGTCCACTGCACAAGGTGTGCTTCATACTGTACTATCTTTGACAGGGGGATTTGATCGTGAATGATGGAAGCGCGCAGATTGTTCAACGGCATCTGGAATTTGATGGGGGAATTGCGTATGGCATCAACAGCCTCTTGGAGCCTCCAAGTGTAGGAGCTCAGTGCGACGCACTTACAATGGTCCCTGTCATCGTACGTACCGTAACATTTTACCTCCTGTGCTTCACGGGTGATGGGTAACTGGGTTTGTGACTCAAGGATGTAATGGTATTTTAATATTTAAATTTTCCTAGAGGTATTGGATTGGATTTATAGCTCATTCTTCATAGCTATAAAATGTGAATTTGTTCTTTTCGTATTCAACTAAATCTGGGAAACGATCATGGGCTATTGTTTTTAACATTAATTCCTGAGTCATACTTGTTCGACATGAATTATTTGTCGATGGCATGAAACTAACAAATTTACACTGTGAACATCGCTGTTCGATGTTTAAAGGTTTTCTCTATTTCCTAGTACTGATTATAGAACAATCGAGTGGGCCAGTTTGGGTTGAATGTTAATTAATTGCTCTTTTTTCCTGCTCAGTGTGATAAAACATAGAAATATAGAAAATAGGTGCAGGAGTAGGCCATTCGGCCCTTCGAGCCTGCACCGCCATTCAATATGATCATGGCTGATCATCCAACTCAGTATCCTGTACATGCCTTCTCTCCATACCCCCTGATACCTTTAGCCACAAGGGCCACATCTAACTCCCTCTTAAATATAGCCAATGAACTGGCCTCAACTACATTCTGTGGCAGAGAATTCCACAGATTCACCACTCTCTGTGTGAAAAATGTTTTTCTCAACTCGGTCCTAAAAGATTTCCCCCTTATCCTTAAACTGTGACCCCTTGTTCTGGACTTCCCCAACATCGGGAACAATCTTCCTGCATCTAGCCTGTCCAACCCCTTAAGAATGTTGTAAGTTTCTATAAGATCCCCCCCTCAATCTTCTAAATTCTAGCGAGATGTTTAATTTCAGATTGCTTTCATGACACATTTCACTTTTTTCTTTTGATTCTACGTCAACCTTTGCAGAATAATGACTAGTTTGGATGTCAGGGGTTATGGGGAGAAGGCAGGAGAAAGGGGTTGAGAGGGACAGACAGATCAGCCATGATTGAATGGTGGAATAGACTTGAGGGGCCAAATAGCCAAATTCTGCTCCTAACTTAACTTAAGTTAGGAGCAGAATTTGGCTATGATCTGGATGAGGGAATTGAAGGCAATATCTCCAAGTTTGCGGATGACACTAAGCTGGGGGGCAGTGTTAGCTGTGAGGAGGATGCTAGGAGACTGCAAGGTGACTTGGATAGGCTGGGTGAGTGGGCAAATGTTTGGCAGATGCAGTATAATGTGGATAAATGTGAGGTTATCCATTTTGGTGGCAAAAACAGGAAAGCAGACTATTATCTAAATGGTGGCCGATTAGGAAAAGGGGAGATGCAGCAAGACCTGGGTGTCATGGTACACCAGTCATTGAAAGTAGGCATGCAGGTGCAGCAGGCAGTGAAGAAAGCGAATGGTATGTTGGCTTTCATAGCAAAGGGATTTGAGTATAGGACCAGGGAGGTTCTACTGCAGTTGTACAGGGTCTTGGTGAGACCACACCTGGAGTATTGCGTACAGTTTTGGTCTCCAAATCTGAGGAAGGACATTATTGCCATAGAGGGAGTGCAGAGAAGGTTCACCAGACTGATTCCTGGGATGTCAGGACTGTCTTATGAAGAAAGACTGGATAGACTTGGTTTATACTCTCTAGAATTTAGGAGATTGAGAGGGGATCTTATAGAAACTTACAAAATTCTTAAGGGGTTGGACAGGCTAGATGCAGGAAGATTGTTCCCGATGTTGGGAAAGTCCAGGACAAGGGGTCACAGCTTAAGGATAAGGGGGAAATCCTTTAAAACCGAGATGAGAAAAACTTTTTTCACACAGAGAGTGGTGAATCTCTGGAACTCTCTGCCACAGAGGGTAGTTGAGGCCAGTTCATTGGCTATATTTAAGAGGGAGTTAGATGTGGCCCTTGTGGCTAAAGGGATCAGAGGGTATGGAGAGAAGGCAGGTACGGGATACTGAGTTGGATGATCAGCCATGATCATATTGAATGGCGGTGCAGGCTCGAAGGGCCGAATGGCCTACTCCTGCACCTAATTTCTATGTTTCTATGTTATCATTCATAACTTATGAATGATAAATCACAGTATTATTTGTATTTGAGTTCTTAAACCATATAACCATATAACAATTACAGCACGGAAACAGGCCATCTCGGCCCTTCTAGTCCGTGCCGAACACTTACTCTCACCTAGTCCCATCTACCTGCACTCAGACCATAACCCTCCATTCTTTTCCCGTCCATATACCTATCCAATTTATTTTTAAATGATAAAATCGAACCTGCCTCCACCACTTCCACTGGAAGATCATTCCACACAGCTACCACTCTATGAGTAAAGAAGTTCCCCCTCATGTTACCCCTTAACCTCTGCCCCTTAATTCTCAAGTCATGTCCTCTTGTTTGAATCTTCCCTACTCTCAATGGAAAAAGCTTATCCACGTCAACTGTCTATCCCTCTCATCATTTTAAAGACCTCCATCAAGTCCCCCCTTAACCTTCTGCGCTACAAAGAATAAAGACCTAACTTGTTCAACCTTTCTCTGTAACTTAGGTGCTGAAACCCAGGCAACATTCTAGTAAATCTCCTCTGTACTCTCTATTTTGTTGACATCTTTCCTATAATTTGGCGACCAAAATTGTACACCATACTCCAGAATTGGCCTCACCAATGCCTTGTACAATTTTAACATTACATCCCAACTTCTATACTCAATGCTCTGATTTATAAAGGCCAGCACACCAAAAGCACCAAAAAAATTCAAACCAATTTTGAATTTTTCATTTTATCATCTTTATAATTATAGCATGGTTCACAATTATTTGTCTTTATATTTCAAAACATTTCTAACAAGTAAAAGGTCTTATTCAATCTTCTTCTTTGTAAAGTAGATCTAAGAATGACTGTGGTATTCTTGGTTTGACGTTGGATTAGTGAAGCATTTGCTTCCTTGTGCCCTGTGATTATAATGAGGAAATGGTAGATGTGATGATGTAGAGGAGCTCACCAGGTTTTCCGTTTGTTACTTTAAATGAACAGAACATCAAGCAGCTAACATGCAGTCATGGAGTCTTTCCTCCCCAATAAGTCATCCAATTGACTCAAACACAGGGCGGCACAGTGGTATAGCTCGTAGAGCTGCTGCCTCACAGCGCCAGTGTCCCGGGTTCTCTCCAGACCTTGGGTGCTGCCTGTGTGGAGTTTGCATGATTGGTTTCCTCCCACATCCCAAAGACATATGGGTTTTGTAGGTTAATTGGCCTGTGTAAATTGCCCCTGGTGTGTATGGAGTGGATGAGAAAGCGGGATAAACTAAAACCAGTGAGAATGGGTGATCGATGGCCGGCGTGGATCCGGTGGGCCGAAGATCCTGTTTCCATTCTGTATCTCTAAACTGAACAAAAAAACAAAATGTGCTTTCAATTATTTTTCTATGAAACAGAATATGCTTCTGACTGACTGTGGACTGTTCATGCTTAGGGTAAATGTGGTAGCTGTTTGAAGCCTCCTTTCTGTCCGCCTGGATCAAAACCTCAGGTAAGACTTGCTTTATGGGAAACATTTGCATTAAACTTCTGAACCAATACAATTTTATAAAATGTTGTTTGTCATTGAACGGAATCCAGTGCAGTAACTACAGGAGATATTTTTCAATATAATATATACTAGACTAGTGGGACCCGTTGGGTCTCATGTTCACACGGGAGGGCTGGTCCCCCAACGCAATATTCCACCTCTCCACCAATTCCAATATTGGTGGCCAGGGGGGGGGGGGGCTTTCTGGAGCGCTGGTATGGGTGTTGTTGGCTGCAGGGACTACTGGTCTCCAGAGGGCTAGTATGGACATTGTGGGCCAAATGGATTCTTGGGGTGGCTGCTCAGTCCCTCAAGCCTGATGTGCTGGCAACTCACTCACGGCTGGTGGGCTGGCAGTTGACTCACGCCTATTCCTTGAAATTCCATTTCAAGCAGAGTGCAAGGCCACCAAATTCAAATCCATTTTCTTACCATTTCAAGCAGGGTGCAAGGCCACCAAATTCAAGTGCAGTTTAATTCAAGTGCAGTTAGAGCCACTACCTCACAGACACCCGGGTTCAATCCTGACCTTGGGTGCTGCTCTGTATAGCGTTTGCTCCTTCTCCCTGTGACAGTGTGGATTTCCTCTGGGTATTCCAACATCCCAAAGGTAGATGTATCGTTCATTGGCCTCTGTAAATTGCACCTAATATGTAGAACCTGGGAAGAGTTATTGGGAATGTGGGGGGAATAAAATGTAATGTAAATGGGTAGGTCGGCATGGACTTGGTGAGCTGAAGAACCTGTTTCCATGCTATGATCTACTTTGAAAGGTAGAACATTCTTGCAGGCTCATTGGGATAAATAAGGGGAAGTGTTTTCCCAGGCTGAGGAGTTCAGAAATGGTGATAATAGTCTCAAAATAAAGGGTCGGCAATGTGGACTGAAATGAAGAGAAATGCCTTTAGCCAGAGGGTGATGAATGTTTGGAATTCTCTACCTCGGCAGTCTGTGAGAGCTCAGCCATTTATTGCATTAAAAATAAAAAATGATATATTTGTGAATATTAAATTAGTCATGGGATAAGGGACTAGGTAATGGAAATGAAACAGAAGGTAAACCATGATCTTGATGTATGACAGTTGAAGAGGCTAAAATGGCACAAGGTGCTGGAGAACATAGCATGCTGCACATACCAGAGATGATGGGTCCAGACCCAAAACATCACTTACCCTTGTTCTCCAGGGATGCTGCCTGACTCGCTGAATTACTCCAGGAGTTTGTGTCTTGTTATTGTAAACCAGCATCTGCAGTTCCTTGATTGTACAGGCTAAACTTTTACTCCTGTTCCTTTTCCTCGTGATCTTATGTACTGAGAAATGCTTTGGTTCTGCATGATGGACCCTAGGTGGGTATAAATAATTTTCATAGATAACAATAATGGCTAATCTGCAATCACTGTGATGTATGAAATACAATATGCTAAGGGTCTATAAGATTGAGAAATTAAGTCTGTGACCCCTCTTTCTGTGTTTTGTTTTTGAAGGATGGTTCCGAATACCAATCTTGCTACTATGCTAAATTAACCATGGCTCAGATTGTGACTCATATTCTCAGCCATCGAAAGAGGCAAGGAATCTCACCATTTTCCTTTGGCTCCAGAGTAAATCCATGGAGCCCTTCCAGTCCTCAGGTCCGCATACATGGATGTAGCAGGCAATGTGTTCATCCTTTATGGATTCCCCGATGTTGTAAGAATCATTACGGCCCTCAATGTCAAGGTAATCACAGAGATGGAATTCATTTTTACATAGGTTTTGCTTTTGTTGGGTGGGGGGGGGGGGGGGGTTTGTCAGAATTAATTATGTTTCTCTGTAACTTTTAACGTTGTTCTCTCTGCCAGCAAAAGATCAAAGAAATGAGCTTCAAAATGAAATGAGCTTCCCATATGACGTATTTTCTCTTTTATGTTAAGACTTGAAAGGCTGGAATTGTTCCTTAGTCGTTGGGATGTGGGAGGAAACCAGGGCACCTGGTGGGATCCCATGCCGTCACAGGGAGAATGTGCAAACTCCACACAGGCAGCACCCGAGGTCTGGATCAAACCCGGGTCTCTGGTGCTGTGAGGTGGCAGCAAGGAAAGGGTCCAGAGAGGATTTACAAGGATTTTGCCAGGAATCGAGGGTCTGAGTTATAGGGAGAGGTTGAGTAGGCTGAGACTATTCCTTGGAGCACAGCAGGATGAGGGGTGATTATAGAGATGTATAAAATCTTGCCCAGAGTATGTGATTCAAGGACCAGAGAACATAGGTTTAAGGTGAAGGGGGAAAGATTTAATAGGAATGTGAGGGGTAACGTTTTCACACAAAGGGTGGTGGATGTATGGAACAAACTGCCAGAGGAGGTAGTTGAGGCTGAGACTATCAAAACATTTAAGAAATAGTTAGACAGGCACATGGATAGGAGAGGTTTGGAGGGATATGGACCAAACACAGGCATGTGGGACGTGTAGCTGGGTTCTAGATTTCACCGTCTCCATCACAGAAGACAGACTATCGACTAACGTCTATTACAAACCCACTGACTCCCATAGTTATCTAGACTACACTTCTTCCCACAATGCTCCCTGTAATGACTCCATGCCCTACTCCCACTTCCTCTGTCTACGCCGCATCTGCGCCCAGGATGAGGTTTTCTATACCAGGTCATCGAAGATGTCCTCATTCTTTATGGAACGGGGGTTCCCTCTTCCATTATAGATGAGGCTTTCACTAGGATCTCCTCGAAATGCTGCTCTTGCTCCCCCTCCCCCCATTCATAACAAGGCAGAGTTCCCCTTGTCCTCACCTTCCACCCCATCAGTCGTTGCATACAGCCTATAATCCTCCAACATTTTTGCCACCTCCAACAGGATCCCACTACTGGCCACATCTTCCCATCTCCACCCCTTTCTGCTTTCCGCAGAGACCATTCCCTCTGCAACTCCCTGGTCAACTTGTCCCTTCCCACCCAAACTACCCCTCCCCAGGTACTTTCCCCTGCAACCGCAGGAGATGCAACACCTGTACCTTTACCTCCCCCCTCGACTCCATCCAAGGACCCAGACAGCTTTCCAGGTGAGGCACTTCCACGTCCTCCAACCTCATCCACTGTATCCGCTGTTCCAGGTGTCAACTCCTGTACATCTGCGAGACCAAGCGCAGGCTTGTTTTTCACTGAAAAACCTCCGCTCAGTCCACATAAACCTACCTGATCTCCCGGTTGCTCGGCACTTTAACTCCCCCTCCCATTCCCAATCTGACCTTTCTGCCCATTGTCAGAGTGAGGCCCAGCGCAAATTGGAGAAACAGCACCTAATATTTTGCTTGGGCAGCTTACACCCCAGCGGTATGAACATTGACTTCTCTAACTTCAAATAGCCCTTGCTTTCCCTCTCTCTCCATCCCCTCCCCCTACCCAGTTCTCCCACCAGTCTTACTATCTCTAACTACATTTTATCTCTGTCCTACCCACTCCCCTGGCATCAGTCTGAAGAGATGCTGCCTGTCCCACTGAGTTACTCTGGCATTTTGTGTCTACCTTTGATAATAAGGAAATGCAGAATGGTTCATTGTTGGCTATGGGGAAGGTGACTCCCTCTCCCCTGACCCTCAGTCCCACACACGTGAGACGTGAAAGGAAATCGGAGCACCAGGAGGAATCCATGTGGTCACAGAGAGAACGTACAAATTCCACACAAGGAGCACCAGAGGTCAGGATCAAACGCAGCTCTACCAACAGCGTTACTGCTCCTGCCTCACTGTTGATGTTCAAGTGGTTTTCCAGTTCTGAAACAGGAGATTTTGGAAAGTAAAATGACACATAGTATTGGAGTAACTCGGCAGGTCAGGCAGCATCTCTGGAGAACATGGATAGGTGATGTATTGGTTAAGACCCTTCTTCAGACTGAAATGTCACCTATCCATATTCTCCAGAGATGCTACCTGACCTGTGTAGGAAGGAAATGCAGATGGTTTTAAACCAAAGATAGGCACAAAAGGCTGGAGTAACTCAACGGGTCAGACAGCATCTCTGGAGAAAAGGAATAGGTGACGTTGCGGGTCAAGACCCTTCATCAGACTGAAGAAAATGTTCAACCCAAAACGTTACCTATTCCTTTTCTCCAGAGATGCTGTCTAACTCGCTGAGTTACTCTAGCTTTGTGTGTCTTTCTTCGATGCTACCTAACCTGCTGAGATACTCCACCACTTTGTATCCTTTTGTGTTTAACTTGCATCTGCAGTTCCTTGTTTCGAACATGTAACTTGATAAATAGCATTTACCATTTTGTTAATAAGAATAATAAGAATAATATATTTTATTATCATTGCACATAAGCGCAACGAGATTTGGTTTGCAGCTTCCATCCGATGTCATAACATAAATAACTAATAAAATTTAGATTTAGATATCCCGAGAACATGGATTGTAAAGAGGACAGTAAAACAGTCAAAACGGTTCAACAGACTAAAGTGCAGATGTGTCTGTGTGACGTGACCATCTGCGGGGGACAGTCCAGGGGGGTGGGGGGCACTCAGCAGGGCCGGTTCAGAGCCGCTAAAGCTCTGGGAATGAAGCAGTTCCTGAGTCTGGAGGTTCGGGCGTAGAAGGCCTTGTAACGTCTGCCGGAGGGAAGTAGTTCGAACAGTCCATTACAAGGGTGTGAGGAGTCTTTATGGATGCTGATGGCCTTCCTAAGGCACAGTGTGTGGTAGATGCCCTCCAAGGCTGGTAGCTGTGTCCCAATAATCCTCTGCGCTCTGTGGATGACGTGCTGAAGAGCTCTCCTCTCCGCCTCCGTGCAGCTGAGATACCACACAGAGATGCCATACGTTAATATGCTCTCTGTGGTGCAGCGGTAGAAGGTTGTCAGCAGCTGTTGGGGCAGACCAGTCTTTTTTAATGTCCTCAGGAAGAACAGTCGTTGCTGTGCCTTCTTGACCAGCGCAGCGGTGTTGGTGGACCATGTGAGGTCCTCTGAAATGTGAGTGCCCAGAAACTTGGACACTCTCTCCACACTTTCCCCGTAGATGGAGATTGGGGCGTATTCTCCATTATGGGACCTCCTGAAGTCAATAATCAGCTCCTTGGTCTTGGAGGTGTTTAGTGACAAGTTGTTACGTGCGCACCAGTCCGCCAGGTTCTGCACCTCCGCTCTGTATTTTGTTTCATCACCGTTGATGATCAGCCCAATCACTGTTGTGTCGTCTGCAAACTTTACAATGGTGTTGGTGTCGAATGCAGGAACACAGTCGTGAGTGAAGAGGGAGTAGAGCATGGGGCTTAGTACACAGCCCTGTGGTGTGCCGGTGCTCAGGGTGATAGTGGAGGACAGGTGCGGGCCCAGTCTCACTGCCTGCGGTGGCTCCATCAGAAAGTTCAGGATCCAATCGCATATCGACGAGCTGAGGCCTAGCTGGTGGAGTTTGGTGGTTCTTTGGAGGGAGGAAATAGTAATGATCATGTACTGTTGATCAGGTACCTCCAGCAGCATTTGGGAAAGGATTGGGAAGGATGTCCTTTGAAACTTAATTTTTAACATTAATATTTAACCTTTTTACATTATAATTACTGCACTGCCAGAATGAGAAATAAAGCAGTCTACTGTGGATGTACAGATGGATTAAATAGAACAAATTATGGGAAATTAATTAATTTGGTCGGAAGAATAAAAAAGCAGAATATCACTGAAAATGGTATGTGGCTCGAATAAGAAGCCCAGAAAATGAATAAGTAATTAAGAAGCAAGTGGAATGGTGGTGGATGTTACACATTCACCTTGTTACAGGGGAACATGGAGAACATGGATAGGTGACATTTCGAGTCGGGACCCTTCGTTGTGGGTGAGGAGGGGGAAAGCTAGAAGAAAGAAGGGGCAGGAATAAACCTGGCATGTGATAGATAGGTGGATACAAGTGAGGAGGGGGTTTGATAGGCAGATGGTTGGACAAAGGAGGGAGATGCGGTTTGCAAACAAACCCATTGCGACGACTTTTTGTGCAGAATGTTCAATGTCAGGGGATAAGTGGAGGCAGATTCATCTGCAGTGTTTGAAGGGGAATTAGATAGGTAGTTGTAAGCCATGAACTTGCAGGGCTGCAGGAGTGGAACTAGCCAGATCCACTCCTCCAACCAGGGAGTTGTGAATCTGTGGAATTCTCTGCCACACAAGGCAGTGGAGGCCAGTTCACTGGATGTTTTCAAGAGAGAGTTAGATTTAGGTCTTAGGGCTAACGGAATCAAGGGATATGGGGAGAAAGAAGGAACAGGGTACTGATTTTGGAAGATCAGCCATGATCATATTGAATGGCAGTACTGGCTCGAAGGGCCGAAGGGCCTACACCTGCACCTATTTTTAATGTTTCAGTGTTCTTATATTGAGCTGGAACAGAAATGCAGCTTCTGATTCTGTAATGAAAACCTGGCTACTGAATAATACCTTATGTTCTGCTACCCATGAAAACTAAATTCCATTGGTTTAAGTGTATTTTTTACTTAGATCCAATATCATGCACATATTCTAATTGCTTTTGCCTTTATTGCTATTGCTAGTAACTGCTGTTGTGCTAGATGATGGTTTGCTGTCCATGTCTACAGTGAACCTCCCCATATGTGATGCGGTTTGCCCTGTCATCCAATGATTACAGGAGTTTATAATTAATTGAAGCATAATTTTTCCTGAAAGGGACCTCTCCCAGTTATGAATCCATAAATGCTTCTTCAATACAGAAGAATAACCTGTGTGACTTTATCATTTTAGAATGCCCTGGGGGCATAGAGAACCCTTGTAGCTTCCATGGCAAGTGCAATGAAGGAAAGCATGGAAATGGAACATGCGATTGCTCACAAGGATTCAGGGGAACAGCCTGCGAACTGTGTGGAGAAGGAAGATATGGATCAGACTGCAAAAGTACGTTTTACAAACCAGTTCAGTGTCCTCTAAGATATTGATAGCTTTTATTATACATCTCACAACTGTGCCAAGTTGCTATTGGAGTTCCAAAAAAGACTTATTCAAGCTGGATGATTTTCTCTGCAACCTGCTATTTCAAATGTACAGAATTAAGAAACTTTGCTTCTACAGACACTCACCGACTTATGTAGTGGGCGACTTACATAAACTCGCACTTACCTAAACAATTTTTAGCTCTCTGCAATTTACGAATTGTGTGTCTTAGTAGCAGTGCGCTGCTGTGTGTGTGCAGTGTTTCTGCAAGCCAGGCAGCTGTTCTTGTGGATGCTCCCACATGGTCTCCACGTCGGAGCTTCCCCGTGGTCTCCACGTCGGAGCTTCCCCATGGTCTCCACGTCGGAGCTCCCTCTTGGTCTCCATGTCGGAGCTCCCACACGGTCTCCACGTCGGAGCTCCATCTTGGTCTCCATGTCGGAGCTTCCCCGAGGTCTCCACGTCGGAGCTTCCCCGAGGTCTCCACGTCGGAGCTTCCCCGAGGTCTCCACGTCGGAGCTCCCACCTAGTTTCGGCATTGGAACTCCCAAGTGGTGTCAGCGTCGAATAGTAAATTTACACGTGCTCAGCAACACCTCCATTTCCAACTTAAATTAACATTGACTTACTCTATGGTCCGCAAGTCGTAACCTTTATCCAATGCAGAGAGTATCTGTGCTGCTCAATGCACTATGAATGCATTGATCTACGGAGCCCTTTCCCCTCCTGGTGGCAGCTTTGCTTCAGTGCAAGAGTTGCTGTCAACCCAGAGGCCTAGCAGAAATAATTTGCTTAATATCTTAAAGATGAATGTGTCTGATCTATTCACATTGTAATGCTCGGGTTTTGATTACTCTTCAATTTATCCTGAATCACCAGTTAAAATTCTTAAGGGATTGGACAAGCTAGATGCAGGAAATAAATTCCCGATGTTGGGGGGGTCCAGAACCAGGTGTCACAGTTTAAGAATAAGGGGTAGGCCATTTAGGACTGAGATGAGGAAAAACGTTTTCACCCAGAGTTGTGAATCTGTGGAATTCTCTGCCACAGAAGGCAGTGGAGGCCAATTCACTGAATGTATTCAAGAGAAATTAGGTATAGCTCTTCGGGCTAACGGAATCAAGGGATATGGGGAGAAAGCAAGAATGGAGCACTGATTTTGGATGATCAGCCATGATCATATTGAATGTGCTCGAGGGGGCGAATGGCCAACTCCTGCACCTATTTTCTATGTTTCTATGTAATCACCATTTAAAATGTTCTTTTTGAAAAATGCAGAATGCAACTGCTCAGAAAATGGGATATGTGATGATGGAATTGCTGGTGAAGGAACCTGTTTCTGTAAAGGAGGCTGGACTGGAAAATACTGTGAATCACAATCTGGCAAGTATTTTACACAACTTGGTTTGCAGCAGATGGTCAGTTTGACCAGAATTTCAAGATGATTGTAATACAACACAGTACAATACAATGCAATACAATACAGTTTTATTCGTCACATTGGATCTCATGGTTGCTAACCATTTAAACTTCCCTTCCCATTCCCGCACTGACCTTTCTGTCCTGGGTCTCTTCCATTGCCAGTGTCAGACCACATGCAAAGTGGAGGAACAGCATTTTGTATTCTGCTTGCGTAGCTTAAACCCAATGGTATGAACATTGAATTCTACGATTTTAGGTAATGACTGACAACCTACCCTTCCACCCCCCGTACTCCACCACTACCCCCTTCTTCCCACCCTTGTGCCCCACTTGGATTTATACCTATTTCTCCCCTTCCCCTACATCCTTTCCTCTGGGTTCACAATTCACAACTCTTTGAGCTTTTGTCTCACACCTTCTGTTTGATCATCCCTGGCTTTTGTCCAACCATCTGCCTATCAACCCCCCTCTCTTGCCTGTGTTCACATTATCTGTCATGCTTTGCACTGCCCCTCCTCTCTTCCAGCTTTCTTTCCAACCCCTATAATCAGTCTGACGAAGGGTCCCAACCTGAAACGTCACCTATCCATGTTCTCCAGGGTTGCTGCCTGACCCACTGAGTTACTCCAGCACTTTGTTCCACACTCCTTTCATCCCTTGTAGAAAGTGGAAGGGCTTAAAGAGTCAAAAATTGAGAATACTCAATATCTCAACTTCCTCTTGCAGCTCCAGGTTTGATTTGGTTGGTCCAGTTAAGATTTGGTGTCTAGTTTAGTTTAGAGATACAGCGCGGAAACAGGCCCTCCGGTCCACCGAGTCTGCACCGACCAGCGATCCCCTCATATTAACACTATCGTACACACACTAGGGACAATTTACACTTACACCAAACCAATTAACCTACATACCTGTACGTCTTTGGAGTGTGGGAGGAAACCGAAGATCTCAGAGACAACCCACGCAGGTCACGGGGAGAAGGTACAGAGAGCGCCCGTAGTCGGGATCGAAACCGGGACTCCGACGCTGTAAGGCAGCAACTCTACCGCAGTGCCACCATGGCCGCCGTAGTCAGTGGAGATACCCAATTATGGGTGATTCAACACCATTGAATCTTTTTAATGTTGGGGGTATAGTTAGACTTTATCTTGTTGGAAAGTGCCATTGCATTGCACTGCACTTATGTAATGTTTTATAAGCCGGTTCTCTGAACCAGATTCTATTTTGTCTGGGTTTGTTGCAAGTTGAACTGGATTACTTTATTCATTAACATATGAATGGAATAAAACACTATATGCAGTGAACAACCGCAGCCCTTAAAATGGGAGTAAAAGTTCATTCATGAAGTTGATGAAAATATGTCATTACCATGAGGACGTTTTCTAGCAATGGATTCACATCCACAATGCATCCACAACTGTTTGTTTGAGCTGGGTAAGATTCCAGGCAATGTAAAGGTTTTTTCCAATTCCACTTGATGTCCTAGATGACGATGTCAGACTTGATCAATGCTGCCTCAGTGCCATCTCATCTCTGGAATTTGGATATTTTGTCCATGTTTAGACCAAGGTGCACAAAATATATATTGACTTGACAAAATCAACAAGTGATCCAATTTATTTCAAGTGCCATTGATGTTGTTTTTGCATTGAATGCATCATCTTGGACAGAGGTCTATTCCACTGGGTGATTATAGAAACATAGAAAAAAGGTGTAGGAGTAGGTCATTCGGCCCTTCGAGCCTGCACCGCCATTCTATATGATCATGGCTGATCATCCAACTCAGTATCCCATCCCTGCCTTCTCTCCATACCCCTGATCCCTTTAGCCACAAGGGCCACATCTAACTCCCTCTTAAATATAGCCAATGAACTGGCCTCAACTACCTTCTGTGGCAGAGAAGTCCACAGATTCACCACTCTCTGTGTCAATGGTGTCTATTGATGGACGGAGGGAACACACACACACACTATTAATCTCTAGCAAGTTGAAATGGATTACTTTATTAATTGACATATGAATGGAATTAAACAATGTATATAGTAAACAACCACAGCTCTCAAGGTGGGAGTAAAAGTTAATTGATGAAGTTGGTGAAAATAGGTCATTACCACGAGGAGGTTTTCTAGTGATGCATTCACATCCACAATATAGATCATTATGACCACAAATTTGACGTATTGACCAGATTATTTTCAGTGGGTATGAAGCACCATGACAGCAAGTGGAGGCCAGACACACTCCCCAATCCAACGGACAGGGACAACCTCACCTGTGGAAGCTGTGGGAGGGTCAGTCTGTCAAGGATAGGCCTAGTCAGCCACAGCAGGAGATGCAACCACAGCTGAAACATTCCCCTCTCCAAGCAGGACGTCATCAAAACCGCACCTTCACCTCTCGCAGATGGATGGATGCCACCAACACAAAATATATCATGATGACGCCAAACCTGAAGCACTGACCAAATATGTTTCTGCTTATTTAACAATAGATACAGTCCCTGTTTGTTACCCGAAGTGTGATAGCAATGCTGTTTGCCGAAGAGACAACAATTGTGAGTGTAAACTCTACTATGAAGGGGATGGACGACAATGCACAGGCGAGTAGTTATTAAGCATGACAAAATAATGGTAAAATCTACAGCTGCTGAGAATTTGTGCTCTATATTAAGTTGTGAATCCTGAGTACTAAATCAGTGAAAGCAGTGAATGATTGTAGAAACTATTGTATATTGTGACATTTTAAGGATACAAATATCTTGGTTAAAAGTGAGAGGAATTTGAGATGAAATTTGATTGTTCTAAATTTTTATGAAAATATGTTACAGAATGTCATTTTGGGACTTTGTTCACAGAAAACCCTTGGAGTTTAACAACCTAGCAAGGCGCAGCACAGAAAACCATTGCTTAATATCATACATCGTTTCTGCTTTGAGTTTTTGCACAGGGAACGTGCTTCTCTGTGAAATATTTTCCCTGGGTTTGTCTTAGAACACAAGAAGATTATAAAATAGGAGCAAGAGGAGACTGCCTGGGTCCTTAAGCTTGCCCCGCCATTCAACATGACCATCCACGATCTGCTCCGTCAACTCCTGTGTCTCTTCCACATAGCCCTCAACTCCTCAGTCTTCCAATAATTTATCTACCTCCTCTAAAACACTTCCAGCGATCTGGCATCCATAACTCTCTGGAGTAAAGAGTTTTAGAGATTCACCACCCTCTGGTGACAATTTTAACTTGGTGAATGCTCTGGCTAATGCCGTTGACTGTCAATTAAAATACACAGTTGATAGCACAGCAGGAAGTCATTTTGCCTGCTCCGTTCATTGGACTAATTTGGAAGGCTCCGGGCCTGTACTCACTGGAGTTTAGAGGGATGATCTCATTGTAAATTACCGGATAATGGGAGGCCTAAAGAAGGGTCACGACTCGAAACGTCACCTATTCCTTCCCTCCAGAGATGCTGCCTGTCCCGCTGAGTTACTCCAGCTTTTTGTGTCTATCCAAGTCATTTGGTATTTTTAAAGCATAGATTGATAGGTTCATCAAAGTCAAAGTCAAAGTATCCATTATTGTCATTCAGACCTTTCAGTCTGAACAAAATGTCGTGCCTTGCAGTCATAACATAGAATAAAATAACAAAACACACAATGAACACAGATTTAACATCCACCACAGTGAGTCTACCAGGCACCTCCTCACTGCGATGGAAGGCAAAAGTCTTAAAGTCCTTGTCTCTTCCCTCCTTGTTCTCCCTCTGCGTTGAGGCGATCCAGGCTTCCGATATTGTGACCCCGCCTGGTGATGGTAGTCCAGCGGCCGCAACCGAGCTCCGCGAACGGGCTGGTTCAAACTCCATGGCCCGGGGTGGACGAAGCTGCCACCCTCCAGTCCAGCGGATGAAGCTGTTGTTGCGGGAGCTCCGGAGAACCGGTCACCAACCTGGGACCTGCGAGCTCCCGATGTTGTCGTCCACTGAGCCCGCAGCCGAGTCCACTGGGCCAGCGGCCGAGTCCACTGGGCCAGCGGCCGAGTCCACTGAGCCCGCAGCCGAGACCACTGGGCCAGCGGCCGAGTCCACTGAGCCCGCAGCCGAGACCACTGGGCCCGCGGCCGAGCCTCTGAGGTTCCGAAGTTGGGTCGCCGCCGCCACAGCCCCGAAGTCGGCCACACCACAACCCCGAAGTTGGAAAGTCCTGGCTCTGCCTCTGGAGCCTCGAGGTCGGTCCCAGTTGGAGGCCGCCAGTTCCGCGATTAGGCCTCAGCGCAGTCGGTGACGGGGGATACGACAAGAAAAGGTCGCTTCCCCCCCGAATGAAGAGACTAAAAACAAGTTTCTCCCCCCCCTCCCCCACACATACACAACTAAAATAAACGGAATAAACTAAAACAACAGGACAAAAGAAAACAACAAAAAAAAGACAAACGCAGGCGAGCCGCAGCTGCCGCCACTTGATGTGGTTCATTAATATTCAGGATTATTAATGGCGTCATAGGTCACGTGGAGAGGGCAGGAGAATGGGGTTCAGAGGGAAAATTAGATCAGTTATGATTGAATGGCAGAGTGAAGTCAATGGGTTGGGTGACCTAATTCTGCTCCAATGCCTTATGGTTATAAGAGGTGGGCACATTATTCAAAATGTACAACCCTATTAGAGTCTCAGTATGAATGTTTAGAAGCTATTTTTTAATAGACTTATGGAAATCAGATGACATGCTGTAAAATGTATTTTAGTAATTAACATTATACTACTGTCAGTGAAACCTGGGCCTAGAGCTGATTCTCTGATGTTGTAACTTGTTTGTAGTGGTTAACCGCTGCGAGGACTCTAATGGAGGTTGCCATCGTCATGCCGAGTGCATTCAAGTAGGAGTTAAGGTCACCTGTACCTGTCACCCGGACTATGAAGGAGATGGCAATGTCTGCATGCCCAAGGACAAGTGTCTCGATGGCAGAAATGGCGGGTGCCATGAGCATGCAATATGTTTCTTCATTGGTCCGGTAGGTGCACGCAACAAAACAATAGCTTACCTCCTTAACCAGCAGGATATGGGCCAAACGGACTGGTGGCAGCAGTGTAGGTGGGACGGGTACAGAGATTTACCAGGATGTTGCCAGGACTTGAGGGCCTGAGCTACAGGGAGAGGTTGAGCAGGTTAGGATTCTATTCCTTGGAGCTCAGGAGGATGAGGGGTGATCTTATAGAGGTGTATAAGTTCATGAGAGGAATAGATTGGGTAGATGCACAGAGTATCTTGCCTGGAGTAGAGGAATCTAGAAGCAGAGGACATTGGTTTATGGTGATGGGAGAAGGGGTTAATAGGAACCTGAGGCGCAACCTTTTCCCACAATGGGTGGTGGGTGAATGGAACGAGCTGCCAGAAGAGGTAGTTGAAAGTTGCTATCGCAACATTTAAGAAACACGTGAATAGGACAGGTTTAGTGGGATATGAGCAGGAGATGGGATATGTTGGTCGGTATGGGCAAGTTGGGCAGAAGGACCCGTTTCCTTACAAGTAGAGGAGTGTAATTTTTTTTACTGATACCATCAAACTCTTGCGTATGGCATGCACAGCCTAAAGTTGCGATCAACTTGTTCTATTTGATCTTGTTTGGGCATGTCGGGTTGATTGCTTTAGTCGAAACAAGGTGGACCACGTGAAGGTTGCAATCTCCCACCCCACCATCAAATTGTAATTTAATTTAATTTAATTATTTATTTCGATTACATGTTTTAATTAACTCCAATCTGGTGCCTCAAGTCAGAATCAGAACTAATCAATAGTTAAAGATACATCCAAATGACCAACAAGTCTAATTGGTAACAACTTAAAGTTTAGCTGGATGGATGTCCAATTTCTCAAGTATAGTTTGAGACTGAACCAGTGGTTTTACAAATCCAGCGTTGGAATCTCATCCAGCCAAACATAACAAGTGTTTTCAAACTTTGAGTTCAAACACCAATTTTATAATTGTTTAAATAACCTTGGAATATAATTTATCCCATTTTGCAATGTTTTACTGTTATTAATACAGTTAAACCACATTCTCCATTTTGCATAATGAACAGGCCACTCCTGCCATCATTGCATGGGTGCTTTGCATGATAACTCTACCTAATTTAGAGCCCGTCTTGAAATGACAATCCTGGCTCTAATTCCAGCCTTAGCTTGGAATGCTATTATTGTGTCTAAGCAGATGGCGAAGCTTTTATCATTTGTATGTTGCTCAAACAAGTGTAAATATGACCAACTTGTGAATGGTCCACTTACCCACGTTTCGGAGTGCCAGACCCACATTGTTGATTAGGACTGGTAGGGTGCGTGGAACCTGTGCCCAGCTGTTATGGCACCACCAGCTTCAGTGAACTGCCCACTGCCGATGAAGGCATAGGATGCATTGTCGCCAAAGTGATGAAGCTCTGTTCATCCGTGGCCCTGCTACAGAGCGCCAGCTGCGCATCTGAGTGGCCGGCCGGCTTGTTGCTGGTCCAAACCCGGAATCTGCATCTCTTTTGTAGGGATACCTTTCCTCAGATTTGTCGACCTCCAGTGGCTTAACCTTCCTGCGTCTCGGACAGCAGCTTCATTTCCTGGGCACGCATGTCCATCTGACCCCATATCACCTGGTTTATTGCCGACACCTTAAGTAACTCGCAGTTCCCCGGGGTCTCATGTTTCTTTGCGGTCTCATCCATCGTGAGCTCCTGTAGCTGATGGGAGACTAAATAATTTATCGTGGAGGCCACCTCATCTCCCAGTGGCTCTCCTGACTCTGACGGGACAGCGAATCGTACTGCCAGGGATGGGACATCTGGCAGCTGCCGTTCTTCGCCTGGATTGAACTCACCGTCAGTGTCGGGGTCAGAACTCAGCTGACCCATGGCACGCGCCTCATCAATGAGGGTGCTATCGAGCAGCCCTTTACTAGGTGCTGCGGGCTCGGCCTCTTCTCCAGCCTACCGCCGACACCACTCCCGCTCCTGGAGTGTGCCCTGGGGAAATAACCTCTGCAAGAGGAGCTCCATTTGTGATAACCGTTGAAAAAACAGTATCCAGCCCCGGAGAGGAATTCTCCGCTCCTGACTCTGGCTAGTCAGTGGGCCTAACAGACTTGCTGGTGGCCTTACGCCCGACTGGCGCTAGCTCTGTGCTTTGCAGCACCCAAGTCTGCACTCGCCCCGCTCCCGACCGGCGACTGTGCAGGGGTATGAGGCAGCCGTTCACAGACCACACTCCCGCGGCTGTCTACCGATTTTCTTGCAGCTTGCCTCTTTCCCTTGGTCGTCTTGTCCATGGCGTTGTCCTGGAAGAAATACACAGCACAGCACCACAGCAAAACAACCCGAACTTCAGCTAAGTTTGTGGCAATTACCTGGAGATTTAAATCCTCACAGCCTCCGTGCGCCAATGCGGTTGGTGCACTCACTCACTATGCTGCCCTGTCCCAGGTGCTGCTGATGCGGCCTGAACCCTTGGGCAGCGTTCACACACTAAGCAGACCTGTTCGCGAAATTCCCGACTCTACCCGGTCGGAACCGGGGTCTCCCCACAGCCCATAGCCATTCGCTCACCGGACTTCGCGAAATCCTGCCTGATACTTCTGTGAAGAGAAGTTCCTGCACGAACATCAAACCTGGTAAGTAATAAAAATCTTACCTACAGGTTTCACTTTACCATCGCCAGGGAGCGAAGCTCTGCACGTCCGGTGTCTTGCCATGCGAACAACGTAATGACGTGCATGCGCACTGGCGGGTCTTCTTCACGGAATCACTCACGTGACTCCGAAGTAAAATGGGCGTTAATGTTAAAACCATGACTGTGAATCACACGCATTCCTATCAACTGTGCAACTGTGCTGTCCAATTGTGTGATTTTGTTTTAATGCAGTGAAATTATTCTGCTTTGCTGTATTTAATATCTACCAAAATGCAACAAATTTCTCCAGCTGTTTTTTAGTTGATCCACATAAAATTCATGCTCTTACACGAATAAAATAAACGTTGACATTAATTAGAACCCCAATAATGGTGATAATTTGTACAGCTGTTGAGTGGTTCCATAGTTCATGTTCATGAAATTAGTTGGTCCTCAACATTCTGCTACAGAATAAGGAGTAAGCCATTTAGAACGGAGACGAGGAACACTTTTTCTCACAGAGAGTGGTGAGTCTGTGGATTTCTCTGCCTCAGAGGGTGGTGGTGGCAGGTTCTCTGGATGCTTTCAAGAGAGAGCTAGATAGGGCTTAAAAATAGCGGAGTCAGGGGAAGGCACTGATTGGGGTTGATCAGCCATGATCACATTGAATGGCGGTGCTGGCTCGAAGGGCCGAATGGCCTACTTCTGCACTTATTGTCTATATTGTCTACAGGGTAAACGAAGGTGCGAATGCAAAGAAGGATTCCGAGGAGATGGTATCCAGTGTCTGTTTAACGTCAAGCCTCCCATCGACCGCTGCCTTGAAATGGATGATCAATGTCATCTCAATGCCTTCTGTGAAGACCTTCACTTCCAAGGTGAGGATTCATTTGGAAGACACAAGGAACTGCAGATTTTTGTCAACAAAAAAAGGCACAAAGTGCTGGAGTAACTCAGCAGGTCAGGCAGCATTTCTGGAAAACATGGACAGGTGACGTTTCAGTTCGGGTCTCTTCTTCAAATTCAGTCACGTATCTATGTTCTCATGAGTTACTCCAGCACTGTGTGTATTTTTTTGAGAATTTATTCTATTACTTTACATTCAGTTTTTAGTTGGCTCAGATGAGGAACGTCAAAACACAATCTCCCACGATATTTACATTTAATGGCATAAATAATGGCAAAACGTTTAATGGCTGCTAGTTTAGCCAGAAGCTGATATTGTCATGTTTCAACAATTCCTTGTAAATCTACTTATTTATTTAACTATGATTTATTTATTTATCTATGTTTATTTATCTCTCGTTCTCTATTTGTCTGTGTCTATTTATCTATCTATGTATCCATCAATCTATTCATTTATTTATTTTTACAATGGTTGTGGATATCATTTTCAAAAACTTTAACCCCACGCCATCTTCCGGAAGTGGCGGCGCTATTAACAGCTGCGGCTCGCCTGCAGTCCGTCTGTCTTTACTTTTGTTGTTGGTTTTTTTTGTCTTGTTTTGGCTAAGTTTTCGTTTATTAGGTTGTGTTATGATGGGGGGGGGGGGGTGAAACATGTTTTTTTGTCTCTCCCTTCGGGGGAATGCGACTTTTTCTTGTCGTATCCCCCTTCTCTGCCTCCGTCTGCGCTGAGGCCTAATGGCGGAGCTGGCGGTCTCCAACCTGCGACTGACCTCGAGGCTCCGGAGGCAGAGCCAGCCAGGACTTACCAACGTGAGGCTGGCCGTCTTCGGGGCCGAGGCAGCGGTGGCCCGACTCGCTGATGCGGCGTTCCAGCTTTCGGCAGCGGCCCGGAGCTGAGACTGCGGGACTCGGAGCTGTGGCTGCGGGACTCGGAGCTGTGGCTGCGGGACTTGGGCTGATGCAGCGGGACTTGGAGCTGATGCAGCGGGACTCGGAGCTGGGGCAGCGGGACTCGGAGCTGATGCAGCGGGACTCGGAGCTGAGGCTGTGGCGGGCCGACTCGGAGCGGAGACAGCGTTCCGGCTTTCGGCAGCGGCGACATCACCACGGAGGTCCGCTGGACTGGAGAGCGGCATCTTCAGCCTGGATCGATCGCCTCAGCGCAGAGGGAGAACAAGGAGGGAAGAGACAGAGACTAAGACTTTGCCTCCATCACAGTGAGGAGGTGCTTGGTGAACTCACTGGTGGATGTTAATTTGTGTTTATTGTAAAGGAATCAAATTCAAATCAAATCTAGAAAGAGGCACAGTAGCGCAGCGGTAGAGTTGCTGCCTTACAGCGCCAGAGACCCGGGTTTGATCCTGTCTATAGGACATTTGTAGGTTCTCCCTGTGGGTTTTCTCTGGGTGCTCCGGTTTCCTCCCACATTCCAAAGGGGTGCGGGTTTGTAGGTAAATTGGCTTCTGTAAATTCTCTAGTGTGCCGGATAAAACTAGTGTACACGTGATCGCTGGTCAGCACGGATTCGGAGGACCGAACAGCCTGTTATCACACCATCTCTGAACTAAACTAAAGAGGTACGAGGGCGATAGGCACTTGTAGTCAGTAAACCAGGATCCTGGCTTGCAAATTTATTGCCTTTCCTTCATTAGTGGGTTAAATGCTAACTTAATAATGGTGAGAGTAACTTCACTCCTAGAAGAGATTGAAGAATGATTGAATGGCAGAGTGGACTTGATGAGCTGAATGCTCTAATTCGGATCCTGTCATTTATGAACCCAATCATTTTCTGTGCTTGTATTATGTTAACATAGACATAGAAACATAGAAAATAGGTGCAGGAGTAGGCCATTCGGCCCTTCGAGCCTGCACCGCCATTCAATATGATCATGGCTGATCATCCAACTCAGTGTCCTGTACCTGCCTTCTCTCCATACCGCCTGATCCCTTTAGCCACAAGGGTCACATCTAACTCCCTCTTAAATATAGCCAATGAACTGGCCTCAACTACCTTCTGCAGGAGAGAATTCCAGAGATTCACCACTCTCTGTGTGAAAAAAGTTTTCCTCATCTCGGTCCTAAAAGATTTCCTCCTTATCCTTAAACTGTGACCCCTTGTTCTGGACATCCCCAACATCGGGAACAATCTTCCTGCATCTAGCCTGTCCAACCCCTTAAGAATTTTGTACGTTTCTATAAGATTCCCCCTCAATCTTCTAAATTCTAGTGAGTACAAACCGAGTCTATCCAGTCTTTCTTCATATGAAAGTCCTGACATCACAGGAATCAGTCTGGTGAACCTTCTCTGTACTCCCTCTATGGCAAGAATGTCTTTCCTCAGATTAGGAGACCAAAACTGTACGCAATACTCCAGGTATGGTCTCACCAAGACCCTGTACGACTGCAGTAGAACCTCCCTGCTCCTATATTCAAATCCTTTTGCTATGAATGCTAACATACCATTCGCCTTCTTCACTGCCTGCTGCACCTGCATGCCTGCTTTTAATGACTGGTGTACCATGACACCCAGGTCTCGTTGCATCTCCCCTTTTCCTAATCGGCCACCATTCAGATAATAATCTACTTTCCTGTTTTTGCCACCAAAGTGGATAACCTCACATTTATCCACATTATACTGCATCTGCCATGCATTTGCCCACTCACCCAGCCTATCCAAGTCACCTTGCAGCCTCCTAGCATCCTCCTCACAGCTAACACTGCCCCCCAGCTTCGTGTCATCCGCAAACTTGGAGATGTTGCATTCAATTCCCTCGTCCAAATCATTAATATATATCGTTAACTTTTATGTTGGACAGGATCTGTACCACATCCCTCTTGTGATTTTCTTGCAAATGGTTCATAATTCAAAATTAAAAATCCCAGCATGGCCGTTTTGCGAATTAATCAGCAGCTCCTGTCATTCATTTTTTTCAGATAAAACAGCTGGAGTCTTCCATTTGCAGTCACCCGATGGGAAGTACAAGTTCACCTATGACGATGCAGTTGATGCCTGCAATGCAGAGGGTGCAACACTGGCAAGTTTTGACCAACTTGCAACTGCGCAACAGGTAATTGGCTACAAACAAGTTATTTAACATGATTTAGCAGAGATCAAGTGTAAATGTAGATTACCTTAAATTATTTTTCATCAGTGGGTTTGTTTCTCAGTTAATGTGTTTGATCAGATCTGGGTGTTGACCTCCAGTGGGATCTCAGTTGGCCGTCGGCCAGGAAATGACCTAGAAATAGAGTGACAGTTTCCTGTCTGCCTTGGCGTATAACCCTGACTCCACTCTCTTGGTGCTACTGACAGTTCCCCAAACCATCTTCAGTATCATTCTTCTTTTATCCTTTTTTAAAGATTTTTTATCTCCCCTTGCTTGTCCCCTCATAAAGATGGTGGCTGACCAGCTGTTTCTATGGGAGGTGGAGGGACAATAACTCTTCAAGTCCTTCCCATGTCACCTTCCTTTATGTATGAAATCAGCATTGAAATGTAGCTTATACATAGAAACATAGACATAGAAATTAGGTGCAGGAGTAGGCCATTCGGCCCTTCGAGCCTGCACCGCCATTCAATATGATCATGGCTGATCATCCAACTCAGTATCCCGTACCTGCCTTCTCTCCATACCCTCTGATCCCCTTAGCCACAAGGGCCACATCTAACTCCCTCTTAAATATAGCCAATGAACTGGCCTCGACTACCCTCTGTGGCAGAGAGTTCCAGAGATTCACCACTCTCTGTGTGAAAAAAGTTCTTCTCATCTCGGTTTTAAAGGATTTCCCCCTTATCCTTAAGCTGTGACCCCTTGTCCTGGACTTCCCCAACATCGGGAGCAATCTTCCTGCATCTAGCCTGTCCAACCCCTTAAGAATTTTATAAGTTTCTATAAGATCCCCATCTGTAGGTATTCACTGCGATGAGTATGGGATGTGTGGCTGTGAAGCCTTTGTGTGATTCAGTTCAGTCAATGTCACCAAGTGGATATAGAAACATAGAAACATCGAAAATAGGAGCAGGGATAGACAGTTTGGACTTTGAGCACAATCTGCTATTCAACGCAATTATTGCTAGTCTTCTATCACAATACCATATTTGTACTCTCTCTCCACGCCTATCGATGTCTGTTATATCTAAAAACTTGCCCAATTCCTTCTGAAAAATGCTCAGTGACTCTCCCTCCACCGTCATCTGAGTGAAAAAACATTCTCACTCCTAAATGGCTTAATCCTTTACAATCCCACCATTCGCTACACTTCTCATCCTTACCCCTTTCCACTATCCATATAGACCTCTCTCTCGCTCTCTCTCTCTCTCCCTCTTCTATGACTTGACTTCTTGCCTATGACTTCTTGGTTCACTCACCTGTTCCCATCTCCAGCCACTTTCACCTGTGTACCCTACACCACCTCCCTACCTCCATTCAGGGATACCAAGAGCCGTTCCAGGTGAGGCGAAGGTTTACTTGTCAGCCAGAGCATGCTGTTGCTCCTGGTTACTAGCAACAGTTTTAATTCCCCTTCCCATTTCCATACCGACCTTTTTATTCTCGGATTCACATCCCTCCTTACTCCAGATCTTTCCCTTTCCCTTCCACATCCCCTTCCACCCACTACCCCTCCCTCTGGTTCTATGTGTTACTCCCTATCTTCCTTATCAGATTCTACATCTGTACCTTTTTGGCTTTGTCGCTTCACCTCCAGTCTTCAATGTTCAACGTGAAAGAACCATTGCAGTCAACTGCCATCAAACCAGATCTTCAAATAACTATTAGATGACAGAATATTGTGTCCCTCCAACCAAACAGGAATACAGTAACTATTGATTCTTTCCTCAATTTATCCTGCAGTTTGGCTATCACCTGTGTGTATTCGGATGGATGGCTGAGATGAAGGCAGGGTATCCCATAACCCACATTAACCCTAGCTGTGGTTATGGCAACATTGGGGTCTTTGATTATGGCGTGAGGGCAAATGTGAGTGAGCAGTGGGATGCTTACTGCTTTAGGATGCAAGGTAGGCCTCACATTTACTGTATTGTCTGATGAGTTTGCTGTTCTTTAACAAAGTAGAAGATCTAATTTTTGATTTGAATATTTGATTTGTAAAATATTTATTCTCTGTCACTTCTATTACTTCCAAGACATTCAATGTATATGTAAGGAAGGCTTCGTTGGTGACGGCTATTTCTGCAATGGGAACCTAATGAACGTCATCTCGAGTCACTCCAATTTTTCCATCTTTTACACTGTAAGTATTGTTCTCCCACAGCCTTATTTGCAAGGCTTTCACGGTGGTCAGCTGTGCATATTCTTATCTGCCTTCTCTTGTCAGACATTGTTGGACTACGGCCAAGCGACTGAAAAGGGAAAGGAGTTGCTCGAGTTCCTGTCAGACGAGACAACAAATGAAATGTTATTCATTCCTTTAGACTCGAGCCTGGGAGAAAGTGAGGTAGGAAATGTGGCATTTTCCCAAATGTTTTCTTTATACTCAAAACCAATGTCATGGTTTTGAACTCCTCGTTGCAACAAGCCATTGTCATGATCAGAAGTGATATGGAATATTGTTCCGCAGCCGTAGCCAATTATGAATTGGATAATCTTAAATCTATCGGCTGCAACATGTATTCTTAAGAATGTAGAAATAGATTTTCTCGCGATGGATCTCCTCTGCATCCTTCCGTTTATTGCTCAAGATGATTCCCCTTCCTGATGGGATCTAGAACCAGTCACAATCTCAACAAGGGGTGAGATGTTTAGATGAGGAAAGAAGCCCAAAGGATGAATCTCTACCCCTGCAATGCTGTGGAAGGTATGTTGGTGAATCTGAGGAGATAGATTTATAAACCCCATTGAATGGCAATTACATCTTTGTTATAGAACCCTTGCACAAATTACCAATCCAAAAACTGAAATGAGGTTGCAAACAATTAGGAACATTCGCTGATTTTCTTTCAATCCTGAACTTTAGTGATACAGCGAGGAAACAGAACCTTCGGCCCACCGTGTCCGCGCCGACCAGCGATGACCGCATACACTAACACTATCCTACGCACTAGGAACAATATACAAATTTACCAAAGCCAATTAACCGACATACCAGGGAGGAAACCGGAGCGCCCGATGAAAAACCTACGTGGTCACAGGGAGACGTACAAATTCCATAGAGACAGCACCTGTAGTCAGGGTCGAACTCGGGTCTCTAGCGCTATTAGGCAGAAACTCTACCGCTGTAGCACCATGCCATCGTAAAGAGATCCTTTATGCTCAAACAGGCAAATAGCGCCCTTATTTTAATTTAATTATTTTAAATTCAAGCACGGCATTGTGATGTTAAGTCGGGTAGTATATGTGGAGATGGGCATTGACCAACACCCTTCTGTACCAGTCTGGTCATAGTAGCTCATTGTGATTGCTGAATGTTTCATGCACGATTCACCTTTACTGATTTCTTATTGTGTCCAGGCCTTATCGTGGAGTGATCTTGAAAACCATGTCACCAGGAACAGTACCTTCCTTTTCTACGATGAGTTGAGTAACAATACACTTGTTCCATCCAGATTAGGATATGATCTTCACATTGGAGTATCACCTGTAAATAACATTGCCCTTAAGGTAAGTTACTCTATGGAGATGGTCTGTTAAAATGCAAACTGTTGTAAACATAAACAAACTTCGCTAAACCTAGTTCGAGGAGAAATACATTCATAAATAACACTGTTTTCTAATTATAAATGTTCTGAGAATCTTTGTAACTATGTGGAGCATAGATGCTTTTTAATCAAAGCAACTACACAATATCTCTGTCCACATCTTGTGGCTTATTGTGCAGCAAATAAGTAGAATTCTGCAGTAACAGCAGGTCAGGAAAGAGAAACATATAACATTTCAATTTGAAGACCCTTCATCGGAACTGGAGAAGGGACTGATGGGCATTGGGTGTTTCTAGAGAGCATATGCTGCTTAATATCAGCATCATCTTGCTCCTTTGTAAGAAATGGTCACCCTTATTTCTCTATAAACAGCTAAATTAAAAGTAGCATGCAGTTGTTATTGACCCTCCTATATAAAAAAAGTGTTTTTCATCAGGAAAATATTTCCAAATCAAATCAAGTGAGGTGCAGTGTTGATGGGGGAGTTGTGCTTATATCTCTCACATGCACATGCAAACATAACCATGTTCAAAGTCAATTAAGTGGTTTAATTGTCTGATGAAGTGGAGTGGTTGCACAGCTGGGCTAAAGAGCATAATTATTTCAATCCAGATATTAAACCGGAAGTGAGAGTGAACGCTGGCACGACCAAAGATCTTATAGCAGCTCCGCTATAGGATCTTTGGGCGCGACTAGCTCCAGCTGCTCTCTCTCCGAATTATGTATTATTGCTGTATTTGTATGTTTGTGGTTTGCTTGTTTTGACTGTAAGGTGTCCTTGAGTGTTCTGAAAGGCGCCCATAAATAAAATGCATTATTATTATTATTATCTAGTTTCTTAAGGATAAATACAGCAATTTAAAACAAAATTTATATAACCATTTTTTTAAAATGACAAAGTCAAAACTTTATTTTTTTTTTAAACTTTCAACAAATCCCTCTAAATGTAGACCGGGGCAGAAGTGTATAGCACAATTTAGATGTTTCATAGTTTAAATTGGATTCAGAGTCTTACCCAAACTAACTTGATTTTTATGATGTTTTATGATGTATATGTACATACATTACAAACCCACTGACTCACATGGCTATCTGGACTACACGTCTTCCCACCGTGCCCCCTGTAAAGACTCCATCCCCTACTCCCAATTCCTCCGCCTACGCCGCATCTGTTCCCAGGATGAGACGTTCCACACCAGGGCATCGGAAATGTCCTCGTTCTTCAGGGAACGGGGATTCCCCTCCGCCACCATAGATGAGGCTCGCACCAGGGTCTCATCCATACCCCGCAACACTGCTCTCTCTCCCCATCCCCGCACTCGCAACAAGGGCAGAGTCCCTCTGGTCCTCACCTTTCACCCCACCAGCCGGCAAATACAACACATGATCCTCCGCCATTTCCGCCACCTCCAACGTGACCCCACCACTCGCCACATCTTCCCATCTCCCCCTATGTCTGCCTTCCGCAAAGACCGCTCCCTCCGCAACTCCCTTGTCAATTCTTCCCTTCCCTCCTGTACCACCCCTCCCCGGGCACTTGCCGTTGCAACCGCAAGAAATGCAACACCTGTCCCTTCACCTCCCCCCTCAACTCCATTCAAGGACCCAAGCAGTCGTTCCAGGTGCGACAAAGGTTCACCTGTATCTCCTCCAACCTCATCTACTGCATCCGCTGCTCTAGATGTCAGCTGATTTACATCGAGGAGACTAAGCGGAGGTTGGGCGATCGTTTTGCCGAACACCTCCGCTCAGTCCGCAATAACCTACCTGAACTCCCGGTGGCTCAGCACTTCAACTCCCCCTCCCATTCCCAATCCGACCTCTCTGTCCTGGGTCTCCTCCATTGCCAGAGTGAGCAACACCGGAAATTGGAGGAACAGCACCTCATATTCCGCCTGGGTTGCTTGCGTCCGGATGGCATGAACGTTGAATTCTCCCAATTTTGCTAGCCCTTGCTGTCTCCTCCCCTTCCTTAACCCTCGAGCTGTCTCCTCCCATCCCCCCGCCCTCGGGCTCCTCCTCCTCCCTTTTTCTTTCCTTCTCCCCCCCCCCACCCCCCATCAGTCTGAAGAAGGGTTTCGGCCCGAAACGTCGCCTATTTCCTTCGCTCCATAGATGCTGCTGCACCCGCTGAGTTTCTCCAGCATTCTTGTGTAACTTTGATTTTTATGATGATAGGATTCAAAGTTGGTGAATGGCATTCTTATTTTGAAATGGGATATCATTGCCACCAATGGAATTATCCACGCCATAACAGGACCTCTAACAGTTCCAAGTCCGGTAAGTGTATCACGGCAATTACAGCGGGAAATGTGACTCTGGTACTTAAAGGAGGTGAAAGGTATCTGCATTAAACCCAACTAGTCTAATTGCATTCAGATTCTTTCTGGGTGATAGGCATCAGGTCATAAGATTCTCGCTCACAGTTGATGTCAGATCCAAATGCTTCTCTGGTTTTGGGGAAGGTTATCCTGCTTTCGCTGATGATTTGATGCTTTTGGTCAATTGGTTGAAAGATACAGCCTGGAAACAGGCTCTATGGCCCACCGAGACCATGCCAAACATCAAGCACTCACTCATTCACCCCAGTTCTTTTTAAAAAGACACAAAATGCTGGAGTAACTCAGCAGGTTAAACAACATCTCTGTGGAGCAGATAGGTGACATTTCAGGTCGGGACCCTTCTTCAGATCAGACCTGAAGCGTCACCTATCCATGTTCGCCAGAGATGCTGCCTGACCCACAGAGTTACTCCAACACTTTGTGTCCCTTTTTACTAAACCAGCACCTGTAGATCCTTGTTTCTAGTTCTATGCTGCCCCACTTTCTCATCCGCTCCCGACATACTTGAGAAAATTCACATTGGCCAATTAACCAACAAACCCTCAAATCCGTGAGAAGTGAGAGAACCAGAGCGCTGGAGGAAGCCCACATGGTTGTAAGGAGGGCGTGCAAATTCCACACAGGCAGCATCCGAGGTCAGGATTGAACCTATGTCTCTGGCACTGTCACACAAACGGCCTATTTATTAAACATACTTTGTATTCAGATGCTAAATGTAAGACCCATCTTCCTGTACATTGTAGTGAAAGTATCAACAATGGCGGAGAGTTCAACGTCCATGCAAACTCGAGTATCTTGTTCATATGTGAACTGGTCTGCACAAGTTTAAGAGACCTTGTTTATGGAATGTAGTTGCTGTAGATTGAAGAAGTTTCCATTGAACCTATGTCTCGGGGCGGTCGAACCATCCTCAGTTGGGAGGATCGAAGCTCCCTCGATTGGGGCAGTCGAAACTCCTGCGGTTGGAGCTCCCGTAGTCGGTGCCTAACCAAGGGACCGTGAGCTCCACAATGTTAAGTCCGCAGGCTCCCGCGGTTGAAGCTACCGACGTCGATCCCCAGCAAAGGGACCGCCAGCTCCACGATGTTAGGAGCATCGCAGTGCGGACTGATATACGATGCAGAAAAGTCGCATCTCTGTAGAGGAAAGACATTTCAGTATTATCCAGTAATAATTGCATAAATGCAGGGATCATTGTTAAATCATAGGAAAAGGGGAGATGCAACGAGACCTGGGTGTCATGGTACACCAGTCACTGAAAGTAGGCATGCAGGTGCAGCAGGCAGTGAAGAAAGCAAACGGTATGTTAGCATTCATAGCAAAAGGATTTGAGTATAGGAGCAGGGAGGTTCTACTGCAGTTGTACAGGGTCTTGGTGAGACCACGCCTGGAGTATTGCGTACAGTTTTGGTCTCCAAATCTGAGGAAAGACATTCTTGCCATAGAGAAGGTTCACCAGACTGATTCCTGGGATGTCAGGACTTTCATATGAAGAAAGACTGGATAGACTCGGCTTGTACTCGCTAGAATTTAGAAGATTGAGGGGGGATCTTATAGAAACGTACAAAATTCTTAAGGGGTTGGACAGGCTAGATGCAGGAAGATTGTTCCCGATGTTGGGGAAGTCCAGGACAAGGGGTCACAGTTTAAGGATAAAGGGGACATCTTTTAGGACCGAGATGAGAAAAACATTTTTCACACAGAGTGGTGAATCTCTGGAACTCTCTGCCACAGAAGGTAGTTGAGGCCAGTTCATTGGCTATATTTAAGAGGGAGTTAGATGTGGCCCTTGTGGCTAAATTGATCAGGGGGTATGGAGAGAAGGCAGGTACAGGATACAGAGTTGGATGATCAGCCATGATCATATTGAATGGCGGTGCAGGCTCGAAGGGCCGAATGGCCTACTCCTGCCACTATTTTCAATGTTTCTATGTTTAATCACTAATCCCACTTGTTTCATTAGCTTGCAGCATCTTCAAAATCGTCTCACATTGCCCTTGGCGCAGTGCTCGGTCTGCTCTGTTTGATTGGTGTTGTTGTCGCTGGCCTTATGGCTTGGTTTCGTCGCAGGAACGAGGGGTTCCGCTTTCAATACTTCAAGGTACGCTGCTTTCAGTTGGATGTTACGCTTTTCATTAGTCTCTAGTCGCTGAATAGGATCACAATTCTACTATGAAAGTTTAAAGATTTAAAAGTTACAAAATGGATTCAGCTGTATTAGGAATTAGAAGCAATAAAGAAATGCCTCCACCTTTCTCCTATTACACTAGCAAGGCTAACAATGATGTTTTCGCCATTCTTCCATAACACTAGCGAGATAACAGCACAACCTCATGAATGTTTCCTTTTAAGATATAAACATCAGAAGAATGTTCAGACAACGGTTCTTTCCCTCTGCTCTACTGATTGCAATGTACAAACAATAGATCAACAAGGTCAAAAAACCAAATGCTTGATCTGCAGAAAAATAGCTTCTGTAGCATAACCATATGTGGGCTAACCTTTCCTTTCTCAGAATAACCTGTCAATCTTAACAAGCAAGAGGCTGTACAATGCTCCCTGTAAGATAAAGTATTGCTGATTATTGGGGTATAAATATATCTGATTGAACATTACCTCTGTGTGTGGGGATAGAGTGAACCTATAGTGTGTATATTACATACCGTAACATGCCACAGCCGCCTGGCGAAATGAGGATTTTATCACGTGATTACTAATTTTATTGCATTTTTGTCTGTTTGAAGTGAAATGAACCTTAACACTACCACAGGTCCACCACTGTTTTTTCCTGCACTGTTGGCTCCAGAACCTTGCTGTATTATCCGTTTTGCCAGACCAATAGAGGTAACGGCCTTGGACAAAGTCAGCTATGTGGACAGTTTTGCCACCTCCGGCCGGGCTGGAATTCCTGAGTCCTGACCGCAGCCGGCAATTTCGACCTGCCGATCAGCCGCGGAAGTCGGTAATGGGAATGGTGCTGTCGGCTCCGGAGTTCCAGAGCCCCGGCCACAGCCACCAATGTCGAGCTGCCGAACGGGCGCGGATGTCAGGAAGGGGTGGATATCGGCCGCCTCATCCTGCCTGGGTGCCACATTTCCGGGGTGGGATTTAAATTGCAGTCATTTTGTCCGGATTAAAGAAGCTGGCGGACCACAAGTTGCCAGAAAATCGGTGGTGAACCTGTAACATAACAGTCTGCATGGATGTTTTGTAAATCTGGGATCCGTATCATTCCTTGATAAGCAATAACAGTTTCAGCAAAACCCGACTATCTGGCTTGGGGTCACAACATTTCAAGCATTTCCCATGAAAGTCATTTAGTTGAATCCTGTTTAAAGGTGATTCAGCATGAGATTATAGCCAGAAAAAAATCTATACTATTATGACCTGTTGAGTTGCAGTGTTGTAAACAACTTTGCAGCCTCTATTAGTAGATTCCAGGACCTTGTCTTTGCTGATACAGTGTACAAATGTTTAGGCTTGTCTAAGAGCGAGTGTCAACACTCCTAGTTGGACACAGGGTAGTGACACAAGTAGTTTACTTTGGAGTCTGAAACATACTAATGGATTTTTGAATTGCCGGATACCTTCATGAACAAGAGGTTGGGACATTTGGAGTCCCCTCAATGACAGGCTGCATTAAGAAAAAACCTTTTAGCTTTAATTTGTTTCCATTATTAGCTACAGGGAGATGTTGGACAAACTTGGATTGTTTTCTCAGGGACACCTGAGCTTGCGGGAGAGATCGGATAGAATTATATAAAATTATGAGAGGCATAGATAGAGTAAACAGTCAGTGCATAGGTTTAAAGTGAGAGAAGCAAAGTTTAAAGGAGATATGCGGGTTGTTTTTTTTAAGCCACATAGAGTGTGTGCCTGGAATGTGCTGCTGGAGGGGGTGGGTAAGAGGTAGATACAATAGTGGCATTTAATAGACTTCTGAATATGCATATGCAGGAAATGAAGGTACAGGCACATAGGAGTTGGTCTTGGCATCATGTTTGGCACAGACATTGTGTGCTGAAGGGTCCAATTCATGCTGTACTGTTCTATGTTCTACACTAGTCCGATGATGACGATAATGTGGGCCTTAAACCAGAGGGCAATCCTGCTTTGGTCTCAGTACCAAACCCACTGTATGGCGCATATGGGTCAGCTTCAGATAATACGGCTGAGCCTTTTGAGGTAAGGAATGTTTACAAGACATTAATCTAAAAAATCCTAACCCATGAAATTCTCATCCAGATAGCTTTCCCGATGAGTATTAGATCAAGGAGCTCTGCAAGGGTCTGATAGCAAGGAGGTTATAAACAGGGCCGTGTTTCAAGGTGGTAGACATTACAGGAGTATCATTTATAAATCCTTAACTTACAGGAGCAGAATAAGGCCATTCAGCCCATCAAGTCCACTCTGCCATACAATCAAGGCTGATCTATCTTTCTCTCTCAATCCCATTCTCCTGCCTTTTCCCCATAACACCCATATTAATCAAGAATCTATCAATCTCCACCTTAAAAATATCCATTGACTTGGCCTCCACTGCGGCAATGAATTCCACAGATTCACCACCCTGTGATTAAAGAAATTCCTCCTCATCTCCTTTCTGAAGGTACATCCTTTTATTCTCAGGCTATGGCCTCTGGTCCTTGACTCTCCCACTAGTGCCTCTAATCAGGCATGTTCATTTACTCCTGCTGTAAGTAACAAATTCATTATTTGGTTATATCAATACATATGACAATTAAATACCCTTGAGATTCACTCGGAGTCTCCTTACAATCACCAATTAAATCAGATCCTGAATAGAGTACACATTTGTGCTTCTTATATTTGCAATTTGTTACTTTAGCACTGAAGCTCTCGACAAGTCACAGCAAAGAAACAAGTGGCATTACATGCACGAGTACAACTAATATGGTGCGGAAATAGAACTGAACTCTTCATGCCATAATTATCCTATTTGCTTTTTTAAAGAAGTATTTTATTTAAATGCAGGACGATGATGAATATGAATCATATTCATATACGCAGAAGATTCTACACGACTGAAGTTGGACCTCACTGCTTTTTACTCTCAGCTCAATAAATGCGGCGGCTTGCAAGGATGCTACAGGTGGGGAAACCATAAGCTCCAAATAAATGGAACGCTTTGAGGAGGAGCTTGGGAGCTGTCCAGGGGCAGTTGAACAAAATGAACAAAGAAAATCGTTGATCCAGGTGTGCGAACCCTTTGACAGACACACCAAGCCCTGTGCATGGCAGACCCACCACACTCCATGGGTTTATGCAGTAGTCAGGAGACTCTAGAAAGATTGAAAATTTATTTTTACATTTTGTACTAATGGTTAAAAGTAACACTGTTTACATGTTCCGACGTGCCAAAAGGACATTGCCATCTTCACTACTTGTTTGTTTCACGTTGTTAAAAGTAATCACGAGACGATTGGATTTTCATTTCCTTTTGACATTTTAAAAGTGCGTTGAAGACGACATTAACAGCAAACAATAGTGGAATTGCTCAGCCGGTCTGGCACAAAATAAAGTCTAAAGCTACAACGGAATCAAGTAGAGATCCTTTCAAACCCTCAGGTGGAGGGGGGATATTTACCAAAATACATCTCTCTATTTCTGCTTGCCAAACTTAGTGCAAACTTTGTAATTCAAGGTTTTGTTTCAGATCTATAACTGCAGTGTGCCTTTATCCTACTAATAAATGCCTAATGTAAATTCCTGTTCTTCAGCCTACTTTTGAATCCTGTACTTCAAAAGTTGGAATGCATGTTTAAATGGAGTTGGACAGGCTACAGGGTGAGAGAATCATTTGTATTGAGCTAGGAGCAAGCAGCTCATTCTTGCTCCTTGATGTGCACTAGATGGGAAAAGGCTGTTGACGTCAGGTTTTACTGGGCTCTATCACCACCACTTCACCTCTCCAAAACACACACACACACACACAACACACACACACACACAACAGGGGTCTTTTTGTATATCATGTTTATACTGGATCAAGCGAAATGGAAATAAATGAATTTTTATTAATATTTAACTGCCTGCATGAATATTTTATTTGTCAGGCCTGAACAGGGATGATTAATAAGGGTTGTTGCCTAGCGCCTGAGCCCCAAGTTGGAGCTGGGGTCAGTTTAGTTATTTTTCGATGAAACTTCAGATATGATGAATGGGTAATAAATGCAATTTTGATCACTATAGTGAAGTCCTGCACTAATTAGAATGGGCCACTGGGTGGCAGTATTTCAAGAGAGGACGACAACTTGAATGTTACAATGAATTATACAAATTCGATGACCCAAGAGATGGCAAATGCTGGAATCTTGAGCAAAATACAAAGTGCTGGAGGTCACAAGTTGTAGGAGCAGAATTAGGCCATTTGGCCCATCAAGTCTACTCTGGCGTTCTTTTTTAAAATTTTAATTTTGTTAGAAGCAACTGTACAAAAAAAATGATCGACATAGCAGTTATACAATTTTCATACAGCTTCAGTTTTAACATTTTATAAACTATTAACTAGATAGGAAAGAAGAGTAAAAAAGCAAGGGAAAAAAAACAGAACTAGAAAAGGTGAAAAAGAAGCAGAGATATATCCAACTACCCTATCATACGTCCGCTCACCCAGCCCTACCATCGGTTTTGAGTTTGTGTTCAACCATTATGTTGTTGAAGAAATTCAATAAAGGGAGACCATATTTTTGAAAATTGATCTGGTTTGTCAGTCAAGATGAACATTATTTTTTCTAGATGTAGTGTCTCGGTCATTTTGGTGATCCACATCTTCACTGTGGGGACTGTTATATTTTTCCTGAATTTAAGTATGTTTTTTCGCGGTTATTAAATCGTAGTCAAGGAAGCGTCTTTGAAATATCGTTAGATTAGCGCAGCCCTCTGACATTCCTAATATTAATTTTGGATCTGGCTCCAATGGAGTTTTAAGTATTTTAGAAATAATATTAAATATTTCTGTCCAGAAGTTTTGTATTTTTATACAGGATACAAAAGTGTGAGTTAGGGTAGCTTCTTGAAAGTGACATTTATCACAAAGAGGAGAGACAGTTGGGAAGATCTTGTTCAATTTGGTCTTTCAGTAGTATAACCTATGCAATACTTTAAATTGTATCAGGCAATACCTGGCATTTAAAGAACAGTAATGGATGTATAGTAGGCTTTCATCCCATATATCTTTCGAAATGGGTTGACCCAGATCGTCCTCCCATGCTCGTCTATAAATCTCAGAAGGTGGAGTGTCAATATTTAGAAGGGTATTATAAATGTAAGATGTCAACTTGCTTGTATCGGCATGTCTATTCAAACAGTCATCTAATATATCAGGACCCATAAGAGAACAATCTTGTGTATATGTTTTCACGTAATCTCGAAGTTGGAGATATCAGAAAAAATTATTGGCATTCAAATCATATTTCTCCTGCAGTTCTTGAAAAGAGGAGAGTGTCCTCTTCTTATAGAGATCTCCCACAGTATTGATTCTCAGATTCTTCTATTGAGCAAACACCACATCTAAAGTAGACAGTTTAAACGAGGGATTGTTTGCAATAGGAAGAAGGAGAGACATGTTTCTCAATTTAAGACTGAGTTTCAGCTGTTTCCAGATACGGATATCGGGTTTTGCTCATACGTTGACTTATTCAAATGTATTGGAGATAGGAGAATCAAGTCTATACTAAAAGGCAAACAATCTTCCCTCTCCATTTTTAACCGATTTACATGTTGACATGTATCGTCCAACCAGAAAGTTATATTTTTAATATTAGTTGCCCAGTAGTAAAAGAGAAAGTTAGGTAGAGCTAATCCTCCGTTTTCTTTGGATTTGCACAAATGTCTTTTGTGTATTCGGTGGGTTTTGTAGTCCCACATATAGTTAGTAACAATAGAGTCAATTATTTGTTAAAGCTTTTAGGGAGATATATCGGTATTGATTGGAATAAAAATAAAAGTTGCGGAAGGAAGGTCATCTTTATGGCATTTAATCTACCAAGACGGGAAATAGGAAGTGTTTTCCAAAATTGGATGTAGTCATACAGTTTAGTAATTAATGGAGGGAAGTTTGTTTTAAACAAAGAGAGTACTTTCTAGTCACGTAAATTCCACTTTTCAGTAACAATTCTGAAAGGAAACTGTTGGAGTTGAGAAGGGTCTTGTTCTTTTATTGGCACGCTTTCACTTTTATTCCAATTAATTCTGTATCCAGAAAAGGAACCAAATTGTTCTATAATGTTTAATACATTTGAAATACTAACTTGGGGGTTAGTAATGTATAGAAGTACATTGTCTGCATATAACAACATTTTATTGTAGGTATATTTAGTATTATATCCATAAATGCCTGGATGGGACCCGATACTCTCGGCAAGAGGTTCTGTGGAAAAAGCAAATAACATCGGGGAGAGAGCACATCCTTGTCTGTTGCCCCTAGATAAATAAAATTTAGGTGAAAGCATTTGATTTGTCAATATTCTAGCTGTCGGGTTAGTGTATAAAAGCTTCACCCATAAAGTTAAGTTTTCTCCCAATTGGAATTTTTCCAACACTGTAAAAAGATAGGACCATTCCACTTGGTCGAAAGCCTTTTCTGCATCCAGTGAAATAATTATTAGGTCTTCGTTTGGCATTCTCTGCGAATATATTATGTTAAACAAACATCTCAAATTATAAAACGAGTGTCGTTTAGGTATAAACCCAGTTGGATCTGGGTGTATTAATTTATCGATAACTAAGCTTAATCTACGAGCCAAAGTCTTAGCTAGTATCTTCTGATCAGTATTTAAAAGGGCTATTGCCCTATAGAATCCTGGCTCCTCGAGATTTTTATCTTTTTTTGGAATTAATGTGATAATTGATTCAGCAAGAGTTAGTGGTAAAATCTGTTCTTGCCATCTTTCCCTCCCAGCTCTTGCCTTCCCCCCCATATCCCCTGACACCCATACTTATCAAGAATGTTGTCGACCTCCCCATGGTGAGCCCTGTCAACTGACCTCAGTCAAGGCGAACGACAACAAACAGAGCCCGCAGCAGCACCGCAGCTTGGCGCCAAGCTGGAGCATGCGCACTTTTTAGGGCGGGCACCTACGGATGTCGAACCAGATGGCATCATCCTGATGCAGATTTCTGCTGCCTCAAACGCAAGAAGATCAAGAATCTATCAATCTCCACTTTAAAAATATCTTTAACTTGACCTCCACAGCCTTCTCTGGTAATGAATTCCACAGATTCACCACCCTCAAACAAGAAATTGTGCTACTCCAAAGAATTACATTAGGAAATTAATATATTTTTGTGACTTTAAAGCACATTTCCCCTTAAATTGGAATTATCAAATTGTACAACACAAAGTGCTGGAGGAACTCAGCTGGTTAAGGAAGATTGTGAAAAGATTAGACAGACCTTGTTTCAGGTCAGGTCCTGACCCAAGATGTCACCTATCCATTTGTACCCCAGATGCTGCCTGATCCAATGAGTTCTGCCAGAGATCACTTCTGCCAGCACTCTGTTGTACAATTTGAAATTTGCAATTTAAGGGGGAAAAAGTCACAAAAATACATTAATTTCAAAATGTAATGTTTCTGTGTGGCACAATAGGCAAAAGAATAAAATGTCTTTTACAAAATGTGACTTGTAGGATATCTTTGCAGTAAGAACCAAAATTGGGAGACTAACCGCTGAAATTCCACAACTGTTACATACACTGAACACTTTCAATGGCCTGAATGCGCATGCAAAGGGCTTGACACCAGCCCTGCTAATGGAACCGTGGAAGGGTTTGGGTTAAAACAAAAACTGCTGGATGAACTTGACAAGTTGAACAGCATCTGTGGAAGGAAAAGGGATATTTGTGTTTAAGACAGTGCATCAAGGTTTTGTGCAGGCAAAGATCACAAACCTGCACAGGAGATGCCTCGCAAACAGAATTCTCCAAAGCAGGAAGTAAACAAACTCTTTATTTAACTTTTTAAACAAATTACAGAAAGGTTAATAACAATCAAGACATCTACATTAAAATCCAAAATATCAATTTAAATTTAAGCCATCATCATATACTTATTAAAATTCTGATCGTGTGTGCGTGTGGTTGTCTTTACATCTTCATAAAAATACTACGCGGTAACAATAACATTTTTACATATTACGATTGACATATTTTCCCTCGAGGCTGGGATCACCTTATCTGAACATTTTATGCTTTAGACTCATTACTGATTAAAAGTCTAAAAAAAGTCAAAAGATTTTGAAATTAAAACCACTAGCTTCAACTGATGATGTCACAGTGACTCTGCTGGCAGTGATCAGCTTCAGTGAAGATTTCATCCTATATTTGACACATCTACGCGATTAAAGCTTTAAAAATGCCAAATTTCAGAAGGTTTTTTACATATTCTGATTCACATTTCCCCCCTCTAGGCAGAGATCACTTTAACTGAACATTTTATGCTTTATTTCTCGACATTACTGATTAAAGTTTTTTTTTAAATCAAAATATCTTGAATTTCAAACCGACCAGCTTCAACTGATGATGTCACAATGGCTAGACTAGCAGGGGGAGGGCGAATTGCTATTGCAACATGCAGGACAAGTGCAATTGTAGTTTTTTTTAAAGATCACTGCTGAAGGAGGCAAGGGGAGCGTTGGAATCTTACGTTCGGGAACGGCTTGAGTTGGACCACACCTCCCATGGGGGCTATGAGTATGGGAACAGGTGCGTTGGGGAGCATATCATAGGGAACGGGTTATGTTCAATAAGCATCATATTTTTTTTCAATGTTTCTTTTTCCCAAATAATGAATGAAAGATTGATGTTGACACCAGATCATGTGTAGGTGATAACTGCATCCATATAGACGGCAATAATGCAGCCTTTGGGGACAGTAAAGCATTAATGACTGTCCAGAATTTCACTACTTACCTACACAAGTGCAAGAACCAGAAATAGCTATTGGATTGATAGAGAATTATGAAATGGAGACTGACCATTTTACTGAGATCATAGTTGTAAATTTTGGATGAAGAAAAATCACCGACAGTTTCACGATTCAACCCAGATCATTGTTGATCTGAGGAATGAATAACTCACTAGGGATACTAACTAGCTTGCTCGAGATATTTGTCGACAAATCAGGATTTAAATTGTATTGAGAGAGACCAAACTTCAACACATGATTGTGATCTTCAGTCTATAAAAATGCTTTCAACAGGATTAATAGAAAATATATTTTGGGTGAAGTTCTCCAGCAGATCAACAATTCAAATAGCTGGCTTATTATTTTTGGAAGGTTCAATACACGACATTATAATATTCAGTATTTTTTTACTCAACCTCCTAAATCATTAAGAAATAGCCTATAAATACATAAATTATAAAACACTTTAGCCACCAGTTAAGGGTCATACCAGAGAAATGTATATAGTAACAATTTGTCACAAATATATCAAACAAGAAATCAAGCTCATGGCATTAGAGGTACGGTTCACGAGCTTATGCAAAAACATCATGTTTTCCACATTGTCAAGAAAGATTTAGTTTAAATCACTGAGGTATTTGAATAAAACACAAGCTACTTGGCAGCTGTCCGATCCTAAGAAGGACACTGCCTAAATGATTTGCTATTTCACAAAAGAGAAGCAAAGTTCAGATTTTTTTTGTTGCTTTAGTAAATTACCACAACTCTGTTATCGTGTTTCAAGAGCTCCACGGCATTCCTCGTGGTCTGTGCAACGCTGCTGAAACGGAACTAGGTTGTTTTCCGGAAAGATATATCATTATCTGCAACAGGTTTAATGGTTTTGACATCACTCCATGATTCTCAATGAGACGATCGCCATGGGGATAACGTCCTTCACCTGAAGCAGAAATCTGACTGTGACTGATCTACATCTATTGTCATGGAAACCAACGTAGTCATGGAGAATCTGAAGAGGTCTTTTGGGCACAAGCAAGGGCTCCATGCGGAATAGCAGAAGGATTTCAACAGAAATGTGCAAGACCAAGACTGTAAATCACACATTAAAAGTTGAGAAAGGATTTAGAATAGAGAACTATTTAACACAGGTCAAAAGACTCAGTTTCTCAACGAGCCCACATCATAGCAGCCACTGTTTGTCACCACAATTTCCCTACAGGTGGAGTTTCCTCAAAGGACATCACAGGTTTTGCCTCATCCTCCAAGCAGACATTAGATGGCAGCACGTGCAGACATTTTGCAGTGAAGTTGCCAATCCCTCGGTAAATAATTGATCATAGAGACACACGAGGAACTGCAAATGCTGGAACTTGCATAAAGCACAAAGTGCTGGGAGTCATTCAGCAGGTATAATATCATCTGTGGAAGGGATGGATAGATGTCGATTTGGGTCGGGAACCTTCTTCAGACTTTGCCTATCCATTTCTTCCACAGATGCAGCCAGACATAATGAGTTACTCCACCAATTTATTAGAGGTTTGAGGATATGGAGAGGAATCACCTTCCCTTAGCTACTGACACCTAATTCTGTTTGTGTTGAACTCTGTAATATGTTGTGTCCATTTTTATTCATTTTTTTAAAAACCTTTTTCTATGGAACTTATTATTATTTAAATTATGTGAAGCGCTTTGGGGTCAATGCAAATTGTCTTAAAATGCGCTATATAAATAAAGTTTACTTACTTACTAATTCTTGTCACAACCTGACGTCTCAGAGCCAAGCCATATCACTGCAAACATCGAAATAGCTACATTACTGTCAACACATCTTAGGTTTAAATCACAAGCTTTGAAATATTTTTTTTAAACTTCAAACATTCCCAAAGTCCCAAGGTGAAAATACATCATTGCTTTTTTTGGATGTTCAAACCACAGTCAATTATCTAAAACCACAATATTGTCTGTAATTAGAGAGAAAATTATATTTACTTGTGATTGTACAAGAGATTTTGTTCAGAGCAGGGTGTAGTCCACAGTAGTGATTCATCAGGACATGTAGTTAAAATATATGGCAGGGGAATACATTGTTTTTTTGGGCACAAGCATTAAATGAATGGAAGAGAGAACTGGCTATCTATAGTAACTAAACATAGAACTTCTCTTCCAAAGACTTCAGAGTAAATGTGTAAAGAGAGTGCTTGTTCTTGCATCAAAAACTGGTGACCAAAGACTAGTTCTTTCCCCAGGATCTGTGCTATACTAACCACCATCTGTACTCACAACTGCTGCTAAAGCCGAACTGTGGGCAAGAGGCGACTTGTTGTAAGGTGGAAGAAGTCAACAAATAAAATCAAAAAGAACAATCAATTGATTCCAGGAATTAGTGGGTTAGCATATGATGAGCATATCTGGCAGCACTGGACCTCTACTCACTGGAGTTTAGAAGCTTGAGGGGGGACCTCATTGAAACTTACAGAATAATGAAAGGAAAGGTATAGATAGAGTGGATGTGTACAGGATGTTTCCACGGGTGGGAGAGTCTAGGACCAGAGGTTATAGCATCAGAATTAAAGGGCACTCTTTTAGAAAAGTGGTGAAGAGGTACTTCACCACTTATATTGGTGGCGGCGCCTAACGGCAGCGGCTCGACTACAGTCGTTCGCCTTTTTTTTAATTTTTGTCTTGTTAAATGTATGTTTTGAGCTTAGTTTTTATTATTTTTTAGCTGTGTATATGTGAGGGGGGGATGTGGGGGAAACCGTTTAATCTCTTCCCTGTACGGGGACCTGACATTTTCCCTGTCGGGTCTCCGGTGTCGGTGGGCCTAACATCGAGGAGCCGGCGGCGGCCTCCGTCCGGGACTAACCTGAGGGCTCCAGTCGCGGAACCTGACATCATGGAGCTGGCCGACTTCGGAGCGGGAAGAGCTGTGGTGGCGCTCGGCAGCGACTCGACTTTGGAGCTTCGGAAGCTCCAGCTGCAGGCCTGGTGGACGGGAACATCGGGAGCTCGCAGGTCCCTGGTGGGAAACGGCTTTTCGTTGCTCCCGCAATGGCAGCTTCTCCCGCTGGAATAGCGGGGTTGAAAGGACACGGAGCGTGGCCTAACATCGCCCGGTGCAGGTTAGTGGCCACGGGGATTTACCATCGTCACTGGGGGATCTAACATCGGAGCCCCAGTTCGCCTAGACGCTGTAGTTGGACTGCTGGACCGCTGGTTGGCCTGCTTGATCCGCGGGGTTTAAAGGACACGGAGCTGGGGCCTAACATCACCCGGCGTGTAGCTAAATGGCCACGGGACTTACCATCTTACCAAGCGGGGGGCTTTAACATCGGAGCCCCAGTTCGCCTCGATGCTGCAGTTGGACCGCGGGAGAAGAACAAAGGGAAGAGATAAGACTTTGCCTTCCATCACAGTGAGGAGGTGTTGGAGACTCACTGTGATGGATGTTTATGTAAACTGTGTTAAGTGTGGTCTTGGGTTTTTTTGTAATGTAAAAAACTGTAGTAAATGTAATTTCGTTCAAACCTAGGTTTGAATGACAATAAATAGCATTCCATTCTGTAGTCAGAGTGTGAGGGATAAGATGATTAAACCACCATCATTGTGAGGGGCCGAGTGATTGTAGTCACCGACCATGTGATGGGCCAAGTAGTTGGAATCACCAACCTTGTGATTCGAACAAACAGTCAGACCTTCAGAGCTGTTGATAACATTGTAGAATAACAAGATGAGGTAAGGAATGTAGCTGACAACACAGAAGCTATTCTTTAGGTCAAAGGCAATTAAGTAGGTTAGGGCAACAGCTACTGAGCATGCTTAATAAAATAAATGAATATTAACTTTACGCCCCTCATGACAAAGAACCTAATTTAAATGTACATGCGATGTATGATGTGGGAGGAGAGGGAATGATTGATGACGCACGGAGGGGAGGGTTGGAAGATTGTGAACCTCGGTACCCTGATTGGAAGGGGTCAGAAGGGGAGGCGTCCGATCAATAAAGACTGTATACTGAATTGTATAAAAATAGACGTTTTTCCTTTGCTCGGTGTGTCTCAACTTGGAGAGGCACCCGTTTCTGCAGACTCGCAAATAAAGCATTTCTTGTTTCCACGATTTAGTCTCCGAGTAGTGATTGTGAGCACAAACCATATATCTCACAAGTTGGGGGCTCGTCCGGGATCACCACTCCGGCCGCTTGACGGAGGCACGAAAGGAAGGGAAGGTGCACCCTGCTGATTTCAGCAGTCTCTGATCTCCTTGCTTGCCGTCAGCGGTTTGAGCTAGTGATATTCGGACAAGAGACTCTGGAAACAAGAGGGAATCCGGTGAAAGGGATCAATCAATCGAGCAATTCCTGTGCACAGGACTCGGGTAAGAATATTGACTATTAAGTATTACTCGGGCGATTGGGTTCTGTTGGAAGGGAAAAGGTCTGACAGGGATGGGTAACCGGAACGGGCAAAGTAAGGGCCCGGGGAAAAAGGCTCAAACTGGTGAAGAGCCGCACATTCCGCCTGATAGTCCATTGGGGCGGATGTTGCACGGATGGGGTGAGGGGGGGACTCAGGGTAAAAGTAAGAAAGTCATGATAAAGTATTGTTACTTTGAATGGCCAAAGGAACCCATAAAAGGGAGTTCGGTGTGGTGGCCAAGGTTGGGATCCAATGAGGATTGGGTAAAACAGGCCTTGAAAATATTCGTAAATAAGAAAGAACCGTTAAATCAGATAGAAATAGATTACGCCCAGTGTTGGATACCCTACAATGGGACGTATACCCCCTAACCATAGGTGGTTCAGTGTGGTAGATCTGAAAGACACCTTTTGGAGCTGCCCCCTGGCTGAGGAAAGTAGAGACCTCTTTGCATTCGAGTGGGAAAACCCAGACACACTGAGGAAGCAACAGTATCGATGGACTGTGCTCCCTCAGGAATTTACTGAATCCCCGAACCTATTCGGGCAAATATTAGAACAAGTATTAGAGGATGTTCCCAGGACCTATGGGACACAATTATTGCAGTACGTAGATGATTTGTTACTCTCAGGCGGAGAAGAAGAGCCAGTAAGGGATGCAACCATAACCCTCTTAAACTTTTTAGGGGAAAAGGCATTGAGAGTGTCCAAAAATAAACTACAATTTGTAGAACAGGAGGTTAAATATCTAGGACACCAGATTAGTGACGGGAAAAGGAGAATAAACCCCGAAAAAATAGCTGGGATCACCGGGCTGCCGATGCCAAGGAACAAAAAAGAAATCAGGAAGTTTCTCGGGTTAATTGGATACTGTAGATTATGGATAGACAATTACACCCGACAAGTCAAGTTCTTGTATGATAAATTGTGTGAGGAGACTGATAAAGTACAATGGGATTCTGAGGACGAACAGAGATTTGGAGAAATAAAGAATAGCCTGATCACCGCGCCGGTACTGACCCTCCCGTCCATCGATCAACCATTCCATCTCTTTGTTAATGCGGAGAATGGAATTGCGTTGGGGGTACTGACACAAAAGAGAGGAGGGAAGCGACAGCCAGTCGCATTCCTTTCTAAACTCTTGGATCCGGTATCACGAGGGTGGCCTGTATGTATACAAGCGGTCGCAGCAACAGCAATATTAGTGGAAGAAAGTAGAAAATTGACATTTGGAGGTGACCTGGTAGTATCTACTCCCCACACGGTCCGGACAATACTAACTCAGAAGTCCAACCGGTGGTTGACTGACTCCAGGATCCTAAAGTACGAAGTGATACTTATGGAAAAAGACGATTTGACCATTCTGACCGATAAGAATTTAAACCCTTCCCAGTTTTTATACTAGGCGGACGACGAGCAGGAAGGGCAGAGACCAGAACACTACTGTAGCGAAATTATAGAACTACAGACCAAGAGCAGGGAGGATTTGGAGGAGCAGCCTCTGGTAGAGGGAGAAAGGTGGTTTATAGACGGTTCTTCCCGCTGTATAAATGGAAAAAGATATAGTGGGTATGCCATAATAGGAGGGGAAGGATTTGAAGGAGTGGAGGCGGGCAGGTTGCCAGGTAGTTGGTCGGCTCAGTCATGTGAATTGTATGCCTTAATACGGGCGTTAGAATTGTTGGAGGGGAAGGAAGGAACGGTGTACACCGACTCCAAATTTGGAGTAGTGCACACGTTTGGGAGAATATGGAAAGAAAGGGGGATGATTACAGCAAGAGGAAAGGAGTTGGCACATGAGCAATTAATTGAGAAGGCGCTGGAAGCATTACATTTGCCAGAAAGGATAGCGGTGGTCCATGTGGCGGGACACCAAAAGGAGAACTCATTAGAAGCAAGGGGAAATAAAGCGGCAGACGGAGCCGCCAAAAAGGCAGCGACAGAAGGAACAGTGAGGATGTTGTCTTTAATACCATTAAGGGAAGGAGTAGGAAAGATACCTGTATTCTCACAGGAGGAGGAGGATAAAATGAATGAGTTAGGGGCTCGGCGTTCCACTGACGGGAGGTGGTGGACGCCGGATGGGAAACAAATGTTAACCAAAGGATTAACTCGGGATTTGATGACACAACTGCACTCCCAGTCACATTGGGGAGCGCAGGCCCTGGGTGACACACTACTACGGACCTACGCTTGCCGAGGTATCTATACTTTGGCTAAGCAGACAGTCTCCGGTTGTGTGTTATGTCAGAGGGTTAACAAGAAGGTAATGAGAGCTGTCCCTGGTGGAGGACAACAATTGGCTATAAGACCCTTCCAGAGAATACAGGTAGATTTTACAGAACTTCCAAGAATACAAAGGTGGAAGTACCTCCTAGTAGTTGTAGACCATTTCACCAGGTGGGTGGAAGCATTTCCCACGATAAATGCCACCGCTCAGGCAGTAACCCGGATATTATTAGAACAAATCATTCCCCGATACGGGGTCATCGAATCCATAGATTCCGACCGAGGAACACATTTTGCCTCTAAGGTTCACCTGTTGGTTTGCAGTACCTTGGGAATAAATTGGAAATTGCATACACCCTGGCACCCCCAGAGTTCTGGGCGAGTGGAAAGGATGAATGCAACCCTTAAAACACAGATAACTAAGTTAATGGAGGAAACCAGACTACCCTGGACTAAGTGTTTACCAATTGCATTATTAAGAATACGAACGGCACCCCGTAAAGATATTGCGGTGTCTCCCTACGAAATGTTGTTTGGGCTGCCCTATCTTGGAAAGGTAGAGGGCACGCCGACCTTCGAAGGCAGCGATGTGTTCCTGAGGAACTATTTACTGGCAGTGTCTCGTTCCCTTGCAGAATTAAAAATAAAAGGACTGTTGGCACAAAGTCCACCACTCGACTTTCCAATAAACACTATAAAGGCCGGTGACTGGGTACTGATTAAAAGTTGGAAGGAGGAGAAACTGCAGCCCCAGTGGACTGGCCCATACCTGGCATTGCTGACAACGGAGACCGCAGTACGAACAAAAGAAAAAGGGTGGACACATGCGACCTGGGTTAAAGGACCCGTTGACCCGCCGTCAGTTCCTGAGAAAGACGATCAGTGGACGGTAAAACCAGGGAATAAGCCCCTGGCATTAACTTTCAGTAAGAAATAAGTGTATGAAACTAACAGCATGAAAGGAGCAGTTGTAGTATTACTAACTATGTATGTAACCATTATAAGAAGTGTTAATAACTGTGATAAGTGCTACCATCCTATCAGATATGGAGGGCGAACAACCAGATCATTTACCTATCATTCCCATGTAAGTGATGATTGCTACGACCTAAGGACTAGAGCTGTTTGTCAGGACGGAGGGAGGGGGTATTATGTAGTAGAAAATAAGGGACATGTAGGAAGTTTTGGGCACATTACCTGCCCAAAAGGGGAGAAATGGGTCTGCATGACCAAGAGAGGACAGTTAGGCATCCCTTCCCGAGCCAGGGAGGAAACATTAGACAAAATTAAGGAGGTAGTGATAGGGAAGTTAGCAGAAGCAGTAGTCAACAAACCTCCCCTACCTTCCCAGCCTCAACTGCACCAGACTATGTATGATGAAATAAAGCAGCAGATTGAGATCCCGGAAGTGGGGAGAAACCTGTTTGTGGACTTGGCCCTCCGGATAGCCAGAACCCTGAATGTGACTAACTGTTGGGTTTGTGGAGGACCGCTGATGAGCTCACGCTGGCCATGGAGAGGATCTATCATTGAGGTATGGGACCTGATAAAGTGGAATTTGACGGTGGGAAGAGATCGAAGTCCCCAGGAATGGGTCCTGACACACACCCCGGTTGGAACTGAGTGTATCGCCAGGCCCTGGGCAAAGGATGCCATCCTAGTAGGCAGCAGCCCCTGCCAGCGCATCACCACCCAGTGGCCAAATCAATCCCGAGTGTGGTGGCCAGAGGAACCTCAATGGTATCCCACTGTAAAGGATGAAGGAAACTGTACTATCTGGATGAAGACTGATGGAAGCGAATCGACTGGATTATGGAATTGCACCGGGAACAACCCTTACCAGGGAATCCCAGTGTTGCAGGACATATGGGACAATGTTACCTCTAGTGGACCGGCCCCTGAAGGACTGCTATGGATATGCGGACACGAAGCATACTCGGTATTGCCAGAAAAATGGAGTGGGACTTGTTTAATTGGACTGGTACAACCAGGGTTTTTTTTTGTTGACCACTGAGGAGGGGCGGTCGCTAGGAACACCCATCTTTGATGATCTACACCGAACGAAGAGAAGAATGGACATCGGAAAATGGGAAAATGATGAGTGGCCACCTGCAAGAATCATCTCATAATATGGACCAGCCACTTGGGCACAGGACGGATCCTGGGGCTACCGGACCCCAGTGTATATGTTAAATCGGATCATAAGACTACAGGCAGTGCTGGAAGTAATTATTAACCAGACTGCATCTGCACTAGAGATGTTGGCGAAGCAGCAGACACAGATGAGAACAGCGATATACCAAAACCGTTTGGCCTTAGACTACTTACTAGCCGAAGAGGGAGGAGTATGCGGAAAATTCAACCTCTCTAATTGCTGCCTAAACATAGATGACAACGGGCAAGCAGTAATGGATATATCAGAAGGAATCAGAAAAATAGCACATGTCCCGGTACAGAGATGGAACACAATCATGGGAGCAGGATGGTGGGATTACATCTTAGGAGGAGCCTGGTGGAAAGCGGTGGGACTGGTGATTTTATGGGCATTAGCTGCATTGATCATTATCCCCTGTTGTATACCATGTCTCAGGGTTCTTATAACTAGAAGTATAAGCCAAATGCAGGCAGTTGTAGTCCCCATGGGGAAGAAAGGGGGCGTCCAGAAGATAATGATAATGAGGCCGAGAGAGGACCCAGAGGAAAGAGAAATAAAAAGAATGTTATTACCTTTGGAACAGCAGGAAGTCTAGGAATGGGGTTTAATACAGGACGCATAGCAAAAGAAAAAGGGAGGATTGTGAGGGATAAGATGATTAAACCACCATCATTGTGAGGGGCCGAGTGATTGTAGTCACCGACCTTGTGATGGGCCGAGTAGTTGGAATCACCAACCTTATGATTCGAACAAACAGTCAGACCTTCAGAGCTGTTGATAACATTGTAGAATAACAAGATGAGGTAAGGAATGTAGCTGACAACACAGAAGCTATTCTTTAGGTCAAAGGCAATTAAGTATGTTAGGGCAACAGCTACTGAGCATGCTTAATAAAATAAATGAATATTAACTTTACGCCCCTCATGACAAAGAACCTAATTTAAATGTACATGCGATGTATGATGTGGGAGGAGAGGGAATGATTGATGACGCACGGAGGGGAGGGTTGGAAGATTGTGAACCTCGGTACCCTGATTGGAAGGGGTCAGAAGGGGAGGCGTCCGATCAATAAAGACTTTATACTGAATTGTATAAAAATAGACGTTTTTCCTTTGCTCGGTGTGTCTCAACTTGGAGAGGCACCCGATTCTGCAGACTCGCAAATAAAGCATTTCTTGTTTCCACGATTTAGTCTCTGAGTAGTGATTATGAGCACAAACCATATATCTCACAAGAGGGTAGTTAATCTGTAAAACTCATTGCCACAGAGGGCTATGGAGGCCAAGTCAGCGGATATTTTTAAGGCAGAGATAGACAAATTTTTGATTAGAACGGTGTCAAGGGTTATGCGGAGAAGGCAGGAAAATGGGGTTAGGAGGCAGAGATAAGCCATGATTGAATGGCAGAGTCGACGCGATGGGACGAATGGCCTAATTGTACTCCTATAACATCTGTGAATGCCGCCCAAAGGCAGGACGTTGAGAATAAACCATCTACCCAGCCAGTCAGAAGCAAGGAGGAGAGTGCTTCAACGTGCAGGGACTGAAGGGGAATGTAGAAGCAATAGCGACAGGGTAGGATTCGATTAAGATATTTGTGCATTTATTGCAATGCTTTACAGGATTCTAAGTTGGGAAATGTGTAATAGAAAATTAAGAATCAACAAAATCTTCTACGTCAAACTTTGTTAATGAATACGCACCATTTGAAACCACTCACTGGAATTCACCTTCATAGACAAATTTACTGCACGTTAAGTTATGGATTGATACAACTGGCGCATACAAAACGGTAAATCTAATCTAAAGTACATTCTTCAAAAGATGCTCAATAAATTATACTACTACCAAACATAAACCACAATCGCCAATGCCGCTCCATTCCTGATTCCTCTGTAAATTTCCAATAGTGTAGGGCTGTTACTTTCTCAGAAACATTATCCAAAATGCATTAATCAATATGTTTTCACTGTGGTCCTTTGATCCAGGGTGTACAACATGAGCAGGTTACAGGCCATGATTTGAATCGAAGGCAACAACAAGCAACAGCTGCGTGGATTCCTATAGGGGTAGGATTCATTGGTAATGGATTTAAACAAAATGTGGCAGGTTAACAGCTCAGTGTTGTAAAGATTTCCAGATATCAACCACCACAGCAGCACCTTTTTATCTGGAGGTCTCACAGTAGAGGTCTCACATTAGCTTTGCTTTCAACACATTTCCATTAGAATGACTGGCTGTCTACAAGTGGTTCTTTTATGGCAATGCCTGTCTCAAGCTTCCATCAGGCCTGAACCCCACCCTGTGCTTCTCACTGAAGACAGATTACCTGAATATCCCACTCCCACTCCCCTTTTTATTCATGAGATGGATGAGAGTGCTGTCAGCACGGACTTACTTCATTACACATCCAATTACTCCAGCATGTGTGTCTATCCAACTTCTCAAGCTGATCACTGCTTTACAACTCCTACCATTAGAATCACTGAGCTGCAGAATGGAAGGACTTTAGGTTTGTCTAGAAGGTACTGGCATCCATGCAAGTACATCTCTTCAGGTCCCATCACCCTGCTCTTGCTCCATGACCCTTCAAATTCTTTCCTTTCAGCACAAGGCCTCATTCCATTTAGGACTCAAGGTGTGAGCTGTGAATTCTAGTGATTTTTGTTATCTGTGGAGGCCCAGTACTGTTGATCACACAGGCACCAGATGAAAGATGCATTCACTCTGCTGCTTGCTGCCTAATGCTGCCTAAACTTGGAAAATAATTCACATTTTTGTTATGGATCCTTTAATATTGCTGGATGAATGTGGTTCAGGTTGGGGTCTGGCTGTGTTTTATTAACTGGATTGAAATCTCATATTAAGTGAGTGGCAGCACCTGGTGGCTAGTCAGGGGCACAGCGAACCCTCGGCTCAGGAGGGAGGGGTTGAGCGTGGGAGGCGTAGGGTCACGGGGTCTGGCCCCTGGGTATTTAAGGTCGGGTAACGCCCGTGCACTTTGTTGGAGTAGGGAGCAGCACGGAAATAGTAATAAATACGTTTGATCACACAACTTTGTGTTTTCGACTAATTCTTGGCTGGACTCCTGCGAGTCCCCGTTACAAGTGGAACATTTCCTCATTTCAATATGCTCTATACAATTTGTACCATACTGCCACAAAATTATACAAAACAACATGCTAACTCCTATCGTCGAGGCCAATTCCCCAAGGTTAAGTGTTGGCACGTTGACGGGTCAAGTTTAGGAGTTGGCAAGATCAGAAGAAGGGACCTGAACCAAAACATCACCTACCCATGTTCTCCAAGGATGTTGCCTGACCAGCTGAGTTATTCCAGCACTTTGTGTCTCTTTCCCCCAAATTGTTAAGATTATTTAAATTTCAGAATAAATGCAGCATATGTAGAAATGTTAGTCAATATTCCTTTTAAAGGAAGTGTACTGCTTCTTATTATTTTGAAGCAATGTCCTCAAACAGCTATTGCTAGTGTACAGTCCACTCAACAAGGCCCAGCCTCTATCACTGGTTCTCTGCTGGGGAGAGAGAGTGGGGGGGAATCTACCTTGGGTGCCAGACTACAAGAACTGCAGGAGAACAAGACAAGGAAAAGCCCAAGAGGGTTCAGTCCCTGGTGCAAGCTGCACATGAAAATAAGAAAACAAAATGGGGCATCTTTGTAATGATACCCCATTGACTGCCAGCATCTAGTATTACCCACATGAAGATCAAAGCCACACTTGCCAATGGGGAGTCCTGCAGGTCACAAGCTCTGGGAGCGCCAGGAGAGGTTAAATGATACTACAGGAAGAGAAATATAGTGCTCAGGAGGTAATATCAGAACAACACGGAATAGTTTTAGTTAGTTCAATTGTGTGTAGAAGTTAACTCAATATAAAAGCAAATTACCAAAAGCAAAAAACAAAATAACCCCAGCCAAATGCAATTCAAAATGAGAGCTTTTGATTATACATGCACAGACAAAAGAAGGTAATTTAACTAACAAGGCTTGTCAGAACAGGTTGAGATGGCATTCGCTGCGTTATTAATGAATGAATGAAAATGGACGCCTGATATTTCCACGTCGGGATTTGCTGAGCTCTGCTTTTTCTACACAAGCTCCCTTTTCTTCGAACAGCTTCTGCCCCTCCCCCATTTCAAGTGCTCTCCTCTGCACCATGGTAACTGGTCACCTCACATCAATTAGAATCCCACTGTCTGATGGCTCTTCCCAGAGGCCAACATCTACTTTGCTGCCCCTTTGCATCGCGACCGTGAGAACACACTCGGGGACTCCCAGGGTTGTCAAGAGAGTTGCACAGAAATCGCAGCAGGGTTAAACTAGATCAAAGGGTGGAATCGGGTGGAGGCAGTCTGGTCCTACTCTGCTGGGTAAGTGAGAAGGGCAGAGGCGTTACAGGACGATTGATCGGGTGGAGGCAGTCTGGTCCTACTCTGCTGGGTAAGTGAGAAGGGCAGAGGCGTTACAGGACGATTGTGCAGTCAACTCTATGAAAAATAGTGACAAGGCAAGAAGAGGAACTAAAAGCATCACACTCAAACACACAGCAAGCAGACTATGAGTGATTAGGGCTACTTCAATGTAGGCATGCACACCTTACTGGAAGCAGTATCAAGTGTTGAGCCAAAAGCAAAGGTTTCAGAGGAGAAAAGTAATGCCCACACAATTTTGTACAGAGAAACTAGAATCACAAATACATTAAGAACTGCTGTATAATTCCTGATAATTTGAATCATCAATATATATTTTTTAATTTCAGCATCAATCTTTTCACATAGAGGGTGATGAGTGAATGGAACGAGCTGCCAGAGGAATTGGTTGAGGCCGATACCATCGCAAGGTTTAAGAAACATTCGAATAGGTACATGGATAGGACAGGTTTAGAGGGAGATGGGCCAAACGCAGGCAGGTGGAACTAGTGTAGATGGGACACATTGGTTGGTGTGGGCAAGTTGGGCCGAAGGGCCTGTTTCCATGCTATAAGACTCTAATCCTTACAAGGTTTCACTGTGAAACGCTGGAACCACAAATTCAGCTAGTTTGCAATTGTCTTGTATTCCATTTACTTTATAGTGCTGTGCAGGACAACAGAATAAAACAAATCGAAGCTATCACTTCATGTGAATGTGTGTGTAATAAATGCGTGTTTGTGCTCGTACCCATGTCATGCCAACTCCCAGGCCGTGTGTGGAAACTCCCAATCCATTCACTTGGAACCTCCCTGTTGAAATGATATCCGATGCAAAGCATGTGCAGATGAGCAGCTTTTAATGGTGGCATCAACCTACAATCTGCTCCAGTCAAAGGGTTCATCAAGTGTGAGCTTTGCTGGAAAGCCAGCTCCTTCTCATGACCAGAGGATTTTGTTGCATTACATTCACCTGGTCATCTCTTTGCTATCTACACTATTATACCCAGAAGTGCGCAGTGTGACCAGAAACAAATGGCAGACAGACAGCAAATCTGACTTACCCAAGAGGAACCTATCTGACTTACCCAAGAGGAACTCTGAAGATCTGCAAGGAGCCCCTCTCCTACCTCCAGCTCAGTGCAGCAATGTGTTCCGAGGCCTGTGCTTTCTAGTCACACACCAGTCCTTGTACTGCTCTTCCTGTAGACAGTCACACAATATCTTAGCTATTTGATCCCACCAGAGTGCATCAACAAATCTATGCCACATTTCAGTTTGTTTCACACGGCCACTTTTGTAACATCACTAATACTTTCCATCCAAGAAATAACTTTGTCACCCTTTCTTAATGGAAGGCCAGTCACAAATTTTAGCCACCAAAACAAAATATTTTAGACTCAAAGGTCTGAAGAAGGATCTGGGCCCAGAACGTCACCTATTCCTTTTCTCCAGAGATGTTGCATGACCTTCATCTCTGGATAACAACGTTAGACTCCCGTTTCATCAACACAATAATTCCATCCAAACTCATCGCCAGACTCCAGGATCCAAGAATCAGTTCCCCGCTCTGCCAATGGCTCCAGGACCTTCTGACCCACAGACCTCAATGAAGATAGACAATGAGGGGAGACCCTCTCCACAACGACTCCCAACACCAGTGCCTCACAATGATGCATTCTCGGTCCCCTACTATACCTCCTCTACACTTATGCCTGCACGACCAAATTTGGCTCTAATTCTATCTTAAACTTTGGAGACACATCATTGTGGCGGGCCACATCATGGACAATGACAATATGATATACAAGGAGGAGATGGAGAACTTAATGACATGGTATCAGGACACAAACCTCTCCCTCAATATCAGCAAGATGAATGTGCTAGTTATTGGGACAAAACGAACTGCAGATGTTGGTTTAAAAAAAGTGCTGGAGTAACTCCGCAGGTCAAGCAGGATTTCTGGAGAACATTGATAGGTGACGCCTTGGGCCGGGTTTTTGATAGACAGATGGTTGGACAACAGCCAGAGATGAAAAGACAAAAACGTGAGATATGGATAGGTGCAAATTCAATGGAAGGAATTTAGATGGAAGGGGAAGGGGAGAAATTACTGGCAGTAGAGTAGCACAGCGGTAGAGTTGCAACCTCAGTGCCTGGGACTTGGGTTCAATCCTGACTACGGATGCTATCTGTGTGGCGTTTGTACATTCTCCCATGTGGGTTTTCTCTGGGTGCTCCGGTTTCCGCCCAAGGACGTACAATTTTGTTGGCTAATTCTTAAAACAAAAAAGTGGGATAACATGGAACTAGTGTACGTGTGATAAATGGTCGGCGTGGACTCAGTGGGCCTTTATCTCTAAACGCCAAAACTCTAAATGGGTGCAAGGCCAGGCGGGGAAGGGGGGAGGGGTGGAGAAAAAAAGGGGGGGGGGTTAAGCACCTAAAATTGGAGAATTTGATGTCTGGAGTTATCGACTTCATGGTGCATTACATGAAGAAGGGTTTCGGCCCGAAACGTTGCCTATTTCCTTCGCTCCTTAGATGCTGCTGCACCCGCTGAGTTTCTCCAGCACTTTGTCTACCTTCCATTTTCCAGCATCTGCAGTTCCTTCTTAAACATCCAGTCAGCATCAATTGTGCTGATGTGGAAATGGTTGGGAGCTTCCTTGACGTTAATATTACCAATAATATGACATTAATATTACCAATGATCTGTCATAGACCAACCACGTTGATGCAAGCTGCCAAGGAGCCAAACAGCCTCTATTTCCGGAGGAGACTGAGGAAATCCGGCATGTTTCCTGTGACTCTTACAAACAGTCACAGAAGCACCATGGAAAGCATGCTGTCAGATTGCATCACATCACACCCCGTAGTTGCTTGCAGTGGGGCTGCTGCTGCTGCTGCTGCTGCTGTAGTGTGGGCTGCCTGCAGTGTGGGCTGCCTGCAGTGTGGGCTGCCTGCAGTGTGGGCTGCTGCTGGCACTGGCTGCCACGGTGTACTGCTCCTCACACGTTTAATCAATAATGTTTTATTATTAATGTTTAATGTTTTATGAGTCATTCCTAACTGTCACTGTATGTCGTTGTTACTTGTGGGCGGAGCACCAAGGCAAATTCCTTGTATGTGAATACTTGGCCGATAAACTTATTCATTATTATTATTTGCTTGGTTTGTGAATAGGTCTGACAATACGGCAAGAAATTGCAGAGAGATGCAGATGTAGTCCGGTCAATCACACAGACCAGACTCCCCACCACTGATTCCATCCACACTTTACAATGTGTTGGAAAACAAGATAACATATTCAAAGACTTGCCCCACCCCAGTCATTCCTTGTTCTCTCATCTGGCAGAAGGTACAGAAGCTTGAAAGCAGATACAACCTAACTCAGGAACAGCTACTTCCCCTTCCTCATCAGGCATCTGAGCAGCCCTTCCATAGGTCAAGGTGCTGTTCGATTCACCTCTACGCAATCGAGCACATTGGACTTTGTCCAAGGAATTGATGTGCCTCAATACTGAGAGCTAAATTCTGCCCTCTGATCTTCCTCTTTGAGCTAACTATTGTACTCGAGTTTGAACTGTTTGTGTCTATGCATGGTATATCTGATGTATTTGGACCGCATACAAAACAAAGTCGTTCACTGTATCTGGCTGCATGTGGCAATCATAAACCTAAACTTTAATGAGCCGTACAGGGTTTTCTCCAAGCTAAACGCATGCATCTCAGGAGTACATTTGTCTGCCTATGTTGCATCAATTTAAACTCCAGTTTAAATTCCATTTGGAATATTTTGGAGGACCAAGAAACCAAGAACACATTGTCCAAACTCCACGTTCACACGCTGTGGCAGGTGCAGCACCAATCTGGTTTCGATTACTTTTACACTGAAACTCCTCTAGTGACCAATAAGTGATAATTGTAGTGATTTATAATTGAACCAATTGCTGAGATAGGCAGAAGCGTTTATACTGCAACATATCCCCAGGATATAATCTTGCCCATCTGTAATATATAATTCTCAGAACCCAGAAGATGATGCAGACAGGATATTAACAGTGACATATAGGATGTTTATGTCTATTAGATGAGGAATGATGCGCTTTGTACACTTTTTAAAAAGTTAATCTTGAAGTGAATTGGCTTTCGTAACAATTCAAAATGGTTTCAATTACTTTAGTCTCAGGGAAACTGGAAAGCTGGCAATCTAACTGGGATCTTGTGAACAGTTGATGCACATGTTGCTATTGTTTGAAGTTAAAAAAAATCTTTTCACCCTCCCAATTTGCTTTAACTTTCCGGTCGTATCCTAGAACACAACACGATCTACAAATACATTGAATGAAACACTTTTAAGATTTTGTTTTCCTTTCAGCTAGCCCAATTTAATCAAGACACATCAAAATTAATATCCACAAATAGTACCACTGCAGCATTTTAAGTGCAGCTTTCACAGGAAGCAAGAGCACTTATATTAATCTTTGCAAGCCTGAGAATGTTTTGAAGATTAACAACCCCGCTGTGATCATTTTATATTTTTGTAACCCTAAGCGAAGTGCCTGGAATCGCAACAGTCAGCAGTAACAAATGGACAAAATTACCACGCATGCAGTTATCTGGAAAAATCTGGAATCCATTTAATATGGAGCAATGTGCGTAGCCTGTCTGTTTAGATCTCACGCTGTTCTCAATCTGCCCATAAAATCTACAGGCAGCACAATTATAAAGAGGAGATCACAGCCAGCAACGACATCAAGTGGAACACACTATGGTGGAAAAGGGATAAAAACACAAGTCACTACCATTTCAATCTCATTGTTTAGGGCACATCCATCTAATAATCCGACCATGGTCGTTTTCCATTTAAATGTTCAATCACGCTTCTTCAAAGAAACATCCCACCTGCAGCATGACCTCTCGTGGTACAGGAGGTAGGAATGCCTTGCTCCAAATAAAACGTCGGACGAGACCCAGTGGAGTTTATCGTATGTGCACCATCTCTTCCAGGAAGGGAGTCTTCATGCAGCCAGTGCAGAGTTGGTCCATCCAGAGGGGTGCTTCGTGCTGCAAGGGGGTGCGTCTAGGATAGAAGGTGTAGGTGGTGTCATAGTTCAGGAGGCAGCTGACAGACGACATGTAGATGTCGGAGAATCGGCACAATCTTCGGGAAAAGTAGGTGGGGTTGTGGTGTGTCCTGAAAATGCTGCCAAACTGGGGGTTGAACAAGTTCTTTGTCAGAGACCTAAAATAGAATTTAGGGAAAATTAAAAAAAACCTCTTTCCATTCCATCAGTCTCCTTCTCTAAGCTCTTATTGACTGAATTTAAGCCAGTGCCATACCCATTAAGTATAACCCATGATTTAACACTACAATTTGCCACTAGAGATGTTCAATTTCATAATACTTGTCATTAATCCGATTCCCTCATCATCGGCCAACAAACATCTTGTTGAAACTTACCGATTAGTGAAAGTCCGGGATAGAGTGGATGTGGAGAGGATGGTTCCACTAGTGGGAGAGTCTAGGACCAGAGGCCATAGTCTCAGAATAAAAGGACGTAACTTTAGAAAGGAGATGAGGAGGAGATTCTAGTCAGATCTGTGTAGGGAATCTGTAGATTTCATTGCCACAGATGGCTGTGGAGGCCTAGACAATTAATATTTTTTTAAGGCTGAGATTGGCAGATTCTTGATTAGTAAAGGGGGCAGGAGTTATGGGGAGAAGGCAGGAGAATGGGGTGGAGAAGGAAAGATAGATCCGTCGTGATTGAATGGCGGGGTAAACATGATTGGCCAAATAGCCTAATTCTGCTCCTAGAACTTAATGTTTTAGGAACATGAAATTCTTCAGTAAATGAGAGAATCCTCTTCCAGTATTAGTTCACGTAGCAGTTGAGAAGTATGTGTCAGCATCTTTATGGTGAATCCCTGTCTTTATTCCAATTCAAATAATATTTCACGCTACACCAGTTATTGTATGAAAAAGTCAAAAGGCCTGAAACTGCGCATGCCGTACAATCTGCAAAACAGCAACCTGTAGAGTGTGCCCGTGATCACAGTGGTGTTTGTATCAGGCACCCTAGCCAACTTCTCTGACTCAGCACTGTTTGAGGCAGATTACTGTACTCGCTGGCCATGCATGATACCACAAAATGCAACAGTGGATCAGTTGTCCCACTAAACCCTCACAAGCCGTGCTTATTAATATGGAGCTGCCGTGTTCTCGATATACATTTCCTTGGTTACATGATCAAGAATTGCTGCAGTCGTCAATGATCAAAGCAAAGAAAATAACTTCCATTTACATAGTCTTGTTTGTTACCCTTTCCCCCACCCTAACCCCCCTTTATTAGTGAATAATTGACTTTGAAGTGTAGTCCTTTGTAAGCTATGGGATTGTGCCCATATAAACTGCAAAGTGGCAATCAGATGAACAAACGGCATGCTGTTGGTCGAGAGATAAAACATGGGCCAGGACATTGGGAGACCTTGAATAAAAATAGAACAACAGCCAAAACATCCTCCAGCAGTTTAACATTTACCCGTCAGAGTGGAGGGCACAAAAAAACTGGAGTAACTCAGCGGGTCAGGCAGCATCTCTGGCTGAACATCTCATCTGACTGGTGATCACAAATGATGCAATTAGGCACAGGCATGTCCACAGGCCCCTTGTAATGATGCCTTTTGAGAAACCTTCACATTCTACTTGTGGGGAAATGTCAGTTTTCAGCCAATAACTGGCAAGAGCTTTTAATTGTTCTCAACTGTGCAGGGATAGGGCAAGGTGAAAACAGAGGAAATAGTTTAGAGTCTGAAAGTCATGACCCAAAACGTTGCCTGTCCGCGTCCTCCAGAGATGCCGTCTGACCCGCTGAGTTACTCCACCACTGTGTTACAGTGCAATCATATTTTCAAACACTCATGTGAGATTAAATGCTTAGGATATGTTTTTTTTGTGTGTGAAATAAACTCGTTTATAAAATTGGCCTTTTTAAAATAAAATGGCAATCATGAGTTTTATGTTTTATGTCTCCGTCAAACACAGTTTTAACGTCTCATTGCGGCACTGATTCAGATAGCTGCTGTGTGCAAATTCCTCACTGCCACAGAAAAGCTGGGCTCATTCTACATTGAGAGGCTGCCAATTTAGTCACCACTGGAATGCAGAGACTGTTCGCGTGATCGAGATTCAAAACGCGTGATCCAGATTCAAACACGTGACAGCTCTGGACGCTGCACTGAAGCCGTGCTCCTCAGTGTTCGCTGCCTCCTGCATTGAGCAAAGATGGAGGCTTGCAAAAGAACATTGATCTGTAAAGATAGACACAGAGTGCTGGAGTAACTCAGCGGGTCAGGCAGCATCTCTGGAGAAAAAGGATGAGAGACGTTTGGGGTCGAGACCCTTCTTCAGACTGAAAGGGGGGGGGGGGGGGAAGGAGGGGAGGTGAAGAGCTGAAGAGGAAAAAGGACCAGGGAAGGTGCGATCTCATGAGGTACAATGTGGAGAACTGTGGAACTGGTAAAAGAACTATGCTGGAACAAGGAGAGGCGGGGAGGGAGTGCAGGATGAAGTTACTTAAAATGTGAGATACCGTTGGGTTACAAGCTACCCAAGCGAAATATGAGGTGTTAGTCCTCCAATTCGTGTGTGGCCTCACTCTGGCAATAGTGGAGGCCCAGGACAGAAAGGACAGTATGGAAAGGGGAGTTGATATGGTTGGCAGTCAGGAGATCCTAAACATTTCTAACATTTTAACAACAATTGGTGGGACTAGAGACGGAAATTAGCTACTGATTGGCTACAATCTCGCATATTTACATGCAAATGTTGATTAATATGCACTGTCCCTATAAACAAATTATTATTATTATTATTATTATTATTATTATTATTATTATTATTATTGTTGCATCCAGTGTTTGGAACATTAGCCTAGAAATCAATGATTGCGAGGCAAAGTGTGATGGTCTGGTCTGAATTATCCGACAATACTTCAAATAACTGGCATTGGGCGAGGGAAATGGTGGGGTTAATAGAAAACAAGATCCTGTTGCTTTTGTGAAATTTCCTAAAAACAGTTGCAACTTTTTAAACCATCAATTATCCATCAAGTTCACCACAGTCGGCTTCCAAGAGCCTTTTCACTGTAAACACAGTGCTATAGAAAAGGAATATAATCAGAGCAGAAACCATGATCAACTTCTCCAAGGGACTCTCCCAGGTACATTGTTTCTCCTCCCTTTTAGACCCACCTCATCAGCCAGCCACTAAGTGCTCACCCCTTCCACTGCTAACCTCGACCGCTACCAGAGGCTGAACTCAGCAGGTTGGATGGAGGAAACGTAAAGGTGCTAAAACCGTTGAGCTACTCCAGCTTTTTGTGCCTATCTTAACTGATTCACCCGTCAAGTCTTCATTATTCCATGAAATCATGGCTGCCAATTCCTCATGCAATGAACCACTGGCAGATGCTGAACTCAGCTGGTGGGATCGAGGAAACGTGACCTTAATAAAGATGCAAAAACCAAGCTACACGAGAGTCTGTTTACACACCTTGCACGAAGATTACAGCACGATTTGGGGACATCCTGTTTGTACTGATGAAGGAATACCAGGTAAATTATTCACCTGTGTAGGAAGGAACTGCAGATGCTGGTTTAATCCGAAGATAGACACAAAATGCTGGAGTAACTCTGCAGGTCAGACAGCATCTCTGGAGAAAAGGAATAGGTGGCGTTTTGGGCCGAGACTGAACTACCACTCTGTAGAAGGGTCTCGACCCGAAACGTCACCTATTCCTTCTCTCCAGAGAAGCTGCCTGTCCCACTGAGTTACTCCAGCTTTTTGTGCCCATCTTAAATGATTCACCATCAAGCCTTCATTATTCCATGAAATCATGACTGCCATGGCACGGTGGCGCATCGGTAGAGTTGCTGCATTACAGCACTTGCAGCGCTGGAGACCCAGGTTCGATCCCAACTATGGGTACTGTCTGTATGGAGTTTGTACGTTCTCCCTGTGACCTGCGTGTGTTTTCTCAGAAATCTTCCGTTTCCTCCCACACTCCAAAGACGTACAGATTTGTAGGTAAATTGGATTGGTATATTGTCCCTAGTGTGTGTAAAATAGTGTTACTGTGCGGGGATCGCTGGTCGGCATGGACTCGCTGGGCCGAATGGCCCGTTTCTGTGCTGTATCTCTAATCTCTAAACTAAACTAAATTCCGGAAGCAATGCACCTAATTTCAAAACCTCTGGGCTAACAAAATACTTAATCTCAGATGCCGTTAAAAAAAACCACATTCTCTTTGAACTGAATCACACCATCATTTGCATCACCATCTAAATCTGCGGCAGATTATCCAGTCTATTAAAAACACTAGGATTAGGCGACTGAGGCTTTTAGACAGGACACAAGACAAAGCTGATAATGGCGTAACTAAAAATATACTTTACATTAATTCTTGTCTCTCGTTTATCCATTCCTGAAGCACTTGCATGGAATCTTCATCCTGGTATACCTGTTGGCACAATACATTGTGAGAGTGTCCCAGAGATATTTGTGAATTAATATCATTTTTTCTCATGTACCAATGTATTCGCATTTCAGTTGCGACATCAATTAAACAGCATTATTCCATCGCCATGGCAATGCTGCTTAGAACAGCGACTGAAAATAAATTGACCCGTAAATTTATGCATGAAGAGATAAATTAGAGGTGATCAAGTAATTAATCAATTAGCAGCATTGAAATCTGAAGCATAATCATGGAACATGGTGAATGCAGTTCAAGATCAGGTGGGTAGTGCAAATTCTAATCTCACTGAATGTTCTAAAGTGCTCTATTTACTATTAGTCTTTTCAAATACCATGAAAGATTATTTTTGAATTAGTGAAAACATTTAAACCATGGCTCAGAATACAGCTGGACATCGATGCTGTTCCACAAAGTACAGTTTTTAAAGAAATTATGTCACTTTGATAATTGTGCAGGGAAAAAACTGCAGATGCTAGTTTAAATTGAAGGTAGACACAAAATGCTGGAGTAAGTCAGCGGGACAGGCAGCATCTTTGGAGAGAAGGAATGGGTGACGTTTTGGGTCGAGACCCTTCTTCAGTGTTCGATATTTGTCAGCTTCAATGCAAGGTGTTTCAAACTGTTTATCCACGGCATTTTTAAAACCCAAATTTGAGGCTTAAAATAATTATTTAGTTTTAGTTTTTTTTTAGTTCAGTTTAGAAATACAGAGCGGAAACAGGCCCTTCGGCCACCAGCGATTCCCGCACACTAATACTATCCTACACACAATTTAGAATCATACCAAGCCAATTAGCCTATAAACCTGTAAGTCTTTGGAGTGTGGGAGGAAACTGGAACTCTCGGAGAAAACCCACGCAGGTTATGGAGAGAACGTACAAACTCCGTACAGACAGCACCCGTAGTCAGGATCTCCGATCACCCTGGTCTCCGATGCTATGGCAGCAACTACTGCTGCATCACCGTGCTGCCCCTGTTGTGTAAATTGGGAATCAAACTGTACTTTCCTGGTGAAGTGAATGCAAATTTTGCAACAAGTCGAGGGAAATTACAACCCTGAATCCTCAGAGCAGGACTCCGAGCGCTGTAGTGTTGCAGTAGGTTATGCTGCTCCTCAACTCCAGCAGTCTGAGTTCAATCCAGACGTCTGGTGCTAGTTAAGTGGAGTTTGCAGGTTCTCCCATGAACACATGGTTCCCCCCCCCAGACTTCCTGGTCACTGTCCACACCCCAAAGGCATATTGGTTGGCAAATTTCATTGGCCACTGAACTACCCCTGGAGTTTGCACATTCTCCCTGTTGCTGCCTGGGTTTTCTTCCAGTGCTCCGTTTTCCTCCCACACTCCAAAGATGTACAGATTTGTAGGTTACTTGGCTTTGGTAAAAATTGTAAATTGTCCCTAGTGCGTAGGATAGTGCTAATGTACAGGGACCGTTGGTCAGCATGGACTCGATGGGCCGAAGGGTCTGTTTCTGCAGTGTATCTTTAAACTAAACTAGGTGTGTGGAGATGTCAAGCATGTGGGCAAGAATAGGTTGCAGGAGATGGTACTGATAGAGTTACTCTGGGAACAAGCATAGACCAAAGGGTCAAATGCCCCCCCTACTACATTGCAAGATAATAGGAAGATGAAATGTGAACAAAGATACCTTTCAAAATGAAGAGCTTAACAGAATTCACATGAATCAGAGTACATAAGGCAACATTACCTGCAGCCTCTCCAGAAGCCCAGTCAGAGCCTGTAGCCAGGTCAGCCCTTGTGTAAACTGCTCAGTGTTAATAATGCCGATTTCTGTTTTCAATTCTGGTACAATCGCTCCTGTCCTCCAGCCATGACGAAGCATTAGGTCCTATCGATCGTAAAAGAAAATATGGCTTATAGTCCCAGACCTTGCATTTGGGTGCCAGGCATGATCAGATCACAGAAGCCAAGTTCATACACCTTAAATTAATTCCAAATAAAGTGAGTGGGATTGCAATGCACCAGTGGGAAGAAGAACATTGGCAGAATCAGCTGCAGCAAGACCCTTGAGAAATCAGAAAGTAAATATAATTAAGTCCCATTTCAGTATTTTGGATTGAAGCTCTGAAGAGCCCAATGGTCAGTCACATTTCATGGGGGGCTTGCATCAAAATACAGTCAAGATGGAGCCATTCTTTATCACTGAAAATGATACTACATTGACAAAGTAGGTAAATACATACTTTGCTGGCTTTACATTGCACTAAATGTTATTCCCTTATCATGTATCTATCTATACACTGTAAATGCATTGATTGTAATCATGCATTGCCTTTCCACTGACTGGTTAGCACACAATAAAAGCTTTTCACTGTACCTCGGCACATGCGACAATAAACTAAACTGAAGTGAACTACCCAAAACGTTGCCTATTTCCTTCGCTCCATTGATGCTGCTGCACCCGCTGAGTTTCTCCAGCATTTTTGTGTACCCTGAACTACACGTTGACAAAGTATCATAAACATCATCCTGAATACTCCATATTCCAGCAAGCACAAAGACTGTGGGATATAGGAATTATCTACTGCCAATAATAAATGCATGTCTTTAAATGAATTAATTTTCAAATTTAGAACAGATAATAAATTTGCCTTATGAAAAATGAAGGTTAGCAAATTAGCTCTCAAAATCCATGAAAGTGTCCTTGCCAGTTTCTGTTTGCAATGTCAAATGTGACCCAGTTTATCCGAACGAAAGGGCTGAAAGCTGCTGGCACATGAACAGCCGCACACACAGCAGCCGTCTGCAGCAGCATCATGTTGTGCATTAATTACAGTCCACTGGCAGCAGATTACAGCAGTTTAGCTGTGGGGTTTGCCTCGCCTAAACTCACTGATGGCCACAAAGGCCAATAATGTGTGCCGTGCGTTCATAACAGATTGAATCTGAGGAGTTTTATAAATGCAGTCTTCCCTCCGTGTAAGCTGCTGCTTCTTGATATCTTTCCTGTTAGTCTTCCCTCAGATCGGCATTAAGGCAGCTTCTTTTAGTTCAATATTACCTTTGAAATCACTTAACACCAGGACAAACTCTAATCACAATCACGTAATGACCTAAAACTGAAGACTTTGTCGGAATAAACTGCAGGTGCTGGTTTATACCGCTAATAGACACAAAATGCTGGAGTAACTCAGCGGGACAGGCAGCACCTCTGGAGAGAATGAATGAATGAACCGTCACCCATTCCTCCTCTCCAGAGTTGCCTCCTGTCGTGCCGAGTTACTCCAGCATTTTGTCTATATACAATAAAACTGAAGACTGTTGGCTTTGTAACTATTGTGGATATTATTTCATGGTGCATCCTTAAAAACATTTCATGTTACCTTTTCCAAAGTTATGGCTCAATGGATCAAATAAAGAAGTACACATAAGAATTGTTCATGATCTCAAAAGCATGTTCCAAAAGCATGTTATAATGTAGGAAATGTAGCAAATTAAGTACATGATAATAAGCAAATTACTTTTTTTGTATGGCACTACTTAATAAATATTTAGATACATTTCTGCAAACCATTACGCAGACAAAGAGAATCACAATACAACACCTCAGACGAAAGTCAGCATATTCAACAATTGTTCATCTCTCCTATATCGTCTTAGACAGGTTTAGATTCTTCTATTCAAATCTGAATAGGATTTGTACCTAAAAGCCAACAAGTCAGAGTCAATAATATAGCACAGAAACTGCACCTTGGAGCCAAATTGTCCATGCCGACTAAGATGCCCAGCTAAGCTAGTTCCATTGATCTGTTTAAGAAGGAACTACAGATGCTGGAAAATCGAAGGTAGCGAAGGAAATAGGCAACGTTTCGGCCCAAAACGTTGCCTATTTCCTTCGCTCCGTAGATGCTGCCTCACCTGCTGAGTTTCTCCAGCACTTTTGTCTACCTTCAATTTATCTGTGTTAACACGTTAAACATCTCCAATCCATTTACCTCTCAAATGTCCTTTAAATGGTGTTATTGTACCTGCCTGGAGCACTTCTGACTACTAATTTCCATATAAACATCACACTCAGTGAGAAAAAGTTGGCCCTCAGGTCACTTTTAAATCTTTTCCCTCTCACCTTAAGCCCTGCCTTCTACTTCCGCTTCGCAAGGAATAAAATCTGTGAGCATTCACCTTATCTATGCCCCTTATACACCTCTGTAAGATCACTCCTCACTCTCCAACATTCCAAGGAATAATATCCTAGCCTGACCAATCTTTCCATATGATATAAGCCATTTCCAACATTCTTTGTGGTTATAGAAATATGGAATCTTAAGGAAGATTTCTTCGAGTCCTCAAGTCCTGGCAACATTCCACTCATTTTTTTTTACACTCTTTACAGTTTAAATGGCACCGTTTCTACAGCAGGGTAACTGCACGGTAGCTCAGTGGTAGAGTTGCTGCCTTACAGAGATGGAGACCCGGGTTCGATCCCGACTACGGGTGCTGTCTGTACGGAGTTTATACATTCTCCCCGTGACCTGCATGGGTTTCCTCCTGCACTCCAAAGATGTACAGGCATGTAGGTAAATTGGCTTGGTAAATGTAAAAATGCGTGTAGGATAATGTTAATATGCGGGGATTGCTGGTCGACACGGACCCGGTGGGCCGAAGGGCCTGATTCAACGCTGTATCACTAAACAAAAATCGAACTAAAACTGTACACAATACTCCAATGCAACCTCAATATCATTTTCTACAGCTGCAACATAATATCTCAATTCCTATTCACGATGACCTGACTAATGAAGGCCGGCACGACAAAGGTCTGTTCAAGAATCTCTGTATTTGGACTCCTAGATCCCTCTGTTTTACAACACTTCCCAGGACCCACCTTTCATTGTGAAAGTCCTATCCTGGTTTGACTTTCCAAAAATGCGACACTTCAGTTATCCAAATTAAACTCCATTTGCCATTTCTCTGATCACTGACATATCTGATCAGGAACCCACTGCAATTATTGATAACCTTCGTCACTGTCTATGATATAACCAGTTTTAGTCTCATCTATGGGCAGTGGGCAGGTGCTATAGACCTGCACGGGAAGGTAGACGCTCTCGCCCTCACGAGTCTCGGGCGATGGGGCTCGTCAGCCTGAGAAGGCAGTCCATCTAGGAGAGGGAAAGCTCTGATTTAAAACCTCCACTGCCTTGTGGCCATATCCAGTCATGGAAAAGGCTCCAGGAGTAAACCCCAAGAAAATCCAGAGTCGGAGCCCCTAAGGCAGTTCGTCGTTGTCTACAACCTCGCTCTGGCAGCTCCTGCGACGGCGCTGGTGCCAAACTGTAACGGCCCTGCTGTTCCTTTGGATCGATCAGCGGCGTGGAGAGGGGGGGACGTGCTGCATGGGCAGCAGCCTGTCCTCCATATGACATCGATCGCCCAGGCTTGCATCCAACCAGGATGCATCACCCATGGTCAGTCATGACCGAGGGGGGTCTACTAACCAGTATCATCTGCAAACTTAATGACCATGCCTTGTACATTCTCCTCCAGATCATTGACATAGATGACAAACAACAATGGGCGCCCAGCACTGAACCCTCTGGCAGACAACTAGTATCAGGACTCCAATCCAAAAAATAACCTTCTGCCGTCTCCCTTTGCTTCCAACCATCAAGCCAATTGTGCATCCAACTAGGTATCTCTCCCTGAGGTCCAACTTTCCAGATCAGCTGCTTATGCTGAACCATGTCAAACTCCTTGTTGGTCCATACAGGCAATGTCCATGGCCTGACCCACAAGCCCCATGGTTCAACAAGCTAGCAGATTTGAGGAATACAATTTCCCACACACAAACCTGTGCTGATTATCCTTATGTCCTTCCCTATCCAAATGCTAGTGGATCTGCATATCAGAATCCCCTCAAGTAACTATCCCTGCTGTCAATTCTGCCATCTGGAGATTTATAGCACTTCCCACTGTGTCCTGCAGCCTATTATGATTTTAAAATTATTTTTGCTTCTCCGAATAGATGCAAAATAGTATTTTATCTCATCAGGAGCAGTCCCAAAAGCTCACCATCTTCAAAACCAACTTCAAAAAGAGATAAAAGTACAGGAAGAAAGTCTACATACTCTGGACTCACGACCACGGCTCAGTCTGAAGAAGGGTCCAGACCCGAAACATCACCCATTCCTTCTATCCTGAGATGCTGCCTGTCCTGCTGAGTCACTCTAGCATTTTAGGTCTATCTTCCACATACTCAACTTCAGCCTGCATATATTTATTGTGTGTGAATCCTTTCCCTCACAGTTCACTGTGCGAGTGGATCCGTGACCCTGCGTCCCACTTGTACACTGCATGTGGATGTTATGTAAATAACGGCTCGACGCCTGAACTTACGGCCAGGTCGCTGTACAGATGGTCGCCAAAATAAAGCACCTTTGATCCACGCCAGCCAGTAAATCGCAGAAAGTCGAACAGGTTGCCCTGCAGATTGAAAGGACAAGTATGAACAAGGGTTGACATTTCAGAACAGCACACTTTAATAAACGTGGAGCAAACCTTCAAAAGCTGTGGAACAATTCCTGAATAATGAAGCAAACAGGAACGTTGGTCCAAATGCAAGCCACTAACTAAAGACTATTATAAATTAGAATCAAAACGAATAAACCTTGCATTAATATAGGTGTTAATAGAAGGCAGGACATGCATTAATCTTATTGAGCAAATAGGAGCTTCCTTATTTTGGAAAGAGGACACACGTTATTACTAAAATGTACATCAATAAAATATTTCAAAAGGAAAGTGTCAATTGATGCGTTGTTTGACCAAAGAAAACTTTTATATTAAAAATGGATATTAAAAATTTTAATATAAAATGTTACAGACTGCAAGAAATTAGGACAAATGCTGACAATACACTTCTTCCTTTCATAAAGAGGGCAGATAGAGTGGATTCTGTACAGTGATTTGCTAGGCTGAGTAGGAACACAGAGTACTGCCAAACTCCTCACACTAATACAGTGCAAAGACCAATTTGTTACCTTCCAATGAGACAATCTGACAGCCCAAATAACAACTTGTTCACCAAACATCAGGATGTTAACAAGATTGCTGCTGCTGCTGCTTGGGGCTTAAGAGCTCAAGGCTTTGAAATTACTATTTTAAAATCAGCAAAACTTTAAACAAGAAATACAGTGCAGGCAGGTCAAGTAAACGGCGTAGATTTTACTGCTACCAACTTCCGACAAATCAATTGCCAAACTGTGCAAAATATTATGATTTAAAAATTATTTTTGCTTCTCCGAATAGTGTATTTGTGCCAGGGAAAACACGTTTTACTTATTTCTGGAAGTCTGTACTTCCACACGCTAAATTAAAAATCACACATTTGAGGCCAAAATCAGAATAGATGCAAACCTGCTGAAAACTGACAAATGGACTTTGTTGATAGTGTTTTGTGATACAGCATCTTTGTACTCATAGGTCAGAATCTTATATTCCTTGAATATAGTCTAACAATTGAGTGAGTAATGTTGGTAATATTAGAAACACCTTTAATTACAGTGCGGAAAGTGAAGACACAATTTTAGTTTCAAGATATATTTTAGCCAAGATATATGCGCCCGTTTCTTTAAAATACTATAATTCTATTGTTCAAGAAGGAACTGCAGATGCTGGAAAATCGAAGGTTGTATCATTCTGTATTGACTATTTCATGCCCTGTTCAACTCAAGTTTTACTTCTCACCATTTCTGACGAGGAGACAAGTGCGGATGAGTGCTTTGGGGTTCTCAGTTTTCCTTTTCTGCTGTAATGCAAATGTCTCCCAAAAGGAATATTTGCTCAACTTTGGGAACTTACAATAGGGACACCCACAGATTTATTGTCAATCAGAGCCAAGTGTGATCACGCCACAAACCTAGTGTGCTCGTTGGCCGATTACAGCACGTCATTGAAGCAAAACGTCGTGCCGAGATGAATGACTTTCATTGTCCATTGTCACAGAGCGAGAGCCCAACTATTTTCATTCATCGGATGTACATAATCATCAGCTCATGACACTGTTCCACTCGACGAATTTAATACTCTGCTAGCTTCCAAACAACAAAATTAGCAGCAGCATTAGAGCAACAAGGATAAGTTCTTCATAAAAGCAGAATCACGACTTGCCTGACCCGCTGAGTTACTCCAGCATTTTGTGTAAACCAGCATCTGCAATTCCTCCCTACACAATAAAAAGGTCACCAGATTGAGGTGGGGACATAAGATAATAGCCATGCAACGGTAGATCAAAGAGAAGCAGAGGAGAAAAAAAATTGAAAAAACTGCAGATGCTAGAATTCTGAAATAAAAATTAGAACATTTTGGAAAAACTCAGTAGGCCAAGAAGCCTCTGTGGAAAGAGAAATGGTTATCTTCTCTGGTTTGGGGGCATACATCATGAGTTCTGATGAAGGATCCAAACTTTGATAGGGTAGCGCCTGATCCGTCCCCAGCTGAAGTGGAGTTTCATATGCTTGGGGTGCGTGGTGTGTTCAATAGGAGATGGTGTTCTTCTCTCAAGTTTTGCAACTCACATCTCCATAGGGCTGTGGATGCTCAGAGTAGCGTCAAGACCGAAGATCGATAGTGCTTCGAAACCAAGGCCAATAATCTTATCAACTTTGCCCACAACCTGCCGGTCTTATCCTGGTAAGGTGCGGAGAAAAGGTGGCAGAAAAAGTCGCCGTGATCGTATTGATTGGCGAAGCAGCCTCAAGGATCAGTGTTTGGTCATCCAGCCAATTAATGATATGGTTTCAAGGCAGATTGGTTCAAGGCAAACAAAATCCTCAGATCATGCTGGTGTCTTTTTACCCATTCAATCCAACTGATTGAACAATGGCATGAAGAGGAATTTGTGACAAACTGAACCTCTGCAAGATATTCGACTCAATGCATACGCATCACCTGCCAATCTCTGAATGACTGCATGGCAAGAAAAATACAAGAATAATACTGGGAATCTGAAGTAAAACAAAAACAGATGCCGCAAGTACTGTCCAATAGGAACAGTTAAGGGTTTGGAGCAATGATTTTTCAGCTTTATTGCAATAAGAGGGATGTTGCTGCAATCATAGGCTGTGGTGCTGGAGTAGCAAGGAATGACTAAATAATTAACAAATAACTGTAGTAGGGAAAAACTTACAATTCCTGGGATACCAGCACAGGTCACCAACTGGAATTCTTCCAGTCTGCGTCTGGCTTCTCAGGCTTGTTATGTAACATTAGCAAACCAAATGTCAACTACAAGAATGCCGACTGGTCAAACAGTAAAAAATTGACAAGGAGAAAGTTGACCTCACAGGCAATGCTATTCCACATCCGCTAGTTCTCAGGCTTGTTATGTAACAGCAAGGCCATTGCAAAATCATCCCAATTTTGTAAACTTTTTACTTCCTCATAAGATCACGAGTAATGGTAGACATTTTCCCCATGGATAGATTTAAAGCAGCTTTGGCCATGGCATGGCTAAACTAAAATGACCAACCTTGAGTTAAGCCATACTCTCTCTACTTTCCCCTCCAGGCTTAAGGGCCTGTCCCACTTGGTCTACGCGTCGTGATGCGTGGGGGGGGGCGCGTGGGTGATGTGCGCATAGCGCATGCTGAGGCGTGGAATCGGATGTCGTGGCGCGATTTATGCGCGGCGCTACAGGATTTCGTAATGTACCGAAATCCTCACTCGCCACCTGCACGACGTATCGCTGACACATTGGCGTCACACGTTGTATCGTGTGGTGACGCATGGTTACGTCACCATGCGTCAACGTCCGTAAACATGCGACGCCGCGCGCTGCCCATACGCAGTCGGCCCGCCTTTTACGCGTCATGTAACCTCTAACCCCGTTCACACATACCTCTTCCTGGGTTTCTCTCGCTAGCCTTTCTTGTTGTACTCCTGCCTGGCTGATCTGTAAGTATGACGGTTGCTGCTAACAGATGTCTCTGTTGTTGCTGTAGCAATAAAATCTGTAGCTCTTCCACGATGGTCATGATGCAGAATAAGGAAGCAGGGCATTCTAATGACGTCACGCGCACCAGACGGCTGTGCTGACGCATAATGACGCGTGATTTGCGCGCAACCATCCGTCACTACCGACCTGTCATGTAAATGACACGCAAATAACGCCCAAGTGTGACAGGCCCTTTAGTTGCCGGTCAGCCAGGACATGAAAAATCACCAAAGCATTCTCTTTCCTTTGAAGTAAATGGCCCCGTGTTGATCAATATAAAAGACTTGGAGATGGGCTGATTAACAAGTTTGCAGGCAGTACCAAAGAATCAGTGGATTTTGAACAGCAATGGTGGTTGATAAATTAATTTCACATTCAAGCAGATGGGGTCATTTTAATTTGGCATCATGGTTGGCACAGACATTGTGGGCCAAAGGGGCTTTACCTGTGCTGTACTATTGTAGGCTCTATGTTCTTGATTCAGTCCTATCTCTACATATGCTCAACAGACAGATATCCCGCTACAAATACTGCAGCATTCAGCAATCTTCTCACCCCAGAAAAAACAAGTTTGGATGTGTATTCATCTGGGAATCCAAAACTTTGGTGGCCCTGGTAATCGGCAAATTTCTGGCTCACGATCTCATCTACATTAATGCCTTAAAACAAATTGGAATTTTCCCTGCTTATTTCAATAAACACCAACTGCTTTATCTAGAAAAAGGACACTATAGTGCTGAAGCAACTCAGTAGGTCAGGCAGCATCTCTGGAGATGGACAGGAGGCATTTTGGGTCGGGACTCTTCTTCAGTCTATCGCTTTATCTATCCATGCGAACACGAGCAACTCCTTATGAGCAGGGTGCTGCATTACTCCAAATCTCTTGGATTTCATTTTATTTTTTAACTCAACAATTCTAACTCCACCCAGAATAAATATTTAATATCTTAAATCCCTCCTGCTAAAATGCTGCCACGTGGGAAACTTTGCAGGAAAGAGGCAAAGAGTCTTAAAAAATTGCAAGCTCCCGACTGGAGGTGGATTTATCAGCCCTGTTCAAGGAGATTTTCTTTGATACGCTTCAGAGCATCTACAAGAAGAAAGAGGTCCCTGGTTCATTTTACAACATTTGGTCTCCTCCATCAAGTGCCACATGCCTGGGGTGCTGCCAGTTTGAAAGGGCGTCGGATAAGACACGGATTATATTTGAGGTCAAAGCTGGGGCAATAAGGCTGGGTGAACTGCAGTGATGGGAAAACAAACAAAGGCTGTACAGTGGAGAGAGGCAAAAACGTAGCAGCCATTACTTTAACTTTGCTGATAGGCACTGCAAAACATGTCAATAATACCCAGAGATCATTAATTTAATAACACTGATTCGTAAACACGAATAAGAAGAAGTGAAAGCAAGAAGCAAACAGATGAAATCTGATCTTCATTTCACCCCAGTGCATTGGTTAAAATAGACAGATGGGTTTCAGCTGCTGAGAGAATCAGTCTAAACTAATCATACACTGCTAACTGCACGTTCTGTTCTTTTCAAATCCCAACCAAAATACGGTTCAGCAACAAGTCACGTACACCGAGGCTGGCAGACACGAGGAGTGCACCATCTCACAAACCCCCGTGCGTTGTGAGCCTCCTGCCTCAGCAATGGGGGAGGGGGAGGGGGAGTCTGCAGTACCGGTCTCAGAACCCACAAAACCACGAGTAGAATAGACAATCCACAATGGCGTAGCTGTTGCATAACAGCGCTTACAATGTCGGAGACCCAGGGTCGATCCCGACTATGGGTGCTGTCTGTACGGAGTTTGTACGTTCTCCCTGTGACCGTTTGGGTTTTCTCAGAGATCTTCGGTTTCCTCCCAGACTCCAAAAAGGTACAGGTTTGTAGGTATATTGGCTTGGTAAATGTAAAAATTGTCCCTAGTGTGTGTGTGTGTGTGTGTGTGTGTGTGTGTGTGTGTGTGTGTGTGTGTGTGTGTGTGTGTGTGTGAGATAGTGTTAATGTGCGGGGATCGCTGGTCGGTGCGGACCCAGTGGGCCAAAGGACCTGTTTCCGTGCTGTGTCGCTAAACTAAACTAAAGACCTGGGTTCGATCTTGATCTCGAATGCTATCTGCGTGGAGTTTGCAAATCCTCCCACATGCAATCCGGAGCATGGATTTCCTCCGGGTGCTCCAGTTTCCTCCCTCATCCCGAAGATATTTGGGTTTGCAAGTCAATTATCCACAGTACAATTGCCCTTCGTGTGCAGGGAGCTAGTGATATAACACAGAACTAGCACAGACGGGTGGTCGATGGTAGGCGTGGACATGGAGGGTCAAAGGACCAGTTTCCATTCTGGGTCTCTAAACCTATCCTCAACTCCAAGCGATGATTGTAAAACGCCAAAATACACCAGACAAGTATGGTCCCTGTTGGAGATGTGGCACCTAAATCTACCTGATCTCCTGGTTGCTCAACACTTTAACTCCCCCTCCCATTCCCACACCGACCTTTCTGCCCTGGGACTCCTCCACTGTCAGAGTGAGGCCCAGCGCAAATTGGAGGAACAGCACCTCATATTTCGCTTGGGCACTTACACCCAAGCAACAGTATGAACATTGACTTCTCTAACTTCAAGTAGCCCTTGCTTTCCCTCTCTCTCCATCCGCTCCCCTTTCCCAGTTCTCCCACCAGTCTTACTGTCTCCGACTACATTCTATCTCTGTCCCGCCCACTCCCCTGACATCAGTCTGAAGAAGGGTCTCGACCCAAAGCATCACCCATTCCTTCTCTCCAGAGATGCTGCCTGTCCCGCTGAGTTACTCCAGCATTCTGTATCTATCTTCAGCCACTTCTAATAGTCATTGGCATTTTAGTCTAACCACTGCACGAGCATGAGTGCTGGCATGGTGCCCAATACCTTGCTTCAGTGCAAGGTTCAGGACAAAACGTGTTCCAATGACCTTAACTTTGGATTCAGTGAAATGTAATATTTTGTTTGCATTCTCACAATCGATGCCATCGTTACAATCAATACCTGAACATAGAGCTATACCGCATGGAATCAGGCCCTTTGGCCCACTGGGTCCATGCTGACTGTCACAAAACCCAGCTACTGTAATCCATTTTTGTTCTCCCCACATTCCTATCGACGACCCCTATATTTCACCACTCGCCTACATACTATACAGTGGCCTCTCAAACTGTCTGAAGAAACATCCCAAACCGAAATGTAGCCTATCCATGATGCTGCGTGACCCGATAGGATTGGATCAGATTCAATTTATTGTCATTGCCTAGAGACAATGAAATGCTATTTTCCTTGCAGTCATACAGATAAGAAAAAGCACAAAACACAGAAGTCTACGACACAACATCCCCACAGCGGCACCAAAGTTCCCCGCTGTGAGGGAAGGAAGCAAAGTCCAGCCAACCTCCTCGCTGATCTTCCCAGATGTTCACCCGTGGTTGGGGCCTCCCGAGCGTCCCAACATCGGGTGGCCCGATGTTCAGGCCCTCTCGCCGGGAATGATAGAACCCTGACGTCGAACGGGAGAACATCCTCAGCGGCCCGGACCTCTAAATCGGCCACCTCCCACCGGAGTCCGCGGCTCCCGAAGTCCACAGGCCGAGCTGGGCGGATATTCACGCTGGCGACCCCCGACAAAGGGTCGCAGGACTCCGCGATGTTGGTCAGCTCCGCCTGCATTGGGAGCTCCACGAACCACAGCTCCGCGATGTCGATGCAGCAGGCCCAACACTCCGGAGCTCCAAACAGCGATCCCAGGTGAGGCATCGCCCGCTCCGCGATGTATCCAGCGCTGCGCCGCCGCTGCTGGAGCTCTGGTCGGTCCCGGCAGGAAAGGCCGCACCAATCCAGTAGGTAGGCTGCGGGGGGGCGAGGACGCGACTCAAATAATAGTCACATCCTCTCCAGGAAGCGACTGAAGGACGGTTTCCCCCTTACCATACCCTCGTCCCCCCACATAAAACAACAACAAAAAACAAAACAAAAACATACTTTAAACATAACAAAAAACAAAAAAGATACCAGACTGAAGGCGGAGGCAGCCATGAACAGTGCCAACGGATGTCCACCTGATTATTCTAGCACTTTGTGTTCTCATCAATCTATCAACCTCTAGGTATTTGTGATATGGGAGGAAAGAGGATCACATGGGGAAACCCCCATTTAGTCATAGGGGAAATGTGCAAACTCCACACAGACAGCATCGGGAGTTCAGAATGAACAAGAGTCACTGAAGCTGCACGTTACTGCAAGATCCCAAATGCTGCTGCCAGTCTGAATCTCATTGGGTCTGACCCGCCCCATTCACATCACACGGGACTGTAGGTCGCTGGGGCATGATGTCAAGAACTTCCGGTAAAGGATTGAAAGTTTGTAAATCGTGAAGCTAGAGGATGGAAAAAAAGGGCAACAGGATTGATAAATCAAGGTCATATGTTTATGATGGAACCCCTCTTGCTTGACAAGTAGAATTAATAATGAACTGGGCAGTTTGGGTTTTAGTGCGAAAAGAAATGAAATGACATGATTATACATTAACAAGGAGGCGTAAGAGACTGCGAACGGTTTCTCCTGTTTAACTTTATTCTCATCTCTTGGTGCCAAGCTCAATCGACCTTGCCCATGTGTCAACCTAACGGAATTTGCTGCTCAACCACTGGGCCAGATCTAAACCTCCCCTCCCCTCACCACTAACCTCTTCTCTTCCTCCCACACCACCCAAATTGAAAGATGGTCATGGCTAATGAAGGCAGGAACGGGGTACTGATTGTGGATGATCAGCCATGATCACATTGAATGGCAGTGCTGGCTCGAAGGGCCAAATGGCCTACTCCTGCATCTATTTTCTATAATTGAGATATCAAAGAACCACCACTTAGATCCCCATCATTTCCTAATCTAGGGGCAGCACGGTGGCAGAGTTGCTGCCTTGCAGCGCGAGAGACCTGGGTTCAATCCTGACTACAGATGCTGTCTCTACAAAGTTTGTATGTTCTGCCCATGACCTGCATGGGTTTCCTTCGGGAGCTCCAGTTTCCTCCCACACTCCAAAGACATACAGGTTTGTAGATTTACTGTAAGTAAGTAAGTAAGTTTTATTTATATAGCACGTTTAAAGTCAACTCGCATTGACACCAAAGTGCTTTTCATAAAATAGATAATAAGTTTCCATACAAACCATAGAAAAAGGTTAAAATTGTTTACTGGTTTTGGTAAAAACTGTAAAATGTCCCTAACGTGTGGAATGGTATTAGTGTACGGAGATCGCTGGTCAGCGTGAACTCGGCGGGTTGAAGGGCCTGTTTCCGCACTGTATCTCTAAACTAAACCAATACATTTCCAAACACAATGGTTTTCCATTGAAACCATTTATTTACTCATGCAATCATTTTTATGCTCAATTGTCCACATAATTTGCCTGCCTGACACCAGACTCCCCGAAACAGAAACTATTCCAAGTTCTGTCATTGGAAGACATTTTCAGGCAGACAGAGGAAAAATAAGTCAAAGATGTTCTCAAGAACTTCTGTAATAAGTGCAATGTCCCCACCGACTCCAGGGCACCTCTGATTCATGACCACCCAAAGAGGAGCAGCAGTTAGAATCATCTTTGCAACCTCCAGATTACAGAACCAGACGATGGTGGAGGGAGTGCAGCAACTCAAACAGCCACTAACAAGTAGAATGAATAATAAACTGGGCAGATTGGGTTTTAGTGCGTAAAGAAATGATATGAAATAATTATACTTAAACAAGGAGTAGATAGAGATTCAAAATGATTTATCCCCTTTAATGTTATTCTTATCTCATCAGTGCCAAGCTCCTGGTACCTTTGGTAATCGATTCCTCCCCCTCCCCTATACCGCTACACTACTGACTCAATAGACAATAGGTGCAGGAGTAGGCCATTCGGCCCTTTGAACCAGCACCACCATTCAATGTGATCATGGCTGATCATCCCCAATCAGTATCCCGTTCCTGCCTTCTCCCCATATCCCCTGGCTCCACTATCCTTAAGAGCCCTATCTGGCTCTCTCTTGAAAGTATCCAGAGAACCGGCCACCACCGCCCTCTGAGGCAGAGAATTCCACACTCACAACTCTCTGTGTGAAAAAGTGTTTCCTCATCTCCGTTCTAAATGGCTTATCCCTTATTCTTAAACTGTGGCCCCTGGTTCTGGACTCCCCCAACAGCGGGAACATGTTTCCTGTCTCTAGCGTGTCCAAACCTTTAATAATCTTATACGTTTCAATAAGATCCCCTCTCATCCATTTTCTCAGCATATGACAGTCCCGCCATTCCGGGAATTAACCTCGTGAACCTATGCTGCACTCCCTCAATAGCAAGAATGTTCTTCCTCAAACTCGGAGACCAAAACTGCACACAATATTCCAGGTGTGGTCTCACTAGAGCCCTGTACAACTGCAGAAGGTCCTCTTAACTCCTATACTCAACTCCTCTTGTTATGAAGACCAACATGCCATTTGCTTTCTTCACTGCCTGCTGCACCTGCATGCTTACTTTCATCAACTGATGAACAAGGACCCCCAGATCCCGTTGTACTTCCCCTTTTAGATAATAATCTCCTTCCTGTTTTTGCTACCAAAGTGGATAACCTCACATTTATCCACATTAAACTGCATCTGCCATGCATCTGCCCACTCTCCCAACCTGTCCAAGTCACCCTGCATTCTCATAACATCCTCCTTACAATTCACACTGCCACCCAGCTTTGTGTCATCTGTAAATTTGCTAATGTTATGGAATCACTTCATCTAAATCATCAATATATATTGTAAATAGCTGCGGTCCCAGCACCGAGCCTTGTGGTACCCCACTAGTCACTGCCTGCATTCTGAAAGGAACCCGTTAATGCCTACTCTTTGTTTCCTGTCTGCCACCCAATTTGCTATCCATGTCAGCACTCTACCCCCAATACCATGTGCCCTAATTTTGCCCACTAATCTCCTATGTGGGACCTTATCAAATGCTTTCCTGGGTTGGCGGCGCGACCGACGTCGCAGCGGCCTCTGCAGTCCGTCTGTCTTTTTTTATTTTATTGTCCTGTTGAGTGTATAGTTTGTGGTGGGTTTTTGACTGTGTATATGTGGGGGGCGGGGGGGTGGGTGGGGGAAACTTTTAGATCTCTTCCCTGTACGGGGACCCGACCTTTTCCCTGTCGGGTCTCCGTTGCCGTTGGGGCCTAGCACCGTGGAGCGGCCTCCAACCGGAACGACAGCTCAAGTCACGGAGCCTGCGGAGCTGCGGACCTACCATCGTGGAGCTGGCCAGCTTCGGAGCGTGGAGAGCTGCGGTGGCGTGCTGCTGCTACCCGACTCCGGTGGATGGTGACACCGGGAGCTCGTGGGTCCCCGGTGGGAGACCGCTTTGCGGGGCACCGGCAACGACGACTTCTCCCGCCCGAATTGCGGGGTTGAGAGTGACCTGGAGCGGGGCCTTACATCGCCCGGCGCGGCTTTAAATGGCCGCGGACTTGCTAGCGCCCGCCGGGGGCTTTGACTTTGACTTCGGGAGAGGAATGGAGAGCAGGGGAGAGACAAGACTTTGCCTGTCATTACAGTGAGGAGGAGATTCACTGTGATGGATGTTTGTGTGGATTGTGTTGGTGTGTGTCTTGGTTCTTTTCTTGTATGGCTGCAGAAACCAAATTTCGTTTGAACTTCATGTGAGGTTCAAATGATAAATAAACGGTATTGTATTGTATTGTACGGTATTGTATTGTATTGTATTATTTCTGAAAGTCCAGGTACACTACATCCACTGGCTCTCCCTTGACCATTTTCCTAGTTACATCCTCAAAATATTCCAAAAGATTAGAAGCATGATTCCCCCTTCATAAATCCATGCTGACTCGGACCGATCCTGTTACTGCTATCTATATGTGCTGCTATTTTATCATTTATAATTGGTTTCAGTATCTTCCCCACCACCGATGTCAGGCTAACTGGTCTATAATTCCCTGTTTTCTCTCTACCGCCTTTCTTAAAAAGTGGGATAACATTAGCTACCCTCCAATCCACAGGAACTGATCCCAAATCTATAGAACATTAGAAAATGATCATCAATGCGTCCACGATTTCTAGAGCCACTTCCTTAAGTACCCTGGGATGCAGACCATCAGGTCCTGGGGATTTATCAGCCTTCAGTCCCATCAGTCTATCCAACACCATTTCCTGCCTAATGTGGATTTCCTTCAGTTCCTCCATCACCCCAGATCCTCTGGCCACTACTATATCAGGAAGATAGTTTGTGTCCTCCTTAGTGAAGACGGATCCAAAGTACCTGTTCACCTCATCTGCCATTTCCTTGTTCCCCATAATAAATTCACCTTTTTCAGTCTTCAATGGTCCAACTTTTGTCTTAACAACTTTTCCTCTTCACATACCTAAAGAAGCTTTCACTATCCTCCTTATATTCTTGGCAAGCTTACCTTCGTACCTCATCTTTTCTCCCTGTATTGCCTTTTTAGTTAACCTCTGTTGCTCTTTAAACGTTACTCAATCCTCCGGCTTCCTGCTCATCTTTGCTATGTTGTACTTCTTCTCTTTTATTTTTATTCTGTTCCTGACTTCCCTCGTCAGCCACGGTCACCCCTTACTCCCATTGGAATCTTTCTTCCTCTGGAAGAGGCTGGCCTCCTTAGCCAGAACTGGAGCTGTAAGAACTCATCCTTGATCTTGAAGGACTGCCTCAGAAGATTGCAAAAGGAAGATAAGGGCTTGCCCTTTCAAGGAAATGTTCACCGTTTTGTGATGCCATGAAGAGCCTTATAACGAACAAATTGCTTTCACATGGGATAATATAGTCAATTTGTGCACCATGACCAACACACAGCAATGAGGATAATAACAATATGATATTTCTGTGGATTTAGACATCTTTAATACTTGAGACAGCCATAATGAAATGCCATCAAGAAAGCAGCTTCTTCGGAAAACACAATTCAATTTCGTGAAGCTCATTGTTAAGCTCCTCCTTTTCAGATTCTATAAATCTAAAATACCAGCTAATAGCTAGGCAAGTGACCCTCTGCAAACCGTTGTCTGTCATCCGTAGCTGAGGTAGTCAATAGATCCATGTCTCCCAATTATAAGCATTTTATCCCCACTTACAGCTACTTTATTACACACAAGCTGGGATTAAAAACACAATTGCTCCTCATGAACGAACACTGAGGACTGAAATTAGGTAAAGTCTGGAAGCCAACTCCAGGAAACCCAAGTGAAAAGACCATCCTAGTTATGTCAACTTACACAAACCCTTCCACTGACTCTATTTACACCTCATGCTGCCACAGCAAGGGCGGCAACATAATCAAGGATGAGTTGCACCCCAGTCACACCCTCTTCTCCCCTCTCCCATCAGGCAAGAGGTACAGAAGTGTGAAAACGCACATCTCCAGATTCAGGGACAGTTTCTTCGCAGATGTTAGTCAACTAAACTTTCCTACCAGCAACTAGAGAGCGGTCCTGAGCTGCTATCTACTTCATTGGAGACCCTCGGATTATCTTTAATTGGACTTGCTCTAAATGTGATGCCCTTTATCATGTATCTGTACACCGTGGATGGCTCTATTGTAATCATGTACCTTCTTTCCGCTGACTGGTTAGCAGGCAAAAGGTTTTCACTGTACCACGCTAGACGTGACAATAAACTCAACTAATTCAACGTGGTGGAAATGTGCAATAAAAAAGGGGGTTTATCACCTTGATCAGATTGTTCTATAAATCCATAATTACTCAACAGGAATTCGAGGAACAAATATGCCGGAAGAATGAAGCGACTAATGGTGCTGTCATGGCAGGAAATGTTATCTTTCCCAATATAGACTGGGATGACGGTCGTGCCAAGGGCTTAGATGGGGTGGAATGTGTCAAAACTGTTGAGAAAGGTTTCCTCAGACAATATGCAGGGACCATACAAGGGAGAGGGCAGAGGTTGACCTATTCTTCAGGAATTGGGCAGGGCAGGTGAACGAAGTGTCAGTGGGTGAGAACGTTTGGACAAGCGGCCAGAATTCTATTAGCTTTAAAATAGTAACGGATAAGGACAGGCTGGTCAACTAGTTAATATTCCAAACTGGGGCAAGTCCAACTTTGATGGTATTAGACAAGAACTTGTTAAAGTTGATTAAAGAGCTAGATAGGGCTCTTAAAAATAACGGAGTCAGGGGATATGGAGAGAAGGCAGGAACGGGGTACTGATTGGGGATGATCAGCCATGATCACATTGAATGGCGGTGCTGGCTCGAAGGGCCGAATGGCCTACTCCTGCACCTATTGTCTATTGATTGGGGTAGGCTGTTTGCAGGCAAAGGAAAGCCCATAAAGTGGGATGCTTTTACAAGCGTGACACAAGATATGAGAGCTCAAGATATGCATGTTCCTGTCAGAGTGAAGGGCAAGGCAGGTAGTATTAAGGAAAAGCTGGGCTGATGAGAGAAAGTGAGGCTCTGGACAGGAAAAAGGAGACGAGTCAGACAGAGGCAGTTGGGATCAAGTATATCCTTATTGTATAGGGGATGAGGAGTTTACTGAAGAAGGAAAACCAGGAGGGCAAAAATAGGACATAGGATAGCGCTGACAGATACGTTTAAGAAGAATCCAGACATTAAGGGGAAATGGGTAATTAGAGAAAGACTAGGGTCCCTATGAAACCACAGTGGTCATCTATGTTTAGAGCCACAGGAGATGGCCAAGGTCCTCAATGAATATTTGTCCTGGTTTCACCATGGAGCCAGACAGGAAAGCTAGTGACAATATCTTGAAAGTTAGGAACAGTCCGTCTTACAGTCAAGGTGCTAAATGTTCCAAAACACACTAAGGCAGATAAATCTCTAGGCCAAATCAGATATATCCAAGGACATTGCGGCAAGCTAGAGAAGAAATTCCAGAATACTGGCCAAGATATACGAATTGTTAGATACGAGTGAGGTGCCAGAAGACTGGAGGGTAGTTAACATGGACTGCAAAGAAAAACTTGGGAACTATAGACCAGCAAGCCTAACAGATGCCCAAGATATGTACATTTGGAAAGACAGAGGTTGATATGGGATAGTCAGCATCATTTTGAGCATGAGAGATAGTGTCTCATGAACTCGATTACGTTTTTTTGATGAGTTAACTGAGAAGGCTGATGGAGACAGGGCCACGGGCGTAATCTATGTGAACTTCTATATGAGCATCGTCTTTCATAAGGATCCACATAGCAGGCTGCTCTGGAAGGTTAGACCGAATGGGATGAAGGGAGAGCTAGGTAAATACATACAGAATTAGCCTCATGGAAGGAAGCAGAGGGTGATGGTGGAAGGACTTTTGCAGACTGGAGGCCTGTGTGTCTCGGAGATCGGTGCTGGGCCCATCGCTGTTTGTGATTTATACCAACAATTTGGATGAGAATATACAAAGCATGATTAGTACATTTACAAATGACACCAAAATAAGTGGCATTGTAGACAGTGTAGATGGTTATCAAGAATGACAGTGGGGTCTTTATCAGCTGGGCAAGTGCAATGAAGAATGGCAAATGGAGTTAAGTCAGAAAGGTATGAGGTGCTGTATTTTAGGAAATCAAATTAGGCCAGGATCTTCACTGAACAGGAGGACCCTGCAGACTCTTATAGAGCAGAGGGATCTTGCAGTGTAAATATGTAGTTCCCCGAAAGTGGCATCGCAGGTAGATAGGGTTGGTGAAGCTTTAGGTACTTTAGCTTTTGGAAAATTGAGTCTAGAAGTTGGGATGTTATGCTACAGTTATACAACATGTGTGTTAGGCTGCACTTGGGAGTATTGCGCACAGTTTTGGTCACCCTGCTAATAGGAAAGATGCCTTTAAGCTGGCAAAGGTGCAGAGAATATTTACAAGGATGATGCCCGGGCTTGAGGGATTGAGTTAAAGGGAGAGGTTGGAGAGGCATGAACTTTATTCATTGGAGTACAGGAGGCTGATCTTACAGAGATGTAACACATCATGAGGGCATTAGATAAGGTGAATACATATTTCTCTCCTCTCTTCTGCCCCCCCCCCCCCCAACCACGAGAAAAAAGGACATTAAAGGACTCTTGGACATAGAAACATAGAAAATAGGTGCAGGAGTAGGCCATTCGGCCCTTCGAGCCTGCACCGCCATTCAATATGATCATGGCTGATCATCCAACTCAGTATCCTGTACCTGCCCTCTCTCCATACCCCCTGATCCCTTTAGCCACAAGGGCCACATCTAACTCCCTCTTAAATATAGCCAATGAACTGGCCTCAACCACCTTCTGTGGCAGAGAATTCCAGTTTTTCTCATCTCGGTCCTAAAAGATTTCCCCCTTATCCTTAAACTGTGACCCCTTGTTCTGGACTTCCCCAACATCGGGAACAATCTTCCTGCATCTAGCTTGTCCAACCCCTTAAGAATTTTGTACGTTTCTATAAGATCCCCCCGCAATCTTCTAAATTCTAGCGAGTACAAGCCGAGTCTATCCAGTCTTTCTTCATATGAAAGTCTTGACATCCCAGGAATCAGTCTGATGAACCTTCTCTGTGCTCCCTCTATGGCAAGAATGTCTTTTCTCAGATTAGGAGACCAAAACTGTACGCAATACTCCAGGTGTGGTCTCACCAAGACCCTGTACAACTGCAGTAGAACCTCCCTGCTCCTATACTCAAATCCTTTTGCTATGACATGTATTGTATTGGAATGATTTAGAGGGGTTTGGACCAAATGGGACTAGCTTAGATGGGGTATTTTGTAGGCAAGGATGAGTTGGGCCAAAGGGCCCATTTCTATGCTGTACAATTCTATGACAATTTCCATACCTAGAAGGAGGTATATTTGCAGGCAATCAGAAATCACTGAGGTATGAAGTGCATGTGACCCTTGGTCCATTTGACCTCAATCAGTGTTAGTAATGTGGGATTGGCTTTTTTCCTTTATGTAGGCCCCAGATTTCAAGGCATATTGAACTTTAGCAATCAAATCGGAATAATTAATTGAATGGAAATAATTTGCCAGGCTTTCTGGAATAGGACTGGTTCTTGGAACGAACCAAACAAAAAAAATGATAGGTCTGGAGGCATCTTTCCAGAAGGACACTTTCCTGCATCTGTTCTCAGCTTATTCCCTTCCTAAAGAATCCTAAACATAATTAGAAGAGTTTTCAAAATGTTAAAGCCTCATGCCCCCGGATTGGGACATTTTGTTAGACCAGTCCATCCAGTTTTAGTTACAGTTCCATTCTCAGAAATGGAAATGAAGTCATTTCACTAAAGCTTATTTTGATCAATTATCTTCTCACGTTACAAAACATCCGTTTGAGAACAAGGCGGGTTTCCACTGAGCAAACAGGCCTGAACTGGAAAGCTCTTTGCAAAGCAGCGCAGACCATTTTGGAAACATGCTGTAATGCTAAGAATGGTCCCATTTTTCTGACCTGTTTGTACATCTTGCCCTTTTCTAAAGAGCTGACTTTGTCCCACTGCAGTGTACCCGTGTCATCCAGTCTTCGGAATGGCCTGGCAAAATAAAGCAAGTCAGTATTCAGCCAGAAATTAAACACACTAAAGTTGTAACCCAGACAGACTAAACCTAAAATCATATCCCCTGTTGCCAAATATAGTTACACAGTAAATATGTCAAAACTTATTCTCAGCATGGAAGTATCTTTCTTTAATTACTTTCATAAAAATGATTTATTAACATTTACAAAGGCAAATGGCTTCATTTAAAAAAGCTGTAAAGCAGTGTTAATCTTCTAGATACATATATTTTTAATTATTACATTTTCTATCAAAATGGTTCAAGTTATCCTTCACTTATTGCACCACATACTTGCATTTATCTGTAAAGAAGCTTGGCTTGTCGGCTTGGACGATTACCAAATCAAAAAGGTCTCGCCAATCATCTCCCACCATGTATTTCATTCCTTTATCACTGCAAAAAGAGTGAATGTTAAAGAGCGTTGCGTCAATAATGGAACCCACACAGGTACACCTAGATTGGTATGTTCTAGATAATGAACATCCTTGACATGGAGTCAAAAGTCCAGTCTGAGTATGTTGTTTAGTAAGGTTCATCAGCTTGCAAACGTTCCCTTCAACTCACTGATGATTTGGCTTGGACTTCTGGTTTCAAAAACATAGGAGAAATTCAGAAATGAAGCATTTCAAATACTTTCACTTATTCTAAAGGGCTCGATTTTCTTTAGACTTTACCTGGAGGCACAGCGCAGAAACAGGCCATTCCGACCACAGAGTCCAGGCCGACCAGCAATCGCCCCCATACACTAGCACTATCCTACGCACTAGAGACAATTTACAATTTTACCAAAGCCAATTAATCTACAAAACTGTACGTCTTTGGAGTGTGATGAAGAAACCGGAGCTCCTGGAGAAAACCCACAAGGTCACAGGGAGAACGTTCAAAGTTGTACTATTCCGTCCATAGACTAATGGATTAAACCCGGTCTCTGGTACTCAAAGGCAGCAATGTTACCGCTGCACCACTGTGCTGCCCCTCTTCATCACTTAGTTTTAAAATCACAGCTGGTTGAACATTTTATTTAATGATTTGTAAAATGCTTTGAAGAGAGAGCTAGATAGGGCTGATAAAAATAGCGGAGTCAGGGGATATGGGGAGAAGGCAGGAACGGGGTACTGATTGGGGATGATCAGTCATGATCACATTGAATGGCGGTGCTGGCTCGAAGGGCCGAATGGCCAACTCCTGCACCTATTGTCCATTGTATGACATTAAGAAAGTAGCATTGGAAGTAGGAGAGAATCTGCTCAGTTCATAAACAAAGGATCGAACACTAACATTTCTACCTGGGAGAGATGTAGATATTAAAATCAATGTTGGAAGGGAATCATTTTATTACACCTTACTTGAAAAAAGAAAATCAAGGCAATTGACATTAAACAGCATAAGTATGTTCAGATTTGCCAGAAGTATTGAAACGCCTTCAAGAGAAGGTTTGGTTCATTCACCGTAACCTCAGTTACTTTACCTCGTATCTTTGCTAAATGTCCAAAAGGCTCAACTTCAAGGAATGTGTTTACAGAGAATGGATAAAATGCTTTTGCACCAAAGTTAATTAAACAGGATCAAATGCAAACAAAACAGTTTGCAACACAGTTTGTGCAACTAATCACACAATTTGATAATGACTGTGCATCATTTTCAACTTCCAAACTGTTATGGCTGGGTCTAGATCAGATTTCATAGACAGTTACATTAAACAAACACGGAGTGTAATTATGATTATATTGAAAAAATGGTGCGATAGCAATGGAGAAATATTGATATTCTTTACTCTAGAATTTTGAAATGCAGTGTGAAAATAGGCCCTTCCATCTACCGGATTCATGCTGACCAGCAATCACCGCCATACACTAGCACTATCCTACACACTGGGGACAAATTAGAATTTTACCCGAATCCAATTAACCTACAAACCTAAACATCTTTGGAGTGTGGGAGGAAACCAGAACACCCGGAAAAAACCTATGCAGTCACAGGGAGAACGTACAAACTCCGTACAGACAGCACCTGTAATCAAGATCAAACCCGTTTGGGGAAAAAAGTAAGCCCTAGTTTTAGCAAAAGAAGAAACATCCTTTCCATATCCATCCTGACACCGTGATGAACAGGAAGGTTGGCGCTGTAAAAAGATGGCTAAAGCACAGTGTACGGTAAGTCCTTTAAAAGGGGGGGGGGGGGGAGAGTGGAGACAACTTTTAAGAAGCCAGATATACTGTGAAGCTCGGCGGACATTAACATTACCGGTCGGTTATCCTTTGTTCTGAAAACGACTGCTTGTCTTTTTCCCCCCCGAATGAGCCAATGAAATTTACCGGTCAGCACCGGCTACAACCTACGAGAACCTTCGACCTCCTGGCAACCGATTAGGACCTCCTGGTGACCCATCTATGGCACAAGAATTCTCGCTACTCTCCATGGCGGCTTCATTCTAGTCGCCGCTAATTTTGTCAACATGTTCAAGGCGACCATAATGAGGCCGCAACTAATTCCCAGAATGAGGGAACTCCTCACGACCATGTAGACGACTCCCCAGCAACCACCCGCGACCATGTGGCGACCGCATAGTCTCCTGCAGTCGCCTAAGTGGGACAGGCCCATAACACTACAAAATACTCCAGATGTGGTCTCACCAATTTCATACATAACAAAGATAACCTTGAGCATTGTACTGCTGTTTTCTTGCTATAAACATTAACATTTGGAAGCTTTCTTAATTATTTGCTACATTGCATACTAGCCTTTAGTGAACCATGCACGAGCACTCTCAGAATCCGTCTGCTATCCGCCACCATTTCATGCATTAAAAATATATTTCCTGCCAGAGTAAGCAACTTCACATTTTCCAACATTATACTCCATTTGCCAGTTTCTTGCTCAGTATCTATATCCCTTTGAAGCTACTGTGTGCCCCCTTTACAATTAAATTTAATATATTTGCGTCAACAGCAAATTTAGCAACCAAAACTTTGAAACTTTCATCCAAATCACTTGTGTATATTGCACAAAGTTGAAGGCCCATTTCCTGATCCCAGTAACGCACCTCCCATTGCACATTGTCACAAGGCCACCTACTTCTGTGCCTAGTCTTGTGGCCAGTGAGCCATCTAATAATCTATTCATGTAAGCCAGATATATCTTGCACCAATGGCTTATATATTCCACAAAACATTTGATCCGATACTTTAACAAATGCCTTCTGGAAACCCGAGTTCTCCTTTATCCACGGCACATTTGTTCAAATGAACAATAATTAATTATTCAAACGAGGTTTCCCTTTCACAGAACTCTTGATTTTGTCTGAATATTTTCATTTCTTTAAGTAACCGGCCATAATTGGCTTTGAAAACAGCTTCTAACATTTCCCCTATGAAAGATGTTAAGCTAACTGGCCTGTGATTTCCTACTTTCTCTGTCTCCCTCCTTTTTTTGAATTAAGGGATTACGAAGTTACACCATGCAGTGGAACTGAAGTTTGGGTTAAAGCAAATAGAGTCAGTGTCAGAGAGTCGTAGGATATAGAAACAGGCCCTTCGGCCCAACTTGCCCATGCCAACCAAGGTACCATCTACAGTAGTCCCACCTGCCCGCCCATATATCCCTCTAAACATTTCCTATCCATGTACCTATCCAAATGCCTTAACTTTCTCACCAGTCACTTCTCTCAACATCTTGGATGGAAACCAGGTGGACCCAGGGACTCCCCAACAATCTGCTCAGTACTTGTTCCCATTGATTACAATTCCCACATTCCCTGCCCACAGCCCTGGAGTTCCTTCCTTTCCCCCAATTCCAATTGCAACTACTCCTGGGATCAGACTTGCATTCTCCACAATGAAAACCAATGCAAAATACCCATTACATTCATTGGCCACCTTCTTAGTTGCTGCGATTACCTCTGCAAATTCACTTTCCATAGGATCAATGCTTACTTTGTTAACTTTTAATTTAGAGATACAGTACAAAAAGAGGCCCTTCGGCCCACCAACTCCACGCTGACCATTGTTCACCCACTCACACTAGTTCTATGTTATCATGCTTTCTCATCCACTCCCTACACACCATGGGGCAATTTACAGAAGACAATTAGTCTACAAACCTGCACGTCTTTGGGATGGGGGAGGAAACCGGAGGAAACCCATGCCGTCACAGAGAGACTGGGCAAACCCCATACATACTGCACCCAAGGTCAGGATCAAACCCAGGCCTCTGGTGCTGTGCGGCACAGCAATACCAGCTGCACCACCGTGGCAACATTTTTTTTTTTTAATCTGCTTTTACAGTTGTAACCAGCTTGTGAATTCTCATCCTTACTAACTTTTACCGTTATTTGTTATTTCTATTTCTTGCCTAGCCACCCATCTGCACAATAATGTGCTTCTCTTTTGAAGTCTTACTTTTTTTTTTAAAGAAACACTGTATTTTGGGTGACCACAAATGCAGAGGTACTTCTCTTGGAGTTCTTCCTTGTATGAATATATCTATTTTGGACACTCACAGATCCCCTCAAACATTGTGGAGTTACAGCAGAGGAACAGCCACCGTGAACCAACCAGAAACATCCATATTGGTGTTAGTCCTATCCAAAGTCATTTTATTCTCTCAACGTCCCCATGGTACCAGCGCTGAGCTACACAGTAGGGGTAATTTACGGTGGCTGATTAACCTACCCACCCACATCTTTGCGGTGTGGAGGAAACTGGGGCACCCAGTGGAAACACTCAGTGATGGGGTGAACACACAAACTCCACGCAAACAGTCGCCAAATGCAGGATTGAATCCAGGCCACTAGAACTGCGAGGCATAGCTTTGCCAGCTGTGTCCCTGGGCTTTGTAGTGTTTTCAACATTCGTGTACTGAAGCCAACCAGGGCACAGGAGATTCTAGACCAGGCATTTGGCGACCAGATGGGATGACGGATGAAGCTGGGAAGTAACAATGTTGCAGTCATTTGCCGCTGCATCACAACTGACTGATCCCCTGACCCGATACAGTGCCCTCCATAATGTTTGGGACAAAGACCCATCAGTTATTTATTTGCCTCGGTACTCCACAATTTGACATTTGTAATTGAAAAAAAAAAATCACATGGCCTCTATTAGAATCTGACATGTGCACTTTAACCACATATCATTTTTTAATATTACAAATGTCAAATTGTGGAGTACAAAGGCAAATAAATAAATGATGGGTCTTTGTCCCAAACATTATGGAGTGCACTGTATGTCTGCCGTCTTTGTTAGTTCCAGTTACTGCCATCATATGCAATTTCAAAATGCCAGCCTTAGGCCCATATATTTTTCGCTCAAACGTTATGTAGAATTCAATCATATGATGATTGTCAAGTTGAGGCACCTCGACTGGTTTATTAATTAATATTGTATTCTTGTACAATGCCATATCTAGAAGAGCCGTCTCGACCTGAAACGTCACCCATTCCTTCGCTCCAGAGATGCTGCCTGTGTTACTCCAGCATTTTCTGTCTAGCTTCACCATATCTAGAAGAGCCTGCTCTATGTTCAGCTCCACACTGAACCATAAAAGCCGTAACCATCCATTGAACTACCCCTGATAACCCATGAACGTCTCATCCAAGCTATTATACCCAGCTGATATTTCTCGTCTTTATTCAATACAGATCCCACCCAATTACCACTGTAGCTTTCTGACGAGCTTTCACCATTGCTCCTTATGTGATTTTATCCTCTCCACTATTAGCGACCTCGTTACATCATACTCAGTTTTTCCGCCTTTATAGTTTCCCATCTACACCCAAATTACCAGTACATCCCAATTTCCTGAACTTCTCTCATACTGTCATTAATTAGTAGAACCATTCCATCTTTATCTAGCTTCCTGTCCTCCCTAAATATCACAAACCCTTCCATATTCAGGACCCATTCTATGTTGCTCTGCAGTCATGTCTATGCGATGGCAATCGTATAATGCACATTTCTATTTGTGCTCTCAGCCTTTCAAAAGACAATTAAAAGCATCGAACAAAACCATTAGGCTTAGTCTCATTTATGATTAGATTATCAGACAGGAATGGACAATCCAAAAAGGTAATATGATTAGTATCTTGTATGCTATAACATATAACCAGCCGACATGTCAGTTTCATTTTCTTGTGGGTGTCGAGGTGTGATCTATCACTTTCAATTTAGAGCTCTATGTTCTAGACCGGAGAGGTAAGCTATTAAGTCATCCCTGGATACTGCAATCGACACTAGTTTCCCAGTATTTCGGCTGATTATTCGAAAGTGCTGCCATTCTACTGGGCTCAAATAAATGCCGGTTTGCAGATCCTTTTTAACAACTCCTACTGGAACGTTATCAACCACACAATCCGCGGAAGTCAAACTGCTACCTGAACAGGCAAGCCCATCCCAGAAGGAATCTGATCACAAATGACAAAGTGCAGGAGTTATTACGTACACAAAGTTGAAGGGACTGTTGGTGATAAGGAAGAGCTTCTTTCCATTATTAACCAGACGATTTAGAACAGCATAGATTTCATCTCCATGAAGAATGCAATTTTCTGCAATAAAGAAGAATACAGCTGTTATTCCGTACTAATATGAAGTGTTGAAACTGCTTCTGAAAACAAAATTGTTGATAGATTAACTCGCTTTTTCATGACAAACACATATTGCCACTTGCTTTGTGATTAAATGCTCTTCCTCTTATTTTCTCCATTTTTAGTCCAATTCATTTCCCGTTCAGTTTAGAAAGTCCAGAAAATCTTCTGACTGAGTGTACATTAGGCGCATGAATGTGGAGCCAGAACCAAGCATGGGAATTGGACAGACTTGATTATGGCCAGTGTTTTGCCACATCCATTAACACTGCTAATGTAAAAGAAACCTCACAAAGAGGAAGAATGAAGGATTGGGAATGTCACAAAGTGCTGGAGTAACTCAGTGCGTCAGGCAGCATCTCTGAACATGGATAGGTAACGTTTCGTGTCCAGACCCTTCTTCAGACTGATTGTAGGTGGAGGGAGGGGAGGGGAGTTGGAAAAAAATCTAGAGGAGATATGATTAGAATAAAGATTAGAACAAAGGCCAGGGATTAGAGTAGAGGGTGCGGGACAAACAGATTGGAGGGTTGTGAAGCCAGAGGCAGCAATGTAGTTAGTGGGGGAGTAGAGAAATAGGTGCTAATCCAGGTGAGAAAGTGGATGAGAGGGGGTGTTCAAGTTTACCTAAAATTGGAGAATTCAATGTTCATACTGTTAAGTTGTATTCCATTTGGGTAGTTTATACGGTGCTGTTCCTCCTGTTTGTATATGGCCTCACTCTGGCAATGAAGGAGGCCCAGAACAGAAAAGTTCAGTTTGGGAATGGGAATGGTTTAAATGATTGGCAACTGGGAGATCCAGTAGGCCTTGGCGGACTGAGCGCAAAAAAACCATCGTCCAAGTTACGCTTCATCTCACCGATGTACAGGAGGCCACATCAGGAACATTGGATGCAGGAGATGAGATTGTAGGAGGTCTCACATGGAAGGACTGCTGGGATCCCTGGATGGAGGCAAGGAGGAGGTATAGGGACATGTGTTACATCTCCTGCGGTTGCAGAGGAAAGTACCTGAGGAGGGGGCGATTTGGGTGGGAGGGAATGAGTGAATCAAGGAGTTGCAGAGGGAGCCGTCTCTGTGGAAGGAATGGAGGTGGGAATATGCCACTGGCGTGGGATCACATTTGAGATTAGAAATGTCCGAGGATGGTGAGTTAGATGTGGGGGCTGGTGGCGTGAAACAAGTCTGCATCTAGGGACCCCAGCAGTCCTTCCATGTGAGACAGAGGTTCATGTGATCTCATCTCGGAAGTGGCGGCGCTGTGATACGGCTGCGGCTCGCCTGCAGTCTGTCTGTTTTTACTTTTTTGTGTTGTTTTTTTTTGTCTAGTTTAGTAATTTCTTTGGTTATTAGGTGGTGTTATGTGTGTGTGGGGGGGGGGGGGGCGGGGGTGAAACAGGGCTTTCTGTCTCTTCCTTCGGGGGAATGCGACTTTTTTGTCGTATCCCCCTTCTCTTCCCCCGTCTGCGCTGAGGCCGAATGGCGGAGCTGGCGGCCTCAAACCTGCGACCGACCTCGAGGGTCCGGAGGTAGAACCAGCCAGGACTCACCAACGCGAGGCTGGCCGTCTTCGAGCTGCGGCGGCGTTCGGGCAGCGGCACGACTCGGCGTTCCGGTGAGGGCGGACAGCACGGGGCTGAGACACTCCCGTGCGGGCGGCACGGCTACCGGCTGGAAGGCGCTCCCGTGGGGCCAGCCCAGTGCGGGGCTGAGACGCTGCCGTGTGGGTGGCCTGGCTACCGGCTGGAAGGCGCTCCGGTGAGGGCGGACCGGCTCCCGGCTGGAAGGTGCTCCCGTGGGGGCAGCCCGGTGCGGGGCTGAGACGTTGCCGTGTGGGCGGCCCGGTGCAGGGCGGAGACGGTGCTCCGTTGGCTGAGGCGGCGGCGACCTGGATCCGGGGCTCGGCCGCGGGCCAGTGGATGACAATGTCGGGAGCTCGCAGGTCACAGGCTGGTGCCTGTTTTCCGGAGCATCCGTTGCAACAGCTGCGTCCGCTGGACTGGAGGGCGGCAGCTTCGACCACCCCCGGGCCGCGGAGCTTGAACCGCGGGACTGACTTACCATCGCCCGGTGGGGTATTGCCTCGGCGCAGAGGGAGAAGAGGAAGGAAGAGACAGTAACTCTAAGACTTTTGCCTCCATCACAGTGAGGAGGTGTTTGGTGAACTCACTGTGGTGGATGTTAAAAAAAATGTGTTGTTATTATTACATGTATGGCTGCAGGCAACAGCATTTCGTTCAGACCGAAAGGTCTGAATGACAAATAAAGGATTCAATTCAATTCAATTCAATCTACTGTATCTGGTGTACCAGATGTGGCCTCCTGTACATTTGAGACCAAGCGTGGACTCAGCGATGGTTTCGCTGAACACTTGCACTCTGTCCACCAAGGCTTACTGGATCGCCCTTATTGTCCTGGGCCTCCTCCTTTGCCAGAGTGAGGCCGCATGCAAACTGGAGGAACAGCATCTCATATTCCGCTTGGGTAGTGGAACTTAACTGTATGAACAAAGAAATCTTCCACATCCCACCCCTTGTGACCCATCCCCGTCTCCCAATTCCTTCTTCTTGCTTCACAATTCACAACTGTTTGTCTCACACCTTCTGCTCTAAACTCTGATCATTGTTCCAACTATCTGCCTATCAACCCCCCCCCCCCTCTTTGGCAATAGGTACTAGATCCACCATGTTTTGTCCTGCTTCTCCTCTCTTCCAGATTCCTCCCCACCCCCTTCGCCACAACAAGTCTGAAGAAGGGTCCCAATCCAAATCATCACCTAACCATGTTCTCCAGAGATGCTGCTTGACCAGCTGTATTATTCCAGCACTTTATGTCCTTTTGTGTAAACCAGCATCTGCAGTTCTTTGTTTCTACAGAGTGGTAATGTCAGTTTGATGTTACGCCATGCGTTTTGCCTGTTTAACTTCCACTATTAATGGAGGATAATGATGTTCCCTCTGAATGAACGAACGGACAGTGAAAAGGACAAGGACATGGCAACTACTGAATTTCACTGTAGAGAGCATTTATCTACACGATCCTAAAAAGAAGATTCAGGAGAAACTCTCCAACTTAAAAGGTTTAACAAAAGCTTTTGCCGAGTCTCTTCAGACAAGTCAATGAATCTTTAGCATGACCACCATCTATTGCGAGTTGACCAAATCATCAGGATAATTATTACATTACAAATCTTTTGCAGGAAGGGGCAGTCACTCAAGGACTGATTGCAGGTACTCAACTGATTAGGGAGGCTTGCAGTTCAAGATAACAGAACACAACACCATTCGTTTCAGTCACAGTCAGAGCTTTTATTCTCTGGAATTTATCAAAGATTATTAAAAAAAAAAAAAAAAAAATCAGCTCCAGTGCTATAACAGATTCCCTAATAATAACTGGAGTCTGCAGTACCATATGCTGCTCACTTACCAAGGTCATTTTCAATCCAGTCGTACATCATTCCTTTGATATGGACAGTACTTATTGCATCCTGAAAAGATGAAAGAAACCAATGTCAATTTCAGTCAGATACACAATTCTGTTCTTTCACAGCAAGATTTCGATACAAAATACTTTAATCAAATCTAAAAATCATGGTGCCAGTTTACTTCCAAGTGCCCTCCCTGCAAAATCAATAGCCTTTTAAGAGAAAGAGGCAAAGTGGTGGGGTAACTCAGTTGGTCCGGCAGCATCTCTGGAGAACATGGACCTGGGATGTTTTCAGATGGGATCTTTCATCAGACTGACTGTGGAGGGGAGGGTGGAAAGAAAGCAACGAGAGAGAAGGAGCAGAACAAAACAAGGCAAATAAACTAGTATCTGGACTTCCTTGCTCCTCGCTTTTGAAGAGACTTCACCCTCTACACAGCCGTAAATTTTTTTATCTAAGTGGTGCTAAATGTTAACCTCCACTCACCCTGAATATACCGGCAAAGAATTCTGTTTTACTGTTCAAAGTTTGAAACCCAAAAATCTTAATTGCGTATAATCTTTGAAACCCTTTCTCATTGCCAATGGCACTGACTATCTATATCCATGCAATTAATTCTGCAATTTATTGTCCAACCAACTCAAATTCAGATTCTATACATAAGAATATGAAAATGAAGAATTCAATCTAATTTTACAATTCTCTGCAATGCCATTGTGAACGTTTTTATAAAAGTGTCTATAGTGAATATTAGGAAAGTGATTTATAAAGGTAGATACAAAAAGCTGAAGTAGCTCAGCAGGTCAGGCAACATCTCTGGAGAGAAGGAATGGGTGACATTTTGGGTCAAGACCCTTCTTCAGTGATTTATAAAGTTGTGATTTGGAAAAGTGCAATTTGACCTAAAACATTTGATCTCTGCTTAATTATACAGTGTACATGGGTCGCTGCAAATGTAATATGGATTCTTGGCACCTGCTACCGAATGATGATGAAACTATGCAGTTTAAGGTTTAGGCTAAACTTCACGATTACATAATTTTTTATTAAGGGCTAAAAGAAAATAAAGCCATTAGCTGAAGCTAAATGATAAAGATTTCTTTCAGCCTGGTTGGCTTGGTGTCCTTGGTGACATGGAATGGCACTTGGTCCACAATCAGCTTCAAACTCGTGGCAATCATTTTGGCACTGGACTGCTTCCCAAGTCAACGTCCATCCAACAGCAATGGTTCCAGTGAATTAGAGGGACAAAGTGTTTAAGGTTAGCAAAAACCATGGCCCGCCAACCAGATAGTTAGTAGCGAAGATAGACACAAAAAGCTGGAGAGGCAGCGGGACAGGCAGCATCTCTGGAGAGAAGGAATGGGTGACGTTTCGGGTCGAGAAGAGACTTCAGACTGGTTAGGGATAAGGGAAACGAGAGACATAGACGGAGATGTGGAGAGATAAAGAACAATGAATGAAAGATATGCAAAACGTTACGATGATAAAGGAAACAGGCCATTGTAAACTGTTTGTTGGGTGAAAATGAGAAGCTAGTGTGACTTGGGCTGTAAGTTGCCCAAGCGAAATATGAGATGCTGTTCCTCCAATTTGCATTTAACCTCACTCTGACAATGAAGGAGGCCCAGCAACTGGGAGATCAGGTTGGTTCACGCGGGCTGAGCGAAGGTGTTCCGCGAAACGATTGCCCAGTCTGCGTTTGGTCTTGCCAATGTATAAGAGTCCACATCTTGAACAACGGATACAGTAGATGAGGTTGGAGGAGGTGCAAGTAAACCTCTGCCTAACCTGAAAGGGCTGTCGGGGTCCCTGGACAGAGTCAAGGGAGGAGGTATAGCGACAGGTGTTGCATCTTCTGCAGTTGAGGGGGAAGGTACCTGGGGAGAGGGTGGCTTACGTGGGAAGGGATGAGTTAACCAGGGAGTTGCGGAGGGAACGGTCTCTGCAGAAAGCGGTGGAGATGGGAAAATGTGGCTCGTGGTGGGATGCCCTTGGAGGTGGCGGGAATTTCTGAGGATTATGTGTTGTATGCGGTGGCTGATGGGGTGGAAGGTAAGGACTAGGGGGACTCTAGTCTCTGTTGCGACTAGGGGAGCAAGGGTGGAGCTGCAGGGTACCGAGGAGATACAAGTGAGGGCCTCATCTGTGATGGGAGAAGGGAACCCCCATTTCCCTAAAGAATGAGGACATCTCGGATGTCAAGATAGTTGTGGGAGTCAATTAGTTTTTTAATAGACATCAGTCAATAGTCTGTTTCTTGTGATGGAGACTGTGAGATCAAGAAAGGGGAGGGTTTCGCAGATGGTCCAAGTAAATTTGAGTGCAGGATGAAAATTGGTGGTGAAGTTGATGAGGTCCATAAGATCTGCATGGGTGCAGGAGGTAGCACCGATGCAGTCATCAATGTAACGGAGATAGAGTTCGGGGAAAGGTCCAGTGTTCGCCTGGAACAGGGATGGTTCAACGTACCCTACAAAGAGGCAGGCATAGCTGGGGCCCATGCGGGACCCATAGCTACGCCTTGGAGGAAGTGGGAAGAGTCAAAGGAGAAGTTGTTGAGGGTGAGGACCCGCTAGGCGGAGTAGTGTCAGTGGAAGGAAATTGGATGGTTCTGCGGCTAGGAAGAAACGGTGGGCTTTAAGGCCTTCCTGGTGGGGGATGGAGGTGTAGGGTGACTGAACATCCACAGTAAAGATAAGGGAGTGGAGGCTCGGAAAGCTGAAGTCATTAAAGAGACTAAAGTCATGTGAGTATCTTGGACATAGATCGGAAGAGATTGGACCGATGGAGTGGATGTACGTGGAAATCATTTCTGTGGGACGGGAGCAGGCAGAAACAATGGGTCTGTCAGGGTAGTTGTATTAGTGGATTTTGGGGAGAAGGTAAAAACGGGCCGTGCGGGGCTGGGGAACAATAAGATTGGAGGCTGTGGAAGGCAGACAGCCAGAAGTGATGAAATCAGTAATGGTGTTTGAGATTAATGCCCCTGTCCCACTTAGGAAACATGAACGGAAACCTCTGGAGACTTTGCGCCCCACCCAAGGTTTCCGTGCGGTTCCCGGAAGTTTTTGTCAGTCTCCATACCTGCTTCAACTACCTGCAACCTCCGGCAACCACCTGCAACCTCCGGGAACCACACGGAAACCTTGGGTGGGGTGCAAAATCTCCAGAGGTTTCCGTTCAGGTTTCCTAAGTGAGACAGGGGCATTAGGCCTGGTGCTTATTTGTGGGATCATGGTCCAAGGATAAGTAGGAGGTGTCTGTGAGTTGTCGCCTGGACTCAGCCCGGTAGAGGTCAGCGCGCCAGACTACCGCGGCACCTCCCTTGTCAGCGGGATTGAGTACAATGTCAGGGTTGCTGCAGAGTGAGCGAAGGGAGGGCTGTACGTTTAGAGGGGGTGTGGTTGGAGAAAGTGAGGGGAGTGGAAAAGTTGACACGGTTGATGTCACGCCGACAGTTAGAAATAAAGAGGTCTAGAGAGGGTAGAAGGATGTTCTGGGGAGAACAAGTGGAGATGGGAGAAAGGGTCATCACTGGGTGGTGAGGACTCCTGCCCATGGAGGCCGAGGCGGAAGCGACGGAAGAAAAGCTCCATATCGTGGAGGACCCGGAACTCATTGAGGTGGGGGCGGAGGGGATCGAAGGTGAGGCCTTTGTATCAGAAAGGGGGGGTCAGGGGTGATGGTGAAGACACGACAAGGGTTGGGGTCAGAGGAGAGAAGGGGAGTGGAGAAAGGCCGAAGCAAGGTGGGTGTTCAGAGAGTAGGGGGACGTGAGGATTATTGTATGGGTTGGGTGTGGTCGGGGTAACCTGGTTAAAGAGGTGGAAGGGGAAGACCCATCACTACTGAGGTTGCCTATGGGGAGGGGGGGGGGGGGGGGGGGGGGTGGGGGAGCAGTAGGACCCAGCAGAGTCAGGCCACGTGCTGTTGGAGTCTGCATCGTGAAGGTTGTGGGTCTGGTGCTGAGCCTGGAACTCAGGTGAGGTGACAGCTCCGGCCCGCTGGTGGGCGGTGGAGAGGTGAGGGTCGGCGGAGTCACTGGTGGAGGCCTGTGGGGGGCCGGGACAGCAGTCGACAGCCATGGCAGTTTCGGTGGTCAAGGCCCGGGATCGGCCGGGAAGGCGGTGACGGTCGGAGAGGCGGTGGATGTTGGTGCTGCTCCTCATGGTGGCAATCTCGGCCTCGTGGTGTTCGGGCAGGCGGCACGGTCCAGCAGTGGAGTGCCGGGCCTGTGCGCGTTCGAGTCGAGAAGTGTCAGTGGAGGGACTGGTCTGGGGGCGAGCAAGCTTGTGATCCTTGGTAGAGTACAGGTAGGTTGGTTGAGGGTGTGGATCTGGCGTGGAATTAAGTACAGTTGGGGTCTGTTGCTGGTGTGGGTGAGTGAGGCCTGGAGCTGCGGGAGAGTCAGAGCGAGGGCCTGCTTGTGCCTGCGTGTCGCAGCCAGTGTAGAACGCGGGACACGGAAGGATAACTCTTGCGAAAAGCCGCAGATCGACTGTCGGTACCTGTAATCCAAGTTAGGAGGAATCAGAGGGGGAGCAGCGAGAGAGGGTGTTGCTGACCTCACGTCGGAGAGAGGAGGAGAACTTCTTCAAAGGAGACATACCTGGAGGACAATGGGCAGTGGAGCAGATGAAATGTGTAGGAAGGAACTGCAAATGTTGATTTAAACAGATGATGGACAGAAATGCTGGAGTAACTCAGCGGGACAGGCAGCATCTCTGGAAAAAAGGAATGTGTGACGTTTCGGGTCGAGACCCTTCTTCACATTGGTTAGGGATAAGGGAAAGGAGAGATATAGATGGTGTACAGGCAATTGCGGTGGCCTCAATAGGCCTGACTTTGGGGTGAACATGAGGTGGGGACTGGACATTGTGCCTTCCTCCACAGTGCTATCCACTGTGGGGGGATGATTTTTTTGTCAAATTGTAGTCCTGTAGGTCTGTGTCCAAGATGGCTGCCGTGAAGCGAGAGTGGACGCTGGCGCGCTTTGGCTGCCGCTGCTCTCTTTTCACACTGTGTTTTTGATTTTCTGTTTTTGGATTGAATTCTGTTTTTAATTTGTGTCACTGTGATGTCTTTAATTACTTGTTTAATTCCGATTATATGTTTTTATTCCGATTACTATGTAAGGTGTCCTTGAGATGTATGAAAGGCGCCCATTAAATAAAATTTATTATTATTATTATAGATGGTGATGTGGAGAGATAAAGAACAATGAATGAAAGATATGCAAAAAAGGAACGATGATAAAGGAAACAGGCCAATGTTAGCTGTTTTTTGGGTCAAAATGAGAAGCTAGTGTGACTTCAGTGGGAGAGGGATAGAGATTGGGAATGCCGGGGCTACCTGAAGTGAGAGTAATCAATATTCGTACCACTGGGCTGTAAACGGTCCAACGAAATATGAGATGCTGATCCTCCAGTTTGCATTTAGCCTCACTCCGACAATGGAGGAGACCGAGGACAGAAAGGTCTATGTTGGAATGGGAAGGAGAATTAAAGTGTCCAGCAACTAGATCAGGTTGGTTCATGCGGGCCGAGTGAAAGTGTATTCTCCCCTAGTCCCATATACCTGCGCTCAGACCATGACCCTCCATTCCTTTCCCGTCCATATAACTATCCAATTTATTTTTAAATGATAAAAACGAACCTGCCTCCACCACCTTCACTGGAAGCTCATTCCACACAGCCACCACTCTCTGAGTAAAGAAGTTCCCCCTCATGTTACCCCTAAACTTCTGTCCCTTAATTCTCAAGTCATGTCCCCTTGTTTGAATCTTCCCTACTCTCAGTGGGAAAAGCTTATCCACGTCAACTCTGTCTATCCCTCTCATCATTTTAAAGACCTCTATCAAGTCCCCCCTTAACCTTCTGCGCTCCAAAGAATAAAGCCCTAACTTGTTCAACCTTTCTCTGTAACTTAGTTGCTGAAACCCAGGCAACATTCTAGTAAATCTCCTTGTACTCTCTCTATTTTGTTGACATCCTTCCTATAATTAGGCGACCAAAATTGTACCCCATACTCCAGAATTGGCCTCACCAATGCCTTGTACAATTTTAACATTACATCCCAACTTCTATACTCAATGCTCTGATTTATAAAGGCCAGCACACCAAAAGCTTTCTTTACCACCCTATCTACATGAGATTCCACTTTCAGGGAACTGTGCACAGTTATTCCCAGATCCCTCTGTTCACCTGCATTCTTCAATTCCCTACCATTTACCATGTACGTCCTATTTTGATTTGTCCTGCCAAGATGTAGCACCTCACACTTATCAGCATTAAACTCCGCCATCTTTCAGTCCACTCTTCCAACTGGCATAAATCTCTCTGTAGACTTTGAAAATCTACTTCATTATCCACAACCCCACCTATCTTAGTATCATCTGCATACTTACTAATCCAATTTACCACACCATCATCCAGATCATTGATGTACATGACAAACAACAGTGGACCCAACACAGATCCCTGTGGCACCCCACTAGTCACTGGCGTCCAACCTGACAAACAACCATCCACCATTACTCTCTGGCATCTCCCATTCAGCCACTGTTGAATCCATCTTGCTACTCCACCATTAATACCCAACCATTGAACCTTCTTAACCAACCTTCCATGAGGAACCTTGTCAAATGCCTTACTGAAGTCCATATATACAACATCCACTGCTTTACCCTCATCAATTTCCCGAGTAACCTCTTCAAAAAATTCAAGAAGATTAGTCAAACATGACCTTCCAGGCACAAATCCATGTTGACTGTTCCTAATCAGACCCTGTTTATCCAGATGCTTATATATATTATCTCTAAGTATCCTTTCCATTAATTTGCCCACCACTGACGTCAAACTAACAGGTCTATAATTGTTAGGTTTACTCTTAGACCCCTTTTTAAACAATGGAACAACATGCGCAGTACGCCAATCCTCCGGCACTATTCCCGTTTCTAATGACATTTGAAATATTTCTGTCATAGCCCCTGCTATTTCTACACTAACTTCCCTCAATGTCCTAGGGAATATCCTGTCCGGACCTGGAGACTTGTCCACTTTTATATTTCTCAAAAGTGTCAGTACTTCCTCTTCTTTGAATCTCATAGTTTCCATAGCTACTCTACTTGTTTCCCTTACCTCACATAATTCAATATTGTTCTCCTTGGTGAATACCGAAGAAAAGAAATTGTTCAATATCTCCCCCATCTCTTTTGGCTCTGCAGATAGCTGTCCACTCTGACACTCTAATGGACCAATTTTATCCCTCGTTATCCTTTTGCTATTAATATAGCTGTAGAAACCCTTTGGGTTTACTTTCACCTTACTTGCCAAAGCAACCTCATATCTACTTTTAGCTTTTCTAATTTCTTTCTTAAGATTCTTTTTACATTCTTTATACTCCTCAAGCACCTCATTTACTCCATGCTGCCTATAATTATTGTAGATCTCCCTCTTTTTCCGAACCGTGTCCAATTTCCCTTGAAAACCATGGCTCTTTCCGATTTTTACTATTTCCTTTCAACCGAACAGGGACATAAAGATTCTGTACTCTTAAGATTTCACCTTTAAATGTACTCCATTTCTCTTCCACATCTTTCCCATAAAACAAAATGTCCCAATTTACTCCTTTTAAATCCTTTCGCATCTCCTCAAAGTTAGCCTTTCTCCAATGAAAAATCTCAACCCTAGGTCCAGTTCTGACCCTCTCCATAATTATATTGAAACTAATGGTATTGTGATCACTGGTCTCGAACTGTTCCCCAACGCATACCTCTGCCACCTGACTCTTCTTATTTCCTAACAGGAGGTCCAGCACCGCCCCTTCTCTAGTATTGCTGCAAAAAACTATCCTGCACACATTTTACAAACTCCAACCCATCCAGCCCATTTACAGAATGTGTTTCCCAGTCTATGTGTGGAAAATTGAAATCTCCCACAATCACTACCTTGTGCTTACTACTAATATCTGCAATCTCCTTACATATTTGCTCTTCCAATTCTCGCTCCCCATTTGGCGGTCTATAATACACCCCTATAAGTGTTGCTACCCCTTTCCCATTTCTCAGTTAATAATAATAATAAATTTTATTTATGGGCACCTTTCAAGAGTCTCAAGGACACCTTACAAAAATTGAGCATGTAGAGGAAAAACATGCAAGGGGAATTAAATAAATAGTAGAGACATGACTAGTACACAAAGTAAAGACAGAATTCAATACAAAACACAGTATGAGGCAATTAATGCACAGATGAAAAGGGACGGGGACGTGGGGCTAAGGATAGGCAGAGGTGAAGAGATGGGTCTTGAGGCGGGACTGGAAGATGGTGAGGGACACGGAATTGCGGATCAGTTGGGGGAGGGAGTTCCAGAGCCTGGGAGCTGCCCTGGAGAAGGCTCTGTCCCCAAAACTGCGGAGGTTGAACTTGAAGTTGGACAGTTCCACCCAAATAGCCTTCCTAGACGAGCCCTCTAATCTATCCTGCCAAAGCACTGCTGTAATATCTTCCCTGATAAGCAATGCAACACCTCCACCTCTTGCCCCTCCAATTCTATCACACCTGAAGCAACGAAATCCTGGAATATTTAGTTTCCAATCACAGCCCTCCTGCAACCATGTTTCACTGATCGCCACAACATCATACTTCCAGGTGTCAATCCAGGCTCTAAGTTCATCCACCTTTCTTACAATGCTCCTAGCATTAAAATATACACATTTAAGAAACCCACCCTCTCTTATTCTCTGTTTATTGTCTTTTTCTTCTCTCTCCCCTACATTTTGGGTCAGAATGCTACCATTCTCTGCCTCCTGCCTCACACACTGACTGCTAGCTTTCCCAATTTGAGTCCCTCCCCCCCAACCATACTAGTTTAAAGTCTCCCTAGTAGCCTTTGCAAATCTCCCCGCCAGGATATTTTGCAGATCAATTTACCTCCTGGGACAAGAGACTAACATGGGGACAGTCATTATGTGCCTGTGGTGTGACGGCAGATGTTCCCACTACAGGACCAACACCAGCTGGAGTTAAGACCTGCCCTTGATACGAAGAATACAGCAAAATAGAGGAAGCTAGAGCAGGAAACTTTAACCCTGCCCACCAGGCAGAAACCAGATAGGCAGTTTAAATGCTCAAGGTTATTGAAGAGACACATGGATCCGGCTGTATCTGCTTTTGACCCGATTCTTTAAGCAGGCATTTGAAGCAGCTGAATAGCTTCTTTAAATATCCTAACGAGATTAGGCTCAGGAAAGATTTACACTCTGGTTCGAGATGTGGGAAACAGTTGTGGTTATCTCACCTGTTGAGATTATACTGTGGTGTTGCTGGCTGCTTTTGCACTAAAACAAATAACAGGCCGCACTAATTGTACAAATTGATAGCGGCAAATGCTGATTCTGGTTGATCAATATTTTCAATGAACCCTTGTTCCCATCTGTGCAGCTGGGCAACAGCAAGGCTATCACATTTACAGTGCCCCCCCCCATGTACCTTCTGGACCATCTGCAGCTGGGCCATCCAGCTGAGTAATATATAGACATCAGAGCCCACCCACTGTACATTAATGGACTGACCTTAGGAGCCCCGATGGTGCCAGGGAATGCAGTTTGGTGGAAACAGGGACACCTACTCAAATTCAGGTGTTTATTGAATAAATTCATACACATCGTCACACAAGAATAACATGGTATGTTAGTGATTTAATGAAATGTTAAAGTAAGTGTTTTTCGCAATCATATGCATAGGACATTATGCTACTGTTCCAATTAATGACTGCCACAGATTAGCACCTGGCTCGGGGTGGGAGATTGCAACCTTCACGTGGTCTGCCCTGTTATGACGAATGCAATCAACCCGGCGTGCACAATCAAATAGAACAAGCTGTCCTACAACTTTAGGCTGTGCACGCCATACGCAAGAAGAAGCACCTGGCTCCTTCCAAATTTTACTGTATGTACGAGACAAGCTCTTTTACAGACCAACAGTTTGTTGAGTTTGAGAAAAATGCTTTTAGTTCCACAGGGCTGTGTGCTGAGCCCCCTCCTCTACTCCCTCTTCACCTATGACTGCACACCTGTACATGGTACTAACACCATCATCAAGTATGCAGATGATACAACGGTGATTGGCCTCATCAGCAACAACGATGAGTCGGCCTACAGGGAGGAGGTCCAGCACTTAGCAGCATGGTGCGCTGACAACAACCTGGCCCTTAACTCCAAGAAGACCAAGGAGCTCATTGTAGACTTCAGGAAGTCCAGGGGCGGCACGCACACCCCCATCCACATTAACGGGACGGAGGTGGAACGTGTTTCTAGCTTCAGGTTCCTGGGAGTCAACATCTCCGATGACCTCTCTTGGACCCACAATACCTCAACTCTGATCAAGAAGGCTCACCAGCGTCTCTTCTTCCTGAGGAGACTGAAGAAGGTCCATCTGTCTCCTCAGATCCTGGTGAACTTCTACCGCTGCACCATCGAGAGCATCCTTACCAACTGCATCACAGTATGGTATGGCAACTGCTCTGTCTCCGACCGGAAGGCATTGCAGAGGGTGGTGAAAATTGCCCAACGCATCACTGTTGTGAATGATGCAATTCTGCACCAGTACTGGCATCCCAAATGGGATGGTGGGATAGAAGTTAGGAGTTATGGTCTTTGCATCATGTTCGGCACAGACATTGTGGGCTGAATGAATTGCTCCTGTGCTGAACTGTTAAAAATGCCATTTTCCACATTCAATTACTTTTAGACAGAACAATCCAGCAACTGCAAACATAACCGTTAGTCTGCTGCTACCATATTAAAGAGTCCCCGTTCCCAACTCTTTCTCTCCTTTTACTGGTGATCATGATGAAAAAGCAGAACCAGATCATTTGTATGATTAAATCCACATACCGAATAAAAAGCCTGTTTAGTTTAGTTTAAAGATACAGCGCAGAAACAGGCCCTTCGGCCTACCGAGTCCTTGCTGACCAGCGATCCCCGCACACTACCACCATCTTACACACACTAGGGACAATTTACAATTATACCAAACCAATTAACCTACAAACCTGTACATATTTGGAGTGTGGGAGGAAACCGGAGGAAACCCATGCAGGTCACGGGGAGAACGTACAAACTCCGTACAGACGGCATCCATAGTCAGGATCGAACCTAGGTCTCTGGCGCTGTAAGGCAGCAACTCTACCCCTGCTCCACCCCCGTTAATGTTACAATAAGAAAAAAAGTGCAGAAGCAAAGAGCAAAATGGCATCAATCAACATGTTTCATAGTTAGTGGCTGCAAAGAAAAAGCATTTGGCCAAGAGTTGGCTTATTAGGTCAATGGATTGAAATGGCAACATCACAACTGGCTCGTCATGGTTCGAAAGTGCAGATTAAAGTGGAGTAAATTTTATACTTACGCTGACGTCTCTGAAGAGGTGAATGGGATCATACTCAATATTGTGGTTAATGAAATAGTCATTGACACATGAAAGAAGAGCCATTTCAGGCAGTGAGAAAATATCCATAAACTGTTTCATGGTAGGGCCCTAAAGTATCAAAACAAATTGCAAACACATGAATAAGACAAAATTACCATTCTCCATCAAACATGTCTTTCTTGTATTACAGCCTTGTGCACAAAGGAGAGAGTTTTCAAAGCTATTCATTGAAATAGGACAAAAGGTAATGTCTCTCTCGGGGCTGGCATAGATCCAATGGACTGAATGGCCATTATTATGAGAAAGTAAATACGTTATTCAACAAGAAAGAATTGTTGTCCTTATGTAGAAACAAGGAACTGCAGGTTTACTCAAAAAGAGACAAAGTGCTGGAGTCACAGATGTTACCTGACCTCAAAATGCTGGAGTAACTCAGCGGGTCAGGCAGCATCTCTGGAGAAAAGGAATAGGGGATTATTTTGGGTCGGAACCTTTCTTCAGACTTGTGCCCAAAATAGGTTCTGGCTTGAAACATCACCTATTCCTTTTTTCCCCCCAGAGATGCTGCCTGACCAGCCGAGTTTGTCCAGCATTGTGTGTTGGTTTTTGGCATAAACACGGATCTGGAGTTCCTTCCAGCACATGCTGCCCGACCCTCAGTGTTACTCCAACACTTTGTGTTCTTTGTCATTGTGTGATATCTGGATTTGTTGCACTGTAAATAACAGCATAATGTGATTCGACATCTAAGTGTTTACATTTATTGTGCTTTCAATTTTGTTCTAATCTCATTACAGTGACAATGGGCAGTGAAGCATTCTTAAACAGGCCCTTCAGTGATGATGTGTCAGCAAGATTGACTGGTTGTAACCACTTCACTTTGGACGCTTACGTTCTCTTCATTTGTACCAACCTTCTTTAAAAGTGACAAATAAATAGAGCTGCAGGGATCGAATTAATATTGAAATTCACTGCTAAACTGTAATGTTGTTTTGGGAAACCTTTTCTAAGCAAAGATAAATTCTGCTCCATGAACCCACTGATATTTGGGAATCTGAGCACTTTGTCCCTTGTTTATAGAAATGTATAAGAAGAGATCTCCTCTAAACATCAGCGGTTTGGCTGGCCTGCCTTTAAAGACGATAGCAATGCACACCTCTACTCATTTACTCAATGTCAACACAGTATCAGGCTCTGACCTTGCAGGAATATCACAATGAACTATATTTAACCTGATTTGCAAACATACTGCCCTTACAAATACACAAAACAAAAAGAAACGCAATTATTTGTCCAGTCTATTTTATAAAAATACATTGGAACATTTTTGGTTTACACAAAGCCGAAATAGTCTGGTACAGTCCAAGCTGCTGTTTGTTGACTGCGATCAATATGCAGGCCGTCTGGTCTGGTTTTGTGCCCGTTGTGCACTGCCCTAAACCGCAGGGTTTAATCAACAAACATTTGTATTAGTCGGGCCGTGGACCCTACTCCCGTCCCGATTTCCATGAACAAAATGACAAATGATCACTTCCTTTCAGTTCACAATCAGACAGCTCTGAAAAGATTGCAAAAGAAAAGCATAATCCTTGCACTGAACTTTGTCGGTGCCTGCACTAATGATTTATGAAGCCATGTCATCAACCAAAGGGTCATCAACAGAACTAGTTGTCAAACTGGGCTGCATCATTGCCCCAATACAGCTCGCAATTTGTCTTGTCTCATCTGCTGGAGTAGAGTTGATCTTCAGAATGAACAGGAAGCCATTCAGCCCACTGTGACTGCACAACAAACAAAGGTTACAACCATCTCCATCAAGCTGCAGCATGCAGATGATGCTTGCATTTGGAGAATAGACTCCGAGCCTTTGTTGAATAGACTTGCATTTGGAGAATGGATTCAGAGCCATGGCACACAAGAGGATGGGCCGTGCACTCAACTGTACAAGGCAAAGGTTCTGCACCAAACAACCTCTGCTGCAGGTACACTGCCCTCTGCCAATAAAGATGTGTGACAAGCCCCTGGATAATGTGGACTATTCCCACAATCTCAGGAGCCATTTCTCAGCACAGGCAAACATCAATGATCATATGTTACTGCACTGTTCATGCTCCGGTGCAGCCTTTGGAAGAAGGATATTTGAATAACAGGAGCTCAGAGCTAGCACACAACTCAGTCTACCATGCAGCAGTGATCCTACCCATCCATATTCTTTCAAGTCCTGGACTACCTACAGCAGGTATTCAAAAAATATCACTGGCACCATCTCCACAAGTCCCTCTAAATCGTTGAAATTAGTGAAGCAAGGTCAGTGATTGTAATCAAGTGTAGTCTTGCCGCTGACTGGATAGCATGCAACATAAAAAGCTTTTCACAGTACCTCGGACACATGACAATAAAGTAAGCTTGTGTCCACTCCCAGACCAATATTCCAGTATTCAGGCCCTATTTTTTCCTCAATCATCTATGGTATGTTGAATAGGACACTTTTTGCTCGTATGCCTAAACCCAGACTCCCAAACAGGCACTTTATCTGTGGGAAGTGCCCCGTCAGTGGGCAAACATGTAGTTCCCACATTAGCCACCTCAGAACCCGCAAAGCCAGAACACAGAACAGTGCAGGAGAGAGCCTTTGGCCTACCATGTCTGCAAAGTAAACTGATCCAATTTACCCGCACATGGTCTGTAGTCTACTATTCCCTGCCTGCTCATTGAGTCATAAGGTCATAAGAAATAGGAGTACAATTAGGCCATTCGGCCCATCAAGTGTACTCGTCATACAATCATGGCTGATCTATCTCTCCCTCCTAAACCCATTCTCCTGACTTCTCCCGATAACCCTCGACACCCGAACTAATCAAGAATCTATCTATCTCTGCTTTAATAAAACATAGGGTCGACCCACAAATACATCCTGCAAAATAAATATACGAATGGACAACAAAGGGCTGTGTCCCTTCCAATAGCTCTCATTAAAACAGATTGTGAATTAATCCATACACTGATTAAATTGGGTCTTAATCCTTCCTGAGGCTTCCAAGAAATACGATGATGCAGAGAAAAGAATAGATACAGTATATTTAAAAAAAATAACAGGGCTGAACATAACTTAATCTCTCTGAAATTAAAAAATACTTTAAGTATCAAACATGAAATGCATGAACAATGACAAAAATCCATGCCAGCTGATTTTTAGTAAAACGACATGTTAACTGATCAGTCTTTGCCAAGAGTATTTTTTTCAATGGCTAGATCAGTATCTGTACTAATAATCATTGAATATTGTAGTTTATTTAGTTAAACGATTTGTTTCTGTTTTCAATGAGTTTGAATATTGTTATAATAGATTAAACCACATGGCGTGGGATTTAAAAAAAATGTTAAATCCAATTCACTCTTCCTGTACGGAAGACAGTGATATCCTCACAATAAATTGTCGAGCCAAAACCAGGAATCAAAAGGGGAAAAAAAAAGTTACCTTGCCATAGAAATCACTCATTTGGTGTAGAGGAACATGTTGGGTTCCTTCATACATTTGAAACACTTCCTCATCTGGTACTGGACTGAGCCCCCTGTAAATATAATAATAATACATTTTATTTATGGGCGCCTTTCAAGAGTCTCAAGGACACCTTACAAAAATTTAGCAGGTAGAGGAAAAACATGTAAGGGGAATGAAATAAATAGTAGAGACATGACTAGTACACAAAGTAAAGACAGAATTCAATTCAAAACACAATATGAGGCAATTAATGCACAGATGAAAAGGGAGGGGGACATGAGGCTAAGGATAGGCAGAGGTGAAGAGATGGGTCTTGAGGCGGGACTGGAAGATGGCGAGGGACACGGAATTGCGGATCAGTTGGGGGAGGGAGTTCCAGAGCCTGGGAGCTGCCCTGGAGGAGGCTCTGTCCCCAAAACTGCGGAGGTTGGACTTGTGGATGGAGAGGAGTCCGGCTGATGTGGATCTGAGGGACCGTGAGGGTTGGTAGGGGGAGAGGAGGTCAGTGAGATATGGGGGGGGGGCCAGATGGTGGAGGGCTTTGTAGGTGAGGACCAGGATTTTGTAGGTGATCCGGTGGGAGATGGGAAGCCAGTGAAGTTGTTTGAGGACTGGAGTGATGTGATGCCAGGATTTGGTGTGGGTGATGAGTCGGGCGGCTGCGTTCTGGACCAGTTGCAGTCGGTTGATGTAGGTGGAGCTGATGCCAAGGAGAAGTGAGTTGCAATAGTCCAGTCGGGAGGAGATGAAGGCATGGATGAGTCTTTCAGCAGCGGGAGGTGTGAGAGAGGGTTTGAGATATACACAAATTCAATTAAAATTCAAAATTTCCTATTTTCTTCACAGAGCAAGCATTCGACATGAAGGGAAAGTATTACGATTCTCAACTGGCCACAAGTGTTCTATCATCAAACAACTATTCAATACAATATAGTTGTCTGCAACAGATATATCACCACCTGCTTCTCAAGAGCCACTCAAAATGGGTAAAAAACAATTGCAATAACAATGTTACTAAAGAACCATTTCCAAAAAGGTTCCAATGCAGAATGAACTTATCATTCAACTTCCCCAAAACATTCAAATATCCTTAATATCTAAAATAAATTGTCAACCCAGCTTGAATTTAGTTGATGGCAGTCACAAAATATGACACACAGACACACAGTGCAAGTTTTTAAAATGTATCCTGAACTATTTATTACCAACAAATAACTGGAATTCCACACAAAATCAATTACTGTCTCACAAATCAAGATGGTTTGTTAACATTACTTAAGACTGCCCAAGTCTTGAAATAAGGCGTTTTCTCCAATTCCCACTTCACATGGAATGATGTATAGCTCGATAGAATACATACCTATACACCGTTCCCAACTGGACATAATGAAAAGCATCAATCTTCATTAAGTATCCCTATCAAATAGAAAATATAAATTTATGCTCTGGACTTTTTGTAATCTTTCAGTAAATAGTAAATGCCACACAGTGAACTTTATCATAGTTTGACCCAGAAAGAAATACACATGATTTTGTTGCATTTAAGTCAGCTACTAAAATGTTAAACTCCCTGGTGATCTAGAATATTTTTGGACGCATCAATCAGGAGTCAGTTAATGGAGCTGTATTTCTCTTACACGCAATTGATCTGAAACATTATCCTAGAATAGTTTGCCCATCGCTGAACAACAAACACCTTGTGGATGAACTGTAAGCTCTACATACACTTGATAATACTCATGCGATAGGCCATTTAAATATCACAAACATATTGCAAGGCATATGTTCATTGGACAAGGGTGGTATTGTGAAACCCAGTACTTATTGGCAGCTCCTAAATATCCACAGAAGCACATGTAGGATACTAGCTTGGACACTGCTGCACTGGTGAAGATAAGAGTTGGCAACTCCAGAATTTAGACCTAATAGTAATGATGCATCAGTTTCAATCAGGATGCATGTCCATTCAATTTGCACACTTTGCCTAAAAACCATCTTGTTTGATATATAGTTAACCTCATCTCAAGCCTGCTTTGCCAATAGACAGTAACACACTATTAAAAATGGATCCTCAAAATCCAGTCCATGCTGTTAAATGATCTTACTGTTCAGGCCCCTGGATAAAAAATGTTGACTCTATCTCGCAAATATCCAGACTTAAATACGCATGGCTATTTATATTCATTGGAGGGGTCATTATTTATCATGGTGTACAGCAGAGATGGGCAAGCACAGTGTTGCAAACTATATATGCGGTTATTTGGCGGCTATAAAGGCTGAAGCAGCACTGTGCATCCACATACCAGAAAATGGAACAAACATGTCACAATACAGTGACCATCTCTCGATCACATAGCACAGCAAACAGATCTGTAGTGAATCAGGCAGCAGATGGAATGGAAGGCAGTGACAGCCATGTAGATTACGTTGGGCGTTTATCTTGACTACCCAAGGTCTGCACACAAGATTCATAAGCTGAAGATAAAGATTTGCTACACACACGTTAATGAAGACTGCTCCCTTATTAAAACGTTACCTTCCGCACGTCATAATGGAGGCCTCTGATGGCAAAGTTCGGTTGGTACTCGTATTCCTTGATTCCTTCAGGATACTACAAGAAATAATTAAAGATTAAGATAAACTCTTCTCATAACGTTTTCATCACAAAACTTTTGCCAGCTGCATGTTGTTGAAAGACCGCAGGCTAATGAAACACAAAGCAGACGAACAGTACTAATCTCTGAAGATAGACAAAAATGCTGTAGAAACTCAGCGGGTCAGTCAGAATCTATGGAGAGAAGGAATAGGCAAAGTTTTGGGTCGAGAAGACTGAAGAAGGGTCTCGACCCAAATCGTCGCCTAATCCTTCTCTCCATAGATGCTGCCTCACCCGCTGAGTTTCTCCAGCATTTTGTCTACCTTTGATTTTTCCAGCATCTGCAGTTCTTTCTTAAAAACTACTAATCTGTGTGTTCCCAAAAACTATATCCTCTAACTAAAGCAGAACCGAAGGAGAGCAACTGGCTTTGAACATTAAATCAAAGTGAATTTTATATGATGTACAGGGAAATATGTGGTTTTGTGAAAGGTAGCCAAGTGAAGCTTTACACTTGCCTATGTTCCCCAGGTCACAGTGTCAGGTATCTCTCCAGGGTGATGCCCGATGAAATGCAGACAATATCTAAGGTTATAAGGACATGTGATAGGAGCAGAATTGGGCCATTCAACCCATCAAGTCTACTCCACCATTCAATCATGGTTGATCAATCTCTCCCTCCTAGCCCCATTCTTCTGCCTTCTCCCCATAACCCCAGACACCCTGTACTAATCAAGAATCTATCAATGCCTTAAAACTACTCTGCTGACAGTACTGCACTTGTACAGGGTCTATGAAAAGATTCTCAGAATTCCCATTTCCACAAAACAGTTTTGACACAGTCATCTTTGCTTCACCCGGGTAAAAGCCATTACGACTGCCACTGCATCTTTGTAAATAACTGAATGTGCCTGCAATTTCAAGATACAATACTTTACCCAACCGAACAATCAAAAACTCTAAAATTGAGTTTAGTTTAGAGATACAGTTTAGGAAACAGACACTTCTGCCCACCGATTCCGCATCAACCAGCGATCATCCCACACACTAGCACTATCTAACACTAGGGACAATTTACAATGTTTACCAAAGCCAAATTAACCTACAAACCTGTACGTCTTTGGAGTGTGGAAGGAAACTGGAGCACCCGGTGAAAACCCATGCGGTCACAGGGAGAATGTACAAACTTCATACAGACTGCACCCATAGTCAGGATCGAACCCGAGTCTCTGGCGCTGTAAGGCAGCAACTCCATCGCTGTGTCACTGTGCCCCCCTATTTGTATTGTTCTAACATACAAATATTAAATACATTACTTTTATCAACCATTTAACAAAAGTATGAAGCATAATTTGTCAATTACAACAGCAATTTGGCTTAAAATTTAGCAATTTATCATAAAATTGACACTTGATAGCTCCTTTTGTCTATTTGTGAATGATCTACATTAACCACACCAAACCGGTTAGTCTCTAATAGGAGTGATTTATTAGTGACTGAGAGTAACACAATCATTAAAGAACTCCCTGTGGCCATTAATCCTGTAGACATACGATTTATTGCACAGAAGATTCAAAAGGCATTGAAGGGAAAAAACCCAGTTTGGGATCAAACGTCTGCTTACTCCCACAGACAAGTTGACCTTTTAGCCCATTAGCTCCATACCAGCTCCCAGCAGAGCAAGCTCAGTCACATTCCTCCTCTTATTCCCTACACTCCAGCAACACATTCCCTCTTTCATGGCATATTATTCTCCGCTTCGATAATTTCTCAAGTAACCTACACAAGAGGCTCATTATTGTAGATATGCTGGTAGGTTAATTTTCAATTAAACTAGAAAAATAATTCACATTCCAACCGTCTGACTCTAATTGCATGGAACAAAGTTGTGAAAATTAGCCTTGCACTATTGCCAATAAGAGCAGTCCATTGAAAATAAACCCGACAAGACTGTCTATATGGAGTTTGTACGTTCTCCCCATGATTGCGTGGGTTTTCTCTGGGTGCTCTGGTTTCCTCCCACACTCCAAATACATACAGGTTAATAAATTAATTAACTGGCTAATGGAAAGTGTAAATTTCCCCTAGTGTGTAAGATAGATCTAGTGTACGTTGCGATCGCTGGTCGGCACAGATTCGGTGGCCGAAGGGCTAGTTTCAACACTGTACCTCTAAAGTCAAACCATGCAAAATGTATTTGATCTAAAAATGAACTGAACCCTTTGACATTAATCAAAATATAGAGATTCACCTAATTGCATTAACTACCAAGAGAATCCAATTTAGGGGTTCCAATGTAATATATTAGAGCTCTCACTTGTGAAGACATTTCAAAAAACAACAATTGGAAAATGCAAAATAGAATACTGGAAATACTCAGGACAGGCAGTATCTATGGAGAATAAGGCCGTCAACATTTCAGGCTGGTGGTCTTCTAACTAGACTCACTGCATAACAGTGTCTGAAGAAGGGCTTCGGCCCGAAACTTTGCCTACTTCCTTCGCTCCATAGATACTGCCTCACCCGCTGAGTTCCTCCAGCATTTTTGTCTACCTTCACTGGATAACATACCTTGTACTGATCCACAAGGATTTCACGTGCAGTGTCAAAGATCATCGTGTGCACAGAACTGGAGTACTGTGCAAGAGTATAATCGTAATCAAATCCATAAATTTCAATGTTCCCCAACTTAACTTCATTATTTGAATAAATATTTGCAGGGTTGAGAATGTTGCAGATTCCAGGGGGAATAAGTTCTGCGTAGAAAGAAAAACAAAATATATTTGTAAAATACTAACGACATTACAGTGATCTCCGAAGTGTCATACCCAAAGTGTCACGTTGCATACAAAATAGGGACTGCCTTAAATAACATTCACTCAAATCTGAATGTTTGAACATTGTCACAGGTACATAGGTGAAATTAGTTTTCTTTGCATTCAATTCAGAAAAATCTTACTATACATGCACGTAAATATGCTCTTCTAAGCTTCCCCCCAGTCTAGTTCAGTCAATAAAATACTGATTCACTTGAGCAACTAAACTTTATTTTTGGATAACACAACACAAATTCCCCTGTATGATACCTAACCACCGCGGGCTCGATCCTTGTATCTGCTTGGCCAAGCCCTTTAGCCTCGTGCAAGCAGAGACACTATAAAAGTTCACGCAGTCAAGCCAAGTCAAGTTTTATTCATCACATGCACATAAAATAAATTTGCCAGCAGCGGTACAATATAAAAAGGAACACACAGTACACAATAAAAATTTAACACAAACATCCACCACAGCATTCATCACTGTGGTGGAAGGCACAAAATTTGGCCAATCCTCCTCCATTTTCCCCCGTGGTCAGGACCTTAACCCGCCGCTGCGGGCGTCCAGATGCACAGACAAGGCAAATCCAGATAAGTCCTGAATCGGTGCCTCCCCACCAGAGACCGCGGCTTAAAGATGGTGTAGGTCGCAGGCTGGCGGTCGAAGATCTAAAGTCCCCACCGCGCCGCAGCCAGAAGCACCGCAGACCGCAGGGCCGGCGGTCGGAGCTCTTCTCCAGGGATCCTTGGTGAGGGACCCCGCTCCAGATGTTAAGTCCCCGCCACACCCACGGTTAGAAGTAGGCCGCAGGCCGGCGGTCGGAGCTCTTCTCCTCCGGGGTCCCCAACGAGGGATCCCAGGCTCCGGAAGCCGCGCCAGCTGGAGCTCTGCAGACCAGACCGCAGTTCGCGGGCCAGCGAACGGAGTGCTCCCCTCCGGCGACCCCCGCGGAGGGCACGCCCGCTCCACGACGGAAGAGTCCTTGCTGCGCCCGCTGCTGAAGCCCCGTGCGCGCCTCCGGGAAAGGCCGCACCGATCCTCGATGTTAGGCCACGGGGGGAGGCGACATGGAAAACGTCGCCTCTCCATGGAGGAAGTGACCGAAGCGGTTTCCCCCTTACCTCCCCACACCACCTGCCACACAAGGCACACAGAGAAACATTAAAAACACACATTGAGATGCACTAAAAAAAACTAAAAAAAGTAGAAAAAATGAACACGCTGCTGGCCCAAGCGCTCTTCCAGAAGATCGACAAAGGAATTCGTGGGGGTTGCCTTTTATAGGTCCCCGAACCTCGAGGGGCCGAACTACATGGAGGTGGTCTCTTTATAATCCAATCAGACATATTGATTATAACAGTACATAATTGACAGTTCCCCAGCCCAATAACATTATCTTAAATACGTTGTATCTGGTAAGGCTTTGAGAAGGAAGCTAACATAAATGAATAATGCAACATGTGCCTTGGGATTCAAACAACCCAGACAAGGCTTAACATTTCACCCAAACAACTAACAGGGTAACAGTCTCACAACATTATTTACAATATGTACACTTAGTTTGCATTGATCCAATTAACTCTATGCATTCCACGCTTCATGTAAGAACTCTGCAGATGTCCCATTCTCTCTGCAACATTGACCTGGGCCACAGCCTTGTTGGCACCATTCAGCAGCTTGTCTCAGTTCTGCAGAGCACATTAAACCTGACCAAAATGGCCTAGCAGTACATAAGCCCTTACTACATTTTTGATGCCATGGCTGCTCCATTTTAGCTAGGATTAACATTCCTCCCTTTTATCATATATAATAAACCATCATTTATGATAATCAGATATGCATGGGTGACTATTACATCTTGTTGATATGGTTGATAATGTATCTTCCCAGAATCTCATCAAGCTTCCCGAGTTTTCGTGGGTGTAGCTTCACAATTTCCGTCTGATGAGTCTTCACCTCCCGAGTTTTTGTGGGTGCGAATCCCCTCCATCTGTGTTGTTAATCCCTCTGTACTTGATCCATAGTTGAACCTATAATTCCTAAGAGAACTTGGAATGAAGTAAGTTACCATTCATGCACTGATGCTTTCCCCATACATTCCTGTCAATCACAAGCCCTCTTTCTGTATAACCTATCATTATTCTGTAATATAATCTTTCCCATACTAGGATAGTGTGGGAATATATATAGCCAGTTACCTCTGTATTCACACGATGGTTTCCAATGTATTGTGGATGATGGTTTCTCATGTAAATTTCAGCTGGGTTCAGTCCAGATTTCCCTGCAGGCGTGACTCCCATTCAAAACAATCATGGGGAATGCCTCAATTCCACCAAATTCAGTCTCAGCCTTCAATTTAATATTTTGGATTTTTAGGTCCATCTCATCCATTTCATTCCACAGCGTGTGGTCGATAACACAATTCAATTCAATTGCTGTGGAATTCCCAGCTGTTCAAATTTAATCAATTAATTTCCATATGTTGTAGATTACTATAAAGCCAATTAAGAATGCCGAATCTAGGGACAATTACTTTACACCTTGATAATAGGAGCCGCTTTACTATCAAGGGTTACATAAATTTAGATTCACCGGTCAAATACATCGATTCTGACAACAAGCAGCCATTCCTTTAGTACTTCTTCTAATCCAATAGGACTTCTCCTCAGTAACTCTTTCTAGGCAGTTAACTTTGGTTTCTCGAAGGGGAGCACTGTTATTCACATTCCTCTTTCTTACTATTCCAATGCCACCTCTCACATTCATTTTACTAGACCTTTCTGAGTTTCGTCCTTCCCTGATGTTCTTTGAATCCTTCCCTTCCTTGGCTGCCTGTCTGAGGGTGACAATAAAAATACCAAGTTAATATTCAGATTTCAAATATTCCTAAACCAAATCTCATGTCATTTCCAAATCTCAAATTTTAAAGTCCTTCCAATTCATCACTATACAATTTAGAGTTCGAATTCAGAATTTTGTCAATTTATTTCTAATAACTAAAATTTAGGCGCAAAGTAGGTGCCCCGAACCACAGAGGAGTATTCATTTCCAAATTTAATTTATTCAAGTCGGCGCTTGCCTCAATGGGCTTCAGTGGCTGTTTGTATTTCTTCAGAAAGTTTTGGACATTGTTCTCTTCTTTTCCCTTCACTTGTGTCAGATGTTACGTTAAAGTTGGGCACGAGGGTATGTCTTTTCTTTTTCCTTCTTGATATTTAATTTGTAGGAGTAGGAATACAGAGGAGCAGCCTTCTTTGTCTGTTGGCCTTTCACAGATGGTATATATTAAAGGGACAGAACAGCCCCACTTCCTCCTCGTTGTTTGTCCTTATCTCTGGGGAGCTACCTGGATGGAGATTGACGATGGACTACACATCCTACCCGAGCTGTGTCTTCTGCCCGTTCTGGAGGGTCCACATACTCTTTTACTTCACTCCCCAGATGGTGACGTGTTGTAGGTGACACTGTCCTGCAGGCACAACAACTTTGCAACAAGTTATTAACCAAGTTCACTATTGCTCCTATTCCTTACTCCTGCACCTCCTGCGCAATAAATTCATTTCTTCTTTCCCTAGTGCCAATCTGAGTTCCCTTCAGTTCTTTTCCTTTTTGACACCAGCTCCTTTTTCTCTATTTTCATGTCCTCTCTATTGATAAGGTTTCTTAATCCCAATCAGCTTCTTTGTAACTTTCCTCCTGGAATTTGAAAGGGGCGGCGTTCTTTCTTATTCTGATTTAATTAATATTTATTATTATTTTCCTTGGGCCGTCTCAATGTCATGAGGCGGACACCCTCAGATTTTATCTCTAGGCTTCGAGGCAAGGGTCAGATTACTCTGGACTGGCTGGCAGATCAGGGCTACAGAAATGGATTCGGCTGCCAGAACGATGCTTTGTTCCCTGCCCCCTGATCCTCCGGCCAGCATTCTCTCCCTCGATCTTCATGGTCCCAAGTATCTCTATAGCCCCGAGGGATCCACTGACTTCTTGGACCCCGTGGCCCTCTCCTTTGACCCCTCCCTCTGTGTTCCCTCATAGGGCAAGCTCTGCCCCAATGTCCCGTTTCTCCGCAAACATAACATTGATCGGCCCCGACGGTTCTATGGCCTCTCCAATTAAATTGAGGGAAAGTACGCTCTCGGATAGGCATGTCCCTAAGATAATCAGGAGGGATCCATGCGTTAAATTCTTCCTCTTCGGTTGATGTCACTTCCAGTTTTTGTATTATGTTTACTGGTCCCTGGAAGGATTTAGTCGTTGTCGAACTGGGTTGCACTGGAGTCGGAGCCAGAGTCTGTAGCCCGGGGATAGTCTGCACCTACTGCGGTATCCAATTCTAAAGGCGGTGTAGGCAGCTTCCTACTAGGGAATTGCCTACATTCACTACATTTCCATAATATCAGAAATCTGTTCAGATTCTATAATGTTACCAATATCAGGATCAGCTATTTCACAGCCCACCGCTGTCTCATCCTCAGAGACACTGCTCCCTCTGCTAAAGGAATCTCTATATTTTAGGAATGATTCCTTTACTTCTCCTGTTGGTCGTTTAATTAATTTTGGCACACACTTATGAGGAACCTTCTTTCTAGCTCACTGATCCTTCACATCAGGCACGTGCCGTGAGTGATTACTCAAGGTAGGCAGTCAGTCGGCTTTTAAAAAAAAAATCTTAAACCGTGCATGCGCAGATTGTTCTCTCCGTAAAAATAAAAAATAAAAATAAGTAACAATTCAATTTGCCCAAGGCTTCTAAATCTCCTTCATTTTTTAATTACTGAATGGATGGGGGATGGAGGATGAAGGCAGTTGGAGAGATGGTGGGAAAAACTGGAGCTCACCAAAATAAGTTGAATCAGTTGTCATCTTATTGAATGACAATACTAATTCAAGGGATCAATTGGAGGGAGAGTTCCTTTCACAGCGTTTGCAGAGTTTGTGCCAGGGGTTAAAGTTGCGGGGAGGACAGGAGTGTTGAGAGGGAGGGGGTCGGAGATCATGTCAGTAACTCTCACCTCTGCCGCAGCGCTCCGGGCACGGACAGCAGAACTGGCCGCCACTTCCGGGGAGGGAAGCAGCTCGGGTGACTGCGAGTGGCCGCCGGGACCGGACAGCCCTTTCTGCCGGCCCCCGCTCACCTCTGGCAGTGCTCTCCGTCTGAAAACCTCTCTCCTGCCGCTCGCCGGCCTCACTCATGTCAGCCGCTTCCCGCAAATCCTTAAATTCCGACAGCCGAGTAACCTCAATTGGGCCCTTGATCGCACACTCGAAATTTAAGGATTTACGGGAAGCGGCTGACATGAGTGAGGCCGGCGAGCGGCAGGAGAGAGGTTTTCAGACGGAGAGCACTGCCAGAGGTGAGCGGGGGCCGGCAGAAGGGGCTGTCCGGTCCCGGCGACCACTCGCAGCCACCCAAGCTAATTCATTCCCCGGCCACAATGCGGTGGCTCCGTGCCCGGAACGTCGCAAGTGGGTTACTGGCCTCGATCCCCTCCTTCACAACGCTCCTGCCCTCCCCGCAACTTTACCCCAGGCCAGACTTCTCAAACGCTGCGAAAGGAGCTCCCCCCAACCCAGGAAATACGGAATTTAAAAACATAAAGCACCAAGAATGTACTTACCACATTATTGGTGCATGAACTCCATTCTTCTCTCATTGTTTCCTAAGATACTCTTAAAATAATGACAATCCATATTTGAAAAACCCGCCAAGAAACCTGTGCTGCGCATGTGCAGTACAGCCAAGGCAGAGTTTCAGCTGCCTTCAGCCCCGCTTGTCATTGACGGCTTGAAGCAGCGCTGACGGCACGTGGGCTGCACAGACCTTTGCGTGTTACAAGTACTGCGGTTGAAAGGCACGGAGAATTATGCCTACCTCAGAGATCGATCTCAGGCATAATTCTCCCATGCCTTTACTATTTATATTTAATAATTACCATGTCATAATTTTAGTCAGGGTAGGCAGTGCCTACCTTGCCCACCCTGACGGCACGTGCCTGCTTCACACGATCTTCTGCTGGTGAAGCAATCGTCGGAGCCAGAGTGTCCTCTCCCGATTTCCCTGCTATAGATTTAAATTCAGTGGGTGGAGTCGAAGATGCTGCTGACTCCACCCGAGTGCCCTGTTCACAGGCTGCACAAGGTGTCTTAGAACTAGGATCGTGAGAGGAATGCTGAGATTCTGTTCCAACGAAGTCTGCCCATCCTCTTAAATATTGGGCATCTCTCCCCTCGAGATCCACCCTAACCGCTGCACTTTTACTCAATTGAATTAATTTAATCTTAGTCGGGGCCACCTCCCCTTTAAGAGCCAACATAGTCATCTCCCCTTTAAAGGTCGGTGCTCTTCCCTGCTCCTGCTGCTGATTTTCAATGTTTCTCTCTCTCTGTTCAGAAATATCTAGAGAAGGACCAGTTTCCTCTTACTCCAGCCTTATCCCCAGCTTTGAGGCTGCCATCCTCAAGGCAGATAGCAGAACGACTTATTTATTCACCTTCCTTTCAGTATAAAACATCTTCCATAATTTAATGAGTTCATTCCTCTCTTCCCTATCCCCATATTTCCTGATAATTTTCTCTATATAGGTTATTCCTGTTATGGACTTCAACCCACCCATCTGCCATAATTCGCTTCCTGATAATTTATTTAAATTCCCTGAAAATTTCAGTAATCTTTCTGCTTTCTGAGGAATTTTATCGCATATCATTTTCAATGGCCTTCCGGAAATGGTTGTTAAGTCCTTCTCTAGACTATTTCCCACGTTCTTACACAATAGCCACAATACAGATAAGTTTTGAATCACTCACACCTCAACACTCGCTCCTCCCTTTCCGTCTCCAAGGCCACTGAGAAAGCTTCCAAACAATGACCAACGTTTAACAGATACACACCTCTCCCGCACAATCGTACATTCCATTCTATTCAACCGCTAGTCAATCGTTCTATTCAATCGCTCAGTTCAATCGCTCAACTCAATCACTCTACTCAATCGCGCACTCAACTTTTTTTATCAATTCGATCTTATTCACAATCACCCATTCAACGCCTGTAAACGAAAAATCCTTAGTCTCCCAAATTAAGGTGCTTAATATTCAAATATTCTAGCAGCAATCTCTCCCACTCAAAATACATTGTTAACAAAGACAAATAAACCCGAACCACGCAAGCAAGATTATACCCAGACAAGAAACTATGTCACCAATTATAAGTAGACAGATACACACACCAATATAAATGACAAGCATTTATTTATTATTACAATTAATCACACGCTCTTTTAAATCCTCCTCGTGGTGTACTCGGTCAATGGAACAATCCCTCCTCCGACACAGCGATCGGAAGAATACGAACCCTGATCGAACCACCACGAATCGGACTCTAATAATACTAACAGTTCCGACTGAAACAAATCTCATATATTCAATTTTAAAACACTTTTACCCCAGTTATCCAACACCCAAAATCCTTAAGCACACGCAGTTAGTACAAGTAACAGTTCGCGATCTTAACACACTCCAAATACGTTTAACATGCAACAAAATATTGATACAGTTCGGATCCGAAAAAGATATATACACTGGAAATTTTCTAGACTCCATTACAAGAGTACAATATACTATAGACCAGGGGTGGGAAACCTGCGGCCTTCTAGGCCATTAAATGCGGCCTTTAGAATGAATCCAAATTTTGTAGAACAAATCCTTTTATTTTTATTAATATGTTTTATTTCATCTTTTATTATTTTTATTATAATCTTAAAATGAACGTAATTAAAATACCAAAGAGTAAAAGAAAATTCATCGAAATAATCCTCCCCGACTGACGGCCACAATTAAAACATTAGTAAGTCATGAGGGCTATTTTAACAAAATAATGTACATTGAAGTATATCTGATTGATGTATCTTGGATGCGGCCTTATTAGATTACAGCTAACAATGCGGCATTCCAACATGAAAGGGTTCCCCACCCCTGCTATAGACACAACACACTAGCACACAGTTCACAAACAAAGTACACTTGATTTCAATTCCGCGTCATTCTGTTATCAACCAGTGAACCTCTCCCTCTGATACAGAAGATTTTCCCCTTCCTGAGGAGTACTACTTCTTAATCAGCTACCTTTCACCTTCAGATACTTTCCCTCCCTCTTTATAAGATACTTTTTCCCATCCAGTTACTTTTCACCAAAAAATCATTTTCCCTTCTCTCAGTGACTCTTCGCTATCAGGTACTAATCAACAATCGATCAGAGGGGTACTGCTCATGGTTGATCAGCCACTATTCGGAATCGATCTCAAACATGCTATACAAACTTCGAAGTTCTATAACACACAGAATTCAAATTCTGAAGTACAGGTCAGAACTTCAATATGAGATTCTGTATTTAGGTAATTTAATTCGAAAAATCTCAGTTCACTCTGATCAGACCAATTAGCTTTTGGTGTGTACCACTCAACGTACGCAGATTCAAATTCAAATTTACTCGGACAATGAACTCTCGAATAGACTAGAGTATTCTTAGCCAATCTATACTCTAACCACCGAGCCGGGTGCCTTTACGAGAGTCCTCCCCCGTCTTTTCAGGGATCCGGATATCTCACACAGGCATGGCCTCAAACCAACCTAGGCGCACCCCGTCAAAAGGGCCTCTTCCATTTCACCTGCTTGGCACCATGTGTCAGCGCCCAGCCTCTTCACACTGGCAGTCGATGCCGATTTTCGGGGCGCACCCTTCCAATCAGCACACCCAGCAATGAGGATCCAATGCTTCACAGCTTAGCACGTATACCAGTCTTGTTTTCCAATATCCCACCAACCAGATACCTATTCTGGTTAGGGCTTTTAACCCAAATCTGACAGAATAATTTTGGCTTTTGCCAGCAGCTGCAGCTACCAACTACGACCAAGGCTTCAGGCCTTTAACCCAGGAATAGCAAAAGGATTTGAGTATAGGAGCAGGGAGGTTCTACTGCAGTTGTCCAGGGTCTTGGTGAGACCACACCTGGAGTACTGCGTAGTTTTGGTCTCCTAATCTGAGGAAAGACATTCTTGCCATAGAGGGAGTAGAGAAGGTTCACCAGACTGATTCCTGGCATGTCAGGACTTTCATATGAAGAAAGACTGGATAGACTCGGTTTGTACTCGCTAGAATTTAGAAGATTGAGGGAGGATCTTATAGAAACTTACAAAATTCTTAAGCGGTTGGACAGGCTAGATGCAGGAAGATTGTTCCCGATGTTGGGGAAGTCCAGAACAAGGGGTCACAGTTTAAGGATAAGGGGGAAATCTTTTAAGACCGAGATGAGGAAAACATTTTTCACACAGAGAGTGGTGAATCTCTGGAATTCTCTGCCACAGCAGGTGGTTAGGCCAGTTCATTAGCTATATTTAAGAGGGAGTTAGATGTGGCCCTTGTGGCTAAAGGGATCAGGGGGTATGGAGAGAAGGCAGGTACAGGATACTGAGTTGGATGATCAGCCATGATCATATTAAGTGGCGGTGCAGGCTCGAAGGGCCGAATGGCCTACTCCTGCACCTATTTTCTATGTTTCTATGAAAGGGCTTCTAACCCAACCCCAGCAGGGCCTCTAACCCAAAGGAGCTTTCACCCCCCCACCCACCCCGTGCTTGCTAGACTCTGTTCTACGCAGACCAATGTTGTCAAGGCAACAGCTATACTAAAACTGAATGATGGAACAATAAGAAAAAAGAAAATTGAAGCATTTAAAAAATGAAATAAAAAGGTAGAACCACATCTATAGAATGTGGGTTAGCTGAAATGACCAACTCAACATTACTTTCCAAGTGCTTTGTCAGAAGATGAGATGCCGTTCCTGAGCTTGGACTTCTCGTTTACTGCGCTGCATTTGGAGAAACCAAAGGCAGGTTGGGTGTCTGCTTGACCCCAAATACACTTCAGTCCAGTCCGCCAGGATAGCCAGCAGCTTCCTGTCACCTGCCACTTTGACTTTCTATCCCACTACCTGCTGACCTCTCCACCTTTGGCCTCCCGTACTGCTACAATGATGCCCAACACAAATTCAGGGGAGAGGACTTTATCTGCCGATTAGACACAAAGTAATTCCTAACTTGGGACAACCTTTGACCTGCACCCCAATGTAGATTTTGTCTTCTTGACACTGTCTCCGCCTCTGAAATCACACTCGTCTTTTGCACTTTCCCTGTTCCAATGCAGGACCCATACTTTGAAACAATGACGGTTTCTCTCATCAGAATGCAGCCCAGCCTGCTGAATATTCCATTATTCTCTGTGTCTGTTTGCAAACCATCATTTTCCTTCTTCACACAACTCAATGGATGAAGCCAAAATTCTTTCTACTAAAATGTTCATTTCAGTTCACTCATGGGACGCGAGTATTCTATATTTGTTGTCCACCCACAAATGCCCCTTAAAGGCAATGGGAAGGCATTTTTGAAACATAATTTGCTTTGACTTTCTAGCTCATATTAGAGGGCAATTAGGAGTGAACCACCGGTGTACAAATGGCAGGGTTTTCTGCCAAATGAAAAACCGTATCAATGAATTTACCATTATCTAGTAGCTTCTCTCTCACAACAGATACTAAATTCTATTTCAGATTTATTTTATTAATAACTAGATTTAAAATCCCTTACTTGAAATTGTGTACATTTACTTGCATCTTTAACCTAATAAATCTATCACTCTACCCCTGATACAATCACTGTCCACTGTAGATTAAATTAATACATGTGCCACTAGAAGGGTATATCAAAAATAACATTTGCTGAGTGGGGTATTTGACACATTGCTTTACTAGACTAGTTCATCCAAAACATGGCTCGGACATTTTCTGAGTCACAGCGTGCTGATCCCTCGCCTCATACTGTCTATGCTGAATGTCTGATGGAGTTATAGGGTCAGAGCCATACAGCCCCTTCAGTCTAATACATCCATGTCAATCAAAGTTAGCCCTATTTTCCTCTGCCTAGCACATATCCCTCTAAACCTTTCCTACCCACATATCTACATACCTGTTCAATAGTCCTTTAAATGTTGGTACTGTACCTGCCTCAACTTCCTCCTCGGCAGCACATTCCATATACCTACCACCCTCTATATGAAGACGTTGCACCTTAGGTTTCTATTACAATTTTCTCCTCTTGCCGTAAACCAACACCTGCTAATTCCGCAATTCCTCTACCCTGGAAAAATTACTATATTGCATCAATGCCAGTTATAATTTTATACACCGTAAGATCACCCCTCAGCCTCCTGCGCTCAAAGGAATAAACCCCCAATAGTACAACCTCTACCTATAGCTTCAATCCTGGCAACGTACTGGGAAATCGTATCTACACTTATTCCAGCTTATTTGCACCCGTCCTACTGCAGGGTAGCCAAAACTGAACACCAGATGAGAAGGTTCTCCACCCATTCCTTCTCTCCAGAGATGCTACCCACTGAGTTACACCAGCTTTGTGTCCAACTCCAGATTAGGCCTGACCAATGTCTTGTACAACTACAACATAACATCCCAACTTGTTGTAGGCCTGTGTGCCAATAGACTTCTTCATCACCCTGTCACACCACTCTCAGGCAACTATGTACTTCTTTTTCTGGATCCCTCCGATCTACAACATGCCCCGCTGCCCTACCATTTGCTGTAAAGGTCCTACCCTGTTTTGACTTCTCAAAATGCAACACCTCACACTTTTCTGAATTAAACTCCATTTGCCATTCCTCAGGCCACTTGGCTGTTTGATTAAAATCTTGCTGTAATTCTAGACAACCATAGCTGTTGGCAGTTCACCAGTCAATTGGCCTGGTAAACACTGCATGGTGCCAACATAGTCAGCAAGTGTGGGAAACAATGGTAACTGGCAACTGTGTATACTGGTGATGCAAGTTGAGGTTTATGTTTTCCTCAATGATCTTCAAGTATCACTGCCTCATCAAATGACTCTTCATAAAACACTGTGAAACACTGGTATAAATTCAGCCATCATCTGCTCATATTTATGGATTTTCCACAAACAAATGAACAATAAAATTCCTTACTACAGCAAGAAAAACAAACTTGCTTTTAGATTTAAATGTTCCAACCAGTGAATTTTCCCACTGTAACTGTTTATTTAAATCAACTAACTAAAGTTGCAGATGTTTTCAAAACACTGGCACAGTATATTCTACCAAACCTCATGATCTTATGCTAGAAACAACTAGTCAAATGATGTCTATTGAAAATTACAGTTCAGCCACATTATTAATAGTTCAATGGAGATAAGATATGAGAGTGGAATATTGTCGTCATCGCCAGGACCCCTAGTGCAGTGGTTAAGTTACAGGAGTAGCAATCAGAGTTCTAGTCCTTTCATCCAGTGATACAAGTTCAAATCCCACTATGACAGCTGAGGAATTTAAATTTGTATATACGGGGATCACTGGTCGGTGCGGACTTGATGGGCCGAATGGCCTGTTTAGTGCTCTATCTCCAAACTAAACGAAATAAATCTGTAGGTCTTTGTAACTGCAATCATGTAACTACCAGATTGCTGTAAAACCATATCTGATTCACTAATATCTTAAGGGAAGAAATCTGCCATTGTTACCAATTTTAACCCACATGACTCTACACTTATTAGTATATTTGGCTGTAAGCTTCCTTTTCTGTTCACGAGTTACCAGGGATAGACAACAAGTGATGCCACAGCTGACAATGGCCACATCCCATGAAAGATTAAATTAGCAGAGCAACAATGTTTAAAATACCAGAGATAGGAGGGAATAAAGGTGATAAGCATTCAAGCTGGGCCACTGATATAACCAATCAACCAGACACATCCATGCACCTTCATGCTACTCATAACAAACAAAAGGGAATCATTCTCGATTACAATTGTTAACATTCTCACCAAGACATTACATAAATGTTGCTTTAAAAAGGTAATAATTTAGCACATGAAATGTCAACAACAGGAGGATATCACCAGAAACATTATTTTCCAACATTTTGAGTTCACAAGTCCACTTTTGCTAAATTTTCTGCATGCAAAGACAACATTTACACACATTATGAGAATGTCATGATACAACTTTACCCAAATAATCAATTCTAACTTTGAACTATATTGTGTATTTATCAACGGACACCAAATGTACTGAATGTGTGATGCAGATAACTGGACAAGTTCCATTGGTAAGTGAATGTGCAATGCAGCAGATGGTTCAAGGAAGAGGAAAAATAATATTTGACCAACTTTAAGATGATTGATATTCAACGTGACTTGGGCAGAGGGGAAAGATAATCTGTGGCGACAGAGCTTTGCGTGATATTTACTTTACACCGCTCAAGAAGAAAAACAATCCGTGCAATCGGGACTTTGCTTGGGGTAGCTGAGGCAGAATTCCACAAGTCTGGTGGAGATCAACAAAATAGTCAACATTCTCACAGATGAGATATTAAAAAAGCCATGAGAATAAATGAGCTGTATTTTCAGGATGGATGACCATCTTTGCTAAATAATAGCTGGTCGAGTCTACATAGCCAAATGTTCACAATTGATGTCATTTGGGAAAGCAATATCTTGATTCTAATGTAATGAATAGAATATGATTTTTTTTTTTTTTTTTAAACATTCAGGTTGTTTATTTTACAAGTGCACTCTGCATCTAGTTTGACGATATTTGCTCTACTGGCTGTTCAAACATTTTTAATCTCCTAAGCAATTCAATAAATTATACACAAGGCATAGAGATATTTACCAAGAACATATTTTGGCTTGTTCCTGGATTGTTATGGATGCAGTAAAACCAATTGGAGAAATAAATGCATAGAGGGAAAGACGGAGCTACACATTGGAATGGGCTCATTGGGCCCCAACTCTCTTGGCAAATTGAAGCAGAATTGGAGATGCAACTTTAACCTGTACAACAAAACATGGGAATGTTGTGGGAGGTTTGGAAAATAAAAAGATCTTAAAAATGAAGAGCAGAGAAAAATCAAGGCCACTGTGTCGTGCAAGGTTAAATTGTTAAACTTTCTCACCTTGAAGTTCCATCCCCTTGAAGTATTAAAACAGCTCTCAAAGTCACCAATCGTCCATCCATTCATTAATTCGTTGTCACCAATTATCTATCAATTCATTGTTAGATATCATAGCCCACTTTATGAACTGGACCTCTCTTTATCTCCTCATCTGCAGTATGGACCAATGAGTCAAAGGGACATAATCTCTGCACCCATTTCCAATGTGTGCCAAGGACATCCTGACTTCTGTATAACCTCCATGCTGCGAATGCTACTCCAACATACAGCACTAAATGGATAGAAGTGCCCTCCAATTAATTGGCCACCAGCACAAACTCCATTTGGCATTCCACATCATCAATTCTCTCCCTAGCAACTGCCTGGCAATGACCCAGTATCTTTAAATTCCGAATATATAATCTGACCTGTGATCAGCTTTGATCCATGTGTCCAAGCCTCTACTGAGACCATCTAACTTTCTATCTCCATAACACTGTTCAACTCTCCATAACAACTGTTCAACATTACAGTGCACGTCCCTTATTTGATCTACATTTTGAAGTCACCTAAACTTTTGATGCCTACATATAAAATTCCCACCACCTGGAGTTCCCTATCCCTCAACTCTTGTCCTCTCTCTCCATTTATTTTAAAGAGGTGTATTTAAACCAATGTTTTGGCCAAGTGTCTGGCTCTAATCATCTTGGTGTCAAAATTGTGGTGCAAGTGCTCCCACAAAGTATCTAGCAAAGTTTAGCTGCATTGAAGGCTGCCTTTTATACACCATGACTTAGTGCTATTGCTGTGGCCAAGTGAAAGCCATCTAATATGGTCAAACAAGAAAATTAAAATAAGATTAATGTGACTTCACCTAACTGAAACATTAAGCATGACAGCTGCAATAAATAATTTGATCTAAAACAAATAAACTGCTGAAGGAATTCAAGAGGTCAGGTCACATCTGCACATGGAAATGGATGGTCAACGCTTCAGGTTAAGACACTTCCTCTAGCTTGGTCTCCAGAGGGGCCACGTATTTCCCTCACAGAAGCTGCCTGACCAACTGAGTTCCTCCAACAGTTGCTTTTTGTTCCAGATTCCGGCATCTGTAGTATTTTGTGTCTCTAGGCTTGATCTAAAGCCATTTTAAAGTTTTGGTTACTTCGTGATCAAGACTGACAATTAAATATTCCAGGTATTTGACATTTTGAAAGGCAAATGGAAATGGGATATAGTAGCAATGCTGCAAGCAATAGATAACATGAGAAATCAAATAAAATTACATAGAATATTGGAGAAATACGAGAAGAGTGGATACTAACTAGAAGCCTTACCAAAAAGAGACTTTTACTCATGGATAGAGTTATATTCAAGAAATAAGGGGATATTGTAACCAATGAATTGCAATGGTCATGTTTGGGAAATAGAGTTGCTACAAAAGCAATTTGGAGAAGAGTTGCAGGATATATTTGAGACAGGTTCCTGGAACAATGCATTACACAACATGCCTTCTTTAGAATATGTTTCATATAATAGGACAAGCTTAATTGGTGACCTCAGTCATGGATCTTTGAGTACAAATTAATTGTAACATAATGAATCTTTTTATTGAATGGCAGTGGCATATTCAATTCTGAAATTTGAATCTTAATTTTTAACAAAACCATAAACAGGCGGTAGCTTGTCCAAGCTACATTGTGAAATTAAATACAATAAAAAGGCAAATATTTAAACATTGTTCATAATTTCAGCAAATTTGCATTCCATTGAGGAATAACAATTCTACAGGAAGCATGCTTCATCCATGACAAACTAAATATATAAAGACAGTCTCAGATTTGAAGAGGGCTCTAATCTTGTCAAGAAGAGTAGTAAATCCAAGGATTAAGAGTTTTACAAATTAACAAAGGACAACAAAATCTAAAATCTGTCATTAGTTTAGTTTAGCGATACAACATGGAAACAGGCCCTTCATCCAACTAACCCCACGCCAACCTTTGATCACCCAATCTCACTGATTTTAGATTAACCCACTATTCCTAACACTCGGGAAATTTGCAGGGGCCATTTAATCTACTGACCCACGCGTCTTTGGCAGGAAACCGAAGCACCCAGAGGAAACCCACGCTGTTGCAGGAAGAAAGTGCAAACGCCACAGACAGCAGCCGAGATCAGGATTGAACCTGGGTGTCTGGTGTTACGAACCTGGGTCTCTGGAGCTATGAGTCAACGGCTCCAGCAGCTGTGCCACCCGTCAGAGCACCACATTTCCAGAAATAACAAGCAATTAAGGGAAATTAACAGAAATAAAAACTGACAAATAACTGGATCCGACATCCAACATCTGGGGTAATGAATGTGATTGCTGCAAAGAGTGGAGGGACAGGGAAAGATATTCCAGACCTAGATTAGAAAACCAAAATACAAACTTGCTCACCTTGGCACATAGACAAATTAAACGCTTTCAAAAATTGGAAAATGCAAGAAAACAGAAAATGTTGGAAACATTCAACAGATCAGTCAGCATCTGAGAAACAGAGTTAACATTTCATGTCAAAGACACTTCATCACATTTGCTACTACCTGTAGTATTTTCCATATTTATTTCAAACTCCTAGGTTTAATAAAAAATGTTGATGTCATGCTAGAAAATCTTTATTTTCCATAGCTGGTCATTAGAAAAGTAAATCATATTTGGGCTTCATTACAAAATGAATTGGAATCTTACTACAATTACAGAATCTAAGTAAGACCACAGAGTCATATAGCACAGAAACATGCCATTTGGCCCAACCCATCCATGCCAACCAAAATGCCCCATCTAGACGTGCCCTGTTTGCCTGCATTTGGCCATTTCCCTCCAAGAACTTCCTATTCATATAGCTGTTTACATATCTTTTGAAATGTTATCATTGGAGCTGTCTCAACTACTTCCTCTAGCTGCTCCCTTCATATATTTACTTTAGATTATTGCCACGTGTATCAAGGTACAGTGAAAAGCTTTTTTGTTGCGTTCTATCCAGTCAGTGAATTGACTATATATAATTACAATCAAGCCATCCAGCGTGACGATACATGGCATAACATTTAGTGCAAGATGAGGTCAATAAAGCTTGATTAACTGTGAAAAGGTTGCTCCTATTAAATCTTTCCCCTCTCACCTTCAACCTACCCCTAATGGTTACTGATTCCCATACACTGGGTAAAAGATTCTGGCATTTACCTTATCTAATCATCTCATAATTTATAAAGATACCTCCATAAAGATCACCCCTCTTGTGCTCCAAGGAATTAAGTTATAGCCTACCCAACCTGTCTCCCTGCAGTTCAGGCCCTCAAGTCCCGGCAACATCCCCATAAATCTTCTCTGCATTCTTTCCAGCTTAATTGCACCTTTCGCCAAGCAGAGTGACCAAAAAATAAAACAATATTTCCAGTGCAGCCTCACAGATTTCTTCTACAACTGTAACATAACATCCTATCTACTATACTCGATTGAAGATAGACACAAAAAGCTGGAGTAACTCAATGGGTCAGACAGCATCTCTGGTGAAAAGGAATAGGTGACGTTTCTGGTCGAGAGCCTTCTTCTTATACTCAATTCCCTTACTGACAAAGACCAGCATGCCAAAAGCCATCTTCACCACCCTTGCTGACAAAGACCAGCCATCTACCCGCAATGCCATTTTCGGGGGACTCTTCACTTTTATCTTAGTTTTAGATTTTAGATATTCCACACTGAGTTTGGACATTAAGGGGAACCCAAATAAGTGGCAAGGTGAAATGTTCAAGGGATAGTGAAGGTTCGAATGGCTGAATTGCCAACTCCTAAATCCATTTCACTGGATGTAATGGTCAGAAAAAAATCCACTGTTGATTTAATCAACAAGTTTCTGCTTATCACCAGTTAGTTAAAGGAAGGATGATTGTGCTTTTGCTAACCAACTTCCATTGGAGCGTTAGATATAGTCAGTGTGGAAACAGGCCCTTCGGCCCAACCTACCCACACCGACCAACATGTCCCATCTACACTACACTTGGCCACAGAGAGATAGTGTGGAAACATGCCCTTCGGCCCAACCTGCCCACACCGACCAACATGTCCCATCTACACTACACTTGGCCACAGAGAGATACAGTGTGGAAACATGCCCTTCGGCCCAACTTGCCCACACCTGCCAACATGTCCCAGCAACACTGGTCGCACCTGCCTGCGTTTGGCCCATATCCTTCCAAACCTGTCCTATCCATGTACCTGTATAATTTATTCTTAAACGTTGCGATCGTACCTGCCTCAACTACCTCCTCCGGCAGCTCATTCCATGCACCCTTTGTGGGAAAGCATAAAATGTCAAAGTGTTCTTGGCATCAATACGAAACAATTCATGATGTTTTGCTAACTTCGATAAAATCAACGAATGCAAATTCACAGTGGACTCAAATTGAAAAAAAAACAAATCTTAATTTACAATAAAATAATTGTATAACGCTATACAACCTTTCGGGGGTGATTCTAGAAAGCCAACATTTATATCTCACTTGTTAGCATTTTAGAGAGAATACAGGTTCTTTAGCCAGACCTACCGTGCACTAATTTTTTCATCTCATTGTAGCGGCCCCACAGATAAGTTTTGTTCTCAGACGTTGCCGTGGCACTAGCTTTACCGGCTGTACTGGAATCTGCTGGGTGATCTGCTGGCTTCTTGTAGCCGGACACATTTCTATCTAAGGGCACATCGACTGTTTTAGTGCAGAGGGGCGCAGCGGCGGAAAGCTTCGCCGTTTTCAACTGCAGCAGCGCAGACAAAGACTTTGGCAGTCGACTAGCCATGGCTCTCGCCTTCAAGAGACACAGCGAGCGAGAGAGCGAGGGGCGTTGTAAGGGTCAGGCCACTGCCAGCTGTCCGGTCCGGTCCGCTGCTCGCACAGCGCTGGAGTCGTTGCTGATGATCAGACTTGCAGCTCCCGTCACAAACACAACACCCCCCCAATCAAGTAGCTTCACTCTCGGCCGCCAACCAATCTCATTCTGGAAAACGCCCCCAGCACAGGTCGGGGGAGGGAGGGCTCATGTTAATTCATCGTTTCTCGTCCACAACCTCTTGAGAGCTCTAAGATATTTGCTTGAGAGGAGGTGTAGGACGTGCAGGCTGATCAATGGGTATGTACTCGGCTGCGGGTACATCTATCTCCCTGGAGACCAGATCTCTCGCTGCAACAAGAACAAACCAATATGGCAAAGTCTGAAATTTAAACCAGAAAACCTCAAAAGCCACATCAGGTCCCTTATTGCGTAGGCAGAGAAAACAAACTGTTATTACGTCTCAGAGCAGAAACAAAGCCCTTAAAACAGTGTGGAAGCAAGGGACTGCAGATACTGGTTTAAAGCGAAGATAGACATAAAAAGCTGGAGTAACTCAGTGGGTCAGACAGCATCTCTGGAGAAAAGGACTAGGGGACGTTTCGGGTCTGAAGAAGGGTCTCGACCCGAAACGTCACCTTTCCCTTTTCTCCAGAGATGCTGCTTGACCCGCCGCGTTGCTCCAGCACTTGGTGTAGTCCCTAAAGTAGTCTTGAGGTTAACAAAGACATAAAGTAAAGGTTTTTCCAGGGAGGCAAATCAAAAGTCAACAAAAAGAGTAAAAGTGGAAGAGAACCATAGTTAGAAATCAGAACAGATTATATCAATTCATGATAGACACTTGTAGGGGAAGTTGCAATACTGAGAGAATTAACGATTTGTTGTAGGGTGATTCATCAGTAAGTGTCTACTTTTAAGTTTCTGGAAACCCGATTATAGAACAAATTTTAGCAACTTTGAATCACATAAATGGACATCTCTACTATGGGAAAAATATGTTTGGCGCAATCTTTTAGAGAATTTAATTCCTTTTTTCCTCTTCTTTGACCTTTGCATTCAGTCATATTCGTTGCATTTTTATGATGAACGACACTGTAAAATATAACTGATTTAAGAACATAAAATCACATTTTTTTCCCAGTCTTTCATTATTTCATAATTACAATTGATAATTATGGTCAATATATTATTTTACACATTATGAGCATAAAATATAAAGCATGACGGATATGAAGGTGAACAAGTTTGGGAGTGTGGCGTGACGGAGATGACTAAAACTATCTTAAGGCTCCAACAGTTTGTTTATAGGTTGAGAACTGGAAGCAACATATGAACAGGGATTAGTGTTTCCTCAACACTTGTGAGATGGAGTTGGAGATAGATATAGAGATAGAAATAGGGGTAGTGATGGAGATAGAGCTGGAGGGAGCTAGAGCTGGAGATGGAGCTATAAAACAAATGAACAAAAAAAAGGTAATCTGGAGGAGCTGGAGCTGGAGATTGGGGGTTAAGTGATGGATATTACCGTTACGGATATGACGGCCCAAACATTTAGCCCAGCATGGTCTCGCCAGAAGGCGATGCCTGGCGATATCGTTTGGATATATGGCACATGGCACGGACCTATCTACACTACAAATCAAAAAAGTTAGAACATTTTTGATTTTCTATGAGTTCTACCGCGTTCTGAACACACTTCTCGTTCTGACACACTTCTCGTCCCGCAAAGCAGGAGAAACTCACACAGTAGGTGACTTTCAAATCCCGCCATCTTTTAAGACAGGAAGTGCGCGTCTATTCCATTTATATCGATGAGGGATGGCGCAACACAGGTGCGTGACGGCATCTGACTCCAATCATTTCATTTACAGATTTTGTTTTTTAGTTTTAGAGATACAGCACGGAAACAGGCCTTTCAGCTCACCGTGTCCTCACCGCCCAGCGATCCCCGCAAACTAACACAAGCCGACACACAGTAGGGACAATTTACATTTATGTGTCTTTTTCACACAGAGAGTTGTGAGTCTGTGGAATTCTACGCCTCAGAGGGCAGTGGAGGCCGGATCTCTGGATACTTTCAAGAGCTAGATAGGGCTCTTGAAGATTGCGGAGTCAGGGGATACGGGGAGAAGGCAGGAATGGGGTACTGATTGGGGATAATCAGCCATGATCACATTGAATGGCGGTGCTGGCTCGAAGGGCCGAATGGCCTCCTCCTGCACCTAGTGTCTATTGTTTATTATTGGGACAAGAAATCTTTGGGAAAAAACGGTAAGATTTCTAATTTTATAAAGAATAGGCATATTTTTAAGGGTGAAAGATATTTAAGTGATTAATACCTACCTTTTAAGAGTATTTTCATTTCAGATAGCTCCCTCATCAAATAAATATGCCGACTGGAAATTTTACAAGTAACCAGCGAGACATGCGGTTTTCTGGGGGGGGCATCGAACATTAGGAAAAAAATTAAAATATAACACTTTATTCATCTAGGCTTTAATCTTTATTTATCAGGATTATGTTTATTAACAATATAGAAAAAGAAGAAATGGTATAGAATTAGGGATTTTCCGTATATACGGCATCAAAGTAGAGGGACACCAATGTAGACAGTTACTGAAGAATCACCCTGTAAGGTCCAAGAGAAAAGATCACCAAATATTCCTGAAGTTTGTGTGCATTCAAAATTTGAAGGATTGAATTAATGGTAGAAACTGCGAATCAAAACTGATACCTCGTATCTATATGCTTAAACTAATTCATGGCGCAGCTGTTCAGATACTCACTTAGTAAATTTGGCCCCTAACCTCATAATGTCGCAAATTCAAAACATTTATCTTTGCGTTCAAATGTATCTTGATGTTGCTTTTACTAAGTAGGAAAGTAACTATTCCCAAGATCCAGAAGCAGGGCTGTCCATGAATCAAGGTGAAAATATCTTCCTGCCCGGACAGTTTCCCATTTGCTGATCCTAATTGATGCATATTTACCATGCAAGTTGAATTCCTCAATAAATTCATCCCACACTCGGTCGATCTGAAGGGCCTCTGCTTAATAGATAGAGGATTTAAGAAGGAACTGCAGATGCTGGAAAATCGAAGGTAAACAAAAGTGCTGGCGAAACCCAGCGGGTGCAGCAGCATCTATGGAGCGAAGGGAATATTTCCTTTGCTCCATAGATGCTGCTGCACCCGCTGAGTTTCTCCAGCACTTTTGTCTACCTAATAGATAGAGGAGATGCACAAAGTCTGTTACCCAGAGTAGGGGAATCAAGAACCAAAGGTCATAAGTTTAAGGTGAGAGGGGAAAGATTTAATAGGAATCTGAGGGGCCACATTGTCACACAGAGAGTAATGGGTGCATGGAAAAAGTTGCAGAATTAGGTCGTTGAGGAAGAAAGTATAACAACATTTAAAAGACATTAGACAGTTACATGGATAGGAAAGGTTTAGAGGGATATGTGCCAATCGCAGACATGTGGGACTAGTGTAGATGGGGCATATTGGTTGGAATGGACAAGCTGGGCTGATGGACCTCTTTCCATGCTGTATGACTCTATGACTCTTCCTGGAACAGAGACCCAATCACCTCCTTAACAACGTCTTCAAATTCACTCACGTTTTCCTAAGTCAAAAGATTCTACTGTGCAAATTCACATAAACACAAGCTTGTCTTTTCATTCACTTGCTTCAACAACACTCAACCCCCCTTGCTCAACTCTTTTTCCATTATATTGACTACACTCCATGTACATGTAGAAAACTTAGAGGCAGGTACTATTGCAATGTTTAAGAAATGTTTAGACAGGTACATGGATAGGTTTAGAGGGATATGGGCCAAACTCAGGAATGTGGGACTAGCGTAGATGGGACAAGTTGGACGGAAGGGCTTGTTTCCATGCTGTTTGACTGAATTACTCAATTCATTCCCTTGGTATCAATTTCCAACCTGCTCTCACATTCACACGATCCAGTCCTGGACTCTCCCCTTTCCTTCTTTGACATCTTGATCACTATCTCAGGAGGTGGTTAACTTTCAATATCAATTATAACCTCACTAATTCCCACAGCTATTTTGACCTTGCCCCTTCCCACTCTGCTTCCTGTAAGAGCTCTATTCCATTTTCCCAACTTCTTTTTATCTCTGCTCTGATGAGACTTTAAATTGTATTTAAGATGTCTTTGCTTTTCTTTCTCTGTGTCTTTTCCTGTACTAAATGTGACTGGGCTATTAATAACATCTCTCTACTTCCCATACTTTGGTTCTCACCACCCCTCCTCCAAGCCAAAAACGATCAGGTTCCCCTCACATTTTGTCAACATTCAACAGTTCATATTTCCATCACCACCAATATGGTTCCACACCAGACACACATTCCCCTCTCCTCCTCTTTCAGCGTTTCATGAAATTGTTTCCTTCATGATTCACTGGTTTGGTCTTCCATCTCCACTAACTACTGCCGTTTCTATGCACATGTAGCAGAAACTACACCAAAATCTTACAGTATACACTCACTGGAGATGCCAAAGCCTGATTGGGTGTCTGCTTGTCGATCACTGGCTCTGACCTCCCTGCCATCGAAGGGATTTATCGAAGTCGCTGCCTCAAAAAGGCAGCCAACAACATCAGAGACCCACACCATCCTGGCCACACACTCATCACACCACTGCCATCGGGAAGAAGTTACAGGAGCCTGAAAACTGTAACGTCCAGGTTCAGGAACAGCTTCTTCCCTTCAGCAATCAGGCTATTAAACACGACACAAATAAGCTCTGAACTACAATAGACTATTATTACTATTGCACTATAATTTTTTATTGAGTATGTGTGTATGTTTATATATACATACTGAACTTTTTTTTCCTCCCGTTATGTATTATGTTTACATATTTTATGGTGCTGCAGCAAGTAAGAATTTCATTGTTCTATCTGGGACATATGACAATAAAACACTCTTGACTCTTGCTTTGAGGAACATGTCCACAAGGGCAATCCGTATCTTCTGATTCCTCGTCACTTTAATTATTTGCCCCACTCGCATACCTCAGATGCAATGCTCCACTGATACACAACTTAAGATGACGGAATAGCACAACACCCTCCTTCAGGGTACATGGAAGCTCTTAGGACTTGATACTGAATTGAACAATTTTAATTAATGATTTTTTTCCTTAACGTATGTGGCTGCATCTTTCTGTCAAATTGTCAATTTCCTTTCTGTCTCCAAATGCTTTGAGTTACAGTAATTTAACTTGACAACTTTAATCTACATCCTACCACAGACCCTATTATTTATCATTTGTTTAATTAAGCAATGATGCTAGCGACAAAGTGCTCTGGCCATTCATTAATATCGACAGGCATCGAGATACAGCAAAGGGTTTAAATTCAGATGAAAAACAAAATATTAGTAACAGTTCCACTGGAATGTTGGCAGCAGCACGCCCGATGCATTCTGGACAGTGTAGTCTTTTCAATGAACCATCGTTGTGCGTGGAAATCGAGCTCAAAGTGATACAACTTTCAAGGTACCTGACGGTTGCTGTGTGGGCTTCTGCAGGAAGTGAAGCAAAGACAAAATCAGAGACTGCAATTGCTGGTGATTTGAAATAAAAAACCCAAAAAATGCAGGAAACACTCAGCAAGTCAGAAACATCTGGGGGGAGAGAGCGAGAGAGGGAGGGAGAGAACAACATGGACAACTTTGAGCATTCCTAGCATTTTCTGCTTCCACAGATGAAGCAGTAATTAGGGAGAGAGGCAGAGGAGCAAGTGTTTACATTGCAGAAACAAGGAACTGCAAATGCTGGTTTACAACATAAAGTTCTGAAGAAGGGTCTTGACCAGAAACGTGCCTATCCATATTCCCTGAGATGCTGCCTGACCTGCTGAACGACTCCAGCACTTTGTGTCTTTGTTTATATTACAGGTTCCAGTGAGAGCTGGCGGATAGCTGGTGTGGGTGGGTCAGTGCGATGGTGAATAGCTCTGCCTCGGAACCCACCACTAGTTGACGGGACAGCTGTGAAGCCTCAAATTTACACACACACACACACACACAGACACACACACACACACACAGTAAAATAATTAACACAGAAAATATTTTAAATTGTATTTCTAAAGGTGGAAATTGAGTATGTGGTCATTAGTTGCAATTAAACTTTATTTTGGTGTGAAATATTTATTTAAAAAGTTATAACTGAATGCAGGTGTTCCCACAAAGACTATGTTTTTATCTGGTCTGCTCGGTGTCGTTACAGAATATAGAACAGTACGGGTAGACGCAAAATGCTAGAGTAACTCAGCGGGACAGGCAGCATCTCTGGAGAGAAGGAATGGGTGATGTTTCGGGTCAAGACTCTTCTTCAGACTGATGTCAGAGGAGTGGGCGGGACAGAGATAGAATGTAGTCGGAGACTGGTGGGAGATTTGGGAAGGGGGAGGGGATGGAGAGAGAGGGAAAGCAAGGGCTATTTGAAGTTAGAGAAGTCAATGTTCATACCGCTGGGTGTAAGCTACGCAAGCAAAATGAGGTGCTTTTCCTCCAATTTGGGCTGGGCCTCACACTGGACAATGGAGGAGGCCCAGGACAGAAAGGTCAGATTGGGAATGGGAAGGGGGGGTGGGCACTTTACCTCCCCCTCCGATTTCCAATCTGACCTTTCTGTCCTGGGCCTCCTCCATTGTCAGAGTGAGGCTTCCTGACTCTTATATTCAATGCCCTCTGCACATCGTCAGCACATCCGTCTGCACATAAATGCTGTTAACGGTCTTCCATTAACCGTATACTTTCCCCTTACATTCAACCCCTCGAAATGCATCACTTCACACTTGTTCGCAGGCACGGAAATCGCTCTCATAACGTGGGGGGGGGGGGGGGGGGGCCCCAATTTCTCGACGCTCTCGCGCGCATGCGCACACATGCGAGGCTTCGGCCATGGGCCCTGTGGACGGTAACATCAGGAGCTGACCTGGTTAGTGACCGACTCCAAACTCCAGCAACAGCAGCTTCTTCCGTCCCGAATCATGGGGCTTCAATCGGCCCGTTCGCTGCGGCTTCAACATCGGGAGCCTCGATCGCCTCGACACAGCAATTTGACAGTGAGGCGGTAGAAGATCCCGCGGCCGGCCGCGCCGGGCGATGAAAAGCCCCGCGAACGGGCTGATTCAAGCTCCGCTCTATGATCTTTGCTCCACGGACACCTCCCTCCTCCAATGATCGTGCTGATTCATCACGTCCCGCCCCCACCTCCCCCTCCACTGCCTGCTGACTGATGTCTCTCTCGTCCAATCGGCGCCTTCGATCATCAGTCCCCACATAGCTTTTTTTAACCGAGTTTTAAAATACGGATTACAATTCAGGGGGTGGGGGTCTCAAAACATGGGGGGCGCATACCCCCTGTCCCCCACAGGATTCCCGCCCTGCTTGTTCGGGTTAAACTCTATCTGCCATTTCTGCAGCAATTCTATATCCCACTGTATCTTCTGACAGCCGTCCTCACTGTCTGCAACTCCCCCAATTGTGGTGTCGTTAACAAACTTACTCATTAGATCAGATTAACATTTGTCACAATTCTGAGTACATAACAGAACCTCCAGTTCATAGTTCTTTTTAATATGACCTTTGAAAATTGTGTTTATTTAATGACTAACTGCACCATAATTATCCATCTCCCCCCAGCACTAATTAGTCATCCAAGCATTGTTCCAATATAATGGCTTATGATGGGAGATCAGTAATCACCGGCAGGCCTCAACGAGTTACACTGATTTTAGAAATGACAACATTTCGAAACCTGCTTTCCATTTACACCAGTAACTTTAGTCTATGTTTCATTAAAAAATGTTTGTACCTTCTGTCCTTGTAACAGTACTCGGTGCTTTCCAATCAAGGGCACACTGAAAATGATAGAGAAGCAAAATAGACAAATGCTGGAAGTCTGAAATAAAAACTTACCAATGATAAACGCAGCAGGTGAGGCAGCATCTGTGGAAAGAGAAACACCATTGCATGTCAATTACCTTTCCTCATAAAGTGAAAAGGCAAGTTTTAAGACGCTTTAGACGGAATGAAAGAAGAAAATGGAAGGTCTCTGATTAGCTGGAACACGGATGGAATATATGACCAAAGAAATGATTGTGTGGGACAAAGGATAGACAGGAGATAAGTAAAGAGATGAGTCCAGAAAATGTGTAAGTAAAAATATCTGACATCACTTTTGTATTTTGGACAGTGTGTTAGTCTTCAGAAAATGAAATCATTCTGAATAAGGGAGTCTCCATTTAAGCCTGGATAGAGTAGAAGTGGAGAGGATGTTTCCACCAGTGGAAGAGTCTAAGACCAGAGGCCATAGCCTCAAAATAAGGTCAAAGGTCAAAGGTTATTTATTAGTCACATACACCTAGGTGTAGTGAAATGCTTCTTGCCAGAATAAGAGGACGTACCTTTAGAAAGGAGATAAGGAGAAATTTCTTAGGTCAGAGCGTAGTGACTCTGTGGAATTCATTGCCGCAGACGTCTGTGGAGGCCAAGTCAATGGATATTTTTAAGGCCGGGATTGATAGATTGATAGATTCCTGATTAGTACAGGTGTCAGGGATTATGGGGACAAGGCAGGAGAATGGGGTTGAGAGGGAAAGATAGATGAATTAAATGGCAAGTAGGCTTGATGGGCCGAATGGTCTAATTCAGCTCTTTTAACTTAATTTATGAACTTAAGAATGCAATGTCATGTGGAATAGACACAGAGGGAGCCTGTTTTGGTCCTTTGTTTCCTGTTAATCTTGTACGTTAGCACCATTTTCTTGCACCTCCTCAATCTGTTGATCGTGTAAAAACTCACCCACCTCTGTCATGAATACTATCAACCGAGCAGAGAATTGCAATGGTTAAACACGGAATGACGAAGAAATCTCTTTTAGAGGGTGGTGAATCTTTGGAATTCCCTTCCCCAGATGCTGTGGAGGCTGAGTCAATGAATACAGTTAAAACTGAGACAGCCATTCTTATGGGCTGTGGGTGGAATTATAGGACTGAGACAAGGAAATCTAGTTAAGGTTAACTCCAGATTAAATGGTGGAGCAGCTTCAAGGGGCCATATGGCCTATGTCTAGACTCTTGGGTAACCCCTCTTGTTAGCATCTGGAAAGAGCTATCCAAAACTCAATATCCACCAAGGGACCCGTCAATAAGGTTATCATAATTCTCATGCTTTTGTACTTTTAACCAATGTTATCAGCAAGATATCCGTTATAACTTGCTGTTTAGTCTTTTGAAATTGTTTTGCACCTTCAGATAACTGCAGAACACAAGAAACAGGTGCAGGCCAAAGGTCCCTCAAACCCTCTCTACCGCTCAAAGAAATCAGGCCTTTGATTCCACTTCCTTGTCAGTTCCCCTTAACCTTTGATTTCCCTCGATTCCAAATCCCCATCTCAGTTTTTGAACATATTCTATCACACATCTTCCAAACCACTCCAGGGGAGAGAATTCCAAAGATTCATGACATTTCAAGAGAAGTGTTTTCATGCAGCATGGTGTTGCAGGAGTCGGGTTGCTGCCTTACAGCGCCAGAGACTCAGGTTCGATCCTGACCACGGGTTCTATCTGTATAGAGTTTTTACAGTCTCCCTGTGACCACGTAGGTTTTCTCCGGGTCCTCTGGTTTCCTCCCACATTTCAAAGATGCACAGGTTTGTAGGTTAATTGGCTTCTGTAAATTGTCCCTAGCGAGTAGCATAGAACTACTGCATGGGTGATTGCAGGATGGCACGGACATGGTGGGCCGAAGGGCCTATTTCCATGTTATATCTCTAAACTGATTCTCATGTTCATCTAAAATGGGTGATCCCTCATTCGGAAACTGTATCTCTTAGTCCTGGATATCCCCACAGGAGGAAACATCTTCACAGTATTTACCCTGTCAAGCTCCCTCAGAACTTTGTTCCATTTCCCCGCACAAGCCATAGGTGACTCGGCAATCTGAACCCAAGCACCAAGTTGTAAGCGGCCGAAGGTGCGCATCCCTCGGGACAGCCCCCACTATCCCACGGCCACCCTCCGCCTCGTCTCCCCCGTGCGGCCGCACTGTGAAGGGCTGTGGGTCGGGTGGATCGGAGGTTTGGGACAATGTTCATCCCTCCACATTGATGTGATGGACGCGGGGGTCTGGACCAATCACTGACAAGTCCCGCCCCCCAGCAATGTCATCTCAGTTATTTAACTTTTCTGTTGAGCGGCAGTCAGTTCGTTGGCTTGTAGGCGACGCCGCCTTTCGGGTAGGTAGCGTTTTGACAGAGCGGCCATTCGGTGAGTTTGCTTTTAGGCGACACAGCCTTTCGGTTAATTGGCATTTAGGCGTCCAGCCCTTTCGGTTAGTTTGCATTTAGGAGTTCCATCCTTTCGGTTAGTTGGTGTTTCGGCGTCATACGCTTTCGGTTATTTGGCGTTTCGGCTTCGTTTCCATTCGGCTCTTTGGCTTCAACTTCTTTGCTTCGGCTTCTCGTCCGTCGGCGCCACGTCCGCACACGCCTCCTGTAGTTCTAGCCAATTGTTCATTTGCAACAAGATCTCGCTGCTTTTTACTCCATTCTCCTTTTCAATAATGGGAAACATTCATGTTCCATTCACAATGAACAACTTCTTCTTAAACTCCATTCACTTCCTCCAAGCAAAAGGTGTCGTAATGGGAATCCAAGCGATGCTTGCCTCCTGTGTGGGACTGTGGTGCATTTCATGTCTCAGCCCCAAGATTCAGCCTCACTTTCTATTGCTCCATTGATGACTGTAATGGTGTCCTTTCCCACATTCACACTAGAACTAGGGCAGTGGAACTACTGCCGTACAGCGCCAGAGACCTGGGGTCGATCCTGACTACGGGTGCTTGTCTGTACGGAGTTTTATGTTCTCCCCGTGACCTCGTGGGTTTTCTCCAAGACCTCCAAAGATGTACAGGTTTGTAGGTTAATTGGCTTGGTATAAATGTAAAATTGTCCCTAGTGTGTGTAGGTGTGTAGTGTAAGTGTGCGGGGATCGCTGAGCGGCACGGACTCGGTGGGCCGAATTCCTTGTTTCTTCACTGTATCTCTAAACTAAACTAAAGAAAGCTCAATTACTCTTTACTGCCAATTTCCAATCTGCTCTTACGTTTACATGTTCCATCTCTCTTTCCTTTCTTAATTTCTTTCTGGGGATGGGTCAACCACTGGTTTTAGTTACCCCGTTGCAGGAAGGATGTGGAGGTTTTGGAGAGGGTGCAGAAAAGGTTCCCCAGAATGCTGCCTAGATAAGAAGATATTAGCTGCAAGGAGCTGTGTAGGAAGGAACTGCAGATGCTGGTTTAAACCGAAGATAGACACAAAAAGCTGGAGTAACTCAGCGAGACAGGCAGCATCTCTGAAGAGAGGGAATGGGTGACGTTTCGGGTCGAGACCCTTTTTCAGACTCATAGCTATAAGGCTATGTTTGCCCAACAGCTATACGGAGCTGTTGGACAAACTTGGATTGTTTTCTCTGGAGCATCAGAAGCGGAGAGGAGATCTGATAGAAGTTTATAGAACTATGAGAGGCATGGATATGGGTGACAGTCACAATGTTTGTCCCAGGATGGAAATGCCAAGGACTCAAGGGCATTGCTGCAAGATGAGGCTTATAAGTTATAGGAGCAGAATTAGGCCATTTGGCCCATCAAGTCTACTCCATCATTCAATCATGGCTGAACTACCTTTTCCTCTCAACCCCCTTCTCCCCATAGCAGGGGGTTGAACCGAGTCCAATGTCGGGAATTCTTATATTGTTAATTAAGGATGAGGGAAAAGACACGTCTGACAAAATAGTTTGAAACTGGAATACTATAGTGTGAAACAGAAAAGCTAAAACATATAACCAAGCTGTTACATTAGGTAATCCTAAATTAACCGCTTTCAATGTTTAGTGGTGATAAACGATATCTATTTCAAGTCAACAATTCAGCTGTTGGTGAATTTCAAGACCCTTAAAACACCTTTAATATATTAAATTTGTGACATTTCACACTGCAACCCCAATAAATCACATGCGGATTAGTAATTAGTTCATCAATATCTCTGCTTCTCACCTCATAACCTCAGCTTTTATTTGTTTCCAGTAATAAAATTCTGGAATAAGTTGTCATAGTGTCAGAGATAAACTGCACATGACGGGCCTAACTCATCTACACTAACCAAAGTTTATTTCTTAATTAGTCTAATTTGCCTGCATTTGCCCCAAATCCCTCTACAGGTTCCCTTTCCATATGTCCAGATTGTAATGTCATAATTGTACCCACCGCTACCACTTCCCCTTGCAGCTTAATCCAGATACCCACTACGTGAAAAACATGTCCCTCAGGTCCTTTTAAATCTTCCCCCTCCCGCCATCTCACTTAAATCCATGCCCTCAAGTTTTAAACTCACCAATCTGGGAGAAATGACTATAACTATTTACTTTACCTAATGATTTTATAAATCTCCATAAGGTCACTACTCAGCCTCATTTTCTCTAGGGAGAACAGCCCTCCTTATAACTCAAGTCCTCCAGACTGGGTAACATCCTTGTGAATCTTTTCTGTGCTTTCTCTAGCAAAACCCCATCCTTTCTAGTATTTGGTGAGCAGAACTGTATACAATTTCTAGGGCTGGTCTCACCAGCACCCTAAGCAGCTGTAACATGATGTTCTCTACTCAATGGCTGCACATTCTACTCGCCACCGAAGTATTATTTAATGTAGATGTATATTTAAAGACCAAGTTCCACATCCATTGATTACCTAAGACCGTCAATTTAATATTTCAGTTCATAAATGCCTACTGTGCTCATAATCGTAGACAGATATTAAAAAAATTAAATGCACTCACTCGATAAGTACTAATGCCGCTCAGCAGTTTTGTACTGCCAAGGTACTTGTAGCAAGGTATAAAGGTGGTCTCTTGTGTAGTAAGGAACTGCAGATGCTGGTTTACATGGAAGATAGACACAAAATGCTGGAGTAACTCTGCAGGACAGGCAGCATCTCTGGCGATAAGGAATAGGTGACGTTTTAGCTCGAGACCCTTCTCCAGTGGTCTTCTAACAAGCTCACAGTCTTCTTTTGGGAATCATTGAATGGCATTAGCAGGAATTCAGGCACAACAAAGAAATCTCAGAAACAAGTCGCGCTATCACAATTATATTTGCCATTTAAATTCCACGCAAGCTTTTCCCCCCACCCTCTAATTATCCCTTTCTACCCTATCCCCATAGAGCTCTAATCAATGAGAATACAGTATATCCATCAAGCCATTTCTTTAATGCACCAAGGTCGAGACTTTAATGTGGAACTATGTTTCACATTCCAATCTTTCATCATAAATGTTTTATTTGTCAACCTTGTACTCATGTCCCCTTCTTTGGAGCAGCGTGTTTCAGTTAATGGCACGAGTTAGAATGCTGAGTCGTCAAGCTCCTTTCCTGTGTTGAAAGAGCTGTTGTTTGAACAAAAGGAAATACAAATACTCCCTCTTCCGGTGGAACTAAAAGGTTCCATTAAATTATTTGAAGAGCGCAAGTGCTTCTGATATCCTTATTAACATTCTTCCTCTAGCATCAGCGAACACAAATTTGACTAATTATACCACAGCGCAGGGTGGTATGGATGTAACACTATGTCAAGAGTGATGGTACTTCAAGCAATAAGTGGGTTTTCAAATATCTAAAGATGCAAGGTGTAATACAAAACAAGTGGATGACAAATAGAAAATTCAATCAAACAAGTAACCACAGGAAATGCTTCATTGTATTCAAGATGTACTAAAATATAAATCACAGGAAATATTACAGTTTTAAATAGGAAATAGTTTAATACAAATTTAATGCAAATTTTCCGGTGTCTTATTTTGATGGCTGCTGATTTTCAGGTGCAGACATGTCTTCTAATTTCTGCTGGTACTGCCTTTCAGAACGTTTTCTTCGGTACACATCGTCTAGAAAGGCAATGAAAATTCATGAGCCCGCACAAAGCAAATTGATAAGCTTTTGTACAATCAATGTGCATTTCTATTTTGTTTAAGAAGGAACTGCAGGTGCTGGAAAATCGAAGGTACATAAAAATGCTGGAGAAACTCAGCGGGTGCAGCAGCATCTATGGAGCGAAGGAAATAGGCAACGTTTCGGGCCAAAACCCAAGGGTTTCGGCCCGAAACGTTGCCTATTTCCTTCGCTCCATAGATGCTGCTGCACCCGCTGAGTTTCTCCAGCACTTTTGTCCACATTTCTATTTTGGTAGGAATGTTTCAGTCAGACATCCAATCTTTTCCATGTAACATAACCTAAAAAATGTCTTTCACTACCTGAAGGTAAGAAGAATGCATCTTCTTCTTGCGTTTGGCATGCACAGCCTAAAGTTGTAGGACAACTTGTTCTATTTGATCTTATTTGATTGAGAAGAATGCACCATTCTGGATTATTAAACCAACTGTTCTAAAATGAGTAATTTGCAACTGTAGAAAAGCAGAATGATTTTGGAAGGTGGAAATCTTAAGAAATGTCCAACAGCTTGCGTGGAGTGAGAAAAACAGTTAACATTTCAGGTCATCAGGAGATTAATGTTAAAGATAGATGAAGATGACCTTGCATTAAAGCTGGCCATTTCTGAACAAACTGGGAAAAACGAGGGGACATTGTTTTGATATGATGTGTGGAAGATGAGATGTAGTTACTCAAGCTTATTGGGTTTCTTTGGAACTGCGCAAGAGGTCCATGATGGAGACTGGGAGTGGGAAGGAGGATTAAAACGATAGGCAGCTGGAAGCTGAGGGTCATCTTGAAGACTACAAAGTGGTCACTGAATTAGTTTGTTTTTTGCAAAGTGGGAGTATTCATCAAGATGGCAGCGATGGCGGCACATGGAGGAGAAGGATGGACAGACTGGGGGTTCACCTCTTTGGCTTTGAAAGCACTGCGGATGTTTCGAGGTTGACCCCGATGCAAGGAGTCAATGCGGTGGCCGGTGGATGGCAAGTCCGTGAGTCGACGTGTCCGGACCAATGTGTTGGTGGAGTGGGCCGCTGCGGGTGGAATGCTGACGGGGAGGGATAGAGAAATATGTGTCCAGTCTTTGAAGGAGATTTAAATTACAGTGGATGATCCATTGGACGTGGAGACTGGAAGGTGCAGAGATGAGGACAAAGGGAACCTTTGGAGAGGAGATGAGCATAAAATTGTTAGAAATGGAAAAGATATGGAGAGTGAGCCTTCTCAGTCAAGGTGGAGGGAAAACCTCAGTTAAGGAGAAAGGAAGGTTCTTGGACGCACTGGTGTGGAAGATGCAGAACAGAAACTGGGATAAGGGGGAACTTCTTTACTCAGAGAGTGGTAGCTGTGTGGAATGAGCTTCCAGTGAAGGTGGTGGAGGCAGGTTCGTTTTTATCATTTAAAAATAAATTGGATAGTTATATGGATGGGAAAGGAATGGAGGGTTATGGTCTGAGCGCAGGTATATGGGACATGGGGAGATTATGTGTTCGGCACGGACTAGAAGGGTCGAGATGGCCTGTTTCCGTGCTGTAAATTGTTATATGGTTATATGGTTATAATGGAGAGTCCTTACAGGGTGGGAGGAGCAGTCAGGAGAGTGGTTGGAGTCTGCACACTTTGCTTGACTAAACTCATCGGAGACCCTCAGACTCATTGGAGACTCTCGGACTATAATCGAACATTATTGGACTTTATCTTGCCTAAACGATATTCCCTATCTGTACACTGTGGACGGCTCGATTGTGACCATGTATAGTCCTTCCGCTGACTGATACCACAAAACAAAAAAGCTTTTCACTGTACCTCTATACATGACAATAAACTAAACTAAAACTAACCTCAACTATCGTGAGATGCTCGATTTTGCTTGACTAAACTATCCCGAGAAGGAGGTAAAGACAAGGTGAGAGGGGCAAGATTTAATAGGAACCCAAGGATGGTGGATATATGAAACAAGTTGCCAGAGGAGGTAGATGAGGCAGGTGCTATAACCACATTTTAAAGACTCTCGAACAGGTACACGGATAGGAAAGATTTAGTGGGTAGATAGACACAAACAGCTGGCGTAACTCAGCGGGACAGGCAGCATCTCTGGAGAGAAGGAATGGGTGACATTTTAGGTCGAAGAGTCACCCATTCTTTCTCTCGAGAGGTGCTGCCTGTCCCGCTGAGTTACTCCAGCTTTTTGTGTCTATCTTTGGTTTAAACCAGCATCTGCAGTTCCTTCTTACAAGATTTAGAGGGAAGACAAAAGTGCTGGAGAAACTCAGCGGGTGCAGCAGCATCTATGGAGCGAAGGAAATAGGCAACGTTTCGGGCCGAAACCCTTCTTCTGACTGATGTAGGGTGGGGGGGGGGGATAAGAAAGGAGAAAGGAAGAGGAGGAGCCCGAGGGCTGATAGAGAGCTGAGAAGGGGAGGAGACAGCAAGGGTACCGGAAATTGGAGAAGTCAATGTTTATGCTGCTAGGGTGCAAACTGCCCAAGCGAAATATGAGGTGCTGCTCCTCCAATTTACGGTGGGCTTCACTCTGGCCATGGAGGAGGCCCAGGAGCGAAAGATCGAATTCGGAATGGGAGGGGGAGTTAAAAGTGCTGAGCCACAGGGAGATCAGGTTGGTTATGGCGAACCGAGCGGATGTGTTGGGCGAAGCGATCGCCAAGCCTACGCTTGGTCTCACCGATGTAGATCAGCTGACATCTAGAGCAGCGGATGCAGTAGATGAGGTTGGAGGAGATGCAGGTGAACCTCTGTCGCATCTAGAATGCTGCTGCACCCGCTGCGTTTCTCCAGCACTTTTGTCTACCTTCGATTTTCCAGCATCTGCAGTTCCTTCTTAAAGATTTAGAGGGAGATGGGCAAACAGAACTAGCTTAGATGGGGTATCATGGATGAGTTGGGCCAAAGGGCCTGTTTCTATGCCGTATGACTTGATGGCAACTAGAAGAGGAAGAGTAGAGTCAGAGATGGAGCAGCTGAGAGTAAGAACAGGGTGGAAACTGGCAGCAAAAGTAATGAAACTCAATTTGAGATCCGTGTGTGTTTGGAAAGCAGCATCAAAACAGTGATCAATATCCCGAAAAAAGTTGAGAGTTTACTAAACACTGAAACAAAGGCCCTTCCATGTATTCCACAAAGTTACAGGCATTTGCTTGCGCCCACCTAGGTTGCCAAAGCAACATCTTTAACTTGCTGGAAGTGAGTGGAGCTAAGGTTCAGCGCAGTGAAGGTGGAGGGGAGTGGTGCACAGAACGTGTCCCGCCTCTTCAGGCCAGGGACGTTGCTCAAAGCAGCCCAGCACCTCCAGTCATTATCAGAGACCCGGGTGCTGTCTGTGTGGAGTTTGCATGTTCTTCCTGTGAAAGTGTGTGTTTCTTCTGGGTGCCCCAGTTTCCTCCCACATCCCAAAGACGTGTGGGTTTGTAGGTTTAATTGGCCTCTGTAAATTGTAAGTAGTGTTGAGAAAGTGAGGTGTGAAAGTGTGAAAACACACACCTCCAGATTCTGGGGCAGTTTCATCCCAGCTGTTATCAGGCAATTGACCCATCCTATCACCAACTAGATAGTGGTCTTGCACTACCATCTACATCATTGGAGACCCTCAGACTATCTTTAATTGGTCTTTAATGGACTTTATCTTGCATTAAATGTTATTCCCGTTATTCTGTATCTGTACACTGCGGACGGCTCGATTGCAAGTATGTATAGTCTTTCCACTGACTGGATAGCATGCAACAAAAAAGCTTTTCGGGACAGGTAGCATCTCTGGAGAGCTGGAATGGGGCATGTTTCGATCATGGGCGGAAATCCCAGGGGGATGGGGGGAACACATCCTCCCCATGTTTTGAGAGGTGGAGGACAATCCCCTCCATGTTTTGTAATCCGGATTTTTATATTTGATGAAAAGAAAATCTATTAAAATGCTCCGCTTTCCGCGAGACAGTGGGGGTGGGACTGATGATCGAGGGTTCTTCTTGGTTCTTGGTTTCTTGGTCCTCCAAAATATTCCAAATGGAATTTAAACTGGAGGGTACCAATTGTACGAGAGAGACGTCGGTCAGCAGGCAGTGGGGGGGACGGGGACATGATGATTCAGCGCGAAGATTGGAGGAGGGAGGTGTCAGTCAGAGGCGGAAGTAGGGGGGGTGGGACTGAGGATAGAGTGCGGTGATTGGAGGAGGGAGACGTCCTGGTGGAGCACAGATCATGGAGCGGAGTTTGAATCGGCCCGTTCGCGGGGCCTTTCATCGTCCGGCCCGGTGCGGCTGGCCGCGGGATCTTCCACCACCCCGTGGTCAAATTGTTGCGTAAAGGCGTTCGAGGCTCCCAATGTTGAAGCCCCCGCCGGGCGATGAATGATCCCGCAGCCGGTTTTAAGGTGATGAAACCCCACGAAAGGGCTGCTTGAAGCCCCATGATTCGGGGCAGACGACGCCGCTGTTGCTGGAGTTCGGAGTAACCAACCAGGTCAGTTCCCGACGTTACCGACCACAGGGCCCACGGCTGAAGCCTCCGAAGTCTCGCGTGTGTGCGCGTGCGGCCGCCAAGAAATCATGTGTGTCCCCCACGTTTTTACAGCAGATTCCGCCCGACCAACAGCCCATGGCAGCGCGGGGACGGGGTGGAGTGCTGACCCCAGGGGGGAGAGTGGGGGCTGTCCCGAGGGATGCGCTCCTTCGGGCGCTTACACCTTGGTGCTTGGGTTCAGAGCAAAGATACTAGAACATTTGGTTCAGAGCCCTCAGTCACCCTCTACAATTATTTACAGTGCAACAATTGACAATTTCGGCGGCTTTTAACAGGTAAGAAAGTACGCGTTTCGTGTTAACAGCTTATGCCGGAAGCTGCCATGTCCTCCAGATGGATTGAGCTGCTCTGTGCGTCACGCCTTTTGACCCGATGACCTTACGTGCAACCTTGGGTATACAAGCAAAGAATTTAACTGTGACTTGTCACATATGACAATAAAGTATGAATTCATTCATTCATTCCTTCAGCACTCCGGTATTACACAAGATAAACGTGTCACAATCAGTTGGTTTGTATTGTAAACTGACAGAAGTTTGTTAAATGGAAACTGGTGTATGGAAGCGGAAGTACAACCTTCTCCTCGGGCACAGGGTACAACAAGGACATATATATTTCCACCACATCGAGGTGCTGTAAGAGGGGTTGGGAAGTGCAGATGCAAAGGGCAGGCCATCGTGCTGAACAGAAGCTAGAAGCAAGGAACTGCAGGTGCTGGTTTACAACAACAAAAAATGACACAAAGTGCTGGATCAACTCAGGCAGCGTCTGCAAAGGAGACGGATGCTGCTTAAGCCGCCGAGTTGCTCCAGCGTTTCGTGTCCCTTTTCTACTTACAGAAGGTTTCGTGCCCGATGCGCACGTTGATCATGATCCACTCCATCACGCCGCCCAGTACAAAGAAACACGGGAGGAAGCGATAGGTCCCGAAGTACTTCTTCCCAGGAAATAAACCCAGGCAGCGCTGGAGCCAGGAGCGCTGCTGCATTGCAGTCTGTGTGTGTGTCTCTGCTCTCTGTCTGTGTGTCTCTGCTCTCTCTCTGTGTGTCTCTGCTCTCTCTCTGTGTGTCTGTGCTCTCTCTCTGTGTGTCTCTGCTCTCTCTCTCTGTGTCTCTGTTCTCTCTCTGTGTGTCTCTGCTCTCTCTCTCTGTGTCTCTGTTCTCTCTCTGTGTGTCTCTGCTCTCTCTCTGCCTCTGCCCGGGTTAGTGGGGCCGCAGACAGTTCCGGGTGAAGCGGGGCCGGGCCCTTAGACCGAGGCAGCGGGTGAAGGAGCCGCCGACATCTCCGTCCCAGCGTTCCCTGCCCTTCACCAAAGATCTTTGCCCTTCACAACGTTGACCAGTCTGTCACCAAACTAGGGCGGCAGGAAGGGAAGGACCAGGACCGGAGCTTCCCGCCTCTTCAGGCCGGGGACGTTGCTCAAAGCAGCCCCAGCACCTCCAGTCATTACTATTGTTATTGTCCCCCTTTCACTCCTTCTTCATTGGCTTTGGAACAAGGCTGGGGCTTTCATAACTTGTGAACGCACCAAGTTATACACTCTGGATGAAACCCAGGGCAAACTAATAACCCTGATCAAAGACACTTGGCAGTAACCAGGGGACGACTGCCTTGTAGAAACCAACAAAGATCCTATAGGATCTTTGGAAACCAGCGCCTTGAACACAAAGTGCTGGACAGGGCCGGATTTAGATGAAGAGAGGCCCTAGACTATTCCACTTGTGAGGCCCCCTCCCAATCCCCCTCCCCCACGACGAGAGGAAGATGGAAGAGTCCCCCAGATTGACACCATGTGCAGCCGAGTGTGGCCAATGAGACAAGGGCTGGAAAGCAGCACTTTTTATTTCTTGCCAGTGCTAGTGTCAAGTTATCGGCTTAAAACACTATTATTCTGAAATGGAGGGCAAGGAAAATTACTGAAGTGTTGTTTAAAGACTAGTGTGTTGTGACAGCATATGTAAGAAAAGCCTATGACAGTGTCAAAAATATTATACACCAGGTCCGTACGAAGCTTTTCACAAAGGGGGGTGGCATGGCAGGATTACAAAAGTTTTATGTGAAATAAGTGCACGCATATCACAAGCGCGAAGCTCAAAGACCCTTGCGGCTGGGGTCCAGGGCCCGCTTAAGGGCCCTGGAAGCTCTGGGGTTTTAGATGCTCTCTGGTGCATTCTGAGCCTTATTTTGGAGATATTTATGACCATATTTATGAGATATTTCAGAAATAATTTTGGTTGAGTCAAGATTAATGAGTGGTTGGAATGGGATGGTTGGGGTCATTGTTATATACATTTTTTTTAATCAAAAATTGAAGCTGTCCTTGTTTTAATAATCAGGTTGTACTGTAAAATGTTATGTAAAATGATATAAAGGAGCATGCAAACACTGCAAATAAAATACTGTAAGTTTTTGCCGTAAATAAAACCTTTTTTTAGGAAATGTTTTGTGTGTTGATTTGATTGCCTGTTACTGTTCAACTGTGTTAGTGTGTGCACATTAAAAATGATGCAAAATGTAAGTCGCAAACTATGGAATTCGTATTTTTCAGTATTGTTATCAAGGAAAAGAAAGTAGTTCCAATTGTTTGATATTATTCATAAGGGGGAGAAAATATAATTGCTCTAAAACCTACCATAATTTTGCAATCTCACTAAAGATAATCCCCCTTTCCCTCTCCCCCCTCCCTCTCTCTCCCCCCTTCCCCCTCTCTGTCTCAACACCCCTTTCACCCTCTCCCTCCCCCTCCCTTCCACGCAGCGAGGCTCCAACTCCACGCCGCAGCCCCCCCCCGCCTGGAGAAACGGGCACTCCCGCAACGCAATTTTCCATTACGTACCTGGAGCAGACACCTAGGATCTTTGGTAGACACGCGGCATCGAGGTGATTGTGTGGAGTGCAAATGGAGATCTGAATCCGCCCGGGCCCACTGCGCACGCGCGAAGAGACAGCGTCATTTTGCGTCGCTACTGCGTCACCGGCTTCCCCCAACTGCGCAGGCGCGGATGGTCGCAATTTCCCCCCCCAAAACTTCCAGTGGGCCGGAACCAGAATTTCGGGTAATTTCCGTCAAAGTGGAAACGCTGATAGCGCTCCAATTTTTTTTCTCGGGATTTTTTTTACTCTGCGAATAAAACACTTTCGCCGGAGGCCCCCTTGATTTTGAGGCCCTAGGCTTCAGCCTATGAAGCCTATAGGTAAATCCGGCCCTGCCGAGGCCCCCCTAGGTCTCGAGGCCCTAAGCTTGTGAAGCTTATACGTAAATCCGGCCCTGGTGCTGGAGTTACTCAGGAGGACAAGCAGCAACACTCGAGAACATGGATAGGTGACATTTAGGGTTGAGACCCTTCTTCAGGCTGATTGGGTGGGTGTGTGGGGGAGAAAGCTAGAAGAGGGGAGAGGCAAGACAAAACGTGGCAACTTATCCATATTTAACCTGATACCTGATACGAAGTGCTGGAGTAACTCAGTGGATCAGGCAGCATCAGGAGAAAATGGATCGGTGACGTTTTGGGTCGGGACCATTCTTTGTGTCTGGAGTCAATGTTGGTGTTTGACTGACACTTCAATATCAGTCTGAAGAAGGGTCCAAAGCCAAAACGTCACCTATCCATGACGCTGGATAGATGCTGCCTGACCTGATGAGTTACTCCAGCACTTTGTGTTTTTGCTCATGATTCCAGCATCTGTAGTTCCTTGTGTCTCCATTACGTCAGAGACCCGGAGTAACAATCTAGAAGTATGAGCGCAGCAACTGGAGAATTTAAATTCTGTTGGATAAATAATAAGAAATCTATTATATGACCAGAAACACTTGTTTGGTTTCCATTTCCACAGGTGATCCTCGACTGGATGAATTCTTTCCAACATTTCTGGTCTTGTTCCAGATTCCAGCATCGACAGTGGAGTAAAAGGGTGAATCAGAATCAGTCTGAAGAAGGGTTTCGGCCCGAAACTATGCCTATTTCCTTCGCTCCATAGATGTTGCTGCACCCGCAGGTTTCTCCAGCATTTTTGTGTACCTTCCAGCATCGACTTTAAATAAAACAGCAATTATGGCCCTAAAACGATAATGTTTTCGCAAAAGGACAATGGTTCAGTAATATCTTTTCAAAAAGTAATATTTCCACCTTTATTTATTTTTTCTAGTATGTGACTTCTGGCCCACACCAATGTAGTTAATTTTTAATGTGCCTCTGAAATGCAAGACAGTCCTTCACATCAAAATGGCATGTTAAAACCACACAGAATGAAAGCCAACAGACCAAGGCATGAATTTTGACAAGGAAGTCACGCTCAAAAGACAATAGGTGCAGGAGTAGGCCATTCGGCCCTTCGAGCCAGCACCGCCATTCAATGTGACCATGGCTGATCATCCCCAATCAGCACCGTTCCTGCCTTCTCCCCATATCCCCTGACTCCGAATATTTTTAAGAGCCCTATCTAGCTCTCTCTTGAAAGCATCCGGAGAACCTGCCTCCACCGCCCTCTGAGGCAGAGAATTCCACAGACTCACCACTCTCTGTGAGAAAAAGTGTTTCCTCGTCTCCGTTCTAAATGGCTTACTCCTTATTCTTAAACTGTGGCCTCTGGTTCTGGACTCCCCCAACATCGGGAACATGTTTCCTGCCTCTAGCGTGTCCAAGCCCTTAACAATCTTATATGTTTTTTTGATCCTGCAAATTCCCCCGTACAAATATCTGGTGTTGAAATTAAGTATCATACATGTGTGTCAAAGACAGCCTGACATCCTCGGAGAATCATATCTTACAGCTAAACTTCCAGACTTCCCCATTACAGTTGCTGGGTACAACGAATTACCAACCGTGCAGTCTCAATTAAGTTGGCAATGCAATATACGGTTGGAAAGTAATCATCCTGCAGGTCATCATTGACTCCGCAACAAAGTCTCAAGGTATCAGGTCAAACATGGGCAAGGAAATCATCCCCGCTGTCCTTTATAGCACCCATGCCTTGAATAATGCTTGGAAGAAGCGCTGAGAGCACAATATATAATCTTGGTGGGGAATTTGATGCTCAGGACATAAGTAGTTCAGCAGCATCATTACTGGTTGAGTCTTCAAGGACATGGCTGCCAGACTGGATCTGCCTTGGTTGCTGAGCCAGCCAACATGTGCTAAATCCATTTGATCTCATCCTCATCACTTTACCTGTTGTAGATGCATTTGGCCTCAGCATAATTGGTAGGAATAACTGCAGTCTGTGTAGAGACAAAGCTCTCTATTGTGGTGTCTGCCACCACCAATATGCTAAGGTGAATACAACAGACCTGGCAGCTCAAAACTGAGCATCAAGAAAGTTTACCTTCGCATCTAGGATTAAATCACAGCCAAGCATGATGTAAACGATAGCCATTTTCTCCCGTCTCACATGTAAGATACAGGGCATGTTCAGATTTATAAATAATTTTGGCAGAACAGTGGTAGAGTAGCAGCGCCAGAGTGCCGATGTTCGATGCCGACTATGGGTGTTGTCTGTATGGAGTTCATACATTCTCTTTGTGACCACGTGGGATTTCTCTGGGTGCTCCGGTTTTCTTCCATGTAGAAAATAGGTGCAGGAATAGGCCATTCAGTCCTTCTAGCCAGCACCGCCATTCAATATGATCATCCTGAATCAGTACCCTGTACCTGCTTTCTCCTCATACCCCTTGATTCCGTTGGCCCTAAGAGGAATATATTCCAAAGACGTGCAGGTTTCATTAGCTTCTGTCAAATTGTTCCTAGTGTGTAGGATAGAACTATTTGGGTGATCATTGGTCAGTGCAGACTCGGTGGGCTGAAGGGCCTGTTTACATGCTTTATCTCTAATATCTAATGTTCAGAAAAAGAAAATGCATGAACATAGCATGATAATACAGTACATATTTCATTAAAATGTGTAATCTCACAGCCTGGCATTAGGGTTGACTATAGTCCTGTATTTTACCCATATCTAAAAGGAAATAGTTGAATTTATGGTTTAGATGCTGAATACCAATTTTTCCACATCCCCTACATAGGCCGAGGGATGGGACTGGAATTCCCAGGCCAGCCCAAGCCACAAGTCGAGTGAGAGATTTGTCAGGCCATAAGGTTACACATCATAATGCACATTTCTGCTACTGGTGGTCCACAATGTTTCATGGACAATCAGATTTGAACTGCCCAATTTATTCTGTGTCTCTCGCATTTAGTGAGTTTGTCGTGCCACATAACACAATGGAATGTATCTTCATTGTGACTAGGAGGCTTTGCCTGCACAAAGACCTGGCTATGGATAGGGACATATGTGGCAGGTATATACAATGCCCTCCTTAATGTGGGATAAAGACCCATCATTTATTTATTTGCCTCTGTACTCCACAATTTGAGATTTGTAATAAAAACTATCACATATGGTTAAAGTGCACATTGTCAGATTTTATTAAAGGGTATTTTTAATACATTGGGTTTCACCATGTAGAAATTACAGCTGTGTTTATACATTGTCCCAAACATTATGGTACCCTGAAATGGGGAGACACATGGCTTCACAGGTGTTTGTAATTGCTCAGGCGTGCTTAAATGCCTCCTTAATGCAGGTATAAGAGAGCTCTCAGCACCTCGTCTTTCCTCCAGTCTTTCCATCACCATTGGCAACTTTTATTGCTCTTTATCAACATGAGGACCAAAGTTGTGCCAATGAAAGTCAAAGAAGCCATTATGAGACTGAGAAACAACCATAAAACAGTTAGAGACATCAGCCAAACCTTAGGTTTACCAAAATCAACTGTTTGGAACATCAATATGAAGAGAGCACTGGTGAGCTTACTAATCGCAAAGGGACTGGCAGGCCAAGGAAGTCCTCTACAGCTGATGGCAGAAGAATTATCTCTATAATAAAGAAAAATCCCCAAACACCTGTCCGACAGATCAGAAACACTCTTCAGGAGTCAGGTGTGGATTTGTCAGTAACCACAGGATTGGCTGTTGCGCCCAGGTCAGCACGCTTGCCCCAGGTCTGGCTGCAGTTGCCAGGTCGACTGCATGCCCCAGGAATGCCTGCAGTTTCCAGGTCGCCTGCTTGCCACGGGACTTGCTGTAGAGCCCAGTTCGGCTCACTTGCCCCAGGTCTGGCTGTGACACTCAGGTTGGCTGTGACACCCAGGTCAGCTGTGACACCCAGCACGCTTGTCCCAGGTCTGGCTGCAGTTCCCAGGTCTGCTTGCTTGTCCCAGGTCTGGCTGCAGTTCCCAGGTCGCCTGCGTCCCCGGCACTGGCTGCAGTTCCCAGGTCGCAAAAACAAATTTTAAAAAAATACACCTGTGGGACGGATGAATTCGGATTTACAGGCCGGATCCGGGCCGTAGATTGACAGCCCCTGTGCTAGGCCTCATTGTGTCCCCATGTTTTAAAAGCGATTTGTCACAAGTCTAATTTTATTGGCTAACAATCTAGCTTTCGGCCTCCAAGACGCAGGTACATTTTCAGGCCTTATTTTGGGGTATAAAATAACGTCTTCATTGCCGGGAAATACGGTAACTTATATCAGAGTGATGGCAAGAGCAAAGTATGGAGGAGAGAAGGAACTGCCCAGGAACTGTCCAAAGCATTCCACCTCATCTGTGAAACAGTGGTGGGGGTGTATGGCTGCTGAAGGTACTGGCTCACTTATTTTCATTGATGATACAACTGCTGATGGTAGTAGCATAATGAATTCTGAAGTGTATAGACACATCCTATCTGCTCAAGTTCAAACAAATGCCACAAAACTCATTGGCCGGTGGTTCATTGTACAGCAAGACAATGATCCCAAACATACTGCTAAAGCAACAAAGGAGTTTATGAAAGCTAAAAAATGGTCAATTCTTGAGTGGCCAAGTCAATCACCCGATCTCAACCCAATTGAGCATGCCTTTTATATGCTGAAGAGAAAACTGAAGGGGTCTAGTCCCCAAAACAAGCATAAGCTAAAGATGGCTGCAATACAGGTCTGGCAGAGCGTCACCAGAGAAGACACCCAGCAACTAGTGATATCCATGAATCGTAGACTTCAAACAGTCATTGCATGCAAAGGATATGCAACAAAATACTAGACATGACTACTTTCATTTACATGATATTGCTGTGTCCCAAACATTATGGTGCCCTGAAATGGGGGGACAATGTCTAAACACTGCTGTAATTTCTACATGGTGAAACAAAAATGTATAAAAATGGCCGTTATTAAAATCTGACAATGTGCACTTTAACCACATGTGATTTTTTGTCTATTACAAATCTCAAATTGTGGAGTACAGAGGCAAATAAACAAATGATAGGTCTTTGTCCCAAACATTATGGAGGGCACTATAAATGGAGAATCCAGTCAAATAACCACACAATATATGGTGAATAGAATTAGGGGGTTTATTCATGAGGATTTGATACTGTGATTGTACACTTTAAGGTACGATGCTTCAGGTTTCTTAATTTATTATATTATTATTAGAATCATATTAACCTGGGATAATTATTGATTGCAAACCTGTACCTCTAATTCTCCACTCAAATATTCTTGCAATAGAGGTGGTGCAAGGAATGTTTCCCAGAAGTATTCATGAAATGTTTTGATTGATTTAGGAGAGATTAAACAATCAGGGTTGTACATCTTTAGAATTTAAGGTTCTAATAGGGCGGCCACGGTGGTGCAGCGGTAGTTGTGCCTTACAATGCCTACAGCGCCGGAGACCGGGGTTTGATCCCGACTACGGGTGGTGTCTGCGGGTGATCCCGACTACGGGTGGAGTTTGCACGTTTATCCCGTGACCGCGTGGGCTTTTTTACTCCCACACTCCAATGACACGGTGGGCCGAAGGGTCTGCTTCCGTTCTGTATCTCTAAACTAAACTAAAATTTAGACAAATGGAAGGTGGTTTTATTGAAACATATAAAATCCAGTTAGACTACTTTTGGGGTAAATGGAATGATTTAAAAAAAGTCAAGGCATGGGATATAAGAGTCAGGAGCCTATGATAGAACAGTGCACAGTTCACAGGTCAGGTAGGCAGTCTGCCACCACATTATAGGAAAGATACAGCAACATTACAACAGTGCAGGGGAGATTTATAGAGAATATCTATAATGGGAAACATTTTAGTCAGTGCATGAGATACATAGGAATTAATAACATTTTGTTGAGGTCAATAACTGGAATGATGGAAATGTTTGGAGGGACTTAGATTTAAGATAGGTGATAGACCAGGGGTTCCCAACCTTTAGTCGTCCCATTTACCCCTGGCAACTTTAATAGCACATAACAATGTTATTTCACTTATTTATGAACTAATGATGAACAGATACTAGTATACCAGAACCAAACCCAGTCAGTCAATGAGAAAACATATGTACAAATCCAGAATCAACTAATTTACCCCCTGGGTAGGCACAATTTACCCCAGGTTGGGAACCCTTGTGGTAGATGACCCCTTTTCAACGTCTGGAATTCATTACATTTTGTAATTTAGTACATGGAATTTTAACTGCAGTGGTGCAATATACAACTCAAGGGAAAGTGGGGGATATCAGGTTGGATAACTCCTTTTAACCCTACATTAACAGTATCTCCTTTTACATCACTTATTTCTACGATTTTATAAAATATTGCTCTACAACTCGAAAATCAGACATGCACATCACTCTTAGTTGGATGTACTTTTCTTTTTTATTAATGAAAAATGTTCAAATTAGTCTCATTACAACATAAATGTACTGAGCAAGCATACTCAGCCTCCAAAGTACCAGTGAAAAAATGAAACTGAATTCTATACAAGGGATAGAATCAGTGCAAAAATATAATCGGGTTTTTCCTAAGACCATCGCAGAGTCTAACAATAGTAAATTCAAATATCCAGTGACAGCTTATTTAAAAAGTTTTTATAAAAACAAATACAATTTGACCATACAAGGAAAGCAGTAAAATAAATTGTACTACCATTTTCCCCAGAGGTACTAAAACACACTTTTTCCACAGTCACACTTTCCACAGAACTCTTGCATTGTAATAAATGGTGGTAATGTAATAGGAATTCAGACATTATTCCAGACTGTACGCATGCCGAATGTTTAGAGTATCTCGCAGCATGATGTCACGTAAACGCCACAGTGCATCAACCATGGTTGTGTGAGCACCTTTACTCTTTAACCAGTGAGAAGGCAATCTGCTCTCTTGTTCTTTTGTAAGGTGGACATCTTGCCTTCTTGCTGCAAAGCAACACAAGACAAAGCTATCAAAATGGACATGTAGATTATTTTCATAACCTTTTTGTAAAATGTGACTGAAAACAGAGTCCCGGGCACAGTGCTTCCAAGGTCTCCTTGGAAGAACATTACCTACTGAAGCCCATTACAAATTCCTCGACATGGCTAATCACAATAAATTCAAGCAATAAAAAGCAGTGGAGTAGGTATTTCTTTTTTCTCAATGGATACTCGTCTAAACACCATCAAGTATGTTTAAGTTTTCCAAAATCTTGACCAAATGAAGGTGATAATGAATTGGGAAAAATTCTGAAAGTTTTATCAGTTCAGCTCAGATTTAGTTTATTGTCACATGTACCGATGTACAGTGAAACGCTTTAGTCGCGTTTTAACCAGTCAGTGGAAAGACAACACAGGATTATAATCGAGCCATACACAATGTACATATAATTGAAATGGGAATAACATTTAGTGCAAGATATAGCCAGTAAAGTCCAATCAAAGATAGTCCAGAGGTCACCAATGAGGCAGATAGTAGCTCAGGACTGCTCTCTAGTTGTGGTAGGATGGTTCGGTTGCCTGATAACAGCTGGGGAAAAAGCAGATATCCTCACAATTATGCCAGTGCATCTTTGATTTCCCAGAAAATAATTATAGAGAATTGGAAATCAGGGAGATGCTAGGACTACTTTATTAATCCACTATTTGAGCAAGTTCAAACTTCATTTGAAGGAAGAATTGAGAAGCACTTGCAAAACCCCACCCTCTCTGTCTTCATCACACAACCACGTGAAAGTTAATCTGCGATCATTGTGAAATATGATTTACATAACACCCAAAAAGAGTTAAGCAGTCAGCAGAGAGACCAATGTATTTTTATGACTACAGGCCTGGTAACAGATTTTTTGGAAAATTCCATTAATTGATAATATGATTGACATTATATTTTTCATTCACTCACCCGACAGTGATTGGTCCCACTTGCTGACAGTGTTAGAGTCAGCACGGAGCCCCTCAATGTATCGCAGGTAAGCTTCAGAGTGCAGTAATCGCTGAGTCTTTGGTGGAGGAGCCACAAACATTGGCGTCGATGGCTGCTGCTGGATAGCTTGTTGTGCTGCCACTTGTGTAGGATATGGAGGCGGAGCCTGCTGACCCTGAGGCCAAAGATTAGGATGAATACCAATCTAAGAGAATCATCATTGCAAAATTACGTTTAACCTACATATTTTAATTTGCCTTCAAGCTCTTGCTGTAACCGTGTGGTCTAAAAAACGATACAAGTTCAAATAAGTAGGATTCACCTAACCAGATGTAATACTATAAAGTAATATTTTAATTAATAGAAATTTTAGGTTAAGAAAGCAATTTATTTTACCTGTTGACCATAAGGTGCCCCTGTTGTGGTCAGAGTTGGAGAGCCTCCCACCATGGTGGTCACACTTTGACCTATAACACCTGCAGTTTGAATAGAAAACATTTCAGGAAACCTCAACCAATGATCCGAAGATTCACCGACAATTATCTTTTCACACTTTCTTGTTAAGATACACATCACAATTTCATAATGCATCAAATGTGCTGATAAGCATTTATAATGGTTTCTAAACAGGGCCAGATTTCAGAACAAAGACAGTAAAGGAAATGTTTGAAGTTTTATAAAATGAATCCTGATATTTAATATTCATTCATTCTCTTCATGAGAAACAGGTTTGCTGTATTGCACCTCTAATGTGTTTTGCTATACAATAAGATCAAGGCCAAACCTCTGCCTCTGCATTAAAGTATTTCTTATTTCAGTGCTAACTAGAGGCGAGACTTTCTTACAGTGGTCGACAGCAACATCGGCAAATTGCATTATCTACTCTACTTCCAAGTCCATGTGGCCCAGTGTAGAAACCAGGAAAATAATAAACTTCAAAACCGCTATAGAAGAGGAAAAGTTCAACCAGATTTAAGATGTAACCTCAGCACATAATGAGGTTGCTATGCATCTTAGCAACGTAAAAAATGAAGAAGCATCATGAATGATTTCCAAAATAAAAAATCCAAAGAATAAGTTAAATTATGCAAAGCTCGATGTTCCACGAAACATTAACCCTTAAAGTTTTTAAGCCAAGCGATGCATTTTTGATGTCATGTTTAATGTTTTTTTTAAACTGGAATTATTTGGAGAGCTTTCCAATGGCAGAAAATATAAATGCAATATCTGTTGCAATTCTCTGCCAAACCATGGCTCAATAGAAACCAACCTCTTGATTATATTGAAACATTCAGAGATTCCATAATCCAAATGAAATGAAAGCTTCTTTCAATATTGAAAGAGGTGTCATCATTATCATTTTTCTACAATGGACCATACTAAATCCTATGACTTTGACACTAAATCTTGACCTTCACATAAATGACAGAGCAACATGATCAATTGTGATGCCCCGTCCCTCCCCAACCACACAGATCAGTGATGCCCCATCCCTCCCCAACCGCCAGATCAGCCAGATCAGTGATACTAACTGGGCTGATTCCACATGGGAAATTTTAGAATGCTGAAATGAATGCTACATGGCTCCGTGAACATGGTCACACCCACCAGTAGATAGGGTGGTAAAGAAGGCTTTTGTTACATTGCAGTATTGAGCATAGAGGTTAGGGTGTTATGTTGCGGTCCAGTCCTGACCATAGACCCGATGGACACACGGAGAACCCTGTCCAAGGTCAACCCGTGGAAAGCAGTCGGACCCGACAACATCCCAGGACGTGTGCTCAAGGAATGTGCTGAGGAGTTAGCAGATGTGCTAACAGACATCTTTAACATCTCCCTTAGTCAAGCCATTGTCCCCACATGCCTCAAAACTTCCACAATAATCCCCATAACGAAGAAACCAGTGGTTGCCTGCCTAAATGACTACCGCCCTGTCGCCCTGACCCCAATAATAATGAAGTGTTTTGAACGCCTGGTAAAACTCCACATTACTGCCAGCCTCCCCTCATCGTTAGACCCCCTCCAGTTTGCCTATCGCCCCAACCGTTCTACAGAGGATGCCATCTCTACCACGCTGCACACAGTACTCACGCATCTGGAAAACAAAAACACCTACGCCAGAATCCTGTACATTGACTTCAGCTCAGCGTTTAACACCATCATCCCACAGAGACTTGTGGAGAAACTAACCCTGCTGGGCCTCAACACCACCCTGTGTCACTGGATCTTGGACTTTTTGACAGAGAGATCGCAGTCAGTCCGTGTTGGCAAGAACACCTCAGGCTCGATCACGCTGAGCACCGGCTCCCCTCAAGGCTGTGTGCTCAGCACGCTGTTGTTCACATTGCTCACACATGACTGTGCTGCCAGATTCAGGGACAATAAGATCATCAAATTTGCGGATGACACAACAGTGGTGGGACTCATCAGCGGAGATGACGAATCAATGTACAGGGAGGAAGTAAAACAACTAGTGGACTGGTGCGGCAAAAATAATCTAGAATTTAATGTCGACAAAACAAAGGAGATGGTTGTCGACTTCAGGAGGGCGCATCCAAAGCGTACACCCCTCAACATCAGTGGCACCACAGTGGAGAGAGTGGAGAGCATAAAGTTCCTCGGTGTGCAAATTACAGACAGCCTCACCTGGTCCAGGAACACCACTGGGACTGTTAAACGGGCCCATCAGCGACTGCACTTCCTGAGGAAACTAAAACAGGCCTCACTCCCCACCAACATCCTCAGGACTTTCTACAGGGGTACGGTGGAGTCTGTACTCGCGTACTGCATAAATACGTGGTACTCCACCTGCAACTGCTCGGACAGGAAGGCTCTGCAGAGGGTAGTGAGGGGAGCAGAGAGGATCATTGGCGTCTCCCTACCCTCGGTACAAGAACTGTTCCAGAGCCGCTGTCTGAAAAAAGCTCAGAGAATTGCTAAGGACAAACTGCACCCCCTCCACATGCACCTGGATCTCCTGCCATCAGGCAAGAGATATCGCAGCATCAAAGCCCGGACTACAAGACTGCTAAACAGCTTCCTGCCACAGGCTGTGAGGCTGCTAAACAGTCACTCTGTACTCACAGTCACCTGATTCTGAGGCTTGGCACGGACACTTTAATAACTGGCACTGGCCACTTTAATAACTGGCACTGGCCACTCAAATCAGCTGCCCCGGACATTTTTATGATTGGTTTTACTGTATTTTAACGTTGTTGTTTTACCTGCTTTTAACTATTTATACTGTTCCATCAGGGACTGGATTGTTTTTAGTGTTATTATGTGTGAAATGTTTTAAATTTCATGTGCGATGCTCCGGTATTCCCTGGGAAACGTCTTTTCATTTTGCACTGTACATTTGTTGCTTGCAAGATGACAATAAAGGTTGATTGATTGATTGAGTTGCACAAAATGTTGGTGAGGCTGCATTTGTTGTATCAGGTTAGGTTTTGATCAACGTTATAGAAAGGTTGGCATTAAACTGGAAAGAGTACAGAGAAGATTTGCGAAGATATTGCTAGGATTCGATGGCCTGAGGCTCGGCAAATTGGACTTTATTCCTTGGAGGGCTGCAGGCAGAGGGGTGATCTTGTAGAGGTATATAAAAGGTGAGAGGAGATAGATTTAATAGATACTTGAGGGACAACTTTTTCCATTTGGAGTATGGTGGGTATATGGAAGGAGCTGCCAGAGGAGGTATTTGAGGCAGGTACTATAATAGCATTTATAAGACACTTGGACAGGTACACATGGATGAAAAAGGTATAGAGGGATACAGACACTGGCAAATGGGACTGACTTAAATGGGGCCTCTTAGCTTGGACAAGTTGGGCTGGAGGGCCTGATTCCAATAATCTTGCACAACAAAGATTCACAATTAATCTTGCACAGCAAAGGGCAGCAATATAGATTACACCAACAATAAAATACATACTCAATTCATAGTTTAAAGATATTGGATTTGTAACCTGAATGCTGAGAAAATTTACCAATCATTATACAAACTAGTTATTAGCAAAACATGGCTATTCAGCTAGTTCCAGTGTCAATGGAGTTTTGGTGTTCTAGTTACATAGAAACATAGAAATTAGGTGCAGGAGTAGGCCATTCGGCCCTTCGAGCCTGCACCGCCATTCAATATGATCATGGCTGATCATCCAACTCAGTATCCCGTACCTGCCTTCTCTCCATACCCTCTGATCCCCTTAGCCACAAGGGCCACATCTAACTCCCTCTTAAATATAGCCAATGAACTGGCCTCGACTACCCTCTGTGGCAGAGAGTTCCAGAGATTCACCACTCTCTGTGTGAAAAAAGTTCTTCTCATCTCGGTTTTAAAGGATTTCCCCCTTATCCTTAAGCTGTGACCCCTTGTCCTGGACTTCCCCAACATCGGGAGCAATCTTCCTGCATCTAGCGTGTCCAACCCCTTAAGAATTTTATAAGTTTCTATAAGATCCCCTCTCAATCTCCTAAATTCTAGAGAGTATAAACCAAGTCTATCCAGTCTTTCTTCATAAGACAGTCCTGACATCCCAGGAATCAGTCTGGTGAACCTTCTCTGCACTCCCTCTATGGCAATAATGTCCTTCCTCAGATTTGGTTGGTATTACACTTGTGCAAATTTGAATTCTATTTAAAGTCACTTCCCTACCTGCCTTTGCTGCCCTGTACCTGGCAAATTATATACTGGAGGTACACAAAAATGCTGGAAAAACTCAGCGGATGCAGCAGCATCTATGGAGCTAAGGAAATAGGTGACGTTTCGGCCCGAAACGTCACCTATTTCCTTCGCTCCATAGATGCTGCTGCACCCGCTGAGTTTCTCCAGCATTTTTGTGTACCTTCGATCTTCCAGCATCTGCAGTTCCTTCTTGAACAAATTATATACTGGCTCTGGTATATGCTTTGGTATATTCACATCCTCTGGTACAGTCCTATCTTGAATCTGTATAGTCATAAATGTAAACCTCAATGGTGTGCAAATGGCATAGTTATCAATTCCTTCACATTTCACTCACACCAAACAGGATTTCACCATGACTAATGCTTTCTGCTTACAACTGAGTCTTTCTTCCTTGCATATATCTGTAATGCTTTAAGACATTTCATGACATTCAATCACTGGATGGCGCCAGCAATGGCTGCCTCGCCAGCAGTCTGTCACGTCCCTGCTCTGTTTTTATTATTTTAAGTATGTTTTAAATGTGTGTTTCAATGTTTCTTGGTTAGGTTATGTGGGAGGAGGTGAGGGGCAAATAGGGGGAAACAACTGGAGTGGTGTGGCCTTTCCTGGAGACCGGCCTGGAGCTTCAAGCCGCAGCGCGGACTTTAACATCGCAGAGCCGAGGATCGCCAGAAGAAGTGCTCCGATCGCGGGGCCTGTGGACTTTTAATACCGTGAAGCTGCGGTCTCCGGTAAGAAGCAGCCGACTCGGGAACTCCATGCAGCAGAGTGTTCCGATCCGTCCCGATGTTGGAATTTCGATCATCCCGACGCAAGGGCCTGAACATCGGACCGTCTGTAGCAGCGAACTGCGGAGGGTTCAAGGCCCCAACCACGGGTGAACAAAGGAGGAAGATGTCCATCAAAGTGAGGAATGTTGATTCCACTGTGGTGAATGTTTATGTTAAATTTTATTTTATGTGCTTATTGTGTTCTTTTCACTTAGTACAGCTGTATGGTAACTCAAATTTCACTGTACCTTAATTGGTTAAGTGACAATAAATGCGAACTTGAACTTGAAAAGTGTCATGCTGTGTCAGTGTTGATCTGCTAAAGTAGTAGCTGTAGGACAATCATGTTAGCTTGCAACTTACTGATGCTGGTTGGATGTGAAGTCCACAGGAGCACCTTTTTTAAAATAAAGGTCTTAACAAATAGCAGCAAAGTTATAAATAACTAAGTCATATTGGGATTATCGAATGTAAACCAAATAGAGTGAAATTACCAAATGGAGCTCTACTTTTCAGTATCAACAGCTCATAACTATATCCTAACAAATTTTAATGGCTCTTAAATAAATATTAACCCAATTATATTATATTTCTTCAATCTTGTGGGACAATTTTGGAAAGTTTATCTAGAGATTAAATACCATATTTTTGTTGTTGTAACACTTTGACAGGAAATTATAACCTTATGCTATAAAAGGGAACCTTTGGCAAGTTTACCATTGCACATCATCATATTTAATTCAGAAAAACATTATAGAACATGTCAAAAATGCATTAAAAAATTTTTAATGAGAAATTGGCTCAAGGTATGCAAATTCAATAGTCCCAATATTGTTAATATCCAACTTTCTGAAATAAATAAATGATAAGCAGACACTCCCGGACTTATGCAATAGGTGACTTGCGAAAACTCTGTACTCTTATAATTCTGTACTCAGTCCCTAGTGCAATCAAGCAGTTTGTAATTTTCACAACACTGCACGACCACGCAAGTTTCCATTGGAACTCAAGCCTTGCGCTGCAGAATGTGTCCCAGACGCAATGAATACTCTGTGAGATATTTCGGGTAGGTGATGGGGATAGTTACTCCGACTTGCGTAAAACCCGACTTTTGTAAGGGTTCACAGACTGTAATGCTTCCGTAAGTTGGGGAGTGCCTGTAAATGGTATCTATCCAATAAATATTTCTTAGTTATCTCTTGTTGGGCTTTTACACAATTAGAATCATTGACTGTTTAGAGTAGGATGGCATATAATAAACAAAATAATGATTTAGCAATTATGTTCTTACCCAGCGGTTGAACGCCTGGGGGAAGGTGGGGTGGTGGAGGCACCCCAGGGTGAAGTGACTGCATGCTGCCCAAGCTGGCCATGCCATCAATAGGGCCTTGTAATGGAGGCATGCCTTGTGGGTAGCCACCTATCATGCCTTAAAGGACAACAACAAATTTCAAACATGCATCAAGGATGTCAATAACATGCAAGTCTATATCAATGTTCCCTCTAAATTAGCTCATTTTGTGAGAAAACATCTCTCATATGAATAATTTTGGATCAGTAATAACTTGTTGGTAGACACCAACAAAAGTAAGCTGTGCATATTCAATTTTGGAGTATTAAGCCAGGAATGTGTTAATTGATTTTCTGATCCATTTCAACACTTAGAGGGAACCTTGGTCTGCACAATGAAACATGCACTACAAACTAATGGATAACGAAAAGGGATGGATATGATTAGTATGTGAAGAAATAACGCAGGGTAATAAGCAGCTATACACACATCTTTCTAAACATTTACACGAGATTAAAATGTGTTGGGTCACATCTCTATCATTCAATTCGAAAAATTGAATTTTCTAATCGAAAAGTTGGATTACCTACCTTTGGCAAGGTCTTCTCCATTCTCTGTATATTATCCATCACATACCAAAGTCCTGTCATCCAATGAGGGAAAAACAAAGGGACAATGTCCCTTTAACTCATTTCCAATATAAAATTAAGCTAAGGCACATGATTCATCCTCTTTCTATATTCTATATTTTCTTATCTTTTTTTCTTATACTTAGATCAATTGATGGAGGTCATTCAGCCCATCAGTTAATGCTGACTCCCTGGGAGCAATATTCCTGTTATTTGCCACATACTATAGGATACTTCATACAGTTGTGCTGTAAGAAGAGGATAGTGTAACACGTGGTGTCTGGCCAAATAATCTTCTTAATATTCCTACAAATCCTAATATTCAGCTTATGAATTTGTACAGCAACATGCGATAAAAATACAATAACATTTTCAAATGGTAATTTTGCTTGTGCTGTCCAAAGCAGTTTGATTAGTTGTTTAGGATTTAGCCTCTTTTCCAAATGTATGCATGCAGATAAACTTGTCAAATTACTTAAGTAATTATTTTTTCTCCAGCAAAACACAACATGTTGGAGGAAGTCAGCGGATCAGGCAGGATCTGTGGATTGAATGGATAGATAACTATTCAGGACAGGACCTGAAACATCATCTGTCCATTCCTCCACAGATGCTGCCTGACCTGCTGAGTTCCTCCAGCCTTTCGCGTTTTGCTCAAGATTCCATCATCTGCAGTTTCTTGTGTCTCCACCTTTTCTACAGAATGGGTAAAAATGTGTTGTCTTCTGAAGTTTCCTCTCGCTCAAAGTATTTTTAAGAATCCTGTGAAGATGATCCATTTTACCTTAAAAATATAAAGCTGGCAACCTAAACAAATTGAATCCCATGACAGTTGGTGCTTTGACATTCATATTAAAAAATGTGGGAAATCATAAATCAGAATAAGATCGACAAGCCAAAACAAATGAAATTTTAAAAAAAGAATCACACTTCTTTTGAGGTAGCAAAATAGCATAAGATGCCTAATTTCAAAGTTTGAATCTTATTAAAGTTAGTTTCTAAACTAGAAGTTTCAAATTTCAATTAAGGATTGAACACCCAATATTTCCATCTGATTTTGAAAACTCCTCCTCACAAAAGCCTTGCTGATGATTTACCTATAAACACAGCATCATTCCTGGGCCAAGATCTTAAAGCTTCCTGTTTAAAAGCATGGTGGATCACATATGATCTGCTGTAGTTCATGAAAAGTTGCTGCCTTTTTATAATTTCAAGGGCCATTAGGAATGAACATTAAATGCTGGCCTTCTTAGTGAAATGTATCAGTTTTCTCAACCTCCTTACAAGATTACAAATGATCCAAAATGGCAGAGCAAGTTCAGGAATAATTATAGATAACATTTATTGCATCATTTGTTCCGTGATGAATAGATCCAAAGTGACTGCAGTTTCAAGTAAATCTACAACCTATTAGGTGGTTTTTGTGAGTTAATGGAAACCAAATTTAAAAAACAAATTAATGGGACGCAGGCTTCTCTGATTTGAGTGGAAGTTCTGATTAGGGGGTTCCATGGGATTCGACACTCACTTAACAGCTTGGTAATAACATAGTAGATATCACCAGAATAAAATGGATGACCATACATTGCCAGTCTGATGATACCATCAGTGAAGTTACGTATAACGGTTACTGAAGGCAGTATTCCATATATTAAAAAACGTTGCCAGTATATGACTAGTTACCAAGTAGAGACACAAAGGTAAATGGAAAAATATTTTTGCAAAGGTTTTCATCGCTGAACCTCTCGGCACTCTTTAAAATCTACAATTGTAATCATGCCTTTGCTTGACTGCCTTAGTGTCTCCTTATGTGGGAATGTGTCAAATTGTTTGGAATATAAATTCCTGTGAGACACCTTGCAATGTTTTAATTCATGATACCATATAAGTGCAAGCTGCTATTGTTACTATTAATTATTTACTATTAAGCTGCATTCAGTGGTTGATTAATGGCACTAATACATTTATCAAACAGGCTAAAAACAGAAATTACTGATTTATAACTCTTAATGATAGGATTGATTAAAATACAGAAGTAAGGATAAAAATTGCTGAAATTAAACAGGCTTATAGAATTTAAAAAGTGGAGTATAGTCAACAACTAAGGAAACAATCAAAGGAATATAATACTACAGCACAGATTTTGCAATAATTGATAACCACACAACTGTAGAAGATGATAATACACAAATAATTGTAACGAACTTGAGGAAATGAAATCATGTGACTTAATTTGACTTAATATTAAAACAACTTTAAAGAACGCTATTCCTACAATTTTCTTATTGGATGACGTGACTATCCTTTAGTATGTGGAAGATAATGGGGAAAAAATATTGCCAGATTACAACCAATGTACATTTTTCATGAAGTTAGACACAAAATGCTGGAGTAACTCAGCGGGACAGGCAGCATCTCTGGAGAGAAGGATTTTCATGAAATGATTTGTAAAATTACGTACATGTGGTTAACCTTTAGCAATGGTTAGAACATTTTGTAAGTAACATCATATTTTCCTTGACTGCATACAACAACTTGTTTTTGGAATACGAGTACTAAACATCAAAACTTCTAATGAATCATTATTGTTTTGAAAATATAATAATGTTCTTAGTTTTTATATCTATTGATTGCACCAACTTATTTTTTGTTCAGCCCAGAAAGTTTGTATTTTTGTGTAGCTTCCAAGGTTTGGAATACAATTTAGAGATTTTGATTTTTGTGCAATTCATAAAATATTTGCAATGATTTGCACTTTTTGATTGTTTATAGTAAATAGAGATAAAATGCACAAAAGACTTTGTAATTTAAGTTACTTCACAAATAAGACGTTAGCAAACAAAATTAATTTGGCGCAACGATGCAGAGTTCTTACAATCATTAAGACATCAGAACTTAATATTATCATTTTGGATCACAATATCTAGGAAAATGCATTAAACATTTCTGGTATGTAACCCTCGAGAGAGACTTTGAACATGTACTTTTGGTAAACCACTATGGTGCTGATGAAAACCCTGCAATGCAAACAAACAGCAAAATGACCCTCCTTCCTTCCCAAATTTGGTTGAAAGCAGTTTTCAATAGAATCGTAGGCCTTTGGCATTTAGCTAGTTCTCGTATGCTACCTGTGACAGGGGTCATCTGCTGATGGAGAATTCCCATTGGTGTAGGAGGTGGTACTACCCCCATGATGGCACCTACAGGTGTACCAGCCCGTGGGGAGGCACACTGCTGCTGCTGAGCTGCACGCTCTCTCTCCTGCTGCTCAGCCTGCTTTGCCGCCCGCTCTGAAAAAACACGAACGTATATTCACATGGGCACACCACTCTATTTATTTATTACAGCACAGAATTAGAAATTTGCACTGATTAGATAAGGAAGATATTCGCTTCAATTAATAATTTCACGAAGAATAACCTACATTCCAAACCCGAAGGGATTGTAACCATTTTGTCAAGTTAAAATAAAATCCACACTATTGCCAGGATAACTTAACAAAGCCTTTTCCAAAATGCTTTCAATGAGAGATGAGACAACTCCTCTCAACCATTTGCTTATAGACTTGGTACCCAATAGTAAAATTTGACCAAAAGGAACAGCACTTCTCAGCATTTCTGGTAATCTCTTCAACTGTGTGAAATAACTCTATTTTGTAAGAGCCTGGCAAAATCTATTTCTAATGCAATCCTTTGTTTACCACAATTAGCAAATGCCACGGCCGGCAAATCAAGGCAGACTGAAAAATGAAAGCCATTCATTTTCTTTCAAATTAATTTTATCCTTGAGACGGATCTTAATAAACCTTACGGTGTACGAATAATACATTTAACTCAATAAGTGTTCAGATAGCTGGCAGTAAATTCAAAATCGCATTACTTTGAAGTAAAAGGAATTGTAAAGATACAATGTCTGTATCTAGCTGTTGGTTTAACATAATTTAATTCAGGCACAAATTAGCTACTGTGATGTCAGGTTATTTTTTAATAAAACACTTTAAATGTCTTTGCTATAAAAAACAAATAATAAGCTACCTTCATACTCTGCTTTTTTGACAGCCTCAAGGTTTCTCCATTCTGTACCCACAAGCCTACTCAGCTCTCCAAAAGAGAAGTCCGGATGCTTGGCTTTGATAACAGCTCTCATTTCACTGCTAAACAAGATGTAACCACTTGGGTTAGTCTTCCTCTTTCCCTCCTTCTGTTTAGTGCCCTTAATGGATTTTGGGGTTGACTACAAAAAAGGAACATAGGACAGTTGAGAACGTTAGCATTTCTAAGCCATATAAGCTTATGAGGAAGAACTTTGAGATACGAGTTATATCTAATCCGTAGGGCAAAAACATATCCTTAGGTTCTTACCTTAAATAACCATACTATAAGCAGTTGAAAAAACATGTCAACATATAACATTTATACACAGATTACTGATCTATAGTGAAAGCCTGCTAATTAACTGAGACAGAAATGAACAAAAGCAACTTAAAAAAAAAAAAAGTAAGATAAAATGAACTGTTATTGGCCCAAATGTCATACTTGCTTATTCTATTTGAAGCATATTTTTGAGTCGATTTTAAATTTCTATAGTTTTTCTGGTCCAATATCAGAGCTTCTCAGCCTTCTCTCAAGCAACTGTCAGTGCACTTTGGAACTGGCAAAGGAATGCTCAAGTGTGACTATTCTCAGCCATTTATTCAGTGATGTTACAGCTTCATTTAGCATCTCCCAGTTGGACTATGGTTACACAGGGCACAGGATTATCTGTGATCTCATAATTTTCTCATTTATATAAATCAGTGATTTCAATTGTTTCATTGATCAATTTGTGAACCTACAAGAATGACTGGTGCTCAAAACACTTTGGACCAACAGAACAATAAAATGTTACACAACAGCAAACAATTGTATAAATAGATGATTCACCTTTTTAATGCATGAAACTGTAAATGCATTTTCAAAACTTACTTATTTAGTAATTATTTTTGAGTGAAAATTTAAATCTTCTCCCCATAGACTTTCTTGGTATCGCCAATCCATTTTTTTCATAACAGAAAATCCACAAGCTTACTCTTTAACATCCTCCGGCTTAACTCAAATTAACTGCAGAAACTCACCATCATGCAAGATGACGAACATGTTTAAGAAGGAACTGCAGATGCTGGTTCAAACCGAAGATAGACACAAAAAGCTGAATTAAATCAGGACAGGCAGACTGAAGAAGGGTCTCGACCTGAAATGTCACCCATTCCTTCTCTCCAGAGATGCTGCCTGTCCCGCTGAGTTACTCCAGCTTTTTGTGTCTATCTATGACTAACATGTTGACTAAAAATTAGTTTTAATATTCAGAGGTTCTTGGTTGAGTTAGGTTGGTTGCTGAGCCATTAACAATGACCTTAAATGCTATGGAACTGGATGATTCAGATATCACATGGTTAAGTTGGCCACCATAGCCACATTTGAAGTGAGATTCTGTATCACATTTAGCACCTTGGAACCATTCCAACAAAGGTAACCACTTTTTCTAAATATTGATTTTCAGTGCTACTTGAATTTTGTAAATTTTGATGTTAATTATTCAGTTGTTCCAATCCCGATGAAATAGTACAATCATGATTTATGATGAGAGTTGAGAACAGAATCTACTCAATTCTCACATTCTTTAAAGTTAGAATTACTTTTGATTTAGTTCCACAAAATCTGTAAACCACACCTCCTCTTAAAAAGCCTCATGTGTGTTTAAATGTTTCTGTACCTGTAGAACACCGCAGCAAGATCCGATTACTGTACCTGTGGAGGTGTATAAGGAGCTATTTCCATTTCATTGGGAACAGGAGTTTGTAACTGAGGCACAGATGGCTGTTCAGCAGTTTCAGCTTCTTCATCAACGCCTTCTTCGCGCTCTTCATCAGGTTCCTCAAATTCTGCAAATTTCATCTCTAGCTCCTGTATTTTCTTATCTAAAAGAGGAGATGGTTCCTTGTGGGGAACAATAGGTTTCCTGGAACAATATACAATCACAAATAAGTTTTAAGGAGCAACTGGATTAACGGCAAGTGGTTTTCCTAGAGGAGGCGATCGGTGACCTTTCGGAGGTTGTAAAATTATAAGGGACAATGACGGGGAAGACAGCCACTGTCTTTGTTGCAGTGTAAGGAGACAGGTTTAAAGTGAGAGGGGGATAATTTAACGGGGACCCGAGAAACAAGTTTTCCTACACAGAGGGCAGTGGGTATATGGAATAGAGGAGGTAGTAGAAGCAGATAGTTACAGCGTGGAAGAGAGATTTGGATAGATTCATGGTTATGATAGTTTTAGAGGGATTTTGACCAAACAGGCAAATGGAATTAGTGTAGGTTGGCATTTTGGTCGGCATGGAAGAGTCGGGCTGAAGGGCTTGTTTCCATACTGTACAAATTTAGTCATCTACAGTAAAGCAGATTTCCATGTTAAATCATTAACAAGTTTCTCTTGAAGGCTTATACAGCACCATGAATTAAACCAATAATTAAATTAGCGATTGTTATACATTGGGATAATTCTGAATCAGACCCATCACTTGCAATGCCTTCCTGCACTTAGCTGCCCAAGTAAAGTCTGGAGAGTCAATTTAGCTGATCTTTTGCACTCTCTTAGGCAGAGGGGTATGGATGGTCACAAGGCCTCACCTAGTATAATGCCGAGGTTCTGTCCCTGAAAGGGTGTTAAGCTAATGATGGAGCTTAGACAAAACTAACATTGAATTTCATATATTTAAATGTCTCTAATGCCTACAAATTATTTTAATTGCTGCTATATAACATTAAAACAAATAAAATTTGACAGTTAAATGGATATAAAGCAATATAAAATGTGTTATCTCTTCCTCCTAATCTGCAGGATATGGACTTAGGACCAAAATGCACGGAGCTTCAGGTCCTGTGTCATGTCAAACTAATGCACGATTTGAGAGGCAATTCTCCAGTAATGTGTTGCAGAATCCCACTAGCACTTAATTTCAACACACTAGCTAGAGCCCTCCAAATTTGTCAGCAAGTCCCGGACTCTCAGTATTTTATTCTTTTCAGAAACGGAACATAATGCATTGACAAAGGACTGCTACACTGTTGGAGGTGTAGTCTTTTTGGATGAAAAAGATCCTTAGATATGATTTCACACAGTCCCTCAGGATGAATGAATATGGGGCCGAAGAAATATGCAGCACCACCCCGTACCCACATCTTCTCAATCCTATCCACAAGGTGCACAAAAAGCACAAGTTACCATAACATTTACTTTTACATACGATACTTTACACAAAGGAGCAGTCTGAAGAAAGGATTCGACCCAAAAGGTCAACCATTCCTTCTCTCCAGAGATGCTGCCTGAGTTACTCCAGCATTTTGTGTCTATCATCAATTTTTATAAGACCAGCCACATTTTCAAACATTTGAACCATTCCTACGAGAGTAAAGTAATTCTTTATATATTGTCAGCCCTCGCACCCAGGCAAATACGTCCCTTTCAATCAACATTATTAAACCAGTTGCTGTTAGTTGGACATCACCATACAGAAAGTGCCTGTAGTATTTCCTATATTATAACCACACATCTTTAAGTATCCCACTAGTCGAGGCCATGAATTATAATTTGTGCATCACAGATAAAGTAGCCTTCTCAAGTGCAGACTAACTGCATTCAAATCAATGAGTAAAGTTTCACCATTAGAGGAATGTTTTACTATTTCACGACAACAAGCCTCACCTGAAATAGTACACTTCATCATCCAGTACTTTAGCAGATAAGGAAAATCGCTTGAGACCTTTAAATCTTTTCATTTGTTTGTCAGTTTCGTTGTAACGACTTTCACAAATGTATACTTCATTTTCATTCACTTCCGTTGGTCGACAAGAGAGGTAGTCTTTAAATGACAATACACTGCACTTGCCTAAATGGAACAGCACCACAAGAATATTTTACATTAAATGTATAATTTAGCAATTACACTAGTGCAAAGTGAAATCTGGTTTTGTAATATATTAGCACATTTTTATACTAACCACCTATTTGAAGACAAAAATTAAATATTTAATTCTGCTGATCAAAATGCCCTCTTACAAAATAATCAAAATGATACTCGTAAAATTTCAAATATTTTCCAGTACATTTTATAGAATTTATGCCGAAACTTACTGCATTGTAATCAGTCCTAAGATATTAATTCCTTACCAATCACACAGGTCATGGTGCAAGTTTCTTCCACATTGCTAAGAAACACTTCCTTCTTGTAAAACATTTTGGTAGGCTCATGCTCCGTCTCCTCAGGATGAATGAATATGGGGCCGAAGAAATATGCAGCACCACCCCGTACCCACATCTTCTCAATCCTATCCACAAGGTGCACAAAAAGCACAAGTTACCATGACATTTACTTTTACATACGGTACTTTACACAAAGTAGCAGTCTGAAGAAAGGATTCGACCCAAAAGGTCAACCTTTCCTTCTCTCCAGAGATGCTGCCTGAGTTACTCCAGCATTTTGTGTCTATCATCAATTTTTATAAGACCAGCCACATTTTCAAACATTTGAACCATTCCTACGAGAGTAAAGTAATTCTTTATATATTGTTTTAATAACCAAATAAAGTTAATAATAGCATTTTTTTAAAAACATGGTGATTATTGAAAAGCAAACCTGAGTTAATAGAAAATTTTATCTAATTTACCTGCCCACACGTGGTTGGACTAAACCATGAGATTTTATGAAAACACAATCTCCAATCTTGAGCCACAAATCATTATAATGCAGCTGTTCATAATACTGGCAGCCTGGTTCTCCATTTGAAATTTCCACTGGTACATCTTCTCGATCCTGGGCAAAGAGATTGAGTAATTATACATATGTGCTGCCTGGTATTAAGCAGATAATATGCAGCCACTCAGAACTGAAATCTTGTTAGTCGAATTTTGGAAAAAAGAGTAATAACTGTAATAGTTGGTCAGTTTTTTTGAAAATTCATGTCTATATATCTGATTTTATAACCTCCCCTGGCAACTAGTTCCAGACATCAAACTATTCCTCACACTTCTCCTTTAAAGTTGTGTAGGATGGAACTGCAGATGCTGGTTTACACAGTAGACACAAAATGCTGGAGTAATTCAGCGGTACAGGCAGCATCTCAGCATCATTCAAGATCCAGTCTGAAGAAGGGGCTCGACTCAAAACATCACCCATTCTTTCTATCCAGACATGCTGCCTGTCCCGCTGAGTTACTCCAGCATTTTGCGTCTAACTCCTTTAAACGCTCCCGTCAGCTTAAATCTATGCCCTGTCGTGTTTCACATTTCCACCTATACCTCTTACAATTTTAGAAACTTCTATCATCTGTCTCTGCTGCTCAAGAGAAAGTAGTCCCAAGTTTGTCCGACCTTTTAGCTAATACACTCTATTACCAGGCAATATCCTGGTGAATCTCGTCTGCGTCCCCTCCAAAGCCTCCACATCCTTCCTTTGGGTTCGCAACCAGAAGTGCACACAATTCTTCAAATGAAGCCCAACTAAAGTTTTATACATCTGTAACATGACATCCAAGCTTTTATACTCATTGCCCCAAACGATGAGTTGTCTTACAAAAAAATAAATCACCCTACTCATTGGTGTTGCCACTTTCAGGAAGTATTGGACTTGCACCATGAGATCCCTCTGTACATCAATGCTCCCAATGGTTCGGCCATTCATTACAAACTGTCCTCTTACGTTTGACCTGCTAAAATGCAACATCTCACACTTATCTGGATTATACTTTATCTTGCCATTTCTCAATCCATATTTCCAACTGGCTACGTCTTGTTGTATCCTTTGATAACCTTCCTTATTATTCACAACTCCGCAAATGTTGACTTGTCTGCAAATGTACAAATCAACCCACCCACGTTTTCATCCAGATGTTTTATATATATGACAAACAATGGAGATCTTGGCCCTGAACCTTGCACAATATCATGTTACAGACGTGCAGTTAGAAAAACAACTCTCCACCACCACTCTCTGATGAAGCCCATTTTACTTACCAACTCGTTTTAGATCCCATGTGACTTCTGAACCCGTCCCCCATGAGAGACTTTGTCAAATGCTTTACTAATGTTCATGTAAAAAACATCTACTGCCCTATCCTCCAATCATTTTTGTTACCTTTTCAAATATCACAATCAAAGATATAATAAAAGTTTTCATCATCTTTTGGTATTAAAACAAATGCAATGTTTATTTTCTTCTGAGTAAATGGAGATTTCATTTAAATTTTATGGCATGCATGGAGTGTGTTCTGCATTATCACAATGCTGTAGAAAATGCAGTTTCATTAGCTTAAATATACTTGCTATTTCAAAGTAACAGTAGTGCAGGGCTGCCAACTCTCACGCTTTGAGCGTGAGACTCACGCCCTCAAGCAAACTCTCACGCCCTCACGCTCATCAGAAATTTCTCACGCTCAGTGGTGAGAAATTTAGTGATCAACGAAAATTAAAACACTCGGATAAACTGCATGGTCCGCGGGTGTTGGAGAGCCGGACCTGCGGGAGGGAGGGAAGCAGAACCAGCGGCGGGAACAGATGCGGGGAGCCGGGACGGACGAGTGTTTGCCGGGGCTGGCATGTCGCTTGCTGCAGCTCTGGCCATGGAGCACTCCGGACAGTGCAAGAGTCCCGGGCGTCGGAGGCGTCAGAAGCGTTGCGCCGCTGCCGCGAGAGTCTCTGTGCCGAAGGGACAGACTCTCAAAGGGAGGTGGAGAGAGAGAGAGAGGGGAAGGAGATAGGGAGACAGTGGGGAGAGAGAGAGAGGGGGTGAGAGGAGAGAGAGGGGAGAGACAGGGGGGGAGTGAATGGAGAGAGAGAAGAGGGGGGGGGGAGAGAGGTAGGGGAGAGAGAGGGGGAGAGTGAGGTGGGAGAGGGGGGGAGTGAGAGAGGGGTGAGAGGGAAGAAAGAGGGAAGCGAGAGAGGGGGTGGAGAGGGAGGAGAGGGTAGGAGAGAATGGGAGAGAGAAGGGGAAGAGAGAGGGGTGGTAAAAGAGAGAGGGGAGAGGGGGAAAGAGAGAAACGGGGGAAAGAGAGAGATAGGGGAGCAAAGAAAAAGAGATAGAGACAGAGGAGAAAGAGAGGGGAGAGAGGGCAAGGGGAAGGGTGAGGTAGGAGGGAGAAATGGGGAAGAGAGGAGGTGAGAGAGAGGGGAGAGTGTGTGGAGAGGGAGAGAGAGGGGGAGATAGAGAGGGAGGGAGAAAGAGGTTGGGGGGGAGGTTGGGGGAGAGAGAAGAGGGGGAGAGAGAGAAGAAAGAGAGGGGGAGAGAGAGTTTGGGGAAAGGGAGGGGAGAGAGGGGAGAGAGAGGGAGCGGGGGGAGAGAGAGGACAAGAGAGAGGGGGAAGAGTAAGGTGGGAGGGAGAGAGGGGGGAAAGAGAGGGGAGAGAGAAGAGAGGAAAGGGGAGAGAGTGAGAGGGGGAGACAGGGGAGAGAGAGGGGGTGAGAGGAGAGACAGAGAGGGAGAGAGGAGAGACAGAGAGAGAGAGAGAGAGGGGAAAGAGAGGGGGAGGGGAGAGATAGAGGGGGAGAGAGAGAGGGGGGGGTTGAGAGGAGAGAGAGCAAAAAGAGAGAGAGAGAGTCTCTGTGTCGAATTTGCCCAGGCATGGATCAGGCTGCGGCTCGGTGTATCCTGGAGGACAACCAGTGGCTGCTGGAAGTAAGTACCAAGCACTGGGTAGAAACGGTGGCAGATAGTGGACTTCAAATGGGGGTGTTTGGAGAAAGCATCCTGCTTGCCTGCTAGATTTTCACTTACTGTAACTGCAGGAAAAATGTTCCCGATGTTGGGGGCGTTCAGAACCATGGGTCACAGTTTAAGAATAAAGGGGGGGGGGGGGCAGTTAGGACTGAGATGAGGACAAACCTTCACGTAGAGAGTTGTGAATCTGTGGAAGGCAGTGCAGGCCAATTCACTGAATGTTTTCAAGAGAGAGTTACATTTAGTTCTTGGGGCTAACGACATCAAGGGATATGGGGAAAAAACAGGAAAGAGGTACTGATTTTTGATGAATAACCATGATCATATTGAATGGCAGTGCTGGCTCGAAGGGCCGAATGGCCTATTCCTGCACCTATTTTCTATGTTTCTATGCTTGAGTATATGGCAATAAAACTCGATCACTTGATTTTGAAGCATTCATGCATGGTGGAGGTATAATGTAGTCATAGAGTGATACAGTGTGAAAACAGGCCCTTCGGCGCAACTTGCCCACACCCGCCAACATGTCCCAGCTACGCTACCTGCTTTTGGTCCATACCTCCAAACCGTTCCTATCCATGTATCAGTCTAACTTTTTCTTAAATGTTGGGATGGTCCCTGCCTCAACTACCTCCTCTGGCAGCTTGTTCCATACACCCATCACCCTTTGTGTGGATAAAGTTACCCCTTAAAAAGTTACCTCTTAAAAATACTTCATACAAAAAACATTGAAATCATACTTCTACAGTGCACTAAAACATGATTTTAATACATAAAATTTCAAAAGGTTCCTACCCTTCTTCCACACCCTCTCCCCACTCGGTTGCTCCACTCCCTCACCAGGTACCCCCAAGGCCAGTGATCAGTGATCGCACAGCCTCCCCCCTTTCAAAAATGCTCCAATCCAATTTAAAGCATATATATTGCATTCAAGTGTAAGTTATAAGACTCGCTACAGTATGCACCATATTGCACAATTTCAAGCTGAAAAATGCAAATGTTCCGTACCTGTTGGCAGGTTGAGAATGCAAAGTGGGCTGGGTGAACTGTGATCTTGAGAACTACTGTAAAGGATAGAGGTGCCTTTAACAATTCTTCAAGACTCATGTACTTAAGGAAGGTATTAAATAAATAATAGTTTTCTGACTCTTTTGCAGATGGCAGTGAATTTTCCTAGTTTCCCCTCCCAAATCTGACAAATATGATCTTTACCTCCCTGTGGTCATGTCATTTCAGGAGAATATTAGCCAGCATATTGGAGAAAGAAGTATTTTTTAAGATCTTATCTGCTTGATGTGAATTAAAAATCCAATATTCTTCCAATATTACACTCAAATCATAGAAAAAGTTAATTGCTTCAATACGGACTGCATGTTTGACCATACATTCCTCTGGCAACGTGCTGTTGAAGGTCATTTCCCTGAAAAGTTAATTTTCATCCTGATTCTTATGCAACAGGATTCAACATAAATGAAGATACCTTATCAATGATGCTGTTATTCTCGTCACCTTTGGTTTCTTCATTCATAGGTTCAATAGATTCTTTGTTTTCTATTTTGTCTGAATTAGCGAAAACGGAAGCGACGCGAACTACTGGTAATGGTGTGTGTCGTGGAACAAATTTCACTGCACTCAGGGGCATAGTCCACAATTTAATTTTTTTGAAAGATTTGGTCTTTGCTGAATATCGAGATTCACAGACAAATACATCTTCAGCTCGGAAACCTTCAGGTCGAATTTTGAAGTATTCCTGCATTCACGGGCAGTCAAAGAAATGAAAAGTAAAAACACATTTTAGCCATACCATCTCACCCTCATTTACAAGAATTAAATTGCAGAGATAATATAAATTCTTCAAGGAAAACAAAAAAATGTCAGTACAATTATGAAGACAGGTAAAATCAGGAATACAAGTCTCAATCTAAATTACTTGTAAAAGACAGAATACAGAATAATGTAATATTCAATGAGGAGCCCATATTGCCCTTGTGTTAATGGAACATCGTTGTCATCTGCAACAAGAAGTTCCAGATATAATCAAGAATGTGTTAAATCATCTCATTTCAGATTTGCAGGAGTAAATTTGTTATTAGAGGTCCAGGAGGTACCGAGTTGAGGAGGAAAATGTTGCAATAAGCGAGGTTGGTATTCTAACTGCGCATGTCCAGGTCATAGGTCACTTGCGATAAACATTCTCAGCAGCTGTGCTGCTGCATGTGTGCAGGCCTGCGTTTCGTCCGTGGTCGGGCCCAGGCTTGGGTCTCCGGCGCTGTTGCGTTGCTGTGTCTCCATCCCCTCCCGGGTGTCCTGTCCCTGTCCATGGGCGGCCTCAGGTGGCCCTGGGCTGGCGGGGCGCTAGTGGCCCCAGGCTTGCAGCCGGCACAGGGAAGGGGGGGAGGGGGGGTGCTGTCTCCAGCTCGGCTCTGCTTCGGCTTCCGGGAACCATCGGCTGCGCCTCTCGCCTTGTCCAGTGGCTGTCGGTTGGCCCCCTCGGTGCCAGTGAGGGCCGAGCGCTGGTCATCCACACAGGGTGCTGCTGTGGCTCGGCAGGTCAGGCAACATCTCTGGAGAAGGGTCTCAACCCGAAACATCACCCATTCCTTTTCTCCGGAAATGCTGCCTGTCCCGCTGAGTTGCTGCAGTGTTTTGTGTGTGTCCCTGTTGATGGCTGGTGCTCGGCTTTCACTGGCGCCGGGGGGGGGAGGTTGGCTGGCTGCCGCAGGGTGGGGCGGGGGGTGCGGCCGGGAGCGGGTTCCTCGGGAGTTGGAGCGGGGTTGGGCTGGAGTTGGCGCTACTTCTCCGCGCTGGCTGCGGACCTGGGGCCGCCGCTGCTCCGGCCCGACGTCCCGGGGTCACCCCGGACGTCTCCGGCCGCCCCGTGGGCGGGGGTGGGACCCTCGGGGGGAGGAAACGATACGACACACAGTCCAGAGGTGGTTCGGCAGTGCTGGCAGAGCCAGGGACCTGGATCCTGGCTGCGACGTGGGTCTGTGTGCGTGCAGTAGCTGAGAATGTCTCTCCACTGATCCAGTCTCTCCACCTCTCTCGCATCTGCCCCCCTCTCTTTCTCTCTCTTGATGTTACACCCCACTCCCCCACTACCCGGCACCCCCGTACCTCAGATTCAATATATTTTTACACATAAATTCTGAATAAAGATAAGAATTTATACACAGTTTATACAGCCAGAGCTTTGTTCGCTTTTTCTTTATCGCGAATGATCTTTGACAAATCCCGTGATTCCTTGCGTTTTTAAAGAGTACCTAACTCGCTTATTCAGAATAACTAGAATTTCAAGTGATCTTTACCATAAAGTGTTAAAGCAGAGGATCAATCAAAGATAATATCATTTGGCTGTGATGTATCTCATGAACAGGTAACCTTCCAAGGTTTCATATCAGAAACGGACATATGAACAAAAGCTCTTTGGGCAGTATCTCAATTGGCTGGTTGCAGAATTTCAACACAAATCCATATTTTTCAGAAGAGGATTACATGAGGATAAAATGTAAATAAATTGTGCAGGAATCAAAGTGTATTTCTTCTCTTTTTGAATGCTTGGAAAAGTTTACTTTCTAGTTGTACCCAATTCTCCCCAATGCTGGCTTGACTGTAATTTTCAGCTGTGAATGGACACTGGCTGGGTCTACTTTCTTACTGCAGTATTAGAGATGCAAGAAACTATTTGCAGAAAAAGATGTAGTGTTCTGCAATTTGGTGACAATGCAATCAAGTACAGTATATATTGCTCTGTACATTCTGCAATTCCCAATAGGTGATATTATGGGGTAATCAGAAACCATATACTCACCTTTACAAACATCACTACACATTTGCCTAGAATTTTGCTGACTAGAATCTTGTTATAGTAATCACTTTTGAAAACTTCTTTTTCAAGAAATTTCCGTGTAGCCAAGTGGAAGGTTTCATTTGGCCGATAAAACCAGCAGCCATACAGCCATTTCTCACCTACAAAATATACATTGAATCCAAGAGTTAGTTACATGTTTAAGGGATATGATTGCCAAAACGATCAAAAGCAACAAAACTGATTTTAGGCAAACAGGTATAATTCTAGACTATCTAATAATGAAAGACGTGGAAGGAGGCAAGTATAAATCTGTTCAGGAAATAAGTAAATAAAAAACAATCATGGAGCATCTCAACTACCTTAATATTTACTGGACAGAAGAAGAGATACTAGGGTAGTTTTTCCAACCCAGGCAGGCTCTATTCAATCGCAATATGTTAAAAAGGTCAACAAATGAAGATGTGATACAGTACCTAGTCATGGGGACAAAATCTAGGCCGATAATCTTTGCTATTTTTTTTTTTACACTGATCACTGATAACATTTTGAAATGAATGACCACTAAATTAACACACAACGCTAATATTCATTCTTGCCCATTGTGCTGCATGCACATAGACACCTTCTCTTTATTATGCAAAGAATCACATGCACGCACATACACTCTCAGGCTCGGACACAGGCGCCCTTGCTCTTGGCCTCCCATCTCAATTCCAAACCCTTCACACACATTACGCTTGGCCCTGCAAACCCACAGTGCTCCCTGCTCCTACACCCCATTCACAGAGGTTTCTCACCTTCCCTTCCATTTCCAGTACTCTGACTTCTTCCTGCCCTTGCACGACCTCGTCTATTACAACCATTTCCTCTCTGCGCATGCCTGCCCAGATTGCCAGTTGCACGCTAGTCTCCAGTTCCTGATCACAGTCACACTCTCATCCTGACTGATGACCTTAGCCATACTTTGTCCCAGACTCGTAATACCAGTGAAGCCCCAGCCCCTGGCAGTTCACACCACTGCACCTTGCCAGTCATGTTTCATCTGCAGGTCTTGCATGTCACAATCTCAATTAAAATCTGTAAAATGTTGGGGTTTTCTGGTTTTCTGTTTTTGAGAATTGTTCAATGTGACTGGCTGCATGGTGTTGCGGTTGCAGGATACAAGAGATCTCATAAAACTGATTCTAGAAAGAATCTCGACTTCACTGTGGGTGGCTTTCCTCAGGTCAGTACTGAGTGCTACTGCTTTGTTGCCGGCTGTAAAATTTGCGACCACATACAATACAATAACCCTTTGCAATTACTTTAAATAGAAATGCCAAAAATGTTTTAAAAAAATTATGGACTCTCCCATTTAACTCAACTGGTCACTATTTCTATTTTTCATAACTACACCATAAATCTCTAACCTATAATTAAACAAAAATCAATATGAATCAATTACCAGTGTCGTCTTCCCAGAGTCTCTCAATGCAGACGATGTGAGGGAGCAGGTTTGGTTCAGCTGGCTCAACATAAACATAATCTCCCACGTGGTACATGTTGTCTTTAAAGCTACAATCCTGGCTATATGTACGCTGGAATCCATATGTTCCATGGCTTCCTGAGTGATCATCACTCATGTTTTTTTCAGATTCTGTTCAGGAGAATCGCAAATGTTATTTGTGTGCTTAAAATAATTATATACAAATTATAAGATTATAAATATGTTTTGAAAAAGTACAGAAATCGGAAGGACTTCCACCTGGAACCATGTGGTTTAGGTTTTAAATGGAGAATTATTTGTTTTGTGCTGCCTCGATGGTTTAATGAATAAATGAACCAGTCTTAAGCAGGTCATCAACAAACCCTCTGATATAGCAGGTTTGGAGATGACTTGTTGGTGTACATATACGGTGAACAGTTAATACAAGGAAAGGTAATTTGCACAATGATATACAACCCAGCAAGCAGTTAGAATCATGCAGCACGGAAACAGGACCTTCAGCCCAACTTATCCATGTTGACCATAATGTTTACTTTAGTTTAGAGACAGCCTAAAACAGGCCTGTTGGCCTGCCAAGTTCACACTGACCACAGATCACCTACACACTCGTTTTACGCTATCCTACTACTTATACTATCCACTCCCTACACTCAGGGCAATTTACTGAGGCCCTCACTGGCATGTGTCACTGGGAATAATCCAGAGATTACTACACTTGAGATCCTGCTTTGCAAACCTTTGGCCCAACCCCTTATAATCACTGCAGGACCTCATCCATTTTCCTACTTTGGTCACGTTCGCAACAACTTCATTGCTGTTCACCCTCCACCTTGAGAATGCTCTGCAGCCACTTAGTGGCATCCTGGTGTCCCATTTGCGGCTAGTCATTGTCATGATGGAAGGGAACAAGAGAACATCTGAAATTAACTACTCTATCCATAAGAAAGGCCATGAACTGGGATTAAAGGCATTTAGACAAAATATTCTTCCCCATGCAAATCTTCGTCATCTCATTTTTAGTGACCTAACATTTTCTATATCCATTCGTCTGATTAGCCATACCAATATATATTTAGGTGGATGAAGCCCTACTTTCTTTTTCAATATTTAACATTTTTTAAATAATGTAAATAAGGATCACATTTCAGGGAAGGCTGGATGGAGGAGATTTGGAGTTCAGAAATGCAATTTAACTAATAGCCCTGTCCCACGGTACGAGTTCATTCCAAGAGCTCTCCCGAGTTTAAAAAAAAATCAAACTCGTAGTCAGCACGGAGAATGAACGTAGTGGGTACGTCGGAGCTCGGGGATGTCTCTTACCGGCTCGTAACGCGAACGGCAGGTACTCGGGAAGACTCGCTAACGGCAGGTAAGCACGGGAAGACCCGTGAAGATTTTTCAACATGTTGAAAAATGTCCACGAGAGCCCCGAGTACCGACGAGTGGCCATTAACGTAAATCTCCGAGTTCGAATCAGGGCAAACTCGGGAGAGCTCTTGGAATGAACTCGTACCGTGGGGCAGGGGTTTAACCCAAGACACTTTGCCCCCTACAATGACCCCAAAAAGTAAAAAGTAAAAGCTGCCAAAACATTTTACAAAAAATGTCAGTTAAATACCTGATAATTCTTTCTTTTCCTCCTCTCTCTTCTGCTTATCTTCCTCTATTTCTTTTGGCAGCTTCTCCTTCTTTTCTTTTTCCAAATCATGCTGCAAATGTTTCAGAGTGAAGCTGAGAGCTGGTGAAAGCAGAATCTCTCCATTTTTGCACAGTTCATCACGTATCTTAATGAAAAAATGCTGCAGCTCCACTGCATCTTCATAGATTTCTGAATCAGTTCTGAATAGGCCACAAAGATAAATGTTAGTGTTATTTGTGCTTCTGTACATTAACCTTTTTGCTTTCGAAGCTTGATGATTATATCACAGTATCCTTCCAAGGCCTTTATACCCCATCATATACTTCAATTAACTTCACAATTGAGCCCAGACGGTATCTGTGTATGGTATGTAGTGGATGGAAGGTAATAAGAGCCGAACATGAGCTTATTTTAATTCACTGTTTACAATATGTGGATGAGCTACTGCAACCAGTCTGTCTTTGGACTTTGACAGGAGATAGCCAAGAGAAATTTGCACACTAATAAAGAAAACATGCAACTTCCAACGAGAGAATATCAAAATCTGGGTATGATAATTTTCCCAGTGTAGCCATGGACAGGGTTCATTGGTGTCAATTGCTGCTTGCTTGACTGAAGTCTGATAATTTTACATTATATTTAATATATATATACTAGACCAAGTACAGACCCATTGATTGGAGGACCACGGGTCTGCACTTGGTCTAGTATACTTATTAAAAGTCTGATTGTGTGTGTGTGTGTGTGTATTCGTGTGTATGTGTGTGTGTGTGTGTGTGTGTGTGTGTGTGTGTGTGTGTGAGAGATATAATATGTGGTTGTCTTTACATCTTCCCAAAAACATTACGCGGTAACGATTTCATTTTTTCATATTCTGATTGACATTTTCCCCCTCAAGGTCGAGATCGTCTTCACTGAACATTTTATGCTGCATTACTGATTAAAAGTAAGAAGTTTAAAAACATCAAAAGACTTTGAATTTAAAACGACTAGCTTTCACTGATGACGTCACAATGGCTCGGCTAGCAGTGATCAGCTTCACGGAAGATTTCATCCTATATTTCACGTTACTTGCGATTAAAGCTTTAAAAATGCTAACTTTCACAAGATTTTTACTGTTAAAATCATTCCTGCCAGCTTCCAACACACTTTGATCAAATGCTGCGACACAGGAACACTCTGAACCTTTCACCTCACAGGAGGGGGAGGGCGAATTGCTATTGCAACATGCAGGGCTAGTGCAATTGGGGGCTACAGGTAGGGAACAGGTGCGCTGGGGGAGCACTCAGTCTAGTATAACTTTAAAACTCTCAGTGTGTGTGTGTGTGTGTGCGTCTTTATATTTTTGCTAAATGCTACGTGGTAACGATAAATTTTTTACATATTCTGACATTTTTTACATATTTTCCCCTCTAAGCAATGATCAGCTTCACTTATGATTTGATGTATTATTTCACGACTTATTGCAGATTAAAGTTTAAAAAACCCGATGACGTCACAAAGAGGTGGGCGGGCACGATGGCTCAGGTCGACGCCCGTTTCACACAGAATATTCGACGAGCTTCGAGTGATGTCAGGGGGAGGGCCGCATTTAAACTAACAGTCGCCCCGGCTGGGGTTTTACGCGGACATCAAGGAGGCATGAAGACCGCAGCGGTGAAGGAGACATCGAGACGATGGGGTCGCGGCGGCGGTGAGGCATCGCGGTGGTGGGGTTCGTGCCTGTCGGTTGGCCTGGTGACAGTTGAGCTGGGGTTGCCACCTCTTCTCCGCACTGGCTGTGGCCCTAGGCTCACAGTCAGCGCGGAGAAGCGGCAACCCCAGCCAACAGCCCCCGGGTTATTCACATCCTTCGCCCCCTCCGCTCCGGATTATTCACACCCCCCGGGTTATTGACACCCCCTGCCCCCTCCCCAGGTTATTCATGCCGCTGGATTCTTCATACCCCCCGCCCCCTCCAAGTTATTCACACTCCCCGCCTCCTCCCCCCCCCCCCACCCGGGTTATTCACACCCCCCGCCCCGCCCCTCCCCCCCCACCCGGGTTATTCACATTCCCCCACCGCTGCCTTTACTAGATTTACTTCGGAAGTTTAGTGCTGCTGTAGTTGCAACAAAACTAAGCAGCCTGGGTTCAGTTCTATCCTTTGATGCAGCTTGCAGGGAACTTGCATATTCTCTCGGAGGTACACAAAAAATCTGGAGAAACTCAGCGAGTGCAGCAGCATCTATGGAGCGAAGGAAATAGGCAACGTTTCAGGCCGAAATCCTTCTTCAGACTGATAGGGGGTGGCGGGGAGAAGGAAGGAAAAAGGAGGAGGAGGAGCCTGAGGGCTGGGGGATGGGAGGAGACAGCCCGAGGGCTAAGGAAGGGGAGGAGACAGCAAGGGCTAACAAAATTGGGAGAATTCAATGTTCATGCCCGCGGCTGCAGACTCCCCAAGCGGAATATATGGTGCTGTTCCTCCAATGTCCGGTGTTGTTCGCTCTGGCCATGGAGGAGACCCAGGACAGAGAGGTCGGATTCGGAGTGGGAGGGGGAGTTGAAGTGCTGAGCCACCGGGAGGTCAGGTAGGTTCTTGCGGACCGAGCGGAGGTGTTCGGCGAAACGATCGCCCAACCTCCGCTCGGTCTCACCGATGTAGATCAACTGACATCTAGAGCAGCGGATGCAGTAGATGAGGTTGGAGGAGATACAGGTGAACCTCTGTCGCACCTGGAACGACTGCTTGGGTCCTTGAATGGAGTTGAGGGGGGAGGTAAAGGGACAGGTGTTGCATTCCTTGCGGTTGCAACGGAAAGTACCCGTGCCTCCACCCCCGATGAGGCGTGCCTCCATCCCCGTTCCCTGAAGAATGAGGACATTTCAGATGCCCTGGTGTGGAACGCCTCATCCTGGAAGCAGATGCAGCGTATGCGGAGGAATTGGGAGTAGGGGATGGAGTCCTTACAGGAAGCAGTGTGGGAAGAAGTGTAGTCCAGATAGCCATGGGAGTCAGTGAGTTTATAGTGGATGTCGGTCAGAAGTCTATCACCTGCGATGGAGATAGTGAGGTCAAGGAATGGTAGGGAAGTGTCGGAAATAGTCCAGGTGTATTTGAGTGCCGGATGGAAGTTGGTGGTGAAGTGAGTCAGTTGTGTGTGGGTGCAGGAGGTGGCCGCAAAGCAGTCGTCGATGTAACGGAGGTAGAGGTCGGGGATGGGGCCCTGGTACGTATTGAACAAGGATTGTTCGACGTACCCGACAAAGAGGCAGGCGTAGCTGGGGCCCATGCGTGTGCCCATAGCTACGCCTTGTACTTGGAGGAAATGGGAGGAGTCAAACGTGAAGTTATTGAGGGTAAGGACCAGCGGAGGAGAGTGTTAGTGGCTGGGTATAGGTTGCTCCTCTGGTCGAGGAAGAACCGGAGGGCTTTGAGGCCATCCTGGTGGAGGATGGAGGTGTAGAGTGACTGAACGTCTATGGTGAAGATGAGGGGGTGAGGGCCTAGAGAATGGAATGCGCGGAGGCAGCGGAGAGTGTCTGAGGTGTCTTGAACATAGGTGGGAAGGGATTTAACCAAGGGGGATAGGATGGAGTCAAGGTATGTGGAGATGAGTTTGGTGGGGCACGAACAGGCACAGACAATGAGTCTACCGGGACAGTCAGGTTTGTGGATTTTGGGGAGAAGGTAAAAACGGGCCGTGCGGGGCTGGGGAACGATGAGGTTGGAGGCTCAGTCGGGCAGGGCGTGGGAGTTGATGAAGTCGGTGATGGTGCTAGAGATGGTGGCCTGGTGCTCGTCAGTGGGGTCATGGTCCAGGGGTACGTAGTAGGAGGTGTCCGAGAGTTGGCGCGTGGCCTCAGCTTTGTAGAGATCGACGCGCCAGACTACCACGGCACCTCCCTTGTTGGCTGGTTTGATAACCCAATCTGGGTTGTTGCGGAGTGATTCGATGGCAGTGCGTTCAGGGGGGGGAGAGATTGGAGTGAGACAGGGGAGTGGAGAAGTTGAGGCGGTTGAAATCGCGACGGCAGTTTTGGATAAAGAGTTCCAAAGCCGGGAGGTTACGAGAGGGGTTCCACGAGGAGCGGGTGCGTTGGAGACGAGAAAAGGGGTCATCAATGGGGGCGAGGACTCCTTCCCGTGGAAGTGCGCTGTGAGGCGGAGGCGACGGTAGAAGAGCTCCAAGTCATGGTGGGCGCGGAACTCATTGAGGTGGGGACGGAGGGGGACAAATGTAAGACCTCTGCTGAGGACAGACCGTTCGGTGTGGGAGAGGGGGTCGGGGGGGATGGTGAACACCCGGCAGGGATGGGGGTTGGGGCCGGAGGAAGGCAGGTGGGTGGACTGGGGACGAGGCGATGTGTGGTGGGGGGGTGGAGGGTCAGGGGGTGGGGGGGTGAGAGGGCTGTAATGTGGGTGGGGAAGAGCAGGGGTCACATAGTTAGAGGGGGGTGGGGGAGAGTCAGTGGAATAGCCACGGAGGTTAGCAAGGCTGGGCAGACTGGTATTAGGACCCAGTGGAGTCAAACCCAGGAGAGTGTGAGTTAGCAGCGTGGAGGCTTCAGGCCCAGTGCAGAGTCCAGGCTCCAGGTAAGGCGACGGCTGTGGGTTGCTGGAGGAAGTTGGAGTGGCGAGGGTCAACGGACCCGATGGTGGGAGGGCAGTGGCGCGGGTCAACGGACCCGATGGTGGGAGTCCAGTGGCATATTCTCTCTGTGACTGTGTGGGGTTTTCATGGTGCTCTTGGTTGTTGGCTTATTTCAAAGACATACAGATTATTATGTAAATTAGCTACTATATATTAACCCTGGTGTAAATGGATTGGGGAGGAGGGGTGTTAGTGCTTATGTACCACAGGAAAATATTACAGGGAAATAAATGGGAGGATGGGACATCTCAAAAACCCAAGGGATCAAAAGACCTACTTCTTTGTTGTTACGAATCGAAGAACATTTCCATTTAAATCTACATCAGTCTTGTAAAATTAAAGTTTTCTTTTGTTATTCGCTTTAACGGTTAAAAAAAATAAATAGATATTTTAATTCCATTTTCATGGATGCATTCAGTTTACAACACAAAACTATTTAGAAATAGATAAGTTGAAAAATAATTGTTGCTGGGCAAGGATGTGCTGATGCTATCTTGGCTGTATTTAATACCCTCTCATGCTGCACATCATGTGGCCATCTTGTGCCTTTATAGTGCTTTGGCACTTCTTAGACGACCATAGCTGGACCAGTAGAAAACAAGTAGAATTTCATTAGCTCTTTTGCACATTAATTAATAAATATTGAACTTAATTTCAAAATTTGTCAAGGTGGAATATTAATACTTAATCTCCATATTGGTATGCCAGTAGCAAAAGCAACAGGTGGCTGGAGATCTTTTTGCTACTTCAATAAAAATTCAATGATTCAATAATAAAGTCTCTATATTTTTCCTTGAAATTCATTTCTACACATGCATCGGGAATGATATCGAATGTTGCAGATATCTACTAATAATATTGATCAGGAAAATAAATAGCCTTAGCGAAGAGTTGATCTAATTAAAGAAGAAGGTTTGTGCTTCCCACAGACTCACCTGTTTAACCGTCTTGCTCTTTCCAACACTTCAAACATGTGCTCCTGGAAAACATCAAGTCTTCTATATCGATTAGTTTCAATATTTTTTCGAATAATTTCAAAAGTCAAAGGTGGCTTGTTAGGGGTGCTTGGATCAGTCGCTGGAATCTCTGCTAAAGAGTCACTATAACATCTCCCTTCATCATCCTGGTGGCTAAGGACAGAGACAAATAGGTTGTGTATCAACTCCTGTATGAGTAACTTTACATTGGGAATGTGTGCATCATCTTCTCCATCCAAATCCCTTTTGGTTTCCAGAAGGACTTTGTGAAGGACTAGTGCATCTTTATAAATAAGAGATTCTGGTTCGTTGTAAGTGCAAGCGTTGTTAAACATCAACACAAATTCATCAACAAAGGAGTCGACGTCCTGGTACTTATTAGACATCATGTGATTCTTCACTTTCTCCATGTCAATTGGTTTTTTAATTGTTAAATAGTAATCTGGGAGTTCCGATCGAGTAGGTAGTCTGAGAAAGATGGCACTCAGTCTTCGGCCTCTGACGTCTGTGTAATTTTTTACTGCTTCGTATAACTCATTTAGCTTTTGCTGCAGAGGAGTCAAGTATTTGGATTTTTTGGGCGAAATACCACTCTTCCTGCCTGAAAAGAAGTCAAAAGTGTTCAATATTGAATTCACATGGAGTAACCTTCCAAATCAAAAGAACCCTTTGAACAATTTCCAGTTAAAAACTGACAACCATTTGCAATAATTACAAACTATTAAATAGCTATGAATAACATTCTTCTTTTTCAAAGAGCAGGATTTTCGATGAAAAGTGGAGTCATACAGCACAGAAACAGGCGCTTCAGTCCAACTCGCCCATGTTGACCAAGATGCCCCACCGTTCTTAGGCCGCTAATTCTTTAATCTTTTAGAATGTATCCACTTTTGGCCCATATTCCTCTAAACATTTCCTATGCATGTACCTGTCCAATTGTCTTTTAAATGTTGTTATTGTATCTGCCTCAACTACCTCCCGTGGCAGCCTATTCTATACACACACCACCCTACGTGTGAAAAATTTGAAATTAGAAAAATTGGACTACTGCTAAAACTAATCAGGAAATGGACCCGATTGCAAGCACAGGTAAAACATTCAGGAAAGCATCAGTGGCTGTGACAGAAATGCAAATATGAACCAAGACAAATATAGTGAGGACTATACTCAGAATGTTGAAATCATTCTGTTGAACCTGCAGTAAAGCGGCATTGCAGGTAGTCCAACTGTCTCACAGCCCTAATGGCTTGAATTAAATCAGAGTCATGGCCATCGCCATACAGCATGGAAACAGCCCCCTCTGCCCACTATATCCATGTCAATCTTTTTGCTAATCCCATTTTCCCACAATAAGACTGTATTCTTCTATGATTGGCTTATTTATTTTCCCAAATGCCTCTTAAATGTTGTAATTGTACCCAACCTCCTGAAAGTGCATTCCAGGTATCAATCACACAATTTGTTCAGAAACTTATCTCTTGGGCTTCCCTTTAAAATTTCTATCTCTCACCTTAAGATGTGGTGTGGCGGCGCCTAACAGCAGTGCAGTTCGTCTGTCTTTTTTAAATTTTTGTCTCGTTAAATGTATGTTTTGATTCTAGTTTTATTATTTTTTTAGCTGCGTATATGTGGGGGGTGGGGGGAGAAACCGTTTAATCGCTTCCCTGTACGAGGACCCGACTTTTTCCCTGTTGGGTCTCCGGTGTCGTTGGGCCTAACATGGTGGAGCCGGCGGCGGCCTCCAACCGGAACCAACCTGAGGGCTCCAGTCGCAGAGCCTGCGGACTCGCCATCACGGAGCTGGCCGACTTCGGAGCGGGAAGAGCTGTGGTGGCGCGCGGCTGCGACCCGACTTCAGAGCATCGGAGGCACCGGCCGCAGGCCCGGTGGACAGGAACATCGGGAGCTCGCAGGTCCCTGGTGGGAGACCGCTTTTCGGAGCTCCCGCAACGGCAACTTCTCCCGCTGGAATCGTGGGGTTTAAATGACTCTAAGCGGGGCCTAACATCGCCCAGCGCGGCTTAACGTCCACGGGACTTATCATCGGCCGCCGGGGCTTTAACATCGTGAGCCCCAGTCACCTCGATGTTGCAGTTGTACTGCTGGACCACGGGAGAAGAACAAAGGGAAGAGATAAGACTTGCCTTCTATCACAGTGAGGAGGTGTTGGAGATTCACTGTGATGGATGTTTGTGTAAAGTGTGTTAAGTGTGGGTCTTGTTTTTTTTTGTAATTGTTAAGACTGTAGAAAATGCAATTTTGTTCAAACCAAGCTATTTGAATGACAATAAAAGGCATTCTATTCTATTACTGCACCTTCTAGTTTTGACATCCGTAACATGGGGAAAAGATTTGCACTCTTTACCCTATCTAGCCTGTCATAATCAAATATCAGGTCACCACTCAGCCTCTTTCACTCAAGTGAAAAGGAAAGCCCAGTCTATCCAATCTCTCCCCTTAACTTAAGTCCTCTGATCCAGGCAACATCTTGGCGAATCTCCTCTGCACTCTCTCCAACACAGACACATTGGACCCCCATGTATTGAGTTTGTAAGATTTCTTCATGACTGCTTGGGTTTCTTTCAGATACTTTATTTTCCTCCCATATCCCCCAAATATGCTGATTGTAAGGTTAATAGGTCAATGTAAATTAGTTGCAGGCGGAACAATCAGGGTATGGAGGAGGAGTGGAGAGTAGACTGTGGGTGAATGGGATGCTCTGAGAATTAATGGGTCAAATGGCCTCATTCTATATCACAAGATAATATATACAATCTTATATACAAATATATTTTGAAATAAAAGCTAACCAAAAAAACAAATAAAAGTAATATCAACTTACTTAGTTTCAGTTTAGGTGAAGCGGTGTCATCATCAGGTAAGGGACCCAATTCTTTTATTTTATCTTTTAGAATTTTCTCCAGTATATTAGCATCATTGTATACCTGTTTGATAATTCAACAATTTTCATTTAATCAGTTCTGTGGAAACCCGAACAAGATACTGTTAGATGATACAGTGGGCCATTGGTAAATAGGTATTTTCCATCCATTAAATCATATATCAGATTGGAGTATCAGCAAGAAAACTTCAATTTTGGGGGAATTGTATATTTCACAACTTTTTCAGGTTGAGGGCTGACTTCCTCTAAAAGACCAATCCGATTTTCTAACATAGCGGCACAATGAAGAGTTTAGTACATTAGTTTGCTTTCTATTTTGTTAATGAGTTGTTTCCAGTATTTTACTGTTGAGAAATCTAGTCAAGTGCCCATCAATGCTGTTTCTTCTTGAATGTACAAGGAGTTATGTTTTTATGATTCAAATGAACTGCATCTTACCATAACTAATTTACATACCTGTGAACCCTCTTCATTATAGTGTCTTGCATTTCGAAACATTAACTTCAAATCATCTATAAATGCTTCATCGCTTGTATATTTTTCATTACGTATGTTATGTTCCAATATCTTCAGGTCAATAGGCTCCAGGATGACTTTATAATAATCTGGATAATCCTTTTTTGACGGTCTAATCAAAAACAGCTCACAATATCTTCGTCCTGTTGTTAGGTCACGTGACTCGATAATTGTATTGTATAGTACTTTCAGTCTGTGCTTTAAATGAGTCTCAGTTTTTTTTCCAATCCTTTCTAGCTTCTTATTGCTGGAATTTAAAAACCTGTGTGTGTACTTAATTATTAGTCTTCAAAAGAAAAGCAGTAAAATAAAAGGAATAAATGCATAACCAATAAATGCACCGTATTATTATTATTTTGAACCAAATTAATGTTAAATCATGAAGTATACAATATAACTTGAAATAAATAATTTGTAGTCCAATATTTGTTTCCAAAATTACCATAAAAGTAGAGAATTTTCATGGTGATAAACATGATGATCTCTAGTAAGTTTCAGATTAATAATCTAAAATCTTTATATAAGCATAGAATAACAGATTCCGTCATTGTAACAGCTCTATCACCCACTCTTCAAACAAAGAAGTTGTTAACTAAATTTGTTACATTATCTGTTCTCCTTGAGAGAATGAAACTGTGTAAATTAGCATTGGGATATCAGCACTCACTTTAACACAAATGTACGGTAGGGAAGGTAACATAGAATAAGTAATCTACCCTCTGAACCTGTAAGATTACAGTGACCAGTGAGAAAAGATAATGGAATTAATTTCTTTAATTTTTAATTTAGTTTTGGATGGGAACATGGATATGCAGGAAATGGAAGGATATGGATCACATACAGGCAGAGGGGACAGTTATAAAATTGCTGGATTGTAAGCGCAATATAATAATAAGGGTGAATAGATAAATACCAAGCATTGGGCTGCATAAAAAGGTCAGTTCTTTTCAGCCATTAAATATCAAATACATCGATATTTAGCTTTTTACTTTTAATTTACTTTGTTCAGCCGAAATACTGGTGAATTAACAAAAAATCTCATAATAGTTGAAGTATTCTTCTAATTTTTAAAATATATTTAAATATTTTTGCATTTAGTAACTGAAGGTTCAATGGAAATCTTCCAATGGTCACACAATCTAGTTTTAGATAAAAGTGGTTATGAAGATAATATATACTTTATTCGATTTTATGCATCTTGATACTGCAATATTCTTATCCTTACCCTTTTCTCTTGCCACTGCCTGTATCAGATGTTACAGAAGATACCATACTGTCACCATCCTCTGTGTACTCTCTTCTTGCGAGCTCCTTCCTCTTGGCCTGAGAGAATAAATCTCAGGAGTAAAGTAGCTCCGATGAAATTATTCAGAATACATAAATATTAAAACACACCACTCTGCTATTTTTATACCTGCATGACTTGCTGCAGCTTCAACACACGTTTGAAGATTGCAGAATTAGGAATATTATAGTGCTTGGCATTTTCAAACATTAGTTTCATGTCAGCCTCCAGTTGGTCAAGGTTTTCAAATTCATTGTTCTTCAATTTTTGTCTATAATTAGAAAGGAATCCGCCAAAACATTGACTGTTCAGGTAAAAATGCACAATGTAACATTCTCTATTTCTTTTCAATTATCTGGTAAATTTTGTTATCCCAAGATCATAATCACATGTTATTAACATGATTATCTTATAGTTAAATAAAAGGGAAAGAATTTTCACCAAGCGAACAAAATCTCTCTCCAAGTTAAATTAATAAATAATATATTTACAATTATAATATATCATGGGTGGGTGTTCTGGCATTTATTAGATAGCTTTTCAAGAACGATAAAACAATATAAACTTAATATAGGTTAGCAACCAGGGGAGAAGAAACAAAGAGATGGCAAGTTATTTTTAGACACGATCTAGACATCATGGTATGCAAATGAAGAGTGAAAGTGATTAAAAGAAATTGGGGTGATGTTTCTGACCATTCTCTTTGGAAATTGAGGCAATTGTTAAAGAAAACCCTTAACAGATTTTAAAACTTGCATAAGAATTCCGAAGAATTGAAAGGTGACGTTGACATTTCATATAATCCATAATATTTATGTCAGGGTTAACCCCATGAAACTATGATAACTTTAAGAACAGTAAACACTTGGTGTATAAACGAGTGAACAGAAATAAACGTTTCCAATTAAGGAAATGTCAGGTGTGAAAACGAGACAAAGGGGATGCAGATCAATGAAAATGTAGAATACATCATTGTTAGCTCGCTGAAGGTAACAACAAATCAAACAGAGATAAAATGGAAACAAGGATAGTAAGACTAGTCGGAGAACTGGGATGGGGGAGGGATGGAGAGAGAGAGAGGGACGGCAAGGGTTACTTGAAGTTATAGAAGTCAATATTCATACCGCTGGGGTGTAAGTTGCCCAAGCGAAGTATGAGGTGTTATTCCTCCAATTTGGGCTGGGGCTGGGCCCCACTCTGACATTGGAGGCGGCCCAAGACAGAAAGATCAATGTGGGAATGGGAGGGGAAGTTAAAGTGTTTAGCAACAGGGAGATCAAGTAGGTTTAACTGGACTGAGCGGAGGCATTCAGCGAAACGATTGCCGAGCCTGCGCTTGCTCTCGCCAATATATAGGAGTCCACACCTGGAACAGAGGATACAGTGGATGAGGTTGGAGGAGGTGTAAATTAACCTCTGCCTCACCTGAAAAGACTGTTGGGGTCCTTGGACACTGTCGAGGGGGGAGGTATAGGGATAGGTATTACATCTCCTGCGGTTGCAGGGGAAAGTACCTGGGGAGGGGGTTCTTTGGGTGGGAAGTAACCCGGGAGTTGTGGAGGGAACGGTCTCTGCTTTCGCTGAACACCGCTACATTTTCCGTGATCTCCATCCTTTGTCTCGTTTTCACACCTTCCATTCCTTATTTCAGTATATCCCTCTCTCCTGATTCAGTCTGAGAAGGGTCTCGACCCGAAATGTCACCCATGCTGCCTGTTCCACTGAGTTACTCTAGCATTTTGTGTTGATCTTTGGTTTAAATCAGCATCTGCAGCTCCTTCCTACAAAACTTTTCCAATCGTGGGGAAACAGACTTAGTTAAAGTCTCAAAATATAATTTTAAGGGAAGTCAAACCCAGAATGTAAATTCCCTATATAAAAGAACATCAATTGTATTAAAGATAACTTCAGTAACATTTTATATTTATATACATCCCTGGAACATTTAAACATACCTACATCTTCATCCAAATCAATTACAAACAAAATCAATTTGCTTTAAATTGTACAAGTCAATCTATGAGCTGCAAAGATCATATTCATAGCTATTCCTGGTTTCATATTTTCAAAACCAATTGCCCTGGAGTAAATCCCTCACTCTCACTGCTGACTCACTGCAGTAGCTTTGCCAGTGAATTTCGTAAAGTGTAGAAGAGACAGAAAAGCCGGAAATCTCCAGCACCGGACAATGTTTCCCCCTTTACTCTCAAGCTCTGTGCCGAACAACTACCAAGACATTTTCAACCAGTCCCTGCAAACATGTAATGTCCCTGCCTGCTTCACAGTCTCCACTATTGTCCCTGTACCCAAAAAGGCAAAGATAGGCCTGTTGCACTGACCTCAGTAGTCATGAAGACCCTTGAAAGGCTTGTGCTAGCCAATCTGAAAAATATCACCAGCCCCTGTTGGACCCTGTGCAGTTTGCAATAGATCTGTGGATGACGCAGACAACCTGAGCCGGCACTTCATCCTCCAGCACCTAGACCGCCAGGGGACCTATGCAAGGATTTTGTTTGTTGATTTTAGCTCTGCATTCAACACCATTGTGCCAGAGCTACTACACTCCAAACTTTCCAAGTTGACTGTGCCTCTGTCGGGGGATCACCAGCTTCCTGACAGACAGGAAGCAGCATGCGAGGCTGGGAAAGCACACCTCGGACCCGCGGACCCTCAGCATAGGAGCACCGTAAGGCTGCGTACACTTCCCCATCCTCTACTTTCTCTATACCAATGACTGCACCTCCACTGACTCCTCTGTCAAGCTTCTCAAGTTTGTGGACGACACAATCCTGATTGGACTGATCCAGGATGGGGAGGAAATGACATAGCTGGCGTCCTGGTGCCATCGCAATAACGTGGAGCTCAATGCTCTTAAGACAATGGAATTGATTGTAGACTTTAGAAGAGCTCCCCCTCCCCTCACCCCACTCACCATCAACAACACTACAGTCACATCTGTGGAGTATTTTAAGTTCCTTGGAATCATCACCTCCAAGGACCTTAAGTGGGGAGTCACCATCAACTCCAATCAAAAAGGCCCAACAGAGAATGTACTTCCTGTGGCAGCTGAGGAAGCACAATCTGCCGCAGGCAATGATGGTCCAATTCTATACGGCCACCGTAGAGTCTGTCCTCACCTTCTCCATCATGGTCTGGTTTGGCTCAGCCACCAAGCACGACACCTGGAGGCTGCAGCGAATCGTCCGATCAGCTGAGAAGGTTATTGGCTGCGATCTTCCCTCCATTGACGAACTGTACACTGCAAGGGCCAGGAAGCGAGCGGGCAAGATCATCTCTGACCCCTCTCACCCTGTCCACAAACTCTTTGAATCACTTTCCTCTGGAAGGCGACTCCGGACTGTCAAAGCTGCCACAGCCAGAGATAAAAACAGCTTTTTTCCCCACGAGTAGTAGTTCTACTCAATAACCAAAAATCTGTAGCCTCCTTTTGCTCTGATATTTTATTTAATTCACATGTTTAATCGATAATGTTTTATTATTAATGTTTAATGTTTTATGTGTCATCCCTAACTGTCATTGTATGTCATGTTGTCACTTGCAGGCGGAGTACCAAGGCAAATTCCTTGTATGTGAATACTTGGCCAATAAACATTCATTCATTCATTAAGTGATTTTAATTAACTTTCCCTTAAGCACTCTAAATTGGCCCATTAACCTTACTGTAGAAATATAGAACACAGAACCAGGCCACCTCTAGTTCTTTTGACAATCTCAAATTGGTTGCATTCATCGTTATTGCACTAAGTATTGGAAGTAAATTTCTTGTGCCTCAAGTTTTTAAACAGCATTCTCAAAATATTTGAAACTGATCTCTAAAGATAACCAACCATAGACTTAAGAGTTATACACGAGTCATTCAAGGAAATAAACATAATAATTGGGAATAAACATAATATAACCAAACAGACCTGTACAAATCTCTGCACTGGTTAAAATGGTAAGGAATCAGCATGATAATTAGCTTTTTTTTCTTTTAAATGGCATAAATACCATTTCTTACCTTATTATTTGTAGTGACATGGGATGTTTGATTTGTTGATAATAATCAGGGTAATCTTTCTTGGAAGGCAGACGAAAGAAAGGCTGAGCCAGAAGGTGTCCCTGACTGTTCCGATGATTCCTAACTGCTTCGAACAACTGATAAATTGGACTAGTTACATCGACAGATGAACCAATGCTTTCTCCGTCAGAGTCACCATCTTCGAAATGAGTGACCGCTAGGGAACCAAGAGATGTGTAGAAAAGCTAAAACAAAAAGCCACTTTCAAAAAGCTTTATTGAAATGTCGTGTCATTGTGCCTTACCACCTAAACCCGCCTCCTCCTCACTCTCAGATCCATATTGCAAAGCCATTGTAATTGCCGACAAACGATCTCCTTGTGCTGACCTTCGGTTCCTATTGGGACGGAAATTACAAAAAACAGGCCTTCAGAAATTCACAACTTTTGTTGCATAGCATCAAGTCTTCAGGGACATTTGTCTCGATCAGTCTAGTATAAGGGCAAGGGAGTGGCTAACTCAGATGGCATTGTGTCACTGCGTCAGGAGCAAAGTAGTTGTGTTGGAACTGAAGTACAAGCCTGCAAACAGAGCAATTGGACAAAGCAGGGAGTGAGGAATGTATGGCTATTTTCTTGTTAGGCAGAGCAGTCTGGGTCGAAAGCCGGTAGAAGGTTGAGGACACTCGTTAACATTATTTGGACTATACAATATATCATGTTAATACTATTACAGTTAATAATAATTTAAGAAATGATAGTTAATTGTATTTAGTTTAATTGAGAAGGCTACCTAAACAATAATATATTCTTTTTTTAAACTATTCACTGCTTCAGCAAGCTTTTCCAGTGGTTAAGTATCCATCACTTTATGAAAACTCTCTGCAGGGTTAGAATGGTCAGTCCTTCAATCAAACTTAATCATTAATTATGTCTGTTATTTATAATTCTCCCAATCTTCAAATTGTGGTATATTTGTTATTTTTTAGAAGACAGCCTTTCTTACATTGTTGTACCTCATGACAACAATATTTTAGAAGAGTTGCTAACAATTATAGAGTTTAAAATGTTCCTTATAGCAGTTACATTTGATACATGACATTAAGTTCCAGGTACTCAATGGCCAGTTATCTGTAGGGCAACATTACAGGAAATGCCAGCCACAGAGAAGACAACATATTAATGTATGAAGAAAAAGGATAGAATAGTGGACATAACTGAAACAGAACATTTCAGGATAACACATTTTCAGGAGTATCAGTTTATTGGTATAGCTGATATATTGCAGTACAGTACACTTCTCTGCCCTATTACACAATTCAGATCTAGGGGGAAACCAAATAATAATAAAAAGCCAACTAGAATGTTCTCTTAAAGATAAAGAGGTCACTGGAACTTAGCAGTCTTTGTGGTAAAATCCATGGCAATACTGATGGTGATTTACAAGAAAGATGGTTTGGCATTTTGTCCAGTTAGGCTGACTATGAAATAGCTGTAGGATGGGGAAAGAGATAATAACAACTTTAAATTTGTTCCCAAAGCAATTAACTCTTGGAGGAATGTAAGGAGAGGTGACAGGATAATGAACACAAATGGTCAGTGGAATAAATGCAGCTACTAATAACAGCTTCAGATGACTTTTGACGGGATTGGCATTTATGTCACGAAGGGATGATGATCAGGAACTCACAAGAAGGAGTCTCATCTTGGGTTGGTCAACAATGAAAAGGACCTCTTGACTACGGGATTTGTTCTATATTTTTGGAGAAATTATTTTTTGCACGTAGATGTTTATAGTAAAAGATATGACATGCAAAAATTTTTTTTTTAATTCAGTAAGTCGCAAAGCATCCATTAACATGTAGACAGAATTTGCATTCATAATGCAGGGCAGAGGGGCAGAGGGAACAAAATAAGATTGACGATAAATGGAGACCGAGAGAGAAATTGAATGACACCCTCACCCTTTCTGTCTTGACAAACGGCATCACTTGCATCATTCACTCTCTCTATTCCTCTGCTCCATTGCCAATTTTACTTTTTGTTCACCCCACTTCTTCATCAATGCAAGTTAACTTTTCATCAATGCAAGTTAGACCCTGTTTCAATTACAATCTTTCCAAGTCTAACAGAGAAGTATCTCTGTTTCTGTCCCTACAAATGCTGCCTAACCTGTTTCCAGCATTTTCTGTTATATTTCAGGTTTCTAGTATCTGCAGTATTATGAACTTCGTTCTTCTATATTATTAATCTTCAAAAGCCATTAATATTAGCCTCAGAAGTATTGGTAAAACAATTATGCACACCTGATTCGAAGACTGGATTTGGTAGGCTCCAAATTGTGCTCAAGGTCTGCTCTCTTCTGATTAAATATCTTCTTAATGGTATTTGCATCCTACAAGGATGAAAAATATATTTTTACCAACACACGTAACAGATTATCATTATACCAGACCCCAAACTATGGACCTGGATATGTCATACCTTTGAATTATCAATAGAACTGTACCAGAAAGATATGTAAAGATATATATTATTATTTCAGCAGTGCAATTAGATAAATCACATTATTTTACCAAAATAATCCGTATTTAGCTGGAACAGTACAGTTATGATTGGAAAATATAATTTACCTTGAAGATTGGTGACCCTGGCTCATTGTAGGTTTTAGCATTTCTTACTAAAAGTTCAATATCTCTAGCCATCACATTAACATTCTTGTAAGCACCATTCTGCAAAAAGAAATTGATATATTTAAGCTCAAGACAAAAATTCAGTGATCCAAATGTATCCGTTTAAAAAATAAGCTGAAAATACATATTTAACAACACAAGCTTCAATATTGAGGGCTAAAGGGAACTGGCGCAAGTGTCGAGGCCAGCATGGATCAGCAGGTTCATAATGGATGGCAGCACAAACACGAGAGGCCTGGTGGCCTATGCCAACTCCTAGTTTCTTATATTCTTGTGAGAAGAAAGAATAATCATTTATAAAATAATCAAACCTGAATCCTCTGTGCAACAGTCTTCAAGTCTACTGGCTCCTTAATAATTTCATAGTAGTCTGGATATTGCTGCAAATTCAAACATAGTCCAATTATTAAAAAGTTTGACTTTGCTGACAAACATATTGTGACTAGAGAAATTTTATATTTTCTAATGTCTGGTGAATGAACAGGTTTTCACATGGGGAAAGCCAGGGAAGGAATTTTGCCAGCCATGAAACCAGAAATTCATCTTATTTTTTTTTAGAAGTCCCTGACATTCAGAACTATTTATAAACTAGTAAAATAAATGTACTTAAATTTAAAAAAATTAAAACGAAAACAAAAACATTTCCCAAAATTACTTTCCCTTTGTCCTGAATTGAGCTGGTAACTTGTCTGGATCCTCTGATACTTTTGTTTCTGCTTGATCAATTTTGTGGAAGTTGTACACCCAACCTCTATACTATTCTTAATAACCAGATTGGTACTCATATGCCTTCTCATTTTGCCCAACCTTATCATGTTCACGATGTACTGTTTACAAAACGAGTTACATCTACCTATATTTACACCGTGTCAGATCATCTGCTTGAATATTAAGCTACTACTTTATAAAGTGCATAAAAATTAAAGACCAGAACCAAGGTGGAATCCTCAAACTTCCACACAACTCATCAACACTGGCAGGACAAGTATTCTTCTGTGAGGTAATATCCCCCCCTTACCTCCCCCATTGTTGATTTGAGTTCTCTAGTCTACTGGAGACATAAGAGACTGCAGATGCTGGAAAAAAAGTCCTGGAGGAACCCAGAGGTGACGTAGCACCTGTGAAGAAATTGACAGAGAATGTTTAAGCTCGGGGGCCTCCTTCATGCTGAAGAAATCTATCAGTCCAAAGAAAGGTCTCAAGCCATAACTTGTCTGCCCATTCCCTCCCCAGATGCTACCCGACCTGCTGAGTTCTTATAGCATTTGGTTTTTTGCTCTTACTAGCGCTTTCTAATATTTACATTTTTACGTTTTAATTTTTTAATATAATTTAAAAAAACCTAACAGAAATTGTAAATGATAATATATTTTGAATATTTATGAATGTCGAGCACATTCAATTTCTTTGTAACGTGAAAAGCCAGGAACCTATCTTAACCAGCTGTCAAAATAATCCTGGGATGTGCCCTGTCACATGATTAGTGCTAATCGGTTGGGAACCTGGTTCTCATTTGAAGGCTTTCACCGATCTGGTCCATGTACGAGTTGAATGCATTACTGAAAATTTAAGCATTTCATGTTTTTTATTTTCACGTTTGGACAATTGGTCATACTAGCAACAAAGGTTGTCCTTTGATGCTATTATTTTATTCCATTCATTTACCACTTCTGACCTTCACTTGTTATGTAAAATGACATAGATGATTGATTAACTTTACCAAGAAGTAGACTTCAGTAGAAAAGATAGAATTTTCCATTAGTTCCACCTGTACCTGCAAATTTTGGGTTCTCAAATGTACAATAAAGTATTTCCACAGCTCACTTATAATACTTTATCAGTCCTTTGTTTATTAGTAGATTTACTCACCACTCTGGATGGCAACTTTTGAAACAGCTCACTGACAAGATGACCTGATGGATCAGCATAGGTGGCTACAGCTTCAAACAGATTTTCCAGCTGTTCCTTTAGATTATTATAATGTGCTGCACCCTACAGGATGGCAAAAAGAAATCCCAATAAACACTACTTTTTATACCCCATCAATTGTAGATATTTTATAATACAAAAGTAGTAATTTGAAATGCAAAGTTAATGTCTTTAAATGCAGATTTGACTATTTATTAAACAACTATGAAGAAATATACAAATAGTTTGTATCATCCCCAAATCCATTGGACAATTGTTCTGAAGAGAAACCTTGGATTGGAATTTTTTTTTTTTAATTTTAAAGAAGATTTCTGATAATCAGGACATATTATAATTCTAAATAATCACAAATACACAACTTGACAGAAATAGTGTTAAAAAAAACACATGACTAGGTGAAAGCATAAAAAAGGTTGCAGTGAACTGTCCAGGAAGAATTAAAGTTACACTTTTATGGTAGACGTGCAGCAGTTAAGCACCAGAGTCATAATTTAGATATCTGGGCCAGAGTACAAATCCCACCAAGGCAGCTACAAAATTGAATTCAGTTAAAAGTTTGGAAAAAAATAAATATTTTCCTACAAATGATGAACATAAAACAGACCAAAAAAAAACACACACACATGCCTTTTATGGGAGAAAATGAGCTATTCTTAGCATGTCTGGTTACGGGGTTGATTCTGAAATGCCACTTAGTTATACCATTATCATTACATTCATACAGAAAATAATTTAAATGAATGAACTCCCACAGACACCAAATGTGGAAACTGTGAAGTTACTCAAAGCATGTGCAAAATCCCCTCATAAACATCTGGTATTAAACAACTGTTCGACAATTTCTGTATAGTGTGATTCTGCAAGTATTACAGCGTGCAAATTTTTCCCTTTACAATTCTGGGATATTTCCTGTTTCACCAGCTTGGCAGGCTTGCCAGAGGAAGCGACACAGTGCTGTGCAGGCAAGAGAAAGTAGGATTTCGGAGTGCTCAGCATTGATTACAAACACCACAAATTCTCTTGTCATCAGATCAAACAAGTAACTTTTACTGATTGCCATCTCCCATCCTCCTTTAGCTAACAAGTCAGTACTACTCCACACTGAACCACACTTGGCAGCCATAGTGGAAGTAGCAAGGGCACAGCAAGAATGGAGAATCCTCAATTCTATCACTAAGTGTCGCATCACCATGGACAGATTTGGCTGCGACCTGAAGGTCACAGGATGCTAACAAGTTAATACGCATGCTAATATCAGCAGCAACAACATGCAAGATAATGAATGGATGAATACTTTGTTGTCACATGCGACAAGTCGCAGTGAAATTCTTTGTGTGTATACTTTGGGTATGCAAAAGTCGCCACATAACGGCGCTGACAAATTTACAAAGTATACACAGTATCTGCGCCAGGTCCTCCTTTGTTCTCACCCCTCCCCACCCCGGGTCCTCCATAGTCCATTGTTCTCCCCCTCACCCATGGCGGGCCCTCCATTGTTCCTTCCCTTGGCAGCGGCGTCCTCACTCCACATGATCCGTGCTGCCGGGTCCTCTCCAGACAGCTCCGTGGCGCCGACACAGGCCCCAGCCACATGGCTCAGTCAACCACATGGCTCCGGCCTCGGCCCCGATTGACTCCACCGGTTCCGACCTCGTCGACTTCGCCAGCCGTGGGGTCCTCGCCAGCTTCGGAGGCTCCAGCCTCGCCTGCCGGCGCTCCGGTCTACTCAACTCCGTGGCCCACCGGGAGGCACATAGCTAATGCATCAAACTCAACCTCTAGTGTCCTATACAATCTGGTTGTGAATGGTGATGGTCAATTAAATAGCCAATGCAAGGAGGAGGCTACAAGTAAATTTCCATCCTAAATGATGGCAGGACCAGCATACGAGTGCTAAGAACAAGGCTGGAGCCACATTTAGCCAATAGAGCAAAATATGTAATTCATCAACTTTATCCAGAGAGCCCCGCCCTCAGTCTTCAGGCAATATAATTCACTCTAAAAAATGTCACGAAACGTCTGACAGCACTGGATATGGTAAAGGCTGTTAGAGCAGATAATGAAGCTGTGGGCTAGAAACCCCTGCTCCAGAACTATCTGGTCCTCAAATTAAGTTGTTCCAGCACAATAACAATTGCCAATGACGGCTTGATTTTGCGAGGATGACTCAATTCAAGACCTCAGCATAGGACAGCTCTTTGGTCTAAATACGGGCAACAACAAAAAAGGGAATTTCAAAAGTGATATGAGACTCCCCATCATTGACTCCTAGGTAGCATCCGACTGAGTGACAACAAGGAACTCTGGTAAAGTTATAGACAACCAAAGCTGGAATCATACCTCATACTAAGGAAGGTGATTCTACTTGTTGGTGAACAATCATCCCAACCCTAGGATATCACTACAGAGGTTCAACACTACAGAGGTTCCAACCATCTACAGGTACTTCACCAATGACCTTACTTCCATCACAATGTCAGAAATGGGTATGTTAGCTGATTATTGCACAATAGTTATTACAACTGTTCAACAAATTAAGCAATTTCACATCTGTTTGCAGCAAGACCTGGACAACATTCAGGCATGGACTGGTAAACGACAAGTAATATTCATGCCAAAGTAGTACAAGGTAATGACCATCTCCAAGAGGAGAACATCTAATCATTTATTCACACAGAAAATGGCATTATCATTGCCAAATCAGCCACCACCAATACCTGGGAGGGGTGGGGGTGGGCCACCATTAATCAGAAATTCAACTGGACAAGCAATATAAATGTTGAGGCTACATGGACATGGATAAGAGATGAGGAATACTGCAGAGAATTGGTCAACCTGACACTCCAAAGTCTTTCCAATTTCAATAATACACAAGTCAGGGACTAATCATTCACTCCCTCCGCTGTTGACAGTCACTGCAATGTGTACCATATTCAGACTGCTCTGCAGGCTACCACGACACCACTTGCCACATCCATGATTCTAACACCAACAGAAAAAGTAGCAGGCACATGGGAACAGATAAATAAAAGCCTTGTCGGGAATGTTCACATCTTGGAAAATTAGTACTTAACAAAAATACTCACATCCTCATCACCAGCTGTGCCAGGATGATCGTGGCCATCATAATCATCCTCTTCATCTTCTTGTTCATAATCTCCTCTTTGAACAAATTCATTTCTGGTTCTTGTATACAAATCCCACAATTTACTTGCTGCTTTGCACTCAGCCGAATCTTCCTACAATTGATTAAACACGATGTTACCTGGTTTTCAACTATAATCCATGAACAAGTATAATTGGTGTTGCCAAATTAATAAACATCTATTAATTCTAGTAAATAGTTGCATCTAAAGTTAGGTATTCTTTAATTATTTTTAAAATATACATTTAAAGTATGGTAGACACAAAATGCTGGAGTAACTCAGCGGGACAGTATTACGATTCTGTCTAAACTTTAAACTTACATCGTAGTTTGAAAGTAGAGAACAAAAATTAGTTGACCAGAAATATTTTAGAACTCATGTTTCTTTCTGGTAACCTAGGCAAACTGGTGGTATAAGATTTTGTAAAAGGAAAGACCCTACAACTTTGAATTTTTAATATCCTAATGTGGATACAGATTCACTTAAAATGTGTTCAAATCACTTTCACCGACAGTTACCCATGACTTGAAACCTCAAGTGCTATGTCATTGGTTTCATAGAACAGTTTAAAATGAAAATAGATTAATTCTCAAACATGGAACAAAAATGGTTTTAACTTTCCAAAAAATATTTCTTGAACGGTCATTTTAATGATGTGATATTTTGCATCCATGTAATTGTGTTAATTATCAATTATGCATCAACAATTTTGAACACTCCAATATCACAAAACTGATTTTAAAAAGTTCTCTAAAAGAGATGGAAATATACATGGAAATGTCAAGATTATAAATGCTCACTGGTTATATATCAATAGGGAATGGTTATACTATTTGAAACTCTAAAGAAATAAATGTTGGTGGAAAACTCTGCCGACACGTAAATATGAACATATTCTTACTTCAGATGCTGACAAATCTCTGCACATCTGCAATATGTTTCATTTTTATTATAAAGTATACCATTTTCTTAGAACAACAGTTTTCATTTTCGATTTTAAAGGCAATATATAAATATCCTAAGAATACTCATCAGACAAATATACAAAAAATAAATGCAAATCAAGGAACTAAAGGTGAGAACTGACATAATGCTATAAGTTTGGTAATTCCATTAATTACCTTATAGTAAGCTTTTGCATTATTAACCATAAGCTGAAAATCAGAAGTTAACTGATCAACGTCATCATATTCCTCCATCTTTAACTTTTGCTGTATCTTCAAAAGATCGATGGGGTGAGAGACCACCTCGTAATAATCCGGTTGGTTCCTAATTTACAGCACAGTGAAAGATATGCATAAAAATTGTGCAACCATCAACTTACAAGTACTGCAAATTTATGTTCAAAGCTAGTATAGCCTTCGTTTCAATTCACATTTCACACCCATGAATTCTATCCTCATTAATTTAAACAAATCCTAACCATGCTCCTCATTGTAACTGCTCGAGGCACGAGCTTTGAGCTACATTAACTTGCATTAATCAAGGCATAATGCAAGTTAAGCAGCACACAAAGCCAACTACCCGATTCTTCATCAATACTGGGACTTCCTAATGGCAATGTGAAAAATCCATTCATAATTTTGAAATATCTTTTACCTATATTTTTAAGGCAGCACTGACAAAAAGTTGAAACAGCAACTGTAACTTCTTCAAAAGATTTAAAATATTGGCCAAAGCCTTTTCTTTGCTGAACCTTCTAGCATTATTAAATTTAACCAAACATTACCTGCATTGTGATAAAACACAGCTGAATGTTTATTTCTTATAAATTTCAGAAGATGAAAACATATGAAACTTAGGATAAATTTAGCATGACACTGAAGTCTCCCAGTGAAACAATTGCAATGAAAATTTAACCTATATCAATGCTGGTTTGTGGATTTCCCAAAACCATTTGATCTAAATGTTATTGGGGGTTCAGTATTGATGTGGATAGAGAACTGGCTGGCAAACAGGAAGCAAAGAGTAGGAGTAAACGGGTCCTTTTCACAATGGCAGGCAGTGACTAGTGGGGTACCGCAAGGCTCAGTGCTGGGACCCCAGCTATTTACAATATATATTAATGATCTGGATGAGGGAATTGAAGGCAACATCTCCAAGTTTGCGGATGACACTAAGTTGGGGGGCAGTGTTAGCTGTGAGGAGGATGCTAGGAGACTGCAAGGTGACTTGGATAGGCTGGGTGAGTGGGCAAATGTTTGGCAGATGCAGTATAATGTGGATAAATGTGAGGTTATCCACTTTGGTGGCAAAAACAGGAAAGCAGACTATTATCTAAATGGTGGCCGATTAGGAAAAGGGGAGATGCAACAAGACCTGGGTGTCATGGTACACCAGTCATTGAAAGTAGGCATGCAGGTGCAGCAGGCAGTGAAGAAAGCGAATGGTATGAATGAATGAATCTCTTTATTGTCATTGCACGCGGTACAACGAAATTTAAAAGGCAATCCCACGGTGCGATTCACAAGAGCAATTTTAAATATATAAGAAAAGGTAAAAATATATACATATTAAAAAAAATTACAGATAAATAACAATAGCAGCTGAGGTAGAACCATTCAGTTGAATGTGAGCGTTATTTCTTATTTTGCATTGTTAAGTTCACGTATGGCTATGGGGTAGAAGCTGTCTCTGAGTCTGTTTGTGCGAGTTTTGAAAGACCTGTACCGTCTGCCAGAGGGCAGCAGGTGGAACAGGTTGTGTCCAGGGTGGGAAGGGTCCTTCAGGATGTTGGCTGCCCTGCCAAGGCAGCGAGAGCTGAAGATGTCCTTCAGGGAGGGCAGTGGGCAGCCAGTGATTTTTTGTGCGGTGTTGATGACCCTTTGAAGGGCTCTCCTGTCCGCATTCATAGCAAAAGGATTTGAGTATAGGAGCAGGGAGGTTCTACTGCAGTTGTACATGGTCTTGGTGAGACCACACCTGGAGTATTGCGTACAGTTTTGGTCTCCAAATCTGAGGAAGGACATTATTGCCATAGAGGGAGTGCAGAGAAGGTTCACCAGACTGATTCCTGGGATGTCAGGACTTTCATATGAAGAAAGACTGGATAGACTCGGCTTATACTCGCTAGAATTTAGGAGATTGAGGGGGGATCTTATAGAAACTTACAAAATTCTTAAGGGGTTGGACAGGCTAGATGCAGGAAGATTGTTTCCGATGTTGGGGAAGTCCAGGACAAGGGGTCACAGCTTAAGGATAAGGGGGAAATCCTTTAAGACCGAGATGAGAAAAACATTTTTCACAGAGTGGTGAATCTCTGGAACTCTCTGCCACAGAGGGTAGTTGAGGCCAGTTCATTGACTATATTTAAGAGGGAGTTAGATGTGGCCCTTGTGGCTAAAGGGATCAGGGGGTATGGAGAGAAGGCAGGTACTGGATACCGAGTTGGATGATCAGCCATGATCATATTGAATGGCGGTGCAGGCTCGAAGGGCCGAATGGCCTACTCCTGCACCTATTTTCTATGTATCTATGTTATGGTAACTTCATTTTTACACTGTACCACAGTAGCAATTAGCAAACTTTACACTCAAGTTCAAACTTTAATAAGTGATTTTTGTACTGCGTTAGAAATGTCTCAATAGATGTAAAGCTATACTCTGAAGAATATTTGAAAGTCATTGTGTTTAAATGACAACAAATGAAGTTTCAAAATCAGTGGGCTGAAGATCACAGTTTTAAGATCAGACGGCTGTGGAAGCCAAGTCATTGGGTAAGGATCTTCAGCCCACTGATCTTGAAAACAGGAGAATGGGGCTGGGAGGGAAAGATAGATCAGCCATAATTGTGTGGTGGAGTAGACTCGATGGGCCAAATGGCCTACTTCTACTCCTATGACTGAGACAATTGCCACTTTATTAAATACGGGTCCTTATTATTATTACTAATATTATGATATTAAAAGACAATATTTAAAAAAATCTGAATATTTTCTGGTTGGGAATGCAGCACAAAAGTAAGCTCTTTCATCCTTCCAGTCTCTGCATATATATTAAAGCAACTATATAGCAGACAAATGGAGGTAATAGTAGATGCCCAAGCAAATGCTAACTACAAACTTGCATTGTAGCAAAATGGTTCTCAGCATTGGAAAAGGAGAAAAACACAAGGATTGTCATGAGTTTCATTAAATGTAAAAACTTATTAAAAACGTGTTCCCTTAATTTGCATTGTATCATTAACATTTTAAAATTGCCCCGTTAATTCTACATAATTTATAATCAGCCAATTGACACGCAATGATTAGAAATAAAAGTGTGTAATAGGAATTTGCAAAGCTGCATTTATATGTGTTCTTAGAAAATACAAAAATAAGATTTCTTCCCCCCAAAATGTGCTTGAATTTTATTGAATTATATAAACCTTTTAAGGCAAGAATTCTAAAAATGCTACCTTCGCTTTGGTGCTCTGATGAAGAGCTCACATAGAAGTCTTCCATGATCATCCTTGTAATCTCTAATGGTATTGTAAAGTTCATGGCAAACAGCAATCTGTTGAAAGAAAATATTTCAAGCAATACTTCTATTTACAAGGTGTCAACCATTTAAGACAAATACGAGACAAGATTTTTATTCCCATGAGTTTTCAAACCTTCTTTCAGTGTTTCATTGTACCTCAAAAGATATATTGGACTTTATACACGACAATGTTAATTCATCACAATGTCAGTCACGTATTATGAGGACAGACTACATAAAGTGCCGTGTTTTCCCTTTAATGTATATCTAAACAAAGTGTTTGAAATCTTAAGGAGTGGATGGAGGGAAACCATTTCCTCTGCACTGGAAATATAAATCAAAGGGCACAGATTTAACAATTGAATTGAAGTTTGTAATTGAAGTTTAACAAATATGAATGCAGGTTAGTACAAATTTATGACAGAGATAGACCAATTTTTATTAGGTTAGATATAACAAGGGATATGGGCAAAGGCAGAAAATTGAAGTAATAGATTGAGTGCTGAATGCTCTCCTCCCTCTTATTCAAAATGTAAGCTACACAAATTAAGTGACATATTAAATGTAGATTTAAAAATAAATTTGAAAGATGATTTAGAAGTTAAAATATCCTTTCGTAACTTTTTACACTTTAGGCAAGTTTGTCTCAACATTCCAATATTTTGAATTGAATATTGAATACATTTTATTAACCAAGTATGTATTTATACAAGGAATTTGCCTTGGTGCTTTGCTCGCAAGTAACAACACGATATATAGTAGACAATTCAAAATAAAACATTATAATTTAAACATGTGAAGAATGAAATAAAATACCAGAGCAAAAGGAGGCTAGACTTTTGGTTGTTGAGTAGAGCTACTGCTCGTGGAAAAAGGCTGTTTTTATGTCTGGCTGTGGCGGCTTTGACAGTCCGGTGTCGCCTTCCAGAGAGAAGTGATTCAAAGAGTTTGTGGCCAGGGTGAGAGGGGTCAGAGATGATCTTACCCACTCGCTTCCTGGTCCTTGCAGTGTATAGTCTGTCAATGGAGGGAAGGTTGCAGCCTATAACCTTCTCAGCTGATCAGACGATTCGCTGCAGCCTCCAGGTGGCTTGGTGGCTGAGCCAAACCAGACCATGAGGAGAAGGTGAAGACAGACATTATGGTGGCAGTATAAAAATGGACCATCATTGTCTGTGGCAGATTGGGTTTTCTCAACTGCCACAGGAAGTACATCCTCTGTTGGGCCTTTCTGACTGTGGAGTCGATGGTGGCCTCCCATTTAAGGTCCCTGGAGATAATGGTTCCAAGGAACTTAACATACTCCACAGATGTGACTGTGGTGTTGTTAATGGTGAGCGGGAGGGGAGGAGGAGCTCTCCTAAAGTCTACAATCAATTTCACCATCTTAAGAGCATTGAGCTCCAGATTGTTGCGATAGCACCAGGATACCAGCTGTGTCACTTCCTGTCTGTAGGCAGATTCCTCCCCATCCTGGATCAGTCCAATCAGGGTTGTGTCGTCTGCAAACTTGAGAAGCTTGACAGAGGAGTCTGTGGAGGTGCAGTCGTTGGTGTAGAGAGAGTAAAGGAGGGGGGAGAGTGCGCAGCCTTGCGGTACTCCTATGCTGAGGGTCTGAGGTGTGCTTTCCCAGCCTTACATGCTGCTACCTGGCTGTCAGAAAGTTGATGATCCACTGACAGAGGGGTTCAGGCACTGTCAACTGGGAGAGTTTGGAGTGTAGTAGCTCTGGCACAATGATATTGAATGCAGAGCTAAAATCCACAAACAAAATCCTTGTATAGGTCCCCTGGCGGTCTAGGTGCTGGAGGATGAAGTGCAGGCCGAGGTTGACTGCGTCATCCACTGATCTATTTGCCCGGCATGCAAACTGCAGAGGGTCCAGCAGGGGGTTTGTGATATTTTTCAGGTGGGCCAGCACATGTCTTTCAAGGGTCTTCATTATTACAGAGGTCAGTGCGACAGGCCTGTAGTCATTAAGACCAGTAATTCTTGGCTTTTTGAGTACGGGAACCATAGTGGAGACTTTGAAGCAGGCAGGGACAGTACAGGTTTGCAGGGACTGGTTGAAAATGTCTGTGTAGACTGGTGCCAGTTATTCGGCACAGAGCTTGAGGATAGAGGGGGAAACATTGTCCGGTCCTGGAGATTTCCAGCTTTTCCACCTCCTCAATTGCTATTGTTAGTGATGGAGAAGTGGCCAGACTGATGTTGGGCAGCAAGAAGGGGGTGGGTAGAGGACGAGGGCCCAGTCTTTGCAGACTGGAGTCAGGCTGCGAGTAGGTGTGAAGTGGTGATTGGGGTTGAGTGGGTGGGGAAGGGTCCACTTTGCAGACCGGACTCAGGCTGTAAGTAGATGTGAAGTGGTGATTGGGGAGGAGTGGATGGGGGAAGGCAGGGAGGGGGTACCGGGGTTATGTTTCTGTCTATCGAAACTGCCGTAGAACTCGTTCAGGTCGTTGGTCAGCTGAACATTGTCCAAGGAGCGGGGGATTTTCCTCTTGTAGCTGGTGATTTCTTGCAAGCCCTTCCACACTGAAGAGGAGTCATTAGCTGAGAACTTGCTCCTCAACTTCTCAGAGTACCTTTCCTCTTCTCAGCTTGTACTTAGCCTGCCTGTAGAGGTCTGCATCCCCGCTCCTGTAGGCCTCATTTTTAGACTGGCGGAGCTGTCCGAGTTCTGCTGTAAATCAGGGCTTGTCATTGTTGAACCTGATCTGGGTCCTAGTGGGAGCCAATTCCAATGAGATAAGCACACTCCCTTTCCAATCATAGTAACTTCAGATGCTGCTGAAGATAGACACAAAATGCTGTAGTAACTCAGCGGGACAGGCAGCATCTCTGGAGAGAATGGGTGACGTTTCGGGTTGAGACTGAAGAAGGGTTTCGACCCGAAACGTCACCTATTCCTTCTCTTCAGATATGCTGCCTGCCCCGCTGAATTACTTCAGCATTTGATCTCTATCATAGTATCGTCAGTATTTTTGGACCCCAAATTTGTGAGACGTAAATAAATTGACTGCTCTGTTAAACAAAAGCTATCTGGGCCGCTAAATTTTCTGCTACCATATTCCAACAGTGCAGCTGACTAAATTGTACCAATGTATTCTTGGAAAGTAGGAACGCAACATGGTCAGATTCAACACGGTCACACTTCAAATTCTGTTTGTTATGATCATTCAAATAAATCATCAAAGCCACTGCTGCAACCTTCAAATAAATTAATTTGCGGGTAAAGTTAGGATCCTAAGAAAGTCATTTTGCATATTGTTATTTTAATGATTACAAACAATTAGATTAAATACATTCGGAAGTGTTTTTGGAATAATTTGAGGAGGCATGGAGTGTATAGACAGGCAATCATAAGATGATGTACTTTGACTACAAAGTTATGTTGTGAGTGACCAAGCTACAACAGAGAAGTTAATAATGAAAATATCCATTATAGATAAATGCACTGCTTAATGAGTTATGGGTGCTACATATATGCCCACAATCAAAAGTAATCTGTTACATAGCAGAATAAATTCTAATCTCAAAGGTTGAGTAATGATATCTCAATGGGTTACCAAGTAAATGAGAAATATGTTTACTTCAATTTGCTCTTTCCCTGAAAAAAGCCAAATAAAATGTTAAATCTGTTTAGTATCAAATAATTAATTCACATTCTATCACAACTACAGTATAACTCTTAATTGGTATGTACTGGACTTTGATGGTGCTGAAGCCTAGAATTTCCCTGACTATTGTTTGTTCTATCAATGCAACACTTCTAATTCTCTGTAATTTAAAATGTTACACAATAATAATTTTTTTAGTGGACTTGTTAAATTTAAAGAGAGAATGGGAACTAGACCAGAGTTACCAGACCAGACCAGAGCAAAAAAGGGAAGAGATTTTCACTTTTTTTCACTTTCCATCACAGCAAGGAATGTGGAGGAGTCACTGTGGTGGATGTTTATGTTAAAATGTATTTTGTTTGTTCCGTTCCTTTTTATTTATGTGACTGACTTGGCAAATGAAATTCCCCGTATATGTTGCAAAACATACTTGGCTTATAAAGTATGATTGTGATTGGGAATGTGAAAAGGAACATGGAAACCTGGTCCCTAGTGTGTGAAAGTGTGCAGGAACCAGTACCCTGGTGAGTTTGAGAGAATGTGGGAACCAGGTCCCCAGTGACTTTAAAGGAAGCACAGGAACCAGGATTGAGTGAGTGAAAGAGAGCACAGTAACCAGGGCCTCAGTGGCATAGAGGGAGCATAGCTTCCTGGACTCCAGTTACTCAAAGTGGGTGCGGAATCAGGATCCGTGATAACTGAATTCAAACAGTAGAACTGTGAGTTTAAGGGGACAGCTGGAACCTGATCCCTGCATGTTAAAGAGAATGTAGGTGTCTGGTTGAAAAATGAAAGGCCTAGACAGAGTGGATGTGGAAAGGATGTTTCCAGTACTGGGAGAGTCTAGGACCAGAGTACACAGCCTTAGAATAAAAGGACGTACCTTTAGAATGGTGATGTGGAGGAATTTCAGGGCTCTTGCTTAACTATTTTTCCCTGTTGCCAGCCAGGCAACCTTGACAGCATTTTAGGTTGCCAAATGACAGTTTAGGTGGTCATTTAAGACGGTTTGCATGAGGCGTGTGATAATGTGCTTGGACGAAGTGCATGGTTACCAGTTGGAATTATGCTCAATGAAGCAATCACATATTATGTTCAAGAAGGAACTGCAGATGCTGGAAAATCGAAGGTAGACAAAAGTGCTGGAGAAACTCAGCAGGTGCAACAGCATCTATGGAGTGAAGAAAATAGGCAACGTTTCAGGCCGAAACCCATCAGTCTGAAGAAGGGTTTTGGCCCGAAACGTTGCCCATTTCCTTCGCTCCATAAATGCTGCCGCATCCGCTGAGTTTCTCCAGCACTTTTGTCTACATTCACATATTATTTCTGCTTCAAATAAAGTCACAAACTAAACATATTCACCAATCAAGACATTATATATACCGCAATGACATACAGCAAAATTATAATACAATATCTCAACTCTTTTTACATATTCCAATTGAAGCAAGCATGTTTTCTGTGAAGGACCGAAAATTACCATGACATGGCCATAGCATGGGTCGTTATTGCTATTGGCACAGAAACACTCTGACTTCCCACATAATTTATCCATAACAAAATATATAGGTTGCAAGGAAATTTCTAAAAGCATTTTATGATAATAGCTGTTAAAACCCGACTGTACCCATCTGACAGGTTAAACATTACACTAACTGACAAGAGATGGCCAAAGGACATAACTGCAGCAAAACTGCATCGGAAATGTCCTCGCTCTTCCCCTCCTCCACCATAGATGAGGCTCGCACCAGGGTCTCTTCCATACCCCGCAACACTGCTCTCTCTCCCCATCCCCGCACTCGCAACAAGGGCAGAGTCCCCCTAGTCCTCACATTTCACCCCACCAGCCGGCAAATACAACAAATCATCCTCCGCCATTTTCGCCACCTCCAACGTGACCCCACCACTCGCCACATCTTCCCATCTCCCCCCATGTCTGCCTTCCGCAAAGACCGCTCCCTCCACAACTCCCATGTCAATTCTTCCCTTCCCTCCCGTACCACCCCCTCCCCGGGCACTTTCCGTTGCAACCTCAAGAAATGCAACACCTGTCCCTTTACCTCCCCCCTCGACTCCATTCAAGGACCCAAGCAGTCGTTCCAGGTGCGACAAAGGTTCACCTGTATCTCCTCCAACCTCATCTACTGCATCCGCTGCTCTAGATGCCAGCTGATTTACATTGGTGAGACTAAGCGGAGGTTGGGCGATCGTTTCGCCGAACACCTCCGCTCAGTCCGCAAGAACCTACCTGAACTCCCGGTGGCTCAGCACTTCAACTCCCCCTCCCATTCCCAATCCGACCTCTCTGTCCTGGGTCTCCTCCATTGCCAGAGTGAGCAACACTGGAAATTGGAGGAACAACACCTCATATTCCGCCTGGGTAGCCTGCGTCCGGAGGACATGAACATTGAATTCTCCCAATTTTGCTAGCCCTTGCTGTCTCCTCCCCTTCCTTAACCCTCGAGCTGTCTCCTCCCATCCCCCCGCCCTCGGGCTCCTCCCCCCCCCCCCCCCCCACCCCCTATCAGTCTGAAGGGTTTCGGCCCGAAACGTCACCTATTTCCTTCGCTCCATAGATGCTGCTGCATCCGCTGAGTTTCTCCAGCATTTTTGTGTACCTTTAACTGCAGCAAATGTTCTTTTGGTAATATGTTTAAAGGTGTCAAAACAAATAATAACATTGGGAATTAAAATACATTTGATTGCTTTCCGTTATCAAACATAGTCAAGGTTCGCTCTAAGACCATGAAGCACAATAGGAACAGATGGTGTGTGAATCTGTGCGGGGTGGATAGATGGCGGTGGGGGGGTTGAGAAGGCAATCGGTGCGGAATGGATGGATTGAGGCAGGTGAATCAGTACGTGTTGGTTGGAGTATGTAAAATTGTGAGGTGAGATGTCAGTGGTGTTGAATGGGGGGATCAGTACGGGAAGGATGGGGGGGATCAGTACAGGATGAATGGGAGTAGACAAAAATGCCGGAGAAATTCAGCGGGTGAGGCAGCATCTATGGAGCTAAGGATATATGCAACGTTTAGGGTCGATATCCTTCTTCAAACTGTTCCTCCCATTCTTCTTGAATAGGGGGGATCAGTACAGGATGGATTGGGGGGGGGGGGGGGGTCAGCGCAGGATGAATGGGCGGGGATCAGTAGAGGATGAATTGGGGGGGGGGGTCAGGACAGTGTGGATCGGAGGGTCTATGCAGGATGAATGGGGGATCACTACAGGATGAATGAGGGGATCCGTATGGGATGAATGGGGGATCAGTACGGGATGAATGAGGGGATCAGTACAGGATGCATGAGGTGATCAGTAAAAGATGAATGGGAAGATCACTACAGGATGGATGGGGAGATTGGTGCAGGGTAAATGGAGGGTGGGTCAGTATGGGATGAATGGGATGATCAGTGCAGTATGAATGGGAGGAGAAGTGCAGGATGGATGGGAAGGGGGCCAGTACAGGATGAGTTGGGGGACCAGTGTAGGATGGATGGAGGGGGGGGGGGGGGGGGGGGGGGGGTGGCAAGAGAATCAATGCGAGGTGGGTAGGGTGATGAATAGATTGAGGGGGGGGGGTAGATGGGGAGGGGAGCACAGGGGATGTCAGTGAGGACTGAATAGAGGAGGGAATGGGGATCATGCGGGATGGAGAGGAGGGGGTCCCAGGATAAGAGGGGTGGAGGGGGGAGAGAGGAGAGAGAGAGGGAGAGAGGGAGAGAGGAGAGAGAGGGAGAGAGGGAGAGAGGGAGAGAGAGAGAGAGAGGTGGAAGGTGCAGAGGAGGTGGGGAGGAAGGAAGGTCAGCGCTCCTCGGACAACATCGCCCCGCTGCCTTGGCCGTCACTGTCCAACTCCAAAGTGCCGCCGCCTACACGCCACCGCCTCCCCTCCTCCGCCAGCCGACAGGAAGGTGCGGGGCCGAGCGGTGCAGCTCAGAGATCCTATAGCTATAGGATCTGTCGTGCAGCTGCTTCAGTCGGCGGAAGGAGGCCTCCGCCTCCCCCTCCTCCCGGCCTCGGCAAGCGGGAGGGGTTGTGAAAGCGCCTTTGGCGAATTTGCAAGCAGTGGCCGTTATCAGGGCGATAGCGGTCTCTGCTTGCAAATCCGCCAACGGCGCTTTCACAACCCCTCCCGCACGCCGAGGCCGGGAGGAGGGAGGGAGAGGGAGGTTCCTTCCGCCGGGCGGGGTGCGGGAGGAGGAGGCGATGGAGCCGCTGCTGCCACTGTTCGGGACCCGTCATTCGCTCCAATCCTTCGCCACCACGCACCTAGTATATTTGCCGCACAATCAAAGATACTAGACGAATACAGCCGCCGCCGCCAACACGAAACGTCATGTTCCTATTCTCCAGAGATGCTGCCTGACCCGCGGAGTTACTCCAGTTTTTTGTGTCTATCGGTATAAACCAGTATTTGATTGCCAAGCCGGGCAAAATGAGTCGGCATTTAGGTTGCCCGGCTGCACTTTGAGTGGTCAATGGCACCCGGGCAACCGCTAATTTCGAGCCCTGAATTTGTTTAACCATGGGGTGGTGAATCTGTGGAATTCATTGCCACTGATGGCAATGGAGGCCAAGTCATTGGGTATTTTTAAAGTGGAGATTGATAGGTTCTTAATTAATAAGAATTAAGGGTTACAGGGAGAAGGCATGAGAGTGGGGTTGAGGGAAAGATAGATCAGTCATGTTCAAATGGTGCAGCAGACTTGATGGGCCAAATGCTGTTCTTAAAGCGCTTTCTCACGGGGCGACTTGACGCAAGAGTTAACCAGAGTTGAACATCGTGGGAACCTCTTGCGATAACCGTACGGCATTCGTTGACCACCGTGGACCACCGTGGCGCTAACGGCAGGTACTCGTGTAACTTGGTGACTCGGGAGAAAATTCAAACAAGCTTGAATTTCTCCAAGAGTGACTTGTACACTTGTGGTTGAACATTGCAACATTATATGCACGTAGTGGCCAGTGCGATATCCGTGCGATATCCGTATTGACTCTTGCGTGTACCGTGGGAACTCCTGCGAACGGTGAACCCGGAAGCTGGACAGAGGGGACAGAAGGTGAGTAAAAATTGTCTTCTGTGGGATTGAATTTAAAAAATAAAGATTTGCATCCGCATATGGACATCAACTTATTCATGAGTTATGTTAATGAGATTCAAGAAAATAACTATAATCTTTAAAAGGGACTTTACTGAAAGGTCCCGCATTTTTATGGTCCGTGAGAAATTTTTCACATGTACTTCTTTGAGAGATACAGCTCGGAGTCCTCGCCGACTAGCGATCGATGCCTTTCCGAAGCAGGGTCCGGAACGCTACCAATCAATGTTCTCCAGAGACCCGTGTAAAGGAGTGAACTGCACATGCTGGTTTAAACCGAAGACAGACACAAAAAGCTGGAGTAACTCAGCGAGTCAAGCAGCTCTGGAGAAAAAGAATAGGTGGCGATTCGAATCGGAACCCTTCTTCAGACATCCTAATCGGAATTAAGTCTGAAGATGTGTCTCGTCCCGAAACATCACCTATTCTTTTTCTCCAGAGATGCTGCCTGACCCGCTGACTTACTCCAGCTTTTTATGTTTTTCTTCCCAGATCTGACTTACCTGCTGAGTTACACCAACATTTTGTGTCCTTTTGTGCGTATTAACCAGCATCTGCAGTTCCTTTAGACATTACCTAACTTCAGATGTTAGAGATATAGCGCGGAAACAGGCCCTTCGGCCCACCGAGTCCGCGCCGACCACCTATTCTTATACACTCCAGGGACAATTTTACAATGTTACCGAAGCCGATTAACTTACAAACCTGTAATCTCTGGAGTGTGAGAGGAAACCGGTGCACCCATGGTCAGGATCGAACCCCGGTCTCTGGGGCTGTGAGGCAGCAACTCTACCACTGTGCCGCATGTAGTCAGATTTAATAAATTGCTGGTGTTGCTTCCAAAGACAGAGGCACTGATAATATTAGATCAGAATTGCATCTTTCCGCTAATAGAGTCAATTATTAGTCAATTAATAATAGAATCAATTATTGTTGGTGACATTTCACCTACGAATATTAGACTATTTTCGCAGAGGTAAGGGCCAATTAGGCATAGCAAAAGGTATGAACACTTTTAAACATTTTTTCCCGACTATTTTGTCAAATGCAAATACAGGGAGAATGATCAAAGTGCTCACATGGCTCACTCTGTTAGAAGCGTTCTGAGTTTAAATGTTCCGTGTATTCCTTCTTAAAGTATAAATTTTTGTGTGGCCAGGGGTGCGATTGAGAACAGCTGGGAAAGGGCGGAGGGGGCGTCACGAATAACAGCGTTTCCCTGGCCATATTATGGCCCATTCCCCAACCGTAACATTAATCAAGCTCTGTCTAACTCCGCCTTCACACCACCCCCCTGTGACATGGGTTAGTCATCGCTGGGCGGGCTGTGGGCCGAATGGCCTGCCAACGGGAGTCAGAGACTTGACACTGAGATCCATTGTGCAGGAAGGAACTGCGGATGCTGGTTTTTACCGAAGATAGACACAAACGCCACCTGTTCATTTTCTCCAGATATGTTGCCTGACCCATTGAGTTACTCCAACATTTTGTGTCTGTGTTCACTATGAACATTGAATTATTTAGTTTTAGGTAACTTACACTCTCTCCCTCTCCCCCGCCCACCCCGTCCTGCACCCCCCCCCCCCCCCCCCTCCCCCTCCCCCATGCAGTAAATGTCGGTAAACCAGTCCAAGGTTTGCAACGATGGTTCCCTCTTGGGATCACACTATCCCTAGCCAACAATTGGCCTATCAGGGAACCAAATATAGACATAAAGTGCTGGAGTGACTCAGTGGGTCAGGCAGCATCTCTGGAGGAAAGGGTTAGGCGTCATTTCGGGTCGGGACCCCTCTTCAAAATACCCTGCTGAGGTCATCTGTTGTTGGCCCTGATTTGTCCCGATCTTTTCTTGCTTCCAGTTCCCCCCTACAATCATCCCGAAGAAGTGTCCCGACCAAAAATGGAATCTATTCCTTTTCTCCAGAGATGCTGCTTGGCCCGCTGAGTTACTCCAGCATTTTGTGTCTAACTTGCTGATTCAGACAGTTTTTGATTATCAAGGATTCTGCACTGACTCTTTACTCTGAAACACACGTTGGAAATTTAAACTTGGGCGCAACTAACATCGTCTTACTACCGTGGGAACTCTTTAACTCAGCGGGCAGGCAGCAGTTGATTGTTGCTCCCTTCAGTTTCCCAGGGGGTCGGGATGGGACTGGAGTTGGGAGGGAAAGGTGGGGGAGTCGAGGGAGAGACAGATGGGGGTGTCTTCATTTACTGGCGGCGGGTGTCTGTCACTGAAATAGGCAGGTGAGATTTCACATCCACCTTGTGTGTGCCTCTCTCTCTCTCCCTCCCTCCCTCTCACACAGGCTGAGAGACTCTGCGTCTGTGAGTGTACGTCTCTTTCTCCCCCTCTCCCACACACAGTAAGACCGAGGTACTGTGCTCAGTCCATCTGTGTCTCCCACATACACAGTAAAACTCTGCTTTGTGTATATACGTCTCCCCTCATTTCTCTCTCCCCCCCACCCCTCTCTTTCTCCCCCTCCCCACCTCTCTCTTTCTCCCCCTCCCCCACCTCTCTCTTTCTCCCCCCACACACAATAAGACCGATGTATTCTGCTTAGTCTCTCTTCGCACCCACACACACACAGATAGACCAAGGTCATGTGCGCTCTTTCTCTTCCGCCAGTCACCCCGAAGTACATCACACTGCCTCTGTGCCTCTCTCTCTGTCTCTCTCCCCCTCTCTCCTAAGTAATGTGGCATCTTCCTGCAGTAAAGTCACGGCATTAGTACAGGCATGTCTCCAAATGAGCCAATTCAACCAAGGGAGGATATTTATAGTGTGTGAAAAAAAAAGTGACATCATTTGTGACACGTGATGATTTAACTACACTTCACAGTTCACAATGTTCATTCAAGATTTAACGGGAAAGCTCGGGAGACGGACAAGTCACTCGCACAAATAACAGAAATGCCGAGTACCGTGAGAACTCTTTATCTCGTGTGATATCGTGCTAGACCACGACCACTTCACTCTGGTTACATCTTGCGTCAAGTCGCCCGTGAGAAAGACCTATTATGGTCTTATTAAACCAGACAATTTCTCCATAAGAATTAAAGGATATAGAACTGTCACTCATGGGCATACTTACTGGATCTACAGTTGGGACATTGGCAACTTTCCTTCTTTTTCTGCTTGATCCTGCATTGCTTCCAGAAACATGATGGCCATCATCACAGTCTCCACCACTAATGCTACTTGAAGGAGAAGTTGCTCTTTTTCTTTTTGAACCCATTGGAACTGGTAATATCTTTTTAAAAAAAAGGGATTCAACAGTGAGTACAGACAAACCAATATGCTCATAAGTTTTGTAATACAACTAGAAACTTCAATATCTAGTTTTTCTCAATATAACACTATTTAAACATTCACAACATTATTTGGTTTTAATATCCAATTCAAACTATGAATCCTTATTTTTTTTGTTTAAAAACAAGTAACAGTAATTCTTGGTTGATTACAGATTTTCTACATGGATAGACACAAAATACTGGAATAACTCAGCAGGACTGGCAGCATCTCTGGATAGAAGGAATAGATTCCACATGGATAACCTGTTCTAATTGCATTCATGTTGGAAAGAGTACAGCTGTTGCTAAAGTGCTACAGCGTTTTCGGGTACTTTGTCTGAATCCTTAAAAATGATATGAGAAAACAAGACAGACAAATGGCCATATATTTGGCATCACTCTCATAATCATGTGTAATCTAGTGTTTGGAAGCAAGAACAACACTTCTCACATTGAAGACAAGGGACCAGGTACTGCTGGTCCGGACCTGCACCCTTCCCAATCAGTAACAGATCACTAGACCTGTCCATTCAGGCCACCAGCGGCAAGGTCTGACCCGCATCAAGGCTTCCCCAGCAGCACACTCAGAAAGCCTTGCCCTCAAAACACATTTAAAAGCATTGACAGCCAGAAAATCCGCACACCCTCATTCATTGGCTCAAAATACTGTATCAATTAGTAGTTTAAAAAAATATCCCTAATAGCCAGAGCTATTTAAAAATTAGTTAAAAAATAGAATAACTTTCTCTCTTCACAGATGAAGACTGGCCAGTAGTGTTTCCGGAATTTCCTGTTTTTATTTCAGATATCCCACAGACACCCTTGCTTCATATCTGCAATTCAACTATCCCCAGTGAAATCAATAGGTCTGTGTACCTTGTATTACGAGGTCAAACCTGGCTTAGATTCTGAGAGGTAACTAATGGGCATTCTCAGCCAGGCACCATGTGATGAGCAGCAGCGTGAAAGAACTAATTTGGCCTTTCAAATCCGACAGTACACGTACAATAAGGCTTAGATTTGCTTCCATTTAAATGGTTTAGGCTGGCAGTACTGTTTTGAACTTACCAATAGATTTGGTTTATGAGGGTAGGGGAAAAGATGGGAAAGAAATCAAACAGCATTTTCCTATCATCATGCGTGAAGATTGACCTTACCAACGAAAAAGTTCTCATGTAACCTGACAAAAGTTTGCTCTGGTGAATATCCCAGCTCCCATCATCATTCCGGTTGCAGTATATGTTAACTGCTAATGTTATTTTCCTAACAAGCTTGTCTGTAAAAATTCAACAGATTTAAGACCAATTTAATGGAATTTGTTTTGTTGCCAAGCATTGGGTAAGAATTTGGTGGCAGAATGAATCCCATGGGAAGCTGTCATTGCTTGTTTATTTCCTCACCCTTCAGATCAAAACATTGCAGAATGTGCAACTGGTATTGATGAGGCATGACCCAAAGGGCAAACAAAAAATGATTGACAGTACGCTACTTTTCTGAAAGACCTAAGTAATTTGGGGCAATTTACAACTCAAAGATATGGGGGGGGGGGGGGGGGGGGGAGGGAGAGAAGGGGGGAAGAGTGTGATGAGAGTGAGGGGGGTGAAGGGAGGGGGGGAGAAGGGGGGGAGTGGGGTGAAGGGAGGGAGGGAGTGAGGGGAGTGGGGTGAGATATTGAGGAGAGTGAGGGGAGGAGTGGGGTGAGTGAGGGAGGGGGGGAGTGGGGTGAAGGGGAGGAGTGGGGCGAAGGGGGAGTGGGGTTAGTGGGGCGTGGGGGGATATTGGGGAGAGTGAGGGGGGAGTGGGGTGAAGGGAGTGTGGTGAAGGGAGGGAGGGGTAAGGCGAGGGGGGGAAGGGGTGAAGGGGGGTGAGGAGAGGGAGGAGGGGAAGTGGGGCCTGATTGACACAACAAAAGAAAAGGCGGCGCTGCGCGTCACAGGCCCCTTCGCCGCCGCCCGGGCAAAAACTCGCCCAGAAACACCGCCCCAACGCGGCATTCCCTTTACTACAGCTCCGCCATCGCGGCTGCCCTTACCGCGCTTGGACGATCAGGAAGGGATGGGTATAATTATGCGGGTAATGGCGACGACAGCGGCGATCCCCCGTCTGTCTGTCTGTCTCCCTCCCCCCGCTGACGCTCCACCCACTCCGGTCCCCGGCGCCGCCGTAAAGCGGGCTCGCTCTTGGCGACACTGACGCGAGCGCGCCTGTTTCCGGCGGACGTCACGTGGTGCTGCAGCCTTTGGGCGCCATCGCCATGAGGCGGCCAAGTAAGTGCGGCTCCTCCATCAATCCCTGTCACCCGCCTGCTCCTCCATCTCCACCCCCGCCGTCACCCTGCACCCGCCGGCTCCTCCATTCCCTGCCACCCCGCACCAGCCGGTGCCTCCATCCCTCCCCCCCCCCCGTCACCCCGCACCCGCCGGCTCCTCCATCTCCCCCCCCGCCGTCACCCCGCACCCGCCGGCTCCTCCATCAATCCCGTCACCCGCCGGCACCTCCATCTCCCCCCCCCCCGTCACCCTGCACCCGTCGGCTCCTCCATCAATCCCGCCACCCGCCGGCTCCTCCATCTCCCCCCCCCCCCCCGTCACCCTGCACCCGTCGGCTCCTCCATCAATCCCGTCACCCGCCGGCACCTCCATCCCCCTGTCACCCTGCACCCGCCGGCTCCCTCACACACGCTCCTCCGCCCGGGCCCACGCTCCCACACCTAATCTCCTGTCCTCTTCTATTTTTTACAGAATTAAAAAAGGCCAGCAAGCGCCTCTCGTGTCACAAGCGCTTCAAGATCCAAAAGAAGGTGAGTGAGTCAAGGCCAAGCCACGAGTTTGGAGACGCGACCACGTGGGTTAAATCTCTGGAAAGTTTTCCCTTTAAAGTTCGACAATCGGCTTTTATTACGAGTTCCCCGGATATACAAGGGTTGATGCAATACAATGGGGTGGAAAGTTCAATGTTGAGCTTTTCCTGATATGTGCGCTTCAGATCGTCGCCGCGGCCTCACTCACGGCGTCAGAGACCCGGGTTCAATCTTGGCCTCGCTCCCTGTTTGGAATTTGCACGTTCTCCCCGTGACCGCGTGGGTTATCTCCTCACGGTGGGTGTGCTCTGGTTTCCCTGGTTCTTGGTTCCTCCCACATCCCAAAGACGTGTGGGTTTCTAGATTAATTGGCCCTCTGTAAATTGCCCCTGGAGGGTGGGGGAGTGGAATAACAGAACTCGGGTGAAGGGCTGATCGACAGTCGACGTGGACTTGGTGGGCCGAAGGGTCCTCATCCATGTTTATAAACTTTGAAAAAACATAATCACTATTGTAGAAATACATTTTTTTAAATCATCAATCTACACACAATACCTCATAATAAAAAAGCAAAAACAGGTGTTTAGAAACGTCTGCAAAGTAACTCGAAATAAATAACTGAAACATCAGATTTACATGAGTATTCAGACCCTTTACTCAGTAGTACTTTGTTGAGGCACCTTTGGCAGTGATTACAGCCTCAAGGCTTCTTGGGTGTGAACCTACAAGCTTGGCACACCTGTACTTGGGTAATGTCTCCCATTCTTCTCTGCAGATCCTCTCAAGCTCTGTAAGGTTGGATGGGGAGTGTCGATGCACAGCTATTTTCAGGTCCCTCCAGAGATGATCGATCGGGTTCGTGTCTGGCTGGGCCACTCAAGCACAGTCACAGACTTGTCACAAAGCCACTCCTGCGTTGTCTTGGCTGTGTGCTTAGGGTCGTTAGCCTGTTGGAAGATGAGCCTCCGCCCCAGTCTGAGGTCCAGAACGCTCTGGAGCAGGTTTATCAAGGATCTGTACTTTGCTCTGTTCATCTTTCCCTTTATCCTAACTAGTCTCCCAGTTCCTGCCGCTGAAAAATATTCCCACAGCATGATGCTGCCACCACCGTGCTTCACTGCAGGTATGGCGTTGGCCAGGTGATGAGCGGTGCCTGGTTTCCTCCAGACATGACGGTTGGTATTCAGGCCAAAGAGTTCAATCTTGGTTTCATCAGACTGAAGAATCTTGTTTCTCCTGGTCTAAGTCCTTTATGTGCCTTTTGGCAAACTCCAAGCGGGCTGTCATGTGCCTTTTACTGAGGAGTGGCTTCGGTCTGGCCACTCTACCATAAATGTCTGATTGGTGGAGTGCTGCAGATATAGTTGTCCTTCTGGAAAGTTCTCCCATCTCCACAAAGGAACTCTGGAGCTTTTTCCAGAGTGACCATCGGGTTCTTGGTCACCTCCTTGTCCAAGGTCTTTCTCCCCCGATTGCTCAGTGTGGCCGGTTGGCCAGCTCTATGAAGAGTCCTGGCGATTCCAAAGTTGTTCCATTTAAGAATGACGGAGACCACTGTGCTCTTCAGGACCTGCAATGCTGCAGAAATTGTTTTATACCCGTCCCCAAATCTGTGTCTCGACACAATCCTGTCTCGGAGCTCTACGGACAATTCCTTCGTCTTCATGGCTTGGTTTCTGCTCGGGCATGTACTGTCAACTGTGGGACCTTATATAGACAGGTGTGTGCCTTTCCAAATCATGTACAATCAATTTAATTTACCACTGGTGGACTTCAAGCAAGTTGTAGAAACATCTCAAGGATAATCAATGGAAACATGATGCATTTAAGCTCAATTTTGAGTGTCATAGCAATGGGTCTGAATACTTATGTAAATGTGATATTTCAGTAATTTCTTTTTAATTACTTTGCAAAAATTTCTAAACACCTGTTTTCACTTCTTCATTCTGGGATATTGTGTATAGATTGATGATTAATAAAATGAATTTAATCCATTATGAAATAAGGCTATAACGTAACAAATTGGAAAAAGTGAAGGGGTCTGAATACTTACTGAATGCACTGTATATAGTTAATGAGGAACGATGGTGAGCGATCTCCCGTCTCTTTAAAGGGAATTTAGAAGTTTGGTCTTGGCAGAATCTGGTCAAGACGTATCAAGGTGTCCCTATTCTTGTAGTCTATCTGTTTTTCACTAAAAACAAACACATTCATATTTGGAGCCTTATTTTTGTATATTCGCACTAAAAAAAATCCCATATTTGGAACAACTGGAACCTGCTACCTGTAAAGGTGGCGAAGGCAGACAGCCTTGACATAAGTTAAAAAAATATACTTGGATGAGAATTTGGAAAGCCATAATCTGACAATAGACCAAAAACTAGGAAATTTCTATGATTCTTTAACTGTCTGGTAATATAAGTTCAGAATATTGTTTGGGTACCCACACATTTTGAAATATTCTTGGAGGACTGAATCCAATCTCACCAAAGCAATGGTAAAGGGTCTAGATCTGAAACGTCACACATTCCTTTTATTCAGAGATTCTGCCTGTCTGCTGAGTTACTGTGTCTTAACACTAGAGCAGTAGGGATTTCTGCAAGTAATGTCTAGTCAAGAAATATATAGTCCACAGGGAGGGCGGGGGGGGGGGGGGGGGGGGGAGAGGTGGGGGAGGGAGTAACACTTCCTTTAACAGGTGGTAGAAGTGAAATAAAAATGGCCATGGTTGCCACTTTGATTAGGGTTTTAAGAGTATTTGGTGATGTGGAACCAAAATCTTTTAAAGGCGCTGAGGAAGCACATTTATATAGGTTTATTGGTGGAATGGGCTTAAGGGGTTGAATGGTGTTATCCTGTTACTATTCCTGTACTGTGATAACTCTGCTAACGTGCAACACTTTTTGATTATTGCAATGCTTAATATTTCAATTGCGTGTCCAGGTTCGTGAACACAAACGGAAAGTACGAAAGGAAGCAAAGAAGCATGGAAATAAAAGCAAAAATTTGCGAAAAGACCCTGGTGTTCCAAATGATGCTCCGTTTAAAGAAGACATTCTTCGCGAAGCTGAAAAAAGGAAACAAGATGTAAGGGGGCTGTCTTGAAATATGAATTGTTCTGTGATATTTTAGGGTATTTGACAAGTTTTCACTGAGCAAATTTATTGTTTTAATTTACCTTGCAACTCCTTTAAGATTTGGCCTCAACACGCACAACCTTCCCTTTAATCCAGAATTCTTCTTGGCCTTGCAAATATATAATCAATTTGCAGCCCTCTAGGGTAGGGATTTCACAACTCAGAAGAAATAGCCTCACATCTGACTGAACCCTTATCCTGATTCTAGATTCTTCCATGTGAGAGTAGACCGCATGAAGTATGCTTCAATTTCATGATGCTAAAATTAATTTCCACACAGGCGACTTTATTTTCTGATGTTCAGGGGCCACGGCCTCGAAATAAGAGGTGGCTATTCAAGGTGGATCACGAGAGTTTTTTAACCACATTATACAAAATATTGGGAATTCTCTGGCCAGAGGCACTAGGAGGCTTTGTCCCCGAATATATTGAAGACAAATATATGAATCTTTTTTTGGGTTAGTGCAGGAATATGGCACTGGTATAAAAGTTCAATTGTGAACTTGCAACGTGAAGCAGGCATGAGGGTCTAAATGGCATATTTTCCTCATGTAACTCGTGCAGGAATTGATCTGAATCTGTTGCACGGCCTTTTTGGGAAGTATTCCTTAAAGATAACTTAATTGGTGATTTCATTATTCAATAATTTGAGATGCATATTTCAAGTTGTTATTTGGAAATTCTTTGAATGAAAAGTTTGACCAATAGTAGTTGGCTTCGTAAATCTATCAGGACCTGACGTATTTTTAGTTTTGAGATACAGCCCAAAAACAGGCTTTTTGCTGACCATTGATCACCTGTTCACATTAGTCCTCTGTTATCCCGACTTTCTCATCTATTCACTACACACTGGGGGCAATTTGGAGGCCAGTTAACTACAAACCCCTGGAGAACGTGTAAGCTCCATACAGACAGAACCCAAGTCAGGATCAAACCTGGGTCTTTGGCATTGTGTGGTGGCGGTAGCTCCACCAATTCCTTTAGTTTAAACAAGGATATTGGCACAGGAATCATTTCTGTTTCTCGTTGCTTGTTAGTTTTTGTACAAAAAAAAAGTAAATGAGAGGGGTGGCAATGTGATTGGTATGTCCATTGTTTGTTTTTATTGCAGATGTTTTTATTTTCAATTTGTATGCAGATCGGGCAGTATCTGCAGAGATAAAAAGTAGATGGTTGAAGGCATGGACACATTTGAACCTGAAACATTAAGTTTGTTTCTGCTATCCACTGTTACAGAGCTCACAAATACTATGCGTTGTGTGTCTTGTATTAACATTTTATGCAGTGTTTTGAAGTGTGTCTTTTAATGTGATTTTAGAAATATAAATTTCTAGACAATGGCCAATAATTTTAACTGGGCAAGACAACCAAATTGGTAGGTGGGTGTAGCTCGAAGGGCCGAATGGCCTACTCCTGCACCTATTTTTTTATGTTTCTACATCTATACAATTAGAAATATAACAAAGTGCTGGAAATGTTTGTCAGGCAGACTTAATATAATTTAACTTCTTTTAGCGGGAGGAGTTGAAGGAGAAACAAAAGCTTGCCAGACAGAAAGAAGTTGCAAAGAAAAGGAAACTGGATGCCAAGAAGGGAAATTCTGAAACAATTGAAAAACCTCTAAAGGTACAGATTTATCTGAGTTTTTTCAATTTCTGGAGTGGCAAAGGAGTTAACTTAAGAAACTTCACACTGTACTCGTACATACTTTTTAACTGCTACCTCTTTTCAGCCTGCATCTGTAAGTGAAAAGAAAAAGCCAGTCAAGTTTGAAGAGAAAAGTACATCTCTATGCAGAGAGCTGTACAAGGTTAGTGTGCAGTTGAGAAGTGAAAATGTATTTACCATCATAACTGCTCATTTGTGTTTCACTTAATTTAGAACAGTATTCTAAATTATGTGGGGAATCTAATTTGGTTTGCTGAAGTATAATTGCTATTGGAAATTGAGGCTTAAATATATCAACAAGTTGAGCAACAGAAGCTGCAGACTTAACAGAATAAATAGTGCAGTGCTGGCTCGAAGGGCCGAATGGCCTCCTGCACCTATTTTCTATGTTTCTCTTTATGCATTCCATGAAAGCTTTTTTTAGAAATCAGGTGGGGTAAAGCTTGATTTTAAGAAATTATTTTACCTGAGTTACCGCACAATTAAGCTCTAATCTGTTTAGATACAATCACTGGTAGGAAGTAACTATTAAATATGAGAAGATTGTCAAATCCGGTTTTGTAGCACCAGCAACCAATGTTTATTAGTTGCATCATTGGGATTTGGGTATTATAATAGTTTCATGTAATTAATAGGTGATTGATGCTTCAGATGTGGTTCTAGAAGTGGTTGATGCCAGAGATCCTCTTGGTTCCAGATGTCCTCAGGTGGAGCAGGCAATCTTGCAGTCTGTGGGAAAGAAGCAACTAGTTCTTGTAATAAACAAAATTGGTAAGATAATATGTTAACTGCATAGTTTTATTAATTAAATAACGAAATTATTAAAGAACAGAATTGGGAATGGAGAGGGTGTGCATGTTTAGAATTTTGCCATTTGCAAAGTAAGTATAACTTTTTTTACTGTTTAGATTTGGTGCCAAAGGAGAACACAGAGAAATGGCTGAAATATTTGGGAAATGAGTTTCCTACTGTAGCTTTCAAATCGTCCACACAGCTGAAAGACAGGACAATGGTATGTTTCCCAAGAGGTTCTAATTTAACCCAATGAAGTGATTCGTTTGTTTGACTGCCATAAAAGCTGATGAAAGTTGTAAAACTCTTGATTTGTATGAAGAGAAAGTTCCAACTCTGATTTTATGCAGTTGATTAAAAAATATTTTTCCAACAATTTATCTTCTCTGCAATTAAACAACTTTGTTTCTTTCCAAACAAAACAGTATGATACAAGCCCTTTGGCCCACGCTGTCAATGCCAAACATGATACATTTCCCTCCATCTCCATGTGGGTTTCTAAATGCCACTATCCTATCTGCCTCTGCCACCACCACTGGCAGTGCATTCCAGGCATTGACCACTCTGTATGTTGGGAAAAAAAACCTGCCTTTCGTATTTTCTTTAACTGAAAGCTTCTAAAATATTGGCCTTGTTTTAAGATGAACCAGAATGATGCAGAGCCTATTTTCTGCAAGTGTGCTAAAGGTGGCAATGACCAATGTAATCAAATTGGCTGTATGGAATTTGTGTCTTGAGATATTATTGTTTTATTTGTAACCCCTTTTACATACCTTATGCTATTTAAGTTGCATGTATGCTAATTCAAACTAGTTATTCAGATACCCAATACTGATTCCTCTCTTTATAGAGATGTAATGGGCTGCCTCATGGTTGTTCTCCAGTTCAGCAGCATAACTAAACCAGCACCAGCATAACTAAACTGTTCTGGTACCCAGGAACAGCAAAGATTTGAGGTTGGGGTATTAGCATGTGGAAATAAGAGTTTGGTGTTCCAACTGCGCATGCCCAGGTCATAGGTCACTCACCATAAACATTATTGGTATCTGAGCAGCTGAACCTCCGTTTCATCGTATTTTCCAGCTTTGATTCTTCTAGGTAAGAAAATACTGCTTTCAAACTATGAATTAGTTGTATTTATTGTTCCTTTGTACAAGCTACGATGATTTTCTCGTCTTTATTACTTTATGGTTCAGTGAGATTGTGCTGCGGCGTGGGGTCTAGGGCTGGGCCCAGGTTTCCGGCGTTGTAGGCGATGTTGAGTTGCTGCTGGGCCATTCCCGTCACCTCCCGGGTGTCCCGCTGAGGCCGGAGGTGTCCAGGGTGGCCCTGGGCTGGCTGGGGCATCAGCCCACGCTTGCAGCCTGCGCAGGGGAAGAGGTACTGGCTCCAGCTCGGCTCTGCTCCGGGAACCGTCGGCTGTGCCTTTCCTTGTCCAGTGGCTGTCAGCTGACCCACTCGGTGCCGGCGGGGGGGGGGATCGCCGGGGATGCCGCGGTGGCTCGGCAGATTAGGCAACATCTCTGGAGAAGGGTCTCGACCCGATATGTCACTCATTCCTTTTCTCCCAGGATGCTGCCTGTCCAGCTGAGTTGCTGAACGCTTTATGTGTATCCCCGTTGATGGCTGGTGCTCGTCTTGCGTCGGGGGGGCGTGGTGGACGGTCCCCGGCCCGACGGGGAACGGGTTCCTCCGGAGTTAGAGTGGGGTTAGGCCGGAGTTGGAGCTTCTCCGCACTGGCTGTGTGCCTGGGGCACACAGTCCTGTTGGTCTGGGGTAGCCCCGGATATCCCCTGCTGCCCAGTGGCGGTTCATAAGCGCTTGCGGTGCCGGGGAACCGGGTTTGATCCTGGCTGCGGATGAGGCACGTGTGTGTGTGTGCGCACGTAGCTGCCGAGAATGTCTCTGCCGGTCCAGTCTCTCCCCTGTCTCCCTCTCTCTCTTGCTGTTGCACCTCACTCTCCCATTACCTAGAACCCCCGTTCCTCAGTTTTAATATATTTTTACACATAAATTATGAATAAAGATAAAAATTTATACACAGTTTATTCAGCCAGCGCTTCGTTTGCTTTTTCTTTATTGTGATTTTCTTTATTATTTATTCCATTGACAAATCCCATGATTCCTTGGTTATTCGGAATACCGAACTCGCTTATTATGAAGAATCAATTCAGTCTTCCATTTCCTCACAAAATATAATGGGTTACTAATGTATTGCAACACTTGTGTTTAAAATGTGTGAACACAGTTAATGATTTAATTACAGCATAGCCAAAGAAGTTTCCATTCTAATTTTAATAAATTACTTTCACTTGAATAGGCACTGAATAAAAAATTGAGGAATGCTGTGGAGATATCCCGTAGCAATACCAGTGCAGGGGATGAAACGCTTTTAAAATTGCTTGGGAGCTACTGCAGAAATCAAAATTTGAAAAGCATTAATGTTGGTGTTCTCGGTGAGTGTGTACTTACAAATTTAAGTCAATTACTTAATGGTGACTTTGAAATTTTCAAAATTTCTCTATCAAAATGGCTTTGTGGGCATTTCTCAAATATCTGATTAAAAATTATGAGCAACTCTTGTTACAATATTCTTTTAAATCCCTCATTCGTCCAATAAAATTAAAAATCATTTGATTTGGTTACTTGCTAAGCATGCTGGTAAATTCAAATTTCCTTTGTGAGTGGAGTCATAAGACGGCAGATGCTGGAATCTGGAGCAAATCATAAACTGTTGGAGGTATTTAAGTGGCATCTGTCATGGCAAAAGTAGTCGATGTTTCAGATTGTGATCCTCCATCAGACTCTATTAAGAACTCTACGGATTTAGAATTTGAATTGAATCTAAAACAACAGTTCCCTAATAGTTGTCTCACGATATAATTCAAAGCATGCAATATATTCAATATTTTGTCCTTACCGATCCTTTTTGTTTCAGGCTTTACAAATGTAGGGAAAAGCAGTATAATTAACAGCTTGAAGAAAATGAGAGCTTGCAACGTGGGACAATTAAAAGGACTTACAAAGTAAGCTGTGATTATGTTTGGAGATTTGTATACTTAAATGAAACAAAGTAGTTTTGGCCCAAATTTTCAGGATAACCCAGAACCATGTTTCTGCAGATGTTCCAAAGTTGCAAATTAAAAAAAAAAAAATCAAATTAGTTGCACAGTAACATTAATTAGATTTTAGAATGCGCTTGAGAGTAGTTTTATTTCTTATCATGCTTTTATTGGAATGTGCATGGTGTAGTGCTCTATATTTGATTTCAATTAGGTTCTTGTGGGTATATTAGGACATGGTGTGAGAGGACATTCTATAAATTAGTGCCTGGTCAGACAGGAGGAGTTTGTATGGCCTCTTGAAACCTGGTCTTCAACTGTAAATATATTTTGATTGTTTAACATTCTATTAATATCTTCAATACAATAATAGCAGGTGTGAAACTGGCTTGCTTGGTAATATTTCCCTAACTTTAGGTATTGGTATTTTTTTTGCTTAAACTAATTTTAGCCAGGTTACTGAGTGAAAAATGAGGACAACTTACTTAGCCTGATTTTCTATGACTGCTAAAGATCCAACTCTGATTTCACTCAGTGTCATTATGCCTGCTTTATCATGGTATAGAACTATTGACTTTCTTCACTGTGGTAACTGTAGTGTTATGAATACAGAACTATGCAGGAGGTACACATCAACAAGCAGATCAAATTATTGGACTGTCCAAGCATTATTCCTTCACCGTCAAACTCTCTCGTTTCTTTGGCCTTGAGAAACGTTGTGGATATTCAGGCACTTGAAAATCCTACTGCCATAGTCGAACTCATCGTGAAAAACTGCAATAAACAGCAGGTACTGATTATCGTTTATTCCCCTGTGCTGCTGTGAACATTTAAAATTATATGGTCTCGTTTAATAGGAAAGTAATTGTATTTTGAGTGAGAAATGAGGAAACTTTCATTGTTCTGAAACTGTGTGACTGCTAAAGATCCAACTCTGATCTCACTCTGATTTTTGGCCAAATTCAACGTAGAATAATGTATCAATTTATTTGTAACACCTATGAGCTTCATTTCTTATGTAATGCTGACTGCAGTGAATCTGTTCTTTCAGTATCTGTAAAGGTGGCATTGATCTTAACTGTAATGACAACTTGTTTGTGTCATCTTCAAATCACATTCTGTCATTTCTAACTTCTTACACAGCTCATGTTGCAGTATAATATCCCAGATTTTCGAACACCACTGGAGTTTTTTATGTTGCTGGCTCAGAAAAGGAGATTGTTGAAAAAAGGAGGGATGCCTAATCTTGAGAGTGCAGCAAAAATTATCCTTTGCGATTGGACGGGGTAATTAAAATGTTGCTATCTGAACTATAAATGCATGATTAAAATAATTGACTATATAAATAAATGGCAAATCTTGAATGAAGAAATCCAAAATAGATTCATACATACTTTGGAATAAAATGTGCACCGTATATAACATTGGAATATTTCCTTATTTAAGGGCGAAGATTAGTTATTATACACATCCGCCTGAGAAAGATATCACCGAAAAACTTGTGGATGGAGCAAAAAGAGGCTTTAATATTGCAGAACTAATAAAAGGAAATGTGACTACATTGAAAGGTAATTAATTTGTGGTACAAGTGAAATGTCAATGTCTGAATTTTCTAATTTATTGGTTGTAAAGACAAATTAGCAATCCCATTGTGAGAAGAATATATACAGACTTGTTGCACAGCTGTAAATATAAATCATTTGCAGATAAGCGGCTTCAGTAGTGGAGATGAAAATGGGTCACAGTGGAATTTCAGTTTATTGATGTTTTCCAAGGAAGAACGGGCTGGGAAAATGTGTTCCTGGGATTTGAACAACTTGGGATAAACGGCAATGAACTGTTGGCTCTTAACTGCGTGTCGCTCCCTGCAAATCACCTCTGTTAGTACATACCAGCCTTCAATTAATAGTCCCAAATTTGCCCTTTTTGCCTCCCCGCTAGTCGTTAAATGTCCTAATGTGGCCAGCAGCATAGTATTCCAATCTATGGGACCAACACATGGGCTGCTTCCAGAAGGAAACACTGAGAAATTGCTGGATATAGAAGAGGGAGAAGAGAATGATGAAGATTTGGAGGTAACAACTGCTGCGTGCATCTTTGGGGCTACTACAACAGTCCTTAAATCGTATGCTTAATCTAAGAATGGTATCGGGCACTATATTAAATACTGGTGTTTACAATTTGTATATCGCAATTTGCCATTTATTCCTCTTTAAAAAATTTAAAAAAAAACATAGTTGAAACATTTAATTTAGATATGACTTTTAATATTAAAGTGGATGACATATTCTGACGCTTCCTAAAATGAGGAATGCCAAAACAAGGGATATTAAATAAATCTATCCCTCTCATCCATGATCCAGCTTTGTGGTATTTTTGTTTCTAAGAATGATTGTAACAAGTATTGGTGGGGTTGGGGTTTATAAAAGGTTAAGAGAAATTTATATATGAGGTCACTTGTTTTCTTTTTAAAAACTTCTCAGGCAGAATATGTTGAAGTAGATGAGAGTACAATTGAACGGTTAAAAACAAACAGATGTTCAGCAGACAACCAGTTGCAAGGAAAAGATAAAGAAATGCCCTGCAAGAAAAAGCAACACGATTCAGGTCAGTTTTTCTTTTGGTCTTAAGCTGGTAATGTAGAAAGAGCTTGTTTCACCTCTGCAATTGCAAAAGCAGGAACAATGGAGGAAGTATATAAATGCAGATTAAAGTTAATACTGATCCAAAAATGGAAATAATAAAAAATTATCTTTTATGTGTGTGTGTATATAATTATGAACTTTTATTTTTGCCTTTCAGAGAAAAGCGATCTCCCAAGTCAAAAACATATAAATATCGATCTCTCCTGTGAAAGACCAATGGATGATGCGTATGATTTCAACACTGATTATGTTTGAGGATCCACCAAGGTGCACAGCTAGAACATTTGGACTACACAATATATTGCATTTATTAGTGAACCAATTATTTTCAATGTTTGAAAAGTAAGTATTTTAATATTAAATATGAAACATTAAATAATTTAATGCTACACGATGTTGCTTATCTATTTAATCAATTTACAAAATGGAAATAGAAAATAACCTGCAAGATTGAGCATGAGAATTTGGAATATTTTTGTTTTACTCCAGCTTGATAATCCTAGTATTTTGTAATTAAGATGACAAATTCTGATACAATTTAGGAAAAATTGAGAAGATTTAACAGCCCTTGTTCATATGACACATTTAAATTGAGGATTTTTAATCCAGCCATGCAATATGGAGAAAATTTGAAATTTTCTAATTGGTGGCACCATTGTAACATTTTAATATAAACTAAATACTGTGGGTGCTGAAAGTCTGATTATAACATTTTATCTAAACAAATCTTGGATTCATTTATCTAAATAAATGTTAGATTCTGATGTAATTTAAGATTCTAAATTAGATCTCAATTTAGAAATCCAAAAGGTGCTTCAATATGAACTACCTTTCAAATGCCTCTTAATATACTCTTATCAGAACCTACATGAAATGCCTCAACTGACCCAAAGGAATACGTTTATTTCATAGTGATCGAAGCTTGTCAAGTTAAAAGCAAATTAGTTTCAGTACCTTCCTACAGGTTGTTGAAACAATCTGTTCCTAATTCAGTTTGCAATTCAACTAAGCTAATGTAGTTTATATGCTCGATAACATTTTGAATTCTCACACTATGAAAATTACCAGAACCTAGTACCCATCTAATAATAGGAGGACAAAAACTTACCTTGGTGATAAACATATTGCTACGTTTTCCTTAAACAATTGAAGTGCAATTTGTACACCACAATAAAATTCTTCAAGAACTCAATATAAACATACTCTGGGTTAAAATATGTACGTTATGGTCATTCTTTTGAACTGGTTTACACAGGCTTTGAACAGTTAATGACAATTATGAATTTTTAAACACTTCACTGTAGGTAATGTCGTTGACCATAATTAAAACAGAATCTAAAAGCACTAATTGAATGTTAATTCAAGAAATAAATTCCTGAGTGGAAGTTTTTTTTTCACAAACTCATGAAGTTATTTGTTTAGAAGTCTCAATTTTTCTGATGAGCTTCCTCTTCCTCTGGGTGTCGACGTACTGGGTGGAATTTTCCAGTAGGGTCTGGAATATACCACCTATCCCAGATTTCACTGTAAGGGGAAGTGCGACCCCAGGGTTTGAACCGCCCATTCCAATGCAGCAACTTGGCAGCGTTAATAAAATGTGATGAATATCTGGTACCGGCACTAGACCCTACAAGAGGGGGGAAAAATGCATTAATAGAATGTTAATCTTTATCTGAAATATGCTGGTAGTTATATTACAGTTGAATAAAGCTCTGGTGAGACTATCTGGACTACTGCATTCAGTTTTCCCCTAAGCATAACTTGGATAGCAAGGTGTTTTCTTGCTTGGTTATCTTGTAAACTAGACTAAGTGGGACCCGTTGGGTCCCATGTTCACACAGGAGGGCTGGTCCCCTGACGCAATATTCCACCTCTCCACCAATTCCAATATTGGTGGCTGGGGGGGGGGGGGCGCTTTCTGGAGCGCTGGTATGGGTGTTGTTGGCTGCAGGGACTACTGGTCTCCAGAGGGCTAGTATGAACATTGTGGGCCAAATGAATTCTTGGGGTGGCAGCTCAGTCCCTCAAGCCTGATGTGCTGGCAGTTGACTCATGGCTATTCCTTGAAATTCCATTTCAAGCAAGGTGCTAGGCAACCAAATTCAAATCCATTTTCCTACCATTTCAAGCAGGGTGCAAGGCCACCAAATTCAAGTGCAGTTTCTTACCTCTTCGAGCAGGGTGCAAGGCCACCAAATTCAAGTGCAGTCTCCAACCACTTCAAGCAGGGTGCAAGGCCACCAAATTCAAGTGTAGTTTCATACTATTTCAAGGCGGGTGCAAGGCCACCAAATTCAAATGCAGTTTCATACCATTTCATGCAGGGTGCAACAACACCACATTCAAATGCAGTTTCATACCAATTCGCGCAAGGCCACCACATTCAAATGCAGTTTCATACTATTTCAAGCAGGGTGAAACCACACAAAACACCACACTCACAGTTCAGTAGACATTCAGTGTGTTCAGTTGATTCACAGCTCAGACAGAGTCGTGACCTCTCCCTCCCCCATCATGCAGAGACTGAGCCACACCCACACTTCCGGGTTTTATAATCCCTCCCCCTCCCAATGGAAATGGTGTGGCCTTCATGGCGTGATTGACAGGATAGATTCTCAACATTTTTTAAACACTAATAACACTTTTGTTTCTCATTGATGGGAAGAATCCTCTGCACCTGATGAGCGGAGGGGAACTGAGTAAGATGGCCAAAAATCAGGGCCGTAAGTGGTAGCGTTTTATCTAAAATCAATTTAGTGCAAACAGGAAGTTGTCAAGTTTAAACAAACAAACAAACAATTTGCAGGCAGTGCCATTTCACTTCAACACATACCCCCCAAACCACCATTTGCATGCAGTGCCTTTTCACTTCAACCCAACCCCCCCAAACAACCATTTGCAGGCAGTGTCTTCACTTCAACCCAACCCCCCCAAACAACCATTTGCAGGCAGTGCCTTTTTACTTCAAACCAACCATATTTTCATTTTCAAATCACATTAAGGGCACTCAGTTGAGTAGACATGTGTTCAGTGTTATTCAGAGCTCAGAGAGATGTGATCCTTTGGCTTCTTCCATCTTGCAGAGACTGGGTGAGGCACACCACTTCCTGGTTTTATAGTCCCTCCCCCTCCCTCCAGCAGGGACAACAGAGAGAATGGCAATTTAAAAAAACCCATTAATATCTCTCTGATCTTTCATCGATGGGAAAAATCCTCTGATCCCGGAAGGCGGAGGGGGGCTCTGAGCGAGGTTGCCAAAATTGACGGCCGTAGGTGGCGCCGTTCTCTCTGAAATCGCAGCACAGTGGGCCAAAAGCAATCAAAATCAGACTTTTAGTAATATACTAGACTAAGTGGGACCCGTTGGGTCCCATGTTCACACGGGAGGGCTGGTCCCCCGACGCAATAATCCACTTACAATATTGGTGGCCAGTGGGGGGGCTTTCTGGAGTGCTGGTATGGGTTCTTGGGGTGGCAGCTCAGTCCCTCAAGCCTGATCTGCTGGCAGCTCACTCACGGCTGGTGGGCTAGCAGTTGACTCATGGCTATTCCTTGAAATTCCATTTCAAGCAGGGTGCAAGTCCACCAAATTCAAATCCATTTCCCTACCATTTCAAGCTGGGTGCAAGTCCACCAAATTCAAATCCATGTTCCTACCATTTCAAGCAGGGTTCAAGGCCACCAAATTCAAGTGCAGTTTCTTACCACTTTGAGCAGGGTGCAAGGCCACCGAATTCAAGTGCAGTTTCCAACCACTTCAAGCAGGGTGCAAGGCCACCGAATTCAAGTGCAGTTTCTTACCACTTCAAGCTGGATCCAAGGCCACCAAATACAAGTGCAGTTTCATACCACTTTCAGCAGGGTGCAAGGCCACCAAATTCAGTGCAGTTTTATTCCACTTCAAGCAGGGTCCAAGGCCAACAAATTCAAATGCAGCTTCATATCATTTCATGCAGGGTGAAACCACCATAAAACCACACATAACACCAAACTCACAGTTCAGTAGACATTCAGTGTGTTCAGTTGATTCACAGCTCAGACAGAGTCATGACCTCTCCCTCCCCCATCATGCAGAGACTGGGTCACACCCACACTTCCGGGTTTTATAACCCCTCCCCCTCCCACCGGAAAAGGTGTGGCTTTCAGGGCGTGATTGACAGGAGAGATTCTCAACATTTTTTAAACATATAACACTTTTATTTTTCATTGATCGGAAGAATTCTCTGCACCTGCTCAGCGGAGGGGGGACTCAGTAAGATGGCCAAAAATCACAGCTGTAAGTGTAGCGTTTTATCTAAAATCAATATACAGTGCAATCAGGAAGTGCATTTGCAGTAGTGCCTTTTAACTTCAATCCAAATCACCCAAGCCGCCATTTGCAGTAAGTAGTGCCTTTCAACCTCAAGCCAAAGCACCCAAACAACTATTTGCAGGCAGTGCCCTTTAACTTCAAGCAAACCATATTTTCATTTTCAAACCACATTAAGGTTACTCACAGTTGTGTAGACATTTGTTCAGTGTTATTCAGAGCTCAGAGAGACGTGACCCTTGGCTTCATCCATCTTGCAGAGATTGAATGAGGCACACCACTTCCTGGTTTTATAGTCCCTCCCCCTCCCTACAGCAGGGGCAGCAGAGAGAAAGGTGATTTTTTTTAAACTTCAAGCCAAAGCTCCAAAGGCACCATTTGCAGTAAGTAATGCCTTTCAATTTCAAGGCAAAGCATCCAAGCCACCATTTGCAGTAAGAAGTGCCTTTCAACTTCAAGCCAAATCCACCCTCACCATTTGCAGTAGGTAGTGCTTTTCAACTTCAAGCCAAAGCACCCAAGCCACCATTTGCAGTAAGTAGTGCCTTTCAATTTCAAGCCATGCACCCAAGCCACCATTTACAGTAAGTAATGCCTTTCACCCTCAAGCCAAAGCACCCAAGCCGGCATTTGCAGTAAGTAGTGCCTTTCAACTTCAAGCCAAAGCACCCAAGCCACCATTTGCAGCAAGTAGTGCCTTTCAAATCCATGCCACCATTTGCAGTAAGTAGTGCCTTTCAACTTCAAGCAAAACACCCAAACCACCATTTGCAGTAAGTAGTGCCTTTCAACTTCAAGCCAAAGCTCCCAAGCCACCATTTGTGGTAAGTAGCGCCTTTCAACTTTAAACCAAAGCTCCCAAGCCACCATTTGCAGTAAGTAGTGCCTTTGAACATAAAGCCAAAGCACACAAAACAACCATATGCAGGCAGTGCCTTTTTACTTCAAAAAAAACATTTTCATTTTCAAACCACATTAAGGGTACTCACAGTTGTGTAGACATTTGTTCAGTGTCATTCAGAGCTCAGAGAGACGTGACCCTTGGCTTCATCCATCTTGCAGAGTGAGTGAGGCACACCACCTCCTGGTTTTATAGTCCTTCCCCCTCCCTCCAGGTGCAGCAGAGAACGGTGATTTGTTTAAACTTCAAGCCAAAGCTCCCAAGGCACCATTTCCAGTAAGTAACGCCTTTCAATTTCAAGGCAAAGCATCCAAGCCACCATTTGTAGTAAGAAGTGCCTTTCAACTTCAAGCCAAATCCACCGTCACCATTTGCAGTAGGTAGTGCTTTTCAACTTCAAGCCAAAGCACCCAAGCCACCATTTGCAGTAAGTAGTGCCTTTCAATTTCAAGCCATGCACCCAAGCCACCATTTGCAGTAAGTAGTGCCTTTCAACTTCAAGCCAAAGCACCCAAGCCACCATTTGCAGTAAGTAACGCCTTTCAACCTCAAGCCAAAACATCCAAGCCACCATTTGCAGTAAGTAGTGCCTTTCAACTTCAAGCCAAAGCACCCAAGCCACCATTTGCAGCAAGTAGTGCCTTTCAACTTCAAGCCAAAGCACCCAAGCCACCATGTGCAGTAAGGTGCCTTTCAACTTCAAGCAAAACACCTAAGCCACTATTTGCAGTAAGTAGTGCCTTTCAACTTCAAGCAAAACACCCAAACCACCATTTGCAGTAAGTAGTGCCTTTCAACTTCAAGCCAAAGCTCCCAAGCCACCATTTGCGGTAAGTAGTTCCTAGTGACTCCAACGGGCGGCGCAACTTACCCGTTGCAGCGGCCCCTACAGCCTGTCTGTCTTTTTTTTTTTTTTTTGTCTAGTTAAATGTAGTATTGGTGTTTTTTTTAATAATGCTTTTAAATGTGTATATGTGGGGGGCGGGGGAAACTGTTTAAAATCTCTTCTTCCCTGTCCGGGAGACCCGACCTTTTCCCTGTCGGGTCTCCGTTGTCGTTGGGGCCTAGCACCGTGGAGCGGCCTCCAACCTGAACGACCCGGGGGCTCGGGAGACTGCGGAGCTGCGGACTACTCACCATCGTGGGGCTGACCGGCCTCGGAGCGTGGGGAGCGGTGGTGACTTGCTGCTGCGACTCGACTCCTGGGGCTCGGAGGCTCCAGCAACGCAGCCGCAGGTCCGGTGGACTGGGACATCGGGAGCTTGCGGGTCCGGGTGGAGTGAGAGACCGCTTCCCGGAGCTCCCGCAACGCGACTTCTCCAGCCCGTGTCACGAGGTTGGAACGACCCGGAGCGGGACGTACATCGCCCGGCACGGCTTCATGGCCGTGGGACATTCCAGCGCCCGCCGGGGGCTCCAACATTGTGACTTTTAGACCGGGAGCGGGGCCATAAATCGCCCGGCACGGCCTAAAATGGCCGTGGGACTTATCATCGCCCGCCTGGGGCTTGGACATCGGGAGAGAAATGGAGAACAGGGGAGAGAAAAGACTTTGCCTTCCATCTCAGTGGGTTCACTGTGATGGATGTTTGTGTGAATTAAATTGTGTGTATGTCTGTAGGAAATTGTCTTTGTTTGTATGGCTGTGGAAACGGTATTTCGTTTGAGCCTCACTGAGGCTCAAATGACAATAAATGTATTTTCATTTCATTTAGTGCCTTTCAACTTTAAACCAAAGCTCACAAGCCACCATTTGCAGTAAGTAGTGCATTTCAACTTCAAGCCAAAGCACCCAAGCACCATTTGCAGTAAGTAGTGCCTTTCAACTTCAAGCAAAGCACCCAAGCCACCATTTGCAGTAAGAAGTGCCTTTCAACTTCGCCAAATCACCTGCCACCATTTGCAGTAAGTAGTGCCTTTCAACTTCAAGCCAATGCACCCGCCACCATTTGCAGTAAGAAGTGCCTTTCAACTTCAAGCCAAATCACCTGCCACCATTTGCAGTAAATAGTCCCTTTCAACTTCAAGCAAAGCACCCAAGCCACAATTTGCAGTAAATAGTGCCTTTCAACTTCAAGCAAAGCACCCAAGCCACCATTTGCAGTAAGTATTGACTTTCAACCTCAAGCCAAATCACCTGCCACCATTTGCAGTAAATAGTCCCTTTCAACTTCAAGCAAAGCACCCAAGCCACCATTTGCAGTAAATAGTGCCTTTCAACTTCAAGCAAAGCACCCAAGCCACCATTTGCAGTAAATAGTGCCTTTCAACTTCAAGCAAAGCACCCAAGCCACCATTTGCAGTAAGTAGTGACTTTCAACATCAAGCCAAAGCACCCAAGCCACCATTTGCAGTAAGAAGTGCCTTTCAACTTCAAACCAAAGCATCCAAGCCACCATTTGCAGTAAGTAGTGCCTTTCAACTTCAAGCCAAAGCTCCCAAGCCACCATTTGCAGTAAGTAGTGCCTTTCAACTTCAAGCAAAGCACCCAAGCCACCATTTGCAGTAAGTAGTGACTTTCAACCTCAAGCCAAAGCACCCAAGCCACCATTTGCAGTAAGAAGTGCCTTTCAACTTCAAGCCAAAGCATCCAAGCCACCATTTGCAGTAAGTAGTGCCTTTCAACTTCAAGCCAAAGCACCCAAAACAACAATTTGCAGGCAGCGCCTTTTTACTTTAAAAAAAAACATATTTTCGTTTTCAAACCGCATTAAGGGTACTCACAGTTGTGTAGACATTTGTTCAGTGTCATTCAGAGCTCAGAGAGAATTGACCCTTGGCTTCATCCATCTTGCAGAGAGTGAGTGAGGCACACCACTTTCTGGTTTTATAGTCCCTCCCACTCCCTCCAGCAGGTGCAGCGGAGAGAATGGTGATTTTTTAAAACTTCAAGCCAAAGCTCCCAAGCCACCATTTGCAGTTAGTGCCTTTCAACTTCAAGCAAAGCACCCAAGTCACCATTTGCAGTAAGTAGTGATTTTCAACTTCAAGCCAAAGCACCCAAGGCGCCATTTGCAGTAAGTAGTGCCTTTCAACTTCAAGCCAAAGCTCCCAAGCCACCATTTGCAGCAAGTAGTGCCTTTCAACTACATGCCACCATTTGCAGTAAGTAGTGCTTTTCAACCTCAAGCCAAAGCACCCAAGCCACCATTTGCAGTAAGAAGTGCCTTTCAACTTCAAGACAAATCCACCGCCACCATTTGCAGTAGGTAGTGCTTTTCAACTTCAAGCCAAAGCACCCAAGCCACCATTTGCAGTAAGTAGTGCATTTCAACTTCAAGCCAAAGCACCCAAGCCACCATTTGCAGTAAGTAGTGCCTTTCAACTTCAAGCCAAAGCATCCAAACAACCATTTGCAGACAGTGCCTTTTTACTTCAAACAAACCATATTTTCATTTTCAAACCACATTAAGGGTAGTCAACAGTTGTGTAGACATTTGGTCAGTGTTATTCAGAGCTCAGAGAGACGTGACCCTTGGCTTCATCCATCTTGCAGAGAGTGAGGCACACCACTTCCTGGTTTTATAGTCCCTCCCCCTCCCTCCAGCAGGTGCAGCAGAGAGAATGGTGATTTGTTTAAACTTCAAGCCAAAGCTCCCAAGCCACCATTTGCAGTTAGTGCATTTTGAACTTTAAACCAAAGCTCCCAAGCCACCATTTGCAGTAAGTAGTGCCTTTCAACTGCATGCCACCATTTGCAGTAAGTAGTGCTTTTCAACTTCAAGCCAAAGCATCCAAACAACCATTTGCAGGCAGTGCCTTTTTACTTCAAACAAACCATATTTTCATTTTCAAACCACATTAAGGGTACTCACAGTTGTGTAGACATTTGTTCAGTGTTATTCAGAGCTCAGAGAGACGTGACCCTTGGCTTCATCCATCTTGCAGAGAGTAAGTGAGGCACACCACTTCCTGGTTTTATAGTCCCTCCCCCTCCCTCCAGCAGGTGCAGCAGAGAGAATGGTGATTTTTTTAAACTTCAAGTCAAAGCTCCCAAGCCACCATTTGCAGTAAGTAGTGCCTTTCAACTTCAAGCAAAGCACCCGTCACCATTTGCAGTAAGTAGTGACTTTCAACTTCAAGCCAAAGCACCCAAGCCACCATTTGCAGTAAGTCGTGCCTTTCAACCTCAAGCCAAAGCACCCAAGCCACCATTTGCAGTAAGTCGTGCCTTTCAACTTCATGCCACCATTTGCAGTAAGTAGTGCCTTTCAACCTCAAGCCAAAGCACCCAAGCCACCATTTGCAGTAAGAAGTGCCTTTCAACTTCAAGCCAAATCCACCGCCACCATTTGCAGTAGGTAGTGCTTTTCAATTTCAAGCCATGCACCCAAGCCACCATTTGCAGTAAGTAATGCCTTTCAACCTCAAGCCAAAGCACCCAAGCCACCATTTGCAGTAAGTAGTGCCTTTCAACTTCAAGCCAAAGCTCCCAAGCCACCATTTGCAGTAAGTAGTGCCTTTCAACTTAAAGCCAAAGCACCCAAAACAACCATTTGCAGGCAGTGCCTTTTTACTTTAAAAAAAAACATATTTTCATTTTCAAACCACATTAAGCGTACTCACAGTTGTGTAGACATTTGTTCAGTGTCATTCAGAGCTCAGAGAGACGTGATCCTTGGCTTCATCCATCTTGCAGAGAGTAGGTGAGGCACACCACCTCCTGGTTTTATAGTCCCTCCCCCTCCCTCCAGCAGGTGCAGCAGAGAGAATGGTGATTTGTTTAAACTTCAAGCCAAAGCTCCCAAGCCACCATTTGCAGTAAGTAGTGCATTTTGAACTTTAAACCGAAGCACCCAAGCCACCATTTGCAGTAAATAGTGCATTTCAACTTCAAGCCAAAGCACCCAAGTCACCATTTGCAGTAAGTAGTACCTTTCAACTTCAAGCAAAGCACCCAAGCCCACCTTTGCAGTAAATAGTGCCTTTCAACTTCAAGCAAAGCACCGAAGCCACCATTTGCAGTAAGAAGTGCCTTTCAACTTCGCCAAATCACCTGCCACCATTTGCAGTAAGTAGTGCCTTTCAACTTCAAGCCAAAGCACCCGCCACCATTTGCAGTAAGAAGTGCCTTTCAACTTCGCCAAATCACCTGCCACCATTTGCAGTAAATAGTGCCTTTCAACTTTAAACCAAAGATCCCATGCCACCATTTGCAGTAGGTAGTGCCTTTCAACTTAAAGCCAAAGCACCCAAAACAACCATTTGCAGGCAGTGCCTTTTTACTTCAAAAAAAACATATTTTCATTTTCAAACGACATTAAGGGTACTCACAGTTGTGTAGACATTTGTTCAGTGTCATTCAGAGCTCAGAGAGACGTGACCCTTGGCGTCATCCATCTTGCAGAGATTGAGTGAGGCACACCACCTCCTGGTTTTATAGTCCCTCCCCCTCCCTCCAGCAGGTGCAGCAGAGAGAATGGTGATTTGTTTAAACTTCAAGCCAAAGCTCCCAAGCCACCATTTGCAGTAAGTAGTGCATTTTGAACTTTAAACCAAAGCACCCAAGCCACCATTTGCAGTAAATAGTGCATTTCAACTTCAAGCCAAAGCTCCCAAGCCACCATTTGCGGTAAGTAGTTCCTAGTGACTCCAACGGGCGGCGCGACTTACCCGTTGCAGCGGCCCCTACAGCCTGTCTGTCTTTTTTTTTTTTTTTAAACTAGTTAAATGTAGTGTTGGTGTTTTTTTTAATACTGATTTTAAATGTGTATATGTGGGGGGCGGGGGAAACTGTTTAAAATCTCTTCCCTGTCCGGGAGACCCGACCTTTTCCCTGTCGGGTCTCCGTTGTCGTTGGGGCCTAGCACCGTGGAGCGGCCTCCAACCTGAACGACCTGGGGGCTCGGGAGACTGCGGAGCTGCGGACTACTCACCATCGTGGGGCTGGCCGGCCTCGGAGCGTGGGGAGCGGTGGTGACTTGCTGCTGCGACTCGACTCCTGGGGCTGGGAGGCTCCAGCAACGCAGCCGCAGGTCCGGTGGACTGGGACATCGGGAGCTTGCGGGTCCGGGTGGAGAGAGAGACCGCTTCCCGGAGCTCCCGCAACGCGACTTCTCCAGCCCGTGTCACGAGGTTGGAACGACCCGGAGCGGGACGTACATCGCCCGGCACGGCTTCATGGCCGTGGGACATTCCAGCGCCCGCCGGGGGCTCCAACATTGTGACTTTTAGACCGGGAGCGGGGCCGTAAATCGCCCGGCACGGCCTAAAATGGCCATGGGACTTATCATCGCCCGCCTGGGGCTTGGACATCGGGAGAGAAATGGAGAACAGGGGAGAGAAAAGACTTTGCCTTCCATCTCAGTGGGTTCACTGTGATGGATGTTTGTGTGAATTAAATTGTGTGTATGTCTGTAGGAAATGGTCTTTGTTTGTATGGCTGTGGAAACGGTATTTCGTTTGAGCCTCACTGAGGCTCAAATGACAATAAATGTCTTTTCATTTAATTTAGTGCCTTTCAACTTTAAACCAAAGCTCCCAAGCCACCATTTGCAGTAAGTAGTGCATTTCAACTTCAAGCCAAAGCACCCAAGCCACCATTTGCAGTAAGTCGTGCCTTTCAACTTCATGCCACCATTTGCAGTAAGTAGTGCCTTTCAACCTCAAGCCAAAGCACCCAAGCCACCATTTGCAGTAAGAAGTGCCTTTCAACTTCAAGCCAAATCCACCGCCACCATTTGCAGTAGGTAGTGCTTTTCAATTTCAAGCCATGCACCCAAGCCACCATTTGCAGTAAGTAATGCCTTTCAACCGCAAGCCAAAGCACCCAAGCCACCATTTGCAGTAAGTAGTGCCTTTCAACTTCAAGCCAAAGCTCCCAAGCCACCATTTGCAGTAAGTAGTGCCTTTCAACTTTAAACCAAAGCTCCCAAGCCACCATTTGCAGTAGGTAGTGCCTTTCAACTTAAAGCCAAAGCACCCAAAACAACCATTTGCAGGCAGTGACTTTTTACTTTAAAAAAAACATATTATCATTTTCAAACCACATTAAGGGTACTCACAGTTGTGTAGACATTTGTTCAGTGTTATTCAGAGCTCAGAGAGACGTGACCCTTCGCTTCATCCATCTTGCAGAGACTGAGTGAGGCACACCACTTCCTGGTTTTATAGTCCCTCCCCCTCCCTCCAGCAGGTGCAGCAGAGAGAATGCTGATTTTTTTAAACTTCAAGCCAAAGCTCCCAAGCCACCATTTACAGTAAGTAGAGCCTTTCAACCTCATGCCACCATTTGCAGTAAGTAGTGCCTTTCAACTTCAAGCAAAGCACCCAAGCCACCTTTGCAGTAAATAGTGCCTTTCAACTTCAAGCAAAGCACCCAAGCTACCATTTGCAGTAAGAAGTGCCTTTCAACTTTAAGCAAAGCACCCAAGCCACCATTTGCAGTAAATAGTGCCTTTCAACTTCAAGCAAAGCACCCAAGCCACCATTTGCAGTAAGTAGTGACTTTCAACCTCAAGCCAAAGCACCCAAGCCACCATTTGCAGTAAGATGGCATAGCAGCACATTTGGAAAGTGGTGAAATCATTGGACAAAGTCAGCATGGATTTACAAAAGGTAAATCATGTCTGACGAATCTTATAGAATTTTTCGAAGATGTAACTAGTAGCGTGGATAGGGGAGAACCAGTGGATGTGATGTATCTGGACTTCCAGAAGGCTTTCGACAAGGTCCCACATAAGAGATTAGTATACAAACTTAAAGCACACGGCATTGGGGGTTCAGTATTGATGTGGATAGAGAACTGGCTGGCAAACAGGAAGCAAAGAGTAGGAGTAAACGGGTCCTTTTCACAATGGCAGGCAGTGACTAGTGGGGTACCGCAAGGCTCAGTGCTGGGACCCCAGCTATTTACAATATATATTAATGATCTGGATGAGGGAATTGAAGGCAATATCTCCAAGTTTGCGGATGACACTAAGCTGGGGGGCAGTGTTAGCTGTGAGGAGGATGCTAGGAGACTGCAAGGTGACTTGGATAGGCTGGGTGAGTGGGCAAATGTTTGGCAGATGCAGTATAATGTGGATAAATGTGAGGTTATCCATTTTGGTGGCAAAAACAGGAAAGCAGATTATTATCTAAATGGTGGCCGACTAGGAAAAGGGGAGATGCAGCGAGACCTGGGTGTCATGGTACACCAGTCATTGAAAGTAGGCATGCAGGTGCAGCAGGCAGTGAAGAAAGCGAATGGTATGTTAGCTTTCATAGCAAAAGGATTTGAGTATAGGAGCAGGGAGGTTCTACTGCAGTTGTACAGGGTCTTGGTGAGACCACACCTGGAGTATTGCGTACAGTTTTGGTCTCCAAATCTGAGGAAGGACATTATTGCCATAGAGGGAGTGCAGAGAAGGTTCACCAGACTGATTCCTGGGATGTCAGGACTGTCTTATGAAGAAAGACTGGATAGACTTGGTTTATACCACATTAAGGGTACTCACAGCTGTGTAGACATTTGTTCAGTGTTATTCAGAGCTCAGAGAGACGTGACCCTTGGCTTCATCCATCTTGCAGAGATTGAGTGAGGCACACCACTTCCTGGTTTTATAGTCCCTCCCCCTCCCTCCAGCAGGTGCAGCAGAGAGAATGGTGATTTGTTTAAACTTCAAGCCAAAGCTCCCAAGCCACCATTTGCAGTAAGTAGTGCATTTTGAACTTTAAACCAAAGCACCCAAGCCACCATTTGCAGTAAATAGTGCATTTCAACTTCAAGCCAAAGCACCCAATCACCATTTGCAGTAAGTAGTGCCTTTCAACTTCATGCCACCATTTGCAGTAAGTAGTTCCTTTCAACTTCAAGCCAAAGCATCCAAACAACCATTTGCAGGCAGTGCCTTTTTAGTTCAAACAAACCATGTTTTCATTATCACCATTTGCAGTAAGTAGTTCCTTTCAACCTCATGCCACCATTTGCAGTAAGTAGTGCCTTTCATCTTCAAGCAAAGCACCCAAGCCACCATTTGGAGTAAATAGTGCCTTTCAACTTCAAGCAAAGCACCCAAGCCACCATTTGCAGTAAGTAGTGCCTTTCAACTTCGCCAAATCACCTGCCACCATTTGCAGTAAGTAGTGCCTTTCAACTTCAAGCCAAAGCACCCGCCACCATTTGCAGTAAGAAGTGCCTTTCAACTTCAAGCCAAATCACCTGCCACCATTTGCAGTAAATAGTGCCTTTCAACTTCAAGCAAAGCTCCCAAGCCGCCATTTGCAGTAAATTTAAAAAAAAACATATTTTCATTTTCAAACCACATTAAGGGTACTCACAGTTGTATAGACATTTGTTCAGTGTCATTCAGAGCTCAGAGAGAATTGACCCTTGGCTTCATCCATCTTGCAGAGAGTGAGTGAGGCACACCACTTTATGGTTTTATAGTCGCTCCCCCTCCCTCCAGCAGGTGCAGCGGAGAGAATGGTGATTTTTTTAAACTTCAAGCCAAAGCTCCCAAGCCACCATTTGCAGTAAGTAGTGCCTTTCAACTTCAAGCAAAGCACCCAAGTCACCATTTGCAGTAAGTAGTGATTTTCAACTTCAAGCCAAAGCACCCAAGCCACCATTTGCAGTAAATAGTGCCTTTCAACTTCAAGCAAAGCACCCAAGCCACCATTTGCAGTAAGTAGTGACTTTCAACCTCAAGCCAAAGCACCCAAGCCACCATTTGCAGTAAGTAGTGCCTTTCAACTTCATGCCACCATTTGCAGTAAGTAGTGCCTTTCAACCTCAAGCCAAAGCACCCAAGCCACCATTTGCAGTAAGAAGTGCCTTTCAACTTCAAGCCAAATCCACCGCCACCATTTGCAGTAGGTAGTGCTTTTCAACTTCAAGCCAAAGCACCCAAGCCACCATTTGCAGTAAGTAGTGCCTTTCAACTTCATGCCACCATTTGCAGTAAGTAGTGCTTTTCAACCTCAAGCCAAAGCACCCAAGCCACCATTTGCAGTAAGAAGTGCCTTTCAACTTCAAGCCAAATCCACCGCCACCATTTGCAGTAGGTAGTGCCTTTCAATTTCAAGCCATGCACCCAAGCCACCATTTGCAGTAAGTAATGCCTTTCAACCTCAAGCCAAAGCACCCAAGCCACCATTTGCAGTAAATAGTGCCTTTCAACTTCAAGGTAAAGCACCCAAGCCACCAATTGCAGTAATGCCTTCCAATTTCAAGCCACCATTTGCAGCAAGTAGTGCCTTTCAACTTCATGCCACCATTTGCAGTAAGTAATGCCTTTCAACCTCAAGCCAAAGCACCCAAGCCACCATTTGCAGTAAGTAGCGCCTTTCAACTTCAAGCCAAAGCACCCAAGCCACCATTTGCAGCAAGTAGTGCCTTTCAAATTCAAGCCAAAGCACCCAAGCCCCCATGTGCAGTAAGTAATGCCTTTCAATTTCAAGCCAAAACTCCCAAGCCACCATTTGCAGTAAGTAGTGCCTTTCAACTTCATGCCACCATTTGCAGTAAGTAGTGCCTTTCAACTTCAAGCCAAAGCATCCAAACAACCATTTGCAGGCAGTGCCTTTTTACTTCAAACAAACCATATTTTCATTTTCAAACCACATTAAGGGTACTCACAGTTGTGTAGACATTTGTTCAGTGTTATTCAGAGCTTAGAGAGACGTGACCCTTGGCTTCATCCATCTTGCACAGAATGAGTGAGGCACACCACTTCCTGGTTTTATAGTCCCTCCCCCTCCCTCCAGCAGGGGCAGCAGAGAGAATGATTAATTTTTTTTAAACATTAATATCTCTCTGATTTGCCATCGATGGAAAAAATCCTCCGCACCCGTAAGGCGGAGGGGGGCCATGTGCGAGGTGGCCAAAAATGACGGCCGTAGGTGGCGGTGTTCTGTCGGAAATCGCAGCACAGTAGGCCAAAAGCGGTCAAGATCAGAGATTTAGTAATATAGATAGATATAGATAGATAACAATCCAGAGCCTGCTTTCACATGGACATTTTATTGACATCTGCCTTGATCCTTAACTGCAAGCAATCCTGTGGTATCAGCCTATATCAAATTATATAGTAAAATGTCAATGTGCTGACTTACTATTACATCCTATCTGAAAACATGTTTCTCAGACTCTTTCTATTCATAGATTTTTAGACTGAGAATAACTTGCTTCCACTACAGATTTGTGAGTTCTGAGGTGGTTAAATAGGTCCATGTTGGAACTGCGGAAATCCACATGTGGGGTGGGTAAATAATGTGAGGTTACGCAGCTTTTAAGCCACTCGCACAGGAATTTTGTGTGCTCTGTGCATGGTCCAGATGTTAATTCCATCCAGAAGCTCCACCACTTCAAATGGCTATGAGCAGATGTTCTCTGGAGAATAGGCTATACCTATTTCAAATACATTTGCAGACATTTTTTCCCCTGTCCATTGGCCTGTTTCAGAGTAGGGTGTTAGGCATGCAAATGATGCAGCTTGCCAAAATGTAGCAGATAGGAACTAAATGTTAATGTTGATCTTGGATTCCAAAGCATTGCTAACTGCATAAATACCATTTATATTTTTTTAGTGCATTTAGGTGCCATTGTCGGTCTTCCAGCTTACAGAAGCGTACTGCTTGCTGGCTGATTTCACGGGTTTTGTGCTGGATCTGAGGTCATTATCTTCAAACACCCTTTTCCTTAATTGTCCAAAGGCTGTGCTTACATTGAAAGGGGTGGTGAATTTAATAGATATTTGCAGTCACAGAGGGATGGCTCTATAGATGTCAAAAGTGGTCTATGTTTTCAACGGTCTTGTGAATCCTTGTCAATGGGAAGGATGACAGAAGACCTTGGTATTGCAAATACAGAGTGTAAAACCCATTCTCTCATATACCTCAAGTAGCAAGTCAACAATTTATTGGAGCTTGCCCTCTGCCAATGCCATTTGCCACTCCCATCAGTTCTGAGGTGCCTCCATTTCCATAGAAGTTTGTCAAGGATGAGGTGTTGCATTGTGATGGGAAGAGGCCTTATTGGACACTGATAAGCTCTTGAATGTTAAGCCTTTTGGTTAGTATTCAAGATTTGCATGCTGGTGTGGATTAAAAGTAAAGTGAAGGATTATTTTTCCAGTTCCACAGTCCCACTAATTAGTGGAGTCAAATGTTTCAGTCAAAAAAAGGTCAGGTGTAATGTTTGGTGTTGCTTCCTGCATTTTAATTTGAACTGTGAAACAGTCAAGTTTATGTCCACTGTATCTCCAGATAGAATTTACACGGAAATTGGGTAATCTATTCATAGGCCGCAGGAAGACGGCATTTGAGGAGACTGAGGAGGGGAGCCCCCTGCTTACCACAGCTGGACCCTCCCATCTTGAGAAATTATGGCATCTCCAAGGTTTCCAGACACATCCTCCTCTTCCCAGAGGTAGACAAATGATATTGTGCTGAAGAGTTTCAGTCACAAACTCACCGTTTAGTTTAGATACTGTGTGGAAACAGGCCCTTAGGTCCACTGAATCCAGGCTGATCATCAATCACCTGTACACTAGTTCCATCCAACATACTATGGAATATTTTACAGGCCATTTAACCTACAAACCTGCACATCTTTGGAAGTCCCGAGAAAACCCACATGGTCACAGGGAGGACACCCAAGGTCAGGATCAACCCAGGTCTCCTTACGGGGTCCTTGAAAGCTTCATCATTGATCTTTTGACAACACTACTGTTGCCACTGATGTTTCAGTAACAGGTTGATGGACATAATAGGGAAGATTAGGTGGTGCTCAATCCAGATGTTTTCAGTGTCTGTCTTGGATCGCTTGCACAACAATGACCTAGCAGGTCTGAAGAAGGGTCTCGACCCGAAACGTCGGCAATTCCTTCTCCATAGATGCTGCCTCCTGGAGAAACCTGCTGAGTTTCTCCCGCATTTTGTGTCTACCTTCGATTTTACCAGCATCTGCAGATCTTTCTTAAACATCTAGCGGGTCCGAATGCTCCCATCAGAAGTACATCTTTTGCTTGTCTCTCTGACAAAGCGATGTTACAAGCAAGTCAAGAGAAGCTCTGAAGTTGGCATTCCTTTTCAGTGTGTCCTCCAGAAAGTGGTGTGCATGTTCTCACTCAGTGCAACTGTTTTGAGTTCAAAACATCTGAGTACACCAATGATGATAACAGAACTGTATTCCCATGAGGGTCCTGGCATTGTTCGTAACTGTGGAGTGGAAGGTACCTTTGCGTGTTTTTTTAAAAACAAATGTCAGCATGGCTTCCATGAGCTAGCGTACTGTCCTAATAACCTCTAGTCCATTGCGGATGTTGAACATTGTGTACGGAACTAATCCACTACAATGTTGAGAACTATATTCTGCACTGTGTATCTTCCCCCTTGCTCTACATGAGATTGTATTTATGTGTAGTATTATCTGATTTTACTGGATAGCATGCAAAACAAAGCTGTTCACTGCACCTCGGCACGCATAACAGTAATGAACCTAAACCATGCAGTCTATTCTCAGCTGCAATACTGGGTTTCCATTATTAGACACTGCAATATATATTTATATATTGTTTTGAAAAATATTTCTGATAAAACTAAACTTACCAAGATGCCTGACATGCCACAATGGATCAATGGATGAGTGTTGTTTATAGAACACCAAGAGCATAGGTGGTGTCGTAACACTACCAGCCAGAGCACCCCCATACAAGTTCTCCCTGTGAAAATAAATGATGTGGCTATTAACTCCTGATTGCAAAGATATGCTGACATTTTTCATCGATTAATCAATTCCATTAAAGTCTGTAATTTGAATTTTTTTTTTTTTTTGACTTGAGGCGTAAAATAACCCATAACTTATAACGATCTTTAATTATGTAGTCATCTACCTGCAGCAATGAAAATTTAAGTAATGGGGGTATGATTGCTCGGTGTTCTGCTGCGACTCGCCTTCTAACTCACTTTACACTAAGAAAAAGGTGTGAAGAAATACTTCCCCTTTAGCCAGATGGGTACACCAACAACACTCAGTATTCACCAATCAAGGCAAAGCAGCCCACATGATCAGATCTCTATCCTCCACATAAACTATCCCTTCCTCCACCCTTGCTGCAGTTCCATTTACAGAACTCTATTATAGTAACTCACCAAGTTTTCAAAAGCACCTTCGAAACTCATGATGTGCACTTCCTAGAAAGAGAGGGAAAGCAAACCTATGGGAACGTTACCATCCCATTGTCTCACATGAGACTGACTTGGACTCCTTTTGCCTTTTCATCGTCATCACCAGGATAACACCCGGGAAATGGTTAATTAATAGCCATTCATCCTTCATGGGATCCCTCAGCAGTTTATCACATTCAAAGTCAATTAGAAATGGGCAATAGACCATATTTCATGTATGAATTAAAAAAATAAAATGCAGAACATTTGAGAATAAAATATAAATACTTAAAAATTGAAGGACTTAAGAATTGCCATGATTATGAAAATAGTTTATTTGTAATTTTCTGTTATTCTTACACTGCAAACTTCCCTGTTCATCTATTATAGACACAAAATGCTGGAGTAATTCAGCAGGACAGGCAGCATTGCTGGATAGAAGGAATAGATAGAAGAATGAAGAATGGTTTCGACCCAAAACATCACCCATTCTTTCTATCCAGAGATGCTGCCCGTCCCACTGAGTTACTCCAGCATTTGTGTCTATCTTTGGTGTAAACCAACATCTGCAGTTCCTTCCTACATTGTTCATCTATTGTGCTGCAATACTTCTGCTTTAACCTGAAAATAAGGAAAGGTTAGTTTAACAGCAAATAAATATTTCCATGAAGATTGATATGCTTACATTGTAATTATTAGAAACTTACACCACATTGATTTCCATCCATTTTTCAAGCTGTTCTGTGATGTTTTGTTGTTTCCATTCTGTAAGATTTGCTACAAAGACACCAGGATTGAAGGAGCATGTGCCTGCCTTCATACCAAGTTTTCTAATTGTTTCCTTTTTATAATCAAGGAAGCCCAAATATGTGTTCTAGAAAACATAAGAGTTAACATTTCTTGTGGGTTATTTTATTTGAAATGTAGTGATTTCAGTCTCACCCTCTTCTCTTCTTCACTTCACTTCCTCTTCTCCCCTCTCTCATCAGGCAAGAGTAACAGAAGGTTGAAGATGCATACCTCCAGATTCAGGAACAGTTTCTTCCCAGCTGTTATTAGACAACTAAACAGTCCTTTCATCAGCTAGGGTGCAGTCCTGACCTCTGGAGACTTCTGAACTATCTTTAATCGAACTTTATCGGATTTCAATGTTAAATCTTGCACTAAATGTTGTACCCTTTATCTGTACCCTGTGGATAGCTTCATTCTATTCATGCATAGTCTTTTCTTTGACTGGATAGCACGCAACCAAAAGCTTTCCACTGTACCTCGGTATATGTGACAATAATAAACTAAACTAGAGCATTGTTGCTGCCTGATCTGTTGTGTCTCCAGTACATTCTGCTTTCTTTTCTTCACCCAGTGTAAACACCTCATTAGGGGTAAAGTTAATACTTGTTATGAGCCTACTCTAATTTACAAGTTATGTAAATACTTTTGGAAGAGCTGGGGATCAGAAAATCTTATGGTGGGGGATAAACTGATCTCTTGGATAACTGATATCCATACTAATTTATTTTAGCTTTTTATATTGAATGCTTTATTTTTTCAAGATGGCGCACTCAAAGCTCATGAAACGACATAATCCTGAATATACTCCACTCTCCTTACTTATATCAAATATCATATGAATATTTGTCCAGTATCTGCTAACAGCAAATTCTATCAAGATTAAAAAATACCTGACTTCCAGCACCTCTGACCAGCACCTTGGAAGATATTTCACAATCTTCAGAAAAAGCAGCAGCATGACCTGGCTTTAGTTCAGTGTCATAAAGTTCGCGGATGTCTCCTAATGCAACGAATATAAGAGAGAAATAAATACATAGTGTTGTGTTAGGCTCTAATGTCTCAAAAGTGCTTCATGCATTGAATTTTGAAAAGCTGTCTTGTCCATGATTAATTAATTTTCAGGCTTGTTAGTTTACAGATAGTGCTGGGCATAGAGATTTCAATAAAAATAGAATAAAACTAGAATGAACCTCCCAATTAATGCCATGAATTGTTGATTGTTGGAAATAAATAATAATAAATAAATATAACAGAAAGCTCAAACTAGAAAGTTAGTGCACATTATTGAGCACTTCACTAAATTATGGAAAACATAATTCCTCTACACAACTCCGCATGTCATAAGTACATAGTTTAAAATTGAAGCAATAAAAGATTACCTTGTACTATCACGTCATCATCCAGGTAAATGGCTTTCGCTGTGCCAGAAATCAACATCGGAAGGTAGAATCTTGCAAATGTCAACTAAAACAATGAAAGTTACCAAGCAAGATAAAAGTTTTAATTTTTCTTTCAAATGCATTTAATAAAAATATCTGAGATTATCAAAACAAACTGCTGTAATGGTTTAATTTCAGACATCATAAAAATATCTTTCACTATTAAATTTGTCAGAAATTATTGAGATATTGTATGTTGTATGTTTGTCTTATTTGTCATTTTCAGTTATCAAAATACTGATGTGGAAGGCATGAACACATCTTTGAAGGTAATGATGCGATTGAAAAATGTATGAAAAAAAGACACAAACTTTAAGATAAAATAAAGGTATTTAATATAAAATCTGGAAAGATATGATTAACTATTATAAAACAATGGCCTGCTCTAAGGTGCAGGATTTTCTCCATTCTTTTTCCACTGCGATACAGGGAGGATTTCAAGAGCTTGGGGCCGGTTCAAGAAAGATTTACACGAATGGTACCAGAGTTGAGAGACTTTGATTTTGTGGAAGGTCTGGAAAAGCTACATTTGTTCATGGAACACAGGATGGTTAATAATATGTTCAAAATTAAACAAAATTCACAAAGAGTGAATATGGAAAAACTGTATTCAAGAGGGTCAGTAGCAATAGCTCCAGATTTAGAGTACTTGGTAAACGATGTGAAGAAAATGAATTTTCTTTTAAATATAGTAAGTTCTTATGATTCAGATTACTGTCTGATGTTGACAAATATGTTAGCAACTGAAAAAGGAAATGAACAATACATATGCTGAATTTGAAAAGTAAAATTTCATTGTGTTCAGCAAGGAGGACAGACTATTTGAAATGTTTATTGAAGATAAATAAAAGCAGATAATGCTGGAATCACTCAATAAGTAATCCGGTCGATGAGAAGCAGAGTTAATGTTTCTGATTAAAGACCATTCGTCAGAACCAAAACACATAATTTACAGTTTCTGGATCTTCAATAAATCTTCCAAAGATTAAGGCCTAGCACAAAGGGACAAATGCTCATCTATGCTGCACTTTAACCCACACAAACACTCAAAACGGGGTACTCACTGATTTTACTTCAGGTGAATCATCGTCGCTTGGGACTTTGCCTTTCAAAATACGCAGGTCAAATTCTAGAATTTTATACTTAATATTCATCAGTTCTCGTCTCTGAAGCCAAGAGCTAAATCAGATGAAAAGAATAATTACGAACGTTCCATTCTGGAGTCAGATTAGAGAAGGTACGGAAAATATGAAGAAGATTGATTGATATTTGCAATTATTTGATAATCATGTTCACCTTAAGTGACTCATTGTGTCATTTGTAGTAATTATATAAAATACCACATTTGATCTGGTGTTACTATATATACTGTTGATAGCTGCTATTACACCTCCCAGTCGCTCTTCAACAGCAGGGATCAGAATTGGAATCTCTTCACCAGTCCTCTCTTCTGTAATTCTCAAAAAGTCATCCGTTTGTACTCTATCATATTCTACAATATTAAATGCGAAAATTAGGAGGAAGTAATTTACTACATACAAAGGTGACGTTTTAAAAATCTTTAATGGTAGTTTTTAGAGAGCAACTATAGGTTCTTATTCTCAGTGAATGGATTGCAATTCCTGCTCTAAATGAATTTTTCAAAGAAAAATTAATTTGAGGATTCATTTATAAAGCAATGGGAATCCAACGCAAAAGGATAGCTCATGCACAAATGATTGTAAAATGACTCAGAATTTTAATTTTCCACTTATTGAAGTTAAATCATTTTTTAAACATAAAGATTTATGAATTTTAAATTTGGTCATTCAAATGTTCAATTACGGACAATATTCCTATAATAAAATAGATTGAACCATATTTTCCCCTTGCTGTGTCAGCCAGGTAAGCAGTGCAAATATTGCTTCAAGAGAACGTAATACAGGTCCACCTCCGATTTTCCGGCAACTGGTGGTCTGCCACCCCTCTTTTAAATCTGGCCAAAATCCCTCCCCTGCAGGTCCCCCCGAAACTGGCACTGAGGCTGGGTGAGCCCACCGATCTCAACCTCATTGGGACAGCAGCACCAATCAGCGGGTTGAATTTTCCCCCTGCGACCAGCGCTCTAGAACTCTGGCCTGGCTGGAGGCGACAGAACCGTACCCACAGCCGACTTTGTTGCCAGTATCCCGGCTATCCAAGGCCATGGCCTCTGCTGGTCCGTCAAAATGGATAATCCAGAAAGGCTCTGGAACCAAGGGTGCCAGAAAATCGTGGTGGACCTGTACTAAAAAAAACATCACACTTAAGTTGTATAATATTTATTATTAATAAATGGTACTTCTGTTGGAGGGAAGATTATAATTTAACAGATAAACCTCTAAAAATTAGAACTCTGGAGTTAGTGGTATAACCGAAATCCGGACACATGCAAAATGCCAAGCTGAGCAGGAATGCAGAGTATCAGTAAATGTTGTTACTTACCCGAGTTATCCTTGTTTAAAAGATCATGCACATTAATTAGATTATGCCGTACAACTATCAAAAACACTATTGCAACAAGCAAGATCACCAGGATGTGAACTGTAAAAGAAAAAAATAAATAAATGAATTTCTCCACATTTCACTCAATTTATCTTCCTCCTCGCACCAATGCCCTCTTTGATCTGTGTGCAGAAACAGGGTTTGACAGATACCAACATCCCTCCAGCCCTTACTCATGAACTCTTACCAACAGGCTTTTAAACTGTGATTCAATCATACCCAAACTTGATGAGACTTCCTGGATTTCCATGTGAACATTCCAGCAAAGGTGACAAGAGAATGAATAACACGCTAATTTATCAAATAATATTTCATCAATGCTAAGCAACAATGCGCCCGATTAATGATCAATTAATTATACAATTCACGTTGCAGTGAACATAAGGGCACAAAGCTTCATTTCCATGTTTCCGATGAAAATACATTAACTTTATAGATACAGCATGGAAACAGGCCCTTCGGCCCACTGAGTCTGCGCCGACCAGCTATGACCCCAGTACATTAGCACTATCCTACACACTAGCGACAATTTACTTGACTTGAAGCATTTTTCTCTTCAAAGACCTTGCATAGGATCGGACCCCGTTTATTTCAATAGGGATTTTTGATCTAGACAACATGCAAACCCAGTGTTTTCTTTTAATTAATCTAATTAATTTGTTTTCATATTTTTGGATGTAACTCTCCTTTCTGGTATTTTAAATCTTTTTAATTATGTTACTTGCAGTAGTTCCTAAAGGCTCTATCAATGAGAAAAAATGCAAAAAAAAGCTTCATGCTTTGACAGAAGACCAAGGTCCATCCATCCCCAGCTAACATCCTGAGCAGAGGGTCAAGCCACCACATCCAGCTCAAACAAGTGTGGATGGGAGGGCCAGCAGTGCTGAATACAGCATGGTCCAATGCTGTGTATTCGGGTGCAAATACACCATCTCTCTATATACACAGTTCCACTAGACCATTTTATCCATTCAGCAGGACCACTGATGCCATAACATCCCCTGATCTCTGTCACTTGTGTGGCAGGAACTACCAAGCCCAGCCTGCTCTAATCAGCCATGTCCGTACACATCATAACACCATAGATTATGTGTCATGGAGGCAAACACCAACAATAATAGGCACAAGGGATGGCTAATTCACGATTTATGTTTCTTGATATATTTATAATATCAACTCTTGCATACCTTTTCTGAATGACATTTTGATATTCTGTTGTGATTGAAGTCCTGAGCCTTCACATCTGGAGAATGAAGCAAACAAATTCCTCTTATTTTCTTTAGCAAGTATAAACATTCAGTTGTTACTTCATTCGAAATTAATACTGCATAATACAGCGAGAAACATTATTAATGAAGTTGCTGCAAAAACAGAAAAGTCACTCTTCTGAAATGTGGGATTTTTTTAAGGACTTCTGGTGGTACATAATCTTTCCAATTTACTGGAAACAAAAACTCATATGTCAGGCTGTTATTCATTGACTACAGCTCGGCGTTTAACACCATCATCCCCTCCAAGCTGGTTACCAAGTCTCAGATCTGGGTCTCTGCGCATCCCTCTGCAATTGGATCCTCGACTTCCTCTACCACAGACCACAGTCTGTCCATATTGGTGAAAATGTGTCATCCTCGATAACAAACAGCACGGGAGCACCTCAAGGCTGCGTGCTCAGCCCCCTGCTGTACTCACTCTTTACTTATGACTGTGTAGCCGGACATAGTGCAAACTCCTTCATCAGGTTCGCTGACGACACCACTGTTGTGGGACAAATCACTGATGGTGATGAGTCAGAGTATAGAGGTGAGATCGACCGATTGACCAAATGGTGCCAGCACAATAACCTGGCTCTCAACACCAGCAAAACCAAGGAACTGATTGTGGACTTTGGAAGGGGTAGGATAGGGACCCACAAACCCATTTATATCAACGGGACGATGGTGGAAAGGGTCAAGAACTTCAAATTCCTGGGTGTGCATATTTCCGAAGATCTTTCCTGGTCCCAGCACACTGATGCAACTATAAAGAAAGCACATCAGCGCCTCTACTTCCTGAGAAGATTATGGAGAGTTGGTATGTCAAAGAGGACTCTCTCGAATTTCTACAGGTGCACAGCATGCTGACTGGTTGCATCATGGCTTGGTTCGGCAACTTGAGCGTCCAGGAGCAGAAAAGAATGCAGAAAGTTGTGAACACTGCCCAGTCCATCATCGGCTCTGACCTCCCCACCAACGAAGTGATCTATCGCAGTCGCTGCCTCAAAAAGGCTGCCAACATCATTAAGGACCCACATCATCCTGGCCACACACTCATCTCTCCGTTGCCATCAGGTAGAAGGTACAGGAGCCTGAAATCTGGTACATCCAGGTTCAGGAACAGCTACTTCCCCACAACCATCAGGCTATTAAACTCGTCATCAAACAAACTCTGAACTATAACAGCCTATTACACTTTATCTGTTTATTTATGTGTATATATATGGTCTATGCCATATAGACACACTGAACTGTTCTGTATGCTTACAATACGCTGTTGTGCTGCAGCAAGCAAGAATTTAATTGTCCTATCTGGGACACACATGACAATAAACTCTCTTGACTTGACGAAATGAGTGATGGAACACCATATAATAACATAAGAAACAAAAGCAGAACCAGCTAATTCAGATCCTCTCATCAAATCAGCCATTCAATAACACTGTTAATCCTTTACACATGTCCTGATTCGTTTAATATCCAAAGCTGTAAAATAAACTCAGTGACTGCGCCTCCACTGCTCTTTTCGATAGAGAATTCCGAAGATTTAAATGGTCTACGTGAAGACATTTCTTCTCATATCAGGCCAACCTCTTATTTTGAGACTGTGCCCGAGGGAAAACATCAAAACCGTAGTTCCTCATGGAGCTTGTTAAGAATTCTGAATGTTTCAATAGAACCACCTTTCATTCACTGGAGATATAGATCCACTCTGTTTAATCATGGGGAAAAATCTTACAACCCTGGTGAAACTTTGTTGCAGTCCCTCGAACTACACACTGTCAGCAAATAGTAAGAGCTTCTCTAAATATATAAATAGGTAGAAGGAGGCTAAGGTAGATGTGGAATCTCATGACAATGGGGCTGGTGAATTACTAACTGGCAATAAAGAAATGGTAGATATGTTAAATAAATAAAAGTCTTCATGATAGAGGACAGTTCAAGTATATTTGTAAATTAACAAATGTTCTAATTTCAAGTAATGGAGAGGAACTTGTAAAAAAAAAACACAATCCCAAGTGCTAATGTATTATAGATACTCAATGGGTTAAAGGCAGACTAACTCGTGGACCAGCTAGTCTGACCCAAGGTTTTCAAAATAAGTGGCTGCAGAACCCATTGATTGAAATTGTTCAAAACTCTCTAGAATGGTACCAGGGGATTTAATGCTAATGTAACAATGTGAAGGATGAGGTTACAGTTAGAAGTTCATGACAAAATAGGATGAAGTTAGCATGGTTTTGTGAGGGGGAGATCTTGCCTGACGAATCTGCTGGAATTCCTTGAAGAAGCAAATAGCAGGACAGACAAAGGAGAGCCAGTGGATATTTACCATTTGCAGGGAGCCTTTGATAAGAAGGTGCCACACGTGAGGCTGCTAAGGAAGATGAGAGTCTATAGTATCAAAGGGGAGATACCAGCATGGATAGCAAGTTGGCTGGATGGCAGAAGGCTAAAAGTGGCAATAAACTGAGCTTTTTCTGGTTGGCTACCAGTGAGTGGTGGAGTCCTGCAGGGGTCTGTGCTGGGACCGCTACTCTTCACGTTGTATACTAATGATTTGGATGAGGGGATGGAAGGCTCTGTGGCCAACTTTGCAGATTATATGAAAATAGGTGTAGGGGCAGGTAGTATAGGGGGGTTGCACGTAAGGTCACTGGGTCATAGGGCTTGATGCACGGAGCCGCTCAATCCATCTGGAGGACATCCGTAACTTCCGGTATATGTTATTAATGCAAGAAACGCGTACTTTCCTACCTGTTAAAAAACGCCAAAATGTTGAATTTTTGCGCTGAAAAAATTTGTGGAAGTCGGGGTAAGTGTGAGAGACATGTACCCAACTTCAGAATTCCAAAAGTGAAGTGAAATGAAGGTAAAGAGAAGCAAGAGCTGAAGGGACCACAGCAGCTAAAGTGCTTGGTGAACATTGGCTGTGCAGATATCGCAATTGAAAATATTGGGAATTATCGCGTTTGCTCACTGCATTTCATCACCAGTAAGGCATTATTCGTGGTTTTTCTTGATTCTTTTGGTATCTAAAAAGTCTCAGAAGTGATAAATCTGGCTGTAAAATTTTTCTTCAGATGTGTTTTCATTTTGTATGTAAAAACCCACTTGAGAACCAAGGGCGATTTAAAAAATTTACAGCCAGATTTATCACTTTTTAGATGCCAAAGGAATCAAGAAAAAACACAAATAATGCCTTAGTTGATGAAATGCAGTGAGCAAACGGCCAATGTTCGCCAAGCACTCTCGCTGTTGTTGTCCCTTCAGCTCTCGCTTCTATCTACCATAATTTCTCCTCACTTTTGGAATTCTGAAGTAGGCTAAATGTCTCACACGCTTATCCAGATTTCCATAATTATTTACAGCTCAAAAATTGACAATTACAGCGGGTTTTAACGGGCCCGCTACGCTGGAAATAATGGTAAGTGCTTACCTGCAGTTTATCGCGTGTACTCCACTTGGCGTAGCGTAGCAACATTACGGGTCATGGGTCGTGACCCGACTGCCGTGAAACCTCCCTATAGAGAAACTAGGGACTCTGCAGAAGGACTGGGATAGGTTGGGAAAGTGGGCAGAGAAGTGGCAGATGGAATTACAGTATAGCAAAGTGTGGAGTCATGCATTTTGGTAGTAGACTATTTTCTAAATGGGGAGAGGATCTAGAAATTGGATGTGCAAAGGAACTTGCGAGTGCTGGTGCAGGATTGCCAAAACGTTTGTTTGCAAGTCAAATTGGTAGTAAGGAATGCAAACACAATGCTTATTTCAGGAGGACTAGAATACAAACACAGGGATGTAGTGCTGAGGCTCTATAAGGGACTCGTCAGGCCATATTTGGAGTATTGTGAACAATTCTGGGCCCCAAATCTGAGGAAGGATGTGCTGGCTCCGGAGAGGGTCCAGTAGAGGTTTACAAGAATGATCCCAGGAATGAGTGAGTTAACATGTGATGAGCATTTGATTCCACTGGGCCTGTACTTACTGGAATTTAGAAGGATGAGGGGGAACATCATTGAAACATGTGAGATTGGGAGTCTTGGAAGTCATAGACTCAGAATTAAAGGACGTTCCTTTCGGAAGGAGATGTGGAATAATTTATTTAGTCAGAGGGTGGTGAAACTGCGGAATTCTTGGCCACAGAAGGCTGTGGAGGCCATGTCAATGGATATTTTTATGGCAGAGATAGATAGATTCTTGATTAATTTGGGTGTCAGGGATTATGGGGAGATGACAAGAGAATGGGGTTAGGAGGGAGAGATAGATCAGCCATGATTGAATGGCGGATTAGACTTGATGGGCCGAATGGGCTAATTCTGCTCCTATCACTTTTGACATTATGAATTCCTCACCGGCAGATCGCAATCAGTATGAATTGGCAACAATTCCTCCTTGGTGACCATCAGCTCAAGGGCACCTCACGGCTGTCATAAGGTCATAAGTGTTAGTCGATTTGGGCCATTAAGTCTACTACGCCATTCAATCATAGCTTATCTATCTCTCGCTCCTAAACCCATTCTCCTGCCCTCTCCCCATAACTTCTGACACCTGTACTAATCAAGAACGCTATGTTCTCAGTCCCTGCTCTATTCTCTCTATACTCATGACTGTGTAGCCAGACATAGTTCCAACAGCCTCTTTAAATTCACCGACAATACCACTGTGGTTAGATGAATAATGGGTGATGATAAGTCAGAGTACAGGAGGAAGATCGATAAAGTAACTGAAACGTGCCAGAGCAATAATCTTGATTTCGGAAGAGAAAGTCGAGAGAGTTTATTGTCATGTGTCCCAGATAGGAAATGAAATTCTTGCTTTGCTTCAACACAACAGAATATAGTAGGCATAAATAAATACAGAACAGATCAGTGTGACCATATACCAATGAATATATATATATACACACACATAAATAAACAGATAAAAAAAGTGCTATGGGCTATTAATGATCAGAGTTTTGTTAGAGTTGAGTTTGATAGCCTGATGGCTGGGGGGAAGAGCTATTCCTGAATCTGCATGTTGCAGATTTCAGGCTCCTGTACCTTCTACCTGAAGGCAGCGGGGAGATGAGTGAGTGGCCAGGATGGTGTGGATCCTTGATGATGCTGGCAGCCTTTTTGGGGCCGCGACTGCGATGGATCCCCTCGATGGTAGGGAGGTCAGAGCCGATGATGGACTGGGCAGTGTTGACAACTTTTTGCAGCCTTTTCCACTCCTGGGCGCTCAAGTTGCCGAACCAAGCCACGATCCAACCGGTCAGCATGCTCTCTCCATTAATACGAACGGTCTGTGAATGAGGAAGTTGAGGATCCAATTGCAGAGAGATGTGCAGAGACCCAGTTCTGAGAGTTTGGTAACCAGCTTGGAGGGGATGATTGTGTTAAATGCCGAGCTATAGTCAATGAATAACAGCCTGACATATGAGTTTTTGTTGTCCAAATGGTCCAAAGAGGAGTGGAGAGCCATCGAGATCGCATCCACCGTTGATCTGTTGTGGCGGTAAGTGAACTGCAGTGGGTCCAGATTTTTGTCGAGGTAGGAGTTGATTTGCACCATGATCAACCTCTCAAAGCACTTCATCACCACCGACGTTAGTCATTGAAGCACGTCACCTTGCTCTTCTTGACACCGGTATAATTGATGCCCTTTTAAAGCAGGTGGGAACCTCAGACCTCAGAAGTGAGAGGTTGAAAATGTCCATAAAAACTCCAGCCAGTTGGTCCGCACAGGTTTTTAGAACAAGACCGGGTATGCCATCAGGACCAGGCGTTTTCTGAGGGTTCACCCCTCTGAAGGATTTTCTGACGTCGACCTCTGTGACCGTGACCGAAATACCATCACAGCGAATGGGGGCTCGAGAAGACGCATCAGTGCTCTCCCCATCAAAGCGTGCGTAAAACGCATTGAGCTGGTCAGGGAGTGATGTTTCGCTGACGTGTGTGCTGCCTCCTGATTTCGCCTTGTAGGAGGTGATTGCATTCAGGCCCCGCCACAGCTGCCGAACATCAGTCTCAAATGCTCTACCAAATGCTTCACCAAATACACAAAAGAAATCCACAGGTGGAAGGTAGGTAGCATACTGACTGATTACATCATGGCCTGGTTCAATAACCCAAATGCCCAAGAATGAAAAAAGCTGCAGAGAATGGTAGACATTGCAGGTATTACAGGTACAGACATCCCCACCTTCACAGGGATCTACAGGATCTCAAAAAGGCAGGTAATATCATCAGACCCAGAGCACCTTCACCACATTCTCATCTAGCTGTTATCATGGAAAGAAGGTACAGGAGCTTGAGAACTATGACCTCCAGGTTCAAGAACAGCTTCTTCCCATCAACCATCTTGAACCACAGTGCACAACCCTAACCACATCCCTACCTCAGCAACGATATATTATGCAGCTTGTTTAGGTTGCACTATACTTTGCTTTGTACTATTATGGTGTGGTTATCTAGTATAACTATATTTATTGTTTAGACAAAAATGCTGGAGAAACTCAGCGGGTGAGGCAACATCTATGGAGTGAAGGAAATAGGCAACGTTTAGGGTCGAAACCCTTCATCAGGCATTTTTGCCTACCTTCGATTTTCCAGCATCTGCAGTTCCTTCTTAAATATTCATTGTTTAGTTTAGTTTACAGATACAGCATTGAAACAGGCTCCGACCAGCGATCCTTGCACATTAACACTACCCTAGACACTAGGGACAATTTTTTATAATTATATCAAGCCCATTAGCCTACAAACCTGTACGTCTTTGGGAGTGTGGGAGGAACCCGAAGATCTTGGAGAAACCAAAGCAGGTCACACGGAGAACGTACACACTCCACCAGTAGTCCGGATCAAACCCAGGTCTCGGGGGCTCTACCGCTGTGCCACCGTGCCGTTGTGCTATTGGTTATTGTATATTTATTTGTTGCGTTAAGCCTATTGTAACCCTGCAGCAAGCAAGAATTTCATTGTTCCCTGACAATTAAACATACTTGATACTCCAAAGGCAAACCACTAAGCTAAGAGTTCAAGAGTTTAAGAGACATTTATTATCACATGCACCAATTGGTACAGTGAGATTTGAATGACCATACAGCCATACAAATAAAAAGAACACAATACACGATAGAATTTAAAATGAACAACCCCACACAGCAGAATCAATGTTTCCCACTGTGGGGGAAGGCAATAAAGTTGTGGGATGAGCGAATTGTTCAATTAAGAGGCTAAACAGTTTAGATCTTTTCGGCCCGAAACGTTGCCTATTTCCTTCGCTCCATAGATGCTGTTGCACCCGCTGAGTTTCTCCAGCATTTTTGTGTACCTTCGATTTTCCAGCATCTGCAGTTCCTTCTTGAACAGTTTAGATCTATGTTCTTTGGAGATTTGACGAATAAGAGGTGACCTTATTCAAACATATAAAATCATACGAGGGCTTCACAGGATAGATCAAAGACTAGATGAGTATAATATCCTCCTCTAGTATCTTTGGGATAGATGTTGAAATGTTTTAACAAGTGGGAAAGTCATGAACATAGGGACATGGCTGCAGAATAAGGATCCAGTCATGAGGTGCCCGAGGTGTGGAGAAATGTATTCTCCCAGATAGCAGTGAATATCTGGAATTCTCTGCCCCTGAGCATGGTGGAGGTCAGACCATTAGATATATTTAAGGTGGAGGTGAGCAAATATGTGAAAGAAGAAGGAATTGTGAGTCATGGGGAACTGACACAGAAGAGTTGAGGTCATCATAGTTCAGCTGTGATCATATCGAGTGGCAGGGCAGACTTGAGGGACACAGTAACCTACTCCTGCTTTTATTTTATTTTGTTTTGGGGATGACTATGCATGTCATGTCAATTTATCCCCAGTAACAATTTAGGAGATTACACAGTAATTCATGTGTTCATAAAAAGAAAACATTCAAACATTCCTATTGAGCTAAAACGGCGAAATCTTTAACATAACAATGTAGAACATGATCGTTCTCATCCTATGAATTGCACCACTCCAAAGAATGTTGTAATTAGTTACTACACTTTCCGTTAAATAACTGCAATTTACTTCCACAATCTTGGTGAGAGCACAACACTGCCACGAAAACCGACTTTGCTAGGCATCCGTCATACTTTATAAAGAATAAAAAAAGTTAAAATTATAGTTATTTTGGAGCGGGATGGGCAGTGTTGACAACTTTTTGCAGTCTTTTCCACTCCTGGGCGCTCAAGTTGCCGAACCAAGCCACGATGCACAAGTTGGCTGAGTAATCCAAAGAAAGTTGATGCAGGGAACCATCCTGTGGATGAAAATCAACGTCGGCTGTGATCGTGCAGAAGATAACTTGCCCGGCACCAACACAAAAAAAACATTTAAAAACACAGAAAGACTTTACCTACTTTATTCGGGAAGTTTTGAATGAACAGCAGCCAACTGCCAACTCAACATGGGACAGGACAGGCAGTCCTCAGCTGCGCGGGCCGTCTAACTCACTGCCTGAATCATCCGTGACCGTGCAATAAATCTAAAGAAGCGATGGTATGTCACTTTAGATTTATCGCAGGCTGGGAGTTGGTGGTTGTTATGTTTTATCATTTGTTGGGTGTGCGGGTGTTAGTTAGTTGGGCAGGCGGGCTGGTTGCTAAGGCGAGGGGGCCTTGTGCGGGGAAGGGGGAGGGACAGGTGGGGAATGATTGCGTCTCCTTAAGGCCAAGGAGCCTATAGGATCTTAGCGGCGGCAGCGGGAGGAGGAGGAGGTCGTGGGTGGACGGGCTGCGAGTGCAGAGACAGCGGGGTCGCTGGCGAAGAGGCCTAAAAGATGATTTCCTACTTTAAATCGCTCCCTACTCACATGGTAAGAGGGAAGAGGAGGAGGAGGAGAAATACTCGAGGCTCAGGCTGTGGCCTGTGGATAGGACGAGGCGGCCTGGCCTCGAGTGAGGGAAACTTCTGTCCCTCTGACTTTCTGTGTATAACGATTAGCAAACGGGCTAGTATTCGTATTATCTCTTAAATACAAGGGAAAAACGATGGGGGAAAGGCCATCGAGTCTAGGTTTGAAGAAGGGTCTCGACCCGAAACGTCACCCATTCCCTTTCTCCAAAGATGCTGCCCGTCCCGTTGAGTTACTCCAGCATTTTGCGTCTATCTTAGGTTTGGGTTTGTTGCATTAGTCTGCACCGTAAACATCCGGCCCTCATCCCCACGATATGGTGCGATTGAAGCATATTCGCGTCAATTGACAGCGTTTTCTCTCTTAAACCAACCCAGTGAACGTGCAGCTCACTCCAACACCATAAGGCCGCCCAGAGAGCCATTCCAGTCGATCACGGGAGATTTGCACATTGGAGAAGCCCCTTCTCTTCGAAGATACATTTGGAAGGAAAGTTAGACAGGGAAGGGGAAGCAAATCAAATAGGCTCAGAAGGTGCTCGATGCGGAGTATAAACCCTGCCGTGGACATGCCGATTTTGTGCTGCATATATTTGTAGTTTTCAAGTCAGCTCGGAACATACAGATCAAAAATCGGGGTCGACATCTTCTACAACCGTTAATGACGATGAGAGAGAGGTGTTTGTTGTATTGTAACGTAAACGGAATAGAACCGTGTTGTCATAGGCAGCGTGTGTTTGGGTTGGTGGAGAGTCAGTGATGGTGGCGGCGCAGCTAGTGTGAACTGAGCAGAATGAAGCTTTGACTTTCTGTGTATGAGGATTAGAAAACGGACCACGATATATCTCATGCAAGGGGAACACGATGGAGAAAGACCATCAGGTTTGGGTTTGTCGCATTAGTTTGCAGCGTAAAAATCTGACCCTTATCCCCACAATATGGTGTGAGTGAACCATACTCGCGGTATTGACGGTATTTTCTCTTTAAATCAATCCAGTCACCTCGGATGACTGCAGATAGGAATTGATTACATTTTTATCTGTTTCCAATGACCCTTGATAATGTTATAATTTAAATATATATATATTTTTTTTTTTTACGCGGTTCTTGGGGTGGAGAGGGGTGATAGCGGTATAAAGGGGAGGGTAGTGTCTTGTGTTCTGTGTCTTGTGTACTGTTTGTGGGTAAGTGTGTCTGTTTAGTGTTCAGCCATGAGCGAATGGCGGTGCGGGCTCGACGGACCTGGTGGTCTACTCTCGCACCTACTTTCTATGTTTCTATGTTTACATCAAAAATGTTCATATCGATCAGTAATTACAGATGGAAATAGCCTGTCTAGTACAAGAGTACTTCCTCCTTATCTCTCATCATCAAACTGTGAACAGTTTTGTCCTTCACTTACCGACAGCTGCCCCTTAAAACTAAGTGAAGTATAGTAAAAATTATGTTGACTTTTTTTTTAATGCAGTGTTTTTGCAAGTAATGGGAACATTGCATTGCAGTATAATGAAAAGTAAGCTTAAAGCTGAAAAAATTACACTTAACAGCATATTTCAAAATCAAAAAGTTGAGACATTTTATTTCCATGGATCTGCTTATAATAAGCTGACAAGTGTAGATTTTGAATTAGAAAATTAGATAAATCTACTTCAACTGGGGAAAGTGGACCAAGAAATAGCAGATGGAATTGAACTTGGAGAATATTGATTTTGTTATGTATTTAGTTAGACCACATTGTGAGAGTATTGTGTGTAGTTCTGGTTGCTCGACTATAGGAAGAATATCATTAAGCTGGAAAGGGTGCAGAAAAGGTTTATGAGGATGTAACTGGGACTTGGAGACTTGAGTTATAAGGAGAGACTGAATAAGCTGGAGTATTTTTACCTGGGGTATGGTGCAGAGGGGTGGGGGGCTTGGGTACATTCAGAGATGAATGTCAGCCTTTTTCTCAGGTTTTGGAAATATAAAACCAGAGAATATAGATTTAAGGTGAAATGTAAAATATTTAAAGGAAACCCAGTGTGCAACTTTTTAACATGGTGCGTGTGGAATTATCTGCCAGAGGAAGTTGTAGAGGCGGGTACAATTACACTGTTTAAAAAGCATTTGGACAGGTGCATGGATAGGAAATGTTTAGAAGGATGGGGACCAAATGCAGATAAACAGAACTACTTTCTTAGTTGGCATGGATGAGTTGCGATTGCTTGAAACAGACTTATTATTGTCACATATACTGAAGTATGTTAGAAAGCTTTTTCGCCACTTTTGAATTGGCATCCAAACAGCAACACATTTCCACAAGATATTGTTCCCATTCATATCACTGGATGGTAAGCCGCATCATGAGATGCCAAGATCTGGAGCAAAATAACAAAAAAAATTCCCAGAAGTCAGAGCATTCATGTAGAAGACATCTGAAGAAAGGTCCCTGTTTTCCCAGGCGAACATCACCATGCTCAACATACATTGCTGGTTTCCCTGAGTGGTTATATCATTCATACCTGAGCTCCAAACCAATCATTCAACTCTGAGCTCTGTCACGGCAAGAGATTACAAGAGAATGGAGGAAATGCATAAACATTGTTTTGGAGGTTTTGTGGAGAAAAAATATATAATCTTTGCAGACTGTGGGAATTGCAGCTGTACAAAACTTTGTTTAGGCCAGATCTGGAATATCGTGCATGGTACACACTGCATTACAAGTACGTGAAGACCTTGGAGAGGATTATAGAATATTAGCGATAAGGAGAGAATGGACAAACTTGGATTCTTTTCTATAGAGCGTTGGCGACTGAGATGCGATTTGATAGAAATGTATAAAATGATGAGAATCTCAGATGTACTCGGATTTTTTTCCCAGTCTGAAAATAACAAGTGTCGGAGGGCATAAAAGGACCTAAAGTGCTGGGATAACTGTCGGGCAGCATCTCTAGAGAGACCATGGATAGGTGACATTTTAGGTGGGCATAGCTATAAGATGATTGGGGGATTTGTTTTTAACATGGAGTATGGTATGTGCCTGTAACTGCTACCAATGGAGGTGATGGAAGCTGATACAATAGCAACATTGTGGCACCTCGACAGGTACATAGAGAAATTACAGATCACATGGAGGCAGATAGGATTAGTTTACATTTCTGGACCTGAAACTTTACTTATTCCTTTTCTCTAGAGATGCTGCCTGACCTGCTGAGTTACTCCAGTTTTTTCTGTCTATCTTCTTTTCTTTGGGTGAGCTAAATCCTTAGTTCAGAGAAAGCTGAGGGGAAACCTGATTGATGTATACAGAATTATGAAAATCTTGGATGAGATAGATAGTGAGAAGCTTTCCCCATTAGCAGAGGTATCAACAACCAGAAGACCTGGATTTAAAATCCAGATTGGGACATTTTAAATGGGATTTGTAGATTTTTAAATATTTTTGTCACGCAATGGTTGATTGCAATCTGTAATGTTCTGCTCAAGGTGGTGGTGGAAGCATGCATGCCCTTAACATTCAAATGCAATGTAAATTAGCACTTAACTCCATTACATGGAAGAATATAGGCTGATAACTGTAAAATGAAAGTAATATAGATAGACGTTTGATAGGCTGTTGGGTCTCTCCCATTGCTTTGTGATTCTAACTCTGAAGGTTTGCAGTAGTCATTGTTGAAATTAATGTAAATGTGGTAAAGTCTCAAGTAGCAGTAAGATAAAGATCGGAATCTGTTTCTCAACATGGCATGGGAATAAATACTGACCAGTGTGTAGTTGCTGTTGAAATAATAAAGTTCAAAAAGTTAATTTTAATTTAGAACTAGACTAAGTGGGACCCACTGGGTCCAGTCACACGGGAGGCCTGGTCCCCCAATGCAACCCATTCCCCAATGCAATATTCCACCACTTACCTGTTTCCCCAATGCAATGGCGGGAGTGTTTAGCCGGGGGACGGCTTCAGGCGGGAAACTTCCTGCAGCCAGGGGAGGCGGTTGGCTTCAAGGGGGCTGGTGGGTGTGTGTGTGGGGAGGGAAGGGGCGCGCGTGGGAGAAGGGAGGGGGCGCGCGTGGGGGAGGGGAGGGGGCGCGCGTGGGGGAGGGGAGGGGGCGCGTGCTCACCGGGCCCCGGCTCCAAAAGCACTCCTGGCTCCAGGACCTGGCTCTGGACTCACACAGCTGCTCCCGTCCCCAGCGCCTGTCGCGCTCAAAGCTCCCGCCCCGCCCGCGGAACACAGCCCGCCCCCGCCCGCGGAACAGAGCCCACACTGCTTCAGCTTTATTCTCGGCGGCTTCTTGGACGGGCTCACGGACTCTGCCCCGCCTCTGGGGATTTATTCTTCAGCGGGTGCCAGAAGGGACATTACCTTCATGGTGACTGACAGGCGCGAAGACCAATCTGCTGATTTTAAAAAAACCTTCATAACTTTTGTAATCTTCCACCTATTGGAACAAAACTTGGTGGCTTGGAGCAGAGGAGAATGGTGAGGTGGCGAGTAATTCTAGCGATTATAGGGTAGCGTTTTTACGCTCATTTAAATACAATGCAGACTGGAAGTGGTCAAGATGAGATATTAATAATTGTATATATGTGACTATTCATCGACTTTGTCTCTGTTAAACTGCACTGCCAAGGGAGCAAGAACAGAAGAATTATTATAAATGCAACCATTGATTGTCATGGCTTACAGGTGCTCCTCAACATACGATGGGGTTATGTTCCGATAAATCCATCGTAAATCGAAAATATCGTAAATTGAAAATGCATTTAATACACCTAACCTTTAGTGTCCGTCCGCAGTGTCTGGTGGTGGCCAAGAGAGGTTCCTGTCTTCAGATATTTATTTGAAGCAGATTTTTTAATTAATTTTTTTAAAAGCACAGGTGTCCAGCGAAAGCGGTCGCCACAAGTTTATATTTAATAGCAGCGACTGTCTATCCGTGTTGTACGTAGTCGGCGCCAGAGCTCCGCTGTCTGCACAAGTTGTTCTGGATGCTGAGACTCTCGTACTGGCTCACTTCCATCAACTTCCCCCACAAGCACGTTTCTCATCTAACATTTACCATGCTCGATCCAGCTCAGGACAACGTAATCGTTTAAATCTGCGTAGATCATTGGTCTTAAAGATCATCGTTTACTTAAAATGAAAATAAGGGAAAGGGACAGTTATCAGGGGATTAGCACGGCTGATTGGCGAGGTTATGAACGGTGGCCATCACCCACTGAAGCTGATCTCGGGTATACATATATATATATATATATAAAGTATTTACACGCATACAATCCATGGTGAGCAATAATGAACAAGCCCAGCATCACGAGAGTATCGTACTGTATTTCACTAGCCCGGGAAAAGATCAAAATTCAAAGTACGGTTTCTATTGAATGTATATTGCTTTTGCACCATCATAAAGTTGAAATATCGTAAGTCGAAGAGCATCTGTATTCATTGTTGAACCTAATATAACTGTTTTACTTGCAGGACTATAAGGGACAACAGTTAGCAGAACAAACTTTTCAACGAGTAATTATCGCATCTGCTGTAAGTATATTATTTTTTTTTTAAAGATTATCTTGAATTTTGAGTTGGAATTACAGTATTCATTTTCTTTAATAGATTATTGGCTTCATTTATGGTTACATAATTGAGCAGTTTGGATGGACTGTTTACATAGTTCTGGCTGGTTTTGCCATTTCATGCTTGGTAAGTTAAATACATTTTCTCATTGTAATTAGTATGCTTGTTGCAATTTGACTTAAAAAAATTATAATTTTTGTTTATTAACAAAGTGATTTGGTTGGCCAACAAGCTGCAAAAATCAACTTTTTATGGTCTCTTCGCATTTAGTAAAAAATATTGTTTTTGTGTGTGTGTCTCATTGGTAAGAAGTACTTACAATTATTTATGTTCAGCTTTATTTAATGAAATATCACGTTGATTTTGCTAACTATTCAGTTCAACAGTTGGTATTTTTGTTAGTTAACTCTAGTCTTTTACTTTTCAGCTAACTCTCCCTCCGTGGCCTATGTATCGTAGTCATCCATTGAATTGGCAGCCAGCAATAGAGCCAGAGGAGAAAAAGCAAACAGAGTGTGCCAAGAAACCTAAAAAGCATAAATAATATCTTTATTCTGAGCACATCGTTGTTTTTACTTTATGGCTTAATAAAGTTTGCTGAATCGGAATGTACTTTGTTTGATAAGTTGGTTCATTGGTGATTATTCTAGAGCAGATGTCACCAATGCTATGACAAGAGAAAAACATTTTATACATTAAATATTTTATTCCTGAAACACAAGTTTGGGGAGAAAATTGAATTTGAAGTCCACTGTCACACGATAAGAAGACATGGGAGCAGATTCAGCAATATATTCAAAGCAGAGATCAAAATGCATTTGAATTAAGGACATTGAGGAGTATGTGGAAAGTGCTGATCTTGCTCAGTGACGGCACAAGCTCAGTTGGCTTACTCCTCTGTGTTGAAGCTGTATGAGAATACAATCAATCTTGTGCCTGATGGGCAGCAATCCCAGACATCCTGGGTGGTGGAAAAAATACAATTCCTCTCATTTGAGAGGTTAACCTATTATTATTGCGGAATTGAATACACTATTTCACTCTTGATCCTAAAAACACATAAATGCATATTGCTGTTGAGGTATGTGTGTAAAATGTAGGAAACAACTAGACCAAGTGCAGACCCGTTTGGGGGGGGGGGGGGGGGGGGGGGAGCTGCGGCATCACACTCACACTAACCACCCCCCAAACACACCGGTGGGCGGAGGGGGGGAGACGGGGTGGGGAGAGGGGAGGAGGAAATGGGAGAGATTTGGGAGGGAGAGCAGCGG